>NC_066298.1:8357500-9642500 GCF_905404315.1 Leptidea sinapis
GATCCAATTTAAAACATTCCAGGGTCTACAACAATTTATGAATAAAAAAATAATTAAATCTTATACATTTTCCAGTGGGCTGAATTGATTTTAAACTACTTTCAAATTCACTGGAACACACATAAAAAATTTCATCAAATCGGTCCTGCCGTTTAAGAGGAGTTCACTAGCAGCTAACACGGACAGAAGAATTATAAATATGTAAAGATATATAACCTTATTGTATCCAAGCCACGTACAACGGAACTGTGGAATGAGCTTCTTGGCGAGATGTTTTCAGGACGAAACGACATGGGTACCTTAAAAAAACGCGTAGAACTTCCTCAAAACAGCAAACGCTCCTGAGATTCCTATAGAAATATATCGTGTTGTGTGCTCTACTTTTTAATATTTCGTCGGTTTATTGCAAGAACTCACTAAGTGCAAGAAATCACTAAGTGCAGTTCTTGACGAGTTCTATAGAATGCAAAAACTCAAGTATTTCTAGCTGTTCTAATTTGGAAGTTATTACGTATGCATAAAGTTGATAATTGCAATTTTGGGACTATTGGTTCTATTAAAATTTTGTAAACTTTAAAAAAAATCAAAGTAATGAAATAATGAACAATACTTTATTACAAAACACATTTATGTTATTTAGTAATTTTTTTTTAATATGACATACGAAAATCACTTTAAATGAAACTTGATCAAAAGTTATTGACTGCGCTTAATTACTTATTATTATTATTTTTTCATTTTTTTCATAAAATCTACAGCACATAACATCACTTATTTGCTAAAGTATTGTATAACAAAATATGGGCCAACAGAGATTTTATATTATTTAGGTAAGACAAAATTCTTAGATAGCTTCCTAAAGATAAACTGAAACAAGAAAAACAAAGTGAGTACGTTTAACATTAAGTTTACTTACGTGTGTGTGCGTGTGGGGTATGTGTGGGTATGTTGGGTATGTGTGGGGTATGTGTGGTTATGTGTATATCTTGTGTGGGGCATTTGGGTATTATGATGAGAATTTTATAGACGGAAATGTAATCACAACATTAGTTATTTTGACTGTCGTAATTGTTTGATATTATATATTTAACATTTTGGATGAATTTATATTTGGTTAGATTGAAAATATCTAATCCTGGAAATGATGTATTATAAAGGTGTGGAACGCGGCACGTTGGACGATTTTGAGAATATGTCGAGTGACAGTGCGCTATGAAAAACATGGGAGTATGGCGGGTGCGACGGGTTGGTGCTTGTAGCTTAAGAGTAGCATTTATTAGTTCTGGGCTATTTATGTTGCTGTTACAGATGTCATATAGTAAGGACATATCTGATAACATTCTCCTATCTTTGAGAGTAACTAATTTGAAATGCTTACTATGCTAAGTGATGACAATCATATTAATCTTTGTTTATCAATAAATAATTATTGTTTTTTTATGATTTATCAATGCTATTATGATGAAGTTGTAAATTCATTTTCATATCGATTAAATCAGTTAGTACCTTATGATGTAATTCATTATCCCTCTATTATTATTTAGTGAATTTGTTATCTTAAAACCAATAGATAAATATTGGTGTTATAGCTCAGGAATGAAACGCGGGGTGGGATTAGTGCAACGGTGGATAACGCGCGGGGTGGGATAATTGCAACGGAGGATAATGTGCGGGGTGGGCTGCTTCGACCGGCCGAGTCGCTTAGTCGGTCACTTAATTTAACTTAATTATAATAATATATAACTAAATTATTCACTCAACTAAGTTGTGGCAGAAAGCTGATGCTATATGGAACGCATCGGCGGAACTTCTACATTCTACTTCAACGATCACTGTATAATCTGTGGCGATAATCCTGATAATATTTTTACTCGTATTGTCAATGTTAATGAAACATGGATCCTACAATATAATCCGGATAGAATGGAAAAACCGCCACGGTTGTTAAAAAAGTCGAAAAATTGGTATCCAAGCTCATGGCCACTGTTTTTTAGTATTGTGAAGGGATTTTGTTTGTCAATTACATTCCTAAAAAACTACGATGAATGGGGATTTTTAGGCCGCATAGCTG
The DNA here is from genome assembly GCF_905404315.1 of Leptidea sinapis. Classification (NCBI taxonomy): domain Eukaryota; kingdom Metazoa; phylum Arthropoda; class Insecta; order Lepidoptera; family Pieridae; genus Leptidea; species Leptidea sinapis. Next base: position 8,359,572 of record NC_066298.1, read on the forward strand.
ACAAAAGTGCGTGAAGTTGTTGTGTGTGGTTTCCTGTTTTTGATGCCTTATTTAACAAAGCGCGAGTTGCAATGCGTGATGTCCTAGATTAAACAGGGTTTGAAGAAATTAACCACCCACCTAGCCCCCCGTAATTATTTTCTTTTTTCCAATGTAAAGAAAAACCTCCGAAGGTGATGATTTCTGAGTGAAGAAGAGATAAAGACGGCGTTTGACGAGCATTTTCAAGGCAAAGACAGCGGATGTTTTTTAACTGGGCCAAAAGTACTTTATGAAAATGTAAGAAACCTAAAAAATATTTTTTATATATATTTTAATACCATTCTTAATACCATATGCTTAAAATATAGCCGCCCCTAGTTATGTTGTAAGATTAGCTATATCAAACAGAAAAGTAGAAAAAAGGCGGAACTATAAACGATGACTATCGGTAGGAAGGGAGAAGGTCTGGCAGTTAGCCTGGATATAGCGAAGGTCTTTGATCGTGTATAGCACAAGGCGTATCTCTCAAAACTTCGATCATTTGCGCTTTCCCAATATTTATGGAAGCAGGGTGCAGCATACAGATCAACAGTGATATGTTGGACACCTCCAACATACATTGCTATGCAGACGACAGTACTGGTGACGCCATATACACGGGCCATGCAGGTCTCTCTTAGGAAATTGTCGACTAGTGCCAGATGAAACTTGTGTCTTCCATCGAGTCCTCTCTTGAAAAGGTCGCGGAATGGGGTAAAATGAACATTGTCCAATTTGACCCCAAGAAAACCCAAGTTTGCGCGTTTACTACAAAAACAACCATCTGTCGTATCACTGCTCTTCGACAACACCTCCCTTAAAAGCCTCGCCCAGTATCGGAATACTAGGTCTCGAAATCTCGAACGAATGCCAATTCTACCGTCATCTGGAAGGCAAAGCCAAATTGGATTCGAAGAAGCTGTGCGTCATTAATAGAGTATGACAATACTTCAACCCAGCCCACATTCTAGCGCTCTTCAAAGCGCATGTCTGCGTAGCCCGTAGGTCCACTCTGCTTCCCTTTCCACACCTTTTCCTGAAAAGACAGTAACGCATCTGCAATCCCTCCGGTGGTGCAGTTATACAGAGGCGGCAGTGATCACTTTTCATCAAGTAATCCTCATGCCCATCTGTCCTCTTTCCACAAAAAATCATTATTTCTATTGAAATAGTACGTATTTCTTAAAATAGACCTCTATATCAAGAAATACTTAATTGAAACCTAGAACAAAGGCCCAATGGCAAGAATTCATTAACTTCACATTTTTTTATGTTATGGCTTGTTAATATTTAAAAAGCTCGCTTGATTTTAATACTTAATATATTCAGCAATATAATAGTATTTTACTTTTCTTTAACATAATCATAGATGATATAGGGAAAACAATATTACTAAAACTAAAAGTGGCTTAATTCATACTTCTGTTTTTGTCAGTTAATGAGTTCTTGCAGTAAATAATGATTTATATGGTTTACATCTCTTTGGCGTGACTGAAATGAGTTCTTTACTTTTCCCCATTCCAAATGTGCTCATCGTACCTAATAAAGTTTATAGATAATCAGAGACGGGCTCAAACTTTAAATTCAGAGCGTTACTACTACTACTATTAGTCATACAGACCATAGACTTATCCAAACTTGAAGTTTGCAAAAGCTTTCCAGATTTCAAATATTCTATTACTGAAGCATTACTGATTCCACTGATTTAAAAAAATAAAATGTCAAAACTAGACAATGACGGCTTTCAAGTAGTCTCATCAAAACGGGCTTCAAAAAATAAATCAACAAAATTATCACATCAATCTCAAGAGTTTTGGAAAAGAGAAATTGAAATTAACACAGAAAGTTGTCACAGGTGCATAGTACTGATTAATCGTTATATTATTAATGGAGTAAGGTTTTTGAGGTTATGTAATAACAATAATAAACCCGTTTTATTTTCATTTCAGACGAATTATATCGGCTAGGGAGGATGTATTAGCCTCGCAATATTTAATAGATGTTTTAAAAGCTGTGAGTAATATTGTTGGCTGTAGGAATATTGTGGAAATAATTTGTTTTGGTCTTGGACGCATAGGAGAGTGCAATATTTCAAGATATCAATTAGCATTGCTACTCTGTTTGAAACAAAAATTAAATCCAAATAAAGTACTTGTACATGATCCTGTATTTACAAGTCAAGAATGTGATGTGCTCAAACAACTTGGGCTTGAAATAATCAAGGAAAACAACGAAGGAAGTTATGTAATCTCGGACCAGGAGGTAACTTTGGTATATCTACCTCACTGTCCCAAACAATTAACAAATAACTTTCTCTGGAGTAATTGGAGTTTGAAATTGGAAAATTGCATTCTTCTTTGCAATAGTTTTTCCACTCTTACTGAAAATCAACCAAGCAGAGAATTATCAGTTGAAGTGCCATACATATATAAGATTTGTCAATATTTATCTGAAGTAAGCATTGACAATAGTTTTACTTTTAAGGATATATTTAATGATACCTCTTTTCACTTCTTTCCAAAGGAAAAACTTAATACAGTACCTGCAAGTTTTTGGGCAGACCGACAAAAGCCAGAATATAAAGAAACAGAAGAATTCATAACTTCTCTTATGTTTAATAACTTGAAAATATAGAAAATAAAATTGTAAGATGGCATCTATTTCCACTAAGCCAGCTTTAGTAACACTGCGGCAACTTCTGTCAGAGTTGCGGAAGCAAAGTTCAACCAACAAATTGGCTGAGAACCAAATGGCAATGTATGTGTTAAAACAGTATCGGAAATATCAAATAACAGACCAACAGCTTTGCAAAGCAGCTGATGAAATGCATTTTAAAGCCAAAACATACACTGATTATTTGCATCATTCGAGAAGATTTCGGGAAATCAATGAAGAGTACAAAGGTAAAGGGGAAAGAACCGTAACAGAAACGGCAAACTTAGTTGGATTTAAACTGCCTCATGATCCAAAATAAAACACTGAAGTATAATTTAACACATTCATTTCAATCACAAAATAGAGTTACAAATTAGCTCTTTCTTAGATTGACAGTAAGAGCAATTCCTATAAAGAACTGCGCTAGATTATCTTAATATAATATTATATAAATCCAGTGTCCTGGTGTTTATTTCTTGTGAACTCCTAAAATAATGAACAGATTTTAATGGGGATTACTTCATTGAGTGCAGTTAAGTCAAACTTGAAAGATAGCCTTTATTTTGATTTGGAACCCATAATTATTCTTATTTCCATAACTTTTTTTGTATGGACATATTTTCTATGAGAGAATTTATTGAACATATATACAGTTTGAAATTTCTGTTTAAAACAATGTCACTATAAAAACAGGGAGCATATTATACGAAATAATTGTTGATGTTATGAAATATGATTGACTTATTCATAAAAACAGTATTTTATTTTTTATGCACAGAGTAATGTCTATTGGCTCAGCTAGTATAATATAGAACTTCCTGGAGAAGCAATGGATGTGTTAAAATATATGTTATTTTAAGAACATTAGTGAGATAATATAATCATGATAGAATACATGTTTTAAATAAAATTACTTTAAAATTTAATCTCTTTTATTCACCATTGTCACCTCACAAACTTTTTTACCTTCACATATAAAAATATTGCTGAGTATAAATATAGGTATTTATTGGAAATTTGTACATTATAGCATCAGTGTGATCAAATTTTATAAACCAATGGATATAATATGTTATTGAAACAATAATAGACCATTATTGAATTTATTAGAAATATTTAATTAAGGTTGATTAACATAAATGTTTTTTAATGAGTGTATTCCTTTGCAATAAGTTTGGCGATAGTTTGAAGTTGCATATTGCTGGTTCCTTCGTAAATTGTTCCAATCTTTGCATCTCTGAAGAACTTTTCTTGTGGGTAGTCCTTTGTGAAGCCAACACCACCCATGAAGTCTATGCATTTTGATGTTAGTGTTTGTGCTAATTCTGGAAGTTAATGTTTAAATTAAATGAAATAATAATTATTAATTAGATTATTTTCCGCAAACAGCCAAAAGAAGATTTAAGTTGTCCATTTTATAATATCTACATCTATGTGGCTGCCCAAAAAGTTAGACAGGTCAGAAAGAACAAAGGGTGATGGAAAGAAGTTAGAACTCACACTGAAAGAATAGGTGAAATAAGTCACACAACCAGGTTTGAAGACTTGGTCCTGATAATGCACTTATTACAAAAAATTGACAGCTCAAATAGCGATGAACAGGATTAGACACAACAAAAGAAAATGGGTAAATATCGTGAAACAATGGCAACAGCGAAATAGAAAAAGGAAAAGTGGTAGTCAAGTTTTGCGATTGGAAGACAATATAAAGAAAAAAAATACTATTTGGACAAGAAAATATGTAGGTAATAACTGGAGGAGGCCTATGTAAGCAATACATGTCTGTATTGTTTTTAAATGTCTCTAATAATATAAAATTATTCTGTGAGGTTGCTTGTGTTTGTTATGCTTTAGCTACTCTGCCAATCCTCAGAAAAGAAATTTGCTCACACGTCAGGGGTACGGAAAAGATAATTTTTATCGTGCAATTTATAAGAGCTGATAAAAAAGAACTCGGTCGAAAAGTTTAGAGTAGGCAGGTAGAGAATATTCATTCACAAGTCGTCTCTGAATCGTATTTGACCGTAAGAGTGCATGATGCAGTGGGTGGATGAGCTGCCAACTATCCATGTAGTTTGGTGAGAAGAAAAAAAATTGTTCCTATTCTTCGTGCACATCTAATTTAGCAGTATCCCTACGAAGCATGCCTAGCATGATCACCCTCGGAATGTTATTTTATGTTATCTGAAGGCTTATTACATTTGTATAGCTGGCTGATACCCACAGTTTTTTTTGGAAGAAGAGGATAAACGAGCACATAGATCACCTAATTTTAAGTGATCAACGTCATTCTCTTGCAAAACCAGAGGAAAACCCAGGAGCGTTGGCGGCTTTAAAAAAAATTGATACTATAATTACAGGTGCATCGTGCTGGCTGGCCTCGAAACACACAACTCTCCATAAATGTTGAATAGAAGAAGCAGAAAAAGGAAGAGATAAAATAATTAAGTCTCAAGGACTTAATTTTAGAATAAAATATTTTATGACCTTACTAATTTCACTGAAGTGGTCTCTCAATGTCATACTGCAGCCTAGTATTTTTATCGTAGCTTTGCTTAACCGAGGTCAAGTTTTCCAATTGAGCGTAAAAATGATACCTAAAGGAATTTGCATCATTTGATATATTCGCCATTTATTTTACCAGGTGCTGATGCATATTTGATCCGCATCGACCTGCCCGTATCTACAAGACCACGGTGATTTTGGAAGACTATAGGGTGTATATACCTGATGCAAAGTATTTTGCCATCGCAGCTTCCTTGACGAATTCTAGTCCATTTTCTTTAAGTCTTGCCGCGTTGTACGTAAGGAGCCTTGCAGCCTCCAAATGGGTTTGAAGGTGTGCTATTTGATAACTTATACCCTGAAATTACGGACAGCTGTAAGATTATGTTTGAAAATATATTGTACAGTTTTTTTAGATATCAACATGGAAAACGCCTTCTTTGATGCTTCTTCACAGTCTTTGATGCTCTATTGCTATGTAGCAATTTTTGCTATTAGAACATTTTTGTTTCTTCAAAACGGGTAGGCGTTATATTAAAGTGTATTCTAAAGTTGGTAGTGTTAAGTTCTTTTTTGATCAAATATTTCAGGAGTATCGGAGTTATGATGCACCAGGTTGATCAGGTGTAGATACTTATGATGATATGATAAAAAATAAAATTATGTTATTAAAAATTAAAAAACTTGTAAAGAATTTACTGAAAAAAGAAAAGGGGTTGAGATTTATGAACTCTATATATATTCGAATAGGAGGAAAATTTCTTAAGAGAAAGTCTTAACTACCGGAGCTTCATTTATAATATTCCCGGAGGGGTTAAGCCTCTGCAGAAAATGGGTTGTAGGTACTCTTTGTACTGGAAATATTAAGATTTTTTTTTTAAATATAACAATTATTCTGGATGTTTAATCAAAAATCCTTCGGCAAAAAATATAGCAATTTTTTAATTACTTATGCAATTTTCTTTTTGATCATTAACATTGCTAGTGCGATAGGTGAACTGTAAATATGCTTTTGATTGAATTGTTATTTTCCCTTCTTAAAGTGTTTCAGAACGCGATTTCTTAAAAAGATTCAGCGTTGAAAAAATTGAAAAATATATTTTCCAGTTTTTAATTAGTTACTGATATTCATGAGAAATTCTCTCCTTGGAGTTCCTATCTTCCTAGAAGTAGGGAATCTGCTCCTCTTATTTAATCAATTTTATGAGATTTTAAATCTATTTTTATTAAGTAATATTTATATCTTTTGAAATTATTGGGCGCGTAACATTATTTAAAAAAAAATCTATATTATTTTTGTAAAGTAAAGTTACGCTATTCCAAATCTAATGATACCTTTTTATATATTTTTTATACTGCTGAATAAATTTGGCCAAAAATCGCTCACTGACTAGACTATATTAAGGTGTTTGCTGTCACACCTTTTGTACAGCAACTCATATTTTGTGGTATCCAACTGATTACTACTGTCCATTCAACACCAGACAAACTTTGCAATAGCGGCTGTACGACGTACCTACGTGCTTTTTAGGTACATTCGTCTGTGACAAAATATAAAAAGAGAATCGTTGCCTGAATATATTCTGATCATGCCTGAGACGCTGATCTTAAATCCTCAACATGAAAAGATTTGATTACCTATTTTGCTATTTTAGTACGTTGCAAATGTAGTAAGGGATAAAAAGAAGCACAATACTGGTGTTTCTAATATCTGAAAATTAAAACTCAATGCATACCTTTTTAAAAAGTCTTATGGTAGAGTAGGTAAAGAGAAAGTAAATTTCGTGGAATGATAAGTGACCACCGCCGCCCACACATTCTTGCAACACCAGAGGAATCATAAGAACTTGCCTGCCTAGGTAACTAGGTTTATTTTACATAAGATGGGCAAGAGACTCGTGATGGGATATTGTGAGGTAACCGCCCATGGACATATCCGCAGAACCGGGGCTAAAAAATGGCCTACCTTTAGGAGTATGCTATATAAATCCAGTTATTCATTCCACAAAGTGGCTGTGTGAGGCAAGAAGTTCCTCGCAAAACGCGTGGTTCTGGAATGCCGGACGTCAACATGATACGGGTGGAATTTCATTTGGAATTTATAGGTCCCCATGTGTCATCCTGGAAATACCGTGCCAGAAAGTTCATTCCGCAGTAAGATTGTAAGAGGCAAAAAGCTCCATAAAATCGCACTCGGAGAAACACCACAGATCCACAAGGTAAGGATGATATTTAAGTGCAACGATCAAATTTGGTGGCACATGTCAAACAGCTCTTCGGAATTCGGCTTCTTCCTGATTAATGTGAGAGAAGATACACGATCTAAGAATGTCATCAAACCTGGAAGGAGTAAATGTCTTTGCCGAATTGCTTTCTCTCTAGCGTGTAGGGTATGGTGGCGTCCATGCAACCCTGACACAAGCCAATCATTTGAGCTGCTATTCCTATTCTTCCCTCATTCAGAAAACCAGCTGCGTATTTGTAACTGTAAAAATTGAAAAGTAAGATTGGAAACCTGTATTGGGCGGAATAAAATATTATAACATTATTTAAAGAACATTTACAAACAAATATTTAGTTCTTTTATACCTATCTAACAGTTAATATGTGAATAATTAAAAATCTGTCTTTAGTTGGCCTACTGAAAGTTTCTATTCTTCGCAGTTCAATAAAAAATGGTTCTTACAAGTCAATTGGCTTACGAGCCCATAATTTTTTATTTGAATTAATGAATAGGAAATACACGTAAGATTTCATACCCTTTTCCATATTCTCCTAGGATGTTTTCTTCAGGGACTCTTACATTGTCAAAATGTATCATACATGTGCCTGAAGCGCGAATGCCAAGTTTGTTCTCTGGCTTGGCGACGGTTAGACCAGGAGTCTCTCGTTCTACTATGAAGCACGTTATGCCTTTGTAACCCTGGAATAAAATTAAATAGTTTCATTATACGTATTTTTATTGATTTTCATTATTTACCAAATATAATACCAACTACATGCCAATTCTCTATTGAATCATTATCATCATTTCAAAGGACTCCCCCAAAAGATCACCACGACGATCGGTCCTGCGCTGCCCTCACATGCAACCTATTCCGGCGATTTTGACCAGATCTTCGGTCATTATTGCGGGCCTACCAACACTACGTATATTCTACTCTATTGTATATTCTTACTTAATTGAAATATGCTCAAAATAAACTTTGTGTATTCATTATTATTTCATAAAAAGTTCTATTTTTAAAAATATTACTCATTGTTTATCGATACGCGTGGTTTCGTACAATTAGTTTTTTGCAGACCCTTTTTTGCAGAAGCTTTATTATTAAAGGTATATTTTTTTGACGTGAAATATTCATATTTATAATTTATGCATTAAACAAATCTACGTCCAAGATTTAATTATAGCACGTCTTGTACAAATATCATAAGTCATTACACCCAGCGGTGGAGTATTTTATATATATTATAATACTAGCGGTTTCAATGGCGTAGATACCGATCTCGTGGTAGTTGAAAGTCTACTAAGTCGGGCTATAGATTTATTTTTGTTAACATAAAAGTTTTATTTCACTTAGTTATTATTTTATTAATGCATTATTTTCTTCAGATTTCTACTTTCGTTATATTTAACACGTAAGTATCCATCCATACTCTGTGGTTATGTCTTTTGAATGGAATGTCCTATTTTAATAATTTAAATAGTATTTTACAGGCATTGAAATGGTCATTAATAAAATATAAGGATTAATACAGAAGTATTAATAATTATGGTTTGATTATTAACTTAAAAAATATAAAAGAGTAGCTATAGTAGCATAACTACAGTAGTTCGACATAATATGGTCTTTTTTTGTATTTATTTATACGTCTATCATCAATATTTGCCGCAGCGCAAGCGATGACAGAATTGTTATGATAAATTTTTTCACGCCTTGGGTTATATTATTGCATTTTATAATAGGATCCTTTAAGCGGGGCTTTCACTGAAAGTACTCGGACAGTAAAAACCCCGCTTAAGTAGTTAGTATAGCCTAAAATACTGTAAAGAGGTTGCCGAAAGCGTGGATCTGTTAGACTCAACAGCCACATCGTATAACCAGGAAATCCAGGTACTAAAATCTATACATATAAATAAAATTTGAGTGTCTGTTCGTAATATTCAAATAACCGTTTTTTACTACATGTATTTGAATATATATACGGTATTTACACCAAAATAACATTTTTTAAAAATTTTGTCTGTCTGTTTGTTCCGGTTAATCTCTGAAATGGCTGGACCGATTTTGACGGGACTTTTATTGGCAGGAAGCTGATGTAATAAGAAGTAACTAAGGCTACGTTAATTTTGAAAAAAATATTTTATTTTATAAAAATAAAGTAATGTTGCAATGTCCGCGAAACGGTCTAAATCTAAAAATAATTTATATGGCAAAACAACGTTTGCCGCAGGTAAGCTAGTATATAATAATTCTCAATCAAATTTCACGGTTGTTCATCAATCAATTCAATCGTTAATCAGTGATAAATTACGTATTGAGTCATAAGTATAAATCATATTCTTTGCGAACCCTCTAGAGTCTAGGAGACAGCTAGGTATACATATGTATGTGGGAACCCTATTAAAATAATTACGCACCACCTTTGTAACTTTAAAGAAATATTACAATTACATTTAATTTTTCACGACGTACTGATAAAAATATTTTACGATGTTTTAGTTTCAATAAACATTGCTTTAACCTACCTACAGTGTTTTAAAAAAGTGTATTTTCGGAATTACTTCGAAATTCTGAGTTCGATCAATTGAAACTTAAAATATCTTTGTGAGGCTCAAAAAACTGCGTCAATTGCCGCGTGAAAATCAGTTCATTCATTGAAAATTTATTCTTATTACCAGATTTCCAAGCTCGAAGAGCTCATAAACATAGAACAGCTTACTCTTTGAGCTTGAAGAGATCAAAACAACATAATTTGTCATAAGTACAATTTAAAGCGTTAGGTATGGAATTAGCGGGAAGTTGCAGGGATGGCCTTAAGAGTCAAGTTTTCCAAATTTTTTGTAAAACTTTGTTACAATAAAATTTATTACTCATTTATATACCCTAAGGGCGCATGCTCCATTCGCAGTCTGTCTGTGTTTGTCAAGTTATTTATTTTATAGTCATCTTTACCAAATAAACGTATTTTAACAATTCTTTTTAATTTCGATACAAATTTAACAAAAGACATTATAATTACATTTCATTACATTAGGATTTTGCTTAAAAGTTACATTTTATTATTAAGCTATTGCATAGCTTCTATCGCGGGCCTTGAGCGTGGAGACAGAATCCAGAAATTCCGTAACGAAAATAACCTAACACTTACTTACTAGATGTATATAGATATTTCGGCACGGTCATTACAGTTGCCGTGGAACAGCGGTTATCACGTATGCTTTTTGTGCAGAAGGTCCCAGGTTGGAGCCTGGGGTACATCTTGATTTTTTTTATTTCTTTATTTTTTTATCATGTTTTTTTAATTTTTATTATTATGACAAGTATTTTTATTTAGTTTCACCTGTCCCGTTGTCTGTCTGTAATCAAATCTTGCAAGTTAAATGTTACTCACTTCCCGTTTGCTTTTTTTAAAATTAATTTTATCAAAAAAAATACCGCATAAATAAAATAAATAAATAAATATAAATGCATAAGTAGATAAAAAATGCTATGCAATAGCTTTACCGCGGCAGTCCCCGAGTGCCACACGTCTTTTTATTTGTTTAACACGACGTTATGCCTTTGCAGGATCAGGTTTTCAGGGGGGTCGGCAAAAGTGACTTTGTCTATACATATAAATAAAATTGGAGTGTCTGTTGGTAATATTGAAATAACCGTTTTTTACTACATGTGTATGAATATATATACGGTACATACCTACACCAAAATATATATTTTTTTTACAATTTTTGTCCGTTTGTCTGCCTGTTTGTTCCGGCTAATCTATGAAATGGCTGGACCTATTTTGACGGGACTTTTATTGGAAGGTAGTTGATGTAATAAGGAATAACTTAGGTTACCTTTACTTTAGAAAAATAAAGTAATGTTGCAATGTCCAAGAAACGGTCAAACTGTAAAAATAATTTATATGGCAAAACAACGTTTGCCTGGTCAGCTAGTTAATAATATTATTTAGTTTAAGGAAATCTGTGTTGAGAACGTTAATACCTAATATTAAACACCCATCTATCTACTAGTAGACTCGATAGACATTGTCCTGTCCAAAAAAATTTTTTATATCATATCAACATAATATGTGTAAATTAATTTTATGTAATACCTAATGCTGGAAGGAAATATAAAAGTTGTCGCAACGCATCTTTATAAGTTTTCGTGCGCGTGCAATAGTTAGATACTCTGGGCAGCATTTATATTTTTTAATATACTCACTTGGAAAATAATTCACTACAAACTACTGTGGTTTATACATTTTTATAAGCTACCAACTATAGATAGAACTTTCATCCCCATTTTTCACCCTACACAGGTCTAAATTTTTAAAGTGCTACAACAATTATTATTTATTTCTTATCAAGTGCCTAAATACTAATTTTCATGGTGATATCTTCAATAATGACAAACTTTCATACAAACTTTCATCTCCTATTTCTATCCCGCCAAGCCTTTTATTCTCTATATAAGGTCTTATAGTCGTATAGCCTTTGTCCTTTCTAACCTCTATTCTATCTCTGTACTAAATTTCATCAAAATCACATGAAAGCGTAACAAACTTACATTTACATTTAAAAGGCATTTATTTTCTCAAAATTAATTCCTTTCGAATCTTTTTGATGTCATTTCTAATATACTAGATACTACTATCGCTTCGGAAACAAATGGCGCTCTGAGATAGAAGAAGCGGTGCAAGAAACTCTCCCGGCATTCTTTTTTTGCGCTCTTTTTAATAAAAATATCCAATATTATAGTGTCCATTTATAATATTAATAGGGATGTATCATAAACAGGTGACTTTAATCACTATTGCGAATGAAAGTTGTAAAAACATTATAGCACTCAAACAATAAACGAATAATAGAGTTATATCTGCATCTCTACCATTGCATCATATTATAACTTATCGTAATTGAAATGTTGTTGAGCGTAATATTTATTATTTACAATTTACATAATCAATATTGATAAACCAGCGCGTACGAACCTATACTAGTAAATAATATAACTGTGGAAAATAATCAAAAGAATTGTACCTACCTTCGTAGGGTCAGCGTTAGCCATGACTAGAAAAACTCCAGCGACATCAGAGTTGGAGATCCACATCTTGGAGCCATTTATAACGTAGTCCTTTCCATCTTTCTTGGCCACCGTCTTCAGGGAGAATGCATCAGAACCGGCCGATGGTTCACTCAAACAAAAACTGCCTGCCTGCAAATAATATACCAAGACAAATATTGCTTTGGTAATTTGAAAAACTTTTTACACATTGCAGCTAATTCGTATCCATTGTAGGTATAACGAAGAGAGGTTCGAATCATCGACGATCAAGTCTTCTCTGATCGGCTTGATTCTTTGGTATTCCGTAGAAATGTGGATATTCTCTGCATCTTTTATCGCACCGGGGAGTTCTCTGAGGAGTTATTCAGGTATTCCTACCGCCCTCAGGCTATTTCTAACTAACTTCAATTGTACAATATTACTTTGTAAACATATTTTTTGATGAAAAAAAAAAAGCCCGCCGAGTTTGTTGCGCCCATTCTTCTCAGGTCTGAGGCGTTTTTTTTGGAATGGGTGTCACATCCTATTTTGAATAAAAAGTCTGAATTTCACACCAGCAGTCGAATTCCACTACCGAACATTACGTCAAAATGCAAAATTCCAACCGCATCAGGTTGAATTCTGGCACTCTATAACCGCAAGTTGTGCGAGAAACTTCTTGCCTCGCACAGCCAGTTTGTGGAATCAATTACTTGATGCAGTTTTCTCGAACCTTACTGAACAGAACATACTTAAAGGCCGGCAACGCATGTTTTAACCCCTGGTGTTGCGGTTTTTCATGGGAGTTTGCCTGACCACTTCCCGTCACGTGGACCTCTTCCCCTTTTACCCTTAGACTTATTCAGCTCGTAATCCAATAATTACCATTAACTCATAAAAAAACCTGATGTGATTTGATCTAAATTTCACTTCATTTTTTGTATCATTTTTTGTGCTGAACCCTAATTCAGTATAAAAAAAATATAAAAGTACTAATTATTTGCCAATAAAGATTTGGTTTAAGTCTGGTTAATTTCGAATGGCAACAACATACAGACAATAACTTTAAAAGTATATTTTCTGGTTTATGACACTTGTAAAAATTCACAAAATGCATTGAGCATACCGCTGTTTATTGATAATACATCCAGATAATTAAATTTTATTTACATGGATATACATAGATTAGATACGATATAATATATTAAAATTAATAAATTAATTTAATTCCTCTAAGTTACAATTTCACTTCGATATGTGTCAGAGAGACTCAAAACTATCGTTTCAGCGTTTGGCGCGTCAATGTGTGAAGGTGTGTTGTGTAGAGGCACAATAGACACGAAACACTTGTCGAAGTGATTTTGTGAAACTTACAGGAATTAAAAACAAATATCAACATTTTAAATAGGGAATGTGTTCCTACAAAAGATATATAACCCAACCCCGCGAGCGAGACAGGCGCGTCTTTCATAATTTTACATTTGGATTTAATTTTGGACCAACAAAAAGTTACTTTGCATGTTAATTATAGTTTTATAGTAATACAGCATTCTTAAGCTGATTGTTGTTAAGCATTTTAATCAGATATTAATATAAATATTATAAATCTACCTTCAAAAAAGTTCGAGCACCTTGAACATGTATGCAGGAAAATAGCTCTCAGATGAAAACATGGGAGGCCTCAAAAAGGCAAGATTATGGCTAAAAGACCGTAAACGGCGAATGATTTGATAAATGTATTTTTATGACAATAAGGGACGAGACGAGCAGGACGTTCAGTTAATGGTAATTGATACGTCCTGCCTATAACAAAGCATTTTTGAGAGCCGCTCAGGATTCTTGACAAACTCATTTTTTTTTATGGAATAGGAGGACAAACGAGCGTACGGGTCACCTGTTGTTAAGTGATCACCGCCGCCCACAATCTCTTGCAACACCAGAGGAATCACAGGAGCGTTGCCGGCCTTTAAGGAAGGTGTACGCGCTTTTTTTGAAGGTACCCATGTCGTATCGTCCCGGAAACACCGCACAAGGAAGCTCATTCCACAGCTTTGTAGTACGTGGAAGAAAGCTCCTTGAAAACCGCACTGTGGAGGACCGCCACACATCCAGATGGTGAGGACGATATCCTAACTTGTGGCGTGTCGTGCGAAGGTGGAATTCGGCGGCAGGAATCAGGTTAAACAGCTCTTCGGGACACTCCCCGTGATAAATGCGGTAGAAGACACACAATGAAGCGACGTCTCTACGGAACGCCAAGTGATCCAGCCGTTCACAGAGCACTGGGTCCCCGACAATTCGAGCTGCTCTGCGTTGCACGCGGTCAAATGGATCGAGCTGATACTGGGGTGCGCCAGACCAGAGATGATAGCAATACTCCATGTGTGGCCGGACCTGCGCTTTGTAGAGCGCTAGTATGTGGGCCGGCTTGAAGTATTGCCGTGCTCTATTAATGACGCCCAGTTTCTTTGAAGCCAATTTGGCTTTGCCTTCCAGATGACCACGAAATTGGCAATCGCTCGAGATTTCGAGACCCAGTATTCCGATACTAGGCGAGGCTTTGAGGGAAGTGTTGTCGAAGAGCGATGATACGACAAATGGGGTTTTTTTAGTGGTAAACGCGCAAACTTGAGTCTTCCTGGGGGTTAAATTGGACAAGGTTCAATTTTCCCCATTCCGCGACCTTCTCAAGAGAGGACTCGATAGAAGACACAAGTTGCTCCCGGCACTGGTCGACGATTTCCCGAGAGAGACCTGCATGGCCCGTGTATATAGCATCACCAGTGCTGTCGTCTGCATAGCAATGAATGTTGGAGGTGTCCAACATATCATTGATATGCAGAAGAAACAGCGTGGGAGACAGCACACAGCCTTGGGGCACTCCAGCATTCACGGGCTTCGGGTTCGAGCAATATCCTTCGACAACGACCTGTATGCTACGCACAGTGAGGAAGCTGGAGGTCCACTTGCACAAGCTCTCGGGAAGCCCAAATGATGGAAGTTTGGAGAGGAGCGCCTTGTGCCATACACGATCAAAGGCCTTTGCTATATCCAGGCTAACTGCCAGGCCTTCCCCCTTGCTTTCAATAGCCGCAGCCCATCTATGTGTCAGGTATACCAGAAGATCACCTGCCGACCGACCATGGCGAAACCCGTATTGTCGGTCGTTGATCAACTGGTGACCCTCTAGGTATACCAAGAGCTGACGGCTAATTATGCTCTCCATGATTTTGGAGAGCAGGGAGGTAATAGCAATAGGCCTGTAGTTTGCCGGATCCGAACTGTCTCCTTTTTTTTGGATCGGATGGACAAGGGCTGACTTCCATGAGTCAGGGACTACCCCTTTAGAATAAGAGTGCCGGAATAAACGCGTTAGCACCGGCGTCAACTCAGGGGCACACGTTCTAAGCACGATTGGAGAAATGTCATCCGGCCCGCTCGACTTCCTGACGTCCAACGAAAACAGAGCTCGCCTAACAGTTTTCTGTCTGAACTGTACTTCAGGCATAGAGCTCTGACACCGCGGGATGTTCGGCGGTGTTTTTCCGTTGTCGTCAAGAGTCGAGTTGGAGGCGAAAAGAGTGCACAAGAGATCGGCTTTCTCTTTTGCCGTATGGGC
This sequence comes from Leptidea sinapis, assembly GCF_905404315.1. Lineage (NCBI taxonomy): Eukaryota > Metazoa > Arthropoda > Insecta > Lepidoptera > Pieridae > Leptidea > Leptidea sinapis. Next base: position 8,375,628 of record NC_066298.1, read on the forward strand.
CAGGGTGTCATTCCTCATGTGCAACGGCGGCATGGACGGCTGGCTGAAGTTACCAAGAGCAGCTTTCGACAACGACCAGAACTTGCGTGTTCCGGTCGGGTAACTGGAAAGCTGCTCGCCGATTTTGACGACGTGTTTTGATTTTGCACGGGCGATTTGCCGCTTAAAAAATCTGGAGGCACGGTTGTATTTCCTCTTAAGAACTATGCAGTTCGGATCCTTTGTGCGCAGCGCCGCAACCCAAGCTCGATACGCCTGTTTTTTGCAGTCAGATGCTGCTTTAACTGACGCATCGAACCAGGGCTGTGATCTGCCACCGATGGGTACTACAGAGTTTGGTATAAAAATATCCATACCCTGTAGTATCACATTGGCTACTGCAACGGCGCAGGCACTAGGATCATCCGAAGGGAAACAAACCCTGCTCCAAGGGTAGGATGCAAAAAAGGAACGCATCCTATCCCAATCTGCTGACTTGTAGTGCCAAACGCGGCGGGTCGCTGGTGGTCTGCGACGTTGGCGTCGGATAGGCACTACACTCCTGACCAGGCAATGGTCGGACGTTCCGAGAGGGGCGTCGACAAAGACCTGGTAACCATCGGGATGTGTAGTCAGCAGAAGATCCAATAAGGACGGCATGTGGCTATCCACATCCGGGAGCCGCGTTGGCGACTCAACCAATTGGGACAGACCATATGCCAATGCAAAATTATGCACAGATCGCCCTGCGTAGTCTGTGGTACGTGATCCAAGCCATTCGGCATTGTGCCCGTTGAAATCACCCAAGACTACGATTTCAGCGGAGGGGATCTGTGCAAGTACGTCGTCAATTGCCGCTTGAACATGAGATGATCGGTTTCTGCGTTACCACTATGGGACCTGTAGACACACGCATAGATGCGGACGCGGTCCTCTAAATCTACGCGGAGCCAGAGAGTGGACAGGTCCAGTGGACAGGACATTCTGAGCGGCTCTCAAAAATTCTGAAAGATGTTAGGTCGCATTTGCCCAGTTATATCATTAGCTATGGCGCCCTCCAGACCGAAACACAGTAATGCTTATACATTACTGCCTCACGGCGGTAATACGCGCCGTTGTGGTAGGTACCCATAATCTAGCTGGCATCCTGTGCAAAGGAGCCTCCCACTGGCTCCAATGTTATGTAGAAGTATTTAAAAGTTTACTTATTTTTTTATTTAAAACCAGTTATGAACGATGTTTCTTAATCCCAAATAAGCAATATTTTTATATTATTACTTATATTAAGTACATTATTTTTTCGCTAAATGTACAAATGTTTGGTATGTTAAAGTTAACCCAAATAAAATTTAATTAATACGAGAAATGAGGGTTATCGCTTTAAAAAATAACAAATTGTTAGCAAGAGCGACATCTTAAGTCAATTTCCTAATATACAAATACTGGGGTCGAGCAGGTTATCAACTGTAAAGTAGATCCTGTAGATGAAGCCATAAGCTGGGAGTTGAACAAAGCATAGATGATTATCTGTTAATACGGCTTTACTCACGTTTTTGTCGGTGTCGGTACCGACTAGTTTCGGACCATTCGGAGGTCCTTCATCAGGGTGAGTATGGTGGGTTCGCGGTAACGTATTAACAGATAATCACTATGATGACACATCAGGGTGAGGGGTCAGTAAGAGGTGGGACGTTACCACGAACCCACCACACTTACCCTGATGAAGAACTTCCGAATGGTCCGAAACTAGTCGGTACCGACACCGACAAAAACGTGAGTAAAGCCGTATTAACAGATAATCACTATGATGACACATCAGGGTGAGGGGTCAGTAAGAGGTGGGACGTTACCGCGAACCCACCACACTCACCCTGATGAAGGACTTCCGAATGGTCCGAAAATAGTCGGTACCAACACCGACAAAAACGTGAGTAAAGCCGTATTAACAGACAATTTAATAATGATCTCGAAAGTTTTAATAATTTAAAAGCATAGATGATTTTATGAACGATACTTCACTCGAACGGTTGGCTCAATTGCAAAGAGCGCTCCCACGGAACGCGAGAGGTCGCGGTTTCTACTTTTTTATTATTTAAAACTATATCCCTTGCATCGTAATAATAGCTTGATGTTTGAAACTGATCTTTTAATACTTACATACTCAGTGCACAGCTTTGTCAAGTACTTTTGTTTCTGCTCTTCGGTACCAACTTTCATGAACAGAGAGTTGACCAGCGTGTTGTGAATATCCACGTATGCAGCGACTGATGGGTCCACTCGGGACAGTTCTTCCACCACCAGCATCATTGTGAGGAAGCCACAGCCAGATCCACTGTACTCGGTAGGAGTTTCTATACCCATTAGCTGGCCGGAAAATATATTTAAATTTTTATAAATGTATCATTTATTCAAACAAGACAAATCTTATATAACTATGATTACATAAAATTAAAACTATCATTATGGGGAAGCGTACTAAAAATACTGGCAGCATTTCCGCGTTGGATAGCTGGACTGATCCGCTGACCGAAAAAGTTGCCAGCACTTGGGTTTCCAGGAGCCTTATTGACGCGCGAAGATAGTACGTCATACATTTTACCCGCCTCTGGGCCCCACGGGCCAAGTGTCTCGACACCAAAGGGCACAAATAATTAAAATTAATTTAAATTTTTTGTGTGAAATTGTCGACGTAAACTAGTTAGTCTATTCGAATTAAATTAAGAGGTCGTCCTCTAAAACGACTGATTTCGGTCAATTTTGTTTCGTGATTCTGTGAATATGTTACATAAGATTATCCAATACTGTGCCCGTTATCGATAGCATAACTCGTGATCTTGCATGTGCAAGATCACGAGTTATGCTACATAGCTAGGAGGGATTTACATAAAACTTCACAATCAATGGTAATCCTTCGATATTCAATGCCGTTTTTCATCATGACCATTGGTTTGCGAAAAAAAACAATAAATTTTGACTGTATAAAAATATATGTAGCAACAACATCTGACCTTTTTGCATTTGTGTTGATTACTTTTTGCCACTACCATACAGAAATCAGAAGAAAAAAATCATGAAATTACGTAATTCTACGAAATATCAATAAATGGGATCGTAAAATTAAGTTTGAGTTTAATTTTTAAATACTATTTCAAATAGTTACTTCAATTCTTAATAATGGGTAATTGACAAAAGTAATCAGTGAACAAGGAGATTCTTTTACTAAGTCGTCGAAAATTACCTACATACCTCACAATCAATTAAATATTTGGACGCTATTAATTGGAATTTTAAGACTCGTTGGAATCGGTCCGACTTGTATTCAAAATCTTAGTTTGGTCAAGCCCTTTCGAATGGCGCCAACCGCGATGAATTCGGTCGAGTCCTTCACAAGTTATAAGAGGTTTACATACACACATACATACAGACGTGAGGACACCATCGCGGAAATAGTCAAGGAAGCTTCCAAGGACCTTAAAATATCGAGATCTGATGAAAACTCGTTATTCGATAAACGGGGTTAAACCAATAACTTTCCGAATTTTCGGAAATTTCCAATTTTACTTACTATTTTACTTACTACAGTAAGTTAAAAAATTGTTAAATATAATTATTATTACTTAACAAAAGTATTGTGTTTATTTATTTTCGACGGAGTATTTAAGCACGTTTATTGTGGTCATCTTAACTTCACGACAGTTACCTTCAATCTCGTAGTATAGTATAGTACATATGCGCTAGACTCCGTCGATCTTTATGTTATGTGGACACGGCCACACATCTATAGCCCGGTTTATTAATATCATCCGATGTATCAAACTATTATATCACTACACTTACACCGTTGTCAAACAACATTTGCCGGATGCCGTCATCAATTTTGTGTTCATCGTCCATCTTCCTTACGAGGGGCGCTATTTGCTCTGTTGCCAGCTTTCTAACTGAAACGAAAATAAAAATTAAGTTTATCGACAAAAACACTTGAGTACCTAACTGATTATTAAAAGCTGACACCATTTTTGTTTCAACCTATTAAAATTTACTAAAAAAAATATTACCTTTAGGTATTACTTGAGTGGGCAGCAAAAACATGTTAGTTATACTCATAATTAGGACCTACATAATAAATAATAATATTAATTGAGCACTCTCATAAAAATAATTATCTAGTCTCATTTTAAGCATAGCCTGTATATTCTACAATAGATTGAATTGTACATTATATACATATAAACAGTCATAACTCAGAAATAAAGATTCAGCAAACGATCGCACCTACCGGGATTCAAACTTTGGAGCGCTAGTTAGTTGTTTTTCGGATGTTAGGTATTTTGGCTCACGAAGCCTATCATCTAACACGTATTTTTAGCGTCGACGTACCTTTCCCACTGCCTGTATGTCTGTATGTGGAACTTCCCTGACAATGTTTTCCACCATCGTACGACTATCCAATAAATTACTAAATGACTAAATTTTTAATTATTGCACCGAAGAAAATATTCTCCTGTCGCTGAATTCCAGAATCCTACGACTAACAAACTGAGCCCATCCTCACCTTTTCAATGTGTGACATTCTACTGCAGAAGGTTTCTTAAAGAACTTATTTATCCAGCAAAACCAAATTGCCTGGTCTCAGTAGTAAAGTCTAAGTCAAATAAACCTTATTCAATTACGCTTAAACTAAGCTAAATCTTACTTAAGTTCGGAAAAAATAGAGCTCGCGAGAAGAACATACAAGAACGGCCACTCTTTTCAATCAATAAAGTATTTTACAATGGCTGTAATATACAAAAATTACTTAAAGAGGCTGCATCCAATATATGAATTGTGTAAGCTAAAAGCGTTGTAAAGAATAAACTGTATAAATATAATTAACAATTAATTATTAATTAATGAATGCATCAACCTTTAGAGCTTGAATTCATTGTTTATGTAAGGATGCTCGGAGAACATGATGGTCATACTAAGTGATCCAACAAATACAATGATTTATTAATTATAACATAAATGGTATAGTAGGACGATAAGAGACATTTTTTTATAGAAGTTTACACGCACCACTTTGTTTTTCTTTTTATGAGAAAAAAAGGATTGTGTGGTTTTATGAAACCACGGTAAAAGTGGAACTAACTAATTAAACACTATTCTTTGCTTTTTCCTTGTTGATCAGTTTTTCGGACTCACTAGCTGTGTCGTTGTTTATTTACCAAAAGCAAATAAAAGTTTCACTTGAAAAACGACGACAAAATACGTTGACCTGATGGTATATTACAATCATCGCAGAATTCTTGAAAAACAGAATTCAGATAGGTATCGCAATAGCGTTTCTTACTTTGAGACATGATGATAATTCTCATGATGTACAGAAATCCACAAGAAACATGATGCCTTGCACAGCCACTAGTAAATTCACTTGTCGGGTGCAGTTTTCCTGAGCATTGTGTCAGTAGTCCGATTACGAGACTAATGAGACTTAGTCATTTCTTAATACGAGTAAACGCTCATCCCGTTGATGTCTGGCATTCCACAGCTAAGCGATTCGCAAGAAACTTCATGCTTTGAACAGCCATTTTGTAGAATAATCTACCTGCAATAGTATTCCTAAACCCAGCCCAATTTAGCATACTAAAGCAACGCGATAAGTAACTTAGTAAGTATAGATTACTACTAAATTACATTCTTACAATTACAGTTACCATCTTTGATTACATCCATTATAATAAAATATTACTAATGTATAATATTGTTATGATTATTTACATATTTAGTATCATAATTAATTTGAGAAAATATATCAAGACATTAAATAATACTAAAAATAAATCTAATTTTAACTGTTGTTGTGTACAGTGTTTTCATCATTATTGATTGGAACCCCTTCTTGGGTATAGGCTACCTCCAGCTTGTTTGTTCCATGCCTCTCTGTCCAATGCTATATTTATCCTTAAGTTTCCTGCTGTCGCTTTCATAATATCTTCTATTCTACCTTCTCCAAGGACATCCTTTTCTCCTTTTTCCTATTGGTCCTTCCCATATAGTTGCCTCTTAGATTCATCTATTGTCTCTACATCTTGCTATTTGTCCATTATTATTATTATGTAGATTGGGTACTTCTTATCAGTTAGCAACATGCGGGATCAAGTGAATCTACTCAGCGTCAACACGTTGTGATAAGACAAAATTGTTTTCAAGTGATAACAGTGTCGTGTAAAACGATAATTTGTTTATCTTCATTCAAATAAAGTAGTGACTGAATGAATTTAAATTATTCGACATAAATTTTGTGGAAAATTACATGTTTACTTTTTAAAGTGAAAACTTCTTTAGCGGCGTTGAGCACTTTTATTGGGATGGGTATAAAATGTTAAACTCGCGTCAGGACACGTGGCCTGATCGAAAATTCGTAAGACAGTCGTTGAAACTAAGTAACTAGAAAAAAACCCGCTGAGTTTCTTTCGCTCTATCTTCTCAGGTCGGAGGCACACACACTATTTCGAATGGGTGCTAGTTTTTGTCGTTCAATAAGTGATTTTAAATCTTATTTTGAATAATAATATTTGAATTTGAATTTGTCTAAATCTTTCTATAATAAAATCGCAACAAACAAAATACTTATAATAACGTTAATATTTAAAGAGTTTTTGCTGCGTGTTCTTTTAAACTATTCCAATTCCAAAAAAGTATTTAATAGAATTTTTGTCTGGTCAAAACGCAAAAACTACAGAGTATATTTAATTCAAATTATTAGCGTATAATATAAACAAGAATGTTATCCAGTTCCCTTCTTCCCTTGTCACATCAATACGTAGGGACTTTTGAGGGAATAAACTTTTAACACAACTTGGCTTAAAAGTATAGAAGGTCATTTAAGAAAGGTCGGTGACTTGGGTAAGGACATATCAATAATTGATAGTCGCACTGCCTCGCACACTATTAGCATTCCCCATTAGGGCTGCTAACTTTTCGCGATTTAAGGCGATTATTTATGTCTCATTACAGAAAGGATAAATAAAGAGTACAGATAATTAAGAAAGACTATTATGTACCTATTTAAAGTTTTAAGAAACTTTTTTTTTCTCCAAAACTTGTCACATTTTGTTCAGACACAGCCGAGTGTCTGAACAAAGTTTTTGTGTATATTTAGACTTTAGTATATAGATGGCTTATGTGAAAAAGTAAATATGTAAAGGTAAGTAGTAAAAAGTATTTTAGGGGTTATTTTACTCTATTATTGTTATAATTTTCCTTTCAATTCTTATGTAAAAACTAAGTCCTGTATTTCTTGGAGGACAAGGGCATCAGTTATCTGATGGTGATCCGCCACCAAAGGTCTTTTGCACACCAGAGGAACTATTCCACAGTTTGGTTGGTTGTAGAAGCATGTTCATCGAAAACCGCTCCGCGGACAAGGTTGTGAAGATAATAGTAAAGTTGGTGGCGTGTGGAAATCTGAATAATGATTGCTATATTGTAATTTCATATCAAGCTCGTTTAATTATCACATAAACCATGCTATGCTTGAAATTTTCTGTGAAAAAACTCAAAAAAGAACATAATATTTTTGATTGTTTAAAATTCATAAAAAATTAAGAGACGGACGATAGTGGAATTCATTATTTTTTAGAATATTAGGTACTATGCAATATTTTTATTAGTTTTTGCGCATTAAGGTACCGACTCACAGACACCCATATTCGACACCATAACGTTAGCTGGTTAACTAGATTATTTGTATTATACTTTATTATTTTTATTTAGTTTTAGTATTCAATTACAGACTGACTTTTGCACTTTGGGATTTCGGCGAGGTGGGTACGTACTATCACAACGTCTTTTTCTGTCGTAAAGGAGTATTTTGGAAGCAATATTGAGTTTATAATTGAAGGGTGACGTAGTTAGTGAAGTTTCAATGTGACGAGCACAATTATTACTATGCTGTACATGATTTTGGGTACAGATTAGAATCCCGAGCGATACTGAATTGGAAATGGCAGAGCGTCTCTTCACTTATTCTCACAAAAAAGGCCAAGTTGTGGTAGACCGCAAGTTTATTATACTAAGTAAGTAGTTCATGATACTAGTAAGTTAAGTTATATTATTCTTGTTGTTTCAAGGTTGAGCGATATCGATTATATGAATACCGTAGACGTAATACTTACACGTCTATTTTGCTATTTGAATAATTATTCAAACTGTGAAACTGGTTTCTTAATGCTGTCAGTCTCTCTCGCCTTAAAGCTTATCAAATACTTGTTTGTTGGTAGGTGTGTCTCGAAGATAGCTAGGGTTGCCAAGTTTAATAATGAAGTAAATAAATTAATAAATAAATGCAGTCTCTCAATAACATCGTATTTTATTAATCAAAAAAGATTTTTTTTTCTGGAATAGGAGGACAAACGAGCGTACGGGTCACCTGGTGTTAAGTGATCACCGCCGCCTACATTCTCTTGCAACACCAGAGGAATCACAGGAGCGTTACCGGCCTTTAAGGAAGGTATAGACGCTTTTTTTGAAGGTCGGGTACCTTCGGTTGTCGTATTGTCCTGGAAACACCACACAAGAAAGTTCGTTCCACAGCTTTGTAGTACGAGGAAGAAAGCTCCTTGAAAACCGCACTGTGAAGGAACACATCCAAACGGTGGCGATGATATCCTAACTTGTGGCGTGTCGTGCGAAGGTGGAATTCGGCGGCAGGAATCAGCTCTTCGAAACACTTCCCGTGCGGTATATGCGGTAGAGGACACACAATGAAGCAAAGTCTTTTTGTTTAATAATAAATACTATAGAAAATGCCTCTTCTTTAGAAAATTAATTTAAATGTGGTGTACTTTCTATCAGGTAAATTCACAAAACATTTGAAAAATAAATATAATTTTTAATAATGCTTAAAAAACGATTAATAATTCTGGAATCGACCAACAATAGCTGGTCAGACCAACATAGTCCGATAATTACTAATTAGACTCTAATTTCTTCAGTATGTATCCATAATACCTATACTATGTCCAGATTTTTCGAACACCTGGAAACCCTATTTAAAACAATAGCTAAATTTAGAAGATTCAATTCATCATTGTTATCACATAAATACTTTTTCCTCAATTGTACAAATGGAAGCAGCAAATAGGTAGAAATAATTAATATTTAGATATTATTAAATTTTAAAATTATGCGACAGTCTGAATATAGCAAAGTTTTTGATTGAATGTGGTGGTAGTGTTACACAAGGTGCTATTTTTGAAACTTCCATTTCTGGAGTTCTCTCCTGGGAAGTGTTTGCTAGTCTAGTGGATCATCAGCTGACAGATCAGATACACTTCGGTTTCACGGTTCTTGCTTGGAGCATAAGCCCGTGAATGCTGGATCTCCCCAAGGTTGTGTGTTATGCCCTAGACTATTTATTTTGTATATTATCAATTACTATAGATTGATGCCTCGATCATGCATTGCTATACACATTATATACTATGTAGACAGTGATAGTACCTTCGGCTACTTTTTGATTTATAATGGTCGTGAAATGGGCTTAATGAAGTTGTTAAGGTGCCCCATAAGGCTTGAGTTGACCGCAAAAAAGATATTTCCCATAATATCACCGCTATCTATAAAAGTTAATGCTGCAAATATTAGATAATTTTATTATGCTATTGAATTACTATTTCATCTATATAAGCGTTTATATTGATAAATTGCTTATGAGCAATCGTTTTCTCTTACGAGTGGCTTGTGAATTTCTTTTATTCTTCTCTGTACATTTTTTGAACATACGGAAACAATTAAATACAATTACGATTCAAAAGTGCATAGTGCCTATTTGAATAAACGTGACTAATTCCAATATTTTTAAAAATTAAAATTATTTTGCTTATAGAAATGTTTACCCCATGGAAATGTTGTATGAAATACTGTAAAGGGTTTTATTTAATATCAAATAATAGAATACACTAGTTAGATATGTTTACATTAGACTATAAAGCCTAATAAACATGGTTGGTAAGCTATTATATTGGTTATTTAAATTGTATTTATAAACTTTATAATTTTGTATTTTTAAACCAGAGGACTTATTAATAGGACGTGTAATACAATGTATGATTACAATAACTTAAAATAATTGTCTTACTACACCGTAAAATAGAGTATTTCAGTAGAAACTAAAATGAACTACGTTACATGGTTTAAATAATAGCAGGCAAGTATGGGTTTCCATGATAGCAGTAAATTACGAAATTGCAGTTATTATTATCTACATGATTTGGCATTGTTTGAAGTCACAGTTTTTATTAAAACACTAAACAGCTCAGAGACTTAAACAGTAATATATATTTAAATGACATATTGACTGATTGCTAATCAAAAAAAGATAATTGAAACCTCACGTTGAATCATCGAAGGGATAAACAGCAAATTTGAACCCCTATCTGATAATGCAATGTATAGGTTGACCTTTCCCAACAATTCCACTTTCGCTATACGCTCTCCAGATTGCACATAAGTCGATATTCATAATGATGTATACTGATTTTGCTAATTGTATTTAGTTTTGTAACTATATTAAGATAACTTGTTATCTTCAGTATATGGTCCAAACAAGGTTTATTGTCTATTTGCTGTCCCATTTATGGTATACGTTATTTATGCCTTGTGTGTCTTGCTTCATTGTCGGTGTGATTAGTTCGGCATATCGAACAAAATAATAGAATATATATTAATCTGTTTCTCTCAAAAACTAGTTACAAAATGTTTTTATTATAAATAGTGGGATGTGTCACATTTAAACTTACTGGTATCCTTCATAGTCAATTCATCTTCTGTCAAAACGGACAGAGGTTGTGGTGCATTGCTACTGTATTTTGCACGGGAGACAATAGCAATCGGCGCCTTCCATTGTTCAAGAGCCTGTAACCATTGACTATTGAATTACAAAAGATCGCGAATATTAAATGCTGGCAAAGTAAATTCTTGACTACTAAAATTACTTATATCAGAACTTGTTTTGCACACACCTTACTTCCGACGCGACGTAAAGGGAACATTGTTACAAAGTTTATTATTTTTATCACGCGCGTTCACTGGCTTCAGTCAGAGCGAAATGCCAACTGGTTGCTGTTCCAATAGCTATTTGTTCGCCAGTTGTACAAACACGTTATCTCTCGCACAACGGAATACAGATAACAAGTTTTTTTTAAATATACTTATTTAATTTATGCTATTGTTAGTTATGTCATAAAATTATTATTAGCTAGCTCTACCTCGGTTTGGTGTAGGTGTGGCGAAGATTTTCGCCGATTTTTTTCAAAATGTTTTACTTTTATTAAAACTTAGGAGTTCGCTTGACAATCGGTATGACGGTGTATTTGTTCGGTCGACAGTATCAGTAGAAGCAGTTATTTAATTGACGTGTTCATCAGGGCAGTTAAATTCAATTAAAATATTTTTATTTAAATCAGAATTTTAAAATCACTTATTGAACAATAAAATCTACCGGGTATTCGCTCTCATACCTAAGAGAAATGGGTGTATGCCACAAACTTAGCGGACCTTAGTTTTGAAAACAAAATTGTTAGTATAAAATAGCCTGTAAATTTGTCTATATAAGTTAGCCTTGGGCGGTAGCTTCATTCCCAAGGTCTGGATCATATCACCAAGAAACTTATATTTGATGTTATTGTAAACTTCTCCACACAATAATTTTTTATTTCGTAATATATATTTTGTTTTGTATATTTTCTGGGATCATGGTGTACAACATTACATCTTCCACGAATACTAACAAAATTGACTTGGCGAGGGTCGACCGAGTTGTAGAAATAATACGTTTATAAATGTTTCGAGAAATACATACATAACTTAAGTAATTAAAAAAATATTGAGCGCGCAGCGGCAATTAATATGTTAATTTCTTAAAAAAGTCTTCTGCTGATTATTTAGGACCTAACTTGTAAATAGCGCGAATACACCTCTACTGCAGCACATAGTTGGTATTAATATCGGCTGCATTACCACATAATAATGTACCACAGGACATAATACTATGACAGTAACTAAAGTAAACTTGACGAGCCGTATCTATGTCAGTTAAGTAATTGTCTATTATTATCTTAACCGCGTGTCGTGCTAAACCACAGATTACTAATAAGTTGCTGAACTAAGTATATTACCCAATCCTTCAATATTCTAATTTGGAATAAAGAGTAATGCCAGAATACGTGGGTAACACTGAAAATGTTTAGAACTGGCCAGTTAGAAACATTGCTAATGAGTTTTTGAATTTTTTTAATTTCAATTTTAGAAATCTTTGGTATATTGCTACTTAATGTAGTATATTGCATTTATTTGTCATTTGTTTTTGTGAATTGGCGACAAATCTAAAACTCTTGTTAGCTATCTAACGCGAGAAAATTTTCGGTCAATGATTTATTATGACTTCCGTTGTGGGCTTACTCAACAACAAAGCTATGATAGGCTGCGATTAATTTTGTTAATGAAGCCCCATCTCATGCCACTATTTACAATTGGTTTAACGAGTTGAAGCATGGACGTAGCAACCTCAATGATGATCCGCGTGAGGGACTTCCTTTAACAGCGACTACTGAAGATAACATCAGTGCTGTGCGACGCATGATAGAGGAAGATAAGAGAGTGACCTATCAGCAGATACGGGCAAGCCTAGGCATTGGTATGAGTCAAGTTCAAAAAATATTACACGAACATTTAGGCGTTAGGAAGCTCTGTACCAGATGGATTCCCCATACTTTAACCTACGACCAGAAACACCTTCGCATGGACTGGTGTCGCCAAATATTAGAGAAGTTCAACAGCGTTGACTCAAATGCTGTATTTGACATCGTCACAGGTGATGAAAGCTGGATATTTTGCTACAAACCCGAAATCAAAAGACAATCAGCTCTGTGGGTGTTTCCTTTCGAGGATCGGCCAACTAAGGTAAAGAAAGGAAGATGTCGAGGAGAAAAGATGATTGCCTTTTAGAGACTGAGCGTTTGGTGATTAAATAAAACAACTGCTTGACTCTGAGGAATATGTGGAAGATATGATTTATTTGAAAGTTACATGATATATATACAAAATCCTTAAAACTAGTTACTAGTTTACTTAGTTAGTTAGTTTGTTAAAAAGTTTTCATTAGCTATGTTTCTAACTGGCCAGTTCTAAGCATTTTCAGTGTCACCCACGTACCTTATATTTTTTTTCTACCAGGCTAGGTAGATCATTAATGTATAAAAGGGAGATGAACGGTCCAAGAATAGACCCTTGGGGCACCCCCATAATGACAGAAGCCAGGAGATCGATTTTCTGGGTTCTGTTGTTTAAATAACTCAGAAGATCGATCGCAGTTCGTTTTATACCGTCACACCTATTTCTGCTGCAAAAGGCACTGCCTTTGTGTTAGTGCGGTTTGCTGGTTTGATTACATGTGGTGTCGCCGTGGTCGTTTTATTTAATATAGCATGGTTGATGGAGGCCATGGCTGGTCCATATGTGATGGTCGTAAACGTCATGGGCCCAACTTTTGTTGGCTGGATTTTTTTATGGAAAAGGAGGACAAACGAGCGTACGGGGGGTCACCTGGTGTTAAGTGATTTCTGCCGAATCACAGTTCAAGTCATGACGGAGTATTTTTATTGCGTCAAAATGCTGATGCTGTAAATATTGATTCACAATAGTAGCAATGCGTTTCTTGCTACTTATTTTTATTAAATCTCAATCTTTTCCGAAATCGTAATAAATAGTAAAATGTATATATAACTTTTGACATAGGTGTAACTTTATGACCTTAAAGAATAAAGCAATCATTATTATTTTAATTATTACATTATTTGTGGCGTCGGTGGTACAATAAGTTGAACCGCTCACGCCAAGTACCAAATGTATTTTCGGTTTTCGAATTCATCATTATGTACGTATATTCGAATTTCGTTACAAGAGAATGTTGGCTGCGGCGATCACATACCATCAGGTGACCCGTATGCTCGCTTGTCCGCTTCTTCCGTAAAAAAATAAGCAAATATGACATACTGCGATGTGATGATCACTGTGTGACTGATCTTGACTGAAAATTATCCAATTTCCATAGGAACATAAATAAATAAGCGGTAGATAGTCCATGACAAAATTTTCCAACATTTCTACCGCGACGTACGACACATTACCTAATTAATATTTATTTATTAAGCTTTACACAAGTTACAGGAGCTGGTAATTCGTGATATAACGTATACAATCGATTGTAGATTATGGTCATCGTTGGAATTCGTTCTGACTAAGTCGATGTTCCTTCTGGAGTTCCGCAAGTTAAATTTTGAGACTTTTATTATATTTATGGTATTATTTTATATTGGTTTAATTTCTTATATATACGCTGCACACAATAATCTACTTTAAGAGAGAAACAGATCCATTATTACTTTAGCCTTTTTTAGTTTATCATATTTATCTATAGTATTATTTTATAGTATCTACAGAGTGCATAAACTACACTTCTCATATGTACGTAGTGTGTTAGAATATTTATCTACCCATGCTTTAAATCCGTTATTAAAGAGTCTGAAACAGTTAGCTTATTGCCAACATTAAAACACCCAATGTTCTAATAACCATTACATCATCCAAACGAGTGTTGTAATGTTGTACTGAATTTCATAACAACACTGCTATGTTTTTTTTTCGATCCCTTCTTGCGCAAAGAGTTTGAACAGACAGCCACATTCTTATTGCTCGATGCGTGGTATCTGTATGAATTTCAAAAAAAGAACATTTTCGTTTACGCGCGTTCCACACTACCAGAACGTCGCGCGCCGTAAAAAAAAGTAGGTTATTCGAATCCCCGCCATTTTGCTTCGATATTTTTATTGTTTTGTTTACAAAAAATGAGCGATTCATTTTAAACGCTGCAAAAGGACATTATATTCGAGTGAATTTTAATTATTGCACTATACAAAATGTAAATTACTACTAAAATATATAATTGTTTCAATACTTAGTTTATATGTATATAATCAGTAATGATTGATATTAGGTTACTACTAGGACTGGTGTTTTAGTGTTAGCAGTAAGCTAACTGTTTTAGAATCTTTTAGAGGATTCATATTCTGGGTGTAAAGTCTTGTATGCAACTGTTGATAATTAGGTATTAAAACACTCATGTGATACTATTATCACCATTCGTGTTTTAATACCCCTTATTACACAACAGTTGCATAAATAACTATACTGTAATGTTTGCACTCATAATATAGTAACATGTATGTATGGAGCTAAGAACATTACAAGCTAAAGTAAAGGTTATTACACTGTCGCTTTCAGTATATTGGTATAAAATCTTTTATATGTAGTTGACATCGTCATACCAACGATTCCTCAATCTTCTGAGCATCATAACTTAAAAAAAATCCGAAAATGTTAACTTTGTAGGTCGTAATATTTTTTCACACGACGTAACAGACTGACTTGAATAAGGTTCTAATATTCCTACTTATAGGAACCACTTTCCCCATAGATTCAGAATATACTAACGTACAGACGATCTGACAGCCCAATAATGTGACGACCAATTTTGATTAGCTAGTGATTTTATCAGAATACTAAGGAGGTAATGAAAACGGGGCAGAAATCGGTTAGAGTAACAATAGATTCACTTACACTATCTATCTTGCTGTACATGTCTCCGTTAGAGATACGTAAGTCACACTAATAGTTTTGCATAACTTAAAAAAAACAACATGTATAACTAAAATATTATGTTTATTGCTTTTCAAAATACGCTTTACATTTTAAACATTTTTTAAGCGATCGAACCATTGTTTAAAACAGTAGGACCACAAATCTGAAGGCATGTTTTCTACGTGCTGGTGAACGCTATAACTGCCATATCGGAATTGGTAAAAGTGAAACCTCTCATCAAATCTTTGATTTTTGGGAAAATACAGAAATCACAGGGTGCTAAGTCGGAGCTGTGTGCAGGATGGGTGACGATTTGTTCTTTTTCGGAAGCCAAAAATTTCTTAGTTTTGTTGGCCGTGTGTGAACAAGCGTTGTCATGATGTAGGAGAACGCGGCTTTTTATTCATCTTTTGTGAACTTTTTGTAACACCCTGGGAAAACAAATTGTAGAATACCACTCCGCATTAACACTCTTTTGATCTTCAAGAAGAATTGTGTAGATGGGACCCGTAGCAGAGAAAATAAATGCGGTGATTTTTATACCAACGTTTCTCGCCTGCCTCACTTTTGTTGGCCTGTTCTCATTTTCAAACACTCATTCACAAGATTGCTGTTTTTTTTTTCAGGTTCAAAACAATAAATCCACGTTTCGTCTCCTGCGACAAAGTTATAAACAACACTAGAATGTCCGTGGTTATACTTCATTAGCATCGGTGAGCACCATTCCACGCGAGCCCCCTTCTGCTCCACTGTCAGTTTATGAGAGATCCAATGACAACAAAGATTTCAAACTTTCAATTCTTCGTGTAAAATTTTCTGAGCTGGAAGTGCAAAACTTTTAGTGTGCCCCATATATCTCTCTTGCACGTTTTGTTTGTTTTACGCTAGTATATTGTTAGTCTATGTTAGCAGCACACATACTTAAAAAACCAGAAGTGATCATTGCCACAGTCGGTACACCTTTTTTTATGGAATAGGAGGACAAACGAGCGCCGCGGCCGCCACAGTCTCTTGCAACACCAGAGGAATCACAAGAGCGTTGCCGGCCTATAAGGAAGGTGTACGCGCTTTTTTTGAAGGTACCCATGTCGTATCGTCCCGGAAACACCGCACAAGGAAGCACATTCCACAGCTTTGTAGTACAAGGAAGAAAGCTCATTGAAAACCGCACTATGGAGGACCGCCACACATCCAGATGGTGGGGATGATATCCTAACTTGTGGCGTGTCGTGCGAAGGTGTAATTCGGCGGCAGTAATCAGGTTAAACAGCTCTTCGGAACACTCCCCGTGATAAATGCGATAGAAGACACACAATGAAGCGACATCTCTACGCAACGCCAAGTGATCCAGCCGTTCACAGAGCTCTGGGTCCCCGACAATTCGGCCTGCTCTGCGTTGCACGTGGTGAAATGGATCAAGCTGATACTGGGGTGCGCCAGACCAGAGATGACAGCAATACTCCTTGTGAGGCCGGACCTGCGCTTTGTAGAGTCACATTCTATGTGGGCCGGCTTGAAGTACATAGGCTGCACTAAAAGTATCGGGAATGGAATATTTCCACTGTTCCTGTCATACTAAACTATTTTTAATTGAAAACTCCTTGGTTTTAAAAATCGAATACCATTTATTTATTTAAAAAAAAAATCTCGGTCTTGTCACAAGGTCTTGTTAAAATTGTTTAGTCGTTGAGAAAATAGAATTGACTCAAGAAAATTCTAGAGCGATGATTTATTATGACTTTCGAAGTAGTTTAACACAAAAACAGTGTGTTGACCGGATGATTTTTGCATTTGGTGATGAAGCCCCATCCAAAACCACAATTTATCGCTGGTTTTCTGAATTTCAACGTGGACGTGTCAAGCTCAGTGATGATCCCCGTCAAGGTCGTCCAAAAACTGCAGTCACCAAAGAAAACATTGATGCTGTGCGTAAGCTGATTAAGGAAGATCGACATGTGACATACCACGAAATTCAGGCAACTTTAGACATTGGCATGAGTCAAATACAAATAATCTTGCATGAACAATTAGGTGTAAAAAAGTTATTTTCCCGATGGATACCGCATTTGCTCTGTGAAGAGCAAAAAGCGGCTCGCGTTACTTGGTGCGTCAGAACTCTCGAAAGATTCCACGCAGGATCCTCAAATGCTGTATACAACATCTAATCAGGTGACGAATCCTGGATATATGCGTACGAACCCGAAACAAAAAACCAGTCACGAGTTTGGGTGTTCGAAGATGAGTTAAAGCCAACAAAAATTGATCGTTCACGGAGTGTTGAAAAAAAAATGGTGGCTACGTTTGTCTCCAAAACCGGTCATGTTGCGACTATTCCTTTTGAGGGACAAAGGACGGTTAATGCAGAATGGTATGCTAGCATTTGTTTGCCACAGGTCGTTTCTGAACTCCGTAAAGAGAACTGCAACCGCCGCATCATCCTCCATCACGACAATGCGAGTTCTCACACCGCGCACAGAACAAAAGAGTTTTTAGAGCAAGAAAACATAGAATTATTAGACCATCCGCCGTACAGCCCCGACCTAAGCCCTAATGAATTCTATACTTTCCTTAAAATAAAGAATAAATTGCGAGGTCAAAGATTTTCATCACCTGAAGAAGCTGTGGACGCCTACAAAACGGCCATTTTGGAGACCCCAACTTCCGAATGGAATGGTTGCTTCAATGAGTTGTTCCATCGTATGGAAAATGTGTCAAATTTCACGGAGAATACTTCGAAAAGCTATAAATACATTTTTAAATAGTAATGTTGTGTCACTTCCTTGATTACCGAAATTTTCAGTGCCGCCCTCGTATTGCTGTGCTCTATTAATGACGCCCAGCTTTTTCGAAGCCAAATTGGCATTGCCCTCCAGATGGCCACGGAATTGTCAATCGCTCGAGATTTCGAGACCCAGTATTCCGATACTAGGCGAGGCTTTAAGGAAAGTGATGTCGAAGAGCATTGATACGAGAAATGGGGTTTTTTAAGTGGTAAACGTGCAAACTTGAATCTTCTGGAAAGCTGCTCGCCGATTTTGACGACGTGCTTCGATTTCGCACGAGCTATATGCCGCTTAAAAATTCTGGAGGCACGGTTATATTTCCTCTTTAGAACTTCGGATCTTTTGAGCTCAGCGCCGCAACCCAAGTTCGATACGCCTTTTTTTGCAGTCAGATGGTGCTATAACTGACGCATCGAACCAGGGCTTTGATTTGCCACCGATCGGTACTACAGAGCTTGGTATGAAAATATCCATGCCCTGCAGTATCACATCGGCTACTGCAACGGCTCAGGCACTAGGATCTTCCGAAGAGAAACAACCCTTGCCCCAAGGGTAGGATGCAAAAAAGGCAATGGTCGGACGTTCCGAGAGGGGCGTCGACAGAGATCTGGTAACTATCGGGATGTGTAGTCAGCAGAAGATCTAATAAGGACGGCATGTGGCTATCCACATCCGGGAGCCACGTTAGCGACTCAACTAATTGGGACAGACCATACGCCAATGCAAAATTATGCACAGATCGCCCTGCGTAGTCTGTGGTACGTGATCCAAGCCATTCGGCATTGTGCCCGTTGAAATCACCCAAGACTACGATTTCAGCGGAGGGGATCTGTTCAAGCACGTCATCAAATGCCGCTTGAACGCAGCCCATGAGGTGATCTGTTTCTGCGTTACCATTTACCACTATGGGACCTTTAGACACACGCATAGATGCGGACGCGGTCCTCTAAATCTACGCGGAGCCAGAGAGTAGAGGGTGGCCCCCGGTCCTACAGTAATTCTTTAAATTATTAATACTCGAATTCTTAAAATTAGTCCTATTAAAATCACAAGTGGACATAATCACAGGAAATATAAATTTTATTGATATTTACAAATAGTAAAATATCGAAATGCATTATTAAATTAATTGTAATAATTTAATTGATTTTCAGAAATAATTAACCACCAGTATGCAGACCAATGTTTAAGATCTCCGGAGAAATATACTTTGTGTATTAATTGTTAATTATCCAGTAAATTGTAAAATGGCAGAAATTTTTTGAATAATGAACTGTGTGATTATGTATAGGCTTTGTATATGATATTATTGTGTTATTTTCAATTATAACAATATCAATAACTGGATAGTCATAAATTTTTGCACATATTGCTAAAGAAGGAATATATTGATTTGATAAAACTATACTCATCCATTTCCACAAAAATAATACTTACATTAAATATTTTGGAATGCACTAAGATCGCAGATTGACATGAAAGAAACAAATACAAAGAAAACGAGACGAACTCAACGTCAAATACTAGAGACTACTTGTTTTTGGACACAAACAGCCCTGAAACCGATATAGTATACAACCAAAAATATCATACAAAGAGCTGAAGACACAATACATGAAAAGCCATTGCCCCATGGTTAAAAAAAACATAGAAGTCATGATCACGTTGAGATCCAAACAGTAAGGTTAATAATATATTCTTACTCTAAAAAATAAAAATATGCCTTATGAGCCATCCAAACAAATAAGCAGTAAACTCACTGTCCCCAGTAGATGAGCAGGACGTTGAGCTGATGGTGATTTATACACCCTGCCCATTACAATACAGTGCCGCTCAGGATTCTTGAAAAACCCAAAAATTATGTACGGCATTACAATTTCGCTCGTCACCTTCAAAAATAACATAAGATGTTAAATCTCATTTGCCCAGAAATTAAACCAGCTACGGCGCTCTTCAGACCGAAACTCAATAATGCTTATAAATTGAAACAGTCACGGCAGATAAAGGTGCCGATGTGGTACCAATAATCTAGCCGGCATCCTGTGCAAAGGAGCCTCCCACTAGTATACCAGTTGTGTAAAACGTCTGAAAAACCGTGAAGACGTGGAACAGTGCATGACGTATTTATTTATGAGAGTGTCCGAATGGGGACGGCCACTTCATGAGATAGGTATACGTATATATTTACGAAGCACGCACTCTTTCCATGGGAAAATTTATCACTGCCAATCGAACGGATTGTTTTAGGGACTCCAAATTATCATTGCGTTAAGAGAAAGCCGTACTCTCTAAAACTGACAATAAATCATAATCGGAATCAAGATCGGGAGTAGACGACGGCCAGTCAGTCAGTTCATGCACTGACTAGTGACTAGTGACTAGGGAAGAGAGAAAGAATATGTGTGCGTGCACTGCTCTCTCCTGCTCATACAATGTGTGTGATAAGTGATACAGACAACAGGTCTCCACTGTGTCGTAGATATACGAAACAGATAGGGCATAGGCTATGGATAGGGGGTTGTCTATGAGAGAAAGAAAACGTGTGCTCGCACCTCTCTCTCTTGCCCCTACAGTTATATACTAAACGTAACTCTCTCTCTTTCTACTTCACTAACTCATATCTCCCTCTCAACTTTTCGTAACGCTCTCGACACGCATTCACCAGTTTACTCACCAAATCAAGCGTGCTAAAAAAGATTTACTTAAAAATTCAACAAATCTTAGCCACTCGCTTGACATAAGTAAGTGTTTATTATGTTTCAAACTAAAATTCCTTAATTATTTCATTGTTTAGTTTATTATAAGTAAAATAAATGTAACTTGTGATATTTAATTAAACTATAATGGGAATAATGCTTAACTTCGTTATAAAATGCCGATACTGTTAAAGTTTAAGGTTATAATATGGTCGGCGTTTGCGAGAAAAAACAAAAGATATAGATGTTGAATATAGATTTTGCAATAGTTTTACTTCGAGTTAAAGATTATATACACATACACTTACGCATTTGGATTGAATAAAAATTGCGGAGTCAGCTAGTATAAAATATCATTGTACCATGGTCACAGAAATATATTTTAAAGAATTATGTATAATGGAACGTTTTGAACGTCTAGTACTATTAATATTTAGTCTGTGGAAAATTCTATATTTTCTAGAACCTTGGAGAAATTCTATTATTATATTGCCACTTTCACAAATTTACCTAAAAGGGACGAATTTGTTTCTTAACGAACAGCTTCATCTTGTTAGTACTGAAACAAAATATTATGAACTAAGGCTGGGATCTATTGAACGTACTCAAACATAACTTATGTAAAACTTAGTTTAAGCTTAGCACAATCTTTGATTTCATTTTTATAGCCATTTGACAGCTGAATTATACTGAGCATAAGCTAAGATAGCCCAAAGCAAGTCAAGTTCGTGTTTTATTACACTCGGTTATATTTTACACAAGGAAAGTCTGAGCAAAGTCTTAGTATAACATAAAAATTGTCGTATGTTTCCTGGATCGGATAAGAACCTCCTGACACAAAATAAAATAATAAAGTGCAAAAAATATCCATCTACTATGTGTGCATTTCATATTGAATTATATAATATAATTTCTTACAAGAGGTTGAAAATTAAGGTTCGAAATGGTAATTAATAATGTTCGGAATCATTAGCTCGCTTCGTTCTTGTTTTTTAAGTGCAATTTTTTTTGTCGAAAGTGGGCGAGATTCTATTTAGTTAATAGCAACATTAGTTACGTTGTCATTTCGATATTCCTATGTCAATTCACAAATTGTCAAACGAACGACGTTTCTCGAAAGTACTAGGTATGCCTCAGTCATTGGATTACTTATGAATTTCAACTTATTCACTATTTAGGATCCTTATTTTTTGCAAAGCTAACAGAATTGAGTATTTATTTTAGTGGGCTAAACTCTCTAACTTTGTGTAAAGGTTTTGACTGAACAATTGTGCAAATTTTGTGGTCCTCGTCATACATAATAATTATAAATCACATCATTGTAAACCTCGTGCTATTCTGTACGTAAAAAATGGCTAAATGGGGAGAAGGTGATCCTAGGTGGATTGTCGAGGAGCGACCTGATGCCACAAATGTGAATAATTGGCACTGGACGGAGAAAAACGCGGGCCCGTGGTCGAAAGACAGGCTTACGGAATTGTTGAATAACTTGAAAATATCACAGAACGGAATAGATTGTAAGATTACTGAAGTCAAGAATATCGATGGGGAAGCCTCAGCTAATAACAGGAAAGGCAAACTAATATTCTTCTATGAGTGGGATATTAAGTTGAAGTGGGAAGGTCGACTTGCTGGTAACAAGGATAAAATTAAGGGCGAAATGCATATTCCAAACTTATCTGAAGAAAATGATGTCAGCGAAGTAGATGTAAGTTATTTTCAGCTTACTGATGCCTTTCATGAAGACACTCCACAGTGTTCTTTTTAACTATAATATATTAGGAGTCATAAAGGTTATTTCAGTATTTAATAATAGTATTGTGATCAAATAGTTAATCTTTGAATATAGAATTTTATGAATTACTGTCCTGCTGCCTTCTAGGTTATACATTTGACAAGTCGTTTAGCTGTGGAAATGATCATTGTAAATGTTTATGTATTTATTTAAAGTGCAATCTAATTGAAATTATTTTTCCTAAATTTTTATAAAGTATATATAATTCAACAACAAAATTGCAATTAGCTACAGTTATGATGATCTAATTAAGATAATTAATGCTGCATAATAAAATATAAACAAAATCATCAATTATTATCTTTATGTTTTTAATTCAAGCTTCACGTTTCAATATAAGATTTAACATTTCAGATAACTGTCACAGTGACAGGAAATGGTGAAGAAGCACAGAGGGTTAAAGCGTTCATGCACAATGTTGCAAGGAATGAGATTCGTAATCAACTCAAAGAGTACATAAGAAGCTTGAAGGAAGAGTTTTCAAAAGGTTTAATTCTACCAAAAAAGGGTGAAACCACGGTCAAGCCTGACAATGTATCTACAATTACAAGTGGATTTAATAAAAAAATTAATATGGAGCCTATAGTTGCTCCTCAAGACAAAAAAGTTGTTGGTTGTAAGCTAGATACAAAAAGTATTGAATTGTCAGAGAAATTTCAGTGCCGAGCACAAGAATTCTATGATGCATTGACTCGAATAGAAATGGTGACAGCCTTCACACAAGGACATGTTAAAATGGAAGCAGAAAAAGGTGGCAAATTCTCTCTGTTTGGTGGAAATGTAACCGGGGAGTTTAGAGAAATGGTACCTGGCAAGAAAATAATACAGTATTGGAGATACAAACAGTGGCCTGAACAACACTTTTCTGAAGTTACTTTTGATATTGAGGAAAAGGTCTGTAACTACAAATAGTTAATATGTATAGTATGTTATATAAAAAATTAAAGAAGAATGAAATACTTTTTAAAGAAGTAGGTATAACCTTCCCTTCTGGGAGAAATAAAATTGTTACTACCACTCTATGAAGTAATCCCCATTTAAATCCGTTCATTAGTTTAGGAGTCCATAGCGGACAAACAATGTGTCACGTAATTTATATATATTAAGATTATGAATGCTGACATTAATCATTAGGATCATATTTGGCCATCAAACACATGAGCCAAGTGATTTATATGAAAAAAGAATATTTCATAATTTTTGCATTCACTTGCTATCTCTAGAAAGGTGTAATAAAGTTATGTGGTGTATTTAGGCACTTAAACACAGGACATGTTTTAGCAGTTAAGTGTAATGTGGAAAGTCACTTAAATAAATTATTGTAACATTTTCCATAGGACTTTCAATCATGTGTGATTGTAATAGGTTGCTTATGTAACCAAAGTATAATACTTTTTGTAGGTCACAACTGCACAATGTAAAACCAAACCAAACACAAAATACCCAAGTGTCCTACGGGTAAAAAAATATATTAATTGAGTCAAACCACATGTTCTTCCCTGTTAGATATTAAGAATCTTGTAAGTCCAATGTTGACCAATGTTGATTTACCTAATTTCAGGAGGACCACACTTTAGTATCACTGAAGCAGGAACTAGTGCCAGCTTCAGAGGTGGACCAAACTCGCGAGAACTGGAAACGCTACTACTTTGAAAGCATTAAGAGAGCATTTGGTTTTGGCGCCTTTTTGTGATAACTTCAAAACAGTTGTTAAGGTATCAACAAATATTTAATTAGTTACACCATCTACAAGGCCTAGACCACACTACAGTTTTCCCTGGGATTATTTAACCACTCAAAACACATCATGATTATATACCATGATGTTCACAGTTTGAACAAAATTTCAAATGAACAGTATGTATGTACTAACAAATGAAAAAGAAGTTATTGAAAATTTCGCAGATATTGGGTTATCCATCCACTCGCTTGTCATAGATTTCAGAAAGGTTTCTTTCATAAGGAATATCAAATTTAAAGAGAACATCCACAGATTATTTCATTACTATCAGATGTCAGTAGCCACTTTCTCCACTCTGATTTTCTAGTATACATTTTCTTATATATATATACTAGCAATTACCCGCGACTTCGTCCGCGCATAATTTCTGATTTCCAGCTGACGGGCAATCAAACTTGTAAAAACCGTACTTAATAGTTCATACCTAAAGAGGTCGGAATTTACTTTTTTTTTTGGAATAAAGAGCAAACAGTTCTATTTTTTCCAAACTTCTTCGTAAACAAAATTTAATTTTACATATTATCATAAGCCTCCGCATAGGTACAAATGGTCGTGAAAGAAACAATTTCTGAGATGTACACCACCTGTTTTCAAAGTTTGATTCTGGCTTTATTATTATAATAAGATTATCGGGTAACATAATTTCTTAACCAGAAATTGTTGTTTAAATTGCAATTGGTAATACGATGGAATGGAAAAAAATAATTGACAGCCCTATTTTTTAAAAACTTCCTTGTAAACAACTTTTCTTGTTCTTCTTTTGGGTTGAAAAAAAAGTCTGGTGATCTGACTCTGTAGCACGCCACATACAACTGGCCATGCAAGAAACAATCAATTTTGAGATCTATATCAAATATACCGGCTAGTTTCAAAGTTAGACCCTGTGCTTTATTAATTGTCAACACATAGCATAGTTTAAGCGGAAATTGCGGAAACTGTTTCTCCTTGGTTGACGCCAATAAAAATGGTGGCTTCGATCACATGTTTACGCAAGGTCTTGACCTGAAGTCTGATTCCATTGTAAAGTTTTGGAGGGTTTAGATTATCCATTAAAATAATTGCAGTGCCAACTTTGAGATATAGGATGTGAGGTGGTATTCCTGGTGGCTAAAGAGTGTGATGTAACTCTACAGGATATTGCACAGCATAGAATAATAACGCTCAGAACAATATGTCAATATAGAAGTAACATTATAATTAATGTGTGCGTGAGCGTCACGTACTTACATTCGATACCACGCACACAGACAGTCAAATAATGTTGCAAGTGAATAGACATTTCCCTAAATCAGTAAATTGTAAGAAATACTAGATTATATGTAATAAAGAAAGAAGAAATAAAATATAAATTAAGAATGTAATAAAAACATCACATATTTAATTATTGTTGCAACAAATTTTGAAGTAAAGAAGTTCTTTAGAATCGTTGTTTTTTGAAACTCGATGAAACGAAAAAGCGAGACGATATAGGCGCCGTTCCCAGCTATTTCCGTGGTTTTCAAGGGTGCATAGAACGAATTTGGGATAATTATATAAATCCAAGATGGCCGCCGTGTAAAATTATGATTTCAACGATTTTAGTTCCATGTGGCACAACAATTTTGACACCCCCCCCCCCCTTTCATCCCCTTAGAGAAGGAGTTTCTCAAATCCGTTTCTTATCTGACACCTATGTCCTAGAAAGAACCTACCTTCCAAATTCGAAGTTTGTAGGCTTTGTAGTTTCTGAGATTTCGTGATGAGTCAATTACCGGTGGAAATCTCTTTTATATGTTATATAGATTATACCGAAACTTCCTTGTCGAATTGCCGAATATTAGCCAAAAAACCGCCCGCGATTCGTTAATCACGTTAGTGCGATTACATAATATCTTAGTTTAAAATCAGTCGCACCAAGAATCGCAAGTACACTGTACAGCCCCTTGTATTCGTTTTCTTGTTACATAAACTCACACAATTGAAAACCTCTGTGCCATAACTGTAGTGCGGTCTAGGCCTAAACATGTGTCACGTTCCTCCTTGATAATTTTTTACAACATTCTACAGTTTGGCAGAAATTGTCTATTTTCAATTTGTCATTCTCCTTTTTTATAGTTTTTTGCCGTTAATAATGAAATATTGAATAAAAGCTAGTTTTTAATTCTTTTTTACAGTAATGTTGCAGTATCAGTAATCCCTTCTGTTCAATACTCTTCCATCTTTAAGAGTCTACTATAAGCATAGTAGCCAATCATTCATTAATTTTTAAAGGCTTACCAACATCTAGGAATACAATAAATTCTATAACATTCTATAATTCTACAATTATTAATATCTAACTTTGCTATAGGTATGCAAAGTCAATGCTGTTATGTGTTAAAAATTTTTTTTAAGGAATTCTTAAAATTAGTCCTATTAAAATCACAAGTGGACATAATATAAATTTTATTGATATTTATAAATAGTAAAATATCGAAATGCATTATTAAATTAATTGTAATAATTTAATTGATTTTCAGAAACAATTAACCACCAGTATGCAGACCAATGTTTAAGATCTCCGAAGAAATATACTTTGTGTATTAATTATTAATTATTTTATCCAGTAAATTGTTAAATGGCAGCAATTTTTTGAATGATGAACTATGTGATTATGTACAAGGCTTTGATATTTAAATTTTTATATACAATATCAATAACTGGATAGTCATAAATTTTTGCACATATTGCTAAGGATGGAATATAATGATATGATAAAAATATACCTCCTGATCAACTTCCAATGGGCACTACAATCACTAATTATAATAAAATACTCTTTTAAGTTTACAAATTTACTGGATATTATAATATTATGTTATTTAAAATAACCAATATGGTAATGGAGTTTCATTGGTTGAGATGCTTCGCTTAGCCACCTCAAAATTAGTTTGATTTCTGTATTGCTTATTTTATAAGTAGCTGAATAATTATGTAATTAATTTATGGTGTTCTAATAAAAACCAGGCAAATATAAAGAATTGTTCTTTTTATTTAACAAAAAAAACTGTTTTAAAAGTTAAATCAAAAATCATGGAGAGCATAATTAACCGCCTGCTCTTGGTATACCTAGAAGGGTCACCACTTGATCTACGTACGTAGATTACATTATGGCTTTCGCCATGGTCGGTCGGCAGGCGATCTTCTGGTATATCTAACACATAGATTGGCGGCGTCTATCGAAAGCAAGGGAGAAGGCCTAGACCCTGGATATAGCTTCTATCTTTTCGGCTTCCCGAGAGTTATGCAAGTGTACCTCTCTCTCTGCTCTTGCGGACCCCGTTATCAACTCGAACCATTTGACTCGCATTGTCGGGGACCCAGTACTCTGTGAACTGCTAGATCACTTGGCCTTGCATAGAGACGTCGCTTCATTGTGTGTGTTCTACCCCATTTATCACGGGGAGTGTTCCAACGAGCTGTTTCACCTGATTCCTGCCACCGAATTCCACCTTCGCACGACAAGCCACAATTTAGGATATCATCGCCACCATCTGGATGTGTAGCGTTCATCCACAATGCGTTTTTCAAGAATCTTTCTTCCACACACAACAAAGCTGTGGATGAGCTTCCTTGTGCAGTGTTTCCGGGACGATACAACGTGGGTACCACAGAGGATATAAATACTACGTAATAAGAGGCGTGACTGCCTAAGTAAAAATTTAAAATAGTTAAGTATGAAATATGCAGTAAATTGACAAGGTGACAAAGTATAATCTGGCTAAGTTTGAAAGTTGTGTAAGTTAAACGTAGTGGATTTCGATCTCCGATTTTTACAAGATTATAGCCGTCATCTGTCAATATTTCAATGACTACACGTTTCATACAATCGAGTGATTCGCTTTTTAAGCTATTGCATAGCTTTTATCGCGGGCCTTGAGCGTGGAGACCGAATCCAGAAATTCCGTAACGAAAATAACCGAACACTTACTAGATGTATATGAATGATGAAGGTCCCAGGTTCGAGCCTGGGGTACATCTTGATTTTTATTAATTTCTTTATTTTTTTTATCACGTTTTTTTAATTTTTATTATTATGACAAGCATTTTTATTTAGTTTCACCTGTCGCGTTGTCTGTCTGTAATCAAATCTTGCAAGTTAAATTTTACTCACTTCCCGTTTGCTTTTTTTTTAAATTAATTTTATCAAAAGAAAATACTGCATAAATAAAATAAATAAATAATTATAATTGCATAAGTTGGTAAAAAATGCTATGCAATAGCTTTACCGCGGCAGTCCCCGAGTGCCACACGTGTTTTTCTTAGTTTCGCTGATAGGTTTCACCTTCAAAAAAGCGCGTACACCTCCCTTCAAGGCCGCCAACGAACCTGTGATTTATTTGGTGGTTTGCAGAGTATTGATTTCATGTCTCATCTGGTACGTAACAGTATTAGCTCGAACTATAGAAAATTTGAAATCTAATTATTTAGATTTCAAATTTTTTTATGACGTGTGACGTGTGTTAGTACTACAAGTGATATAGCCACAATAAACATCTCGTCTCACAGCAGGTGACTTACAGACCATAAGCGAGCTAGTACTTAGTTGTGATTTAGTATTATTCGCATCGGCTCACGCGAAACTACGCGTAAGTATGGTATATTTCGGTAGGATACCGAAGCGCTTAAACTCTTTCACTACCTGCAGCTATAGCTTGAAAATATAAAAGGGGAATGCCCATTTTAGGCTAGCAAAAGCCAAGTAGTTTACTTTATCACTGACCTCTACTATCTACCACTGGACTAGCTGCTGTCAAAGTGCTTTTGTGTCTATTTGATAATTGATATTCGCCATTTTAACGCTGTTGGCCATAGCTAGATGATGATGCCGACCTCAGCTAAACTAACATCGAAATATGGTGGGAAACTATTTACAAAAAAAATATTTGTGTACTTTATAAGTTGATTCCAGAAGTATAAATACCACGGAGAACGAACGAAATTAATTCAAAATACTTTAGAGTACTGTACGGTTTTCTCGCAGCGTGTAACGTCAAAATCAATCTCTGGACGCTCGCGAGTGGCGCTTCAGAGGCAGGCAAAATTTCAAACATAATAGAACAGCCTGCTGTCCAAGTGATCAGTGACTTTTATCTAAAAAATATTCATATTATCAATCAATCAATTAAAAAAAGATTGCTAAACTTGTATGCATAAAGTAAGTATCGCAACGATGTTTTACAAAGTCAAATAAACTATATTCAATTAGGCATAAACTAAGCGCTTTCGTCGTCGTCGACGGAACGTCACTACAAATACTTATTTTAAACTAGTTGACCCGACAGACTGTTGTTCTGTATATCTATACTAATATTATAAAGAGGAAAGATTTGATTGTTTGTTTGCATTGAATAGGCTCCGCAACTACTGAACCGATTTGAATAATTCTTTCACTGTTGGGAAGCTACATTAGTGTATAACACTCGGGGATAATGTAGCTCGACGAAAGCGCTCACTAGTTGCGGAGCTATATAACATTTTCAAATAAATTAGGGATCCTACTAAAAGTCCAGTAATGTAACCCAAGATGTAAAAATACGTACGCGAACGACATCGCGGGGTATCAGCTAGTAATAAATAAAATAATGTTTTTTATGAATTTGTCAATAATATATCATAACATCAAGAATTATTTCGTAAAATATGCTCCCTGTTGTTGTAATGAAATTGTTTTACAGCAGAACTGTCAAACCGTGAGTCAATAAATTCTCTCATAGAAAATATGTCCATACAAAACAAATATCGGACGACGGGGGACACATCAAAGGAAAACAAAATTGTTGTTTTTATTTAATTCCGAACACTTTCATATTTATTCACCTTTTAAACCTTCCCTGGACTTCCACAAATAATTCAAGACCAAAATTAGCCAAATCGGTCCAGCCGTTCTCGAGTTTTAGCGAGACTTACGAACAGCAATTCAATTTTTTATATATACATAGTTATAAAAGGCGATCCTAACAATATAGAAAACTATAGGCCTATTAATTTACTGGCAAACATATATAAATATTTTTTCTCATAAATCTTAAAAACGATAACACAAAAAATTGAAAACGAACAACCAGTTGAAAAATCTGGCTTTCGGTACGTTTTCAGTATGATGGATCATTATCATTTGGTACAAGTCTTCGAAAAATAAAAACATTAAAGAGTACCTAATAAATAATAGACCACTTTACGCAGCTTTCGTTGATTATAACAAAGCATTTGATAGTATTAGTCACGATTACGTTTGGAAGGTCCCGAAAAAAAACACACATCTACTCTAACAGTACCAGTAATGCTTAATTGGAAACAAGAGAAGGTGATAAAAATCGAACGAGGAGTAAACAAGGAGACCCTCTGTCCCCAAAAATCTATATTTTGGTCATGGATTATGTATTTCGCCAAAATGACTGGATAAACAATGGCAATATTTAATGGCTGTTTCTTGAGACAAAGAAAGTTTAAAAATGAATTTCAATAAACTCAAACTGATGATCAACAGCTTTAAAATACCCATTACCACAAGCGATAATGAAATTGAATACGTTAAAAAATATATTTATCTGGGCAAACAAAAATTATTCGAAATATTCCAACGAAGAAGAAGTTGAAAGAAAAATGAATAATACCTGGAAATAATTTTGGTCATTTAAAGAAATTCTAAAAGAGATTTCTATTTAAAGCTCAACAAAAGTGTAATTGACATATGCCTTCATTCTTGTCTTCCATATGGATGTCAAAATTGTACTTTGACGCATAAAATAAAACAAAAAAGAAATAGAACGCCACAGAAACCAGTAGAAAGAAGCATATTAAAAATAATAAAAAAGTAGAAGATAAGAAATGATCTAATCAGACAAAAAACAAAAATAAAAGATGCGCTGACGAACGCATTGGAACTAAACTGGCAATGGTCCGGTCATAACTATCACAACTTACACACAAGAGATGGACGATACATATCAAGTATAGTAGATTAATTAAAATCAATATTTGTTTATTCTATTTCTCTATCTATTATTTGGCATGGTCATTTGGTCTTTGTAAAATGTAAACACGCAAATCAATTTTCATTTGTATTTGTGTGTGCGTTTTCAATTTGTTTTTCTCTGTTATTGCTATTTAAGCGACAATTAACAGAGAGAGTTACTATAAGTAAAATGAAATGAAAAATATTAGACTACCTAAATGTCAATCAAATTATTACTCCAATATAATGTAGTAACAATTATTTATTGTTGGAATCGGTGTCCTCCCGCCGCGGATCTGGGCACCTATTACGAAAATCGAAATACGTAGTTTCGGTCCGAAACGAAAGAACGACGAACTTCGATTTAAATCACATTACCAAAGTACTTCGGATCCGTATAGTGCGGACGTAATTCGTTTCGGAACTATAGACATAAAAAAATTGTACAAAGATGATATGAATGTACATACTTATATTACCGGTAAATCGTGCCAAAACCGATAACAAATTAGAAATTTACAAATAAGTTTTTCGTTATGTTAACATGTATTTAAATAATGGAATTGCTTTATATTCCGTTTAAGTTATCTATTTAAAAAATAATCCTATTTTACTGCAAGAAAATATGCTTTATTAGTTAAATTAAATTTGACGTATCATGTCATCTATTGCATTATATTTTTATTTAGTCTGTGGTAGTTTAACATACTTTCGCGGTTTTTTAGTTTAAATTTTTTCAGAAGTAAAGTGAAAGTTATATATATGCGAATAAGTATTATTTAGAATAGAATAGAAACATTTATAGTGGCTTTATTAGTATAATCTCTTCACAAAGTTTTTCAAATAAAGTATGATTATGGCGATAATTCATAACAATTTAGGGAATCAACCATCGGGAATTTGTTTATTTAATAAATATTGCCGGAGTCGACGTCGCTCTCTTGCTCTTTCAAGGTTTTCTTCGTACAAGAAGACCTCTTCGTACATTAAAAAACGTGCCATTTTATAATAAAATAAATATGTTTTATCTAAAACGAAACATATAAGTCTGTCGTTAAAAGTGACGTTGTTGTTACGACCATAACAATGTCAAACAACGAAAACGTATGTGTCGAGTGAATTTAGGAATAAGCTAAACGAAAGACAAAATGTCTAATCTCGAACTTCGTTTCGATCTTCGGATTCGAAACACTTTCGTAATAGAAAAATGTACGATCCGTCAACCGAAACTTCGTATTTCGATTTTCGTAATAGGGCTCCAGTTCTCGCCTCGTAACGTTGCTCGTGCAACACAAGCACATCTCACCTATGTACAAAATATTACATTTGAATTTGGAATTCGTCATTTTTACATGATTGTTCATTGAGATTTCTCATTTTGGCGCCAATACATTGTACAATATTTTGCAATATTAAAATGAAGTGGGGTGATAAAGAGAACCGAATCGCTGTGATTGCAGTACACAAAGTAGGTATCCAGCCCAATGCAATCTTAAAACTCTCCATACGCTTCGTATTAGTAAAATGTTTGTGTCCCGGCCTGTTAATAGGTACAATACGACTTTTTCTGTAGTGACAAAAAAAGAACGAACACTACGTGGACCGCCGTTCGTACAAAAAAAGGTGGTCAAAGCAATAAGAGAAAGATTTCGAAGAAATTCTGTCCGACAGCAAGAGATTTTATCTCGGGAGATGAAGATAGAACCATGTCGCGTATTTTAAAATATCACTTATGTCTTGCAGCCTGTCACCAGCAAGACTCGGCGCCAATGGAGACCTCTTAGAATAAGCTCTTTATATTTTAATTTGTTTTATATTTATGTATTAAAGTAACACACTGTAAAAGTAATAAATGTTATTTGCAATAGATTTTTTTCTTTTCTTTATTTCGGTAGATATTTATGGAAAGACTAGATATAGACTAGATATATAATCATGAAGCGTCACTGATGGTGGTAACTTTTCAATTACTGTGTCGATTTAAATTTAGGGCCCAAACATCCCATCCCCTTTTTAGGGTCATCAGTGCAACTCAATAATAGACTGTAGCGGCTAGCATCTAGAAAGACCTAAAATATTGTAAAGTGCATAACATTATGAAAGTTACATTATTACCTACATGTTCTGTAGTTCCTCGTGTGTCGATTAGGATTGCAATAAATAAAGTTCATATCAGCTTTTCTCGAAGCATGTTTATCATTTTGAATTATTATGCTTTTTGTTTCTCGCGTCATTAGGAACGTAATAAATTAATTTATTATCAGCTTCTAGAAGGATCAGGACATATACCTATGATATAGGGTAGACCGGGGAACCGGATCATTTTTTGAGAATATTATAATCATACTAAAGTGTAACATAACTTCTATTGTCCAAATTGTAAACAGTCATAATCTAGATAAATTTCAAAACTTCAATCGTTTCTAAATTCTCCAAAATATTGATTAAAAACTTGAAAGACAGAAATATCCGAATCGCCCCGATTTTACTCGTATTTCGCCCCGGGGCGAAAGGCATCATACATGATATATATAATTCAAAATTCAAATTCAAAAACACTTTATTCATGTAGGTCACAAAAATGACACTTATGAATGTCAAAAAAAAATATATAAATATTGTTTCTTATTGAATTTACCGCTACTTCGTAAAGGGTTGAGCTAATGAGAAGAAGTAGCAAGAAACTCATTGCCACTCTTTTAAGTCAAGATTTACATTTTAGTTGTTTTACTAATCATTTCAATTACAATATATGCAAAGTGACGCAACAAAAATACTCAAAAGTCAAAAACTGAAAGGCTTACATGAGTAAGTCAAAAAAAGAATAAAAAGTAAATTAATACTTATAAACACAAGAGTTATTGAGTATAGTAGATGCATCAATCCACCCATACCGTAAATAAATAGAGGCATTATATTATATATTACCCTTTTATATTTTTATAGAATTATATATTTATAGTACCCTTTTGTATACAACTTTTTCTTTAGCACTGATTTGTATTCATTTAAAGGTAAGTTCTGAATATCAATAGGGACCTTATTATAAAAACGTATACACAGACCTCTGAATAAAGTTGTGACTTTTTGGAGTCGACTTACATGAACAGCAAGCCTATCCCTATTTCTAGTATTGACATTATGAGTGTCACTAATTTTTTTAAAGGAATTTATATTTTTTTTACATAAACAAGGTTTTCATATATGTATTGCGATGTCAAAGTCAAAACTTTTATTTCCTTAAATTTTTCCCTTAGTGACATATATTATTAGCTTTAAATAATGAATGATAAAATAACAATATTTGAGTAATAAATAATGAGATCAATATTAATAAGTAGCAAATAAATCATATATATTCCGGGCTTTTTTCTCTCCCTGATTTTGTCTTCAAATTAATCCAACACTCTGATGGTGTTAGAATGAATCTTTCTGAGCAGTAAATACAATGCCAATTCTGAACATTCTTTCCAATTCCGAAGATGAACGTTTGATTATTATCCCAGACGTTTTCTTTCTCTTCTTTACGTTTTCTTCGTTTTTTGTCTGTCAGTTAAGTTCCTTAGCTATTTTTCAAAATGTCTAATCGTACTCTGAGGCGATGTCAAATGCAACATTTATTTTATAGTTTTAAAGCATTTCCTAGTTGTGGCCGGCGGTGTCTTGAAACACCTTTCAAGATGCCTTTCATGGAAGATTTTTTTTAATAACCCCATTAATGCTGAGTGATCGGTCTGAATCAGATTGTTGTGAACTAGTGGATGGCAACGGCTGTGTATCTAGTTCTGACTGTATTGGTTCACCACTTATGAATTTAGTATTTTTTTTTGCACTTGTTGTTATCTCGTGGATTTCACTTGGGCTCCACAATGTCTGATTTATCATCAACGATAAACTTATGGTCAGCTAGCGCATTTGCATTAAATGGAAACATTCCAGTCTTTTCGAACCCTTTAACAGCAATCAACAGTAGCACCCTGGTTCCAAGCCTGTTTAAAAATTCCTCCGAAAGCTTCCTCCGTGATCCCTTGATTTGGATGTGCATGTTGCCATGATGTAGCTTGTGGTGATAATAGAATTTCAACTACTTAAAAAACGATACATCGAGTGGTTGTAGTGATGAGACGTGTGTGGAGGAAAAAGAATAAGCAAAATTTTTAGAGAGTTACATAGATCTATCTACCACTGAGAAACTGGTGTAAGACGCGTGTCGTTTAAGACTTTTGATACAAATATTTCACAGCTTAACCAATGATGTTGTGCTTAAAAATCAAGATGTCTTCTAAAACAGACCTCTTCCTTATCAATATTTATAAAGCTCTACAATTCTTAGAACAATACAAATAATTGATAAGTACGTACCTTACATGAGCGCCAAAATTATAACACACACAAACATTCGACTCGCTGGCGAACAGTGCTGACCACAGAACACTATCACTCTAACGAGGTGCTTACAAGTACTTCGTGTTTTATTTTGACTTATAGTTGGTGTACTAGTCAAAACAAAACACTACCGACGCGGACGGCGGAAGGTGTGCGATGAAAGGGGGTCGTGGGACGCGAGTCGCTTGCGTTCCATGTCAACGCTTTAATCAAAATATTAACGAACTCCTTATTTGGATCAACTTGCCTCGGTCTACCCTGTCACTCATTTTTGAATTATGCGTATTATTTGCACGTCAATAGGAATGTAATTAATTAAGTTATTATCAGCTTTTCTAGAAGGAACTGTATCAGTTTGAGTTATGGTTATTGTTTCTCTCGAAAGTAATCAAGAATGTAGTTAATTATGTTGCTATCAGCTTTTCTCCAAGGTCTTGAAGTTTTCGCAACTTATTTAGAATAATATAAATCTTTTAAGTGTAGGGAGGAAATAATATTCATTCTTTTCTATCAACATACCTGTTTAGTTTCATGGTGATGATTCCGTATTTCCGTTGTCATCATCCCTCGATGAGCTTTCAAGACTATACAGTATAAAATCCATTGTGTAGATCGTGTGCACTCTTCAAACATCGCCGTCAACTGAGCTTGCCAATTCTCATCTTAATATATATAAATCTCGTGTTTGTCCTCAATGGACTCCTAAACTAATGAACGGATTTTAATGGGGATTACTTCATGGAGTGGAGCAAAGTCCAACTTGAGAGATAGGATAGTTTTTATTTTGATTTGGGACCCATAATTATTTTTATTTTCAATATTTGTTTTGTATGGACATATTTTCTATGAGAGAATTTAGTGACGCACGGTTTGACAGTTCCGCTGTGAAACAATTTCATTATAACAACAGGCAGCATTTTTTACGAAATAATTCTCGATGTTTTGAAATATTATCGGCAAATTTCCCATAAAACAGTATTTTTTTATTATCTACAGAACAACGTCTGTCGGGTCAGCTAGTATACTATAAATAATTGCGATTATATCGCGTAATGTGAACGCCATGCTATAAATATAGTATAGCATTAGGTTCTTGTTTGAAATACTATATATCACATTACACACGTATAGCGTAGTCTGAAAAGAGCTTTATTTCATTTTCATTTCAAAATTCTTAATACAGAAATGTACAGCGTTATTTGTTAAACATTAAACATGCACTTATGCAAATTTGAGGCTATGAAGAAAAGTAACGCCTATTGAAGTATTAACGCCGCTCAGGATTCTTGAAAAACCCCAAAAATTCTGAGTGGCACTACAACTGCGCTCGTCACCTTGACTCATAAGATGTTATGTCTCATTTGCCCACTAATTTCACTAGCTACGGCGCCCTTCAGACCGAAACACACGAATACTTACACATGA
Source organism: Leptidea sinapis (assembly GCF_905404315.1). Taxonomy (NCBI): domain Eukaryota; kingdom Metazoa; phylum Arthropoda; class Insecta; order Lepidoptera; family Pieridae; genus Leptidea; species Leptidea sinapis. The sequence continues at coordinate 8,413,087 of NC_066298.1, forward strand.
CTGCTTCACGGCAAAAATAGGCGCCGTTGTGGTACCCCTAATCTAGTCGCCATCCTGTGCAAAGGAGCCTCCCACTGGTATATACTATAGTCACATGTACTCAAAACAAATTGAGACAATAACAGTTTGGGCTTATTAAAATTATTAAAATGCGTGCAAAAAGTTAGAGACATGTTAAAGAGTTTGTTGCGCCCAGTATTCTCAGGTCTGAGGCATTCTTTTTGGAATGGGTGGTAGTTTTTGACTTTAGATAAGTGGTGTCACATCCTATTTTGAATAAAAATAATTGTAGTTTTGTGCATAATATTGCCTCTTTTCTTTACATTGTAATGTATTATGTATTATTAGGTATAGATACCCGTATACCTAAGTGATTTATTAGGCAACAAAAAATACCCATTTTAAATAACAGGATAGTAGAAAACTAAATAAATATTATTTTTCATAACTTAGTATGTTTGATGTCTGTATTTTTTTTTTATTTCTTGAGACAAGTTTGACTACCAATCCACAACAAATTGGGAGTGTTGACGTAACTAATTCGATAATTTTTATTTTATTTTAAATTTAGTTTGTCTCAAAATATTAAGAAGAATCTTTAAATCCTTGTAGACTAAATTAGAAATAATAAAAACCTCAGCGGTGTTTACTGCAAAGAAACCATTGTATATTTTTTATTCATCTATATATATAAAAATGAATTGCTGTTCGTTAGTCTCGCTAAAACTCGAGAACGGCTGGACCGATTTGGCTAATTTTGGTCTTGGATTATTTGTGGAAGTCCAGCGAAGGTTTAAACGGTGAAAAAATAGGAAAATGCTGCTTAATTATATAAAAACAACAAATTTGTTTTTCCTTTGATGTGTCCATACATAATTTCTATGAGAGAATTTATTGACGCACGGTTTGACAGTTCTGCTGTGAAACAATTTCATTACGACAGCAGGGTGCATATTTTACGAAATAATTTTTGATGTTATGATATATTATTGACAAATTCATATAAAAATATTATTTTATTTATTATATACAGAACAACGTCTGTCGGGTCAGCTAGTTAATTAAATAAAAATATAAATTAAACATTGAAAAAAGTTTAAAAAACGAACAATTTTATGAACATTTTGATCCTGATGCTAAAACTGGAAACATTAGTGACATTGATAAATTAATGTCAATTAAGTAAATTAATAATGAAACTTAACGCATTAATGTCGCATTAGTCTCTGTATATATTTACTCACGCACTTTATCTGTTACATTGTATCTAGTACAATAAATAATAGAGCATCCAGAACTTTTGTTTTATATCAGTTGTGTTCTGACCTCTTGCTCTTTTGAACGTTATCTTTATAATTGTGGCGCATTAAACATCATGTTGTTCTCGTGGGTTGTGGTTTTGTTATGTGCTGTGAGTATTATTAAATAATTTAATTATAATTTATTTATTAGTAATTAGCTTGGGTTAGCCTTTATAATAGAATTTTTATGATGCGTGTAAATAAATTACCTCCTAAACCTAGTTGTAATCAGATTATTCGGAATAAAAATAATATACATATAAAAGAAATTTCAGTTTTTGTAGAAGTTCAGCGTTTTACAATTAAAATAAATTATTAATTCTTTAAATTACAATATAAAATTATCAAATCATACAGTTTTGGTTGAAGTTATTTCAGTATCGGACGACGTTCGGCGTTTTTTTTAAACTTCAATATTTATAAATTTTTTGTAATATCAAACTATACTTAATACAAAATTATTAAGTAGGTTAATTACATTTTTGGTCGAGGTTCGGCGTTAATTAAATTAATTTTTTTATTTTATTTTAATTTAATTAAATAATGAAGTAAAAACAGTTTTGTCGAGGTTATTATAAATATAGAGTTTTGTAATTAAAATAGATATTAGATTTTTTTAAGTTTTAACTAAATTAATTTACAATATAAGGTTCGGCGGTTTTTAATTGGATAGTTATGATCGTACAATCAAAAACACCTTATTTTAAGAATTTTGTTAAAATTATTTCTACAGAATTTTCTCTGCTTATATCTTGTGAATATAATGGTCTGAATGCCATCTGTCAGGTTTAGAAGTTACTTGGTTAAATCTAGAATAAATAAAAGGATAAAGTCATTTATTTTCTCAAAATTGATTCCTTTAGAATTATTTTTGATGTAATTTCTAAAGCTACCACCGTTTCGGAAACAAACGGAGCTCCGAAAGAGAAGAAGCGGCGCAAGAAACTCTCCCAGCATTCTCTTTTTGCACTCTTTAATAAAATATACAATATTGTACAGTCATTGTCATTGCTATAAAATCATCATAATCTAGTCCCAAGCTGCCCGCCTAGATATTAGCTCAGTTTTAATAAAACATTCAATTCAAATTCAAATATTTTTATTCAAAATAGGATGTTAAAAAACTACCACCCATTCCAAAGAGAATGCCTCAGACCTGAGAAGAATGGGCGCAACAAACTCAGCGGGCTTTTCTTTTCATCAAAGAATATGTTTACAAAGTAATATTGTACAATTAAACTTATTATTTAATAGCCTGAGGGCGGTCACTCCATTCCCAATAAGATTATTCTTATTCTATTTCTATTCAAGGCAGGTCTACTCTTGACCTAGCTAAAGCTGAACTATTGACCAATAAATTGATAATATTTTATTTGTTGTAGGTCCATGCACAAGCTGGGTTCGGAAGGTCTTATCTAGGCGATTCACGCTTGGTAAGTGGAGTGTAACCAACGCGTAACGTCTAACACGCATCACTTGAGGCATGTCATTCAATTATATCGACTCTGTTTGGATTTTAACATTCAACGCTGGTCAGGAAGCTATGTCACTATGGTAGAAAAGGATCTGCGCTCGATCTTCTGATCTCATATTTAAAGAATAGAATTCAGAATTTTACGTCGATGTGAATGACAGGCTGATCTCCTGGGATCGGTATGGGGGTCCCACAAGGATCTATTCTTTGACCGTTCCTCTTCCTAATTTACATAAATGATCCACCTAACCTTGTGGAAAAAAACACAACGAAGTAATGTTGAATTATTCAATAGATGGACTACTGGAAGCGCAATGGCTTCAGCTTAACACACGGATCAGTCTAGCGTATTTTTGGAGGCGAACTCCCCATTTTCATCGTGTGCTATTATTTCATTATCATAATCACTTTAGATTTAAGCATTATCATTAGAAAAAAGAAAACTTATCACAATAAACCTCCTCCGTCGATTTCAGTGTCGCGAATGGACCTGTTTGACCGGAAAACTGAACCTAACAGATAACATGCCTCCTAAGGACAAATACTTGAATACGATGACGTCCTCACTACCGGAAGAATGGAAGGTTGTTGGAGAGAATGCGGTTGAAACTTGTTATGAAAACCGAACTCTGAAGTATACCAATACATGTCCTGGGCAAGCCCTGATGTACTGTTTTATCGATCAACTAATTCGGGTAAGTCAATAACCATAATCTTAGAGTAGAGGGATACAAAATATGTATGAGGAATATAAAATGATCGCACGGTCGGAACTATGAACCGTAATCATAAAAAAAAACATGTGTGGAAGTGCACACATGGTACAAGTGAAATATTCAAATATTTTGGCTTCAAGATAATTAGACGAATGTAAAATTTAGGGAAGAGGATAATGCAGGTTTTAGTATTTATCATAGTAATACAAAGTTTGACAATTACTTTGCGTTTTATTCGTATCTATTACATATATTTATTCAGACTCACACGACTGGAGGGGGAATGAAACATAGCACAAAAAGAACCACGAATATAAGAAACTTCCTATCCCATTTTCTCCAACGTTAAATCTTATGAATTTATGTGTCTCTTTTGACTGCCGTCTTTTCGTTTCATTGACTTTCATATCACAACGATGCTAAAGAAGTAAAAACTTCAAAAATATATAATTCATCTAAATAAATCAATTTCCCATAATATCAATTCGGAGCAACTTGTAAGCAATCTAGTAGCCCCGCGCTAGCGTTAGCGAGAAAAGACGAATACCGAATCATCTTCGTGGTTCTTGTGCTCGACGTTCTTGACTACGACATATAGATTTCAAAATTTAAAGTCATTTAGTTTTATTATTATTTAATTGTGTTTTTCATAATTTTTACACAAAGACCATTTAGTTTTATAATATATAAAAAAATTATACAGTATTATCATATCGTGATGGTAAGCTTAATTAATTAATGTAGTTACTGTTTTTTAACTTATATCTTTTATAACGTAATAATTATATATTGTACTGTTTGTTTCCCTTAAAAATCTTATAAATAAATAATAAATATCAGACACGTTCAACCGATAACAGAATTTGTGTCAGTTCAAGACAGACGGGCAGAGCCTATAAGTATTCACAGGGACAGATTTGTAAACAACAATCTGTCCCGGTAACAGATATTTTGTTGTTAACAGAACTGTCCCGCTAACAGTTATTCTTTTGTTTACAGAACTGTCCCGACAACAGACACAGGAAGGCCGACAAGTGTGCTTATCTGAGATCCTATGGCGGATCTAAGGCGTTGTTCATTCAAAGGTACCGTATTTAATATTGATATTATCGATCAAGAATATTTACTATCGAACTACGTAAAATATTACCAAAGCCTTTATTTATTTCAATCGGCTTTACTGACGGTTCATCGGTGTTGGTACCGACTAGTTTCGGACCATTCGGAGGTCCTTTATCAGAGTGAAGTGTGCTCACGATAACTCCCGTCTCACACTACGGATTTGCGCTCGTAGCGCGCGACCCTACAGAGCAGGGGGCGCGGGGTGCGTATGTGGTGCTCGTAATCTGCCAGGTTCCAGACCCACTCACCCTGTTGAAGAACCTTGGAATGGTCCGAAACTAGTCGGTACCAACCCAATATAAAGTTAGTAATAGAGATATTTCTTGAGAACGAAAGTCTTAAATAATATGATTTATAAAGTCATACAAAAACTGCGTGGTTTATATATTTTAAGCAAACGGCTCTATTGTAATTGCAGATACGTTTATAAAATTTTGTCTGATTATAGCTCGTCCGCGCCAGTTGGTCCATTTGCAATGATATAATGAAGTGTACTATGTCGAAGAGTAGTGGGGCAAAAAAATGTAATGTCACGGGTACACTATAGTGATATTTTAAGGGAAGTGATATATCAACAATTTTAATGGTCGTTCGTTAGTTTATGAGGCCGTCTCTGGTGGTGGTGGTGTTTCTTGTATTTACTGTATAGTCATTATTTTTTAGTTATGCATTAGGTAACCCAAGCGCTTGCAGTTGTTTCGGTCAACGGATCAGCAAGCTATCCAACGCGGCAGCGCTGCCAGTATTCTTGGGAAACTTCCACGTAACAATAATTTTAATTTAATGTCATGTATTGCGAATACATTAATATAATAAAAATAATAAAAATGTAATTTAAATGACAACTTCACTGCTGTTATTTGAAATAGATGTACATTGACAAAAGATAGATATTTTAACTCCACCGTCATTTAAAGGGCCAAGTTATCTATTTATTTACAACATAAAGGATTTTTAATATTGATACACCTAGGCAATGACAGGTTAGCTAATTACGTAATAACTTAAGGACCGTTAAATTGGGACTGAATAAATTGACCGACTTAAATGGATCTCACAACTTTTTATGGTGGAAGAACTAAGTTTTGAGACTTTGTTTTTTACAATCTATGTTTTTGATGGCATATCTTCCTGATAAAAGTATGAGGGGTGTCCCTGACAATTGGTGGAATTTGGTTGAGCATTTAACGTGAAACAAACAGACAAACCCATTTATAAAAATATTAGAAAGGTCACTGTTTCATGTTAAATATCTAGCTATTTATTTGGTCTTTGAATAGTTTTGGGGTTATGTATAACAGTTCCTGAAGATGCCTCGTGTAGAAGAGTAATACGTTGAAGTGGTTTTGTGAAACTTAGCGAAATTAATACTAAGGGTCATAATTTTAATAATATTTTAAATAACAATGGATTTCTGCAAAATACCGCATCTTATTAATTATAATAAGAATAACCTAAATTATATTTATTTAATATTTTACAGCATATTCAAGGATTATGAAAACAATTTACCAGAAGGAGAGGTGCCTCGATGGTTTTATCAAACCGTAAGTACCTAATAATAAACTAAAAAAAAATAAAGATCTGATAACTCTATTTGATAATAAAAGAATATTCAATAATATACTTTTTTTTACTGATCATCAAAAAAAAAAAAATTATCTAGTAGTAACATATCATCTGGACCGACTTATGCCGAGTTGGCTAAAAAACTAACGCCTTACTACAGTAGACATTATGTACCTTACGCCGAATAAAATTATAATGTCTACGTTGTCTTTTGTTTAAACGATAAAACAATAAAAGACTCATTATTGTGCAGCCCTTTTAGTTCAAAATGTTAATTCTAGATATAAGTTAATTCTTTAATGTGTAAGCATTACCGTATTTCAGTCTGAAGGGCGCCGTAGCTAGTGAAATTACTGGGCAAATGAGACTTAACATCTTATGTCTCAAGGTAACGAGCGCAGTTGTAGTGCCGCTCAGAATATTTGGGTTTTCTCAAGAATCCTGAGCGGCACCGCATTGAAATGGGCAGGGCGTATCAATTACCATCAGCTGAACGTCCTGCTCGTCTCGTCCCTTATTTTCACACAAAAATAATTTGATTGATTTCTCAATTTTATATTTTATTTTTTAGTCCAACCGAACAAGCTTGCTCATGAGTTCCTTGTCCCAAGCCTGCCAAAACCTTCCTTCTATTCTCTCTTCTAAAACTCTTCCTTCCTGTCCTTCTCGCTGCAAAATTGCCTCTGCACGTCATCCTCCCTTATAGCACCTGCTTATAGTATCAGCTATTGATTGGAGATAGTTACATTATAACAAAAAAATTTATACATTTCAGAAATTCAATCGAAAATGCTGTGACCTGCCAAAGTTAATAAGCGACGCAGTAATGTCAGAGTGTGGGATAAAAAAGCTGTTGCATGATCACGTACATACCCTGGAGACGGATGCACCCTACATTAGTGCTATGAACAGCAACGTATGTGCTAATCTACTAAACTCTAGAGTCTAGACAATATGAATGAATAAAATGACTGGTGACTGTAATTAAACCGGTAATCACACCCCTCAACGCGTAACATTACAAATACACACAAGTTAGCAGACTGGGATAGGTTGCGGTCCTTTTTTGAATCCTACCCTTGGGGCAAGGTTTGTTTCCCTTCGGATGATCCTAGTGCCTGCGCCGTTGAAGTAGCCGATGTGATACTACAGGGCATGGATATTTTATACCAAGCTCTGTAGTACCGATCGGTGGCAGATCACAGCTCTGGCTCGATTCGCCAGTTAAAGCAGCATGTGACTGCAAAAAACAGACTTATGGAACTTGGGATGTGGCTCCGAGCATAAAGGATCTGAACTGCAAAGTTCTAAAGAGGAAATATAACCGTGCCTCCAGATTTTTAAGCGGCAAATCGCCCGTTTGAAATCGATTTTCTGTAGATATAGGTTTGTTCAAATTTTGCCTCGAACGCACATTGCACATATAATGGACTTAAATTTTATTTGTACGTTCTCCAGGATAGCGACAAACACTTTCTCAGACATTCACAGGATAAGGATCAATTGTATTTGTCGAACGCACATTCTAACCATGGCGCGCGAACAACGCTAGACACACTGCGGGCTCGAAATCCAACAGAAGAACAGGTAAATATCAAAGAGTTGCGATTTTGTGTTAGTCATTGATAAAAAACCTCAAGGTTGCCAAAACAAATGGTTTACGAGTAAATGACAATACATAATGACTTTTATTGAAGCGAAGAAGTGATCCAAATGGTTTTTATCCTGTTATATTTATGGCCGTAAATTAGTAACGGAAGGACTAGATATGCCACTCTATGATAAGAAGAATCGTTGACGCTACATGGCGGCGAAATTAATGAGGTTTGTCCGCACCTTGATGGGACTACACACGAGCACAATACGCAAAATTGTAGGTATTACTACTAGTGTCCCCTACACAAGCATCTATTTATCATCGAGAGAGCTGCCGAGATTTGTGCAAAGGAGGCATGGACGCAGAAGAACGTAGCACGTGGCAAAATGGGAATAGAGCTAGACTTCTGGAATGGTCTGGGTTAGTTGGTTTAAGAAGACCAATAGCGAGGCCAAGTGCGTAAACAACCCAGTCAAACCAACCAACTAACATTTACCTGATTCGTAACTGTGTTCGCAACCCATGAGAGCACAAAACCACATTTACAACTCGTTCCGTTTCATGACGTGTTGGAGACCGGTATGCAATTCTAGTGCCGCTCAGAATTTTTGAGTTTTTCAAGAATCCTGAGCGGCACTCCATTGTAATGGGTAGAGCGTATCAATTACCATCAGCTGAACGTCCTGCTCGTCTCGTCCCTTATTTTCATAAGAAAATACCGGTAGGTGGCGAGTACAACCATACCGTACCTCATTGTTGCATCGTTGAGCCATAATATAAGTAATAGACCAGTAGTGTTACTGAAACTTATACCTGGAAATTTATACCTACGTCTAGGCTGAGCGGTAGGATTGCTACATACAAAAAATTGACGACGCGAACGGCACAGCGCAGCAAATTTAACTCGAACAGCGACCAGTCTCGGCAGATGACGCACGGCGTGGCATTTAATAGTTTTGTCTTCCCAAGATTGCTTAGCGGCCGTATAAATCATGTGAATGTGTACGTGCGTCGATTCTGAATTCTGATATGAATTCTAGTATGAAGTTAAAATACTGTACTATTACTGTATTGTGGTTGAGCCGCGGAGTTGACTCACTACAAACACACTGATATATGATCATACTTCATTCCACTGCTACTAACATTTTGTCTGCGACGAAATTCATACAACTTTGCTATTACACAATAAAACATAAATCAAGCAGAGTAATAGATGGAATAATCCTCCATATCAAAGAATACTCGACTCGTTTTTTTTTAAATTCGGCATTTGATAAACGTTAGTAAACGTAACGCCATATTTTGTATTTCCATTACCTATTTGTAGGCTAAATTAAGATTTGAAATTAAAAAGATTATATTACTTTAAAAAAGGAGTCAAAGCTTATTCTTATGTTTAATGTTTTAGGGACCGGATCCTCTTGACTGTTGTGATCTGAGCGGTTTCATTGAACAACCGTGGCGTTCGGAGTGCCAGTTCCAGTTGTCGTGGGATGTTCGGAACAGACTTGGTATCGTGAATACGACAGAGAAAGTGACCACAACAGAGAAACCTAGAGAAATACGATCGAATGACGTGCGAATGGTGCCTCTTTCAGTGAGTATTTTTTTAATTACAATTGAATTTCTTCTCAGGCGATACGTGATAGCTTGTATGACAATTCTCTTGGAAAAGACATTTCCTCTTCAAGACTGTTCTGATCTGTAGCACCCGATCGCGGTCGGGTTTGTGGTTATACCGCTATCAGTCGCCAGAGCCTCGTTATCTAGCAGTCACAAAAGCAACACGGAAGTCTTGCTGGACTAGCATCTGCAGCACGAGTAAATTACCTTATTAATTATTTCTTGCCTCGCACAGCCACTTTGTGGAATCAACTACCGGCGGCGGTCTTACCGAACAGATACGACTTAGGGACCTTCAAGAAAGAAGCATAGCATCCACCTTAAAGGCCGGCAACGCATTTCTTGACACACCTATTGTTGCGGATGTCCATGGGCGGTTGCCTCACCTCTCCCCATGCCGTGAGCCTCTTGCCCGTTTGCCCCCTCTCATATATAAAAAAAACCTATCTCGAACAATTTTCTCATCTTATCTCTACGTGTCTATTGAAGGTAACATAGTTGCATACTTATTTTGTCTCGTTACGCCAAAAGTAGGTAAAAACGCTATTTTTTACGAATGGGTGGTATTTTATGGGCCTTAGGAAGCTCACTGTCGCTCAGAGGGAAATTCAGAGAACCATGCTCGGAGTTTCCCTGCGAAATCGAATCAGAAGTGAGGTCATCCGTAGGAGAACCAAAGTCACCGACATAGCCAGTTGCGAAACTGAAGTGGTACTGGGCAAGGCACACAGCTCGACGGACAGATAGTCGTTATGGCAGTCAAGTCCTCGAATGGCGACCACGTACCGAAAGACGGAGGCCAACCGATCGATGGACCGACGATCTGGTCAAGAACGCTGGAATAGGTTGGATGAGGGCAGAGCAGGACCGAACATCATGGCGATCTTTGGGGGAGGCCTTTGTCTAGCAATGGACGTCTTTCGGCTGAAATGATGATGATGGTATTTTTCTGTTCGAATAGGTTGATATTTCTAATATTGAGATGAGGTCATGTTCATTCAAATTCAAATACTTTTATTCGAAACAGGTATTACAAGCGCTTAGTGAACACCAAAGTCTTATACCGCCAGAGCCGAGTAGAAACTCATCGGGCTTCTTTTGTTTTTAATAATATTGGATTGCAATTAAATCTATTCAAAAGGTCATAATTATCGGATTCCACGTTTATATCGGGAACGTTTAATATAAAAAGCTCGCAGTTTCGCGGAGAGGCTCTTTCAGATAATGAACTGCAATAATGAAGTCCTAGAGGTGTTCAAGGGCTTCATATTCAGGGACCTCGCTGATCAATCCATTTGATTAATTTCCACTTAGATAGTCGTTTTAATAAGACGTATATTTATTTAATTCGTGTTGTGTTTGTTTCTGAATTTTATCAAACCTATTAAGAATATTTACTTAAATATTTCTAATATAAACTTATTAATCCATTTATTTTTTTCTAGTGTGAGAAAGAGACATGCATATTCCGAAAATTAAACGTTATTAAGGAGTCAGGAGATATAGATATAGTGGCAATGAGTAAAGTTCTGGACAACATGACAGAGTCACACCCGGAGTGGACCAAGGCTAAGGGAAGGGTTATTACACAGTGTTTGGCGAATTCGAGAAACATAGAGAGATCCGAATGTCCTTTAAATGATATTCTGGGATGTGTATTCGATGTTCTCACAGAAGTAAGTTTAAACAATGCACTGATTTAATTAATTGATTGATGAGTTCATTAAAATTTTTTAGTGGGCTAGATTATGGGTACTAACAACGGCGCGTATTTTTGCCGTGAAGCAGTAATGTGTAAGAATTATTGTGTTTCAGTCTGAACGGCACCGTAGCTAGTGAAATTACTGGGCAAACGAGACTTAACATTTTATGTCTTAAGGCAAAGAGTAAGCAGAAAACATGCAAACATGGTGTTTTTAGACAAGTTTTGTGGTGAAAGTATAGCATTTCGAGCTATGAACTCTACTTAATCCTGTTACACATATCCTTAAGTCTTATTTGTAGGTTGCTAATACTTGCTGTTGGTTATAGTTGACACTGCCGAGCCTTTATGAACTACCACTTTTCTTTGAAGTTAAACAAGTTTTTTAACATGGCGTGACGCATTTTTTTGGTACTTCTCTCAGAAAAGTTATTCTTATAGCTTGTACTTTTTTGTGTAGGTTCATTTGTTCAGATTAGTAGTGAATAACGAGGATTGTAAGCATATAAACTGTTTTCCACGCAAGAATTTTGAAAATATTGGCTTTGTTACATTGATGGCGGGCCGGCAGCCGTGAACTCATATCGCTCAAGGTCGGTGGCATTTAGTGTCGCCTTAAGGTAAAGAGCGCAATTGTAGTGCCACTCAAAACTTTTGGGTTTTTCAAGAATCCTGAACGGCTCTGCATTGTAATGAGTAGGGCGTATTAATTACCATCAGCTGAACGTCATGGCGTGGTGGTGGGTGATTCTGATTTGAAATTTATTAAAGAAAATAAAATGTTTTTACATTAACTAATTAATTATTCTGTTTCAGAATTGCCCACATGTGACAGTGGATGACCCTTGCAAGTAAGTACCTACTAAAAAATATATTACTTTTATAAATTTATTGAGGTAGTCTTTTAAGACATTAAGGTAAGGTGATCACCCCACCTTATAATATAAAGCGCTGTAGATCAAGCCAAGTTTTCCAGTCCTGGGGTGGTACAAATACTGTAAGCTAAACTTTGAATCCGTATTTCACAGCCTTTAGAATTGTGAGTTGCAGTTTGATGCTCTGTCGGAATTTATTTATTTAACTTTCTTAATAACTTGGATGAGCTCGAGTAACAAAGCAATTATCCATACGACGGAAAATATGTTATATTCCAGACACTTGCCTTAAGTGTACGTACGTCTTCTTCTTCTTCATACGGGCGCTTTCCGCAACTCGACGTCATATGCGCCTATTTTGCGTGCGAGGGTGGTAGAGGCTACTCCATCCAGCCAAGCTCCTCCAAGAAGTCACCCAACTTCTTAACGTCTCGGAAGACTTCACCAAGAGCGCCTAGTGACCCCAGGTGCTTCGCCCTGTAGTTTGCCACCTCACTGCGTTGCAGCAGAACGTGAGCGGCTGTTTCTTCTGCCCCCAGCCAACCTCTGCATAGAGGGCTGTCCGTGACACCTATATTAAAGAGATGCCTGTTAAAATTGCCGTGACCTGTGGCCGCACATAATATTAATTTTAGTCGACACCGATTAAGTTGTAAGATTTCCCTGGTGAAACGCAAGTCGGCGCAAGGTAAAGCTGCTTTGGCTTGCCTGCACTCCTCAAGGATATCCCTGTATTGTTGATGTAGTGCTTTTATCTTTTGATTTAAGTGTTTCCTGAACCAACTATGTGGCAGAGGCAGGAAAGGCTCTGGTCCAACCGTTTCGTATACGTACGTCAATTTGACGAATAGAGATTCTTAAGTTCTATACCCGAAGGGAAATCTTATTATTAAATCTCTGCTAAATGGAAAATAGGCATTTTGTTCGGACCTATGACCCACTAGCGACCAGTAACGACACTAGTCGGAGTTTGTTAAAGACTTGTGAGCAGCTTGTTCTTTACGCCCTCGCCCGCGGCTCGGTTTGCAACCCACAGCCTAGTGTATAGTGAGCAAATTAGCTCACTTGTATTATAATATACTTTTATTTAATGTTGCAGACATAAGAACACCGAAAATCTAAACATTACTTGCCAGATCAGTACAACAAAGTATAGCCCGGTTAGTAACACATATTAATTAATTGTTATGTTGTATATCGTGACACTATTCTTGCGATTATTTTAATATGTTTTGCGTATTTACTGATTGTTAATTATAACTATAATTATTTTCTGAACCTTTAAAAATTGGGTTTGTTAATAATTTTAGTTTTCTCAATATTTTCAGCCAAATTGCTATTTCAAAAGCTCTCTTAGATATTTTTAATATAATAATAATAATAAAGTATTCATAACCATAATCCCTTCTCACTCTTAATTCACCCGATAAGTCATTCTTATCGCCTTATATTGGAACACGTGAATTGCAATAGCCATACAAACTTCTATCGCTGGTAAGCTATACGTCGTTCCATTGACAGACAGCTTGTACGGATAAGGTGAGTTACCATCGATAAGTTTATTGGGACAGAAAAGTCAACGATAGTTACGATTTTTATCTCAAGTAAGAGATAGACTGAATATTGGGAACGGCCGTAAGAAAAAAGCGATTCACTCGATTGTATGGGACGTGCACGGTGCAGTCATTGATAGGTTGCACATGACGTCTATAACCTTGTTAAAAATGAAGATCCACTACGTTTTAAGCAACTGTTCGCTTTTAAACTTAGGCGGATAATACTTCGTTGCCATTCGCCATACTGTAATTGCTACAATTTCAAAATTATGTCAAATCCCTGCACGGTTCATACTAAACTAAATTACAAAAAGAATCCGCCATCTTTGATTGATACTATATTTACTTAAATATTTTTTTAGAAACAACGCCGGAGCCTATGTCCGATTCCTAACTTAGTGTCAAACGAGGTATTATCACAGTGTGAAGCGGAATCTGTCTACATACTAGAACAAGTGCCACAGAATGTACAAACGAAAACATCCAAGTGGAAAATTCAACGTCTCAATGTGAGTACTTTGAACCGTACACTACCTAACCACCCGATTTTTTTTATATAAACATACTACAAAGCTACGGAACGAGCTTCCTTGTGCGGTGTTAATGGGACGATACAACATGGATACCTTCAAAATACGCGTACACCTTCCTCAAATGCCGGTAACGCTCCTGTGCTTCCTCTGGTGTTGCAAGAAATATGGGCGGCGGTGATCACTTAACACCAGGTGACCCGTACGCTCGTTTGCCCTTCTTTACCATAAAAAAATATAAGAGGGGAAAACGGCCAAGAGGCACACGTAATGGTAAATTGTTAGGCAACTTAAGGCAAGTCATATTGGTTCGGAAAAAATACAGTACGTAATTGATTCCACTAAATGGCTTTGTGAAGTAAGAAATTTCAACCCGAACAACTCCTTTGAGAACAACCCGTGATATTTTTTTTATGACAACAGGGGATGAGACGAGCAGGACGATCAGCTGATGGTAATTGGTACGCCCTACCCATTACAATGTAGTGGCAAAAATTCTGAACGGCACTACAATTGCTTTCGTCTACTTGAGATATAAGATTATTATGTCTCATTTGCCCAGTAATTTCACTAGCTACGGCGCCCTTCAGACCGAATTACAATAATCCTCACACATTCTGGTTCACGGCAGTAATAGGCGCCGTTTTGGTACCCATAATCTAGCCAGCATCCTGTGCAAGGGAGACTCCCACTGGTATATATGCGGTAAAAGATGCAGAGAGAACTGACATCTCTACGCAACGACAAAAAATTAAGCCAATTAGAGATGACTTGATCTTCTATTATTACTACTATATAGATGGTTACTTTTAATTAGTTAATATTTTTATGTATATTCTTTTTGTTTCACTCAAAAACAAACAATAATAAATAAATAATGTAAATTGTAAACTGATCTGTGATCACATATTATTACTTTAATGTTTCGAACTCAGATTGACATTTAATAGAGTTGTCAACTTAGAAACTTCAGAAATTGACAACTCAACTTGTTTACTCAGTCTACGCAATAATTACTATATAATAATTATCTTTAAGGCGACGTCACCAAATGGCCCAACAGAAGACCAGCGCTGGTTTTCAAACCAGCAAATATGCTGAGTTGGGACCACTTTGTGACGTATAGAAAATAATATGTCTCAATTTTGTTTTATGTTTTATTGTACTATCGTCATGAATAAACTTTTTCTTTCTTCGGTCAAATGGAAGAAGCTGGTACTGGGGAGCGCCCGCGTAGAGTTGAGAAAAGTATTCCATGTGAGGCCGAATTTGCGCCTCACATAGTTGCAGGCGGTGGCTGATAATGGCGAGATAAATATAGATTAGTCAATGTGTACTTTAAGTATTGGTTAGCTAATGTAATATTCAAACTACTGAGGAGCTAGTTCCAAGCGTGGCTGACTAGCTGTTACGACTTGTCAATTAAAATCGGTTATGTACAGTAAAAATAGATTCACTTTCCTTTTCTATTTTTATTTATAATGTCTATAACCTCAATTTCACTGTCGTCCTTTTCTTTAAGAAGCTGTTCGTATTGTACCTTGTATTTTCTTAGCTCCACGAGGGTTACTTGGAGCTGTTCCTCAGTTTAGCGGGCTTTGTTTCCTCGGGTCATCAATTGTGTAACAGCTGACGGATCACGGGAGACGCACAATAACTAAAGTTATATAAAGTAATCCACACTAACACTTGTTTATATATACACTGAGTCTTAATAATGTTATATTTTACTTTAATTGAACAAATATTTACGTTAGATTACGGGTCGCGGCGGAAGGACACCGATTCCAAAAACTACAATAATCGTAACTAGAATTAAATTAATTAATTAGATTGTATAAAAATACGTAATTATTTTTATAATTTTTAGTGCATATTATATCTATTGTTTTCGAATAGTGTTTTTGAAGTCCGTTGTTTTTTGTTTTTTTTTTTCAACTAACAATTTGTCTAAATATGTGTAGATATACCAGATTTTTCAATGCAGCAATGAGCGCTTTGCAATTTGATTACAGACAGAAATTCTGCCACAGATCGCTTCTTCTCTCTTCTTTCTTCGTGATCTTCTCTCTTGCATACCCTGTTTGTCTATACGCTAGTATCTATCGTTGGTACTTACAGCTGATATTATAATAAATAAAATGTTAAATATGCTTTCAGTGTTACGATCTCACACCTCCCACAACGTGTATACTTAACAAAATGAATGTACTCAACAAGTATGGATTTGTAGATTACTTCAGAATGAAGCAATTAATTTATTCCTACAGCGAATCGCCATTTACCGAGTTATACTTTAGTGTATTTCTAAATCTGCCCTTGTATCCGAAACAATGTTCCTCGCCGAAGAAACTTCTGAATTTGATCGATTTTATGTTGATGGTAAGTCAATTTACTAATATGCAAAATTGGGGTTGAGCAGGTTATCAGTTGTAATGTAGATCCTGTAGATGGAGCCACAACCTGTGAGTTGAACAAGACATGCCAAGATTTACGAACGGTGCGTCACTCGAACGGTTGGCTGCGTTGGTAAGAGCGCTCGGATGGAACCCGAGAAGTTGCGGGATCGAGTCCCGCATCGTTCATTTTGATTTTAAATTTAATTTGTATTAAATATAATTAATCTCAGAAGTGAGGGATACCACTTTAAAAATAAAAAAATGTGTTTGAAAAAGCGACATCTCAATTCAATTCCTAATATGCAGGGCAGCAATTATAATTGAGGTTGAGCAGGTTATCTGTAAAGTAGTATAACTGTAAAGTAGATCCTGTAGATGGAGCCACAAGCTGAGAGTTGAACAAGACATACCAAGATTTATGAACCATGCGAACGGTTAGCTCAGTTGTTAAGTGCGCTCGGACGGAAACCCGAAAGGTCGCGGATTCGAGTCCCGCATTGTTCATAAATTTTGGTTACAAATTTTATATTATTCAAAGCATTTTTCATTGAATAAAGTAATAATCGAGCGGCTTACGTGATGGCAATTGCTCACCGTAGTCCATTCTCTGAAAAGAGTTGTCAATCTTATTGGTACCGAGTTTAAAATGGGTTTCAAACTCTAGTCTAGTCTATTTTGAAGCCTAGTTTAGAAAATTATGCAACATGAAGCAGTGGAATGAACTTCCTTTCGCGGTGTTTCCGGGATGACACGACATGGGTACCTTCAAAAAAAGCGTGTACACCTTCCTTCAAGGCTCCTGTGATTCTTCTGGTGTTGCAAGAGATTGTGGGCGGCGGTGATCACTTAACACCAGGTGACCCGTACGCTCGTTTGTCCTCCTTTTCCATAAAAAAACATGAGATTAAATATTATAATACTTTATTTTAATCAGGTTTCAGATAATTTACATTTTCTTTTCAGCTTAATTCGTTTTGATATGGAAGTTCCAATGTCATTTAACTGCCGTTTTCTATAACGTATCTCTAGTTACGGATATATTGCTATCACCGTTTAATGACAAGATCTTATCTATATGGATAGAAGTAACTATGGAGTTATGTCACATTTAGTTATAGTACAATGCTATCTGTCGATAGGTTATTGAAATGTATGAAAAGTAAGGATAAAAGTTAAACTAAGGATAGAGAAGTTATTGAAAGTGGCCGATAATTATCATTCTTTTTTATGCCACCCATTTATTGACATTATACCTTACAGACGTGCCCAGCCTCCAGAAAGAAAGATACCGAGACATGCCGCATGATATTCGACGAAATAAACTCTGCGATCCCTAAGGACTTGGAGAAGAGTAAATTAGAAGCAGTATTTAACAATCTACTTTCATACAAAGACACAACGACAGCGACACCGACACCAAAAACCTTTTTCAAAACAAATAAACCTTTTAACTTTGGACTTCTAGATTCGAAAAATGCACCGCCAGTTGACATTATCGATGTAAAACCAAGAGATAAGCCATTGGTAGTTTTACCGGTTTATCAAAGAATGCATAAAAGTATAGAATACCCATTAAACTCTTTGCACAATGATGGCGTCTTCAGATCCAATGCTTAGATTTTTTGGTGTTGTAAAATTGCAGTCGAAACTAATGGACCTTTTTATTTTTTTATTTTAACTCATATATAATATTTAAGGAATATTTTAATTAGGTGCCTACTTTTACCTGGGAAAATCTCAGGCCACGATTCCAAAGTAACACCTGATGGGGTAAAAACTAATATAACTAGTCAAACTCAGTGTTGGGAAGTCGAAACGAGGAGGAGAGATATTCTTATACCAGTAGATTATATCAATTGTAATGCCTACTGCTCGGCAAAGTAGAGTAAGTGTATTGTTGAAGTATTAGTATACTTCCACATTATATCAATATTTAATCATTTTATTTCATTTAACTATATTACAATATATTCTTGAGACAATGTATAAATTCATCTGTTTCGAAAAATAAAGGATTTTAAAATAAACCGTAGTTTGTTTATACACGATAACTATATGATAAATTCGTATTAACGATGCCTAACCTAATATTTTCTTGTTGTTTATACAATATCATGGGTGATCGCGCCTTGTATATAAACATTATGAAAGATATCAATGGGATATTAATTATGATTTAATTTAGAAGTATGCTGAATTTCATCAATTGTTTCATGTCCAAAATGAGTAATGAAAGAATGGCTATAGACTACGACCATGTTGTTCTAACTTCCAGGTCTACACCCCTCATGTGCCCGGTAGAACGCAAGCTGACTTTCTACGTCACACCTATGTACTTGCGTGATAATTTTCCTCCTAAAGTGTATTAAATAAGCCTAGATATATTATACTTTTAGATAGACTGTCACAGATGTGAACATGTTGATAAAAGTAGCGGCACACTGCCGCCTCTATTTTCAGCAATGCTCGCACACTAAACAAAGTGACATACATAAGTAGCTTGTCATTTACACTAAAGTCTTAGATTATTTAAAGAAAAAAATTGAGTTTACAGTTAACCTTTATTATGAGCAAAAGCACACAAACTAACACAAAGTGTCATACAAATCGCGAGTGTAAGACGTAGCGAGTCACGCACACTTAAGCATTAAACCTGGCCTATTTTTATCGGTTGTCTAACAGCAAGAGACTCTATCTAGACGTCTAAATATATTTAAGAGTAAATGATTAAACCTGGCCTGTTTTCATACGCTGCCGAGGCTTACGTGATAGGTGAGGCAATAAAGAAATTCGTGGCCGACTTTTTAAGGTGAGAGTGCTGTATGCTTGAAGGCTACACTATTAAGGCTATTATGCCTTTGGACCTGCTATATAAAAGTATACTTGGATATAAATGAAAGACAGAATGAAGCAGTATGTATAATGTATTTATAATTACATTTGTAATAAAACTATTGTACTTTATGTCTTAATACTAATTCCAAAAGAGAAGTGTTTATTTCGTCAGTCTTTACATCGATTATGAATTGAATACAAGCCAATATATATTATTTAAATGAAGATATTGATTACAAATAAAATACAACTCTTATATTACGTAGACAAAGCAATAAAAACTACACAGTATCTCAAAAGTTTTCTATCGCAATACGAAATATTATCTATATAATGGTACTTGTCCATTAGCCCGTAACAGTCGCGCGGCACATACAAAACTTCTAATTAATATAGTTTTTTTTTTATTAAATATACAAAGCATTCGGTGCCGCATTGAAATAGATGCAGCATTTTCATCAAAACTTCTTAAATTTTTGTTCAACGTGTGTGTTTAGTTTCAGTTTACATAAATAACAGACAACTTCTGTCTAATACAGATATATCTTATATAAGCAAATCGTTCAATATGCATGTATGTAATTTACAGAATCAAGTAAACAACCACCTTAAAAGTATTTAATAAATAAAGTAGGCAAAACAATGCACTCGAGTTTAACTCATATCATCCTATAAATAAACAATAAAATAAATAAAATAATTTTTCGTACTACCCTCAATGAAAATTCAAAATTGTTATTGCAGTATTAAAGCGAATGATAAAATGGCAAGTTATTATGAAAATCTTCTAAAAACTATATCTAAATTGAAACTATACAGTTTAAGTAATACATAGTATAGGAAAATTGCTTATGTACATAAACAAAATTGATCACATTTATCGCTAAACTAGATAAAAATTGGATTAATTATTAAAAAAAGCAAAACAACCACAGAATAGCATAGCACTTAGTATTTATAACCGCCATTTAATATGAGCGTATAACTCTATTTTTTATACAAAATACATACTTACAAATAGTTGTTGTACATTTTATTATATAAAATTTTGTTAAAACGAAGATAAGCATTATACGGATGCTTATTCATAATCGCCTTGGCGTCGAATTTAATGAAAAATCTAGGGATAACTGAATATAAACCTTAAATATTAACGGCCTTAGAAATAAAATTGCCATAAAGTTATAACTAAGCATAAACCAAGAATATGTAAAATGTTTACAAATAGAAATTTTGAATAGTTTGTTCGGACGTATAACGTTTCTCGCGTTTATTTGCAAGTCAGCTTGTCATTCGGAAAACTTCAGAATTTTCATTGTCAACGACATTGTAAACATTTTGCATTTTCTTTGTTTATCATCAGTTATAACTTTATACCAAGTTTATTTGTAAGAATTTAAAATAATAAAAATAATCACGTTTGTCATGATATGCAAAATAAGTTCTAATAGACATGATACTAATATATTTCTTATACATATTTCATATAAACCAATGCAAACAGTGCACATGTAACAGGTTCCACAACTTATTTATTGCATATAAGTCGGGTAATGAAAGAAAAAGAGTGCGTGTGTCAACCTGACTTGCAGACCTTTCGTCGCCGTGCGTGGAAAAGGCATAAGAAGAGCCGGATCCCTTAGGCAAGTTTAATATTAATTATTAATATATCCATATAATTAATACACAATATATATTATTTATATATCAAATTATAATAAATTGGATGTATAAAAACTGCATAAGCTTTATTTTTATTAAGGTAATCACCTAAATCCATGACATATTTTAATTGGCTAAAGGCCGAATAGTAGTAACCATTATCCTACCTATTAAACTATAAAACATTCGGTGAATTCCGATGGTAAGGGTATATTCGATTGTTAATATTAGTACACGTCTGGATGGAAAAATATTCATGATAATCTTTAATAAGTTAATTATTTTTATTGCATTTTTTTAATCTACCTGAGAAAGTTAAGGCATATTCAGACTAATACTATCATAGTTTCTCATTGATCTTGTGTCGTGAGAGTTCATTCTGGCGAGGATTTCTTGTTGCAAAGCTTTCAAAGTCCTCGCTGCAGATATGTCGGTTGGCGGCGCGAGAACTAGTGCCCGTCGAGCGTGGGGGAGCGCGTCTGCCGGCTTGTTGAGCGCGAGAATAGCGCGCGACATTGCGTACGCACATTCGAAGGCATTTGGGCGCAGTACTGATGCACGTGCGGCAAGCTCCAGTGCATCTGATGGTTCCTTTAACAACAATGGGAATTACTTATACCTAATATTCATTATATTGGACAAACTGTTTAAATAAGAAAAATGAGACATAAGAATTTAGTTTAAAAAAACACCACAGTCTCATTTCGTCGTCTCAAAATAAATAATTTTGAGAAGGGGGTATATTTTACTTCAAATAAAAACTTTACTTTTAACATATCAGAAATTATTAGTGTTTACTTATATACAATGAAAGTTTTATTGAATGTGCTTCAAGAATGGACTGTACAATAGAGCAAATTCTCAGCATTATTGACATTTGAGTTTATATAAATTTAAAATGAAGAAAAACACTTTTGATCTATTGTTGCGCATTATCCGAAATCGGTATGATGCGCTCTCATACCGTTAGTAAGTACAAATCAGCGCCATATTTCAAGTGAAAGTGTTGTATGTATACAGAATCCACAGATCACCGCGACTTCTATTACAGCCGTTCCCAATATTCAGTTTATGTCTTACTTGAGATAAAAATTGTAACTATCGTTGACTTTATCCGTACACGCTGTCTGTCAATGGGACGACGTATATATAGCTTACCAGAGATAGAAGTTTGTATGGAAATTACAATTCACGCGTCCCAATATAGGGCGATAAGGATGACTTATCGGGTATATTGGGACAGCTTCAGATTATTGACAACTAAATACTGATAGTAGAAGGTAGTAATTTATCTCTATCTGTAGATAGTATATTGGAAACGGCCGTTAGTAATTAATGTACATTTAAAACAATTTAATGATAACTCACTGTGTTACTTTTGTAAATTGTCTGATTTTGGAAATTTAAATTGACGTCAGGTCCAAGCACACATGATAATTACTTTAAACTACCTTAAGCATTAGATATGACAAATTTCAATTCTGTTCTTACCCATGTAAGAAAGAAGAACAAAATTGAAACCATTGACAGCGTTTTTAAAACGCGGCGATTTTTATTGTCCTGTGTCCAACATTAGACAATGGGCGGTAAACGCTGAGTCCAAAGTAATTTTGTCATACTCTAGTGAGAATGAGGCCTTAAGAGTCCATGGTTTCAATATGTTTAAGTAGTTACCTGATTAATTAACTTACGTTTAACTTTCGTTTACATCTCGACAGATTCAGCAACAGATTTGTCTTGAGCTGCACAAAGGCTAGCGCGTGTTCCTGTACAGATTGTGCAGAGGTGACACCCTCGTCACTTATGAGTGGATTGATCTTCTTGAGCGCGTATTGATAGCGGTGCGCCGCCTCCGAAGGCCGGTTTTTCCTGTATAGCATGTTGCCATCTTCCAGCAGCTTGTTTAGAAGAATAAGCCTGCAATTAAGAAGAAGTGTCATTGTTAAACTTTTAGTTAAATCTTTTTCTTTTGCTGAAAACTAGTGTGATTATGAGTTATGTAACAGACTATCTGCTAATAAATTGAACTTTTTTTTTTATCTCAACAAAAATCAAACAAAAGTAAAGTTTTATAACAGAATAAATAAATTTATGAATACATCTATTTTTTTTGTAACTTTACGTCCTGATGATAACTTTGTACCAAATTGAATACTTGACAATATTTATATCATATCAATTATATTAATAACTAACTAACACTTTCTCACAATAACATTTTCAAAATGATGCCAAACATTACAATAAAAGAAACTAAAATCTAATGTACTGTCGATTGTTCCATCTTTATACCATATTTATTTTTTAAATAATTTGATTACTAGTGGCCAGTCCAGACAGTTTTAGTATAGCCCACGTTAATGTTGTCATCAATAAAATATTATGTTTTAACCGTTGACATTTTTATTAAATATTTTTCGCATTTCTTAAGGTAGAGTCTCTATTAAATTAAAGGTAAGTTTATTTAAGTCTCAAAATATATTCTCGTGATTTGGAGTAGTTTGAAGAAGTCAATTAAAATAAATCTTATCTAAATAAAGTTAAAAAATATGCTTTAATCAGAAAACTTACATAAATTCGGGTTTGCCAGACGCCATTACCCACGTGGTTGGGCCGAGTTTTGCTCCTTTCTTTAAGAAGCAATTTACCACCTGAAAAAAAAATTCAATATTTAATTCACTGTCTATTATTGTTGCATAATTATATCTAGCCCTGTATGAAAAGAAAAAAATCATAAAAATAATGTGTTGAAAGTTATAAGCATCGCAACTTCCATATTTCAACTGTAATTATAAAGCTTATATAGGCGTAAATAAACAAGTTATGGAGTTTGAAAATTGCCATATAGAGATAGACTAGTTACTTAAAAATTCAAATAATTTTATTTTGAACAGGTATATTCAGTAGTTCTTTCAAAATATCCATATGCCTAATGGCCTGTTTATAAAATTTTCGCGCTCGTTTTCGTTATAAATCATTACTGAAGTGAAACTTTTTTAGAATCGATGTGATTTGAAACTCGATGAAACGAAAAAGCGAGACGATAGAGAAGCAAACACGTAAATGTATTGGATTCAGCCGGCGAGAGAATGAGACAGACACTTTATGTGTCTGTATGAATTTATTCATAAGATTTTTTGTGGGAGAAATTGAGATAATACTTGTTTGAGTACCAGGTGATCATAGTTGGAGAAGAGATTGTCTTATGTATGACGCGAGCATACCTTAATGTATTATGACGCACGACGTATACATAGACATCAGAACATAAATATGGTAGCGGTGATAGTAATGTCTTTCATAGCGATTGGAATCATGTGCCATCCTAGCAACATGTACCGCACTAGCTTCTTACTGCACTTTTCAGCGTGTATCACTTTCGCACATGATGTTAGATGAGATAGCATGCATTTAAGCTGCAACGAGTTTGAACTGTTGACTAGTGTATCAAGAATAAATATTACTGTGGGCTGTGAAATTTGAATTTTATAAGACTCCTGAGCAGCAGTGTTAAAAAACGCCGATACTTACGGGAACATTTCTCTGTCCAATGGCTCTGTCCAGTGGTCTCAGTCCACTGTGGTCCACCTTCTCCAGCGAGGCTCCTCGTTCCAGCAGCAGCTCGACGAGGTCTGCTGGTCCTCCGCAAGCCAGTCCTAGTGGGGTCCGGCCGCTGCTGTCTGTTTGATCTAGAAACAATTTCAAATTTAAACTTCCTTTTGTGCATCAGCAGACTTAATATCTTACCTATATTGACGTACAATAAAGAACTACACTTCCAATCGCCAATTAAAAGGTCGTCAAAAAAGTCCGAGCGGCGTTGTATATACATTAAGATATACAGATAAAATTAAAACATTCATTCAAATTAACACCTTATTCCTTGGTAGTAATGTTCAAAGTCTATCGTATTATATGCTCATTAGAAGGTCGGACGGGAACATTTTGTTTTAGCAATTGAAATGTAATTATTTAGCAAAATGATTAAAAACGTCAAGTTAGTTGCACATTTTTGTTAATTTAAAGGATTGTTTCTTAAGTTTGGATATGCTTTTGTTTGGACAGATTTTCACTGAACACTTTGTCATTGCGTGGCATTGTATTCAAAGCGCGGTCGAAACACAACTAAACAAATCTTTGCCTAATAGACGCGGAGGCAAAGTTTTACCTCAGACAATTTGTGATTGTAAATCTAGTTGAATTGTTTATTGTAGGAACGTCAATGCTTGCCTATCATATTTCACGTAAGAGACATTAAATCTTTCTTTAGGCGAAAAATATTTTAAAATAAGGCTATACCCATGCATAATAAAATAAACCTATACCTAATATAAGTACCCTTATGTTATTGTATGATAATAAAAACATAATATAACAAACATTTGTATTAACAATTTTTATTTTGTAATATATTCCCGATAAAAGTTCTAATTCAATTCAGATTATATTTTTCTAAATGGCATACTGGTAAAATGTATAACTGCGATTCATAATTGTTGTTGTTGGATTTTGACTTGACTTTAATGATTGTAATAATATTATGTTATAACAGTACAATATTGTATATCTTATTAAAAAGAGCGCAAAAAAAGAATGCTATCCGAAACGGTGGTAGTGTTAGAAGTGACATAAAAAAATGCCTTTTTGCCTTTAAGTTAGAAAGCTATTAGATGAAAGTAGAAATGGGCTTGTAGAGACCTGAGAAAGTGCATCGGCTTAACTGGTCTACCTCCGTCTAAGCTACTAAGGGTACTTTACTTTTGTATTTAAATGATCATAAAAAAGTTCTATAATTGTATTTTAATGATATTTACCAACACTGGCGCCTTTGTCCAAGAGTACCACAACAGTTTGCAGCCGTGAACGTAGACTTGCCCAGCCGAGTGCAGGCATTCCATCTGCATCCACTGACTCAGGGTCAGCTCCTGTCAAGTGAGAAGTATTACTAGAATCACTAAAAATAATATCACACATAGAAAAAGCTAGTGTTGCGTAGAGACTTCGCTTCATTGACTTTCTTCTACCGCTTTTATCACGAGGACTGTTCCGAAGAACTGTTTCAACAGATTCCTGGCTAATACAAGTTACGTTCGTTAATATATATAAATATATTAAATAATCTTTGACAAGACTTTTTTTTTGTCTGGCTCTGCGCAGGCCACTCTAATTGTATTATATTATATAGAGCAGGTTAAGTTGTTATATGATTTAAAAGATGGGCTGGGAGTTTCTGTTTTTTTTATGAAAAATTCGATGAGATAAGCAGGACTTTCAACTAATGGTAATTGATACGCCTTACCCATTACAATGCAGCAATGCAGTGCCGCTCATTCTTGAAAAACCCAAAAATTCTGAGCGGCACTACAATTACACTCGTTACCTTGAAACATAAGATTTTAAGTCTCATTTGCCCAGTAATTTTACTAGCTACGGCGCCCTTCAGACTGAAACACAGTAATGTTTACACATTAATGCTTCACTGCAGAAATAGGTGCCGTTGTGGAACCAATAATCCCTGCCTCCCACTTGTAAATCTTATCAGTTCTTCTCTCCATTTCAAAGCTCCTTTATCAACTGATGTAGTTTCATGACGTTTACCAAGTGCTGTTGCAAAATAATATGTTTATGTCATTCCCTATGGTTTATATAAATTTATATTTCTATGTTTTCAACGCACCTTTACTTCTGAGCCACGACGGATTATACCTGAGGCATATAGTCGACTTAAGCCGACTTTACACTAACGATAATATACTCAAAATAAAGGTTTAGGAGTTTTCACTTATATATGAATGTGTCTGTACTGACCGTGAGCTAATAAAGTCTCTACAACGTCTGCATGCCCCTCAGCGGCGGCAAGTATCAAGGGGTTTTTGCCCCCCGATCCGGCGACATCTGCCCCCGCATCTAGCAGCCGAAGTACCAGTGCTCCTCTTCCTATAAATGCAATTTTAAATATAAATACTTAGAAATACAGCAGTTTGAAAGAGTGTTATAATTATACTACATTATTTCGTTCATGCGAATATACTATATTACGATAGTACCTACCATTGTGATTGGTGATGCAAGGGTGGAAAGTAGGTTATTGTAAACGAGCCATTATCAACAAGCCCAAGCCGAAGGCGAGGGATTTTATGTTTGCGATAACCTACACACCCGTGCATTACACGACGTTTTTTAATACATTAGTGGGAAAAAGTAAAAATAAATCAAATAATTTAATATTCAACAACGTGCAATAGGTAAACATACAAATACAATTTTTTTGAAAATTAAGAGTAATATTCTAGAAATAAGTAAAATTCTGTGAAATTTGCAGAAATGGATGGGTTGAAGATCATTTAAATCGTTGACTTCTAAATTTAAAAGTATTAAAAAACTTACAAATCTTAAAATATGGGCAAGTTGAAAATGATCAAATGTAGTTTTGTATACGCTAAGTATTATTCACGCGTAATTAAGTAGTTCTTCACAAAACAAGATCTATCATCACTCAAGCCATTTTAAAGATAGAAAATAATAGAAAGAAAAAAAAGTAATCATAATACTCTGTAAATGATTAAAGCTTTTACTTTATAATCAGCCAATCAATTTGAATGTGAAGATTGATGCAAAACAACGTACCATTTTTAGCAGCCAGTGCTAACGGTGACATCTGTCTTGCATTGAGCGAGTAGGGAGTCGCCCCACGAACCAGCAGTGCGTCCGCAATACAGGCCGTGCCAGACGAACACGCCGCAGTTAGAGCCGTCTCGCCCGTGACGCTGCATATACCATCAGGCTGTAGAAAAATTTGTAATGTTAATTACATCAGATTAAAACTTATGCCTAAGTTTTAAATTACTTTGCAATAGTGCACGAAAATTATGCTAACGGACTGGAGAAAGTCAAAAAGGTATACGAGAATCGTAAATTTTGGAAAAATCTCATTCATGCCTATTGCAACGGGAAAGAAGGTCTTTATTTTTGTCAACTTTCATTAAATTATGCTCGATCCTATAAAAATTCAATAAAATACTAATTAAGTTTATACCTACATGTATACTACAATAAATTACTTTTTAACACCACAAACTAGAAATAGTTCAAAATTTATACAATGCTTGATTTTAATTAATAACATGCTAATCTTTCCTTGATAAAAAATGATATTTAATAAATTGCAATGATTTTTTTTTACACAGACACCCTAGCACATTTTAGTTCAGAAAAACTTACTATTAATTCAGCTGTGTCCAATAAATATTCAACAATATCCAGATGGCCATTTTGAGCCGCTGCAATTAACGCATGTCTTGCTCCTGGAACTAACTGTTCAATTTTGCCATCGTAGATGTCTATCGAATTCCTGTCATCTTTACCACTTTGACAACCCAAGAGGTATATAACCGTATCTCTATGTCCATTTTTGGCAGCATGAACCAATGGCGTTTGTTCCGCTGTATCTGTATGACTTAATGAAGCTCCTGAAAATGAAAAAGAATCATTAAATGATCGTCAAAATATAATTCGCTTATGTTTTTCAAATAAAATTGTCTTACTAATATTAGATGTTGGCAAAATGTAACTTTGAAAAAAAAACAATACCTGTAGCAATCAGCATTCTTGCAACATCAGTGTGACCTCTCTGGCAAGCCAGCGAGAGTGCTGTACATCCTTGCGAATTGGTCATTTCCAAGTCAGCTCCAAACTCAATCAACAAGCCGACCATAGCTATGATCCCTTGATAAGCGTACATACAAAGTAATGGCGCATTTCCAAGACATTCCGTAACTTGATTTGGAGATCCTCCAGCTAAGAGCATTAGCCTAGATACTTTGACATTCGGCGTGTAAACGTTTCGCAAATTAGCGATTGCTTCGCCAACATTGGCAGAGCTTGAAGCTACAAGTGTCGCTTGTAAATCTCTAGGACAAAGCCCTAACTGAGCTGGACCTAAATTCCTGTACATATGTGCCTTTAAAATATGATGTCCTAATTCCATGGACTTTTCTGGGTCTAAAGGTGATTGTACTCTTGATAGTCTAAAGGCTATTGCACAGTGGCCAGCTCTTAAGTCACACAAAAATTTGGGGCTCTCATTATCTTCACGCCTAATAAGCCATTCTCTGAACGAAGGATGGAAGAACATGTAGGTGTTATCGATTCTTTTTACGAGAAAATCAGTGAGAGATTCGAATCGATGACAGAATTCTTCCCATGGTAAAAATGTGTCTACTAAAAGCGAGTTGACAGAATAATAAATTTCGACTAACGTAAGTGGATACAATGCTGCCAAGCAAACGCTTAGTATATGAGTGACCTTTTCAAATGATTGTACTGTAGGGAATCGAAGATTAAACTGAAGTAGGAATATTTGCGCTAAAGATATAGGTACAACTTTGTAATTTGTCGATTTTACTACAATGTGACTTCGTTCTAAGAGATCAAGAATTAGCTTCATAAATAGGAATGAGCCTTGGCTTAGATGTAGCACGTATTGCGCAAATTTCATCACGGGGTTGTGCACTCCTTCTGATTTTACCGTAGAACTTTTTATGTTCGTTTCTATAATTGGTGCCACTTGAACCCTTGCATTGAAATACTCCACTAAATCTTTATTAACATTATCAGATTCATCCAAACTTAGTCTCGTATACGGCAATTGCTTTGTCAATTCTAAAAACTGCGTTCGTATCGTTGTGACAACTTTAAGCCAAGAAGGCATTTCAGGAACATGTCTGATCAGGAAAGATGCTATTGTATAGCCATGATCTGGTCTATGGTATTCTGCTTCACAAAGACCATCAACCAAAATAATGCTATTTGCCGAATCAATGCTTCCATTTCGTCGTAGAATTACTAGGGGTTCTATAATTCCTCTAACAAAAGCTAAATCTGGATCTGCAATGCATTCCTTAAGGGACAGGCATGACAAAAGATGTGCTTCGCTTAATAAATATTCTCTATAGGCTTGAAGTCGAGGTGCTTGACATAACTGCGCCGCTAATGAATGGACAAACTCGCCGACTAGACACGTGCTATTGTTGTCAGCCTGCAAAATTACAGTTACTTTATCACTCTTATTTAATGTAAAATATATTATGTTTATGCTGGTAAAGTTTACTGTAAATGAATTTGAACTAATAGATTAGATATTTATAATAATTGTATTGTATACAGATAAAATAAGATTTCAAACAATCGAAAATATTTTTTTTATTCTACAATCATAATGCATATTGTGTTTAGGAAATACTTTAATTATCCTTTATAAAAGTATAGATTAAATTAGTACCTGACAGAAATGATATGCCACTACTTGGGAGGCAAGATGAGTTATGGAACCAGCAGCGATTTCCTCGGGTAAAAGTTCTCGAATATCAGACTGTTCCCTCAGCTCTTCGTATTCGTAATTTCTTTTGCGGCCGAAACATGAATATTCAACAAGTTGTAGGATCAAGGCCGTTTTTCCTGTGCCTGGGCTTCCAGATATAAGAATTCCTATGCAAATATTTTTAGATATTTAGTTTCAAGTAATAAGTTAATTATATATTATTTAAAATATTGGTTATAACTATATGTTATAACTATTGGTTATAATAACCTACTGGTCACAAAATATAAATAACGTAATTGACTATATTTAAAAACTACTTTTTATACCTGAGGCGGTAGATTCAAGTGCTTTTTCCATGTCTCTCATCAGCCACAAGCGTCCGGAAAATATTGTCTGGTTGTCTGTTGAGGGTACTTCGAAAAATAATGGTCGAAGTGTGAGTTGCGGGGTCGGATGAACTGAAAAAAATACAATATTGTTTCATTATCTTCAAATAATAAAGTATCAATTCAAGTTAATACTCATAATAAAAATATTCATTACTATATCCATGATATTATGTATGCTATCGTTAAACTTCAAATCAGTCTTTAAAATAAACATGATATGGGAGGAATCAATAAAAATAAAGATAAAAATAATTATTGTAGCTTAAAGTGTAGGTTTTTTTTAATTTTGTAACATTTGCTTGTTCTATGATGCGTTGACTTAATCAATTACATTTACACTGATCTTAAATAGTCCAATCTATACTTAATATTATAAAGCTACAGTGTTTGTTTGTTTGTTTGAACGCGCTAATCTCTCGTACTACTGGTCCGATTTGAATGATTCTTTCAGTGTTGGGTAGTCCATTTATCGAGGAAGGCTATGTTTTTTTTTCAAAATTAGGGATCCTTAATAAAATTGCTATTTTGTAACACAAGGTGTAAAATCGAAAACCTATTTTTGCGTGCACTGCAAAAACTGTTGACAATAGAACAAAATGATGCACAGGCTATAGGCAATATTTTAATACTTATAAAACTATCGCGTGAATTATACTTTATATGGCAAAACAACGTTTGAAGGGTCAGCTAGTTAATAATATCTATGATTCCTAGAAATGTGGTATAAAGCCTTCAAAATAAAAATGTATGTTTATGAGAGCAATCATTAAAAATTAAATAATTATTGTTGCGTAAATTTGTGTAGGTTTGTTTCATTTCGTACGATTTGCTTACTCTATGATGTGTTTGCTAAATCAGTTAAATATATTAAACTATTCAATTCGTAGTGCTTTGGTAGAAACTATGAATTTTAACAATATTTAACCAAACAAAATACCTTTTTTCAAGTCAGATGATGAAGTTGAAGCTTTACTGCTTACTCTGGCCGATCTTCGAGCAGCCGTTTTTCTATTTTTAAAGAAACCGCTCGACATTCGCGATAAATCTTCTCGGCCATTTTGCAACACTGAAAACGATACTAAACTTAAAATCATAATTTAAATTCCATGGACTCATATTTACACACAGAAGAATAGGGTTGTTACTGTTAAATTCACCTTAATTATTTTCTTTTTGGCACCATATACAGGATGGTATTTTGGGAAGGGCGGTGATGGCCAATTCGAAAACTGCGAGACTTAGAGAAAAGTCGTGAAAGGAGTCAAGCCCTCGATTTATAAGAAACCAATAACTGCATATTTAGTTTTTTTTTTTTAATTTTTTGAACTTTTGACAGAAATGATTTTTCAAAAAAATTACAGCCTGTATTATTGAACCAATAAACTCTGTTGCTGATAAGAATCAATGTTTGCAAAGATATGTATTACAATAATGAAATGATATATACAGGACATACTACATTATGTACATATTACAAGATTGATATTAGTTTTTGGAAGGCTATTCCAAAAACATTAACCCCCACATCTTTCTATTGGTCGATATTGTGTGCCTGTTTCGATGGCATGTTAGTAACATTAAAAAACATACAACAATATAATTATACTTTGCCAGGAAGTTTTATTCATGACATATTTTAAACTTAAATTCTGATAATCTAAACTTTTGTTTTGTTTTCGAACCCAATAGCTCTGCATTCCAATTCAAATGTTTTAAATCGACGCACAATTTGTATCAAGTCTCTTTAATTGAAAGTTCAAATCTACCATACATATGAGATGATATGTTTCTGACATGAAAAGATGGGAGCATAGAAGTATTTCCTAATATAATATGGATCACTTTTGTAGTTTTTGCAAATCAAGTTTTTTAGGAATTATTTGTTTATCCAATACTCCCAAATAAAATAAATTTAGGTTTACAAAGTTGTTGAGAATTTGTCAATTAATTTATATTCATGTTCGTTTAACCAATTAATCTTACTTGTAACTGAATGCCGCCTGCTGCCCGGACTTGATGAAGAGCAATTACTTGCAGCTGACAACGACATAGACGCTAGTGATCCTAATGATTCTCTTCCGAGGGGTGTGGCCGCGTCTACTTCCGAAGATCCCGTAAGTGTTGACACCTAGAACGAAAAGATTACAAAGTTTAGTGATTTAGAAAGTAAAAAAAATATACTACGATCGGTAAAATATTAATCAACTGATAGAAAGCAATTTTTTTGGGCGTATAAGGTTTTAAAGCTCAAAAACGCTTGAAAAATTTTAGTGATGCGGACGACTCGCAGAAATTTTTTACTACCCGCAACTTTTTGAATACATAATAATTGCGTTAATAATTCATTTAAAACAAATATTTTCAAGTTATGCTCTCTAATATATTGTCAAGCTTAATAAAACTAGTAAAAATTTTCTAATAATGTCAACTGATATGAAATACTGACACGATTAAAATCTGATTGACTTTCTTTGCATCACTTGATAGTGTGATGAGCCCAGTTACATTATCAATAATGCGCCATCTTTTTTTTATGGAACAGGAGGACAAACAAGCGTACGGGTGATCTGATGTTAAGTAATCGCCGCCGCTCGCATTCTCGTGCAACACCAAAGGAATCACAGCCATCTGTAGAGTTGCAGAAAGTTAGGCCTTTACAATAATTACATTAGATCAAAAGGCGCAATCCACACTCGCAATCACTTTAAATTTTAAAGTTCCTTCCTCTCGTAAAATTTGCTTCCACTGTGAATACATCCCACCTCAAACCTTTGTAACGTTTTCATCTTGGTGAAGCGCCCAGACCCGACGTATAAGGCACGATGTAAGGGGCTTAGTGGTAAACATAACAGTTGTATTAAGACCGTTGGAGGTGTAATCTGCAGTGGCGTGGGTTCAGATAATAATCCATGAAGTTTGATGCAAACAAAATATTTAGTAAATTAGTCAACTTACCGGACTAGTATTGTGTGAAGCCAAAGTGTGAGCATCCAATGAGGCAAGAGATGTGCAGCTTTCCCGAGACTTGTTTCTGGAGCCACGGCGTTCCCCCAACAGCAGACCAAGGCGCATGTAGAGGTCATTCTGGCGTCGCGACTGGAAACCTTGCTTGATATGACCTCCTTCGTCGTCTGTAACAAAATCTGACATTATATTTGAACATCATATCAAAATATTAAAAATATGACATGAACAGGCCATTTAGCGTATAAATAGGATTGTATATAAATCTTTACAGTACCACGGACGAGTATAAAAAAAGAAGGACTCCGCGCCATGATATTAGCAAGTGAAGCACCGCTATGCTAGTGTGTGTGCGGTTACGGGGGATACTAGTTACACAATTTTTTCTCCCTTAAATAATCATATATCCACAAATACTTTTAAAGCATTGTTTTTACACATTTTTCCAACGCACGACGGCATTTTTAAAATATTTTATTGCGACGCAAACTGATCTGTCACAGACGATGACAATTCTCATAATGGCCGCCTGTCGGCCTGTAGTAGTGTAAGTATGTGCGTGGGGCTATGTATTTACACGTTATTCGGCTTGTTTTAGTGCTACACTGTTACGTAAGGTGACATGGAGTCCTTATTTTTTTACTAGTCCGTGTACAGTACAATACATTAAGGCAGATTTATTAGCAGAAAACGATGACGAATAGGCGAACACCTCATTATAACTGATCCCAGGAGTGCACGGTGTCTAGACACACCAGGCGAGTTACTTAATTAGTTTCTTACTATTACTTAATGAGACAATTATTGATGTGGACCTACCAAAAGGGGTGTCCCATGCAACAATTATTTCAATACAACTTTATCATATTTAGATAAAATTCCGAAAATTTCCCGTCTATAGTAAATATACTTCATTTTATTTTCCTATCACGTCAATAGCCTGTTCATAAAGTCAAATAAAAACATGCCACACTAAAAAATCATGCAAATATTTTCATCTCAACACTCCACATGCTAACCCAAAAAAAAGTAAAATTATATACATTTAGACGAACATATTAAAACAACAATAATTTTATGATAATGACCATGAAATAATCGATAAATGGATACAATTATAATGTAGATTAAAAATATAACGAAAAAAATTAATCCCATATTATACTTTCAAATCAAAGTAAAAATGGGACTGGATAAACAATGAAGGGATTAGCGTTTGCGTAAAAACACGTGAATTACAATTAAGTAGCATTTACAAGATTTCTTTTATTTGGACGTCGGATTGTACTTGTATATATAATTATGTGTGATTATGGGAAGGGAATTTCCTTGTGTTCCCAGGGTATCAATTAAAGGTAGTTTTATTGGTTCACAAGGAAGTTCAACGTAGAATTATCAATTTTCTTCCAAATCCATTAAGTTTTTCGATGAGTCGCTTATTATGTAATCTTAGATCAAGTCATAGCTCATTCATATGTCTTCCTTTTTCTATCTCATTATTGCTTTATATTTTTGACAGTTAAAAATACATCTTTTGTATGTAGAGCCACGCGCTATTTTCGTCATAAAATGCTATGGCCTGTGTGATATTAAAATACCACTAAGAAAATATTTTTAACGTTTGAAAGGCTGTAATAAAGACCGATAAACATTACAAGATCTGATATTTCGCTGCTTAGGTAATTTCAACCTTAAAAGCTCCTAAATTCAGTTGGAGTTGAAGAAACCAGTTATTGAATTTCTCAGTTAATAAGAAAGATTGTTACAAGGATGCGAGATCCCAGCCAGGATACATCTTGTGGTCACTTGAGACGAACACCTGCGGATCTGCGTGGGAACTGAGAATTGCGATTTCAGCTTGACGCCGAGGGCTTCTAAAAGCGCGTTTATAACGACAATACTTTTCATCCATAATTACTAAGTAATATAAATACTATAAGTAATAATATACTTAGTAATATAAAATAGTATGGCCTTTTTTTGAACATGCCTTTGTTACACCATCCAGAACAATTTATTGAAATAAATAAAGGTAATAGGCATGTCGACCATAAACAAGAAAATCAATTATTAACAAAATCAATAGTTTGTCCCACAATACGTTAAATCACCCTTTTCATCCAAACCTTCTGTCCGAGTGTACATAATGTTATTGTAAGCAATTTCATTGTCATTTGCCGCGATTCATAAACGCGTGCATTTAATTTTCCTAATGAAATAAAATTAGTTATTATTCATCACTCTATAGAAACGGTTTTATTTATCATAACTCATCGTTCCACTTTATCATTTTATACCAAATGTATGGAAGGTTAAAGCATTAGCCCTCCTATATTTTCTTGGTGAAGGATCAAGCCGGATTTGCTATCATAGCTGTACGTCATGGTCACCATGATGTATTTCTACTTATCTGCTATTATCACAAATGTCAACCATTTTATTTTATGAACAACGTTCTATAATTAATATATGATAAATAAATTATTGCAAACATTTCCATCCATATTCATTATATGCATTGAATGCATTTTATAGTCAACCTAATTATTTATCAAAAATTAAAAAAAATATCTGTGACCTTTTCATAGACTTCGATTACGAGTAAAATATTGAACCGCATGTTTAGTGGCCCCGCATAACATATCTATTGTTAAATGCAACCGTTGAAACCTAATATTTATGTAAATACGGTTAACTTTAAACATAATGGTAATACAGTAACTTTGTAAATTACAAATTTTATATACATATTTATGGTGCCTGGTCGGTCCTGTATTCAGGTATTTTTAATTTTAAATAATTTATAATATACCATTTGAAGTTTTTTTTAAGATAAATCCCTATTTTTCTTTCTTTTTTTCATTAAAACAATTTAGTCAAAACTTCATACATTGTATAAAATTTAATGTTAATTTATATAAATATAGTATAAAAAGGGTGGCAATGAATTTCTTGCCACTTCTCAGTAAAACTCAACTTTTAACGTAGAGAATTCATAATAACAATTGAATAAATATTTTTTCTTTCCAATAATTTTAAGCTAATTCATGAAATTCAAGAGAAGGTGGGAAAGCCATTTCTAAAAAACAAAACTAGATAGAAAAATAAATAATTGTAACTATCCTCTTAAGTAGAAGATTTCAACTTATGTGTGTAGATATAAAACGAAATAATTCTTATGTGAGTATTTCATGATATTAAGACATTAGTAGTGTTATATAAAAATAGTTTGCACTGTTATTAAAGACTTTGGAAAATACCACAACAATGGCAACATTTTTTTAATTTTAAAAGATATCAATATACCACTGCCTTTTGCTCTAAATAGTGATTTTAATTTTTATAACACAAGAAATAAGGGATTGCTTGTAACTAATTCTAGTAGGCTTCGATACGTAATAGCTTTAAGGGTAATGTATAATATCTTATAATAAAGTCCCAGCCACTGTTCAGGCATTATCTATAAATAAATTTAATTGTTTTATTATTAAAAAATGGCTCTGTCGTAAATCCTTCTACTCCACAGCTGAATATCTAAGTGGTCGGACAGCCTGGGACTAAATTATGATTATTTTGTAGCAATAACAATGACAGTACAATATAGTATTAAAAAGAATACTGGGGGAGTTTATTTTTCCTTTTCTTCTCTCTCAGAGCGCCATTTGTTTCCGAAGTGATGGTGGTGTTATAAATGACATCCAAAAGAATTCTAAAAGAATCAATTTTGAAAAAATAAATGCCTTCCATTTAAAGATGGATAGAAAGATAAAACACAACACAATAACGTATGCATTCACACATACGACATTAACTTTCCATTCAATTGAAAAATCATTCAAAGTAGAAAAACTAGTTAATGTGGCTTGAAGTAGACTAGACAGGAACCTGCTCTTTGAAACGTGGGAGTGAGCTGTTAACAACCACATCCCGTCACTGTGACGCACCTACATATAACACTTCATGTGACAATATTGTGACACCTCACACCAGCTTTATTATTAATTTATTTATCTACACCCATGCTTTAAATCCTCTATTAAACATTCAAAAACAGTTAGCTTATTGACAACATTAAAACACCCAATGTCCTAATAATCATTACATGATCCAAACGAGTGTTGTAATGAAATTCAGTACAATATTACATCATCCATTTTTCATAATAATACTTCTTCGGATGATAGGTTACTAGGATTGGCTTTTTTAATGTTAACAGTAAGCTAACTGTTTCAAAATCTTTTATAGAGGATTCATATTATGGGTGAAGATAAAGTCTTGTATGCAACTCTTAATAATTAGGTACTAAAACATTCCTGTGATACTATTATCTCACATAAACCTAAAATAAACCCACAATCGTGTTTTAATACCCCTTATTACACAACAGTTACATAAATAACTAATACGCAATGGATGTCGTTCAATTCTTGCTCTTTTTTTATTATAAGGGGCGAGAGAAGCAGGATGTTCAGCTTTTGGAAATTGTATACCCTGCCCATTAAAATTCAGTGCCGCTGCAGATTATTGTAAAACCCGAAAATTCTGAGCGGCACTGCTATTGCGGTCGTCACCTTGAGACATAAGATGTTATCATTTGCCCAGTAATTTCACTAGCTACGGCGCCCTTCAGACCGAAACACAATAATGCTTACAGATTACTGCTTCACGGCAGAAATAACCGCTGTTGTGCTACCCATTATCTACCCGGCATCCTGTGCAAACCTCCCACTGGTTTCTACATCAAGTATCCGCCTTTTAGTTTATTGAAGATTTTCGAGAAACCAGTATGTTAAGCGTAGGCTGGAATATCAATAAACATTTTATTTCTTGAAGTGAATAGAAATTGAAATGGAAAAATATACAGCGTACTCGTATAATAGCAACATTTAATGAACAAACGGGAAGTGCAACCTTACCTTAAGTGTAAAAAAATAATTTCAAAATTCAAAGTAAATAATTGAAATTTTCAAACAAAGAAATTATATATTTAGGAAACAAAAGTTTAATTATCCTTACGTGGTCGCATAAGACGGCACGAAGTAGGTGTCAGGAGATCTATAACCAAAATCGAAAGCCGAAGTTTCGTCCGAAACGAAAGAACGACGAACTTCAAATTAAATCCTATTACCAAAGTACTTCGGATCCGAATAGTGCGGACGGATTTCGTTTTGGAACCACAGACATAACCATAAAAAGTGAAGTTGTAGTTACGACCTTACTTATAACAACGAAAAAGTTAGTGAATTTGGGAATAAGGTAAATGAAAGACAAAATGTCTAATCGCGAACTTCGGATCCGAAACACTTTCGTAATAGGAAAATGTACGATCCATCAACCGAAACTTCGTATTTCGATTTTGTTAATAGGGCTCCAGTACCTACGCTAGCGCGCGGCTACTAGATTTTTTACAGCTTACTCCGAAATGATACTATAGAAACTTTATTTATTTAGGTCAATTATGTATTTTATTTTGAATATTTTTGTATGATCACGGTTATGTAGTTCTACCCGTGTATTTATTTAATGTCGCCACTATAGTCATGCTGTATATTAATGAATTCTCAATCCATACTTCATAATCCATCCATATAAATGTGAAAGTTACTCTGACTAAAGATTGGGAATAGACTCCATTAGATTCCGAATTTCAAAAGGAAATATTGATATAATATTCCACGGGTTTAAATAAACAGAAATTTAAATATCAGAGGTAAAAATTATTAACTAGTTCATGTTTTCTTACTCTGATAAACTCATGAATACAGTAATTATGGAGTATTCAGACTATTTGACAGCAAATGGTTACGTGCAGATAGGATTTGCGTGATCAAGTCATTCAGGCCCCAATTGTCGTACTTACATGTGAAACGAAATCTTTAAATCAGCCTTGAATGTAACTACTTTAGTGACCTATGTTCTGGTCCACAGTCGCAAGTCTGGTGTAGCCTAATAACCTTCAACCCGTCTGTGGATTCAACAGTTAACATCCCAGACGTAAGTGCACAATCATGGTTGCGTGGGATCGTTTTGACAGATGACATACGCTACGTGATATAAGCTGTCTGACTGAACTGTCGCTTAATTGATTCTTTTGTCAAGATAAATTATTTTCCATAGATATGTGTCATACCAACTATGCAAAGAATACTTATTTTAGAAGAAATTTTATTAACTTATACAACAGTACTCTTTTAGAAGTTGATATATTTCATCTTTCAATTGGTTAATTTAAGATACATTTAAGAAAAATATTGTACTATTCATAGATAATAATTGCCAAAATTGTTATAACTATGTATAACTTGCGTCTATTCTTGAAAATTTTCGTTTGTTTAACTTTTATGGGACTCTTTGTCGATAATATTTTACCTATGTCCTGTGTGTCATTAGCTAAAGACTGTATGTTGCCTGAAAGTAAATAAAATAAGTTTTATATCCTATAAGAGGATATATGAACACTGGCATAGATTAAACTATATACCGTATATACAGTATGCACCTACTTTTCAAATACTTTCATAAGATACCTCTTTTTTGTAATTCGTTATCGTGGTTTCTATTATTTCTTGTTTTAGAAGCAAAAGTTATAAACGCAGTCTAAATATTGCAGTTCTGACTGCTGACAGAGAGACAGATGAAAGCAGGACGGATAGGGAAGAAAAATGAACTAATTCGCGATATTCCTTCTCCATAGACTTCAAAACTGGTTCCGCGGTGGTAATATTCCAAAGAGATGTTAATCCACTTTTACCATAATATGTTATAGATTTGAGCAGCTTCTTTCAGCTTTCGGTTGTATATTTTTGAATCATATTAATTTGAGATCATCTAACATTGATATATTTTGATAGTCATAAATCCACTCTATTTTACAAATCCATGTTATGTACCTATATTACACTATGTGTTATTAGAAACAAAATGCGAAAACTATTAAATGGTGTAAAATGTTCACACTATTATTTAGTAATTAAGTTATTGTAACACTGTAAGTTTTCCAAATAAAATAAAATAAAATAAAATAAAATAAAATTATTTTGTACCTACTAATTATCCTGAGGATTGATGAAACCGTTGTTAAAGACGTAAAGAAAGACAAAAAAATTAAATTAGTAGAAAGTGATACAACTCACAAATAAAGATAAAAATTTTTTGGAAATAACATGTGTGCACAGCCTTATGACCTTTAACCCCTTCGTGGATGCAGCAGTCATTATCCCATATGGACCACGCGTGGGTTCATTTTGACAGACGACATCCATTGCGTAAGTTGCGTGACTGTACATTGTTAAATCGTGGCCATCTTTAACAAGACCGTTTATATTTTTAGCGCGAATTTATATTGACTTACACAAAATTCATCACCTGAATATATTGTTATTTGTAATGAACTTTTGTTGATTAAAAAAATATTTCAATAATATTGTGCATAATAAAATGTACGTTATTTTAAGTGATATATATCATATCGGTATTCTAGATTCTAGAACATTAGTTGATGAAATAATTATGATTTATTATAAGTGTTTTAACAATATCTAACAGATTTACATATTATATTTGTTTGGATACAAGAAGTTCATTAAAAGTATTCTTAAACATGAGATAAAATGCCCTATCATATTATTAGCTTCACAATAGGTGACAGTAGAACGAAGGCGTCTATCGCCTTGATCTGTTTATAAATGACATAATCAATGAATAAGCGACAACCTTCACCCACCTACTATGATATGACCAGCTTTTGTTGAAATGATATATTAAAACT
Organism: Leptidea sinapis; assembly: GCF_905404315.1. Taxonomy (NCBI): domain Eukaryota; kingdom Metazoa; phylum Arthropoda; class Insecta; order Lepidoptera; family Pieridae; genus Leptidea; species Leptidea sinapis. The sequence goes on from NC_066298.1 coordinate 8,454,494, forward strand.
ACTTCAAACATCATGTTATAGCAGTTTACTTTTGTGAGATATGAGTAATAACAAACCATTGTAATTTTTTATGAAAAACTGAAGTGATGAGCAAGACTTTCATCTGATAGTAAGTGATAAGCCCTACGCTCAGGAATCTTGATTGAACGGAATCACAATTACGCTACGTCACTTTGACATACAAGATGTCTCATCATATAGCTTGCAGACAATGTAAAAATTTACATGTTTTGCTATTATTAAAACTACTTAAATCATTCAATACATTTATTTACTAGTAGCTGACACGACAGACGTTGTTATTGTCAAAATAAAAAAAAACTCTTGAGAATTTCGTTTTCCGTTCTAAGCTGATCTTAAATCGACGAAAGGAATATCCCTACTAAGTTTCAAGTCTCTACGCCTTATGGTTCCAGAGATGTCGTGATTAGTCAATACATAGGTGGAACTATTGTATGCATCGTCATGAAATATAGAAAATAAATCATACCGTAACACCTCACAGGAATGTAATTCTAATATAATCAAAGTTTAACTTCACAAGTGACCAAGATGAGGCCATATTAGTGAGTTGTTGATATAGTTACGATAGAGAAGTAAAAACTATTTAAAAATAAGTAGAGAAATATCAACGAGAGATCTAAAATTATTTTAAGCTTCTACAAAGGCTGAAAATAACTGGTAAGTTGAAAATTTTGAAGAGAATTGATTCAAAAATGCTGATGGATGAGAGAGAGTTCCATGACGGACAGGGGAATTTTATTAATAGGGGGTAATTGTGTTCCTATTTCTTACCATTCGGTTACGGAACCATGACATCGGGTGCACATTACGCATTCAGATAGCTGTGGATGGCTTTCAGCCTGCTTTATTTGGAGGCCTATACCAAAATAAAGATCCAACCAAAATAATGGAGGAGAATCCTGCGGGAGGCAGTGCGACCCAGAACTAAGGAGACCAACCACGACTGTCATAACCATAATGTTAACACTAGGAACAGACATAAACTTATAATGTCTACTACTCGGCTAAGTCGAGTTAGTAAGGGTTTTGTGGGGCGATGTACTCGTATATATGCACCACCTTTGCTTTTTAAAGTAAGCCCTTTCAAAGCTTCGCAATTTTTATTGACTTTGAAACGCGCGTCAAAACGTTCGTATCACTAGCGTATATAATGGAAAAAGATCCTTGAAAATGTCGCTGTGAATGGCGCACTATGCATTCAGACCGCAAGGGTGACAAAACTATGATTTTGTATCCATATTCAATAGCTTGGGTGTGACTCTAGTCATAGGATAGCGAGTACAAGTAATTATATTTCTTTTATGGCTTGGATGGAAATATATGCAAGCAGTTATTTAATGGTTGCTAATAGTTTTTGCTCCAATGAAAACGAGCGATTTTATTACTTTTTTCATTTATTGAAATTAAGTGTCCCTATATTATTTTAGCGGTAGTGGGCAGGTCACATAGCTCGAAGTACAGATGGCCTTTGGAGTAGTAAAGGTCTCGAATGGTTCGTGTTGGGTGAGGACAGTCCAGGATCGATCGTCGTGGAGATCTTTGTCTAGCAGTGGACATCTATCGGTTTTATGCATGATGATAATGCTTTCTTATGCTGTGATAACTAATTTTATTAATTATGTTAAAAAAAAATCCTAGCTAACATTACATTATTAATATAATTCGAATGTGAGTTTGTTTGTTTAGAATGAATTCACGCCTATCATTCAACCCTGTATCTCGAAATGTAGAGTTCCCGAGGGAGAGCGATACGAATTTTAGTTTGTATCAACATATTATAATAAGCGGTGAATAGAAGCTATGCAACATAAGAGAACAAGAATGAATGCAGCAGCGCGCTTGAAAGAGATGGAAGATTTATATCTAGGTTTAATTCGTCGTTGTTCGTTTGTATGTCAATAAGGCGTAATACAGACGACGTCGTGTACAGAAGCTAGCTCTCGATAAATTTAACGTTGATTCGTTTAATGTACTGCACGTTACACGGACATAACACTGTACAACTTCATTCCTTTTATTAGGCAACTGAGTTAAGAAACAATTTACTAAAATCCACTTAAATTACCGCCCACATTTCTAACAAGATAAGTAATAAAGTTATTCAGGTTAACTCGCGGTTTACATCTTGTTAAATCTAATAGAGGCTTTCCTTACACATAAAATGACACTCAACCGCCACATTAGCGAGTGTTGCCATATGAGAGAGTGGACGTAATAATTCACACAATGTTGTTTGAATTTTAACTATCGTGTAGCACGTATTGTTATTCTGTTCGGTATTGTATACTCTATGGTGTTGGATGCATTTTGATGTTAATAAACCTGTTGCATGTGTTGTTGGGAACAGCATTGTAACTCGGCGGTAGGTGGTGAATCATGAATAATTTCAGACTTTAGTGAACTCTAGAGTCTAGACTATGCGTTTGCTTTAATCCTCAGCCAGAAAGTTTTCAGCAAGCCATATGTAGCTGTTCATAGAACTTTAAAAGATTATGGACTTCCATAATTAAGAGTAGGAACTCTAACTACCTCTGTGGGAGATAAGCGTGATTGTAAGTATGTATTATTGTTGGATAGATCTCTATCTGCACAGTAGTCTGCTTACCCATCTATAGTACTATTTTACTTAGTACTCGCCCGTTAATGGATAGCAAAAAAAAACTTGCTTATCTCGTGTGTTAGTGTGTGAAACCAACGAAACACATTGTCGTTATTATTTTTATGCACGAAAATCCTAAGTAGTAGTACTTGGCGCCTATCGGTCCGTGACACCAACGCGAGATATATATTATTTAGTGCTTTTACATAAACAATTTGTTATGTTTTAAAGTGATAACCCTCGCTTATGGGATTAATTACGCAAATTAAATTGGCACGGAACGGGAGAAGTCGCGGGTTCGAGTCGCGCATCGTTTATAAAATTTTGTTTTCAATGTTATATATCTCTAACATATTTTAAATTCTTTTTAAAAATAAATGTATTTATATTTGTTGCTCTTTTTTATGACAGTAAGGGACGATAAAACCAGGACGCTCAGCTGATGGTAATTGATACGCTCTGCCCATTACAATGCAGTGCCGCTCAGGATTCTTGAGAAACCCAAAAATTCTGAGCGGCACTACAATTGTGCTCGTCACCTTGAGACATAAGATGTTAAGTCTCATTTGCCCAGTAATAACGGCTACGGCGCCTTTCCGATCGAAACACAATAATGCTTACACATTACTGCTTTACGACAGAAATAGGCGCCGTTGTGCTACCCATAATCTAGCCGGCATCCTGTGCAAAGGAACCTCCCACTGGGGCTCTATATTATATATAGACCAATTTTGTTATTCTATTTAGATTATAATTCATATCAAAAAGGACAATGATCGAATGCTGCTGGATGAATTAAGTTCTGTTTCTAGCTCTGAAGACCAAAATGAGGTGGGAGACGAAAAGATATATAAGTATGACAGCCAAGGACGAGATATATGGAGGTAGAAAATAGTGAAAGTGCCTTCGATCTTTACTTAGGGTGAGGGTCGAAACGAATCTAAATATAGATGAATATGTCCTTTGATATGTTGATTATTACTATTTAGAACTTTATTTTGTTTATGAGAAGAAGTACAGATTTTATTTTTGTTTTACTAGTACTTAAGAATAATCTCGAATTCAAAGACATAATATATTATGTGAAAGCCAGTAAAATAATAAGTATCATTCATTCTATTTTGTTTTATTATATACCACAATAAAGTTTTTGGACTTCATATTAAAAAAAATGGTGTATTAATTCAAAGACATAATATATTATGTGAAAGCCAGTAAAATAATAAGTATCATTCATTCTATTTTGTTTTATTATATACCACAATAAAGTTTTTGGACTTCATATTAAAAAAAATGGTGTATGAATTATCGGTCTGTGACACCGTACGCGAGTAAAGGTGTTACGAAAATTGGCGCGAGTATAGGAGGGTTAATTAGTTTCCCAATATCCGTGAGATTAGCTTGTCGGGCTTTAAAAGTTTCAAAGTGCAAATTGCAGGTTTAACATCAGGTTTATGAACTTTTAACGCTAATGTAAAAATCAGCTCAGCTGCGTCGGTTGGAGTAATTATCAACGAAAAATAAGTACTTACTCAAACGCCCATCAGCCCACACAAAATACTATAATTTTACTAATTATTAGGTATAAGAAATAAGAAAATAAAAATTCACATATCCGTTCGAAATTTTATGCTTGAAACGTCAGAGTAAAGGAAGACGTTATTTCCTTTCCGAAACACGGAGCTAAATAATATTGTAGAGATTTCCTAGAGATTGAAATTATTTGAATTTGTAGATTAAAACTGTACGGGCATTGTAAAGAGATTTTTTCAAAAATTTGCCGAATCGGAGAAGAATCAAGTTTCTTGTCGAATCGGCGTAGAATATTGACCTGACCACCGTTAGCAGAACACAAAAAAAGAAAATGGTGCCATTGCAAAGCACTTGTTAACTTAACACTTTCAAATATTTTCACGTCGCTCTAATACGAAATTTTTTTCAAGTGAAAGTGATTTCATTTCGTAGTTTTATATAAATAAGACGTTATAGATATGATTAATAATTTACTACCAAAAAATGCATAGATTAATAGTAACAAAAGATCAACAAATATTCATAGTAAGAATATACATAACTGTATCAATCCATAACTGATGAGTCCAGTGTCCTTTATATAGATACAAAATTGAATAACAAAATAAATGCTTAATTTTTGTAGATCCTTGATTTAATAGATTATCTTCTTAAAAAGTAACTTATTATATTATTGTCTATAACTTCTTTTGAAACTTATCGAAATATACCTTAGTATATTACTTATAAAATGTATAAATGAGTATCTGTTAACACTAATCTCCAATCAAAAAAAAGGTATGAATCTAAAGTAATTTTGGTTACTAAAAAACGATGCCTAGAAACAATAAATATTCAAATAACTTAACGGTTAACACAAAATAGTTACGAATGAATCAGGCTGCATACTCAAACACATATTAAATAAATACAAAACAAACGACATTAAAAACCGGTCGCGATAAAAAGCTGTGCATCAAATAAAATGGAGCGACTTGCGAACGCAATAAGGTGTGCAAAAATGGACGCCGTGCTCGATCGATGGAATGTGGATCGAATTGTAGTTATTTGTTTACTGCATTCAAAACCTTGGAAGTCTCGATTTGACGAAACCAATCGATTTTATAACTCGATTAACTTAAGCATGTTCATCATTGCTCCGAATTCTTAAATAGCTGCAGTAGATTAGCCACAGCTAATAAAATTAATCAAATTGCTAGAGAATGACATCAATTTGAAATTGAATACCCTAATATTAAAGAATCTGGGTCATATTTTATTTTATGGACCCATATATCATTTTTATCGATTCGATCGACATTCATTCGACATAATAATCGTTTCGTGCCTGTCAATTGATTGAGTCCCTGCGGCACGGATGAGTGCGCGGACCACAACGATCTTATTTTATTGAAGACAAGACTCGTCCACGCCGCGCTTCTGGGACCTTCTTCTGGTAATCCTGTTAAAAACATCCACATTCTTAAACTAATAATGTAAACAAGCTTTATTGACGATGTTATCCTGAGACCAGGAAATTTTATAAGTAAACATTAACAACAATATTGACAACAGTAAATAGTTATTGGAAATGACTCAAGTGTTGTTTAATGCTAAGTGTAGTAGCAAAATTATATCAAATACTTTATCAACAAGTTACATTTCTGAGCGAAGTGGTTTTAAATTTGACGTGAACAAGAATGATGTAATTTATGGTAATAGAAAATAATACAGAACCGAAACGACGGCTCGCTGTCTGCGTGGACAGTGTTGCAAAAGTTCGATCGATTACATAGGTATTAATACGCTAGGTGAGCAACCGGTCCTTTGCGGAACCCCTACGTACATCCGGCGGGTAATGTGTGGGCGCTGCACAACTGTCACTCCACCATTATTTACGACCTGTGGAATCCTCTTGATGTATAAAAGCGCCTAGCAGAGAGGCTATTGAATGAGATTACGAATCAGCGCAAAGTATCAATGTAACTGACATGTACCTACACGATTTATCTAGTGTGTATCTTACCAGACAATGGTACGTGATTTTCTTGTGAATGCCGACTGCTGCGCTGACCAAATGGACTTCTTAATGACTTTGGACTTAAAAAGAATCTTCTTCTCGTGTGGGGTGGTGTGGGACAACTTTGTGCCAATGTCGATGTTTGCTTTGGTGGTTTAGGCAGACGTAACGGTGATTGCCATTCTGGATCAGACAGTCTCTGCGGTGAAGGAGTATATCTCTCCATAACTGGTTTTCTTCCTTGGCTTTTTCTTGCACATATAGGGCACGCTTCATTCCTAAACATGCAAGCGTAACAGCGTTCATGTCCGCACGTATCGATCAGCTTTCTCTTTTTGCCCTTATCAAAGGGCATGTTACAACTTGGACATGTAGTGCCGCCTGTTTCGCTCTCTAGTAGTTGCCGTAACGCCGCCAGATCTGAAAGGATAAAATATAGTTATTATCGTTAAAAACAAGTTTTCCGTTGCTTAATATGCTAACACGGTACTGTCGTGTATATTAATTTACTTTGCGATATAAAGATTCTTGAAATGACGTTTTAATTAAAGTTCGAGATTTCAGCAGTTGAAATTTTTGAAACATTTTAATAACTGCGTTTATTATTGGGAAAGAGCCGTAATTATTTCTAAGAACTGCTCCAAAGTTTCCAGTAATTGTAAAAGGTTTTATAAAAAGTCGCATTGAATTCATTAACGTACCATCCTTAAGTTACTTGTGGGTCTTAAATCAACAGTTTCGAATTAAATGAGTTATAAATCAAGCGTATGTAATTAAATACGAATGTCGTTTGCGTGAGAGTCGCGACACGGTCTTTCGAGACATACAAGTTCATGATTCACGCAGCGACAAATGACATTGCTAACATAATTGGCTGCACGATTTTAAACACTAACGACTTGTGCTTTTGCTGTTTTCCAGAAAATTGCCGCTGCTTCTATTAATTTTTTATTAACGATATCGAAAGCACTGTAATAATCATTAACTTGATATATTATTTTCATTACGTATAAATTTCGTGTAAATAAAAATTTTGCATAATCGACTCGGGACTTGTTTACGATGCCAGAGGGTCACTTTCCATTTTTGACCTTTAAAATTCTTATTTAATACGGAGTACTAATTTGAGATCATTTTTTTTTGTGATTTTATAATAAATAACATGTCATAACTTTTAGTGTAAAAACTGACATAACAAATTTGAAATGGTGTCAATACTAAATGATGTTTATTTGTGACATCTTGTTTTTAAATGCTTACTTTATTTTACAATTGTAATAACGAATACAAGTCTAGGTGACATGAGAAGGTGACCACACGTTAAATTTATATCATAGAATGCTTGCTTTCCTTATTCACTGTAGCTATCTTATCGATAGTTACATCAAGTAATTTTAAGTGGATTGCTGCTATATCACTTATAATATAACGTAGTTTGTAGAATGTTTTAAGCGTCTTCATTTACGTGCAATTTGGTAATAATAACGCCCTGAGTGCAACTTTCTGAATGAAGTCGTAAAGATAAAGTATAGTTTCATTTATAAATTGCTATACTTTTGTGTGTCACATCAGTAATATTGATGTCAGTAACATTTTATGCTTCGTAATTACTGCTCGATCGTAAATTACTTAATTTTGCACAATTGTATTTTGATAATCAAGTTTCGACACCATGATATTAAAAGAAAACACTACTTATTACTGATACTGAGACATTCGAAATTATACTTAGTTTAATCATTTTTCTCTTTCTGTGACTGTCCAAATATTATAAATAATTGAGTTATTATCGTAAATTATTGCCGATGAAACTTTATTGCATAACATAATAAGCATATAATTTATATTGATAAAGAGGCCTTTTGGTATTGAGAAATAATTTTAATCATCAGTAAAAACAGTCATAAATAGATTACACAAAAGAAACAATTTCTAATTTTGTTTATTGAAGAGTAGAAAATAAGATATTTAATGTTTAATTTGAAAAAATCGGTTGAGGTAGTAAGAATGGCATAAACAGTTGTCTGCAAACATAAAGCTCATTATCTTTTAAATAGCTCCATGAAATCTGCATTTTATTCCTACAATTTGCAAATCTCGTAAAAATGAAATTCCTTAATGAATGTGGTGAGCAGGATGAATAATTTAACCCAATGCACATCGTTCCAAATATAAACACTATAAAATGAATATAGATCTAATTGAGTTTGGTCGGGGTAGCGTGCGAATTTGACTGAGTTGGCAGACGATGAGTCATGGTCACTGCCAGGTGACCGGTCAAGTGGATCACGAGGAGCGAAACTTTTTGCCACATCTGTTTGTTACAGTTTTTATAGAGCAGTTGTGTAATGTGTAATAGTTTTTGTGCGTTCTATAAGGCTTCCTCATACAAAATACCTCATACTTCAAATATGATATAATAATATAATATGTTGGTCTGTAGATAGCAGAACGATTATTTCCTCGACAATTTACTACGCAAGGCGATCAGTTAGAATGATAGGTAACAAGTTTGAAGCATCTTAAAGCGTCTGTCGGGTCTAAGTCTTATTATTACGGTGGAAACACATAACTGTACATGCTCCTTTAACGCACAAAACCATTGCTTATACTATGTGAGTAATGTGTTAATTGCGATGTGTGAAGCTATTACGCCCAATTAACGTTATTGTTTAAGTTTGCTACTGTTAGTTGGCCGTGTGATTCTCTGGGTGTTATTTAAATTGGTTATTACGTCAGACAGTACCCAGCGCTAAGTGAATAATGCTGTTGTAGGTTTTTTGTCAACGTGATATACAATTTAGAAAAGCGGCCCCAGTATGCCACCTTGGACGATCATTTCGCATTGGTATGAAAAGTTTTAATTAGATACTTATATTTATATTAAATGTCACGATAAGTAACAGCTATAACTCTGTACCATGTTTAAATACCAAAAATACTCAGTAATACCCATTGCTTTCAATTAGTTAATTAGTTCAAAATTGAACAAAAACTCACAAGCTGATGACGATTCCAACTACTGCTAGATACCTAGGAAACAAAACAAATTGTTTAAATGTACATTTTATGTCATGATAATTGAGTCGTAATTTAAAATAAAGGTTACTTTAATAATACACACTCAAAAATTATAAAACTATGTTCTTCTAATGCTTACGATATCAATGTAACTATCTTCAACGATAACATCTCAAGATGTGTTTAGTGAGAGTCAATTTCACTAGCATGTACTACGAATGCACGTCACGTGATAAACGTTCTAACTTAAGGGCCTATAGATATCAGATCTACGTGAGATCACACAGATGTGTGTCAAGTTGAATCTTCTTCATCTATTGTGCTTAACGAAATTAACTCAACATTTTGTTCATTATCATTCAAATCAATATTATTAAATTGTCAAAAAGTAATTGGTTCAGAAATAATGTTGGTATCACTGGTCACTTCCTATAGATGTCAAATTAATGAAGCTATAATTTATCGTAATCATCTGTGTTTTGGATGATTTATGTATTAAATTTATTCACTGATTAGTAAAGGAGCGGTTGTGAGGTTGTATAAGAAATTTCTACTGACAATACTTAAAATATAAAATATTAACGGTTTTAATGTGTCTATTCTAGAACTAATAAAATTTTATCTATATAATGTTTTGATTTTATAATTTATAGTTAACACAACACACTTAGGTATTTCAGCATTCTCATAATAGTAAACAGAAAAAATGTCTATCAAATATTGGTCAGCGTTATTTATGCTAGGATCAATGTTTCGCTTAAACTATATAAAAACAAGCAACACGGTCACGTTTATACTTTCATAAACTGGGTCACATGTATATCTATGATCAAAAACGTCTGAAGTAAAAGCCACATCATGTAATACATTTTCCTTTCTCTATAACGTTTTGGTACATTTTTTTGCCTCCATGAATGCTTTTGCCATTTATATAAGTTCTCACTATTTGTTCATGTGCCATGCCAGTGTCGCCTCGACGTGACATTTGTTAGAAATTATGAGGATAACATTTGTATTCTGTCACAATTTGCCACGTCCTATCTTTGTTGATTGTTATAGATAAGCTCAAGGTTTTGTAATTGTGCAAGTTATTGTGCAATTCAAGCAATGTTTAGGTTATTAATGTTCATAATCTTTATGCAAACCTTTTATAACCGAGAAAGTGTTTCTATTTGGTAACCATATCATGGATTAGTTGAAGACTGTTCGAGTAGTGCAAGGTCTTCGAAAAGATAGTACAACTCTATTAGAATTTCTTAAATTGCGTTCTGGGATATTGTATTTATCCCCTGAATATTTTATTTGTAGCAGCAGCGAAAAGTCACCTTTGTGATGTCACTATGAAATAACGTCATATTTCGTGCAGACAGATACATTAAAAGTACCGTTTACATACAACAGTAAACACGACTGCCTGCTTCATAGCTCCAACGCGCGTTTTATTTTGCCTTTTTATAACACCAGTACAAAACTCTAGATGCCCGAGTCAGACTCGCACTTGTCTACTTCTTAGTCTTAACATTATATGTTTTCAGTCTCAATTAAATATTTCCCGTTCAATATTAAGACTAGTCACCAGATAGCGAAGGGTCGTGACGTAGATCCGTGTTGCACGAATTGTTGCGATATTCGCTTCACGATGACACATCGTGTCGATCTTATCGGAAGCCGCAGCTAACAGTACCTTTACATTAAATGTATCAAAACACTTGGATACTTTCACACGCCTTCTGTGACCCACTTAGTGTCGGTAATTTTTATTGAAAGGACGAAAGCGTCGTCATAGTATGTGACATTTAGGGGTTTTGAGATTTATGAGAACAGGCTAGACGTACAGGATATTTACCTGAAGGTAAGTGACGCTCAGGATTCTCGATGCAACCAAAATTTCTGAGCGGAATCGCAATTGCTCTCGTCAATTTGAAACATAAGCTTTTTAGGTCTCATTAGTCCATTAATTTCTCTACCTCGGCGCCCTTGAGGGCAGCGCAGGACCCATCGTTGTGAAGACCTTTGCCTAACAGTGGACGTCTTCCGGCTGATATTATGATGATGAGTACCTACTGTAGTACATAAACATGTTCATTTACCGTAATATTATGTTTGAATCCCGGTAGGTGCAAGCATTTATATGATGAATATGGATGTTTGTTTCCGAGTCATGGATGTTTAAATGTATTTATGTATGTTTATATGAATTTATGTATGTTTAAGTAAGTATATTGTATTAAATATATCATTGTCTTGTAACCCATAACACAGGCTATTTATTATGCTTAACTTGGGGCAAGATAAATTGTGTAAATAGTGTCAATATTATTATATTATATATTATTATGTGAAAATATTATTGCATATTTGGCAAAAATACGAAAGACTAATAGCAGAATAGGCAATTAGTTCCACAAATCACAGGAGTTACCAATATTTAGTTAACTAGGTCGGTCAGAGAAGGAATTCTATGTTTAATGCTAACATTGTTTTTTCTCCAACAAGCGTGATATCAAAGTAGTTCCGTTATTGAAAATTTTATTATGAGATACTGCTTAAAAGTTAAGCAGACCGTCACAGTACCTTACGATGACATTTTGAGGTTTCAGATCCATATCATTGATTGATTACATAAATAAGCAATATGGAATTCCGCCGCATTCAATTTGCGAACTAGAACAAGTTGCGTTTAATATTAATGAAGGTGGATTATGCCGATAATGTTAGTTTTGATTTAATACCATAACTGATTGCACCTGCTTGTCTGTTTTATTAATGTAAAGATATGTTCACACAGGTGCATAATAAAACAGTTGATCTAATAGTATGTTATAGTTAAGCTGTAACCTAAGAATAATCTGCTTCTATAATAGAACACCCGATAACGTGGGCCATACTGAAAGCCTTTTACTGGCCAAACTATTCGAGTTTTTGTGTGTCACCTTCAGACATAAGATGTTTAGGCCTATTTGCCCAGTAAATTCACTAGGTAAACAATATGTTATATTTTTAAAGTGATAATCCTCACTTCTTGGATTAATATACAAATAAAATTTGAAAAACAAAACTTTATGAATGATGCGGCGATTGAACCCACGACCTCCGGCGTTCCGTGCCGGTGCTCTAACCAACTGAGCTAACCGTTCGAGTTATAAAATTTTGTTTGCTTTGTTCAACTCTCAATTCACTTGGTATTTTTTTGACATTCATAAGTGTCATTTCCTTGACCTACATCAATAAAGTTATTTTGATTTGATTTGGTACGGTGCCCACATTGGTACACAATAATGTTTACACATAACTGCTTCACCGCAGAAATACGTGCCGTATGGGTACCACACCCATAATCTAGCCGGCATCCTGTGCAAAGGAGCCTCCCAATGGTTTTAAACGGATGAACAGAAATGAGTGGTGCAGTAAAATGATAATATATATTACAGTATTACAGTATTGTAACTGATAACGGTACGTAACAAAAATTTAGTATTTAAAAATGTTTTTGGATTGTCACCGTGATCATAAGATTTCACGACAAAAATCTTTAGAACTAGGACATTAAATGTTAATTTTAATTTGTTATCAAGATTCTATTATTTTAAGGAAATAAGCTTAGGAACGTACAACCAGGCCGTATCGCTAATAAATACATTGAAATATTATCTTAACAATTTCTGCCTAGTCTTAAGCTAATAGCGCTTTGTAAGAGCTTTATGTTTCTGACAAATTGCTTAATTTACTTATCAAGATCGATGGAAGTCAGATAACATATTATATTTTAACTCTTCGACACTCTATGTGCGTTGGAATGTTTTAAAATCGAAATAAATAAGAATAATAATATTGACACACTCTTACACAAATTATCTTGACAACGATATATTTAATAGAATATACTTAATTAAACATAAATGATGCATTGTTTAAAATTAACAGAATTTGAAACAATGTATAGTTGCATGAATATAAAAGTTACAGGCCCAATTTTTTTTAAATAAAAACATGAATGAAAAGTATTTAAAATATATAATTTTGCATGAGCTACCTATTATCAAAGAATTGTTGCCAAAAGAACGCAATTTAACAATGAACCCTTCTGTGGTGTCCCAAGTCATCTTGTTCAACACTCCGGGTTGAACCCATCCAAAAACCCTAATCCTAGCCTTCAACAGACCGACTGTGCATGAGGCAAGAGGGCTAAGTAGCGAAGACTTAGGCATTTTTACCAGGACACTAAAGGGACACTGCGTATTAAACAAACACCTCTCAATCCTAAAGTACCCATTCTACAACTTGAGATACATCAAAATACTCCAAAACGGTAAGGATCATGAAAAAAAATCAATCCTAGCAGAGAGCTATAAGTGTCTCAATGAAACAGGGCTACTCTGAACTGCAATAAAGCCACTTTGGCAAATAATCATATCAAATGATAACAATACACATCCGTATATTTTGCAAGCAAATAATCTCCATGTCATCTGATCTCACTGTCTCTAAAATCTGTATCTTAGCCGACCATCCAACAATCACGACATCTTTATTCAACTTTGCCCCATCGATTGACGCGTAAATGGGGCTATCGATTCCCAGATACGAAGAGAAAGGAAGATTTATACCAGCTTGCTTAATTAACATCGCCAATAAATTCAACCAGGAACATTTAATATTAGACAAAGCTATTGCTGGTCTTAGTGTTTATGTACTCAATTCAAACGTACGTCGTACAACAAGTGTGAAAGTTCGTTTATTTATAACGACGTTTTGGCTTTATTACTGATCGTTTGACGATAAGATTTAATTTTATAGTGTCTTACTTAATTGAAATTAATTAATAATATTGTATGAGCTATAGGCTCGATTATTGCAATAATGTTAAGTAATTGCAATGCAGCGCAATTAATGTTTGTTTTGAGGGATCTGGTTTTAAGCAGATATATTTCTACATAAAGTTGTTTTACGGGAAGAAGTGAAGAGGCGAAGAATCGTTCATGCGTTCTTGTTAAATCAACCCTTGATAAATCATATTCACATGAGTGTAGTAAACTCTGGAGCAACACTCCGATTTTAATGCATTCCAAAACCGTAATCCAATCCTTCAACACAAAAAGGCTGCGCATGAGGAAGTAGGGCTAAGTAGGGAGCACTTACACGTAGGGCCTGCCCTAATGAGCAGATCATATGCATAAGATGGCATTGTAATCAATGCATGTTTTAAAGTTTGTTGTGTGATGTTACCGACTTCTTAATTATTGCCCCACACAAGATGGACCGATGATTTAGTCAATCTCGCCAGAATATGTTGGATGAGGGCAGCGTAGGACCGATCGTCAAGCAGAACTTTAAGAGGCATAAAAAAGGCTTAAACTGCATTTATTTTCTCTTAATTGATTCCTTTAGACTTATTTTTGATGTCATTTCTAATACGACTACTACTACCTTTAGGGAAGACCTTTATCCATCAGTTAACGATGTATACTTGTATCAAATAAATTGTGAATCTGTTCTTCAAAAAACGTAAGCCAACCAAAGTGACATAGCGATTAACACTTAAGGACAAAATTACAATTTGATACAATAATTTACTATGTTAAAACTGACTTAATTCAAACCCTGAGTATTGTATGTAAAAGTTCCTTAAGGCTAAAAATATAAGCAACTTTCATAATAATATCGTGTCGCAAAATTTACGATTTTATAAGTAAGCGGGCAGTTGTTGACAACATTTCAAATTGTTCGTTTGTTGACAGCGAGATTATAGATAAGCTAAGATAGACGCCATGCATTAGGTAAGCTTATGGCGTGTCCTGATATATAGGGACTAGATGTGAAACTCGATAAACATAATACTATTATGTACTACCCTACTATACCTACTTTGCACTACTATTATTATTATCAAATCATAATAATCAAGCATTTTTTACGCATAAGATATTTGCTTAAATGAATACATTATTTAGTGAGCTGACAATGTTAACTTGAGTGTGAGCTACATACTTGATACAGTGATACAGTTCTTTAGATTAACCTACTCTTCTCGGTAGATACGTTCTGGTCGAGGTTGTCAAGAACTTTTGTTAGGGGAAGATGTAATGCACCCGTCAATTTTAGGCCATTTCTCTCCGATAGCTTTGCAGCTTTCATTTGGTTGATCCAAGCCTTTTATGATTTTAGGTTGCCATACTTTACCCGGGACGATAAGACATTCTACGAACAAAAAATTTTTAAGGGACTTGAAAGGTCTTGAAATGTAACCCGACGACAAAATAAAAATTTAACTTTAGCGCAAAATTTAATTAAACAGTTAAAATTACACGCGTTTTAATTAAAGAAAATACTACGTTCTGTGAACTGGCTGTATCGCCTCGATTGTGTTAAAAAAAACAACAGACAACAAAGAGGTGCAGAAGGCAAGGGGAAACTATCCTTCCCAAGATAATTGTCATGCCACAAAGGAACTACAACTGTATAAGTACTGCGAGGAAAATGAAACTCAACTTATAAACCATAAACTCACAAAATACTAGCGTATACAATAAATAAGCGTGAGAAAGAAAAGGACATCTCTTACTCTAAGTTAGAAAAGGAAAGCGAATATATTGATTTTTGATTGTCAGCCTTGCTTGGAATTAGCTCCTTCGTAATTAGAAAAAGTGGTCATCCATTATCGGGCTGTGAAAGTCAAAGTATAACTCAACTTATACAAAACTGCATGCAGAAGCTATTTGAAGCCTTTATAAAAGATTGTAGAGGAAAAGATAATATATTTGCTATAAACTATTTAAGTTATAAAATATAATCCGTGAAAAACGACTCGACATCGACTTTATTCAGTACATAACATCTGTAGGAAATTCTGAAGTTTTAATTCCGTTTAAATAAACTTTATTCTCTAAAACGTAAGTCACTAACATGAGAAATAATAATTTAACAATTAGTGTTTACAAACGAGGTTATTGAGTTTGTTACCTATAACCGTGTAATATCCACTCACGAAAATGAGTGAACAATTTTTAAGAACAATATATCTTTGCATACTAGCTTTAAAGAAGGCGAGTCATTTCTTAATTCTGAGGGTAGAGTGTTGTATATCATAGCTCATGTTACCCACAACTCTTAACAAGCTGACGGCCGTCCGCGTCGTGGCGTTTCACATCATCAGCCCGAAGACATCGACTGGTGGACAAAGGCCTCCCCCAAAGATCTCCACGACGATCGGTCTTGCGCTGCCTTCATCAAACGTATTACGTCGAACCATCTTGTGGGAGGCCTACCGACACTGCGTCTTCCGGTGCGTGGTCGCCATTCTAGGACTTTTGCCTTCTGCCCACAGCCACTTCGGTTTCGTAGTAATTTGGGCATTGTCGGTGACTTTGGCTCTCCTACGGATCTCATTTCTGATTCGATCTCGCAGGTAATCTCCGAGCGTAGCCCTCTCCATTGCGTTATTTTATTTGCCGTGGCGTTACTTTATCATTTCGAAACCAAAGTATACCGATTATACATGCACTTATATTAAGCTGATTATAGATTATCGACGAAGCAAAAGTGACTCAAAAATTGCATCATTTTAATCGCTTTCAGAATGCATTTTGGTTTTTTGTTGCATTAAGACTCTTAACGGTTCGTATTATCGGGCGGCGCTCATATTATAAAAGTTCAAATTATTATTGTAATGTAATTACATTACACACGTAAATATAATTAGTATAAAACTATGTTTACTTTTGTAGCACGACTTTTAGTTATCGTTGTTTTATTAAGATTACCCTGTTTAAACTTAAAAGTAAGTATTATTCAGACTACGTATTTTAAAGTGATGAAACATATATTATTGTGTCGACATGTAGACTTAAGTAGATGTTTATTTGTTTTTGTTATTTTATTATTATATTCTCCAGTGTTAATTCCGCCAACATTTATTTTTAATTATATATTTTACAACATTAATTATTATACAACAATTCGACTTGTCTCGTGCCAGATTTTGGCGAGGCATCACGTCCTGAGGATCCCTCGTGTAGAGGCGAAACACGTGTCGAATTGTTTTAAAAACAAATGTTGGCGGAATTAACACTCGAGAAAACTTAAATCATTTGTATAATTATGGATTTCCGCAAAGTAACGCCTGATTCAATATTTTTTTTTTGTTATTTTAAGCTAAGATCATTTTAACTGCGATGGCTGAAAAAAAATCGTGTTGACAGTTAACTCCTATTTTGAGCAATATACTAAAACAAAGTGACTGTTTAATATAAAATCTATTCACGGTAGAGTAGTTGTGTTTTCAATTTTGCAATTAGAACATACGAAAACAGTAGATATCTCAAATATGTCCGTCTCAGTTAGTCTTGCGTTTAGTGTCGCGACAATTGGCCTGTGGGGTCCAGAGGCGAAGAGAATATAGTATAAAGTATTATCTACGCGTGTCTACAAAGCTACTGGAAACGCAAGCGCTGGCAGCTATTTTTCGCCAACAGATCGGACCAGCTATCTAGCGAAACTGCTACCAGTATTTTTGGTACTTTTTATCGAATACTAGTTGACCCGGCAGACTTCGTACTACCGTACTTCGTACTTCAATCGATAAATAAAAGACCTAACTTTTGTATAAAAAAAACTTAAAACAAACAAAAGGAATCCTTTTTTAAGTGTTACCCGTGTTTTAAGGAAGTTTATTTTTTATCTCCTTAGAAAGTTAGAAAAATATAAAAATTCTTATTAGTTTTTTTATGTTTATTCAAACCTTTTAAACCTTCCCTGGACTTCAACAAATAATTCAAGACCAAAATTAGCCAAATCGGTCGTGCCGTTCTCGAGTTTTAGCGAGACTAATGAACAGCAATTGATTTTTATATATATAGATTTAGCATTAAGATTTTGATAATGTATGCAAATAAAAATGTTAATTTTATTACTATATATTGTGAATGTAAATGAAACAGAAATTACTGAATAATTGTAAATGTGGATCGATTTACTGTAGGTGACGAAAAATTTTTTTTTTTAATTATTTTATCTGTTTTATATAGGGAGACAATAAGACACGTGATATGTCTTTCAAGTCCTTACCAAGGAGGTAAGTAATAGTTTAGCTTAAATGTATCCGTTAGAGTATTTTTTATCTTTTTTTAATTTGTTTTGTTATAACAGTATTTCTTATAAGATTATTAAGTAGTTCATAAGCTGGAGTTATTCGGATTTTATACGAAAAGTGCAGTTAAGTTTCAAATAAACGAGTAATATTTCAATATTTAATTCGACCCTTCCAAGTACGTGAGGTTAGAATATGATTATCTCCTTTATTACAATATTCATTGTCAGGACATTAGAGTCAGCCATTTGTCATCGCTGATCCCTTTTAGATAGTTCTCACCATGCTTCAGAGAGGCGATAAAATTATTTATTTAACAAAATCGAATAGTTGGGGCTGATAAGAAACTACTGTTCAATTTGAATGTGAGTTTGTAGTGCTGTTAAATGGATGAATGATCGTAAAACTTAAAAGGCACTTTAGTTTATATGTTATGTTCCTTTTTAACGTGATTACAGAAGCTCTAACCTCTAAATGTCACATGTATAAAAGGTCCTAGCTTGATTCGCACTCCTTGGGTTCCGATTTAATAAAAACTTTCTAAAATTAAACGATATCCCTACTAATATTATATATGTGAATGTAAGTTTGTTTGTTACGCTTTCACGCCTAAACAACTGAAATGATTTTGATGAAATTTATTACAGAGATAGACATGAGCATGGGAAAGGACATAGGCTACCTTTTAATAGGGGTGTTGTTATTAGGGGTGGAAATTTGTATGAAAGTTATTATGGAAGATAACACCATGAAGATTTGTATTAAGGCACTTGTAAAGAAATAAATAAACATCTGTTCTAGCGGTCTTAAAATTTAGACGTGTATGAGGATGAAAAAGGGAGATTAAAGTTCTATAGTTGGTTTCTTATAAAAATGTATCAAGCACAGCAGTTTGTTGTGTATTATTTGCAAAGTGAGTATGTATATTAAAAATTAAAAAATGCTGCCTAAAGTACTATAACAAAACTATTGCACGCGCACGAAGGCGCGGGTAAAAACTAGTTGCAATAAAAAAAACATTACATCATTTACCATCAATAAATATGCAGTGTTGAAAGTTAAGTTTACAGTTCGAAAATCTTTTAATATTATAACATCAAGCTCCAGTCTGTGAATGCTAGAGTTCTCTCAGTATTTGAGTACTCCTACATTTCCTCCTTTATATGTCAAATGAATGACTCAAATATTTGTTATGCCTATGTGTTTATAGCATTGCTGGGGATACCATATACACCAGCCATGCAGGTTTCTCCCGAAAAATCATAAACTGGGATAAACTTTTATTTTCTATCGAGTTTTCTCATGACAAGTGTGACAAGGCTAGTAGGAATTTTGTTAATAATTCAAAAGAGGACTCAAGTTTGCGCGTTAACTCGTAAGACTTTAACCTTAAAAATATTCTTACAAATCATCCATAATAATTTCAAATGAACAATAAAGAAATAATTTTAAAATAACACCTCAAAGGAAGCAGACAAATCGCTTCAAGATTGATACACACAAAAACACGAATCCCATCAAATTGACTGGATTTTGATTAAGGTCACTTTTTATATCATTACGATTAAAATAGGCGAATAGATCAGTAATACATCACCATTCCACTTTTTATAGTTCAGGATTTGATTTCGATACTTGTTTTAAGCACTTCATAACTTTAACATAAGTGACTATTGCACATAGTTTCTTCTTTGATTAACATCGAAGCCATGTACTTTTAGATTAACTTAATAAATTGGTCTTTGTATTGTGAGCTATAGGTTAAGTGAAACTCTAATGATTCCAGTTAAATATGGACTTTTGTTCTATAATGTAATTAAACTTAGTTTCATGGTTAGATCCGTATTTCCAGATGAAGTATTGTCGGCATTGTCTTCATAAGTGTGCATAAAAGAGACAACTATACACATGATTTTAATAAAACACTTTTAAAGGATTAAAACGCGTGTGATTGTAACTGTTTTTACATTAGATTTTTGCGTAAAAGTTACATTTTTATTTTACTTAGCCCGACGATTCAAGACATTTCTAGATCTCGGTTTCTGGGGGGAATAATCTAATGTAAAAACAGTTACAAGTACACGCGTTTTAATTCTTTAAGTGTTTTATTTAAATAAGTGACTATTGTTTTTTAAAATTTTATGTAGTTCGGCAGTCTCTATTGTTGGTTCTTTTTATTTATCACTAGCTAATGCCCGCGACTTCTGCCGCGTAGATAAAGGGTTCTTAAATAATAGGCAAGTTTAGAATTGAAGATTATCTCACGTCCTATTCCAGTTCCGGTTCCCGTTTTCGCTCCCGTTCCCAACATATAATATGAATCTTATTTCGAGAAATATTGCTATGGAAAACTAAACCTACTACTATTAGTATAGTTACAGCTCATCGACTTGAATTTCAGTTTTTCACAAATCCTGCGGGAACCATGGTTTTTTCCCGGATAAAATGTAGCCTATGTCCTATCCCAAGTTTTAGTCTATCGTTGTACTAAATTTCATCAAAATCGGTTCCGTAGCTCCGGCGTTAAAGCGTAACGAATTATACAAACTTCATGGTACAAACAGAGCCAATAGATTTATAGACTAGTAATTAAATTACTGGGCAAATGAGACATAACATCTTATGTCTCAAGGTGACGAGCGCAATTATTGTAGTGTCGCTCAGAATTTTTGGGTTTTTTAAGAATTCTGAGCGGCACTCCATTGTAATCAGCATAGCGTATCAATTACCCATCAGCTGAACGTTCTGCTCGTCTCGTCCCTTATTTTCATAAAAAAAATATAAGTAGTTACTGATATAATACAATGACAGTTCCTTGACATTGACACTTATAGTGCACTTTAATGTATGCACGCGTCGTGTGCGGGATGACATTAAATTAGTCACCGTTTATCTACAGTTACGTCATCTAGCTTTGTAATTAGTTAATGATTGAATGGGCGGTGTCAGTCATAAATACAGATGTTTATTAAGATATTGGAGCACCATGGGATCGTAAATCAAGTTAATATCGCTCTCAACATCAATCATCACTAATTTACGTGAGCGTTTATTATCATATAATAATAAAAAAAAGTTTTCGAAGTACTCGAAGCCTCTAATGATTTAAAAAAAAATTATGGACTAGTAGCAGTTAACTTAAATGAAAACTTACTTATACGTATTCTTACCAGTGGGAGGCTCCTTTGCACAGGATGCTGGTTAGATTATGGGTACCACAACGGCACCTATTTCTGCCGTGAATCAGTAATGGGTATACATTACTGTGTTTCGGTCTGAAGGGCGCCGTAGCTAGTGAAATTTCTGGGCAAATGAGACCTTACATCTTATGTCTTTGAAGCCGCTGCACTAGTGTTAATGTTAATTTAGTTTAGTTTGGTTCCGTTATTTTATTACCAAACTTCTATTCAACACCCAATCATAAAATATTTCCCTACCCTATTTACTAACCCCCTTATTCATAATGGTCCGCTTACTTTAAACAGCCGCTTAGGAGTGTATTTTCTCATTCTGACTTAGCTCAATAGAAGAAGACAGAGTGAGAATTAGCAATGCTTTAAGTTAGCAGACTATTATGAATAAGGGGGCAAATACCTGTGGTAAGCAATATTTGCTTATATCAGAGCTTAACTACGAATAGTTAGATCCACAGCACCTACTAGAAAACCAATGCACGCCATGACCCTGATGTTATTCGAGAAAGAAGTCATGTTGAGATTATAGACGTTCCTTTGTTTTAAATAGTATATTTACTTTAAATCTTATAACATATATATCATAGTTACTAATTTCGCTAGAGGCACACTCATTAAGAACAGATTTTACGGAAATACCCACTAACAAAACCACCTACACCCGCCCTCGCTAAGCATTCACCATTACTATGATAACCAAGTTAACTATTGCTATGTCCACCATTGCGATGACAGAAAGTCCGTAGGGTCGGTGGTAATAACAAAAGTATATAAGTATATTTTTTATATGAAAATACGGGACGAGACGAGCAGGACGTTCAGCTGATGGTAATTGATACGCTCAACCCATTACAATGCAGTGCCGCTCCGGATTCTTGAAAAGCCCATAAATTCTGAGCGGCATAAAAGACATAAGATGTTAAGTCTCATTTGCCCATTAATTTCACTAGCATAGATATTTTTCGTTTTAGAAAAAATATGATAGACTTAAAATTTTTCAAACTTTGATGTATCTGCAGAGATACAGTGCCAAGCAAAGGGTTAAAAGACATAAGATGTTAAGTCTCATTTGCCCAGTAATTTCACTAGCTACGGCGCCCTTCAGACCGAAACACAGTAATTCTTACACATTACTGCTTCACGGCAGGAATAGGCGCCGTTGTGGTATCCATAATCTAGTCGGCATCCTGTGCAATGGAGCCTCCCACTGGTAAGATTGATTTTAAGATCTGAACTCGACTCTTATCGAGATGTATAAAGCGTATTTAGACTATGGTCAGACTTTACATACGTAAAACTTAGCTGACTGTTATAATACAAGAACTTGACGTTTGCATTGAGCTGTCTTGGCTTAAGCTTAGTATAATTTCAAATGTCAAATAACTATAAAAAAAAACAAAGATTATGCTAAGCTTCCACTCAGCTTTACGTATGTTAAGTCTGAGCAAAGCTGTGCTACTGAAAACACGTATTACAATAATAATTAGCGACAAATGCAATCATAAAAATGATAATCCGGTTAATAACGGCCATTAGCATACTTGTAGCAAGAACTCGGCCATATGTGGACATAAATAATGGGAACTTCACCAAGGTCAGCTTAAGATTGCTGCTGCACTTAACTGTGATTACTGCGAATAGCGTTATTTAGTTAACTATGATTAAGCTGACTTTAAACGCCTGGTTATGCTTGGCTTAATCATCCTGCCAAGCGTTACTTTTATCGTAACAAAGTAAACTTGAGCTGGAATTAGAATGGCTGATTTAAACGTCTGTTTTCTTGCATTATATTTCAATACAATTTATAGCTAAGCTTAAAACTATCTCTATATAATATTACTTATGAGAGGTGTTTTTGGTCAAACACTTTAACCTCAAAGCTTATCTTTACTACTGACTAAAAATACAGAAATGCTTGGAAATTATAGGTTTTAGAAAAAAATATTGAAAAAAATATTGAAAACAGCGCCATCTGTTGACAGTTTAATAAATATTTTTTTTGTATTATAAGTTATGGATTACGAGCATAGACGATCTTAGGAAGAGCATCTATTATCGTTTAGTACACATAAATTACCGTATAATGTATATAGTATATATACCATTAAGACTTATTTTATTACACAAACAAAGGTCAGATTAGAATAGCATTTTTCACCGTTGTTCGTTGTATGTGGACCCGAAGAATAACGTATCGTACTCGCTTTATATATATATATATATCCTATACCTTTCCGGAACTTTGACAACGTGTGTCTCAAATTCTATGAAAATTAGCTGTACTATTTCTACTACTAAGCTTTTCGAATGGGTGGTGTTTTGACGTTAAATGAGTGATTTTTAATCCTATTTAAAATAAAAATATCTGAATTTGAATTTATTTTGTTAAGGCGTGAAAGCATAACTAATAAACAAATGAACTCTTTTCACAACATTAAGTAAGAATGTATATGAAAGCCATCAAAAAAGCTTTAAGAGAAACCTTACAATAAAAACAGACGAGTTAGGTTACCTACCTGAACGTTAGCAAACTTAGTTTGACAACTTGGTCGCGCTCCACATTATACTTATTTAAACAAAATAATATAATAAGGAAATTTTTAAGTAGTTAAAATTCCAAGTCATTTGTCGAAGTATTCGGTTCGGAACGCTTAAAGATCATATAATGCTCATTACAGATGCATTCCTTGTTCACATACGGAATGTTCTAAAGAAGGAATGATAATTATTAAAATATTTTGTTGGTTTATTTCTTTTATATTTTGTTTCTTGATACCGGCGCTATCGAAGATACAAACGGTCAGAAATTTTATGGCCTCAGAGCCTAGCATACCTTGAGAACAAGGATTGAATGGTAAATATATTGAAATGTAATATTAGTTATATCAGACTGGCCAATTAATAGGATGGTTTTCAAAAATAATATTTAGGACTGCTTCCCATTTAACAATGCCAATTGATATAATAATAATATTGACACACTCTTACATAAGTTATCTTGCCCCAAACTAGGCATAGCCTGATGGGTACCAGACAACGATATATTTAATACAAAATACTTACTAAAACATACATAAATATAAATACATATAGACATCCATGACTCGGAAACAAACATTCATATTCATCATATAAATGATTGCACCTACCGGGATTCGAAACCGGGGACCTCTACCTCAGTAGGTAGTAGGTTCACTAACCACTAGGCTAGTCATCAATATCATCCAATAGTTGCATTTTATATTTGATTTTGTAAAAATAACCTTTTACATAACATACGTTTGATGCCCTCGAGAAATATCCTAATTGAAGACAATTTGGATATTTCTTATGATTGTAAGAGATACATTTTAAAATTATGGAAATATTTTCATAACTAAATATCAATGTTTGTTTTTAAATAAAGAACAGCCCATGTTTTTCTCTATTATAAATGTTTGTTCTTAAGACGGTTAAGGCGGCATGGAACTTTCTAGCGAAAACAGGACGAAATCAGGCCGGGGGGAATGTTGCAGCTGTCCTGTTAGGATGGTCGTAACGTTATTTATTTACTTACTAGCTTACCCGTCAGAAGTTGTTGTGTTCATAATAAAAACCCTTGCAGGTGGAATTTCGTAAAATCGTTAGTTCTTAGATGACCTCTAGTCGTCGAAATGAATATTACTACCAAATTTCAAGACTCTACGCCTTATAGTTCCAGAGATATCGTGATGGATATATATATATACTATCATAGGTATTTCCTTATATTTCTTATTAATGAGTACATAAACATATTTTGAGAATGAAAAGTTAGTGTGTTGTTTGTTAATGTTAGTGTTATTATTTAAAATCTGATGACCATTCGTGAAGTATGTACGCCGTTACTTTACTTTTAGCCTTTTATTCAAAAACAACATTTTATAATTTACATGTTTGCAAGCTTGAAATCTTTAGCATGATAGCAAGAAATCTCGCGTATATATTGCACAGTACTCTCTCCCACATATGAATATCCTTCGGCCATACAACATAGTATTTAATCCACTTTCATGCTATTAGAATCTCAGCATATGTAGGCTTTCTAGTAATGCGTGTACGATTAGATGCGGTCAATAAACACGGCAGGTAATGACCAGCGCTTACAATTTACTGGGCAGACCTTCCATGTTTAATGAGAGATCCCATTGCGGTGATAATATTTATTATAAACAGTGCAAGGTGCGTCATTAGTATTGTGACTTTGTGAAAGCAACGAGCAGACTTACTTTGAAGCATCTTTTATGCCAGTTCATTTATTTCGACCTTCGAAAGATGGATAAACAAGCATAAGTATATACATTATGATTGCTTAAGATCTCCCTCTGCTCGATTCTGCCGTTGAGGGCGGGGGCTTTTTTCTCAATTTATACATAATTTTCTTTAAAATGACGTAAAATTTTATATAAGAATATAGTTTTAAAATTATTGCTTACTTAAATTAATCACAGATAATTGCGGCCAATTTTTTAAGGGTTAACCTATCGCTTATACAATGCACACTCCCTGAACATTCATTAAAAATTGTTTTATCAAATAAGAAACAGATAGCTGCAGATGTGAGCAGTGGGATCTTGTACTATAAATATATACTTTATTAAATAAAAAACACAAAACAATAATGTTTTATCAATGCTTTTGTCACTTAATGACTTTCTAGACTAGGGAAAGATAGTACCAAATCGGAACAATCAAAAAATATAAGAAACGCTTTGTGTTCTTAAAAGAAAACCTCCACAGTACAGTTTTCAAGGAGCTTTCTTCTACGTACTACAAATCTGTGGAATGAGCTTCCTTTGCTTGTGTTTCCGGAACGATACGACACGGTATAACGGTACCTTCAGAAAAAGCACATACACCTTCCTTAAGGGCCGGCAACGCTCCTGTGATTCTTATAGTAAGAGAATGTGGGCGCCTGTGATCACTTAACACCAGGTGACCCGTACGCGCGTTTGTCGTCTTTTTTAAAAAAAAAAAAAAGAGATATAGTCGAGAGAAGAGAGCAGTCATAAATTAATTAATTACTTATTCAAAAGTAAGCAGAGAATTGGTTGACTTATGAAATTAACAAATCTCTTTCCTTTCCATACGTTCTGTTGATATAAGAATCAAAACACCTTTCTCTTGTTAATTCAGTTAATTCAATGTTTTCAACGAAGAAAGTGGCTTAAATTGAAAGGAGTGTTATGAAATTCTCGAGCATTGAAATACCTAGCCGTATATAAAGAGCTGTGAAACAAAATCTGCGCACCGTAAAACCAGATCGACATTATACAAATTGCCCAATTTCGTCGTATTAAAATTTTAGTTGTAAACATATCGTAAACAAGTCTCTTATCTTTTATACAGTATAAAGCTGTATTTTTATAGAACTGGATGGCTAAATTCGGAGGTTAATGTGTTATAATAGTTATTGCGGTACTTCTGGGTATGCTACTGTAAATAAAATGTCTTTATTCAAGCTAGTTGCAAATGTTTTAGTTGGAAGGGTAGATGATGGGAAAAAAAAAATTCTAAATTCCATAACATAAATGACTTTCTTAATGACTCCACGGATTGGGAATGGAGTGACTGCCCTCAGGCTATAAAAAAAATAATTTTATTATACGATTTAACATTGTAACCATATTTTTATGAAAAATAAAAAAAAGATGATTGTTTGCGCTGAGTTGTTTGCTACCGTTCTTGTCTGGTCTGAGGCAAACTTTTTGGAATAGGTGGTAGTTGTTTGACTTCCAATAATTGATATTATACATGTATATAATATATAAAATTTCATATCAATTAGCCCAATTTTTCAAAAGATAAAAATTACTGCCACCAGCGCTACCTATTCGGCACTAACGTAAATGTTTGCAAAGTGTGTGCAGTTTCATTTCAATTGGGTTAACGGTTCTCGAGTTGTTGGTGAACTAAACTGCACTCCATGAAGTAATCCTCATTAAAATCCGTTCATTAGTTTAGGAGTTCACTGGAAACAAACATGAGGACACTGGATTTATATATATTAAGATAGATATACATATATAAGCCTCAGCTGTGTTATTATTCAATTGTACTGCATAACTTTAAAAAATCTTATAGGCTTTTACAATTGAAATACCAAAGTTCAAGTCTACAATAGGCAATAACGATTGAGCCGTCCGAAACTTCCATTGCTGCATTCAATACCTTAAAACTGACAGCCAGATAGACAGACGGACAAATGAAAAATGAATACAGTAATAATAAACGTATTAAGAAACATGTACGATGTCGTAATGAAGGGCTATCAACGAGATAAATCTTTATTTACAGATACGTACTGATTGGTTTTATGTTTTGGGATATTACGGGTGTTAGATAAGAAAGATAAATTTTAATATGAGTACTGATAGATATACGAAGGGTTACTTTTTTATTGAAGGTAATTTATACATTACACATATAATTTTACCAGTTAGAGAGGCTCATTTACACAGGAAGCAGGCTAGATTTTTGGTACCACAACGGTGCGTATTTCTGCCGTGAAGTAGTAATGTGTAAACATTATTGTGTTTCGGTCTGAAGGGCGCCAGAGCTAGTGAAATTACTGGGCAAATGAGACTTAATATCTTATGTCTCAAGGTGACGAGCGCAATTGTAGTGCCGCTCAGAATTTTTGGGTTTTTCAAGAATCCTACCCATTAGGTAGGGTGTATAAATTACAATCAGCTGAACGTCCTGCTCGTCTCGTCCCTTATTTTCATAAAAAAATACAGTATTTGTGGGTGGCACTTTTGGGAAAGGCCTACATATAAGACTAGATTGAAGACCTAAACTTGTTTGACGCGAGTGCATGAGGCCAGAAACTCCGTAATCTCTGAACTTTGCGTGAAAGGTGTAGGTAATGCACTGTAAGATGCCCCTTAACCTATCTTAATATATGAAGGTAACCCTAATACAGATATCTGTAGAGCCTTCTTAGACTTTGCTCAGAGTCTAACTAACGTCAAACTTAGCTATGTGTAATAAAACGCGAACTTACTTTTGCTTTGGGTTGTCTTAGCTTAATCTCAGAATGACTACAAAAATAAAGCAAAGATTATGCTAAGCTTACACTTAGCGAAGTTTTATGCAAGTAAAGTCCGAGCAAAGTCTAAGTATGCACTATAGACCTCAGCCTAAGAGTGGTACATGCTTTTGTTTTAAAGATACCTACTCATAAAGATTTATCTCGTTGATAGCCCTACAGGGATGAAAAGGATCGAACACCGATAAATCGTCTAACTTTATAAGATAATTTATACGTCTAGATAGAGTTGTAAGGCAACGCATGACAAAAGAGCATGTTTATTATTTTAGTGTGCATGAAAAGAAAAATTAGTTCGCCGTAAATTTTTTCGACGCCTTTATAGATGTCACAGTCTATCTAAAATCACATTGAGAACCACACTGCGGATGACACCACATATTTGGTTGATAAGGATTCTACGCTAGACTTTGTTGATGGTATAATGATGGTTTTAAAGCATATTTTCAAACCTTCTATACGAGCAGCCTGTGGGTCAGATATACTCAAACAACGCTTAGTGCCTTTCGCGTTCAGTACAACAATGGTTTCAAGGTGATATTGGGAACGGGTTGTCATTGCTGAAGAGGTTGCGGGGTAGCCCTAACATTATTCTGCAAACCATTGTAAGTCATTACGATGGGCCGATTAAAAACGCATTTATGCGGCTTCAAATGCCTGTTTAGTTATAATTATTTTAACATAATTTATTAAGTACATATTAATAACAATTATTATCGATTTATTTCTGAAATAAATTATTATTATTAGAACAATCAACTTTTTTGGCATGTGTAAAATAAGGTTTTTATGAATAAATATTAGAAATTATTTACATAAATAATATATTTTTTACATAACTAGACGATACAGTCTAGCGTTATTGTTTAAAGACATTTTACTCTTTCAGATTTTTTTTTATTTTAACGATATTTTTATAAAGATATCATAACAAGCCACAATACTAATAAAATTTAAGCGCGAACTTATTTTTGAGAAAAATTTGCAACACTTCAAATTTATCAACGGAAATAGCTGATTTTGAAATTTGAAAAGCATGTAGTATTTAACTATAAAGAGTGGTAATAACTTGCTGTCATGTCTTGCTCTCTATTTAACAGTAGTTCTAATTTTGCAGAAATAATAGTTACGTGAATTATAATTGCCTAGCAATGGATTTTAAAATCTGCCAGAAGCCATAATACTAATATTAAATTTATATGAGCAAAAAATGTACCACAGTGAAATAAATACAGATATTATTTTAAACTGCCTTCTATGAAACAATAAATCTCAATCTGTAGATAGTATCTTCACGTCTTCGATAATATTGATACAGTAAAAACTTGTCTGTGATTTGGTCTAACAGGTTATCGTACCCACGTTGTTGGTAATGATTCCGTAATTGTTATTGTCAATGACTTTGATTTTTGTAACTTTAAAGTTCATTTTAATAGAACAGCATTAGCAACACAATTTAATGTATTTAATAGTTTTATATTAGTTGATATAAAAATTTATATTTTTTTATAAACACGAGCTGTTCACAATTGGAGACCCATAATAATTTAAGAAATACTTACCGATCTAAAATGTAAAACTAATGATATTTTGTTATTCTTAATGATAAGTTTTTTAAACTTTTATATAATTGTCTATAAAACTATTATATATATTCACCTATTCACATTTTTTTTATTTATTTCAAAAATGGGCATACCTTTTAACGTGAATCTTACTTAAATATAGAAATGCTAGTAGGTAAAAGTAAAAAACCAAGTACCATCACAGTTTATAGCTCAGTTTTATTTTTTTTTTAGATATTTAGGGAAATAGACATTTGAAGCATAAGTCCATCTATTCTATGATAATTCTTCCCAGAAATATTACGCATTCTTGCCATCTCTTAAAACTCTAACTACACAATCCATTTCTCTGACTGAACATTGTAGTCAAGTCGTGGTTGTAAATCCTGGACGAGCACGACACTTATTTATGTCCAGCAGAATAAGTGAGTATGTAAAAGGTTTTGTACACGAGTTAAACTTGATATCAGATGGCCAAGATAACACAATTCAGAGTGTCTTCATAAATGCAAACGCAAACCCGTCCTATATAATTGAGAAGCCTTTACGACGCACTGATTCTACCGGTCGAGTAACGAAACACTGCTAGTGCTGTGCGATTGCATATCGATATCTAAACATATTTTTTAATACATTTGAGCAAACGAAAAGTAATCAAAAATGGTGAGCACATAATTGAATATTTTATTTATGATATAAATAAAATTAAGGATCATGTTTTAATATATTTAGAATTCGTAGAGGAAATAATAGTAAAATACTTATTGTTTTGTACAAAGATTAAGATAAAAAGTAGGATCGGCAACATTGATTTTACGAAACGCATAATTATCTACAAGTTAATAATAAATTTATCAGATATTATTAATTAATAATTAATAATATCTGATATGCTGCATTGGGTCGTAACGTTTATTGTTAGTTCCAGTATTAGAAAGTATGAAACAGGAAATATTATTTATTTTATAATCCCATAAATTTCATCCTAATCAAAAGAAAAAAAGCAAAACATATGTTTCATTTAAGATTAAGTGCAATAACATTCTAGTATGTGCTGTTTATATTTAGCAGTGAATTTACTATCTAATCTTTATATATAAAAATGAATTGCTGTTCGTTAGTCTCGCTAAAACTCGAGAACGGCTGGACCGATTTGGCTAATTTTGGTCTTGAATTATTTGTGAAAGTCCAGAGAAGGTTTAAAAAATAGGAAAATGCTGCTAAATTAAATAAAAACATTAAATTTGTTTTTCCTTTGATGTGTCCATACATAATTTCTATGTGAGAATTTATGACGCACGGTTTGACAGTTCTGCTGTGAAACAATTTCATTACGACAGCAGGGTGCATATTTTACGAAGTAATATTTTAATGTTATGATATATTATTGACAAATTCATGTAAAAACACTATTTTATTTATTATACACAGAACAACGTCTGTCGGGTCAGCTAGTCTCTAATAATATACCATAGATATACCGCACATCACTAGTGGCCAGACATGTATTATTAGGTCTTCCTGCTCTCGATTCGCTAACACGACTATCTCATAGACTTTCAGTTACTTGTAAAAATTAACGAGAGCTTTTCTTTAAGTAATTTTTATATGATTGGCATTTCCTGTGCTCATTATAACAATCAGATGATACACGGATAAATAGTATATGCAATGTATATACGTTTTCTTTGTAAGTGTTGCTAAGAACGACTTTCACGATAAGAAATAGTAAAGTGCGTATCTAACATGGGCGTTTTTAGCGTCGATAATAATTACTCTTCTAGCGATGCATCGATTGCCATGTGAGACGAAAGTGGGTTAATAGAAATTATACTATACAGGATAATACCGCTTACTCTGTTAGGATACAGTTACATACCTAGATAACAATAAATCCTACTAGAATATTAATAGTATCTAAACATTTTTTTATGTTTTAAAGTGATAACCCTCACTTCTGGAATTAATTACACAAATAAAAATGAAAACAAAATTTTATTAACGGTGACGGGACTCGAACCGTGCGAGCACTCTATCCAACTGAGCCAACCGTTCGAGTGACGTATCGTTGATAAAATCTTGTATGCTTTGTTCAACTGTCAGGTTGTCATCTACAGGATCTACTTTATAGTTGATAACATGCTCAGCCCCAATATTTGCATTTTAGGAAATTGACTTGAGATGTCGCAAGAGCGACATCTTGCAAATCTCGCAAACCTAGATTGTGCGAGAGGTCTCAGGTTCGAGTCCCGCATCGTTCAGAAAATTTCGTTTTCAGTTTTATTGATTAATAGTTTGTCTATATAACATATTTATTATTATAGAGGATATCATTTACAATTTCCTATTTTACTTATGGATTAGATCGACAATTATGAACTCGCAGTTCCTTTTGGAGTCTTCTTCGAAATCACTAATGGTCTGAATATAATATAAGTATACAATGTTAATAATAACACTGTTAAGATTAGTTTTTTTATTCAAATAGATATATAAATAATATGAATTGACATTAATGTTGTATCTAGGTTGGGTAAGCCTGTCCATTTATCCCTGTGTCACGTCATCAAGAGTACATAAAGACAACGCATTCTTAAACTAACGTGAAATGTATTGTGATTGCATGATTCTAGATAGTAAATCTACTCAATGCTTAAGTTTAACAAAAAAACGCGTTCCCGTGTCATGGGTACGAACGATGCATATAATAATCAGATAACAGCGCAGAAATGAAATTGGGTCTCAATTCTTACGTGATGAAGGGCGCGGGATAATAACCATCTTCACATGTATATTCGCTATGCAATGGTCAGTACAGACTCACTTTTTTATAGAAGAGAGTACAAACGAGCGTATGGGTCACCTAATGTTATGTGATCACCGCCGCCCACATTCTCCTGCAATACCAGAGGAATTACAAGAGCGTTGCCGTCCCTTTCAAAAAGTGTACTTCCATATTATTTTCGTTTTATGCCCAATATCTGTACTGAGGCTGTACTATACTATAAATGTAATGTACTATTAATGAAATGTACTATTAATGTAACGTACTATTAATGAAATGTACTATTAATATAATGTACTATACTGTAGTGTACCAAATTCCACATGTGAGTATCTTTGTGTTGTGGGTTAATCTCAACGACTTATTCTTTCTCCGAAGATGTGTATAACAGAATAAGTAAATTTAATGAAAAAATTAAAGACGATTGAAATAGGGCTCATTTTAAGTTTTGATTTAAATGATATTGAGTGCACCTCATGCCATGCTGTTGATAGGTGACGGTAAAAAGGTAAGTGATAAATAACAACTGTATGTTAAAATATAAGGTAATCATTTACAATTTACGAGCTTACTCCTTGTGGCATTAATTATATAAACGAGTTAGTTAATTATCTGTAAGTAAGGTAGTTCAATCAACGTACAGCCTCGAAATGTACTTCACAAACGTTAAGTTTCAATTTAATCTTTGTAAAGTGTGTGAAGTCAGTAAAATAGTTTTATATTTCCATTAAATGTTCATTTCATCTATAGCTGTAAAATAGTGAATAAGGTTAAAACCTCTCTCAATATGTTTGTTTAATTAAAATCTATATAACCAGGAAGAAAAGACTTTCAAAGCAATATTAAAGAGATTATAATAATCATATTATTTTGCACAGGATGCCGGGTAGATTATGGGTACCACAACCGTGCCTAATTCAGTCGTGAAGCAGTAATGTGTAAGCATTTTTGAGTTTCAGTCTGAAGGGTGCCGTAGCTAGTGTAATTACTGGGAGAATGAGACTGAACATCTTTTGTCTCAAGGTGACGAGCGAAATTGTCGTGCCACTCAGAATATTTCGGTTTTTCAAGAGTCCTCGTATCAGCTGAACGTCCTGCACGTCTTTGTCATTTACATTTAGACAATCGTTTTATCATATTATAGTATTTTTTGCAGAGTCAAAAACACTGTATATAGTATAATAATATTGTTCTCTCTAGATATATTATGTTCGGTTCGTTGCACATCGGTGTAAGACTGAGTTTTAAATTGCCGCAAGTTACAGAAACCATACAACGACATAACTTCCAATAATACAAGTCCCTTACGAAGGCTCAAAAGGTCATTTAAGACGTCCACATAACAGTATGACGTCTTTTACAACTTTACGTTGCGAATAAATCAGTAAGCGTTGCAGTATGATTCACAATATAAACAAAATTAAGATAAAATATATTTACATGGCCGAGATTTATTTTGACAGATAAAATATTTGTGGTGCAAAAATGTTTACCGCTCTGTGTGGCAAATTAAGGATTTTTAATCGTGACTTTTTTGTGCATAAATACATGTCAACGGATTAAGTTTTTGTGCGGATTTTGAAGGTGAATAATTGGATCGGTTTAAAGCAGTTGGTTGCTAAGCGCCTTGATATCATATTTAATAAGGTAACTGAATTTATTACATAACGAATGCGAAAACCAAATTAAATGAAGATGCAAAATAAACTTTTCATCATATCCTGTTTTCTAAAATCTCAAATCTCTCTAAGGGAAAAAAAATAAAAAAAAAATCGTAGAGCTGGCTCCCTCGGACAAAAAATTAGTCTAGCTATCCAAAGGAGGAACGCTGCCAGTATCTTCGGAACCTTGCCTAAAGGGACTCCTTTTAATAATATATTTTAGTTACTATATTATATTTTTAAAGGTTTCTAGTTTAAGGTTCATTGTTCAAGTATATATATTTTATTTCTGTATAAATAAATGCATCATCAATATCTTTTTAATATGATTTTATTCAACGAGCCTTAATGTCTCTACAACACGCCCTAGTAAGATAGATCAGAGATAGAGAAGCCTAGGTAGATGATGTCACGAGTTATTCATAAAAAATTACAGCAGAAAAAACGAGTCCTGGGCAAATGGAATGATTAAAACAGAAAAATAGTATTTTAATAAAAGAAATGAAATACCTACATATATTTTCGTTATTGTGTAGGAGTTGAGAGGCAAAGGTATATCTTAAAGCGTATCAATTCTTCTTCAACTGTATCCGTCGCATATTCACCTGGAAATTCCACCCAAGTTTTATTTATCTTAAACCTGGCTATGGAGACAAAACTACTTTAAAAATAACTTTGTACTAACTTAGTATAACAAAAATAAATCATCATTCTCTACTTTTTCACTATCTTTGGCCTTAGTGCAAGCACATTTGTATCGCATAAAATTTGAAAAAACGAAATAATTTTTATCGCAATTTGATAATTCTAAATGGTTGTAAATTCGATGACTCATATTATGATTATCATTTTTTTTATGGAATAGGAGGACAAACGAGCGTGTCACTTGGTGTTAAGTGATCACCGCCGCCCACATTCTCTTGCAACACCAGAGGAATCACAAGAGCGTTGCCGGCCTTTAAGGAAGGTGTACGCGCTTTTTTTGAAGGTACCCATGTCGTATCGTCCCGGCGTGTCGTGCGAAGGTGGAATTCGGCGGCAGAAATCAGGTTAAGCAGCTCTTCGGAACACTCCCCGTGATAAATGCGGTAGAAGACACACAATGAAGCGACGTCTCTACGCAACGCCAACGATAGTGATCCAGCCGTTCACAGAGCACTGGGTCCCCGACAATTCGAGCTGCTCTGCGTTGCATGCGGTCAAATGGATCGAGCAGATACTGGGGTGCGCCAGACCAGAGATGACAGTAATACTATTAAAACGTTTGACTCAGAAAACTGTTCAAGCTTGGTCTCTACTTAAGCGAAGACGAGATAAAAAGATCGTCTCTATTGGCTTTTTAATGACCAGCAGAATTTTGTTATTAACTCAGATGAGTTGAATAGCGGAGAGATCTCCGCTTAGTTCAAGTGGATACTATGGAGCAGGGAGAGGCAATCAAAGCAGACGTGTGATCTGATTCTCTGGGATCAGAGATGTGAGGGTTAAGCGGACCAGTTTCTCCAACGCACTAAGCGCACAAGTTCGTTCATAAGAACTCTTTACTGGGCAAGACTTAACATCTTATGTCTCAAGGTGACGAGCGCAATTGTAGTGCCGCTCAGAGTTTTTGGGTTTTTCAATAATCCTGAGCGATTGCCGGGGCAGCATTCGTAGTTTAAAAAAAAATACAATTTGGCTAAGAAATTGTCGGAAAATTAATAAATTAACGAATATTTTCAATTAAGTCTAGATAATACATACGAATTTAAAGTACAAATTAAACTTCAGTTATCGGGCTGACGTGACAGAATTTGAAATATTAAGGCTGTGTTGCATAAACGAGTCTTAGCAATAACAAACATGTTAATGTATCGGTTAAGCAAAAAAAAATTTTACACTATCTGACAATTTCTAGATGACGTCATAGCTTTAACTGTTAACCGTAACCGTCCAATCCGCCGGTTACAGCTATTGTTAATATTAAAAAGCATAATAACGACCTGTATAAAGTTTCAAATCAATATTCAATATTGACTAGAAATTTCACTTTTTAACTTTGACTATGTCTACACATTCTGCAGTTTTCGTTAAAGTCAGCGTTACTGTTTGCCTTAAACCTTAACTATAACGGCTAATATACAACCCAGCGTAAAATAATATTTCTATTAACAATATTTTCAAGACACTCTGAACTATTGTGCTTTGGGGATATCATTACGAGATTGAAAAGAAAAATATATTTGAGCAAGCTAATAAATAATTCCACAATCTAATTAAAACTATAAAATTTAAAAGAAACTCCTTAACGCTAAGACTTTCAATAACCAAACATACATACATAATATATTTTGTAAGGTTATTATAGGATTTACAAATTTAGTTGCTTGATAAAACGAAATGGGCTCAAAGTACAAACATTTAAAAGCTTTCAATGCAAAAATTTCATGTTGGAAATAATTGTCCGGTCTCATTTAAGACTATTAAACTTTTTGTCAATTCAGAATATTGCTTATTTGATATGTATTAATAAGTTTAACCTCTGCATAATTACTACCAATTACTCTGAACTTCCTTTGGTAAACTGTTTTTTAGTGCTAAAAGGCTTAAGAAAGGTTTTATTTTTCTTAATCGCTCCAATAAATATTGTACTAACGATCTCACGCCCTCTCAATCACGTCTTCAATATTAATAGCTTTTGGTTTTTATCATGACTTGAGTTTCATTCAGATTTTTTTTTGGAATAAAATTATAATGTAATAATATTGACACATAATAATACTGTCACACTTTCTACACAAATTATCTTGCCCCAAATTAAGCATATATATCCTGTTTTATGGGTTCCAAGACAACGATATATTTAATACAATATACTTACTTAAACATACATAAATACATATAAACATACAAGAATACATTTAAACGTCCATGTTTATCCATCATATAAATGCTTGCCTACCGAGATTCGAACCCGGGACCTCTAGCTTAGTAGGTAGGATCGCTAACAACTCGGCTATACAGGTCGTCATGATGAACAAGACTTGTAACATCCGAAGAATCATAGGAACCTGCAGGCTTGTATATTCATGGTCACGCTCGTTTGCGATGATGGATAACATCGTATAAGACTCGATATGACCGGGTCATCCGGAGTTTGTTCTGTGTGGCGTAAATAAATATTTGTGGATAATTTTGATTTGTTTGTTTTTTATAAAATTCACTGTTTAAAGTATAGAATTTACTATTATATACATATTTAATTCATGTTATATATACCGAAACGTAAACCGAAAAATTGGTACCTCATTCTAAGAATTTTGCACAGACAGAAATAATTTTAGTGTACAATAAGAAGTAAGTACAAAAATTAAAAAAAAAAGTAAAAATAAATTTGATTATTTTATATTATTCTTTGTTGATTTACCAACTATTCAAACAGACAGAGACTTATCTCTGTTAAGATCATTTTCTATGACATCTCTTGGGATTTTCATAGAGTCATGGTTATCTTTGATAAAAATACATTAATAATATTTAATATATTCAAAATGTATAATTTCATAATAACGCGACCACTTAAATGCTAATTATTTTAACTGTTACTTCAAACAAAATAGTTTTCAATGGATTATACCGCCTCCGCTGCCATTTTAACCAACAAAGTAAGATAGATAAGATTGTATGATAAACGAAATATCTTAAATTAAACACTTATCTTAGTTACAAGTTCTCTTAAATGCATTTAGGCTGACAAGCCCCACGTAGGCTTAATGTCTCGTATAATTACAAAGGGTTTGTGGCTAAAAGTGTTGATAAAAATAATCATACAAATTGTCTACATGTCTATAGAATTGCTTTGAATCCATTTTATTGTCGGGCGACTACCGAAGAGCGTATTCTACTCGAAGCTTTCCAGTGGGATCTACAGTTGGAGTTTTCAGCATTTTAGTACAAGTATGTATCAAATGTAAGTCATAATATGAATCTGTCATGATTTGACTCATAATCGCCAGTTTGGCACACAAAGTTTGCCAAAAGTATTACAATGTTTACTGATGCTTTAAGGCTGCTATCACAAGAAATCGCCAAAATAGCGCATTGTTGAAACCATTTCTTGAAGGTTTATATAAAGCATAGTTTCTCAACCTTATTTTGCTCACCGCCCACTTTGAGAATATGTCTTTTTCTAGAGTATTTTCGTGTATTTTTTGCCTTTTTAGACTATATTTTTTAATCTACCCACGCCCCATCTGCGCCATCTCAATGCCCCCTAATTTTCTCTGGGTCTTCTACTGCCCCCCCGAAAGTCTCAAACCCCCACAAGGGTTATCGTTATCGCCCACGTTGAGAACCTTTGATATAAAGCTTATATATAAGCTTATATTTTATATACAGATTATGAGAAGAAAATTTATCTTTTGATTACATTAGATTTTTTATAGACAGCGAAAAAAAAAATCACCAAAATACCCCTAACAGTTGGAGCCATGCTAATAATTCATCTAGATAAAATTTGTACGAAAGTTTATTAATTGTACACCAATACTATTTAACACGACATAGTTTTGTTAGTTTTGTAAAGAAGATTGTATTATGTTCTTCTAAAAGGCTTCTAAATCTGAATCAAAACTACGGCGATCCTGTACGAGAGAGGCAACCTATCTCCGCTCGATCCCTCAAGGTCATTGGCTCAGTCCCCAGCCTTAAGTTAAATTTGAAGAGCAAAATTATTAGGTTACACATAAGATTTTCTAAGGTCCAGCATGGGCCTGCTATATATAGAATTTATATTTTCACATTGTAATAAATTAAATTAATATACGCCTCGTAGTAAACATTCTGTAAGCAGGTGACTTCATAAAATTCCTTATTTGTAGAAAATATATTGAAATAAAATGTCAACATTCAACATACAGTAAATATAAAAATAATCTTAATAATACCATATCTCATAGTAACAGTTCTGTCTTATTCCGCAAAAGTTATGAAGATTTGTGGTCAATTTAAACATTAAATTGTATTATTCACGTAATTTTTACTTTTTTTGATATTATTTTGAAAATTCATATACATGAACTTTCAATATAATTGTTTGTAAATTGGCAATACGCATTTCAATGCGTCAGAAAAAAACATTCAAAATGTAGGTTACCGATAAAGTACAGAAAATTGAGCTGTAGGCGATAACATAAATGTGAACCACGATATTATACAAAAAATATATTTATATTTATACACAGTATTCAAATTATATTATGTACATAATGTCACGATTAATATACAAAATATTTTTGCTGTTATATTAATAAACACTTAGATAATTTATACATCTAGATAGTCTCTTGATGTTAGACAACCGATGAAAACAGGCCAGAAATATTAGTTTAATGTGCGTGATAAGCTACATCTTACATTCGAGATTTGTACTCGTATGACACTTCGACTTAGTGCATGAATTGCTCAAAATAGAGGTAAGCTCTAAATTCTATTTTTTCGACGTTTGAACAACTGTTCTGTCTGTTTAGACGTATAAATTATGTAAAATATACCTATCCCTGACATATAGACAGACGGATATACAGGGCCTGATAAATAAACCATTTTTCTATGTTTACTCATAATATATCAGGCAATGAATCTAAAAGTAATCTCATTTCAATGTTCCATCTTGTGATATGACCAAACATTAATTGGTGAGAAACAAATATTTGTATCGGACCCCTGCAGGTTTTAAAATATTAGATTGTATCACAGAGAAATCGATACTAGAAAAATAATGAATACATTTATACTTTACATGCAATTATCTTTATTGTAATAGAATAATTTGTACATAATATTTAATGAGCTACATTTTTATATGGAACACAATATATTCTCATGACACGACCCCGGGGGGTGAAGGAGTATGAACTTGATATTATGTAAATGATTTTGGTCTTACTTACGAGTTTTGTTCAGAATCAAATAAGAAATTTATTTTCATTGAAGAAATTTAAAATTACATTTAAAAGACTGTTCCAAAAACTAATTCTTTCTATTCAAATAAATTAAATATACAATTTATTTAAGTTTTCAGTCAACGTGAATTGTAACGGTATAGATATTAAATGTCATTTATTATTATTATATCAGTCATTTAGCTTTCACGACCAGGTGACGTCATAACTGCAAAACAACATGGCGTCAAGCGCTTATGTCAAATTACGAAAATTTCAATGCAGAAATTTTCTTTTGATTCACTCAACGATTAAATAATTTTATTTGGTGTTTATTCGTTGTTTATTATTTTAATTACTTCATATTATCACTTATCATAAAATTTTCATGCTCCATTTAAAACACAAAAAGTTAAAAAAATATTGGTAACGATGTAGTTTCTGAAATAGCGGGCGCGCCTAGCAATGTGACGTCACAACACGATGGTAAGTGAGAGAAATTATTAGATCCAATTGACCAGATTGATTCTCTGATTTTTTGCAGTAAATAAATATGAAAAAAATTGAATTAATTGATTCTCTCTAACTTACCATCAGGTATTTTAACGTCTTGCTCGTCTAGTAGTATGCATTAATGCACAGATGTTTTATCACGGTACAAATAAAAATAATTTCTGTCTATAAATGTCTTTATTTACTTTTTACGGATTAGAGGCTGAATATATTCATTTTATACCACAAGGAGCGTATTTATATAGCAACCACACAGTGATAAGTTGATAACCCTCACTTCTGGGATTAATTACACATATAAAATTTGAAAACGGGACTTGAACCCGCGACTCTTCCAACTGAGCCAACTATTCGAGTGACGTATCGTCATAAAATCTGGTATGCTTTGTTCAATTCTCAGGTTGTGGCTTCATCTACAGGATCTACTTTGCAGTTGATAACCTGCTCAACCCCAATATTTGCATATTAGGAAATTGACTTGAGATGTCGCTCTTGCAAATCTAAACAATTTGTTATTTTTTTAAAGTGATAAACCCTCACTTCTTGGACTTCACAATGAAAACAAAATTTATGAACGATGCGGGACTCGAACCCGCTACCTCTCGCGTTCCGTGCGAGCGCTCTTTCAACTGAGCCAACCGTTCGAGTGACGTATCGTTGATAAATCCTGTATGTCTTACTTATGTCTTGTGTAGATTTAAATTTTTTAAGAGCTTGTAAGCCTGATGCTAACCAAAATACTCTTAATATAAAAATACGTACAGTTATTAAATGCCACAGTTATTCAGGCCTTGAACACGAAGTTAACCGACTTTCTTACCTGAAACAAAAATACTCATTAAAATAAGGCAAAAAATGATTGTAGACTAAAATTATTTATGGCTACTATAACTACTGTAAAATCTTGCGATAGAATTTACCCCAGTGTCTTATTAAAATTGCTAAAGTTTAAAAGAATTATTCCTTTGAATACATTATCGTTAACTATTAATAAGTGCTTCGGTTGAAATATGCTAATACTTGTCAGTGCATTCATAGAATTAGAAAACCAAATAGAAGGAGTCAGAAGAGTAAGTTTATTTCGCCATGCAAATTTATACTTTGATCTTTTCGATTCGATAATTGAAAAGTTTGAATAAACAATATAGCTTTAGATAGAAAATCCGGGTGCAGTGCCAATTTTATGTGACAGAGAACTGAAGTAAGAAGTTATAACCAGATAGACAAATTTTATTTACAATGCAAAATGCATTTCTTTACAGTGAAGTTCAGCAGTACAAAGAACCTATGAAATGAGTTTTATTGTGCGGTGTTACAAAAAAAGCGTGTAGGTACACCTTCTTAAAAGGCTGCTAACGTTACTCTGGAGTTATAGGGGAGAGTTTTTTTTTTAAATAAGGGACGAGTCGAGCAGGACATTCAGATGATGGTTGTTGATACGCCATTGATAATACAATGTAGTGCCGCTCAGGATTCTTGAAAAACCCAACAATTCTGGGCGGCACTAGAATTGTGCTCATCACCTCGAGACATAAGATGTTAAGTCTCATTTGCCCAGTTATTTCACCGTTGTGGTACCCATAATCTAGCCGGCATCCTGTGTATAGGAGCCTCCCACTGGTAAATAGAGTGTGGGTGATTACTTAACATCAGACGACCAGTACCCTCGTTTGTCCCCTTCTTACATAAAAAGTGTGTATTTCCTAGTGCCCTGCTAGTTTTATGTTAATAATAAGAAATTATAAAAACTTTCATCGTGTTTCTAGTTTGAGTATTCTTATATCGATGATTATATTCTTAAACATACCCCATTGAATATTAAGTAAGACTAAAATTATTTCTTAATCGTGACATTTGTTCCGTCTATTTCATTTGTTATTCTTAGTTCTAAGTGCATTATTATTTGCATACGTTGCGCGTG
Source organism: Leptidea sinapis (assembly GCF_905404315.1). Taxonomy (NCBI): domain Eukaryota; kingdom Metazoa; phylum Arthropoda; class Insecta; order Lepidoptera; family Pieridae; genus Leptidea; species Leptidea sinapis. Next base: position 8,497,384 of record NC_066298.1, read on the forward strand.
CTCAAACATCTGTGGAACGACCGACCGCAGACAGTAAAAATAAAACGCTGTCTAAATATAACTTAAACCAGTTTATCTTTACATCAGCATAGACTCAATTGGCTGATTTGCTGTTAATTAATAAACTATTTTTATCATATTTAAGTACACTTTAGGGCGAACTGGTAGTATCAAATCTGCACTATGTATAACAATGTTCTATTTTTCTTTAATGCATATTTGTTTCTGTTAGTAGGAATACATTTTTTATTTATAAATACAGGTATTATATCAAAATGGCATATTTTTCGTCAATATTATGAATACGACAATGATCTTCAGAGTACCTTTGAAAGAAGATAAAAAAAATAAAGGTTACACCCAGGTATTTTGTCTGCCTTTGGCTATTTTAATGGACAGATTTTGATATAAAACATTGCTTGATTTTTATGAAAATATCCTTAAAATCTACTTCTTGGTCTAAACAATAACCGCATGGCTAGAAATTAAAGATAAAAATAAAGATTTTAAGGATTTAACGAACATAACAAAACACAATCATCACGTACTTCCGAAAGTACATCACGTCTTACATAACCTGTTTAACATACACCATCTTGTACGATGCATTTAAAGAAATCTAATCTCTCACTGTTTACATTTTAAACCTAAAATCGTCTAAATCTGAGTGAAGTGTAAGCTCACCTGGGCAAACAGTAAGAATGGGAAGCAACTAAATATACAAATTGCTAATGGATTGTGTTCCTACTAAATTATGACTTATGTTCAGCATTTTCATATCTTTATAACGAGTTGCGTGTTCAACTGTTACTGGATATGATTCAAAATACAAAAAAAAACTTTGTAACGTCAGCACTAGGATTACCGATCAATATTTAAGTTCGAAAATATAACAAAAAATATTTTTTAATATCTAAATTTGAGCTAGAAGTATTCTTTAATTTTCTTGTCAATAGTGACAGAACCTAGGTTAAAATTGTCTACAGGCAAAAGAAATGCAAAGAAAAACTGAGCACAACATTAAAACAATTTTATTTTACATGCTAGAATTACATGTTTAAAATTTTTGTTGGTTGCCTATTTTGGGCTGAGCAGTTTAAGCAATTTGTTGTGCTTCTAATGTGATAACCCTCACTTCTGGGAATAAATTTATTGTACAAATAAAATTTGCAAACAAAGTTTTATATAAACGATACGGGACTCGAACCCGCGAACTCTCGCGTTCCGTGCGAGTGCTCTTACCATCTGAGTAAACCGTTCGAGTGGCTTTGTTGTATTGTGACTTCCACGCTTCCTTGTCATTTAAAAAGTCATTAATGGTATAAATAGCCTTTGATGCATAATTTTAGCTTTATGGTCAACTTAAACAGATTCATCAAAAAAATACAAAGTTGAAACTTCATAGATTAGCCATACAAATTACTAAATTACATTTACCAGTGGGAGGCTCCTTTTCAAAGGTGCCGGCTAGATTATGGGTACGACAAAGACGCCTTTTTCTGCTGTGAAACAGTAATGTGTAAACATTATTGTGTTTCGGTCTGAAGGGCGCCTAGGCGCTAGTGAAATTACTGGGCAAAAGAGACTTAACACCTTTTATCACAAGGTGACGAGCGCAATTGTAGTGCCACTCAGAATTTTTGGGGTTTTTCAAGAATCCTGAGCGGCATTGCATTGTAATGGCAGGGCGTATCAATTGCCAACAGCTGAACGTCCTGCTCGTCTCGTCCCTTATTTTAATAAAAAAGACTAATAAGATGTTGAACGAGAAATACTAAAGAATACATGAATTTACAAAAAACTCGTGCCTCCTTCCTCGTTTCATGAAAAAAAAAACTTTTAAAACGTTGAAGAAATACTAAAGAATATTTCAATTTACAAACAGCAAAACAAAAGGAAATCAGTTGGCATTTACCCCAGGCCATATTTGCTTTGCTACTAAAACAACTGTATTGCAATAGGCATTCAATTTTGGCGTTTTCCTCTAACATTTTCAATCAAGGTGGTCTGCAATTTGTCTGTCGAACTAGATCAAGTCCTCAGGGTATTCTACTATCACATGTTATTTGCTGGTCTTAGTTTTTTAGTAGTTTCTTAGTGCTTTGTTGGATTTGTATACAATTTTGTTTTAGTAAGACTATAATTTATAATCAGTCCATGATCGTAACGTTAGAGAATTTTAAGCAAACTCTCAATTCCTTTACATTTTTCAGATACAATTTTAATTTAGTATTTTGTTATAAGAAATTAGTATTTTCTTTGATTGACAGCAAATACCACCTCCGAGGGAATAAATGGCGCTAAACTTCATAATGAAACTATGACAAATACTATCTTTGACTCATTTCATCTGCATTCCCTGAAACCTAGATCTGGAAAGGTCTTGAAACGTCGAGTTTACAAAAATCAAAATAAAAATGTAACTTTTACGCAAAAATCTAATGCATGTTTTAATCCTTTAAAAGTGTTTTATTAAAAATTTAATGGAATTTTTGAGAAATTCTTTGTATGATTCAAATGTTTGGCTCTGATTGGATTTTTACTCCTTACGTCATATTCTGAGAACTGACTTTCATCCCCTTGTTATTGATTAATCAAATTCATTAATTAAATTGATTAAAAAATTAAATTTTAATGACAGAGACGTATCAGTCTTTTTCTTTCTCTGTTATTTAAGATGTACCCCGACATCGACCCGATACGGGAGATGTGTGCTGGATATTTTATCGTCTTTAAATTTGGTTCAATAGTGGGAGGCAATCCAGTAAAGGAGCTTCATATCTACCATCCACAACTTAAGTTATCTAGGTAGACTGCGAATTATGGCGCCGATGAGGGGAAGAATCCCAATGTTGATATATTTCCGCTACATCACACAACATTCTATTAGAACATATTTTGACTTGGAGAAGGTCGCCTCTTTATTTTTCCAAAAACCTTAGTACTGGTTATTGTTATTTATGTTATATTAATAGGTAAAGTGTGAAAATTGCACCTGGTGTGGGTCCATACGTTGTCGTATTTTTGCTGCGTCAAGCAACTATGGGAGGCTCCTTTGCATAGGATGCCGGCTGGGTTATGGGTACTACAACGGTGCATGTTTTTGCCGTGAAGCAGTAATGTGTAAACATCAGTGTGTTTCGGTCTAAAGGGCGTCGTAGCTAGTGAAATTACTGGGCTAATGAGACTTAACATCTTATGTAACAAGGTGACGAGCGCAATTTTTGTGCCACTCAGAACACTGCATTGTAATGGGCAGAGCGTATCAATTACCATCAGCTGAAGGACATGCTCGTCTCGTCCCTTTTTTTCATAAAAAAAGCTATGTCTTAGAAAAAAAATTGACTTGGAGAGCGTCGCTTCTTTATTATTCCAAAATACTAAGATTTATTCAAAATGTTATGATTTTTGATCATTTCTGCTTATCTTTGCCCTCGAGTTTTATGAGTGAATTTACGAAAGAAGTTTCAATTATTAGTTATTAAAATAATTATTATCAAGCCTTTCTTTTTAAATGAAAATTCCAATATTACCAACATTTACCTTTTATTTATACCAATATTATTATATTCCGCAATAAATCTATTAAAAGTTAAAATACACTTACATAAATTTTGGATTTAATATAAATTATAATTTAATAACCTGTAGCGACATATTTATGTAAATATCTTTAGTTTACATTACGGATTATGATTGAGTTTGTATATTTATGGTATTTTAGTCATAATTTAACCTAGATTATAATATATTATTATAAACTAAAGTACTGATAATGTTATGAATGGGGGAAACTTTATAAATTAACTGGCTTTTCGATTAATTTTAAAATAAATGAAAATGTAAACATAATAAGGTTTGGTAATTTAGTCTCAATCAAAAAGTTGGTAATTTGTAATAATTAAAAATATATGTACTAAACTTATTAACAGTTGTATTGGTTTAAGCTTCTTTCAATTAATTCCTTATCAATCTGGTCAACTGGATCTAATAATTCTTAGTAACAGCTCATTTGATGAGCAAAAGTAAATAATTAAAAAAAACAGTAATCCAGGGGGCGTTACCGGTACCTTAAAACGCGTTTTTCTCGTTCGTATTACGCGATTTCGATTTCGATTCTATATAACACGGGTTCTCGCCTATTTTATCATACTTACATATTTCTGTTCTGTGAAATTTATAATGATTTGTACAATTCATAATAATTCGCGTACTTTTGCAGGTGTGTCATTACAATTGTGTAATTACAAATTTAAATTATTTTATTAAATTTGTGTATTAAAAACCTTAATAATATAGTAAAACTAGGCAAACAATTGGAAATACTTGTTACGAATTGCAATTAATTATTATTATTATTATCTTTATTATAATTACCAATAACGAAGACGTAAAAACGCGTTATACGGAGGTGCGTCTATAATGCGAATCCACTCTATGGCGTTATAGGCACTTTTACCTGTACATTTTAACTGTGTAGTTTAAGCAGCCGTAGGGCCTGTTCATATCTTTTTCATAATTGATGTTTTGTTAAAAAAATCTGACCATGCCGTGGATGCATATATTATTTTTTATAAAGAAGACTGCCCGGGTAAACGAACGGCAGTATGAGAATTTCCCTTAAATATTAGCTTATAATGTTACAGTAACTCAAATCCTAACAGTTATTATATGAATTGAAATGAAAATGAATTTATTTTGAAAGAAAACCTTTACTATACATATTAGGTTAATCTTAAGTATAAAAGTAAAAACTAAAAAAAGCAATACTAATTAATTATCTGTGTGGCACTTGTATCTTTCTAAAATGGAGTCTACTATAGTAATTGTGTCCATACTTCAATGAGCACAACACTGATTTTCAATGACCCCATTGTGTGACGATTTGAACTGAAATTTAGGATTAAAAATATAAATAACTAGCTGACCTGACAGACGTCGTTCTGTGCATAATAAAATACTGTTTTTTTTACTAATTTTTCAATAATATTTCATAACACCAAGAATTATTTTGTGAAATCTGCTCCCTGTCAATGGCGTTCTATATTATGTATAGATTACAGAACGTCATTGCTCCCTGTTTATTATTTAAAGGTTATTAAACTATAATGAAATTGCTTCACAGCAGAACTGTCAAACCGTGCGTCAATAAATTCTCTCACAGAAAATATGTACATACAAAACAAATATTGGATATAAAAATAATTATGAGTCACAAATCGAAATAAAACTACCCTATCTCTCAAGTTGGACTAAACTGCACTCTATGAAGTAATCCCCATTAAAATCCATACATTAGGAGTCCATCGCGGACAAACAACGTGTCACGTAATTTATATATATTAAGATTGTGGCACTAAATACAACACATATGATACAAAGTAGAGCTTTAAGAAATATAACTTAAAATAAACAATCGAAATAATAAAAAAATATAAATCATAATGGTATATAATGGTTATTCTATTGTTTCAGTTACTTTAGCTTAAAAATATTATTCCTTTAATAGCATTATTATTGCTTGAATAAAAATACAATATGTTTCAATTTGTTCCTGTGGTCTTAATAGTTTTTCATTGGTCAGCAGCATGGGGTAATGGACCTTGTAAGGCTTTTATTGAAGGCGTGTAAGCCTTAATCAAATTCCGACAGAGTAAATGTCTGCATTTTATTATCGATATGATATCAAATTAAATACACTTAAAATACTAACCCCCTTATTCATAATGGTCCGCTAACTTTGAACAACCGCTTAGGAGTGTTTTTTCTCATTCTGACTTAGCTCAATAGAAGGAGACAGAGTGAGAATTAGCAATGCTTTAAGTTAGCAGACTATTGTGAATAAGGGGGTACTGCAGTGAAAATTACAAAAATATTAATAAATACACAAAGTCCGGAGACATACATTCACAGAGTAAATAATATAATATATATGAGGGCTTTTTAGTAAAATAAAAGTTAGCGTCTTCCGGTCATTCCCAATATTCAGTCTATCTCCGGTTGTGGCCTTCTAGAGATAAAAAATCGTAACTATCGTTGGCTTTTCTGTACCTGTAAACTTACTGACGGTAACTCATCTTATCCATACACGCTATCTGCCAATGGGACGACGTATAAGGCGATAAGAATGACTTATCGGGTATATTTAGACAGCTTCGGATTATTGACAGCTACTTACTGTCAGTAGAAGGTGGATATTTATCTCTATTTGTAGATACTATATTGGGAACAGCCGTTAGTATACGAATCAAAAGTGATGTCATTCAGTCCACATATGCAAAGACATTTGATTAGAGCTCTAGAAATTAATCAAATAGAGGTTCTAGCAATTTTATAGTTGTTAATTTTACATTGTTCTGTTGATTTTATCAATTAAAACAAAAGTATGTGCTTGAGATTGGCTTGAGAACACTACAGCAGTTAAAACTTCTTACAGAAAGAGACAAAATTCAACTTATCTTGTTACATATTCATACACTAATAGACTGCTGGAAGAAGTGAAAACTTTAATTTACGTTGTGCATTTTTGAATATTGAGGAGATAATTTCGCATGGATTGCTTTATTTATCAATACAAAAGTATTAGCATTTATGTGTTTAAATACATTTATTGCACTATCGTACACAATAATGACAATTTATATTACATAATAATATAACACTCCAGAACTATTAGATTTTTTTTATGGAATAGGAGGACAAACGTGTCAAAAAAATCATCTTTCATCCATAATTTCAACGACTGTTTTCCAATTTTCGATAAGGTCACGTGTCCTGACGCGAGTTTAACATTTAATACCCATCCCAAGAAAAGTGCTCAACGCCGCTAAAGAAGTTTTCACTTTAACAAATATACTAATTATTATCTTATATATAAAATTCTCGTGTCACAATGTTAGTTACCTTACTCCTCCGAAACGGCTTTACTGATTTTTACCAAATTTTATATGCATATTCAGTAGGTCTGAGAATCGGCTACTATCTGTGTATCATCCCCCTAAATTTTAAGGGTAGTCTACCCCAAATTTATTTTTTTAATGTTTTTGACAATTTTTATTTTATTTTATTATGATTCAGCATAAAAAAATACATACATATTTAAATTTTCTCCCTTCAACGATCTACAACTATTTTTGTATCACGATTTTTATATTATTCTGTTCCATCCACCAAACCGATATAGGATTGCAAGATGGCAATCGAATACAATAATTGTAGAACGATATATTTGGTAGGCCTGAGAATCGGATGCATTAAAATTTTAATAATTGATTTTTTTTATATGTTATATGGCAATACGACGTTTGCTGGGTCAGCTATAAATAGGTAAGATAATGTGCTCACCAAACACTATAAAGAACATTTCCATTCAAAATCTTCTCTAAGTCCATTTTTCCACAAAGTAATCCTGTTTACCGTCTTGAACAATGAGACTTTGTATTCGATGGCTAACTCCGCGTATGTAGCAACAAGTATTGCCTCATATTTCATAACAAGAATGCCAGCACAGCACCTTATACGTCGCTGTGGCGCCTCTTGTGACTCATTGTCAATTTAGGACGACCCATCAGTACGCTATATGCGTTGCAATTATTTGTTCTGATATTTAGCTTAAGTCCACACTGACTTCCGGTGTCTTCGCTCATTCCAATAATACTTGAGCCTTAAACAGTGACACAGACGTACAAAGATATTTATACATTATACATAGAGTAGTATTAATACTGCCACGATCGAAAGATATTATATTTGAATTTGGAACTTGTCATTTTTATCATAATATTCATTGTGCTCTTTGCTGAATATCTTAATATTACTTATATAAATCTAGTGTCCTGATGTTTGTTCCCAGTGAACTCCTAAACTGATGAACGGATCTTAATGGGGATTACTTCATGGAGTGCAGTTTAGTCCAACTTGAGGGATTGGATAGTTTTCATTTCGATGTTAGGACACAGAATTATTTTTATTTCCAATTTATGTATTGTATGGACTTAATATTTTCTGGGAGAGAATTTATTGACGCACGGTTTGGCAGTTCTGCTGTGACACAATTTCATTATAACAACAAGAAGCATATTATACGAAATAATTCTTGTTGTTATGAAATATTATTGACCAATTCATGAATAACCGTATTTTATTTATTATGTACAAAACAACGTCTGTCGGGTCAGCTAGTGTGATACCAAATGATTTCAATTATCAATAAGTTCGCATGTAGTTAAATGCAATTACTGAAAGTCCACTTGGTTACAATAGAGAAGTTATTGCAAAGGTTCTCTGCTTATCACAGACTAAGATTTGGACATCCATATGGTAGGTCTACTTAATTTATAATTTAAAAAAGGAATAGGGTAAAATCAAAACAAATTTTCAGACTGAACGATAAAGGGAGTGACAGGTTTAATTCTTTATTTTTTTTTGTTATTTATTATTAATTCTTTATTTATTTTATGATTTAATTCCTTATAACTTTTAATGAAATAATTTATATTATTTAAACACGACTCATATATTGGATGCAGCACCTTACAAACTATTAAGTTATATATATATATATAACAGCCATTGTAAAACACTCTATTTATTTGAAAAGAGTGGCCGTTGAGTTTCTTATATGTTCTTCTCACGAGCTCAACTTTATACGAACATATGGTAAATTCAGTAATTTATAAGAAACATTTATAGTGACGATTCAGAAGCGCTTAGTTTAAGCCTATTTGAATAAAGTTTATTTGACTTTGACTTTGAGATTTTTTTTTATTGACGATGAGCTTCCTTGTGCAGTGTTTCCAAGACGATATGGCATGGGTACCTAAAAAAAATGTGCATAAGCTGTAGTAAGTATTATCAAAGGGGCCGGCTTGTGTGATTCCTCTGGTGTTACAAGTGAATGTGGCGGAGGTGATCACTTAACGTCAGGTGACCCGTACGTATAAAAGGTAAAGGAACAAATAAGACACAGTATGAAATACATTATGTTTACTTACATTACGATCTAGAAACAGAAATCTTTCTGACTTGAACAGTACTTTGGAATTCCTTCGTCCATCGAAGATAGCACCATAAAACTTTAAAATATTTGTTCTGTCGTTTTTAAAATATTGACCTGTGTAGGGTGAAAAAGGGGGATTAAAGTTCTATAGTTGTTTGCTTATTAAAAATTATTAACTACAGCAGTTTGTAATATATTATTTGCAAAGTGAGTAACTCTATTAAAAAATATAAAATGCTGCCCAAAGTAAGTATTGCGTGCGCACGAATTCGCGGGTAAAAGCTATATGATAATAAATAAGAGACCAAAAACTAAATTATAATCAGCCTTTAAAAATCCTTTCAAGCCATCAAATTTGATAGCAACCTATAAAGCATAACAGCGTAGCAATTCTTAGAAACATGAAACCTAATTAAATCAACGGATCTAATTCATGAGGACTTTATCTATAGTAATTTGTATGCCCAGACTAGTTATAAATCACTGATTTAATGACCTAAAACTAATATCGAAAGGCCCTTCAATACTGATAGAGGTTTATTTTTAATACCCTTCTAAATTGATGTATGGTATAAACACAGGCTGCGTCAAATAAAGTTATTACAGTTTGTTTATTTTTTAAAACGTATCGATTCAAATAGTTTATGATTGATTGTATTTTTTGTGTTCAATATGTCTTCAGTTCTGTCGTAATATTTGGTCTAATTATAATAAAGTAGTGAGTGATATTAATGCATAGTATTTCCTTTGATTAACGCGAGGTTTTTTTTATGAAAATAAGGGACGAGACGTGCAGGCCGTTCAGCTAATGGATACGGCCTGCCCATTACAATGCAGCGCTACTCAAGATTTGTGAAAAACCCAAAAATTCTAAGCGGCACTACAACTGCGCTCGTCACCTTGAGACAAAAGATGTCAAGTTTCATTTGCTCCGTAATTTTACTAGCTACGGCGCCCTTCAGACCGAAACACAGTAATGCTTACACGTTACTGCTTTACGGCAGAAATAGGCGCCGCTTTGGTACCCATAATCTAGCCGGCATCCTGTGCAAAAGAGCCTCCCACTGGGTTACATATTTAAATAAAATACCTTTTTGCAAAGAATTATAACGCTTGTAATTGTAACTGTACTTTTAGATACATGTTAAATAAAATAATAATAAAAATAACTTTTACGTAACACTTAATTTTAAAATACAGTTACAAGTACACGCGTTTTATTCCTTTAAATAGTATTTTATTAAAATGATATTAACGCATATATTTTGAGAGTGTTTATTGTTACTGTAACTAACGGGACAGTTTTGTATAAATAATAAAAGAAAATGCAGCTTTATTAACTATTTACTAAATTAAACACAAAAAATTCAACAAAACGAACAAACAAGAATTGTAAGTCTACAGCGAAAATAAACAATTTCAAGCAAGTCACGATTTTTTTGCTAATACGAATTTCATTAAGTGACCATTATTAAAAGTTCACTTTCACAATTCGTGATTAAGTCAATGTTTAAATTAAAACTTAGATTAACTGTTTTTTTTTTCGAACTAGACTCGACTCTACCGTTATTTGGACGCTCACAATGCGAATTATTTGGGACGGCGGTTTTCACCTTCAAGTTTATCATTTTGTTAATTTATTTGTAAGTTTCTTGCCACCTGTTGGTTATTACGAAATAAAGTGTTTAATTTGCACCTGCAATAAACGATTCAATTAACTAGCGTTTAAGCTTGTGCGATACAAAACATTAATCAACAAAAACTATGCAATAGCTATTCAACCAATATCTTAAGAAAAATTTTATAGGGAAAATATTTGATTTAGTATTCGTTTATTAAAAGCTATATTAAATTATGTATTAATTATATAAAAGACGGTGTAAAATAAAAATAAGGGACGAGACGAGATGGGTGTTCAACTGATGGTAGTTGATACGCCCTACCCATTATAATGCAGGATTCTTGAAAAACCCAAAATTCTGAGCGGCACTATAACTGCGCTCGTCACCTTGAGACATAAGATGTGAAGTCCCATTTGCTCAGTAATTTCACTAGCTACGGCACCCTTCAGACCGAAACACTATATGTTTACACATTACTGCTTCACGGAAGAAATAGGCGCCTTTGTGGTACCCATAATCTAGCCGGCATCCTGTGCAAAGAAGCCGGCTAGATTATGCTTGAAAAAATGCTACGCTGTTATTCTTTATTGGTTGCTAGCAATATAATTGAAAACTTCATGAAGGCGAGGTAATCTTATCTTATATCTTTAAACGAGCAATTCTTGTATATATATATATATATATACAAGAATTGCTCTATATATATATATATAATCTGAATCTCGGAAACGGCTTTCATAAAATTAAGTATGCAGGGGATTTCGGGGGTGATAAATCGATCTAGCTAGGTTTCAATTTTAAAAAAAATGGTTTTATCCATGTTTGAATGAGAAACAGCTACAATAACATTAGAATACAAAGGTAAATTTCGCCACTATATACAAGACTATTATAGCTCAGGTCGGACATTGGGTGATCCGGAAAGCAGAAGACCCCGGTTCGAATCCAGATGTCCTATTAGTTTTTTTTTTGTCCAAGTTTTGTACATTCTTAAAAATCCGAGCAAGGCTCGGTCGTCCGGATATTAATTTAATAATACAAATAATTATAATCTTGTACAATGACGTTCTATCATGTATAAATTCTCTGACTAATTACCCTAACTTAGTTGATTTAATCTCTTACGCGCGTTACATTGCCGAGCGTCTCAGCTGAGATACAATCAATACGAGTAATTTAAAATCTACAAATTAATTTGAATTCAAGTATAAGTCTTACTTATCGAAATAGTTATTAAGAATAACATTTGATACGGTATTTTTTATCACTGATGTTGACACACGGATTATTCAAGTTTTAATTAATTCGTTTGGGAATGTCAAATTGCGTTTTTAATACATTTTCTTAAGTATGTATACAAGAAATGAGCAAAGCCTCGTAAAAGAACCTTGTAGTAGTCAGTAAGAAGTTTGTGGGGCAATGTATATGCATTTACAGCAAGATCCCACAATGTTCAAAACAAATGTATAACGAAATTCAAATGAGTTGTTAAAAAAAATTCTATGGTAACAAATATGACTTTCTTAATGATACCACAGCTAGGGAATGGAGTGACAGCCCTCAGGCTATAAATACTAAGTTGTATTGTACAATATTACACTGTTAACATATTTTTTTATGAATAAAAAAAAGAAACCAAATGAGTTTCTTGCGCCCGTTCTTCTCAGGTCTGAGGCATACTTACATACATACCTACCAGTGGGAGGTTCCTTTGCACAGGAAGCCGGCTAGATTATGGGTACTACAATGGTGCCTATTTCTGTCGTGAAGCAGTAATGTGTAAGCATTACTGTGTTTCGGTCTGAAGGGCGCCGTAGCTATTGAAATTACTGGGCAAATGGGACTTAACATCTTATGTCTCAAGGTGACGAGCGCAGTTATAGTGCCGCTCAGTTTATTTGGGTTTTTTAAGAATCCTGATTGGCACTGCATTGTAATGGGTCTCGTATTATCCCTTGTTTAAAAAAATATTGTGTCATCACACACCGTCTCATATATAATTAATACATAATTTAATGTAGGTATTAATAAACGAATACTAAATCAAATATTTTCCCTAGGCAAAGGCTTAACATCTTATGTCTCAAGGTGACGAGCGCAATTGTAGTGCCGCTCAAAATTTTTGGGTTTTTTGAGAATCCTGAGCGGCACTGCATTGTAATGGGCATGGCGTATCAATTACCATCAGCTGAACGTCCTATTCGTCTCGTCCCTTATTATCATTAAAAAAAAACTTTTTCGAATGGGTGGTAGTTTTTGACTTACAATAAGTGATATTACATCCTATTTTGAATAAAAACATTTGAATTAATATTTGAATTTGAATACAAATGCCAGGTTTTACGTATGACAGACATGGAACATTCAATACCTGAGTCAAACTATAAATACACTTCTCACGTACATTACACCATATTGTGAGAGTTCTAAGAACGGAACAATCTAGATGTTTGATAACGCGCAATGTATAATGACCCGTGTGGTACGCTCGCAAAATGTATTCGCTGAAATATGTAATAACCGCTACTGGTTTTGACACGTTTCTTATGATGCCTCAAATAACAGAAATTTATGACGATATTATAAAGTTGCATTTTACTTACTTGTTCAAATTCAATGTTTTTATGGGATTAGGTGGTCACAAAACGTGATTAAAAATTATATTTAAGTTTTCTTAACGATCTATAGTCGCTCACTTACTCGCGTCGTTACTTGCTGTTAGACAACCGATAAAAACAGGCCAGGTTTAACGGTTTAGTGTGCGTGAATTGCTCAAAATAGAGGTTCACTGTGAACTCTATTTTTTTCCACGTTTTTACAGCTGTCATAGTCGATATATGTATAAATGATCTAAGATCGCTCATTTTATAGCAAAAAAGCGATCTACACTGGCCTGCAAAAGAAAGTATCACACTTTTCAAATTAATTTTTTTTCTTAACTATAGAAGGTAGAGATTTAAGATTAAAAACGTTTTGTTGCAAATTTTATAGGCATTAATTCTTAGAAACTAAAATTATACATTAGTAACATTTTTAACTTAAAAAAGATAAAACAATGAAAATAGTCATTTTTAGTTTAGTGTAAAAAAATTCAACTAAAATGTTATTTAATTTTTAATAACTGGTATTGCCTCCTCGAGCTCTGATTACAGCTTCGAGCCGGTTTGGCATACTGAACACTAGGTTTCGGAGCCGATGTTGGGGAATATTCTCCCATTCTTCTACCAGGGCCTGCTTTAGTGCCCTGAGGGTAGTAGGTGGTGGTCTGCGATTTCTGACTAGCCTCCCAAGCTCATCCCAGGCGTGTTCAATCGGGTTGAGATCAGGACTTCTTGATGGCCAAGCCATCACGCTGATACCGACCTCCTGAATATACTCTTGTACGATATGAGCCGTGTGTGGCCGGGCATTATCATGCATCAGCATCGATCCATCACCCATATTTTCTAAATACGGCCCTGCATACTCATTGAGAATCTCTTGAGCATATCTTTGCCCAGCGAGGGTGCCATTTTCTATGGCTACTAGCTCTGTGCGACCTTCTGAAGATATGCCAGCCCATACATGTACACTGCCTCCACCATATTGGAATCTTTCTGAGATGCAGGCTTGAAGGTATCGCTCACCAGGTCGCCTGTAAACACTTCACCTTCCATCAGAAGTGTAAAGGGAGAATCGAGACTCATCTGCAAACAAAATTCTTGACCATTCTTCTTCATCCCACTGCATGTGTTTACGGGCGTATCGCAGTCTCGCTACTCGATGCTGTCTCTCGAGTTTTGGGCCACTCGCTGGTCTTCGGGGTTTCAAAGTTTCTTCAGCCAGTCTTCTTCTCACTCTGTCACTAATGTAGTCCCTCCGGGTCTGAAGTAGCTGTTCCTGGACTTCAACTGCATTTTGGTGGTGATTTCTTAACACAGTGGAAATAATATAACGATCTTCTCGGGCACTGGTACACCTGGGTCTGCCATTACAAGGTCTCCTCAGATGGTGTCCAGTCTCTTTGTACCTTCACTTTACCTTCTGGACCGTTCGTACCGTCACACCCACCATTCTTGCAGTGAGACGCATACTGATGCCTAGTTCCAGAAAAGCCATGATCCTAGCACATTCTTCAACTGAAAGAGGCATGATAAATAAATGTTATGTGCTTTTTAGCATAAATTTTTAAAACAAGATCTTGAAAAAAATTTAAAACAGAAAGAATAATGTGAATGGTAAAATTGTAATTCGGAAACGTCCACTTTGAAAAAGGAATGGTTTTGTTTTTGAAGTTTTTTTTCAGCCAATTCTTAAAAGAAGGTTACCGACTATAAAGTTTTTATGTACAAAATTAAATTCTCTTTGGAGTCCTTTTTATTTCGAAAGTATATCTTGTGAACTTAAAACGTTATCCCAATTTTAAAAGTGTGATACTTACTTTTGAAGGCTAGTGTATTTATAAAAACAAAAAAAAGTTGATTCCATTGAAGTCGAACTTTACAGGATCAATATTTCACACGGATAAATCTGAAGATTTCTCAAAAGTTTCAACATAATTGAACCAGCCGTTTGAAAGAAACAAGTATTGGAGCTATTGATGTACGTTTTAACAAACAGTTATTATAAACTATTGCTTATAATAATATTGACACACACTTTTTACACAAATTATCTTGCCCCAAATTAGGCATATATAGCCTGTGTTATGGGTTACAAGACAACGATATATTTAATACAATATACTTACTTAAACATATATAAATACATATTAACATACACATAAACATACATAAATACATAAGTATAAACATCCATGACTCGGAAACAAACATCCATATTCATCATTTAAATGCTTGCTACCTACCGGGATTCGACCTACCTTATAAAACTGTTGTATTGGACTTGTCAAACTATTAGAAAGTATAACAAAACTACTTCATCAAAATACCTATATTTGTCTAAGAATGGCAAATATATGCAATGAACGAAGAACTAATTTATGGTTCATAATAATGTAGGAACCGACACCTATACAGAATAAATTGAATACACAATTACATAGCACTCTTCCGACTGTTTATACATACAGCTGATACATAAAATAGTGTAAATTAACATTTATACTAAGTTATTTCAAAGGAGAATACCTTGAAAGGGGAATGCAGTTAACGGAATATTCAATAAATTTGCAAGCAAGGTATAGAATTTAGTTTAGTTAAAGATCTAGATAAGATTTTATTGTGAAAAATAAGCATTAAACTTAGATTACCTTGAATATATTTTTTAATTAATGAAAGTTTATTGAATATATTAATGGTAAAGTGATAACTGTCACTCAGGGAATACAGGAACCTTACTAGCATTTCAAAAACGAGATGCCTGCGAAATGTGGTGCTGGAGAGGATGTTGGGCATACCTCGACAGCAGACCGAACTAATGTGTCGATCCTGAAACGGCTGGGCATTGTGACTAGGCTCTCTACCATCTGCTTTCGTAGGGACCTAGAATACTTCGGCCACATCGACAGAAGGGATGAAGACAACCTGGAGAGACTGATGGTAACAGGGAAGGTGGAGGGAAGAAGACCAAGAGGAAGGAGCCCCATGCGATGGACCGATCAGATTCGCACTGCCCTTGAAACCACTTTCCACGACGCTTTACACTGTGCTTCCGACAGGGGCAGATGGCGGCAAATAATACACAACAAAGTACTCTGTCGAGATGATCACGACCCTCAGCACTGAAGAAACCGACGCGAGGAAGAGGACGCATTTAAGGAAGAATTTTGAAAACATTTTGAATCACAAGCATATCATATTAATATCCTATAATATCTGGCTTTTTCAGTCATACCATGATATTGACAAGGTGCATATAAAATTGAAATTTGTTAATTTAATTCAAAAAGTCTATAATTATCAAATCTTTAATTCGCTTAGATGTCACCGCTTGTGGCGACGACGTGGGACGGGTCGTTCCCTTCCCTAAAAATATATGGTCGAGGGAGACAATGGCTGCCCTATGCGTCATGCTTGTGAATGGGCGCTACTTGCGGTGGCATGATGATTCTGTAACCACAAACTGCTTCATTTTTTTAAAATTAAAGTTATTAAATTTTTTATAATCTCTAATAAAATGCTCGCAAAATACCTTCAATTATTATTACTTTACGTATTAATATACATTTACTTTTTTTTTGGCTTACTCGTTTAAGGCGTTGAGTAGGTATTTTTACATTGTTACGATTCTATTATGTATATGCATAGATGTATTCACACAAAAGCATAATATTTTGTATGATTGAAAATATGACAAAACAAAAATTGATTTTGTAAATATGCTTATAAATTTATATCTTGTTTAAAATAAATTCTGGTTACACAAAAATAAGGTAAAATCACACAAATACTTAACATGTTTTCATCATCTTGTGTTTTTCGTTATATTATTCAGAAGACGCTTTAACTAAATGAGTAATGTATTCGAAAATAAAGAGAAGTCTCTGTTAACATTGAGGTGGTAAGTTTTAAACAATGCGCTTAGTTCAGTAGACTGAACCGTGTAATAGAATTTATGTAGAGTTTATCTCGCAAAGAATGTGTGTTATGTCTCAATAGAATCTATTAAGCCACGGGTTATATCACTTTATATCAATTACACGCGCGTGCTTGTGCCAATAACTATGGACCAAGTGTATCAAATACAATTATTATTTGCTTGATAAAATTATCAAACTATGCAGTTATGAACATACCAAAATATCTCTATGTTATATGTTATTGCACTTAAATTCTGACAACAATAATGGAGGTCCTGAGGACAAAAAACAAAATATCGACAAACATAAGCTGAAATCGAGTAATTTCGAGATTTATTCGAGATTTAAAAATGATCTAAGTGTTGGTTAAAATAAAATAAAAAACGTATATACGAATATCACTTTCAGTTCGCTATATAGCGATATAAAGTCAAATGGCAACAAAACAACACAGTTTTGGTTTTTTAATTAATGGTTTTTTAAATAATATACAGGATGTAATCGTTAAGTGTAATCAGTCGATTATTCGGTAACTATTACAAAATATATCAAAAACGATATAAAAATTAATATGAAAGTTTTGGATACTTCTCGTTTGCTTTAAAAATAGTTATTGACTTTACTGACACTTAACTTTTACTGCTTAGTAGTACGTTATACTTTCGATATCAGCTCAAACAATTTTGATATATGTATTAACTAGCTGACCCGGCAAACATTATTTTGCCATATAAATTGTTTTTAGTGTTTGACCGTTTTTTACTTAAAGCCGACAACCACGACCACGAAAAAGTCTTTTCAGTTTTCGGGTTAATATAATATAGCACGACCTATGCTATGCTATGCTATATTATATTAACCCGAAAAAAAGAAGAAGAAAGGACTTTTTCGTGGTCGTAGTTGACAAAAAATGTGGCTCCCTATGTGTAAAAAAAAATTTAAAATCGTTTCAGTAGATCATGAGATTAAAAAGAGAGAAAGTATTTTACTTATTCATCAACATTTCAATTTTTTTAAATTTTTTTCCTATTCGGAATGGAACATCACAGTTTTAAAAATTAAAGCCTATGTGTTATTCTGGTGTGTAAGCTATATTGCTGTAAAGTTTCATCAAAATCCATTCAGTAGTTTTTGCTTTAAAGGAGTACAAACATACATACATACATACAAACTTTCACATTTATAATATTAGTAGGATTACGGAATAATCGCCTGATCACACTTATCGATAACAACCTGTATATATATAACAGAATACGACGATAACGTTATATAATTTGCTGTCTTCAGATAATCATATCAGATATAATAATTTGGATATATATATATATATATAGTTTTATATGCGCAGATGAACATTTAGAAATTGACTATTTTTCGAATTTAAAAGTATAACAATAGCAAGTCAAAGACTGGGACTGCCAAGGAAAAGGTGAAGGTGGCATTGAAAAAGCTAAAGCGAAATGACGTGTAGAACGATTAAGAGAGACGTTCAGTAGGAGAAGCGAAGGAGATGCACTGTACCGCTATCTACCCCAGCTGACTACCTTAGACGTGGTCGCGAACTATGGGACTGATAATGAAATTAAAGCTCATGGTCCCTCAGAGGGCACTGGAGAGGTCTATGCTCGGAGTTTACCTGCGGTATCGAATCGGAAATGAGGACCTCCGTAGGAGAATCAAAGTCACCGACATAACCCAAATGATTGCGAAACTGAAGTGGCAGTGGGCAGAGCACACAGTTCGCCGGACAGATGGCCGTTGGGGCAGTAATGTCCTCGAATGGTGACCACGTAACGGAAGACACAGTGTTGGTAGGCTCCCTATAAGATGACGGACGATCTGGATGAGGGCAGCGCAGGGCCGTGGTGGAAATCTTTGGGGAAGGCCTATGTCCAGCAGTGGACGTCTTCCGGCTGATAATGATGATGATGATGATGATGACTACCTTAAAAAGAGGTTACAAGAACTTAAAATGTAATTCTTAAAGCGAGTATATGAAAACCAATGAATGCTAAATAAGGCATCATAATATAATAAAGGTCAAAGAGACATCGTAACAATAACCAGATGACGCAATTGAGATGAAATTGCTTCGTAGGGAATAAGTGCATATTGCATACAATTAAAATGGCACTGAAGATTGATTTGCATTTTTAATGGAGTCAAATGCAACATGTTATATTGTTACTTTCAAAGAGACAAATGCCCCATTATTATTATAATGTTTATAAACATAACAATTTGGCCAATACTTAGAAAAATCAATTGTTTTATTTAAAGAAGTGGTAGTTAGTTACTCTTCGTTTAAGTGGTCGCGTAAGACTGGCAATATTGCTGAATTTTTTTAAATTATGCTAGTCATGAATTTTTTTTTATGACAGTAAGGCGAGCGGGACTTTCAGCTGATGTTAATTACGCCCTGCCCATTACAATGCAGTGCCGGTCAGGATCTTGAAAAACACAAAAATTCTGAGCGGCACTACAATTGCGTTCGTCACCTTGAGACACAAGATGTGAAGTCTCATTTGCCCAGTAATTTCACTATGTACGGCACCCTTCACACAGAAAGATAATAATGTTTACACATTACTGCATCATGGCAGAAATAAAGGCATTGTGGTACCCGTAATCTAGCCCGCATCCTGTGCAAAGAAGCCACCCACTGGTAATCAAATTTCGAATCTCATGTTGAATTTTCAAATGAACATAGATACCCAATTCCTGAACTGGAAATAACGAGTTAAATACTTGCAAGAATCTCGGAAAGAAATCGAAAAAACGCACTTTTAAATTAATTCATCAACTTTAATGATTGATATTGAAATTGCAATATAATTTACACCAGTTCACATGTATGTAAAGAGCTTCACAATATTTGGAAGAATAACAATTTATTCCTACGCACCAGTTATTCCAAAAATAAAATCCTGAAAGCCTGTCGGTAATTCTTAACAAGGACTAATTAAATCAATCTGATAGCTGAGTTAAGTTTCTGCGTGTTTCACTTCTTATCGGGGAGCTTTAAGTGTAATAAAAATTAATACTTCGACATATAAGTTGATAATGATAATATTATTTTTTATTAATCATCAATGAATAATATTGAGTTATCAGTACCTGCGATATGAAATAACTATCGGATTTCTCGCCAACAGAAAGTGATGTAAGCCAGGTAATATGTTTTAGTAAGAACGGATGAACATAGCACTCACGTGTAGGTGATTACCTCCGCCGTAATGGCAGCGTGAGGCAGGTTCCTTTGGTATGGAAAAGGAGGACAAACGAGGGTACGGGTCACCTGGTGTTAAGTGATCACCGCCACCCACATTCCTTTCCTTAAAATTTAGCGAAGGAAGTAATTTTTTTTTGAACTTTCTCATGATCATCATCAGCCGGAAGACGTCCACTGCTGGACAAAGGCCTCCCCCAAAGATCTCCACGACGATTGGTCTTGCGCTGCCCTCATCCAACCTATTCCGGCGATCTTGACCAGATCATCGGTGCATAATATGCGGGGTCTACCAACACTGCATAGAATGTATGAAGAAACGAATAACTGAGTTTTGTACTACTAGTACTTAAGTTGCAGGCAGATCGTATGGACCTCTACTTGCAACTGTATAAACTCTACTTTTGATCAGGTATTCCATTCTTTGTCATATTAACGTTTGTGTTTCATCACCACGCAGTCGTCTAAATAGACTGGCTGGACCTGACGTAATTATGACGTCTTTAAAATGGATGCCTGTCCCTATCTTAAGGCGCGGGGATTGTGTCATCCAGTACGCTACTGTTTTATGACAATCAAATTAACTAAATGAACTGATAACAAGAACATAATGTCTTCCCCTTCAATACAGGCTAAAAAATTTGGTTAAAGCAAATTTCTTTTAAGTCAATGGGTGATTGTCATTAAAATGGTTAAATGTAATTTACAATATTTAAAATAAGTAAGTTATTTTTTTTTAAATATTATCTATACGAATATTAAAAAGAGGAAAGATTTGGTTGTTTGTTTGTTTGTATTGAATAGGCTCCGCGACTTCTGAACCGATTTGAATAACTCTTTCACGTTTGTGAAGCTACATTATTCCCGGCTGATATATACATTACATTTTCAAAAAAAATAGGGATCCCTACTAAAAGCCCAATAATGTAACCCAAGATGTGAAAATATGTACGCGAACGACGTAGCGGGGTATCAGCTAGTAATAGAAAAAGACGTGTGCTACCAAGAATGGTGAATTGAATTTAAAAAAACATTCAAATTTAAAAACAAATAATGGGTTACAGGTGTCTAACACATGGGATCCAATAATTTTAATTACAATCCAAAACTACACATATCAAGAAAGAAGATTACACTGTCAGTAAGCTTTGCCAAAACCCATCTGTCTACAGCAAATACCACCTCCAACTTAACTCCAACTAATTGCAATTAGTGCTGTCAACCGCAGTCCCTCTGAAAACGTGATACTGTAAAGCTCAAGAAATATCGGGAATATAAAATACTTTTTAAAGGAATATAATCCTTTAAAAAGTATTTTATTTTAAATAAATAATATTTTATTTTAATAATTATAATACTCGTGTTTAAGTAGTTAATAAAACACATCAAAAAAAACATCTAAATATAGTTGTAATGTGTAATAATAAATTTTACATATAAACAAATTTAAGTGACTCTAATCCCAAATTTTAATATAACTTGAATTGGATTTTATCTGAAGCACAACACGGATTCAATGTTAGCATCTATACAGTGTAATATATACCACATATAGTATTATACTGTGAAAGTAACCATACACCATTGGATGTATATGTATTATAAGCCAAGTTACTAGTCATCTTTTGATTGTTTGAATAAAAAATGATTGATCGATTATACTCCATAGAAACGGTACAGTACAAAATTTATAAATTTGTGTGCAGTTATGACACGTAAAGTTATATGCGTTAGTAACGGTATTCTATCATTTCACAAATCTTATAGGTCAAATTAGAAAAATTACTTTATTACTATAATCGTTAAGTAATTTCATGGTAGCCATTTTGCGACCGAGTCATGTTTCCGGCTATGGTTGCGCTTTCGATGGCCGTTGTGATGATGGTTGTATTCTGGATGTATTTGTTGTTATTCCGGGTGAAAGAATGTTGAATTACTGCCACAAATGTGGGCGACGTGTCTTATGTTAGTGTTGATTTTAGTATAAGAAGGAAATAGTAATTTTAACTCATTAAAAACGGCTTGATTACTTGGCGTTGCGTAGAGACGTTGATTATGTGTCTTCTACAGCATCGGAGAGTGTTCTGAAGAAATGTTTCACTTGATTCCTGCCGCCGAATTCCACCTTTGCATGACACGCCACAACTTAGGATATCATACCCACCATCTGGATGTGTGCCGATCCTCTACAGTGATCTACTCCGATACCTTCAAAAAAAGCGTACACCTTCCATAAAGGCCAGCCAACGCTCCTGTGATTCCTCTGGTGTTGCAAGAGAATGTGGGCTGTGGTGATCACCTTAAATCAGGTACGCTCGTTTGTCCGTTGTAGACCACTGACATATGGATCAACAAACGTACAGAACCATGAAAAGAATTGATACATGACGTGCCAGAGTAACAATAACCATTTTCTAATGGAGAAGAGCGTTTAAGACCTAAGCCTTTGATTATTATAAGCTTTAATTTAAGTAGCTGATATTTACAAGAGTGCATCAAGTTACAAACTTAAGTAAGGTTCAATCTTTGAAGCAATGTTTGATTTACGATAAGGTATCGCTTGTTGGGACACGCTATCAAACTTGCGGCCCGTTTGTTTGGGAGTTTCCTGTCGATTAGTTTTATTATAGGATTACGAGCTTCCTATGAAGAAATTATTTTTGTAAAGTATCGATTAATTTTCTAAAGAACTATCGATATCTTATAAATCTACTAAGTTATCATAAAAGGACATACACAATAAAGAATAAACCTTAAGGATAGACTAGGAAACATAAGCCTATTATGCCTACTATTCAGTTGAGTAAGTAAGTCTTTTGTAGAGCGATGTATATGCTTTTATAATAAGATCCCAGAAAATGTTTTACGAAATTTAAAAGAATTGTTAAAATATATTTATGTGATAAAGATTACTATAACATAAATGACTTTCCTCCTGATACCACAGATTTTAAATTTGATTTTATCGAAAATTTAAATAAAAATAAGAAGAAGCCCGCTGAGTTTGTTGCGCCCGTTCTTCTCGGTAGGTATGAGGAATTCATTTCGAAATGGGTAGTAGTATTTGGCTTTGAATAAGTGATTTGATATCAGTGAAGGCATATTTGATATCTTGTTTTTAATAAAAATATTTTAATTTGAATGTATAGAACACAATTTTTTAATCTGGTATCACACTTGATCCAAATCTGTATTTTTTGTTTGAACACTCTTCCTTGATTTTCCATACTATAGACACAGTGAAATTTATTTTTACTTAACGACATAATTAATGATACTTATTTGATTCACGGCCATTGGTACAGAAGACATATGAGTTACAAGAGTCTTAATATGTCTGAAGCATACAAATCGTTCTTGTTGAACAAACTAATACCGGGGTGTCCAATATAGGTACGCGTGCATCGTAAAAATTCACACTGATAATATTTTTCCTATCACTTTTTCGTACCATAACAAGTTCACTTTTAAAAATAATCGGCGCCTATTTCTGCCGTATAGCGGTAATGTGTAGGCATTACTGTGTTTCGGTCTGAAGGGCGCCGTAGCTAGTGAAATTACTGGGCAAATGAGACTTAACATCTTATGTCTCAAGGTGACGAGCGCAATTGTAGTGCCGTTTAGAATTTTTGGGTTTTTTGAAAATCCTTAGCGGCACTGCATTGTAATGGGCATGGCGTATCAATTACCATCAGCTCAACGTCCTGCTCGTCTCGTCCCTTATTATCACAAAAAAAAACATTTTTTACGGATAATAAGTAATTTTGATCTTTTTTGTGTGTGCCTTTCCGTTCCGGGAACCTTTGATCGCGCAGTATGCCTTAGATCGGCGTGATTTTGGCGCAGCGTTCTGTCAATGCGTATTATTTTACGTCTAGCAATAGATTGCTTATAATTAGAATGATTTGAGTGAATGTATCTAAAAACTATTGAAACAAGCTATGAGACCATGCAAAATAAACCATCTTATAACCAAAATAAGGGTCAGAATTTGGTGAGGGAGTAGGGTGCCGTACGGCACACTCGGTTTTTTGTGTATCTGAAAAATCTAGTGCCCTGGGGCACTGCCGATTTGGGGAGGCTAGAAAATTGATTTTCATCATATTTAGAGGGTTGCTAGCGCTTCCATACATTGGCTACTACTTGCCGTCAAGTTTAATTAAGCACGTATTTGATTGGAGACTCCAATGATCAGATTGACTGTGGGCTGCAATTAACTTCATACAACATAGGCCCAATTAAGGGAACACAAGTACTTTCTATTAATAAGACTATTAGAGAGCTGTTTTAATGACGTTATCGTAAACAAAGAAACTCACGATTAAATATAATAAAGTTGTATATTTTAATAGCTTTTGAGCTCATAAAGACTTTCACAGGAACGCGTGCAGGTTACAATTGAAATTTATATCAAATACTTAAGATTTCAGATTTAAACTAAGTTTTTGATTAACGCCTTGTTTTATAGACTACGGGTTTCATAGATTTTCATCTTGCTAATTAATTCAAAATAATTTTGTAATAAAATGTATGTTCTCTAATAAGATTTGTATGTTATGCATGTTTTTTGTTTCTAATGAATAAACTTGTAACTAACTCTAGTAGGCTTCATAAGATACATAATAGCTTTAAAGGTAAATGAATACATTTTTTTAATAAAGTCCCAGACACTGTTCAGGCATAATCTATAAATAAATTTAAATGTTTTATTTGAAAATGGCTCAGTCGTAAATCCTACTAATCCACAGTTGCATATCTAAGTGATCCGACAGCCTGGGACTAGATTATGATTATTTTATAGCAATAGCATTGACAGTACAATATGGTATATTTCATCAAAAAAGCGCAAAAAAAAGCTGGGAGAGTTTCTTGCGCTACTTCTACTCTCTCAGGGCGCCATTTGTTCCCGAAGCGGTAGTATTAGAAGTGACGTCAAAAAGAATTTGGGAAAATCAACGCCTTTTATGCCTTTTTAAATTCAATGCTACTTGACTGATATTAAAAATTCTTTCACCACGAGAATGGTTGCTGTTGTTGGTTTCTACGCAGCTGTTAAAAAGAGGAATGCTATACATTTTCACTTCTTATGCTTACTATCAAAATAAGTCTCGGAGAGTGCTTATCAATATTTAAATACCATAAAATATAGAACCTAGCAATAAGGAATAAATATTCAGTCATTAATTTCTAGTTGTTGCAATACATTATATATTTTTTTTTGTTTTGAGTGCGTTCATATGTGGTCAGGGTTTAAAGGCTATTCACGTTCAAACATATCTCATAGACATACGAGGCACGAGCAGGTTGTCACTAGTTTTATATATCGTCAATTAAAATTTGTTTCCAGTACCTATTTTTGAAAACGGAACACGGTCGCGCTTAACCGCTTTTTTAAATAAACATGACCTTAAGGTCTGCAGTAAAACTCAACATTATACATCCAATATCCACAGAGATATCTCATGCGCCGGTCCCCGATAACTTAGCCGTTCAGTATTTAATTTATTCTCACAGGAAGCCATGATTGGAAGTAATATCCATTATTTTAGCTAATGGTCTTCAGTTAACGTTTATAAATTACCTCTTATGCAATTGATGTCCATCGCTGAATAGCCTTAAACGTTTTTCTCTTCGGTCTTCAAATAGCCAGAAATGGATGTTACAATGAGCGTTACGTTTGAATTATTGCTATGGCATGGTCTGTTTGTATTTACGGATGTCTTAGTACCTAGAGGTTGTTTAGTGTTCGAATTCTAACCGCAATTCATTTTATTGTTTAAATGCAATGTTTGCATATCTATATATATAAAAATGAATTGCTGTTCGTTAGTCTCGCTAAAACTCGAGAACGGCTGGACCGATTTGGCTAATTTTGGTCTTGAATTATTTAGGGAGGTCCAGAGAAGGTTTAAAAGGTAAATAATTATGAAAATGCTCGGAATGAAACAAAATAAACATTATTTTTTCCTTTGATGTGTAACGACTGGGGCATTCAGAAAATATATACATATTCTTCGATGTGTCCACCGTCGCTTAGAAATTAAATTGAAAGAATAGTTTAATGTTAATAACTAATTAGAATTTTAAAATCTTTCTTAATTTTTTGAGGAGGTAATTTAATTTTAGCTAACTATAGTTGGTAGATTAACTACAGTGGTTAACTATCTATCAGATTATTTTAATGTAGATTGTAATCTTAAGTTTTGTCACAAATTAAATTTCTGAATGCAATGTGTTTGTTAGCTAGTCTGCAATTAATTATTCATTTCCCCCATTGGTCCTATGTAGTTCTTTTGCGCATTTTTTTATGAAAATAGGAGACAAGACGAGCAAGACGTTCAGTTGATGGTAATTGACACGCCCTGCCCATTACAATGAAAATTCTTGAAAAACCCCAATAATTCTGAGCGGCACTACATCGCACACGTCACCTTGAGACATAAGAAGTTAAGTCTCATTTGCCCAGTAATTTCACTAGCAGAAACACAGTAAAGTTTACACAATACTGCTTCACGACAGAAATGAGCGCCGTAGTGTTACCCATAATCTAGCCGGCATCCTGTGCAAAGGAGCCTCCCACTGGCATTAATATAAAATCGGAGCTAAGTATCAAACACAATATCTTATATATCCTGTTAGAGTCAAAGCGGAAACAGAGAACAGACACGTCGAAAATAAACATCCCATAATGAGAGTTCATCGAAAAAGGTGGTTCTGTTTTCATGTCTCTTTGAAGTTACATTATTTGTTTTAAATAACGCCTGTCTTTGTGAGATATTCTATTAGGTGTTGGTTAAATATTTATTCGAATCTGGTTATGATAAAGCTTAAATGGTTATGTAGGTAAATATGTTTTATTTACAGTAATGAATAAATATTATAGTGCCCGAGTTAGGACATATTATAGAATTAGTAAAATTACCAAATCAGTGGAAATAGGTTCTGTTTGAGAGGAATATCTTCACTTTTAAAAAGTAAGCTTGCTGTATTTGTAAATTAAATATTAAAAAAAAAACTATATTTTGAAAAACAAAATTCAAAAACTGAAAAGTATAAAATAACCTCCTCACCTCTTATGCAAAATTGCAAACCGAATACCTTTCATATTAATAAAATACTATACATTGGGTTCAAGTCGTAAACCAAAATATTCATTAAAAAATGTTCATAAATAAATGAAAAGTACTGGGCTAAACTATGTCAAATTTTTATGGAGCCAAAATGTCTAAAATTTCTCATGAAACTAAAGAAGAGTCATGTAAATTGGATCATAAATCTCAGCGTAATCGGTGTACATACATAAAAAAATACCAATCGAATTGATAACTTCCTACTTTTTGGAGTCAGTTAAAGAATAACAATTATGCGCACTATACTTTCAAAAGCAAAGTCAAACAATTAATAGAGCTTAGAATTTGTCTGTTTTTTCATCACAATATTTGGGGGAGGCCTTTGTCCAGCAGTGGACGTCTGCGGACTGAAATGATTAATGATAATGCTTATATTAGTTTTGAATATATTATACATCGCCACAAAGGACTGAATAGGTATACAACTTCTTGTTCGACTCGACACTTTTTCTAATATAAGAAAAACTAAAAGAATTTGTAAGAGTAGTCGCATCAATTACCAATCTTATCTCACTCATATAGCTTCAAACATAATGACTTAAAAGCTACAAGAAACACTCATATTCGTAACTTGTTTAGACTCGCGTCAGTCTCCACGACCATAGATGAAGTTGCCGTTTCTAACGAAGCAACAGTTAATCCTAATTAACGTCACTTTAGTTTTTTGCTACATCGAGGCTACCGGATTTGTTTTTATGTATATTTATTAGTGCTATCTGATATTTATTGTATTAACACTAAATTGAATGCATTAATGTTGTGTTATGGTGTTCTTGTATATTTTTTATATCTACATCTAAACCACTTATTAGTAGAAGGGTTCAATTACAAAGAATGCCGCCTGGGTGAATTCCATAGCTGCGCATTTTTCTGTCGTGAAGCAATAATGTGCAAATATTATAGTATGGTTTGAAGGACGTCATAACTAGTGAAATTACTTTATCGAAAGTTTTTTTTATGGAAAAGGAGGGCAATTAAACGTACGGGTCACATAATGTAGAGTGATCACCGACGCCACATTCTCTTGCAATACCAGAGGAATCACCGTGAGCGTTACCGGACTTTTTAGAACATTCTTTTTTTAAAGGTAGAAGAAGCTTTTTCCCATGCTTGGTTATAGGTGGAAGAAAATTTCTTGAAAATCGCACTGTGGACGAACGCTTCACAACCAGACGGTGGGGATAATATTGTTATTCATGGCATGTCGTGCGAAGGTATAATTTGGCAGCAGGAATCAGATCAAATAACTCCACACTGCCAGTGATAAATAGAAGACACACAAAGAAGTGACATCTCACCAAACGCCAGGCTATTAAGGCGTTCACAGAGCGCTGGATCCCCGAAAATTCGAGCAGCGCTGCTTTGCAAGCCGTCTTATTATTCCAGACCAGAGATGAGAACAATGTCAATATATGGCTGGATCTGCGTCTTAGGCCGGCTGAAAGTACTGTCTCAGTTTTTCGATGACCTACAGTTTCTTCAAAGCCTTCCCAAAGTTTCTCCTTCTAGATAACCACGACATTGATATTGACATTCTCAAGTGCACTAATTTCTATAATTTTACTAAGTAATACTTGAAAGCTGGTAATATAACTTTGTATTATATTCTATTATTAATTTACCGCGATTAAAAACTTTTCTAGATGACCTGATTGTCCAAAGATTGTGATAATTTGAAAGCAAAGACGTATTGTCATACGATACGTCCCAGATCGCATCACAATACGTCCCTCACCTAGAGACTTTAGATGGAGTGTCTTGACACGGGCAATACTCAATGGCAAAAAGCTACGTGTAAATTAGTCCACGTATTGTTTCCTCACATCAATCTTGTATCTCACCCGAGAAACTGAATTCATAATTTCTCCACGCCAAAACAATGGTGAAAGATTAATCTTATCTTACGATTTAGCAACAAATATGCAAGGAATTCAATTATGTACAGTACTATTAGCTTTCACTTTTATCTCGGATTGCGACAAGATCTCGAACATATCTCGAATGTGTTTTTACTACAGTTGTCAATCTCTAGTACAGATTTAAATGTCATTAAACTTTATAAAGGCGGGGCAGTGAAATCGGAAATATAAGTGTGTAATTTAGATAGTGCGTCAATCTTTCTTTGGCGGATGGATCACGATTCGACCGAGACGATAAATAATACGTTTACTGCAATAAATTGCTTTACATAGAAGAATGACTATGGTTATTTCACAGACCCTTTAGCTTAACTACAGTAATCTAGAGTGTTAATCACGACATACAGATATCTGTTCCTTACTAATCGTTTTTCACTGTCTCAAAATGCACGAAGATTTACTATTTTCTCACACATTTAGAAGTTATCTTTTGAAGTCAATGTTAACTCTCATACAACAACACTCGAACGGAACCCGAGAGGTCGCGGGTTCGAGTCCCGTATCGTTCATAAATATTAGTTACAAAAATTTAATTAATCCCACAAGTGAGGGATTCACTTTAAAATAACAAATTGTTTACTTTTGAAAGAGCGACATCTCAAGTGAATTTCCTTGTATGCAATTATTTTTGTTGATCAGGTGATCTGTAAAGTAGATCCTGTAGACAGAGCCACAACCTGAGAGTTTAACAAGACATTCCAAACTACACGTTATTCGAACGGTGAGCTCAGTGGAAGAGCGCTCGGACAGAACCCGAGAGGTCGGGGGTTCAAGTCCAGCATCGTTCACAAATTTACGTTAAGTTACAAATTTATTTTAAATGACAATTAGTAATCGTGTTGTGGTACCCATAATCTTGTCGGCTTCCTGTGCAAAGGAGCCTCCCACTGGAATTCTTTTGAAAGCGTTTTAACATTAACATTGGCACGAACATTATAAAAAAAAATCCAAGTAAGTACACGTTCCACAAAAGGGGCCCCTCGACAATATCTTCATTACACAAGCATATAAAATAATTTATTATCTCTTTTGAATACATTGTCTGCTAGTAGCTAGAAGTAATAAATATATCGTGCTTATATTCTTTCGTCGAACAAACAAGAGTCATGAATCAATTGTTCAATATTGAAAGCGACTGGCGATGTTACTTTAATGTTGTTTATAACACAGATATAAGTTGATGTCTTTAGAAATACTTAAGATCTAGCATACTTAGAATTTTCTCAGACTTTACTTTAATAAAACTTAGCTGAGTGTAAGCTTACTTGCATTATGGGTACCACAACGGCGCCATTTCTGCCGTGAAGCAGTAATGTGTAAGCGTTACTGTGTTCGGTGTGTCGGTCTAAAGCCTTTGAATGAATTTTGCATTGGGATGGGTTTTTTTTTATGAAAATAAGGAATGAGACGAGCAGGACGTTCAGCTGTTGGTACGCCCAGCCTTTTACAATGCAGTGCCGCTCAGGATATTGAAAAACCCAAAAAATCTGGCACTAGAACTGCGCTCGTCACCTTGAGACATAAGAAGTTAAGTCATTTGCCCAGTAATTTCAGTAGCTACGGCGCCCTTCAGACCGAAACACAATAACGTTAATGTGTAAACGTGCATCACGGGAGAAATAGGCGCCGCTGTGGTACCCATTATTCAGCCGGCATCCTGTGCAAAGGAGCCTCCCACAGGGAAGACGTTAATATCTTCAAAAAACTAGATTACATCTACCTAATTGGTTGATAATAAAGGACGACAAGAGCTTAGAGAACGATAGAAGGACTTATCGTCAGATGGCCCAAACGCGCGCCTTTTCCTCCATTTCATAAAAAATCTACATCAAATCGATATTACAATTCCATAATACTAAGACTGTACCCGATTGCCATACTATTTCATAAAATCATCACTAGTGGCTTTATGATTAATTTCTAATACAGTTGGCATGTCTAAATAAATTATATGAAGTCATTATTTCACAGATCGTGAATTACAACAGACAACTCACTGTTAATACTGATATCGACAAACGTACCAAAAGAAAGTGATCGAAATAATCGATGATATCGATACCCGTATCGATTACTATCGATACATCACGATGAGCCGATAGACTTTCCATTCAAATTGTATTTACCGATTTTATAACAGATAGTAACGGGACCGAGTATACATTTTATTGCAGACACGGTCATAATTTTAACTTTATCAAACTTAATTGTTACGTGCCTGAATAAAAATGAAAGTTATGTCTTAAGTGCTCACAAGCGTTTAATTGTTTTCGATGCGAAGAATTATAGATTAATGATTATTATTTATTCAAAAAGTAAAAGGTTTTCTTAAAGTATATTTTAAATAATTAAGTGTTAATGATGTATTTAACTTATCGTGTGATCTTAATCGTTTATTTCAGAAATGATATATATTACAACTTACAAATGAGTGATAGGGCGAAATCGAGTTGGAAAATTCGTATATTTTACTTGAAAGAGAATGTTATAGGAAATGAAAGCTTGTTTGGACTTGACTTGTTTGCTTTAAAGTTAACAAAATCACAAAGCTTGTACAAAATAGAAAGTACTAATAGAAAAGAATTGTGAGTAAACAGTAATTTTTGCGTTTTAGTAAGAAAATGATCTGGAAAACCAAAATGACGAAGGTAAAGTAAAAAATATGTCTATATGACTCATTAAATCACTTACATGAAAAGATTTACAGTAACTTAAAACACAAATAAATGAAAAGTTAGAATTCTAGAATTGCTTAGTATGTTTATTTAAATAATGTAGTTTGAAAGAACGTGTGATAGAAAGTTTTTAAGGCATGCATTTTGAAAAGCATTTTAGATCTATACATTATCATCATCATCATCATCATCATCAGCCGGAAGGCGTCCACTGCTGTATAAAGACCTCCCTCAAAGATTTTTACGACGATCGGTCCTGCACTGCCATAGCCATCTCCATTGCCCTCTGAGCGACCATGAGCTTTCTCATAAGGCCTATAGATAGATATCGTCGTATATCTATCGTCTAGATCTATACAAGGAGAGCTAAAGAAGATGCAATTATTAAATTTTCACCATCATTATCATCAGCCGAAAGACATCCACTACTGGACAAAGGCCTTCCCCAAAGATTTCCACGACGATTGGTCCTGCGCTCTCCTCATCCAATATATTCCGTATTATAATAAATAAATAAAGCCTTTATTAGTGATTTTCCATTTGATTTCTACATTTTAGTGTTAGTATGTTAGTACGGTTAGTCGACAAACATGATTATTTTATTATTAACTTTTATGTTAGTAAGTTATAATGCATGCACTATGTTAGTTTTCTTGATTATTTTCAAATGGATCCCAGTTGGGTAAAGGCCTCCTCCATTCCTTTCTATTTTTTCCTTTTTCGAGCCAATTAGGTCCGCCAGTCTCTCTTATCTCATCGGTCCACCTTTTATGTGGTCTGCCCACATTTCTCTTTCCTACACGTCCCTTCCATGTTGTGGTCTGAATGGTCCATCTAGCGTCTGTTAGTCTGGAAATGTGTCCGGCCCATTGCCACTTTAATTTTAATGCTTGATTTAAGGCATCAGTTAATTTTGTTTTCTTCCTTATCTTTTGGCTATGTATCTTATTAATTTTTCTTAATTTAAGCATGCTTCTTTCCATTCCGTATTATATTATTATTAAATTATACTTGATCGTATTCCATCAGAAATTTTAGATTTCTTCTTTGTTCTTTATTTATATTAATATAATATGTATCGTGACTATAAGAATAGGAAAAGTTCAGTACATATAATACGTTTCGATCGCTACAGAAGTACCACGTAATAAATAACGGTGGGCTCGAGTGGACGTCAATAGAGTCACGACTCGTTCTACCTTCCCTTTTACCTCCCAGAGATTTATTGGTGTTATCAGCTTGGGAATTTCTGGATAGAGATTAGTTAAATGTTAATTGAATTTGGTAGTTATGGGGTATTACGGATTATATTCGTTTATTACGTTGGTTATTTTGAGTTACATGGTTATTTTTTTTTTAGTGAAACTTTTATTACTACTGCTTTTAAGTTAGTTTGGCTGCGCGGTATGTAAAGCATAATATATAAATTCGTTATTTTCTATACTGATATTAATATGTTATTTTGTGAAAAAAGGTTTCGCTTGCATCGTAGTTTCATAAATCCATACAATTGCTTTTTTTCTCATGCAAGATATCTCGAAGAGGTATTCGTATTTCTAAATAATGTAATCACTTCGATCGCAAATTTATATACAAAAGGATTTTATCATGTTTACTGGCGAATCCTACGATGCAACTTTTATGCAGGCAAGGGACTGGCTGACCTATATGACTACAGAGTCAACGACATCGCTAAACAATCGGTGCGTTACCAACATATTATGACAGTTATTTTTCCTAACAATAAAATCAAAAAGTTTTTTATACCTTACTATTTAAAAGATGACTAAAACTTTTAAGTGACTTATTAGAGATATTTTATTTACATTATACTTATGTTAAAAATAATATTCAAATTTAAAGTATGATAAGTCCCAATTAATGAAAAAACATGGCTTTAAAAGACGCAAATGTTAGTTACTTATCATTTTAGGGGGCCGTGAAGTCTGAAAAAGGTCTATAGACCTTGCTATAGCAAAGTAATACAAGAAAGATAACTAGATACCTACCGATATGATAGTGAAAAAGTCTAAGAACATAGGTAAATATGAGTCATATTTTATTTAGGACTGGTCTATTTGCAAAGTATATACTTCAATATAATCATATAGACTTATGAGATAGCTCATGGTCGCTCAGAGGGCAATGGAGATGGCTATGCTTGAAGTTTCCCTGCGAGATCGAATCAGAAATGAGGAGATCCGTAGGAGAACCAAAGTCACGAACATAGCCCAAATGATTGCAAAATTGATGTGGCAGTGGGCAGGGCACATAGTTCGATGACAAGACAGATGGCCGTTGGGGTCAGTAAAGTCCTCGAATGGCAACCACGTACCGGAAGACGCGGTGTTGGTAGGCCCCCCACAAGATGGACCGAGGATCTGGTCAAGATCGTCGGATTACGTTGAATAAGGGCAGCGCAGGACCGACTGTCGTGGAAATCCTTGGAACCTCTCCCTTTGTCTAGCAGTGGACGTCTTCCGGCTGACGATGATCATGATGATAAACTTTCATTCCTTAAATTGAATACTCGAAAATCTTGCCTTCACGTTATTTTTTAAAAGAGACTTTACTAGATCCAAGTTAGTAAGACTTAACTTATCAACAGCTTACATTTAGATGGAAACAATTACAAATACTTCACCGTTCTCCAAGGTGTTGGATCTTAGCTCTGTTTGATATAAACTTACTGTGTTTTCCACTTAAAACATTATACAACTTACACATTTCCTTATCTTAAGAACAACATTACAAGTGTCGAAACCATGAACGCATGAGACTTTAAGTCTCCCATAGCACGAGTGAAACGAAATAAGATATCAACGAGTTATGTTATTTGTTTATCTCGCTGTTAACCTAATGTTCACTATTTATTTTGATGTAAAAGGTCTTACAGTTAAATTTATTATGGAGAAAAGTTGCGCAACGTCTTAGATCTTTTGTAGTTAATTTGTTTTGTGGGCCTTGCGTCATGCCCGGGAACAGGTGCTATTTGTGCTGGCTAAATGATTATCTCTTATATAATTGATAGACCTCTAGACAGAGCCTGTAGCTGTAAGACAACCGATGAAAACAGGCCAGGCTTATTACTTTAGTGTGTGTGACAAGCTAACTGTCACACTCAAGATTTGTATGTCATTTTGTGTTAGTGTGCCTGTCAACCTCAATATTTTTCGATTTGCGGAGTCACGTCTATGTGAGTCATGTGGAACAATTGAGGATGTTGAGCATTGTTAAAGGAATGTGTCCGATTTCAGTCTAGTAGAGACAAAATTGTAAGACTTATGGGTTTGAACAGATTTGATACGGGCATGTTTGTAAATATACTTGCCCGCCCTGCATCTAAGGATGCCATAAGTCTGTTTGAATCCATAAGTCTTATTTGTTGAACACTTTATATATAACTTACTTTTCGTTTTATTATTTTTTTTTTTAGTTTGTTAAGTTAAGAATTTTGATTTTCTTTTTAATGTACTTAGATTATAATGGGGCTGACATGTACATACGTATAAAAGCCCCTAAATCAATAAAGAAAAAAAAATATTTTTCGACGTTTTCACAGCCTATCTAGATGTAAAAATTATTTAAGGATTGTGATGTCATCACGAACTCTGCCTCAAGTTGTTAATTAAGTTAAAATAATTATAGATATATATATTTTCATAATGTTGATACAGTTACAAGTATGACTTTATATTTTTACAGATTGTGTAGATGCATCTAATGTACAAAATAACTCTTGTGGTTTTTTAATTAAATAACATTTATTTTTTATTTTAGAACGTATTCGTGTAATTCATTATGTATATATTTAAGATACCTTATGAAATTGTTAAGCTGTAAATATTGATATAGGAGAGTAGCAATTAGTTTATTGCCATTTTTTTCTACTTAAAGGCCCTCTTTTTCCCAAGTGAGGGTAAATGTTGAAAATTATTTGACATTATATCATCCACTTATGATATTCATAATTGTAAATTTTGAACTTTATTTTAATAAATCTGACTTAATTTGTTTTATTTTTTTGTATGGGTGGTTTCAATAACTAATGCTTACAATTTACATTTTTTTTATCTTTGCTAAAACCCCCGGAAGTGTTTCCGATGTATAAAACTGGGACCAGTGGGAGGCTTCTTTACACGATGCCGGCTATATTATGGGTACCACATCGGTGCCTTTTTCTGCTGTGAAGCAGTAATGTGTAAACATTATTGTGTTTCAGTCTGGAGGGCGCCGTCGCTAGTAAAATTACTGGGTAAATGAGACTTAACATCTTATGTCTCAAGGTGACGAACGCAAATGTAGTGCCACTCAGATGTTTTAGGTTTTTCAAGAATCGTGAGCGGCACTGCATTGCAATGTGCAGGACGTATCTATTACGATCAGCTGAACGCCCTGCTCGTCTCGTCCCTTATTTTCATAAAAAAAGTTTCTAACACACTTATAATTTTGTAACATTCCTTATCAATAACTGTTGATGTGGTTTATTTTTACTTTCATATATTTGGCTAAAGCGAATAGTAATTGAGTGTAACAATTTTACCTCGTTTTGGTGGTTTGAACAGAAATCCATCTTACCTGAAAAATAAAAATATTTTATGTTAAGTAAAATACAAAAAAAAATCAATCAATCTTTTTTGTATATAATGATATTCGGTGGGCGTGAATTTGTCGTAAATCGGTGTATCTGCAATGATTTCCTGTAAAAAGATTCTCGAATTTGGATGTCATTTTTTGTACTTGTGAAAGTCACACTCTGAGAAAGAAGGAGATCGATAGATAGATACAAGCGCCATGTATCAAGCTGCTTTTCTTGTAGTAAAATGAAGCAAATTAGATTTATGAACATCTTCAAAGGCATATACTCCATCATTATGAAATAACATAAGCGGGATGTTTTATCTATTTGCCTAACATTGTATTGCATTGTATATACCTACCAAAATCATTGTTTGTAAGTACCGACCTTAATTGTTAAAATGTTAATTTCTTATGTAATTGACAATAGGTCATAATTAGAATAAAGTTATTTAAACCTAATCTTGAGTGGGGGTTGAAATCGTCTTAATCAGACCGTTGGCCATTTTGCCTCTAGGAACTATGCTACTAAGCCATTATTTTTTCTTCTGTGCAATATTATTTTACAAGGAAGGCTTCATAACAATTTGTTATTTTTAATGAGATACCTCTCACTTCTCGAAATGATTATACAAATTTAAATGTAACCAAAACTTATGAACGATGCGGTACTCGAACCCGGTGGTACGGCTTGTTCAACTCTCAGGCTGTGGCGTGTCTTCTTTACACAAGATACCGGTACGACAGCCGTACCTTTTTGTGCCTTAGTTTTTGTGAATTAGTTCCTTAGTTCATGTGGCAGCATTATAATGTTTTAGTCTGAATAGCTCTGAAGCTAGTGTAATAATTAAGCTTATGACACTAAGCATCGAAACGAATTTTGGGTTTTATCAACATACCTCAGCAGCAATGCATTACGGGCAGGCCGTACGACTTATCATCAGGTGAATATTTTGTTATGGCCTAAATACATCACCGGATTTGGTACGGCCGAACCATTTGGTAGCGGACTAAAAGGAAAGAAAGGAAAACTGTTATTATCACCGCCCAGACCGTACGGAGTACGACGCCGCACTACGACAGTGGGAGGCGCCCATCGGACAGTTGGATAGTCCGGCCATACCAAATACGACCATGTGAATAGGCTATTAGTCTTATAAATTAAAAAAATAATAATATTGATAACGCTTAATATATTAATTAATATTAACACACGCCCACCCGCTAGACATGAGCCAGTAACCGTTAAACTAACAGACCAACCATACAGATATTTATTCAGTTAAGATTACACTCAGTACATACAAGCGCCGGCGCGATACATTGTACTCATACTATTTATGGCAAGGAATGTCTTAACAAAATATACTTCAAGCTCTATTTAAAAATCAACTCTACTTTTTAGTACTAAAGCTTAATTTGTATTGACAATATTTGATAGCATATTACGACTGGAATGTTCTTGACAATTGCTGACTTTATTATTGCCTTGTTTTTAAATATAATTTAATTTGCAATGTCAGATCAAGATAGAGAGAGATTTTTATGTTTTTTTTTCATTAAAATTCAATAATACATTCTAAAAATTGAGTATATACTTAAAATTATAAATTGTGATCTAATCTGACCAACCATGGATTCCATATTAAGAATTAAGAGATAATTTAATTGGTTTTTTACTGTCAATCTTTCTCACGAACTATTTACTTTCGAGTTTATTATTTAATCTTAACTAGATATTAAAGGCCCCCTTTTCTGAATAAGTATTCAAGTGTAAAACTAAATGCAAATCATACAATTTGCATTCCTCTAAGCACTTGTCTTGTTAGTGTATGTCTAGATTTGTTTATAGAAAGCTCTAAACAAATGTCTCTCCATGAATTTCCGTTATTTACTAATAATGTAACCGTGCAAAAGCTAAGGACAAATTCACACTATTGAGCTCGAAGTTTGGCGAAATCTTCCCACCCAAAATGTGTGTGCTCTTAAATGAAGTTTATTATCAAATCAAATTAAAGTCATATACAGACTTAAATTTAATCAGGGAAGGATCCGAGGAGCTTATTTTCAAACTGATTCCTGCCGCCAAATTTCATCTTCGTTTGATACCGAGTGGTGTTTTCATCTACAGAAGGTTTTCGTGAACCACTTTACTACGTCCTTCTAAATTGTATTAGAACAGGGGTGCTCAAACTATCGATCGGGATGGACAGGTCGATCGCGAGTGATTTTTGAGTCGATCTTGAGAAAAAAATCCGGTATAATAAACTAAAATCGGTAATTATACCATCTTATGAAAAGTATGCTCAGGACATGCAGTGTCACGCTTCAACATCCAAAGTCACTATTACTAAATATAGTTAAGCTTAGAACTTTAGAACGCGTTTGTTTTGTAAGAACCAATAAACTCGCAATTTTGAGTAATTATTATGAGTTTTTTCATTGACATTTAAGAGAAGACCTACACTTACCTTGTCTAAAAAATGCATATTTTTCGCAAAACTACTACTAAACCTAGACGACAATCCTTCATCACACATACTTGAAGCCTCTCAGAGCCGATCGATCGTAGTCTTACAATTTTGAGGTAGATCGCCAGCAGTTCAAGCTTGAGCACCCCTGTATTACAAGCTTCCTTACGCATTGTTTCCCGGTCGCTACGACGTGGGCACCTTAAAAAAGGCACATTCTACTAGGCCAGAGTGGGCATAAATTCTGAATGATTTCAAATCCATGACTGGGCAAATTGACAATATAAAATAATCAAATAATAATTTTTGACCAGTTTTGATATAAATATTGAGATTAAAAAGATATTCAAAAAATGAAATTATGAAATACGTCAATTGGCCATATTGACGGAAACATGAATGACACGTTGTCATTGTAGTGAACGTCAGTGTCACTGATAATTGTCAAAGTAAGTCTTTATTGAGTGACATGGTATTGAAGAATGACAGCAAGCGTCAGGTCAGCAACCAATGTGAAAAATTTAATCATCATCATTTCAGCCGGAAGAAGTCCACTGCTGGACGAAGACTTCCCCAAAGATCGCCACGACGTTCGGTCCTGCGCTGCCCTCATCAAACTTATTCCAGCGATCTTGATGAGATCGTCGGTCCATCTTGTAGGGAGGCCCCCTAACCAACACCATCTTCCAGTAAGTGGTTGACATTGGAGGATTTTACTGCTCCAATGGCCATCTGTCCGTCGAGTTATGTGCCCTGCCTACTGCCACTTCAGTTTCACAACCAACTGCACTATGCCGGTGACTTTGGTTCTCCTAGGGCTATCCTCATTTCTGATTCGATCTCGTAGGGAAACTCCGAGCATAGCCCTCTCCATTGCCCTCTGAGCGACCAAGAGCTTCCTCATAAGGCCCATATTTCGCGACCACGTCTGCGTTCCGTATGTCATCAATGGCAAGACACAAAAAATGTAATATGAGTTACATAATAATAAAAGCGATCAAATGTGATCTATCAACCAAAGAAATATTTAATTAAACCAACATAAACATGGCACAGCCGTTAGTATTTGATTTCTTGGAGGTGACCTGATAATCAGCCACCATGATAGATTCAAAGTAGATTGAAATAAAGTGATATATAGTTTTGTTATTTTGAAAACAGTACACATGTACCGTCATCTCAGAAGACAATTTCATAATCTGTAATCACGCCTATTATGTTAAAAGACATATAACATAATAAGTGAAAATTTCTGTACCATTCTGAAGGATACTACTTGAAAGTAGCGCCTTTTATTAAGACGGAATTCGTAGTTTTAGTAAAGGGCAGTTAATCACAAAACTTAAGAAATACATAAGTCATGTCTTAGTCTATTCAAAGCAGTTTAATTTGAAATATTATATTAATTAGTTCATTGTCTATATGAGCATCAAAAACCTTTTAAATAAATTATAAAACATTGATAAACATATGGTAATGATAAGGCTCAGACAAATTTTTTGGCGCCACAGAGACGACTGTCCGCCAATGTTATCGATGTATCGTGATAAAATACCTTATCAGTTATTATTATTATCAACAATAAAAATAAAACAAGACTTGTTAAATATTTTACGATGGAGTTGTACGACTCGCAATGAGGGTAGTATTATATATTTTTTTTAGTATAGTAGTTAGTACCTACCTACATTTTGAAACATCTCTCATACTCTGTGACATTCCGATAAACAAAAGCTCAGTTTTAACAAATGAAGAAAATAGACGAATTGACAAATCACCTAACGTTAAGTTCAATCTGTTGAATTGGCGATCATGTGGAAAAATTAAAAAGGTGGAAAAAATGTAAAAATTATAAACATAAAGTTCTTAAATATTTAAAGTTTCTTCAACTAAATCTGTATATAATG
This sequence comes from Leptidea sinapis, assembly GCF_905404315.1. Taxonomy (NCBI): domain Eukaryota; kingdom Metazoa; phylum Arthropoda; class Insecta; order Lepidoptera; family Pieridae; genus Leptidea; species Leptidea sinapis. Next base: position 8,538,436 of record NC_066298.1, read on the forward strand.
TATAATATATTTCATAATTATAGAGAAAATTTGTATTTTTCAGTCGATATGGTTCGAATAGTGAGTAAACCATCGATTATGGTCCGCTACTAGACCACGTCCGATAGATCGGCCGTACCAAACCCAAACATGTGCTTAGACCATAATTTCTCAACCTTATTTTGCTCACCGCCCACTTTGAGAATATGTTTTTTTCTAGAGTATTTTCGTGTATTTCTTTTGCCTTTTTAGACTATATTTTTTAATCTACCCACGCCCCATCTGCGCCATCTCAATGCCCCCTAATTTTCTCTGGGTCTTCTACTGCCCCCCCGAAAGTCTCAAACGCCCACAAGTTGAGAACCTATGGTTTAGACTATAAGTTTAGGAACAAAATGATCAAATTTATTTATCTTTCCAAATATTACAACAGTTGCCCAATGTTAGGGCAGTTGGCATTAAGAGACCATTTATTATGTACTTAAATATCGATAGTTTCCGATATAATAAAATGTCCAAATTTATTAATGAACTGAAAAAAATATGTCACAATAAGTACTACCTTTACAAATAAATCTTTAAAAAGAGTCTTTACAACAATGTTACTACAACTTTGCAACTTTGCTATGGAATTTATGGAAGGTTCTAAAATGAATATTATTTTTCTATATACATGTACATTTTATATGCATGTAACCCTTGAAAATAGAGACGCGCTTCTAGGACGTATTATTTATATGACCTTTAATAATGGTTGAGTCCTTAAAAACTATAAAAGAAATAGACACTTTAGAACTAGCGCGGTCTGTTGAGTGTGATCCCATTAAACTTAGTAACTACATAAATGTGAAGCAGAGTGATCTGACTATTGTTTCTCAAAATATACGAAGTATCTACTCTAACTTTGACGACTTCTTATTAACTGTGTCTCACTTCAATTTTGATCCAGATATACTTGTTTTAACAGAATGCAGACTGAGTACTAACAAGCCCATACCTCAACTTCCTAATTACGACTCTTACTTCACTACTCAACAACTGAATCAAAATGATGGGGTTACCGTCTTTATAAAGTCATCCATAAAAGCTAAAGTAAAGGAGATTAGATTGACACATGCGTCTTGTATACAAATTGATATTTTAAATAACTCATTACTATGTATCTATCGTTCCCCATCAATATCGAACATTGAACCGTTTTTAAATTCGTTATGCTGTCAGCTTAGTAAAATTAAAACAAAAAACAACATAGTTATTACCGGAGACTTGAATATAAATCTTATACCAAAAAACGATCTCTCTCAAGAATACAGGAATAGAGTAAATTATCTCAACACACTCTCAGATTATGGGATACTTCCAGGTCACACGCTGGGAACTAGGGAAAATTCATGCTTGGATCATATTATGTTAAAAATAAATAAACAAAAAATCTCGGCTTTTATCGCCATATTACATACAACTACAACGGACCACTACACTACATTTTTATGCCTGTCTAAAATTAAACATTTTATGAGAGCCAATAAGATAAAAAGTACAATAGACTATGAAAAGGCTCGAAATTATTTACAAGACTTAGGATTACTTGAATTATTTAACTGCACTGATCCGAATGTGTTGAGTGAGCAGCTACTGCAAAAATTATCAGATTCTATAAAAAATAATATTGTAACAGTAAAAATACCAAAGAGCAAACGAATTATTAAGCCGTGGATTACTCCCGGTATTCTTAGATGTATAAATAACAGAAATAAATTACAAAGGCAGTCAAAACATGATCCTCATAACGAAATATTAAAAATAACATATAGTAGATACAGAAACTATGTAAATAACTTAATAAAAAAACTAAAAAGGCAATACGAAAGAGATCTCATTGCAAAATCTGTCGCTAACAATAAATTACTCTGGAGAAATATAAAAAACATCACATACTCAAGTAAAACTAAGTCTAAGAGCACAGAGTTACTAAACACCAAATCTTCACCTTATGAATCAGCAAATTTCGTAAACAAGTTCTTTGCAGACATTGGTAAGCAACTTGCAGAACATATAGATCCTACGCCATTGCACATTTTCAATAATCTAATTAATAATACAGTCACTCAATTAAACTCTTTCGTACTTCTTGAAACAGACCTTAACGAAGTAGATATTGTGTTAAAGAGTCTTAAAACGAACAGTGCTCCTGGGTGGGATGGGATCCCAACTAAGTATTTAAAGTATGTAAAGAATGATATTGTACCAATTATAACCCATCTTGCAAATCTTTGCTTTAGTAAGGGAATCTTCCCTTCCTCCTTAAAACAGTCAATTATTACCCCAGTATACAAGAATGGGGACAGAAATGACGTTAATAATTACAGACCTATATCTATCTTGCCTTGCATTTCTAAAATTTTAGAAAAGCTAATTAATTCTCGCCTTCTTAACTTTCTTAACAGATTTAATATAATATCTCCCTCGCAATTTGGATTCAGAAAAGGTATATCCACAGAAGACGCTGTAACTGCGCTATCTTCATTAGTAACCGAACATCTTGATCAAAATTCAAAGTGTATAACAGTATTTCTAGACTTAAAAAAAGCCTTTGACACGGTTTCTGTCCCTATTCTTGTGAACAAGCTGGAAAATATTGGAATCAGAGGTATGCCTTTAACTCTTTTTAAAGATTATCTTTCTCAAAGAAAACAAAAAGTAAAATTAGAACAGTATTCCAGCGAAGCTACAGAGGTAACATATGGTGTACCTCAGGGCAGCATATTAGGCCCTACTTTATTCCTAATATATATAAACGAACTGTGCAATCTTACAATCGATAATGCTAAAATTTTTTCGTACGCTGATGATACAGCCGTTGTCTTTTCTGGAAGTACCTGGGCAGATGTAAAAAATAGCGCTGAAAAAGGAATGGCTCAAATATCTGCTTGGCTGAAGTCTAATTTACTATCATTAAATACTTCTAAAACAAATTATATATGCTTCAGTATTTATAATAATAATCAGCCCGATGGCAACTTTAATCTGAAAGTTCATAACTGTAAACTTAGCAAACATAATAACTGTAACTGTCCCCAAATCAATAAAGTAGATAATTTCAAATATCTAGGAGTCATACTTGATCAGAGGCTCTCCTGGTACCCTCACCTTGAGCAACTGGCTGAAAGAGTCAGAAAATTAATATGGGTTTTTCGCTCGCTGAGGTACGTGGTCCCAAAGAATGACAAATCTGAGAACGATAGTGATTCCTCTAACACTCTGCTAAAGAGAATATATACTGCACTAGTTGAATCCATCCTAACCTACTGCATTCCAGTGTGGGGAGGTGCTGCAAAAATAAAGTTTTTAGACATTGAGCGCTCGCAACGAGCATTGATTAAGGCCATGTATTTCAAACGTTACAGATATTCTACAGAACAACTTTACCTTGAGTGCGGTTTACTCTCTGTGAGGAAACTGTTTCTGAAACATGTTTTAATCAAAAAACATAAAGAAGTACCATATCTCGTAAATAATAAACAAAGTAGGAGGCAACCTAACGTAACTAAAGTCCCTCGAACAAAAACAAAGTTTGCTAGCGCACAATACAATAGTCTCTCAGCTCAAATTTACAATAAAATAAATAAAAAACTACATATCCACTCAAAACAATATAACGATTGTAAAAAAATCGTAGAGAAGTGGTTAAAGTCTCTCGACTATGAGGCAACGGAGATTTTACTTAAACAACTTAAATAATGTACAGAGTATAATAACTTATCCAATGTTTACATAGATCAGACAGAAAATATTCCACACGCACTTAACATATATACACGCACACAACACTCACAAAAACACACAGTATCGCACGCACACACACACTCACACATAGTTACACATACTTATCATTTAGGTTTATAATAATAAAAAGTGACTTACATGTTCGATAAGAATTAAAAATCGTAATTGTAAATCTTTGTCGCTGTAATTGTTAAGGTGTTCAAAAGTAACTTTCCAAATATTTAAATTGTTAATTTATATTCATTTCATAACCTTTTTAAATTTATATTCATTTCATAACTTTATTATTATTTCACCACCATGTCAATAAAACTTTTGTTAAATATAACACATTGCTGAATTGGAAGAGCGGAGACACCTGGTACAGGCATTATTTGCTTAAAAGGTGACTCCGGCCACTAGCTGCTGTAAACTATGATTTTAAGAGAAATAAATTATTATTATTATTATTATTATTATTATTAATGTTTTGTCGTTTTAATCTATACTTAGAATTATTGTTAAAGTTAAGATTATTTAATTTATGTTTAGTTTAGGATGAATAGTGAAGCTTTATAAAAACTAAACATACTTAAGTTGTAATTATTTAAGCATAGATAAGAATGAGTTCAGATAGTTAACTCATCAATGTAACACGTTAGAGCAGCGTATATAGTCAATTGCTTAGATAATGTATACGTCTAGACAGAGTCTCTTGCTGTAAGACAACCGATAAAACAGGCCAGGAATATTAGTTTAGTATACGTGACAAGCTACGTCTTACACTCGCGATTTATATGATACTTTGTGTCAGTGAATTGCTCAAAATAGAGGTTAGTTCTAAAGTGTATATTTTTCGAGGAAGTTTTCACAGCTGTCATAGTCTATCTAGCTAGACGTATAAAATATGATCTAAGTTCAATTGTTTATTATGAGACTCCTTCTCATAATAAACAATTGAACACAGAATGATTGTTACAAACTTAACGAATTTACAGAAACAAAATTATCTCAAATAACCTTGTGTCGTAATCTCTCATAATGCTTTTCAGGAAATAGTTTTTATTTTAAAACAAAAATCGGTTTGTTTAAACATAACGTTTAGTTAAATGTACAAGTTCTGAGTATTGTTATCAATCGAGGTCAGAATAATCATTTTTCACGATATCTATCTAATCAGTTAATATTATATTGCCTTAGGTACGTACTATTACATGAAAGAGTCATGATAAGAGGCATTAATTTTGATAAATTAACTCCTGTATATGTAATAGATTTTCTAATATATTTCTCGCTTATTATATTAAACTTAATGTAAGTTTTGAAACAAATTAGTTCTGAGCAATATTGATAAACTTATTTTAGAAAGTTCATTTTTTTCTATGAAAATAAGGGACAAGACGAGCAGGACGTTCAGCTGATGGTAATTGATACGCCCTGCCCATTGCAATACAGTGCCGCTCAGGATTCTTGAAAAACTCCAAAAATCCTGAATGGCACTACAACTGCGCTCGTCACCTTGAGACATAAGATGTTAGGTCTCATATGCCCAGTAATTTCGCTAGCTTCAGACAGAAACACAGTATTGTTTATATACACATTACTGTTTCACGGCAGAAATAGGCGCCGTTGTGGTACCAATAATCTATCCGGCATCCTGCGCAAAGGAGCCTCCCACTGGTAAAGTGAATGATTATTGTAAATACAATAACTTTTTTATTAATTTTACCTTGGTGAAGTATTATCATGTAATATTAATGACAGCTGATGCTAATACTCATTAAGTGCTTGTAATATTACTTAAAACCAATTCGTACGTTCTGTATTTCATGCTAGATAGTTCTCTAATTATATGTAATATCCGGACGACCGAGCCTTGTTCGGATTTTTAAGAATGTATAAAACTTGAACAAAAAAAATAACTAATAGGACATTTTGATTCGAACCGGGGTCTTCTGCTTTCCGGATAACCTAATGTCCCATCTGAGCTATTATAGTCTTGTATATAGTGGCGAAATTTACCTTTGTGTTCTAATGTTATTGTAGCTGTTTCTCATTAAAACACGGATAAAACTATTTTTTTTTTAATATATAAAAAAATTCTATTTGCTTACATTTCTAGTAATATATATCATTACAAAGATTGATCCTTGTCAGGAATAGCGTCCATTGGTCCAATAATACAGGTGTAATTATTTTGAAAAATCATTCGGGTTGATTTCCGTTAAAAGTTCAAAAAATTAAAAAAAACAACTAAATATGCAGTTATTGGTTTTTTATAAATCGAGGGCATGACTCCTTTCACGACTTTCCTCTAAGTCTCGTAATTTCCGACTTGGCCATCGCCGCCCTTCTAAAAAAACCACCCTGTGTATACAAGAATTGCTTGTTTAAAGATAATATAAGACTAAGGCTGAGATCTATTATAGAGCGTAATTAGAATTCGCTCAGACTTTACTCAGTTAGCTAAGCATAATTATTCATTTTGTTTTTATAGTGATTTGACAGCTGAATTAATGTTGAGCTTAAGATAAGACAGACACAGTATCACACAGCTATCACACTGAACAAAGTAAATAAATACGCTGTTAAGATCACAGCCTTAAACATTCTAACAATCTGGATTCATTTTAAGATGCTAATTTTAAAACGCAAACACTCGGAGCTTTGAATCGATCTTCTTAAAACGTATATTTAATTTAAACATGATTAATGATTATTTAATTTGGTCTTCAAAGAAGTTCTCGAATAATTAATTTAAGCTCAAGCTTATAACGACATCTGCTTTCTGTTATACCGCCATCTTGACGCAATGATTTAAATGCAACCATATCATGCCTGAAGTAAAGAATAGTGTTAATTACGATTTCTATCCGTCTTTCCTATATGGAGAATTTATCTATTTTTTAACATGTAATCTAATCGAATAGATACATATGACTATTATCGTTATACAAGGAAATTAGGGTCCATACAATTATTTATTTTCTTGTATCATATAAAAATATATCTAAGCTCCAAAATCCTCCAGGCTTTCTCGACGTTGCTGGTATTTACTTAAAAGAGTGAATAACTTTTTTAAAAAACACCGGCCATCCTTTTAAATTTTAATTTTTGGTAGCTGACTTAGGTTCCAAATGATAAAAAAAAAATCCAATTTGTTACCATGCATAATTTATGTACGAGTATATTAAATATTATTACGTATAAGTATGTATTACAAAATCATTAATGGAAAGTTTTAAATTCTTCGTTTACAACAGTAATCTCACTTGAGTGAAATAAAATATTTCTTAAATAACTCAATCTTGACTTAAATATAAAGCTCCCTGAAATAATAATGAGTCAATGCCGTTCGTTATCATTTAATTAATCAAAATTCCTACACAGAAACCTATCAAACAAACCAGCAAATTACAATTACCCCAAAAAAGTGAAGCCTTTTACATGACAATAAGCACTAAATTTGCTTGTTTCTGTTCATTCTGACTTATTAACGATGCTTATTTTATGTTTCCCATTCTCTCAAGCAATACTGATACTTAAGGCAGTAAATACGAGAACTTTATGATAATGTTGATTTAAAACGTAAACTTAAGGTGTTATTATCAGTTGGAATTACAATGAATTATTACTTTAGCTTCTTATTCGATTTATTACATAAATTCAGCTTATTTGTGTTAGATTTTGTTTGTATTAATAATTGATAAGTACCATACAATTCTTGTAAAGAGTCTATTTCGATATTTGTGTAAAATACTACTAATTTATCAACAGTTACTGAACAGATTATTTTTGCAGCACTCTACCCGCAGAAGCCACTTGCTGCGCTGTTTTGGCGCCAAACCCGGCGCGGCCACTTGAAACATGGTACCCACATGTGTTTAATAAAGTTGAGGTATCATTATGCGGTTTATTTATGCTAGATAGCAAACCGTTACAAGCTTGGTGAACGAAAAACGTGATTTATGATAGATTCGTGCTGTGAATGACGCCGCTCTCTCAGAGTTGTTCGAGAAATTGGATATTTTACTACGTCAAAATAAAAATTGCAATTGAAATCGTTGTATTATTTTAACATTAGTGGACGCGTTATGATAATAATTATGAAATTATGATTTTTTTTAAAAAATATATTTCTTTTCTAACAAAAAAATTTCACAAAATATGTTTAAAATTAAAGATTTCTATAGGCTTTGAGTTACTTAACTGTATGCTTTCAAAGGAAGAGATATGTTAGAGCTACGGTGCTATTCAACGATAAAAACCTAATATAAAAATACATCTGGCGCATGTGGAAAACTAGACACAATTATTATTGGAAAGTCTGATGGAAAATAACAAACTTACCTAGAAGATATAAACATTGAATTCGCAACACATAGGTGACAGAAATGAGTTGAACGAATAATTGAATAACCTCATTGAAATATTGAATCTTCTAGTTGAAGACAATGACTTAATGAAAAACATAATATTGAAAAACAGTCTAATTAAAATCTAGCCATCTAGAGGCAAAGAAGTTGTAATGACAGCGCTGAAAATAAATATTGAGATAATTTGGTCAAGTAAAGAAGCATAGAAAAATAGTAAAAGGTGGAGAACCTTATCTCTCAGAGAAAGAGGTACCAGTGGCGCCTTTGCACAGGATGCCGGCTAGATTATGCCGGCGCCTATATCTGCCGTGAAGCAGTAATGTGTAAACATTACAGTGTTTCGGTATGAAGGCGCTGTAGCTAGTGAAATTACTGGGGAAATGAGACTTAACATCTTATGTCCCAAGGTGACGAGCGCAATTGTATTGCCGCACAGAATTTTTGGATTTTTCAAGAATCCTGAGCGGCACTGCATTGTAATGGGCAAAGCGTATCGATTACCATCAGCTGAACATCTCGTCCCTTATTATTATAAAAAAAAGGCAGACTTCAATAATATGAAGCATGCAAAAATACTATCAAATGAAGGAATAGTCATTGCACAAAGCTAGTAAACAACTATAGACGTTAACGCCTCAGATACACAGTTATACATTAGCCGATAGTATCACAATATTACGTGCAGACTATCGCAGATCTTTACCGCAGGATTGTAAGTACCAACCGCTAGTTCAAGCGTTGAAGTGTTTAATCTTTCCATAGATGTATTGATCAAGATTGAGGAATCGTAAAATATTGTTGGTCCGAAGTAATTGTGACTGGTCTTTCCGGGATGGTAAATAATCGGGAGCTAAGGTTAACTTGAACTATAAACATAAATCCATTTATTGATGTAGATTGCGAGTTTGTCCAAGTGTTGAAAAAGTTTGAAGTAGGCTTTAAAACAATCAGATCAGAACTAGTATCTGTGACTAGTATAATTGCACGTCATTTTAGAAAAACGTTCCAAACCACAATCATGTCGAAATTGAGTTAAGAACACAAACCTGGTCACGTGATTCATATTAACGGACTGACAAAAATGGCAGCCTACTGTCACTGTTTGAATGACATCATGTCTTAGTAACCCAACCCACATGCATGGAATACACTTATATTTATTAAACTTTAAACACGAATTCCTTAAAATGTAATGTTTGTGGCTTGGAACGTTTCTCAGGAACTACGTCGATTTGATTGACCAAATTACCAAGAATATACGGTCAAGTTATCAAAACATTATTTGGTATTCCGATAGCAAACTGGTTTGTGGATTTAGTCTGAATCTGAACCATCAGCTATGAATGAAATAAGCCTTCAATTGTGTTCATTTAGTCTAGACATACGTGTATAATTCACAATACGCTGACCATTGCGTCGCGTCGGAAGCATTGTTTGAAACAATTGTTAAAAATTGCCACCATGGATAATATTCAATTATGTACATCCTGATTCCTGTCGGTTTTGAAGCCCGTGTTATGTGAAGCATTGTCATTCATGTACCAGCTATGACACATTCAAGGACAATAGTTTTTGTAATGCGTGAAACATGATGGGCTACATTTATTTAAGCAGTGTTTTTAGCAACGTTGAATTTAAAACAGTTGTGCATTTTTGAATATTTTTGAATGTTGAGGGAATAAATTCGCATGAATTGCTTTATTCATCAATACAAAAGTATTAGCATTTATATGTTTAAATACAATATTCATTTATTGCGCTATCGTACACAATAAAACAATTTATATTTTATAAAAAATTTAATACTTCTTTTTTTATGAAAATAAGGGACGAGACGAACAGGACGCACAGCTGATGGTAATTGATACGCCCCACCCATTACAATTCAGTGCCGCTCAGGATTCTTGAAAAACCTAAAAATTCTGAGCGGAACTACAGTCTCATTTACCCAGTAATTTCACTAACTACGGCGCCCTTCAGACCGAAACACAGTAATGTTTACACATTACTGCTTCACGGCAGAAATAGCCGGCTTCCTATGCAAAGGAGCCTCCCACTGGCACTTGAGAAATATTACAATTAATTTACATTAAAAAGTTGATCTCCCAGAAAAATCAATGTGCATAGATAATTTCAACGACTGTCTTACAAATTTTCGATCAGGCCACGTGTCCTGACGCGAGTTTAACATTTTATACCCATCCTAAGAAAAGTGCTCAACGCCGCTTTTCAACGCACGTTTTCACTTCAAAATTGATGAAACTAAAAACTGGCACCAAACATAGACATAAAAAAATAATTACTGGTATAAGTCGGAAATAAATGTTAAAATTAGTTAAAGTGGAATCCAGTATCAAATTGTGTATTATGGTATTGTCTTTGATTTTCATCTGCAGACCCCCTGAATACAAAATCTGGAAAGGCCTTGAAACATCGGAACAAACATAAAATATTACGCGGTCCTTCCGGGGTGGGGTTGTTGACCCGCATCGCTTGACTAGTGTCTCAGTCATGCCCGCGTCGAACGTATATCTAACGCTATAGATATATACGTTCGAGCACTTTTTGCCTAGTGTTGGGAAAACCTCGCCTTAACTTAAATAAAAATGTAACTTTCACGCCAAAATCTAATGTAAAAACAGTTACAATCGCACGCGTTTTAATACCTTAAAAGTTTTTTTATTTAAATCATGTGTATTGTTTTCATTTTTATGCACACTTATGAAGACAATGACGACAATACTTCATCTGGAAATACGTATCTAACCATGAAACTAAGCTTACTCACATTATAGGACAAAAGTCCATATTTAACTCGAATCATTAGAGTTTCACTTAACCTATAGCTCACAATACAAAGACCAATTTATTAAGTTAATCTTAAAATACACGGCTTCGATGTTAAAGTTATCACCTGGGAGGCTTTTAACTTAATCTACAAACATCTAAACATGGTCATAGGTCACTTGCTCCTACCTTAAGTTGGTATCTCCATTGATATCGAAAGATCACTAAGGTTATTTCACGAACAAGTAAATTTATTGATACCTTATTGAAGCCTGCCTAACCTACTGGTTGCATGTTCTAATTGATTAATATATATACTTAATAATTTTGTATGCACGCCACAGTATGAAAAATAATCACGATAAATTTATGATGTTATAATATCTTTTACCGTGTGTATTCAGCCGTATTATTTAAGCTAATAACGTTATTGTTTGTAAAGCGATTGGAATGAAAAGATCATTTAAATATAAGCTTGTCACAATACATCAGTCAAAATAAAACTGTTTTTAAATCCGTTTAGCAGTTTTTGAGGTAAATGTGAAAACTGCACAGATAAAAAACAAATGTTCGTATAATAATTTACTTATGTACGTGTTTATAAATAATATTTTTGTTCAATATTTAATGTACAGATACAAGAGAATTGTTTTATTATTTGTATAGATAATAAATAGGTAAAGAACAATAAACAATTTTAATATATAATTTCAATGTAGATACAAAAAAAAATACTCTCTTTTTGTATAAAAATAATTGTAGAATTTTTATATAGCGGTATAGTAATATTTACATTTGTTGCATTTTTTACCATTTTAAACAACAATATTGCTTCTAACGTTAAATGGCACGAGATATTTTTTTTTTTATTAATGTGTGGGACGTGACGAGCAGGATGTTCAGCTGATGGTAATTGAGACGCCCTGCATTACAATGCAGTGCCGCTCAGGATTCTTGAGAAACCCAAAAATTCTGAGCGGCACTAAAATTGCGTCAACTTGAGACAAATGATGTTAAGTCTCATTTGCCCAGTAATTTCACTAGCTACGGCGCCCTTCCGATCGAAACACAATAACGCGTACACATTACTGATTCACGGCAGAGATAGGCGCTGTTGTGGTACTTATAATATAGCTTTTTAAGGATTTTTGTTTTATTACGTCAAATAAGAATAACTACTTGCATACGTACATACGAGTAAGTAAATACATTATATTTTTGATATTATCAGCTTCATAGATCTAAATTTTTGTTTAATGGTTTAAAAATATAACAACTGTCGATCAATGTCCTAAAGAGACCTCTGAAGAAAAATATTTTTGTGTATCAGATCAGTTAGCTCACTTGTGAAGCACTCAAGAACTCGCAAGTGATAACTTCCTTCCGGGACGCAGCTCGTGAGTTAAGCATTTGAGTTTCGCATCGTCCACGTGTTAACAACATGTGGGTTTGCTTATGATAAAAAAAGTTTGAAAAAACTTATGCTTTGTTATTTAATAACTGATAAATTGTGCGCAATACATGGTAATATTTAATGAAACAAATAGTGAAGTGAACGTCCTTTACCGTCAAATATTTTTTTTATAGTATTTATTTAAAATACAATATAGTTATAGCTTCCAGTATAATAACACACACTCAAACTTTACGAAGCTTATCTGTGTGTGAAGCCGCTTAAAATTAAATTACATAATATTTAAAAAGAAAAGAACAATTATTATCAATTAATACTGTTATTACAAGATGTTATTTTAAACAAAGTAGTATAGAAATCAATACAATGCAAAATAAAAAATATGTATCAACTAAATGTTAGTAATTACAAATTAGTTGGCTACTTAGCTTACCGCAGATAAAATTATATTAATCAAGGATTTTGTAAAAAGTACTATTTTAAGGATGACTTATATTTATTTTTGAATCTCTAAGGGAGACTCCCTTTAAGTATAGAGTATATATAAGTATTTAATTATGTAAGGTATTATAATTAAATTAAATTTAAATAATCTATAAAGACCAAAGTCCTAATGATTGCAGTGGGCAGGGCACATAGTTCGGCAGACAGATGGCCGGTGGGGCAGTAAAGTCCTCGTATGGTGACCACAAACCACCACCATCCCACAAGATGGACCGACGATCTGGTCAGGATCGTCGGAGTACATTGGATGAGGGCAGCGCGGGACTGATCGTCGTGAAAATATTTGAGGCAGGCCTTTATCCAACACTGGACGTCTTCTGGCTGATGATGAATCTATTAAGCAATTTCTAATTGTAAATAGTAAATGATATTTACTAGGGCCATAGTCGACAGGTGCCCATGAAGCTGTTAACGCTCTGTACGGCCAAACTGATCTTCCGACAGAAGTAGGTGCAAGACCTGGTTATCTGGGAGGCTCCTTTGCACAGAATGCCGGCTAGATTATGGGTACCACAACGGCGCCTATTTCTACCGTGAAACAGTAATGTGTAAACATTATTGTGTTTCGTTCTGAAGGGCGTCGTAGCTAGTGAAATTACTGGGCAAATGAGACTTAACATCTTATGTCTCAAGGTGACGAGCGCAATTATTGAAGTGTCGATCAGAATTTTTGGGTATTTCAAGAATCCTGAGCGATACTGCATTGTAATGGGCAACGTCCTACTCGTCTCGTCCCTTATTTTCATATAAAAAAAAACGGTAGAGCGCCTGGATAACTCTGTTACGAGTTTTTATGCTGGTGGATCCCAAGGAAGTCATCGACCTCAAAGGGAACAAACATATTGTATCCAATCGAGTGATACATATTTCCTTCTCTTTAAGTATTCGGCAGTTTAGACCTTTCACGACTTTATGTTGCCTACGTTATACCATCAGGTCTCTTGTAGTGTTATTTTTTAATATATTTTTCTTCATTAGACATATTCCTCTTTGCCTATTTTAACTTTGTATTTTATTTAAGCAATTCCTTTTTGCTCGCGAAGTCAATGACCGATTCATTAAAATATTTATTTTAGGCAGTTATTGGCACATGTTGTTCAATATACATTGAGCAGATGGTTACTTAATTTTTGATGCTTGAACAAGTTATGACTAGTAGCCATGACAGCTTAGATTTTTTTACGAGTATTTAGATAACACATGACAAACAGATTTATATTTGAATAATATTCACAAAGTAGAATTCGGGTTAACTATATGTTTGTACATTAAAATAAGTTAAATATAAGTATATTTTAGCGAGATATAAATATAGATAGATAGAAGTAAGATATACATTATGCATCAACGTGTAATTTTAATAGAATCAAATATTTTATTGTTTACATATTGTATGCGCTCCCATATTTTAGAGCAAAATCATAAAAAATCCTTTAATTAAATGTCTTGTGTGCTAACCTTATAACTGAGTACTAAACGGTGGTCTAATGCCGTTGCCATATGACAACGGCAGCAGACAGGAGGCTAATATTATTTTTTATAAAAATAATAATAAATTCTTTATTGCCATACAAATCATTACAAATATAAAATGAACAATTAGGATACGCGATGAAGGAAAAGGCTCAGCTTCACCTGACATGGAATCATGGATTTATGTTACCATGCAGCGCTGTTTTTCAGCCATCCCCTCCTCCCTAAGGAGTTGAGCGAGAGTTTATGTATTAAATATTTTTATAAGTACTCGTGTTATGAAAAAAGTATTAAAATTTCAATCTATTTGTATTATCTATGTAATTTTGAAATTAGAACGAAATTTCTATATTAATGTCACTCATTCTTAATAATAAATTAATAACAGTACCTTCGTTATTTTGGCTATTTTATGAGGTTGACCTTACCAGGCGCCAGATAAGGATATCCAAGAACTTATACTCGCAAATTAATCAATAATTAACACAAGTTGGCGAGAGGGTTATCAGAACATCGAGTGCAATTAATCATTAATTGATTTGTGGTTGCAAGTGCTTACGTAAAACTGCGACAGTTAACGGGAAAGTTGGTTGCAGAACAAGTTTAAATGTCAACAGTCGCCTAGCCAGAAGCTTCTGTGTATAACCCGGTAGTTAAGTCGAATTAACACTGTTAAATTAACGCTGATTTACTTCCATGTGTAGTGTCATCTCTAACACCCATCATGTATTGGGTACGATTCTAAAAAGGTCGGACGTAAGTCTCAAAGACTGAGCACATACTACTCTCTTGTCACAACAGAGGAATCGCAATCGAAGCCTTAAAGAGCATGGAATTTACCAGTGGGAGGCTCCTTTGAACAGGATGCCGCCTAGATTATGGTTATGGGTACCACAACGGCTCCTATTTCTGCAGTGAAGCAGCAATGTGTAAGCATTACGGTGTTTCGTTCTGTAGGGCGCCGTAGCTAGTGAAATTACTGGGCAAATAAGGCTTAACATCTTATGTATCAAGGTGACGAGCGGAGTTGTAGTGCCGCTCAGAATTTTTGGGGTCTTTCAAGAATCCTGAGCGGCACTGCATTGTAATGGGTAGGGCGTATCAATTTCCATCAGCTGAACGTCCTCTCATCCCTTATTTTCATAAAAAAAGCATCGAAAAATGTAAAAATTTATCATCCCCATCATCTGGATGTGTGTGATTCCTTCACAGTGCAGTTTTCAAGGAACTTTCTTCCACGTACAACCAAGATGTGGAATTAGCTTCCTTGTGCGGTGTTTCTAGGATACGACATGGGTAATCTACAAAAAAGCGCGTACACCTTTCTAAAAGAGCGGCAACGCTCCTTTGATTCCTAATGTTGTTGCAAGAGAATGAGGGCGGCCATGATCACTTAACATCAGGTGACTTGTAAGCTCGATTGTCCTCCTCTTCCATGAAAAAACAAAAATTATAATATATAATTATAAAGCCGAAAACACATTCGTAGGTGGGGGATGAGATTCAAACCGGGGGCATCGTAGTGAGAGTCATATCTACCAGTTGCGTCATCGACGCTTCTAAGATAAATACTTGTAAGAATGTATGATAGCTAATACCAACCGAGAGGCCGAAGAAAATACAATGTTTTAGTACAATAGGAAAGGAGACGTACTGCTTTTCTCTCTTGAGAAATAGTTGGAATCGCAGGTTATCAGGATTCATCATCATCAGCCGGAAGACGTGTCCACTGCTGGACAAAACCCTCCCCCAAAGATCTCCACGACGATCGGTCCTGCACTGCCCTCGTCCAGTTTATCAGGGTTACGGCTTCACAATGATTTACTCAAATGCTATTGAATTAAATACTTATTGGATTCAAAGATTAAATTAAAAGTTTATGATAAATTATTAGAAAATTGCATATCCTTCTGTACGATAACATCACGAAGTTGGGAAGATTGAAAACATTGACGTTCCAAATTTTTTTGTGATATAAAAACTGACGAGATGCTAATCTTGACATCTTGAGACACACGATGTTAATGTAGCTTTAGCTCAGTAACTTCGCTACATATACAGTGAGATTGGAGGGAATACGAACACACGGTCACTCATCTGCCCAATGGTCAAACCAAGTTACCAATATTACCTATTGGCCTCGAACTGACCACAGCCCTGTGGAAAGCTGAGAACATGACGGAGTGGAGAAACCTGGTCAAAACCGTGATTCAAACTATTGACTAGAGTGGAAACGACCTTCAGTAATGAAGAACATGACCAAAAAGAAGAAATAAACAAGATGGCTTATCCGAAGTTGAATTACTGAAAATGAACACTTGTACATCTCGCTTGCAACATATTGTAAAGTAAAAGTTTCAGGTTATATGAATTCCTGTATGCTTACATCTTCGAAAAGAAAAAGAAAGAGTATATAGAGATATACAAAAGTGTTCAATAAATAATTTAATTTGTACACCTAATGCCACAAGTGACGGACATCACATAAAAATAACAAACTGTTAAATCAATGTATCAGGTAGCAGTATATTTCTAAATAAGACTAGATATTTGTCTCGCCAATAATTTTTAATATTATAAATAAAGCTAGGCTTTAAGAAGTAATAATTATAATATTAAATAGTGATTATTTACTTAACAAAACCATGGAACGACACGTCGTCCAAGGACGAGTGGAAGGCAAGCGGTCACGAGGTCGGTCACCTACGCGTTGGAAAACCTGATAAAGGCTGCGACACAAACCACCATAGTCCAATGTTCCCGTAACGCTGAAGATTGAGGCAAGTGGAGGCGCATTGCTGCATCATCCACCACAGATACATCTTGTGTGTACCTACAGTCTCATCATGCAACCACGACTCTCTGGCAAGAGTTAACGACTAAGGAGTATTTACTGAAGCAACCTTATTTTATTTAAAATAAAGTGAAAATTCTGAATGCAATGAATTATTATAAAAAGCTTTGCATTTCGTACTTAGATGGACCCTTTCTCTTAATATATTATAATTCCGGTAAACAATTTAAATAATTGTTTACGGTCAATTAATTAACAAACGTAAGAACATTGCCGTTACTGCAGTCATTAGAAAGATTAAAAATTATTCATCAATTCTTAATTGGCGTCTAAATCAAACGTTAACTCATGCATAATCAATACGCAAACGTTACGTAACGTGATGTAGGCTGTACAGTAATAAGAATCTGTAATAGTTTTAACTTGGTTCTGACGACCGATATAGTGCAGTGGTTAGGGGACCTGCCCACTGCGCTAGAGGTCCCGTGTTTGAATCCCGGTTTTCGTTTAAAGGGTGGATATGCATGTTTGTTTTCGAGACATGGAAGTTTAATTGTATTTATGTTTAGGCGGAATGTGGAGTTCAGCTTAAGATCAGAATTCAGAGACAAATTAAGATGATCATCCCCCCATCTGGAAGTATGGCATTCGTCTGCAGTACGGTTTTCCAGGAACTTTCTTCCATGTACAACTAATCTGAGGAATGAGCTTCCTTCTGCGGTGTTTCCAGGATGATACTACGTGGGTATTGGGTACTTTCAAAAAAGCACGTACATATTTCTAAAAAGCCGGCAACGCTCCTGCAATTGCTCTGGTTTTGCAAGAGAATGTGGGCGGCAGTGACCAATTATTAATCCCTTACCTCTGTATACACATTAACAATATCAAAATGTACATATTTTTTATGGAATAGGAGGACAAACGAGCGCACGGGTTACCTGGTGTTAAGTGATCACCGCCGCCCACAATCTCTTGCAACACCAGAGGAATCACAGGAGCGTTGCCGGCCTTTAAGGAAGGAGTACGCGCTTTTTTTGAAGGTACCCATGTCGTATCGTCCCGGAAACACTGCACAGGGAAGCTCATTCCACAGCTTTATAGTGCGTGGAAGAAAGCTCTTTGAAAACCGCACTGTGGAGGACCGCCACACATCTAGATGGTTTGGATGATATCCTAACTTGTGGCGTGTCGTGCGAAGGTGGAAGTTCCTTCTATTACAAAATGCACTAGTAACATCTAATATTAAATCATTTATACTAACTTAGATAAATCAGTAAACAAACATGATGAGGCCAAACAAGTTCCGTACGTCCCAAATCAAAGATCTTGCGTTCTCCGACCGCGACATCAATACCACTAAGTGTCACATTCGTTTAAAATGATATATTTAATTATATGCTTCAAACATTAATGCAATGCACGTGTTTGTGTATATAAATGTTCGGCCAGTGGTAGTAATTCGATTACCACTAATTAATTACCCACGTCATTAAAGTTTGAAGAACGATTTGAGTGTCAAATTCAAAGTGTATTAAATCGAAGCATAATATTAAATTACTACAGTTTGGTTTCAATTTCTAATATTTGTTTGACATCGTCATAATTGACATGAGCAATGAATTGATATTCTGTGATTTCCTTTCCTGCAATCAAATGAAAACCCATTTAATTGTAGAAATAGTGCAATTCTACTGCCAAAATGCAACGTAAATGAAATGCAACATGTTACATTTTACATTTAAGAATTTTAATTAAGCTTAGTGTGCTAATATCGGTCTGTTTTGTTATTGTCAATGATATTAGAAAATAGATTTTATGTCATATTGTCATACAACAACCGAAAAAGTGTTCTAAGATTTATTAAGTGTCGCACAGAGTTTTGCCCAACTAGGACATATTTTGTGGATACCATCAACATTAATTTACCACGTCGGTAAGTTAACCCACCTCCTAATGCATACAAGACAATATTCGCAATGCAAACAATTAATTCAACCAACTGAGGTGAGCGGGCTCGTGATACTGAATGCTCATTGGTCAGGTAAAGATCAAAGAACATCGTAATTGGTCATAATCACAACATCTCCACGTCACACGCTATTGTAGATTTGTAAGCGATTTAAAGACTGAATATTACACATTAATACACACTCTTGATTTTGGTGTGTAAAATTGTATTTATTTTTCCCTTCTGTTTTTGTTGTACTATGCAAATGAAAATTTTAGATTTATTTATATATATTATATATATTTAATTGTAAAATAATTTTCTCCCGAAGTATTGCGTTGAATTGACGCATATATTATCGTAGTCTATATTTAAGTATTGCCTGTTGAGGCACTCAGAAACTCTACTCACATAGGCTATATTATAAAGCAGCCAGTTTTTAATTATAATAACTTTAAATGAAGATAAAGATGCTTTAGATATCGTATGGATAAGACTCACGACCGATTATTTCAATCGCAATCCCTACATGGTGCTCCAAGATTGACATTTTAATTCATTTCCTGCTTTTGGCATATCAATAACCGATCGAAACGAATTTTAATTTTTAATCCATCTACAGGTTAACGTTCTACGAATTTAAAGTAAGTGTATATTATTCCTACTAATATTATAAATATGAATATTTGTTATGCTTTAACACCTGATACACAGAACCGATTATGATGAAATTTAGTACAGAGATGGACTAGAGCTTGGAAAAGGAGATAGGTTTTACCTTTTATTGCGAAAAATATATGGGGAGTTGAAATAGGTGATAAAAATTTGTATGGAAGTTCGTCATTTTCGGCGATGAAACCATGATTCTCTGTATTTAGGCACTTGATAGGAAGTTATTTATATACATTTGTTTGAGCATTATTAAAACTTTGACCTACATGGAGATGAAATAGGAGAATATGTTCGCAGGGAAATACTATTAAAGGGACCGTCCACAATGACGAGAGATCTTCGCTGTTTCGTAGAAGGGCGCTGCCAGCAGCGGTAAGAGCAGTTTGTATGTGTATTATTTGAAAAATATGTAAAAAATAAAAAATACTGCCCAAAGTAACAATTCTTCGCGTACGAAGTAGGTAGCGGTTAAAAGCACATGTCCGCAGTAAGAGACGGGACGTTATCGCGAACCCACTACACACACCCTGATGAAGAACCTCCGAATGGTCCGAAACCTGTCGGTACCAACACCGATAAATCGTGAGTAAAGCCGTATTAATAAATAAGTTAGCATTGTCCCACGAAAGTTTTAATAATTTAATTGAAAGAGCCGATAAAGAGTTATACAAGACAGCGGTAAATATCCTATATATAAGATTTCTAGTTACCCCGAATAACCGTCAAAACAATACGAAAAACAAGAAAACATGTTGTAACATTGTAACTACGTACAAAATTGATTAACGGCTTCCTGTAAAATATACAGTAAAGCACGAATAGGTATTAATTAGCACAGATAATTTACTACAGCTTACCGCGCCGTTACTTGAGTGGGTAGCGTTGCCCAATTCATGAATGGACTGTCCGGTCCGCCCACGCGCCGGTCATTCAAACTAGACACCCGCCGGACTGTCTGCTAATATTGTTACGACACTACACGTGTTTGTCCACGGAGTGAAATGTGCTTCCGGCCTTATGCTGGCCTTATGGTACCATAGCTTACTTAGGGCTAAACAATTTGTTATTTTTAAAGTGATATTCATCATTCTGGGATTAATTATGCAAATTAAATTAATGAATAATAATAATAATGCAATTGTAGTTGAGATGTTTATCAAATATGAAAATAGATCCTGTAGATGGAGCCAGGAGCCCGAACCTTAAATTTTAACAAGAGATACCAAGAGTTATGATCCATGCGTCACTCGTACGGTTGGTTCAGTTGCGAGAAGTCGCGGGGTGAGTTTCCACATCGTTCATAAATTTTTTTTTCAAATTTAATTTGTGTAAAACCCTACAAGCTCATTTGTACTAAAATTTTGTTTATTTTCAACAGCTTAATAATACGGTATGCAACTATTGTTTTGTTTCTTATTTATAAAGTAATAAAAATAAAACTTATTATTAGAGGAACTTCCTTATCCAACCCGAGCCGACTTACGGCCGTTCACTACAGGTAGTTTGTCTACCTCTAGTAAGTTAAACCATTTTACGCTTACTTACATTTCAATAAACTATTGACAGATAGCATTGGACTATAACTATATTGGACATAACTATGGAATTATGGATAGATAAGATCTTGTCATTAAACGGTGACAGCGATGTATCCGTAAGTTAAACTTAGGGTAGATAGGTTATTGAAAACGGCCGTTAACGAGCAAGTCGTACATAGCCGTGCATTAAAACATAGTTTAATACCTACAAAGTAAAGTTATCAGCGCGCCTAAAGAATTATCCATTATCACTTCAAAAATGTTTAATTTACTATTTTATTTTAACAATAAATATAAGTTCTACTACTTCACTTTCGTTCTACGTTCGTACAAAAGAGTTGGTGGGCGAATCCGACTCGCACTTGGCTGTTTATTTTTACGTCATCACACATCTTCGATAAGTCACCACTCAGTCAGAAACATCAACTCTACCTACAACAAAATCCAGAAAAGGCACGCAGAGTTTGTCATGACTCACATAACGCGAGTCAGCTTAGTAAAATTTCGAAACACAAAGAAACGTTAAGCTCGAACAAATTACGATTATTTCCGACGAATATCTTGTAGGCGTTACATCAATGGGGATTTGTTCTACACATTCGGTCACTTTCGCCACGTTTTTGGACATTGGTTCCTTTACATTGCTGTAAGTTTTAACAGCACCGTGTAAAATCGCTTAACGTTTAAATGTACTTGCCATAAATATGCTTAATTCCTTGTTTACCTGCAACAAAATAAATAATTTATTAATAAGTGAGATAGTTATACCAGTCGTCTGTGTTTATTTTGCTACTTCATAATTTTCGAAGTGAAACTTCTTTGGTATCTTTGTGATTTGAAACTCGATGAAACGAAAAAGCGAGACGATAGACATACAAACAGGTATATATATAAAATTCAGTCTAAGAGAGAATGAGATAGGAAGCATAGTATACTGTTTTGGTACCAGGCGATCATAGTGGAAGAAGAGATTGTCTTATGTATGACGTGAGCCACCTACAATTTTTTTTATGCAAAAGGACTACTAATGAGCACTCCTATGGGTTAACTGATGGTATGTGATCATCAACGGCCATTTTCTATCAGTGTTACCATCAGGAATCACAATCGAAAGCATTTCACCCTAGTTTATCTTAATTATGGTAATTTATGCCACTTTCACTATCATAGTGTTTATGTCTTGGGCCTTTATGAATAAATTATTGATCTTCGGCTTCAAAGTGATATATTATAAACAAATATGGTACTGGTGACATAAAAAGGCATTGGCTTTATCTTTTAAATAAACACCGAAATCGTCAACCTTTTAAATCTGAATTTATAACGTTCATCTACAGTGCCTTGCCAGCGGAGTAATGTTAGCGGGTTGAAATGAGATGGAAGACTTAAGAAAAGCGGAAACTTACATGTTTCTTAAAGGCTTGAAAATAATAATTGTGCGTGAAGTTGGTAATGAAGAGACTGTATGTTAAGAAGACGATGCGAGAGGTAACTTTGGGCATGTGTATCTTAGAAAACTGATTTTTTTGCGTGTTTAACTTTTTTTACTATGAAATGGATTACAAATCTGTCAAAAAGATTTCAAACGATTTGCGGGATTTTGTAGTGAGTGACGAACGCAAGTAACTGACATAGCCCAAATGATTGCGAAACTGAAGTGGCAGTGAGCAGGGCACATAGTTCGACGGACATATGGCCGGTGGGGTAGAAAAGTCCTCGAATGGCGACCACGCATCGTAAGACGCAGTGTTGGCAGGCCGCCACAAGATGGACCGACAATCTGGTCAAGATCACTGGAATACATTGGATGAGGGCAGCGCAGGACCGATCGTCATGGAGATCTTTAGAGGAGAGGATCTCTGGCGTTACAATAGAGTCTGGGCTGTGGTGCATATGCAAGCTAGTTTGTCCTCGTATTCCATTAAAAATCCCCTAAAAGTAATCTGACTATAATGAAAATTTATTTTCACCGCTCGCCTTACAAAAGCCCCTTATAAAGAAATACTGTTAAGTAAGTATATCTATATTAACTTAAGTCGTGACTATAATATCAAGTCAAGATCCGTTCGTAAAATAACATTGATAACTTGACTGTATCAATCTCTCAGTTACAAGCATATTCCCAACAGATCAGATGAACTACTTTGGGTGTTAATTTTATAAGCGGCTTCGATCTAACTGTACTTAACGAAACTTTCTCATTGCATGTTTGATGGTAAGCTATATTTGATATTGGTTGCGCAACTTGAACATAAAATTGTTTTTTAATGAGTGAAAACAACAGAATAACCTTTGATCTTTTGACATGAACGTGAACGCAACCTAAATTCGGCGTTCTTTAAACGTCTAGTTTGTTTAGAAAAACTTCACACATTATTACAATTAACCGACTTCAAAAAAGGAGGAGGTTCTAAATTCGACGGTATTTTTTTCGATTCCAAAAATAACAATAATTTTAGCTACATTATAATATAATTGTCTCATATTTTTCATTTCATTTTAATTAGGAGAACTCTACAAATAAGTTGAATATTAAGACGTTGTAGAAGAATACGTAATTATTTTTTGTTTTGGAATAGTTCTTTCTGAATTCGGTTCTTTTTTTGTTAAACTTTTTTTGTTTATTTAAATGTGTGTGCGTACTTAAGAAGTTATACTTCTTTGGCCTAACAAAGCAAAAATCCATAAAATTATTTATTACTCGTGCTATTCTACGTTTGTAGAAAGAACAATATTGTAAAATTCTTGCAACGATGGCTTTGACAATTAAATATTAAATAACGAATACTGCTGTACGGGCTTGAGCCCTTTGCATATCCTAATAAAGGACGAAGAAACAAAAAAATAATAACAAGTGTCGCAAACGTCAGAAAATTTTAGGAACCAACATCACTCTGCTACTTTTGTGATACAGTGATCGCGCATCTTAAAATTTCACACTCATCATTTTTTCATAACGAGCCTCAAGAAGTATAACTTACAAAAGTGCTTTAAGTATTTTATTTACTTCTTAAAATAATCAAACATTTGTAAATCAAATCAAATCAAATCAAGTCATTTAATTGCATAGATTGAGTGGGTACATTGGTGTTACATTATAATCATAGGTGCTAACAATCTGCCGGGTAGGCATGCAAAAATAATATTTTACAATTCTTACTCTAAGTTTACCGTGAAAAACATACAACATAAAAACCAAATTATTCATAAAAGTCTATCCACCATCATATTATAAAAATGTGAAAAATAAAAATTTGCTTACTAAAAATGTTAATTTGAAATATCTGAATTAACTTATTCTAATGACTATACATTCATGTCTGTTAAATATTCTTTAACTGAATAATATTTCTTCGTCATTAAAAATTCCTTAATTTTATTTATAAAAGAGTTAATATTTAAGTTTTGGTCCGCTAATGATGCTGGTAGTTTATTATATAGCTGTATATAGCTGTATATAGCTGTTGTACTCACAATACAATTCAAACCGGATAATAATGTATCATAATTGGATCTTATTTACTATTAATATGAAATTTATATAAAAAGCTTTACATACTCTGTTACAATAACGTAAATAAGCCATAAGTAACAATATTCTTATATTGAGTAAAACTGCCAAAGAGAGAGAGCAAAGGTTTCGGAATATTAAGCTGATAAACCAATCAAACCCTGACCCACATACGAGATAGCTCCATTCATAAATCGTATATTTGTAAAAGTCGTAACTTGATTATTTAATTGGCTAGTAACATTGACTGACACCAAGAAATAAAAACCATTTTCTCATTAAAATGCACTTAATTACTGTTAACTGTACATTATATATCTCACCTTGTGTCTATCATAAATATATAGTCACATATTTCATACGTGTATGATTGAATTGTATATAAATGAAGTTTTTATACGGAATAGGAGATAAATTGTGCTCTGAAGGTAAAAACGAAGGTACAATTAACTTTTGCAATATTTTATATTCCACAACCCACGTAGCAGAATTTGTGACCCTGTCCGCTACGTTAGAGGTCCTGGGTTCGGATCCCGGTAGATGCACACATATATAACTACTATGGATTTATATATGTTAAAGTATGCTATGTGCACAGCTTGTGGACACACACTGCCTAGTTATATGCCACTACATACTATTTCTATTCTCTTCTTTTTAGTGGCTTCTGTGTTTCCCTTTCGGGCACCACAACTCGCCAATGTCAAGTTTCAAAAACATACTATATGTACACAAATTAAATTAGAAAACAATATTTATGCGTCCATCGAACGGTTGGCTCAGTGAAAGGAGCGCTCGCGCAGTACGCGAGAGGTCGCGGGTTCGAGTCCCGCATCGTTCATAAATATTGTTTTCAAATTGAATTTCTGTAATTAATCCCAGAAGTGAGTGAGAGTCGGGCAACTGAGTTATTAAAGTTTAAAAAAGACAATTAGTATTCCAACTTAAATAAAAATGTTCGCTAATAGTTGTGTTACTGCTAAACTAGAAACAAAACAATCATATTAAAAAAAATAAAAGGTGTTATTATCTAATAAACGTAATGTAAAATTACTCCAAGTTTAAAATTACATCTCCCTGTCATGTAATTCTGTAGTTAAGGTAAGATGAAGACAAACGGCCTTACAAATAAAATTGGCATAAAGTTAAACCTGAAAGTAAACCTAGAATATGCAAAATGTTTACAAATAGACTTTTTGCTTACGATTAGTTTATTCGGACGTATAATGTTTCCCGTGTTCATTTGAAAGGCTGCCTGACATTCGGAAAATTTCTGAATTATCATTGTATTGTTATTGTTTTGAGCGACATACGGCGTGCCTGATCAGATATCTACAGATAGAGATAAATTATTATCTTTTATCGTCAGTAATTAGCTGTCAATAATCTAAAGATGTCCCAATATACCCTATAAGTCATTGTTATCGCCTTATACTGGGACGCGTGAATTGCTTTGTCCATACAAACTTCTATCGGTGGTAAGCTATACGTCGTCCCATTGACAGACAGCGTGTACGGATAAGGTGATTTACCGTCGATAACTTTATTGGGACAGAAAAGTCAACGATAGTTACGTTTTTGTCTCAAGTAAGAGGTAGTCTGAATATTGGGAACGGCCGATAGTCAACAATTTGCATATTCTTGGCTTATTCTCAGCTATAACTTAATACCAAGTTTATTTGTAATGCCGAAAAAGTTTTAAATTTGGAATAACTTTACTTCGCGTTTATTAAGAAACAGCTAGAGTTTATAGTTATCTAACATAATATTATAACTATGGCATAATTGTAGAAATGATCGTATATAACATAATACGGAAAGAAATCAAACGAATTGGAACATAACACTAATTGGAATTAGCAACGTATACAGACCTGTGTTTATGGTTCAATTTAGATAAAGACAAATGGCCTTACGAATAAAATTGGCATAAAGTTGTACCTGAGAATAAATCAAGAGTTGCAAAATGTTTACAAATAGACATTTTGTTTACTACTAATTTATTCGGACGTTTAACGTTTCCCGTGTTTATTTGCAAGGCTGCCTGACACTCGGAAAACTTCGAGTTATCATTTTTTATCATTGTATAATTGTATAGTCAACAATTTGCACATTATTGCATTATTCTCAGTTTTAAATATGGAATAACTTTACTTCGCGTTTATTAAGAAACAGCTAGAGTTTATAGTTATCTCACATAATATAACTATAACATAATTGTAGAATGATCGTATATAACATAATACGGATAGAAATTAAACGAATTAGAAATTAACACTAATTGGAATTAGCAACGTATACTCGTACAGAGCTATGTTTATGGTTCAATTTAAATTAGACTTATTTTATTCGTAGTTATAAAATTTATAGTATCAATAAAATGGTTATGGCAAACAAAATTACAAATTGGTCACGAGAAACTTAATAATTAAATTATATGTAATAGGGTACTAAACAGCACAACTGTATTAATTTACTTATAATAAATATTAATATTCTATGACAGTTTATGATATTATAGCAGTTTTAGAGATTGCGAAGTAAGAACCGCAGTTGACTTAATTTGCGCGTTAATTACTAAAATCCAGCCTAGCGAAACTGTTTAAGAAAAAAGCGATTCACTCGATTGTATGAAACGTGCAGTCATTGATAAATTGACGTGAAATGATTGATAGCCAATTCCACGGTTCTATGGAAGACAAAGCTAAATTGGCTTCGAAGCAATTGGGAGTCTTCAATCAAAACAATACTTCAAGTCAGCGCATATCCTAGTGCTCTATGGCACAGGTACGGCCACAATATACGAAGTATTGTTCTCATCTTTAGTCTGGTGCCGAGGTTCACGCGGTCAAATGTTTCAAAATAATAATTTTGAAACATTTGACCGCGTGAACTGCAAAATTGTTCGGTGGGATATGTACTATATAAATTGCCCTATCGGTTGGCGATGCGTAGTGACGTCACTTCATCGTGGCATTAAAGGCAGGCATTTATTTCTCAAAATTGATTCCTTTAGATTTCTTTTCAATGTCATTTCTAAAATACTAGATACTACAACCGCCTCGGAAGCACATGGCGCTCTGAGAGAGAAGAATTGGCGCAAGTGACTCCTCCCAGCATTCTTTTTTTGCGCTCTTTTTAATAAAATGTACAATATTGTACTGTCATTGCTATTGCTATAAAATAATCACAATCTAGTCCCAGGCTATCCGATCACTTAAATATTCAGCTGTGGAGTAGTAGGATTTCCGACAGAGCCATTTTTTAATAAAAAAAAAAAAAATTTGTGTATAGATAATGCCTGAACAGTGGCTGGGACTTTATTATAAAAGTCTATACTTACACTTAAGGTTTTATATATCTTATGTCTTCTTCCATTCACATTCATCTAATCGAATTCCACCATCGCAACAGACTCTACAAACTAAGATGCAGATTAAAAGCCTATTTGTTTATCATGTAGTTGTCCTTAAGAATGAAATAGTTACGTAGAGAACAATATCTGTGTACTGAGATAAAATAGTTCGTGTCGATGCCTGATAACCCTACCATGTAATTGCTTCCGACATTACCATTTAGCTAGGGTTGTCAACGGATAAAATGAATTTAATATCACATACTAATAGCGTGGATATTATTAACCTGCTTTACCTTCTTAATCCGAGATATTTAACAGCGTGCTTTTTACTTTACCGCATACGGGCAGTGATGTGTATGAAGTGTATACAACGATTTCCTGGTCGGGTGTGTGTCGGGTGTGTGGGTCGGGCAAGATATTTGTATTTTAAAATACTAATAATGTAGGTTTATTCAGATTGATTAACGCAATAGTACACACCTCAGTGGTTTTTATAGCTTTGAAATCTCAATGTAAAATTTGTATTTCATTAAAAAAATGAAAAAAAAAAAACATATAAAATAGTTACTCCATAATTACGTAAAAAAATTGTTACAATTTTTGTCCTCTTGGTTGGCATTGTACAAATGATTTAATTAATAATTTTTCTTTAGTGTTAATTCCGCCAATATTTGTTTTTAAAAAATAATTCGACACGTGTTTCGCCTCTACACGAGGCATCCTCAGGACGTGTTGTCTCGCCAAAATCTGGCACGAGACTCTTGAGTCTTGAGTGTGGAATTGTTTTTTAAAAACAAATATTGGCGGAATTAACACTAAAGAAAACTTAAATCATTTGTATAATTATGGATTTCCGCAAAGTAAAGCCTAATTCAATAAATTTTCTCTTGGTTGGCAATACTGTTGGTGTACAAGAACATCGAATGAATGGCGTGTGTATTGATCATGACACTCTCAGTTCCCTTATCGCGGTTGCCGGTGGCTCGCGCTCTTATGTGCAGTGTTATCATTATTACCTTAACCGTAATGACCCATATATACCATACGCTATCTAAATCCTAAAATTTTATTGTACATGAAAGATCCCAGAAGAGTCACAGAAATCAGGAAAAACAGCTCTTTGAAATACTAGTGTGGCAAATACGTTAAAAATAGGTCATAAGTCTTGCTATTCGACACATTTCCCAAATCGAAATCTTTTGAAAACCAAAATTCAATACAATTGGCATAATTTCGTTTCATGGTAACCCTAAACACAACTTCTAACCTAAATAAAGCGAATCAAATTTCATATTATGTAAATGAATTTAGTGTACATGACAAAGCGTAATTTTCGATACAATATGATTATGAATGATTCTTTATTTAATAGGACAATTACTATGTAAAAGTTTACACTGATGCCACAGCTAAGACACTGTTTTTACTTATTGCAAATTATATATGACAGATTTAAGTTAAATTTGACAGATGTTTTGCACTCTTTGATCTATATTTGAATCGTTTATCAAATTATATTTTGACCAGTCATTTATTTTGTTTGGTCTGTAGTAAAAATAGTAACTTATTGATGATAAACAACACATCAGAAGATATTGATGAAAATATCCCGAAAGGGCCTGAAAGAATCAATGAAATAGAAGGTTTATAAAGTATTATGATATCACCGTACATTTTAAATCTAGATTGATTATGACCAGACTTTTCTAATAAAAATGAGTAAATATTCTAAGACCAATGAATGTTTAATACGAACACGTTTACTAAATTCTAGCAACTGATAAAATTCTCAAGGTACATTTCATGTTCGTGTTATCTTAACACATAGCTATTGTCGATAAGGAAATTATAACTCGACCAGCTGAGAAACTCTTTCCTTAAGTCTGTGCTATAATAAATACGGTTGTTTGAACAGAATCCGAACATACAAACATTATTAATGTTTGTATGTTCGGATTAAAGATTAGTAATAAGATAACTAATTAAAAAAAAATATATATTTTATATATTCAATATGTAATCTTGCCTTTGATTACTGTTTCAGTTTTTTGTAAAGAGTTAACACCTAAAAAGATATACATAGAATATCTTACATTAACACTCTAGTAGTTAAAGCAGCAAGGTAAGAGATAGTAATTTATTTCAGATTGGCAAATAATTAATTTGACAATATTTTTCTAATTTGAATGAAGAAATCCAATTATAATATCCAGTAAGAAGTAAAGGAATTTTGCAGCTTTTACACAACGGTTCATAAGCGGTTAGACTAAGAATTTGAAATGTTACGAAAGTCTCAAGAATTACACGTCATTAAAGTCGGTTCCAAAACTTCAAATGTGGCAATCTTAAACGCGAGCAAATTACAAAATGAAATTGCTTGTTAAATTCTTAAGATCGTACAACTGCAACGGCGTCGCTTGTGGAAATTTTTATAATCGTCGCGCAAAAGGAACTTAGAAATACAAACAACACTGGATTTGAAGGAAAAAACGGCAAAGACGATAATTTAGTTAAGCAAACATAAATGTCAGTAACAAAACCTCAAAAAAGGGTTATCAGAAATTAAGCGATTGAAAATAAATGCGACATTATTTTCCCCGCTAAAACTTGCAATATCAGTCATGTTGTGGAATAGTTTAGTCGATTTCACAGCTAACTTAAGTTCAACTACAGTCAAAGACATATTGTTGTATAATATAATAACAAAAACTATTGAACTATATCCACAATGAATATAATTTATCTCATACAATTCACAACAGTACTATGAAATAAATGCTATAATTTATACAGTTCTAAATACATAAAGTTAATGTCAGACGATACACGAAAAGGTCGGTCGGTTGTTCAGATGCATAACTCTATTAATCTCATTCTGTTTAAGCTTGTCATTCTGTTCTTGTCATACTTATATCAACTACTGTGATACCATTATTGCGTCATATTGTCATTAGAATTAAAGCATGCCCATATAAGTTAAACGCATTGCACTTCCAAAATCACTTTCATCTTGCCATATTGGGAATTGAATACCTCATGAATTATCCAGTTATTTCTTTCGGATCTTTTCGTTACAACTGTTCCCGCGTTCATAAAAGGTTATTGCTTTGTTACTGTGAAATGATTTTCGATATCTTCAACTGCTTTTTAGGACCTTATCACAGGACAATCTTGAATGACATAAAAATAACTGATACCCTTGCAACCAGTAAATTTGTTGCCAAATTTGGAAACAATTAAATTTTTATAGAAGCCTTGCATTTTTCTCAATATTTCACATTATTATGAAACAATTATTGGCTCTGTCTGGAATGTCTGCCATAAATTTTTTTTTTGGAAACGAATATATTTTATATATTACTATTTTTGTTTATAACGTTCACATTTAAATATTAAATAAGTATAAATTAGATTTCTTACCTTCTTTTTCAAATTACTAATTCTAGATAATGTCGCAATACAAAGAGTAGATCTTATAAAAAACGATAAAGAAACATCATAAAATACATAAACAAAGCATCCATTCACCTTCGTTTTATGATAATATTGTTCTTTACTTCTATGGTTATAACGTTTTGAATGGCATTACAATATTTTGAACAAAATACTCGCCGAATTACAATTTCAACATTTAAAGCTCGTGCTTAGTAACTACTAAGTCACTCAAATATATCGTTGTTTTGATGGAGAATTTCAATTAGTACATTTATTTAGAATGGTGAGCACAAGAGGTAAATAAAAGCCTCATCTATACTGACACGACATCGTGTCACATAATCCATATTAATTCATGCATTGCAGAGACAAGTAGTTAAGTTTAATGTTGTTATTCGGCCAAACCAACCAAACTGGAATGAGCCAATGCCAAAGACACATAACCTTACCTTTTGAGAAGTGGGGTATTTTACAGGAACTGAATAAAAGAACTACTAAATAATTTTAAGTAACCAACGTTTTAAAGATAAACAAAACGAAATATGTACACAAGGATTAAGCCGAGAAACATGTCAAGCGTATTGCAAGGTAGCTGAAGAATGCAAACATTAAGTATCTACACAAAGTTTAATGCAAATGCCTTGTTAATTATGGCTTGAAGAGCGATTCGAAAATTAATAGGAGCAATAAAAAGATGTATTTACTGCCCATTAAAAAGAAAACACGTATTAATAGTCTATAAGGTTTCTGGTCTAGAGCGATTAACTTAAGAAAACTTGGACGAAAGCAGTGAAACAACTGATTCGATCTTTACGACCACTGCGGTGTCTTTATGCCTTCCAGCTGCTGGAGGAGCTGACATCTAAGAAGATTATATAACTCTTAAAACATTAAGAATACAATAAAGGCGAATGGCGATGAAACATCATAGAAAGTAGATAGCATTTTTACACAATTTAGAATATTTTTTGACCGGAAAGGTTTTAAAAATTTATCATAGAATTGACGTAATAATAATAACTAAAATAATAAAATGACCCATATAATAATAATAGGCAAGAAGACGATAATATTTTAACATAATGTAATGCATATGTTAGAATGATTTATTCAACCGATGTTTTTAACTCGACAGCAGTCATAAAGTCCAAAAAGGAAACGTAAGAACTTAAATTCCAGAAATTAGTGAAGACTGAATATGTATGTATAAAACATGATCCAAATGAAACAATGCATATTACCGGAAATTGCGTAAGTCAAGAATCGGCACTAAAAATAATCTCAACAATATCGCTCACGTACAAACAGACGGACAGTCCGACAGATTGCATCACGTGTGATAGAAGTAGCTAGGGTCGATGTACATGCGTCCTATATTACGACAGGAAATAAAACATCAAAGATTAGATTACCTGTCTAATGCAGCAGATAGTTTTGGAAAGTTTTAAAAAATAGATCTAATTTTGTATGTTTCTACACCTTAAACATATACAAGTTGATTAATAAGAAGTTTTAAGTCTCAAGTAATTCTCGAACCTTATTTTGAAATGTATACACATCTACATACATATACACACGTCTTCCGTGGTACCTGGTCGCCATTCGAGGACTTAAATGCCACAACGGCCATCTGTCCGTCGAAGTATGTGCCCTGCACATTGCAACTTTCGTTTCAAATGGGCTATATCTGTTCTCATGTAAGTGACGACTGTCTTAATGACAAATAAAGTTCTTAAACCGTATATCGGGGACTTTCATGGTTCTCCTACGGATTCATTTCTGAATCGATCTCGCAGAGAAACTGCTTGGAGCCTCCTTGTCAATTGCCCTCTGAGCGACCATGAGCTTTCTCATCAGGCCCATAGTTAGCAGCCACGTCTACGTACCGTAATTCATCACTGGCATCAACACTGGTTAAAAACCGAATAATTACCTTCT
Source organism: Leptidea sinapis (assembly GCF_905404315.1). Taxonomy (NCBI): domain Eukaryota; kingdom Metazoa; phylum Arthropoda; class Insecta; order Lepidoptera; family Pieridae; genus Leptidea; species Leptidea sinapis. Next base: position 8,571,928 of record NC_066298.1, read on the forward strand.
CATATTATCGTCTTACAATTTTATTAATTTATCAGCGGAATGTTACTATGTAGGAAATGGGACGCTTTCTAATGGTTTAAATTGAACATTCTCTTAACCAAGCTTCTTCATTTTATATACGAAATTCGTATGCACATATTTAGCAAGTGAATCTTTTCGTACTAAAGAATATCCAATAGATTACATCCGCATCAACATCAACAAACTGACAAAAACTAATATTTATAGCCTCAGTTTTAAGTAGAAGATATTGTTTTTTTAGTAAAGATGTTGGTGAAGTTCGATATTGCAAATATCGTATTTCTGAGCTTACAATAATCTAAACTTATGTCGATTCCGCACAAAAGTTGGAAACGAGAAATATTTGCTCAAGTCCCAGACTTGAATTGATGAACTCTCAAATTTCGTAAGCTAAAATATTGCACGGCCGCGGCGTAAGTACGACGAAAGAAACTCACATGTTTGCATTTTATTCGACACGGCATATAATATGGTTGAATGAATAAAACAATCGAATTACTTAGGAATAAAATAAAAGAAAATGTAATTTACCAAATGTTAAATCTAATAATACAGTTATAACAACATGCCTTTTAATTATAATAAGCAGTATTTTGTTTAAATTTACACCATGTTATCAATATATATTATAGTTATATATAATCGTGATTATATTTTTATCGAATGAGTTACGAAGTTAGTTGAATATAATGATTCTAAGGAAAAACTTAATGTACAACTCTTGAGAATAATAGTAAAAGTAATTATTTCATGTCTGGTACTTGTAGGGGCTTTAAATACATCCATACTCCTGCCACCATAACCAGTTACAGAACAGTTTTATATTAACAGGCCGTTTATGACCTGTTAGTCGGCCGTGTTACCATTTTTGTAGAATTAATTGTACTAGTTATAAAAATTTCAAAGAATTCTCGATGGCAGACTGTGAAAAGGGCAGATATTCACTATTAAATATGAAAATAATATTACAAGGGAAAGGAATTTTGACCAATGATTTTATTAAAATGACGACTAAAAATTTAATAGAGTCTTCCACAAAATCGTCGATATATATATCGCTGGGATATGATAAGAATAGTGATTTGGTCAAATATTGGAAGATGTTAAAATAGCAACACAATTTTAGCATTTCTTTAAACAAATATAGTGATTTGACCAAATGCTAGAGTTTGTTCCGTGAAATGGCTAAAAGTATTTTCTTTGGTATTTATAAAGTCTGTTTGGTAAGACTCAGACATAATTTAGTAAGAGAATAATATTAACAATTAATTGGTACATAAGTAATTATAGAATATCTAACCATACCTTAAATTAATGACAAAAGGAGTTTTTATTTTACAGAATCTCTTAATTTCAATTTTAGAATGAAGTAATGAGATTAATTCGTACATCTGAAATTGAAATTTTGAAAGCAATGGTTGAATGTTCAATTATTATGAAACTGATACTTTGTCCAAGTCCATATTGTTTTAAAATTTTTAAACATTCACTGTTATTCTGTAAACTTCAATAATCACTGACGGATAAATGAGGTTCTTTGGTCGTAAAGAGCCACAAGAACATCCGAAGCTCATCGAAAGCTCATCACAGAGAATATCTCTTAATTTAATGTACAACTACATCTAACTTTTATCTAAGTAAGTACTTCAAACTTCTGTGTTAGTCAAGATAGTTCTTAAAACGAAGAATGAAAATCAAAATTAATATCAAGTGTGAATTTTATTACTGTGTATTTGCTATTAGATTTCAAAAAGTCTTGAAAACGATTAACAATTTAAAAGTGTCTTCCATGAAATCGTCGATGTATACACAGTGCAGATAAAACATAATAATATCATAACAATTTGACGGTTACACGACCATGATTTCCATGTTTTTACGAGTCTAGATAGCTATTAAGATATAACTCTATGCAATAAGTTAGAGAAAGCAAAGTGAAACGGAGGGAACAAGCTTACTTTACTTATTGCAACAATATAAGACTTTGGGACAGTAAATATTGAGTTAAATCTGAAGACAATAATCTAGTAACTATAACTGTCTCTTATTTTTATTAGGTACTTACACAAAATAGTATTTATTTATTTATTCAATGAAAACAATTATCTTAAGGCGCGGACTAAGATTGTAAACGCTACAACCAACCCTACATTATTTGTGTTGGTCATGTGGCTAAGCTAAGCAAATGGGCATTTATTTTACTGATTTTCTTTTGTTTATTCTAAATTTACATAATAAATTGAAAAATTGTTCGGTTTAAGTTTTAGAAAAGTACTAATTCTATTCAATTCTTTTAATAAAAGAATATTGTTATCGCTTAAAATTCGGAGATTTTTGACTCCAAAGTTTATTTTTGGGAAGCAACTTCCAAATTTTTTATTGGATATTTCAAATTATATATAAATATTCTATTCGGTTAAAAATTGTCATTAAATCCTTCTTTGTGCACTGTATTTTTTGAGTCGGAATATTTTCATTGCGTTATGTTGTAATCGACTCCCTAAGAAACCATTTTTTGTTGATATTGAGGTATGACCGCGCCTTAATATATATAATAATAAAGACATACTCGCAAAACCTCTAAGGTTTATGTGCGAGCGGTAAGTTCGCATTACAATAATTGTTTTAATTACTTAAGACTTAATATAACATATAGCAGTAATATTAAAAATATACATAGTAGGTATTCCTGGTTATTAGCTTCTAGATAGTATTTTTTTAGCTTTACTTTAGTAACTATATGTAAGGAATATTGTAGCATGCATTTTTATATAATATTTAAATAATGTTATATAGAAAGATATGAGAAGATGTAATTTATAATAGAAAGTTAAAATGGTTTCATGATGCAGTGTTAGAATGAAAGTTGATTGACTACAGACATGTTAGAGCTAATATGGATAGAAGTATTAGGAAAGGTTGGCCTATGTATGCATAGGCTAAGGTATGCCTTAGAATATCTATACGTCCAGATAGACTATGACAGCTGTATAAACATCGAAAAATTGTGGTTTACTGTTAACCACAAAGTGTTTCTATAAAACATTCCAATTTTTTTGGTAGCTAATACACAAAATGTAATTATTTCCGACGTACAACAATTGCATCGCAGTGAATGTAATAACGGTGTCTACGATGTGTCGGCAGTCAGTTTATAATACCGAGCTATCGGAGCCATCTCACAATACAAATGGCCGCGTATTGTTGGCACCATGTTGTAATACAATACCTTTGATCATGCCGTACGTTCTGTGTATATTGAACGACTACAAATTTTCAGGCAAAACTGGAAAAAAGGCGTTTGCACTGTCAGAAAGACATTGCGCTTGTAACCTCATCGCAGTCCAAGATCAACCTGCTTCAATGCCCATAATACCCAACCACCAAGCACACTGGATGACCAAATAGAAATTTTCAAGAAAAGAGCATATCCCCATCTTACAGGCTGGCAAAGCATCCCTTGACCTTTGATGATTCTAATGTCCCTGGGCGGTTGCCTCACTATGTGGGCCTCTGGCCCATATGCCTCAACTTTTCTTTTGACCAATGAAGTTCTTAAATTGTAATTAATATCAAATGCTGTGTTTTAAGAGGGAGTTCTCATGAATGAACTTTAATTTTTTATTAAGTATTTCGCTGATGCTAATATACATTATTATTCGATCCTTTCCCATCCATAAAGCCTACACACCGTTTTCATAATTGTCAACGCGCGCCGTAGATACGTATCAACTTTATGACCGTATCGAAAAACAAAATTGCCGTTGTCCAACAAGTGCAGATGGCATCGCCGAGTCGGGTCAACTCGCCGATGACACAGCCAATAAACATTGACGGTTGCAAATGAATTTATTTGCAACAAAGTCGATGAGATGAAATGTATTGTGATGTGGAAGTAGACGTAGCTGTAGTGAATTTGTATTGATACTGTGCTATTGACAGACGCACTGAAAAGTTTACTACGAATTTAAAACTTTTTCGGCCTTACAAATAAACTTGGTTAAAAGTTATACTTGAGAATAACCAAAGAATATGTAAAATATTTACAAATAGACATTTTGGTTATGATTGGTTTATTCGGACGTTATTTTTCAGATATTTGCAGGGCTGCTTGACATTCGGAACACTGCAGCATTATCATTGTATTGTCAGCGATATAGTCAACATTTTGAATATTCGTGTTTTATACTCTCTATAAAGATACTACAAGAACGCGTGGATGGTGCGTCCAGTTTAAATAAGCATCAAGTATTTTTTTATATATAAAAGGGGGTAAACCGGTTGAGGCTGTTGCCCCACGTGATGGGATGTGGTGGGACAACTGCCCATGGAAATCGGCTATGAACACCAGTGTTGAAGTTTTGAAGCTAAAAAAAGAATCAAGCTGACCAATCAAACCAATCAAGATATAGATCTCTTCAAGGTTTTAGATTTTCCAGTACGATCTAAGTTCTTTACGACAAATACCTAAATCAGATACTATACTATAAGCACTAATTGAATGGAATCATGAATTTGGCGATTAGTTACATTTAAACAGCTTTTTATAGAAGAGGTGGACAAACGAGTACTTGATAGTATGTGATCAATCGGCACATAGTCTATTGTAACACGAATTACAAGAGTGTTGACGATCTTACAAAGCGTCGAATAATGAATATATGAATTCAAAAACTGAAAACACACCGATACGTGGTGAGAGACAATGGTTATACGTATTGAACCAATGACAATATGAATTTATTGTTACTCATGACATATAGATGCCTTAGAAGCTTAGTCTACAAGGCAACTATTGTTATTAATTAATACTAGTGCTCGCCCAGAGGTAGAAATTCGACCAAAATTAATTTTATTTTTAAATTTGAACTTTATAAGTCTTTATTTGTCAAAGACATATACCTCTATAGTGTCTGTGTATCATTCACGAAGTAGTGTGAGTAATATTTATTTTAATTAATTTAATGTATTTATATGGTATTTTATATAAAAAGAGCACGTTTGCACTGTTATTCTCCGTATTGAGCTTTAACTATAGTCAATTTCAAGTTCATTCATTTGCGCATTTTCTTAAAAAGGGGTACAAAGATTTTGCTTTACATATTAATATTTAGATTATGTTCATTCTTGTTAAGTAAAGTTATTACTAAATATCTCGCCAGTCTGAAAAGACAGCAAAAGTTGTAGTTCCTAAAGAGTTTTTTTTTTAATTTCTTAGAGAATACAAACTTTCAATAAATAATATTTATGTATGAGTTGATCGCTAGTTGTTATAACAGGATGCTCTGTCTAATATTACTGAGTCTAAAGCAGTAATAGAAGACGCACGCATCGGAAACTACCCGAGGCAACTGAATGAAATAACCTTTTAGAAACAGTTTGCTATTAACGGGATGGAGATAACGAAATGGGAACAGTGATTTGTGTTTGAGTTCTGCTTTAACAATAACAACTATTTCCATCAGATTAGAGCCAGTTGGTAGATATGAAGTTGATGAAAGTTTATACGCTAAAACTCTCAGGAGCATTCTAACACTTAGTTCAGACAGATTATAATAATAATATTGACACTTTACACAAATTATCTAGCCCCAAATTAGGCATATATAGCCTGTGTTATGGGTTGCAAGACAACGATATATTTAATACAATATACTTACTTAAATATACATAAATACATATAAACATCCATGACTCGGGAACAAACATCCATATTCATCATATAAATGCTTGCACCTACTGGGATTCGAACTCGGGAGCTCTAGCATAGTAGGTAGGATCGCTAACCACAACGGCGCATATATCTGCTGAGAAGCGGTAATATGTAAGCATTACTGTGTTTCGGTCTGAAGGGCGACGTAGCTAGTGAAATTACTGGGAAATGAGACTTATCATCTTATGTCTCAAGGTGACGAGCGTAGTTGTAGTGCCGCTCAGAATTTATGGGGTTTTTCAATAATCCTGAGCTGCACTGTATTGTAATGGGCCAGGCGTATCAATTACCATCAGCTGAACGTCCTGCTCGTCTCGCCCCTTATTTTCATTAAAAAAAAGCTACGTAAAACTTATCTGAGTATGATAAAACGCAAACTTGACCTTTGCATTGGGCTCTCTTAGCTTAAGCTCAGCATAATTTCAGCTGTCAAATGACTATATGAACCAAAGATGATGCCAAGATTATACTCAGCTAAGTATTACGTAAGTAAATTCTGAGCGAAGTCCAAGTGCGCTCTATGGATCTGAGACTCAGAGGTAAAATCTCATAAACTCCTTTCTAATTCGGATCGTAGTTACTTAGTAGTACCTATGCAAATTTTAAGGATATGAGCACTTACAATACAGGCTTAAGCGCCCTACATATTTTGAGTCAATAAAAATTGTATTTTTTTTTTATGAAGTAAAAGCATATGTAAGGCTCGTTCGAATAAAGTCGGCCCAAGTAGACTAAGCTAGCGGGATCAGTTAGAGCATAGTTTCTCAACCTTATTTTGCTCACCGCCCACTTTGATATGTTTTTTATAGAGTATTTTCGTGTATTTTTTTGCCTTTTTAGTCTAAAAAGTGGGTAGATTAAAATATTTTTTAATCTACCCACGCCCCATCTGCGCCATCTCAATGTCCCCTAATTTTCTCTGGGTCTTTTACTGCCCCCCCGAAAGTCTCAAACGCCCACAAGGGGGCGTTATCGCCCACGTTGAGAACCTATGAGTTAAAGCATTATTTAATAAGATTCTCCAATATTACACTTATATGTATGATAAGTAACAAAGGTTGTATTGCTTAATGAACTAACCTTTTAAAAAAATAGTTATATAAAATAGTATAAATTATAAAAACAATCATTCTATGGTCTCACGAATGAAAGAAATGCACAAAATTTACCAAAGAAGTCGAAATATACTTATTTAAAAATCAAGAATATTACTTAATTATTTATTTATAACATATTTCTCTTTACATTTTGGCGAAATTTTGGCAACGAGACTCTGGAAAGTTCGAAGCATTTGCAATTGTTTATAATTTTAAGTAGTTTAGTTCTGTGAGAAAGATCTTCAAATAAATTCACGGGTTTACGTGGGCGTTTAGGGACTCTAAAATCAAACATCGAACAAGTAAAGAGTTGTCATAAACTTTACTACTTTTGTATATTCAAATTCAAATTCAAAAACACTTTATTCTTTCATGTAGGTCACAAAAATGACACTTATGAATGTCAAAAAAAAATATATAAATATTGTTTCTTATTGAATTTACCGCTACTTCGTAAAGGGTTGGGCTAATGAGAAGAAGTAGCAAGAAACTCATTGCCACTCTTTTAAGTCAAGATTTACAATTTAGTTGTTTTACAAATCATTTCAATTACAATATATGCAAAGTGACGCAACAAAAATACTCAAAAGTCAAAAACTGAAAGGCTTACATGAATAAGTCAAAAAAAGAAAAAAAAAAGTAAATTAATACTTATAAACACAAGAGTTATTGAGCATAGTAGATGCATGAATCCACACATACCGTTAATAAATATAGGCATTATGTGAGCATTTCATAAAATAAAATATATAGTAACTTTAACTTGAAAGGAAATAATAATAATAAAAAAACACATCAAGCAGACCTCCCGGTAACAAGATCATCCAGCCCCCATATATAAGAAAAGTTAATCCAATACCTATGTGCCTTCGGTCTTCCAGTTTGTAAATTTAGAAAAATAGTAAATTATTCTGTATAAATACACAATTATAATATACACATTGTTGATGTTTTTACTTAATGAAAATAGAATTAAAAATAGTTAGTTTTCGTATTACTAACCTCGACACGATGACGTGTTACTTCTATTTGTGGTCTTAATTACACACCGTTTCTTTATATTATATTCACTTAGGCACGTGCCTTAAAGTATTAATACGGTGTAGCAGGAGTATGGTTACCTTTTATCGTCAAAACAGATTGTAAAATATATATTTTTTTTTCTTAAAAATAGGAAAAATTAAAAAAAATACTTTTGGTGGTTTTCTTTATAACATCGTAAATACTTTAATAACATTGTCATAGTTATTGAGATTATTTTTTACAAGAAATCATGTTTTTTGGAAATCGATAGCCAATCTAAGAGTAAACTCCAAAGACAATTTCATATTGAAAAATTAGTATTTGTAGGCAACAAATGTTACGCTATAAATGTAAAATATATTTAAAAATAATATAATTAATTATTAATCTGTAAATATTTGGGCCCCGTTTAATTAGAAGATACATTCGTTCACTAATGTCATTTTAATAATACGAAACATTACCTACGCAATAGAGAATCTTATCATTTAAAGTTTTATAACCTACAAGTTTTAGACAAGACTATCGTTATAGGCACTCTAAGTAGATACATTAAGTATGTTAATAATTATAAAGCTAATGTTTATAGCTTCCTAAAACCATTAAAATTATTACTTATAATAATATTATGACTGGAGGTAAGGACGGACAGTCGAGGTAGCACTTTCCGTGAACGACATCAATGTGTTTTACTTTCAAACTTTGGAAACACAATACAATCACATCGAAGTTTAACCAGACATAAAATGGGCTGAGAGGAATTGGGTTTATTAAAAAAAATATTAACCAAATTGATAAAATTCAGATGTAAACTGACTGAGCACATTCGGGTAAAAAGTTTGCTTAATCTTGCAGGCACATTCCGAAACCGTTTATGTTGGTTATTTACTATTTTTTATTTCTATAATATTTCTTTCATTTTGCTTGGCTACTTTATTAAATAAATGAAAAAAAAGTGTGTGTGTATACTAATATATGCACGCAAGAAGTTATACTTCTTTGGCGTAACAAAACAAATCGTTAAAATTATTTATTCGTCGTGCTATTTCTACGTTTTTAGAAAGAATAATATTGTAAAAATCGTGAAATAAATTATTGAATATTAACAAATACGGCTGTATTGGCTTGAACCCTTTGCCTGTCCTAATAATGGACGAAAAAACCAAAAAAAAAAAATTAATGTCGCAAATGTCAGAAAATTTCAGAAAACTTTTAATAACTAATATATTTTCGAAACATAACATATAAAATATTGTTATCTAGACGGAGTTGGTTTCATTAACCCTGTTTCAATGGCGGTACTCAAACAATACCATATTGTTGTGCCTTTTTCCGTCTTGAAGCAGTTATGTGCAAAAATGTTTGTGTTTCAGTTTAAAGGGCGAGCACTCTTTCCACTGAGCTAACCGTTCGAGTGAAGTATCGTTGATAGATCTTGTATGTCTTGTTCAACTCTCAGGTTGAAGTTTCATCGACAGGATCTACTTTACAGTTGATAACCTGCCACCAACCCCAATATTTACATATTAATTACTTGAATAAATTGACTTGAGATGTCGCTCTTTCAAATCTTTGGATTTGTGTGACTTTATTACACACATGACGATAACATACTCGAAATTCGAAAAAACGCAAGTCACTCAAATGCAAAATATTGCTAACTAACAATTCATGATTCAAACCTTTGCATTTTCTAAAAATAACGTAAAACGCTCGCACGAGCCGTTGAGTGCATGTTAAGTAAATTACACATGGCTTGACCCGTACGATCGGAGTTACGTGGGCGTTCTAAGTACATTGTATCGAAGAAGTTGATAAGAAATTTATATGCGCTATGAATACCGGTATTAAGTAGATTATTACCGAAACGTCTGGAGGCCTTAACTTCGGTTGTAAACTGTGGAATTGGCTTTGATGTCAGTTATTTTGATACTATATCTACGAGTATATTGTTGTTGAAAAAGTTATTTATTGAAAGGTTGGCTGTAGAATCAAGGACTAACAAAGGTCTTACGAAGGTAGTTGGTCGTCGCCGCTTGAGTTTCCTTGACATCTTATGATAAATACATAAAAAAATCGCCGATATCGAATTCAGTTACATAGACATAGCATGGCTGCTAGACAACGATATGTAATACTCAAACATACATAAAAACCTCCATAGGATACAACCTGGGGTTCGAATCCCGGACCTCTAACTTAGTGAGGGGTCACTAGCCACTACGCTGTATGGGTCGTCCATTAGGCACAGTTTATCATAATATATATCAATATGAAACTTTCCATACTCTATTGAATTTCTTTCACTGACAACTATCAAGCTAGATAGAGAAGCATTTAGTATTATAGACTACAAGAGAAGATTGAGCAGAAACAGAAACGGACTTACTTCTCTACTTCAAGGATCTGGGAAAACGTCATGTGTCAAAATGTGTTTGAAGTTGAATTTCTGTGACATGATTGTAATTATTGTTGTCCAACGGTAGAGCGCTCATTTAGAAGTCGCATTCGTCTCCAAGCTAGCGTCCGCGCCGGTCGTGCGCACTGATCGACTTAACATGGCGGATACCAACACCGAGACGTCCAATCTCGATCTAAATAAATCTGCGACATATATATAGCGTCACTAATGACCGAGAGAATACTCACTGGAAAGACCTCTCAAATAAAACAACTTATATATGTATATATATATATTATATAATATATAAGTCAGCACATTGGATTATTGTCAATAAACAGATTTCAAAGAAGCAGAAGAAAATCACATAATGATGGATTTGCTGTCTTGTAAGAATAAATCCTATGAAACAATGAACTGACAGCTCGTAGTCCTACACTAAACCCACGGTTCGGTACTTACTTCCATAGGCAGAAACAGCAAATACGCTAGTTTTAGTACCGGAACCAACAAAGAAACCACACGATTATTTTAAAAGGTGCTTTCCAGATAAATAAAGCCAAATAATTAATGTACCTAATTATTACAAAAATTAAGCAAACCTTAATTTACAGAAATTATCTCGATTTCTCAACGTGTCACCACGCCGCGGCCGTTTCGATATATTTATGTAACATGGAATATTATGTAGGTGAGTAATTATATATCAGTTGCCAATAAAAATGGTGAACTTTGACATTCAAGTTCCTGTCACCGTTTAATGTCCAGTAGCAGTATAGAATAGTATAAACATGTATATATATCCTTGTAAAACGATGAAAATATTATAACATGGAATATATATTATTACGAGTACATGTACATAATTAAATTATATTTAATTTAATTTACAAGTATGTTATAAAAAACAATCTTGCCAATAAATATTAACATAATATAGAATCAAAATAATATAAAATTTCAAAATTTTAACGATTTGACTAGAGAGAAAAACAGATGCAAAGTTTGTTGGGACCCTTAATTTTTTTTATAACAATAAGGCACGAGACGAGCAGGACTTTCATCTGATTGTAATTGATACGTCCTGCCCATTACAATGTCGTACCCCTCAAGATTCTTGAAAATTTCAAATATTCTGAGCGGCACTACAATTGCGCTCGGTATGTTGAGACATAAGATGTTAAGTCTCGTTTGCCCAGTAATTTAACTAGCTACGGAGCCCTACAGACCGAAACACAATAATGCTTACACATTATTGCTTCACGGCAGAAAGAGGCGCCGTTGTGGTACCCATAATCTAGCCGGTATCCTGTGCAAAGGAGCCTCCCACTGGTATAAATGAATTCCCTTAGAAGAGAAATGTTAGCTATCAAGTGCAAGAAATTAGTATAACTCATAGAAAATTGAACCTTCGGCCAGCAATCAATACATAATTGTCTTAGCGATAAATCTCTTAGCCACAGAGTTTTAAGGATAGACAAATTATAACATAACTCATTTAAAAACGATACTTAGCACGACAATTTACGACTGTAATTCCTTTGCTTTATGTTGGTGAGTTAAAGCTTATTGGAATTATAAGGTATTTGATCCCTTATTACAAATTAAATTGTAGATACTTCGAAGTAAATCATAGCTTTTACGAAGTGAAATTAAAGCTCGAAGGCTTATATTGGTAGTAATAATAACAAAACAAAGTAATACTTCGTTGGAATAGTAAATTAACTGTAAGATTTTTAGATATAAAATAATATGACGAATTTCTTCTCCAGACGTGTTGCGACAATGGAAATATTCGCGCGCTTATCGCGACAATATGGCCGCAGCATAAGAAGTTTAAACTGTTCTGAATAATTTGTACCCTGAATAAAATTGTAACACTTCTTTAATATACTTACCTGTTGTTAAATGTATTGACATAAATAAATATCTTGATTATAGATTTTAGTTCACACTATACTATAGTAAGATTAATCGACTAAATTCAGGTGTCGGGATATCATAATACGAGTATCTCTGTGTGCAAACATCGTGTAAAAATTCACTCTCATTATTTTCTTCCAAACGTGCTAGAGAAGTACAACCTCAAAATAGTATGAATATATAATTATGTACATTGTTTTAAGTTATCTTTCCTTACTTTTTCCATCAACACGTTTAATTTAGGTCTCTCAGTCAGGCTGGATTATTTTCATCATCCACCCACAATTGTCTCTAAATTGTGCAATCAATCTACTTTAATAGACCTTCTTGACATTGACACTACCAGAAAAACTATATACGCAAAAATATATTATTTATCGTCGAAAAGGGTGGAGGTTTAGGGTGACAGTTAACCTCTAATTTAAGCAATGCACGCACACTAACACAAAGTCGCTTGACTTACATATCGGGAGATGTAAAACGTAGCTCGTCACGCACACTTAAGTATTAAATCCAGCATGTTTTCATCGGCTGTCTAACAGCAAGTTACTCTATCTAGACGTATAAATTATTATCTATGATAATATAATGAAATAAGCACAAAAAGTTGGTTCAGTAATACCATGTTACTTGAGTGTTAGATAAATTAGAATTAGTTACTTAATTGGCCATACTAAACACTGTTAAAATGATATATTCCTTTTTCTTAAAGACATCTTCAATGAAACGTCTAAAATCAAACCAATAAAAACCTATTTTAATCACGAAAAAACAGTTATCTGATACATATTGCCGCGGTATCAAAAAGGATGATTGTTTTGCACAAATTAAATTCTATCCCTTTTTATTACGATTCGTTTTTGCTTGAAATGCATTTTTAACAGATGGGTTTTGGTCCTCTTTTTCATCAGAAGTCAGGTAGTAAACGCTATGCAGACACGAATGCGTTATATTTCTTTTCCGTGAACTCAAAGGATCTTTCATCTTAGTCATCATATATAAACAACGTTCTATCTCAAGCGTTAATAATTACGTCTCGACTTCATATAACAACTCATCATTACGTGGTTCAATAAAAAATTGTATTTCTATGTATTGATTTAATTCTGTAGGGTTCGGAATAGTATTTATTTCTTAGTTGTAGCTAATACAAAAATACTCTTAAGTTAATGTTTGCGAAACTGAAGTGGCAGTTTGCAGGGCACACATAGTTTGACGGACCGATGGCCATTGGGGCAGTAAAGTCTTCGAATGGCGACCACGTACCGTAAGACCCGTAGGCCCTTCACAAGATGGACCGACGATTTGCTCAAGATCACCGGAATGCTTTGGATGAGGGCAGCGCAGGACCAATCGTTGTAGAAATCTTTGGGGGAGGCCTTTGTCCAGCAGTGCATGTCTTCCGGCTGATGATGATGAATGTTTGGAATGTGAGCAAACCTTTAGTTTCTTCAATATCATTGATGTATTTTCTTTCACTAACGCGTGTTTTACACATATAAATAAAATCCTTTTTAAAGGTGTTATTGTAACTGTGTATTTACATTAGTTTTTGCGTAAAAGTTATATTTTTATTATTATTTTAACTAACACAACGCTTGAAATTTTCAGAGCACTGTTTCAGAGGACTGCTGTTGGAGGAGAAGAGCAACTTGAGAGCTAGGATTTATAGTTTTTATTTAGATTTTTGTGGTCTTTAACATTTTTAAATTTCAAATTTAATTTCTGTTTGAGTAATTCTTTGAGATAAATATTGTACGCATAAATCATAAAAAAAACACTCAATGTTGAAATGAACAACGACAGAATATTCTGTAAGTTATTTTTAAAATTAATTTCACGCCAAAAATGGCGAAATTCTTCACACCTGAGCATGATAAATAATTACTTAACAATTTGCGTATAATTTATAAAAACCAGCACCTTATATAGAATGTTTATCTTTATCAAAAACCTTCATAAATATAATCTACTTTAGTAACACCGACTGTAGTGTTTTTCTACAATGACCTTTTGTTGAGGAAGGTCTCATTAAGCTTTTATGGTGCCATCATTTTGTTTTCATCATAATTGTCGATATTATATTTTATATTATAATATTTTTACACAAAATAATGTTTTGACTAAATAAGGATGCTATATCAGCGTTTAATTTACTTCTTTTTATTTATTTATTTTTAACTGACTTCAAAAAAGTGGGAGGTTCTCAATTCGTCGGTATGTTTTTTTTTGTCATCCAAGATAGGTTTGTATCTACACACATAGTTATAGGTGAGATGTGCTTGAGTCGTGAGGAGGCGAGAGCGGGTCGCGGCGGAGGGACACCGACTCCAAAAATAACAATAATCGTAACTAGAATTAGATTAATTAATAAGATTGTATAAAAATACGCAATTATTTTTATACTTTTTAGTGCATATTAGATATACTATTGTTTTGTTATAGAGTTTTTGAAATTGGTTGTTTTTTTGCTAAAAAAATTTTTGCATATCCGCAAATTCTCAGCACATTACTTCCCATATTAGCTAGATAATATTGTACAAAAATTTGGGACAATGGTGATTTTATATTTAACGGCAAAACAACAAAACATCTATGTTTTTCTCCTTTGCCAAATTTGGAATTGATACCACTGCAACTGTCGTATAAAATATATCAAAGTATACTAACAACTTCGATCCAAAACACAGATGGTACGCATGAAATCATCAACAAAAAACGAAGCCCGACGAATAATGGTGCACCTGTTCCTAACCTGTATATGACCATACTAAAAAAAACTAACTTCAATGTGTTGAAAACAGCGAAGTGTATTTTAAGGAGTGGTCACTTCTTTATTCTCTCTATAAACAGGTCAATCTGGGTTTAGTATTAACTTTTTAGGGTGATATTGTCGTACAGGATTTAGGAAATCGATGAAATAATTATGTAATATATATTTCATAAGGATTAAATTCGTGTGCATATACTTTAAGCAAACTGTGACTAAAAGTCTAGGTATTGAGCGCCAATTTTGCGTGAACTGGGTTACAGCCTATTTGACACTGTAAATTTTTATCAACTGCGCTGGTGCGGTGCGATAGTCATACACACATAACCTTCTCCGCTGTATGTAGGTTTTCGCACGGTGATTTCTTTCTCCGTAAGAACTTCGAATAGACCTAGGCATGAACGTACGCGGCGGGGATCGAATTGGAGGTTTCCTCATATGAGGTCACGGTTCTAACCATTGCGCTACGGATGCTTTTGAACAATGGCAACAAAAATATGAAGAAACAAAAGACGCTATTGATGCTATTTGAAGTCATAAAGAAGTTTTATTCGGCCCTTCATCTAAGTAAAGGTCTAGTGGAATGTCAAATGGTCAAGGCCTCATAGTGAAATAACTATTCTTATACATTCATTTTCTTATTCAAAGCCAAATATTTTTATTCAAAATAGGACGTGACATCACTTATTGAAAATCAAAAATACCACCCATTCCAAAATGAATTCCTCAGACCTGATAAGAACGGGCGCAACAAACTCAGCGAGCTTTTTTTTCATCGAAAAAATATGTTTATAAAGTAATATTGAACAATTAAACTTTTTATTTAATAGCCTGAGGGCGGTCACTCCATTCCCAATCTGGAAGTCATTTATGTTATAGTAACCTTTACCACACAAACGTTTTTTAACAATTCTTTTGAATAACGTAATAGTTTCATACATCGCCCCACAAAAGACTTACTAACTCGACTTAGCCGAGTAGTAGGCTATATAAGTTTATGTGTGTTCCTGGTGTTAACATTAACATATTGACATATGTAAGCATTAACTTTTGATATTTAATATAGACAAAAGGGAGGCCATTTTAATTCATTCACCACCTTACACAGTAACAAACGCGCCGGTTACCCAAGCTTTCAGTTCATTACACCTCACGTTAATTTGTCCGACAAACCGATCACAGGTGGGTGTAATTACGTTTCATGGCTTCATTGTTTTCTATTTATTTTTCCCAGAGTAACATAAGTTTAACATTTCCCCGTGGGCGACATTCATTAAACTCTATCTTTTAATGACTAATGACTTTATTACGAAAGTTTCGTTAATGTTGAGTGTTTTTATTGGTGTTGTTTAAGTTGATGTGTAATTAAGGTAATTTTCTTGCTTGATGCGTTGCGACCATAGAAATCTTATTTATAACTAGCTGACCCGGCAAACGTTGTTTTGCCATATAAATTATTTTTAGAGTTAGACCGTTTCTTGGACATTGCAACATTACTTTATTTTTATAAACTAAAAGAATTTTTCTTAAATAAACGTAGCCTAAGTTACTCCTTATTTAATTAGCTACCTGCCAATAAAAGTCCCGGCAAAAATCGCTCCAGAGATTAGTGGAAACCAACAGACAGACGTACAAAAATTCTAAAAAATGTTATCAAAATGTTTTGAGTTTTCTTTATTGTAAAATCCGCCAAGATTTGTCTTTAAACAATTTGACACGTGTTTCGCCTCTACACGAGGCATCCTCAGGAGATGTTGTCTCGCCAAACTCTGGCACGGGGCTCAATGAAATGAAAAAGACACAAAATGTTATTTTTGCGTATGTATACCGTACATATATACATATACATGTAGTAAAAAACGGTTATTTTTATATTACAAACAGACACTCCAATTTTTTTTATATGTGTAATAGACATAGGTACTGGAAGTGACATTATACCGTTAAAAATGTCGGTTTACAGGTGACATGTGACAAAATAATTTTGAATAAATAAATATCAAAAAGTTTTTGAATATCACTAACTAAAAGCAAATATTTCAAGAGCTTCCTCCAATTTCCGAACATGACCATAAATATTATTCCTGAGAAACCTGTTGACCCTTCCAGTCATATAAGATTTACTTTACGTAAAAGCTGTGTAAATATTACAGCAACAAATTAGGGGAACTATTTTCAATGGGGCTATGTTTGTATAGGTTGCTGTTATGTGTTTTCGAACAATGTCGTCTTTTAATACTGTTAACTTTAGGCTTCTTGCTTTCCTGTTGTCTTGGTAAATATTAGAAAACTGGGACGAATAAAATGGGTGTTTTCTTATCGTATTAAGAAAATACATCGCTTGTTGACCTCAGTTACAAAGCAGAATATTATGGTAAATTAATACGATTGAGACGGATTTGAAAGAAAGAAAGGAACAAAAAAGAAAGATTATTTATTCTGTAACGTACTTAAACTTAGTATACAAGTAGAGTTATTATATTAAATTGCTGAATTGGAATTCATCTCAGCATAATACTGATCACTTCTGGTCTTCCAGAGAACCCCAGGTGGTCTAGCGGATATTGTCTTGAGAAATCAATATCATATCAGGGTGTGTCGGATGTCGCTCTTAGACAGTCCACAAATAGGTTCCGGACCATATTGGGCAACTTTAGCGCCAGCTCTTGCGAGCTCATCGGCCATTTCATTTGCCTATGATTCCGGCATACCCTGGGCCCATGCTTACCTTACGCTACTATTTAAATAAATCCTTTTTATTACAAAGTAAATATAACCTTACATTTAATACATGGAGTTTGAATTACTATGCAATTATATCGTTATGAAATCTGGTATTAATTCTACCTTGTCAACACTTTCAAGCCTGCAATTTTTAAGATCTCGCAGCTGCAAGGATTGGTAACTTGAAATACCTATATGTATTTATTAAATTAATAATATATTATTAATAACTAGAGTTGTAAATATTTGTTCAAACCAAATTGTAGCAATAAAATTCTCGCCACTTCTTTTCATTTAAGCTCAACTTTTTCGACGTGGTGGCAGATAGCAAAATGCATAATGTTGACAATTCATATATGTTATTTATTGATTTCAATATTATTTTAGATTTAATTAAAAAAAAACCCTCTATAATCCAAAATTCAAATTACTTGATCATATCGATCATAACTAAACCTTTTTTTTTTCAGAATTATTAAAATAAGGGATGGGCTGATGGTAATTTATACGCCCTGCCCATTACAAATGCACTGCCGCTCAGGATTCTTGAAAAACACCAAAAATTCTGAGCGGCACTACAACTGCGCTCGTCACCTTGAGACATAAGATGTTAATTCTTATTTGTCCAGTAATTTCACTAGATACGGCGCCCTACAGACCGCAACACAGTAATGATTACACATTAATGCTTCACGGCAGAAATAGGCGCCGTTGCAGTACTCATAATCTAGCCGGCACCCTGTGCAAAGGAGCCTCCCACTGCTAAATCGTTCTATGTGTAACTGAAATTATATGAATTCTTCCTCCTCTCTGATGGTTTTGGCGAGGACAACATAGTTTTTTTTAAATGCTCTATATTTACATACCCCATCATCAGACAAGCAAAACTACTTAATGATGGTAGGTGATAACTCCCGGCGATCAGAATAATATAAGCCAGCGGTACAAATAGTTACTATACATTGCCAAAACTGCGGAGACTCACAAATATCGGAAGTAATATAACGAGCAGATTTCTCACCATGTGGTAATATGCATCATCTATCCCTAGTGACTTGGTATATATCCTAAGTCGTACCGTGTAACAAAAACAGCTAAGGCGTAGCAAACGGTAAAATAACCGCATACATCTCTACGTAGGTTATATTGTCTACTTTTTGAAAGCTTAATTGCGTAATCAGAATAGCCTATGCACATATACATTCCATTTTCACAAAGAACCTCTTTCTTATGAGGGTGGAATTTAGTGGCACACGAAGAATTCGAGAGCTCCAATTATTAATATTATTATAATCGTCGGATTTAAAATTATATATTATAATAAACGTGCAACACAGAATATTTAATATTTTGTAAACATATTATGTAATGTATATATATAAGAAACCTGCTGAATTTCTTGCACCCGTTCTTCTCAAGTCTGAGGCATACTTTTTCGAATGCATGGTAGTTTTTGACTTTCAATAAATTATAGTATATCCTATGATGAATAATAATAATATATGAATTTGAGTATACTGGGTGGCCGAGAAGTTGACGTCGAAAGCTAATATTTGAATTTGGCTCATTTTATTGGCAAATGTTCTGGAAAGTTTTTAAAAATAGTTAAAAGCCATAGGCTCACCATTTTATTTATATTATGATACCTTGAACATTTTCATGAATTTAGCTGGAGCTTATGAATTGAACTTATGACTCAAATCGAAACTAGTTCCGCATTATCTAAACTATTCATAGTTCATTATGTGGTTATTGCAATTGTAGTTAATAATTATCAACAATAAATTTAACTAAAAGTGTTCAATAAAATTAGAAAAAAATTCTAAACTACGCAACATCGTAGAACATATATAGGGGTGATTCGGATACTCATCACCATGAGGCTTTCAAATTTTAGATTTGGACGTCAACCTCTTGGCCAGACTGTATATACTTCTACATAATAAATGACGTTTAAATGTATGTTAATATTGAATACAGAGTTCCATTTATTTTGAACGTTTTGTATGAAAACGGAAACGCGAATACAGTAAATTAATTCGGAAAATCGATTCTTACAACGAATGCGACCGACATTAAACAGTAAAAGATAATTTGACAGTAGTTGTTAACCCTCAATATGCTCCCGATCGATTGTACAATCCAGTCAAACTTACATAATGATTCAGTGTAGGTGAAAGAGATAGAATTATCTCCGGCTATCGTTTCGAGATCACTGATATTGTTTTATCAATGAGGCCATCGAATGGATTTCTTTTATGTTGCCGCGTACTTGGAATTACATGTGTCAGTATAATTCAAGAAATTACGAATGCGATAAACACCGTAGTTAAAAGCGATTCGTCTTAATCGGAAAGATTATTGCTAATATTTTCTTTGTTTTAATTAAAAAGAATGTCAGTATTTTCTCTCTTACTCATTATTAGGTTTGATTTTTAACTTTTTTGATAAGCCAATTTCAATAGCTCAAAGTCAGATCTACTTTATTCAAATAGGCTTAATGGAAGGGCCCCTGAATTTTCATAAAATATATCTAAGTAATTTAAATTACTGATTCTAAAATATCTTCGAAAAAAGTAGAGCTAGTGAGAGAACTTTCAAGAAACTCAACTCTATTCAATTAATGAGTATTATACAATTGTTGTTAAAATATACTTTATGTACCTATATATTAACAACAATTTATGTATGTATAGTCGTAATGTCAAAATCCAGCTAGTATATTATAAAGGCATAAAGGCATTTGTTTTCTCAAAATTGATTCCTTTAGAATTCTTTTTGATGTCATTTCTAATAACTACTAGATACTACTACCGCTTCGGAAACAAATGGCGCTCTGAGAGAGAAGAAGCGGCGCAAGAAACTCTCCCAGCATTATTTTTTTGCGCTCTTTTCAATAAAAAATATACAATATTGTACAGTCATTTCTATTGCTATAAAGAAATCATAATCTAGTCCCAGTCTGTCCAATCATTTAGATATTCAGCAGTGGAGTAATAGGATTTACGACAGAGACAATTTTTTAATAAATCATTTAAATTTATTTATAGATAATGCCTGAACAGTGGCTGGGACTTTATTATACAAGTGTATACATTTACCCTTAAAGCTATTATGTATCCTATGAAGCCTACTAGAATTAGTTACAAGCAATCCCTCATTTCTAGTGTTATAATAATGAAAATATAATAATGAATATAGTTTATACTAAAACCAACCTAAATATCTAGTATAAAAAAGTTTGAAAGAATATATAATTATGATTCCGTTTAGCAATAATACCTTATGTAAATTAGTACCATAAAATATGAAAGAAAGTACAAAACAAGAATACTGCAAGAGTTTCTTGCGCTGTATCTTTGGAAGCGGCGGTAATGACTTAAAATTGGCATCGAAAAGAATTCCAAGGAATTAATTTTGTACAAATAAATAACAATGATTTAAAAATTTTAAGTGAAGACTTATTTAGCGGTGTCGAGTGCTTTTCTTGGACTGGGTGCAAAATGTTAAACTCGCGTCAGGACACGTGACCTGATCAAAAATTCGTAAGACACTCGATTGTTGATTTTTCTGAGAGATAAACTTTTTAATGTAAAATAATTGTAATAGATCTGATGTGTTAATTTTTTTATGTAGTATAAATTGTCATTTTTGTGTAGGTACGATAGCGCAATAAATGAATATTGTATTTAACCACATAAATGCTAGTACTTTTATACTGACAAATAAACCAATTCCAAAATATTCAAAAATGCACAAAGTTAATTTGAATCCCGGTTATTTTTTTAACTTTCTCTAAAACAGGACCACACGCGTGAAAATCACCCCATTGTTGATTCTAGCTATCTTGTTAGGAGATTACACGAGATTACGTAGCAAATAGGAACTAATCTTATTGTAACAGTGCTCGATATGCCAATCAGAAGTAATTCAGTTAACGGCGATTATGTAACAGTATTGTATTAAAGCTTCTGGCTCGATTTACACTTTCGTGCAGTTATAAAGTATTTCTTCGGCTATTGTTCGCTTCCCAGTATTGAGCTGGGTATAAAGTTTCATTGGCGTTTATTAATGCGATTCCTAGACATAGTACAAAAAGCGTGTACACCTTCCTTAAAGGCCGGCAACGCTCGTGTGATTCCTCCAAGAGAATGTGGTCGGCGGTGATCACTTAACACCAGGTGGTCCGTACGCTCGTTTGTCCTCCTTTTCCATAAAAAAAAAATCAAATCCAGTGATTTTTAGGTTTCCGTATAATTGTTGGATGCGATTACTAATTACGACAGTAAACAAGCTCTTAATATTTAATTAAATTATTTAAAAGATAATTAATATAGTTTATTCTTTGTTAATTTCTTAAGAAATATTTTATATTTAAAACGCTCTTAACATTAAAGACGATTCATATATTGGATGCAACACCTTGCAAACAAACTTATCGTGTATATTAATGTATGTATGTATTTAATAAACTCTTAATAAATAAATTGAAATTGAATATTATAGCCATTGTAAAATACTCTATTTGATTGAGAAGAGTGGCCGTTGAATTTCTTGTATGTTCTTTACACGAGCTCTACTTATTCTTAATATGGTAGATTCAATTATTTTAAAGAAATATTTATAGTGATGATCCAAAAACGTTTAGTTTAAGCCGAATTAAAAAAAGTTTGACTTTGTAAAGGCCGAGATAGTTTTTCAAAATGGACGACTTGCTATTAAAAATTGTTTCTTTACAAAAGTATTTAAAAATACATAGTGTTACAGCTTGCAAGATATTCATAACACTGCGCACATCTGTGACTTTTACTTGACCAGTAGGTTGACCGAAGGCTATATTTTCTGCCCATAAAACGAATAATATAACCGAGTGGCGTATCTCATCTTGAGACATTAAGTAAGCGTGTCTTCGTGTAATCTAAACGCATCAATAAGAAAAAGTAAAACGAATATTTAAAGTAATATAACGCCAAACGAGCGAAGGTATATCCTAATATTACTCCACAGCTGAATATTTTAGTGATCCGACAGTCTGGGACTTGATTATGATTATTTTATACCAATAGCAATGACAGTACAATATTGTATATTTTATTAAAAAGAGCGCAAAAAAAATAATGCTGGGAGAGTTTCTTACGCCTCTTCTTCTCTCTCAGAGCACCATTTATTTCCGAAGCGGTAGTAGTGTCTAGTATATCAGAAATGACATAAATACCTTTATACCTCTCCCCTGACGATAAATGTTGACTCTTGGAATAGCGAAACTTACATGGCGTTGCCAATTTTAAAGTAGCTGAAAACACCGCAGTGGTAAGTTTATTCCTCATGTTCGTACGTAGAGGTTTTAGAAAATCTGGGGAGGAGCATCATGTGATGTGAATATGTATCCAGATGGAGTGGATATTAAGTTTGTGGTGTATCATACGATGCAGGAACTAAGTAAATAAGTAAATAATTTTTAGATGAGTTTTACGACGCTAGATTGGGCTTGGCCTTTCGAGCCTAAGATTTATAGACCATGCCACGTGATCGATTCCAACCACCAGATTCTAGAAACCAGTGGAATCTGCTATATTTCTTGGCATTACTCTTGATTCCAAATTGCAGTGGGGCCCCCATATTGAAGGATTGGCGAATAGGCTTAGTTCTGCAGCATATCAGAAAAAAGATAAAAGAAAATCAGACGGTTAACTGACATAGATACGGCGAGATTAGTATACTTTAGTTATTTTCATAGTATTATGTCCTATGGTATATTGTTATGGGGCAGTGCGGCCGATATTAATACTATCTTTGTGCTGCAGAAGAGGGCTATTCGCGCGAGTTATAACCTAGGTCCTAAAGAATCATTAAGAGAAAAATTTAAAGAAATAAACATTTTGACTGTTGCTTCTCAATACATTTTTGATAATGTTTTGTATGTTCATAAGCACATTGAGGAATTTTCTAGAAACTGTGACATTCATAATGTTAACACGAGGAACAAACATAAACTTGTTATGCCTACTACTCGGTTGGGTCGAGTTAGTAAGTCTTTTGTTGGGCGATGTATATGCTTCTACAATATGATCCCAGAAAATGTACGAAACAAATGTGTTACGAAATTAAAAAGAATTGTTAAAAAACGTTTGTGTGGGAAAGGTTATTATAGCATAAATGATTTTCTTAATGACACCACGGACTGGGATTAAAGCGAACACCCTCAGGCTCTTTAATTATTAATGTTTATTGTACGATATTACATTGTAATCCATATTTTATATAAAAAAAAGCCCGCTGAGTTTCTTGCGCCCATTCTTCTCAGGTCTGAGGCAGTCTCTTTTGAATGGGTGGTAGATTTTGACGTTCAATAAGTGATTATAAATCCTATTTTGAATAAATATATTTGAATTTGAATTCATTGCTGGGATATTAATAGATATAATAATTTAAAATAAAACACTTTTAAATTATTAAAACGCGTGTAACTGTAACTGTTTTTACATTAGATTTTAGCGTTGTAACACTCGCGATAATCAAAGAAAATACTTGGATAAATAATGATTAACTATAGTGCCTTAATAGTTGTCACTTCGTATAGAAATCAAAAGCTCGTAATCCAAACTTGTAATCATAAATATAACTCCTTATATATAATATGAGCTTCCTACTACATGACGGTAGTTCAATAGTTAAAAGATCTAATTAATACAAGTTAATTAATAATTTATGTAGAGATAAATTTAATCTGGTTCGTTAATTTTATGGTATTTACTAAATTATTTTAATTTCCAGCCGCCCACGGTTCCGATCAAAGATCAGATTCCAAGTATATTTTATTATTTTTAATGATAATTGCTGTATGCGCCTGAGTTTATTATAGTGATGGTTGATTACATCACTATTTAATGTTTTATGAGTGAAACTAGTAAAAAGATCAATTTGATAATTTTTAAATCAGCCGGAAGACGGCCACTGCTGGACAAAGGCCTGCACCAAAGATTTCCACGACGATCGGATCCTGCGCTGCCCTCATCCAACGTAATCCGGTAATCTTGACCAGATCGTCGGTCCATCTTGTGGGAGCCCTACCAACACTGCGTCTTCCGGTACGTGGCCTCATTCGAGGACTTTACTGCCGCAACGGCCATCTGTCCGTTGCCATCTATGTGCCCTGCCCACTGCAACGTCAGTTTCGCAATCATTTGGGCTATGTGACTTTGGTTCTCTGCGGATCTCCTCATTTCTGACTCGAACTCGCAGGGAAACTCCGAGCATACCCAAAATAATTCTTTAACACTTTTGGTGATGGTCTGTCCAACACAGTTTTCTAAAGAAGAAATACGAGATTAATTATCATCATACAAAATAAAATAATCTGTTTAATATTCAATTAAAACTATTGATGAATCATTCTTATTTAGTATCGAAAAACCGACAAAAACCGACATATATAAAGTATTCTGGTTAAGTTCAACTCCACTATAATTACTAGATAATAGTGATAAAATTTAATCCTGAACTATTTCGATTTCATTTGAGTCGTGACGACGCTCCCACTTCTGACATAATCCGGAAGTGTTTACGATCATAATGCTTAATGCATTGTTGATAAACAGGTTCAATATTCAACTTGACTTTTGTAGACTTTGTTTGTTCGTAAACACAGCGAAGAAATATTTTCTTTCACTTTTTTTAATGAAAATAAGGGTCGAGGCAAGCAGGACGTTCAACTGATGGTAATTGATACACCCTACCCATTACAATGCAATGGCGCTCAGGATTTTTGAAAAACAATTGCGCTCGTCACCTTGAGACGTTAAGTCTCATTTGCCCAGTAATTTAACTAGCTACGGCGCCCTTCAGAACGAAACACAGTAATGTTTACACATTACTGCTCACGGCAGATATAGGCGCCGTTGTGGTACCCATTATCTAGCCGGCATCCAGTGCAAAGGAGCCTCCCACTAGTTAAACAAATAGAACAAAAAGAAAACAAAAGTTTGGTGCAAACTTACATTTAAGAGTAATATATAAAATGAAATAGATTTTCATATGAAATATATAAGTATTTACGCGTACACTATGCTTAATGTTAGTTGTTTCGGTATAGAGAAACATATTCTTTACAATCTTCTGAAACTAAAGATATTATGAAAAGATATAATATACTTTAGACCACACTATTAAGGGAACTTCGTTTCTTGTAGTAACTTCGTAACAATGCTAAGATTTTCTTCAGATATCAATAAAATTACTGCATTAATATTATCTTCCGCCATGTAATGGTTGAATATTATAGTACGGAAAAAAGGTAAGTAAGTACATAAAGAAAATTATTGAATAAAAGCATTGAAATAACTTTTGCTTTGACCTTTCTCCGATACAACTTTTATATTTTAAGGTTAATGTTAAAAACCCTTATAAAAATACTTATATTTTAATATATTCACAATTTAATCATCTAAATATAACTAAAATAATATAATCGAATTACTAATTAATAAGTAAAGCAGTCAACAGACCACTGCTTTTAAGTACAAACAGACGGCAAGACAAAACAATTCATTCTTGTATGCAAAAGCTGCATTACGATGTCAATAAATAGTATTGCTATCTCTTTCTTTACAGTTAAAAGGGATGAGTGGTTTAATTTTAGGGTTGGAAGCATTGAAGCGATGTAAAACTTCCTTTTTTTTTGTATTAACTGGTGCAGTTCATTTTTGGACAAGAAACAACCTGTCTGCAGGCAACTGAGTCATATAATCATGAACGATTAATCTTTATTCAGGTCTTTAACTAGGTATCGTAAAAAATGTGCGAAAAATGTTTCAAAATTGCTTGTATATTCATTTATTTACTGACATCATGAATACTTATGCAAATAATTTTGAAAAGTCTGAGACAAAATTTAAATGTGTCTCTATGTCTTATTTATATATATATATACCTAGAAGTCTTCATGAAATTAACTAAAAATTAAATAGGACCATTAGTTCCCTAAGCTATCTGATAAGATACAGTTTATCTTCTAAGTTTACGCCTATATGCTATTCCTATATGTATTATAACGTAGATATTTAATATGTAACTTAAATAACATAGAATAGAGCTTTTCGTTATTTAAATGCAACTTAGCATGAATAACGGTTACAAATAAGTTTCAATAGGGGTCAATTGTTTGAAGATCTCTATCTATGCAGCCACTTTATAAGAGTAAATTAAAACTTTTCACATCACTAATAGCCGATGAATATATCCAACAAAAACTTACCTAGACAACTTAGATTAATTTGCTCGTCCGGATCACAATGCAAATACTCCAGCTTTTTCGAATTCATGTTCCATAAGTTCACTTAGCACTAGTACACACACAACACAAAATTCTATTATCAATACACTGTTTATGTAAAAGTTAGGTTAGGATTTAAAATGGCGGCGCGCGCGCTCGACTGACGCGGTTCATGGCTTCGCGGCGAATGAGTTTCAATGAGTGAGTAAAGCGTTCGCTGCGTGTGTGTGAGTAGACGCCACACACACATGCATAATCCGCAAATCTGATTATTTCGATTTGCGTTTGTTATTGTCTATTGTTCTGGTTTTCTGAATGGTGTTCTATGATGGCTTTAAACATAAGTGTAAATGATTAGCCGCTAAAAATATACAGAAACATACAAAATATCATAGTATTCTGTAACGTTTAATGTTTTCTTATCTCTATCGAAGTATTTTATCTAATCAGTTTCTCTAGTTTCTTGCAAGCGTACTAAATAAAAATTACTATGATTTCGTCCTTATATTTATGTGTTAATAAATAAAAATAAAACCTTCATTTTTTTTCGTTATAATCTATTTGCGGAGTTTCATAAAAATACGATAAAAAATAGTACTCCTTATCGTATAATCTGTGGTGCAATGAAAAATAATCAGTTGACGTGGCGGCAAATACCATAGGGTTATTGATTTGAAATTTCATAATCAGATTTTTTTCAGTGAGGTATTTTTACTTTAAATTTTTTGTAACTCGTCAATGATAATATAATACAATAGTCTTACATCGTTCGGGTCACAATGATGACTGGTATGTTTTTTTATATGAAAATAAGGGTCGAGACAAGTAGGACGTTCAGCTGATGGTAATTGATACGCCCATTACAATGCAGTGCCGCTCAGGATTCTTGAAATACCCAAAAATTCTGAGCGGCACTACAACTTCGCTGGTCTCCTTGAGACAGAAGTTGTCTAGTCTCATTTGCCCAGTAATTTCACTAGCTACGGCGCCCTTCGGACCGAAAAACAGTAAGGAATAAAAAAAAGTGCAGCTGTTTTCAGTTAGTCTTAAGTTAACAATAATCACTCATAGTGTCAAAGGGTTCATTAATATATACATTTATTGATTAGTTTATCAGTAAATAGCATTATTTACACACGTCTTATTAATAAATGCGTACTTATTTCTTATCTAAGTCCGACAGCATATTACTGACGCCGTGTTCACATATAAATGAATATACTCTTATCATTTTATGACACTCGAATCTTAAAGGGGTATCCACTGTCCGACTTCCATTGTTATTTTAATTTCTTGCGCATGCGTGTCACGCCACAGATAGTGCAAAAATATCACGGGAAGTAACTTTATCGAAATACTATTTGCTTACAAGTTATTTTTGTTACTAAAATTCTTTAAAGCTTGCTTTAAGATATGACGAGTTATTTTTAGTACTTTACAAACTTTTTACATGAAAACTACTTTAAGCGCGCTGAACACTATTCTAATTGGGTTTTAAATGAGACTGAGGTGTCACGCTCGGCCTTTTAATGCTCATTCGGGTAGAGTCGGCTCTAGTCAGAGCAAAATGTACCAGAGCTTGGAATTTATGACAATTTATAGCTTTTATGACAATTAATGACAAAAACCTTTTAACTAATCTAATATTAAATTTATGGGAGTGTTTAATATCAAAAATTTTGGATGCTTCTCGTTTGATTAGGTAAAGTACTTCCGCTATCATTTTAAAAGTTTTTGATTTATGTAATAGTTAGGAATCGCCTGGACACACTCAATAATTACAACCTGTATATTTAGGTGTTTCGAGATGAGAGCCTGGAGAGCTGGCAACACTTTTGTGACGAATTAGGTATCATTTGGCTACACGGAGGCTTTATTATTCAACTTTTTACGTACAAAGAACAAAATATAACTTAAAATAGCTCCCACGGTCAATATAGGAAGTATATCTCTATGCTAAAACAGTTGAACCATAGAGTATTGCTTACAAACATAGCTTAACTGTTGCTTACTCAGAGAAAGTTGTCAATAGGTAGTAAATCTAAGTTATTGCCTTGAAGATTATCGAGTTTATCGAAGCAAAAATATGTAAGAGTTAAACTAGAGCTCGTAAACAGTCTATAATTTTGTTCCCTCTACTGTAAATGAAATGATTTTATATATTTATTGAAGTGAAAACTTCTCAAGGAACGCTGAACACTTTTTTTTGTGGGTATTGAATGTTACTGAGCCATCACGGTCGAATATGTAACGCTCGTACGGATTTACAACCGCATTAAGAATTAACTAAGGGAGTCCCGCTCGGTGAGCATTATAAGAGTATTTTTTTATTAGAGAAATACAGTTAAATATCAAATCAAAAGTAAATTCAAGTGACAGTTTAAATACACATCAAAGTTACGTGTTAACATAACACAAATACAAATAAAATGAAATAAATAAGGTTGTAGTTTTATTTCATTAAGTTTTTGGCCTGCTAAAGAATCGAAATTCGAATGAAAAAAAAAGTGTAAATATATCACTATTTGAAAAATAACCGTTAAGTTATAAACAAACTTGCTTCACACATGAAGCCATAAATAACATACCCAAAATCATGTCCGACATAATTGTACCATTAAAATTAATATCACGACTTAACATATATTTTAACATACGAGCTCACTGTATTGCAAGGTCAATGAAATTAACAATTAAATATAAATTACCTATCAACGTCACTGCAGTAAAATAATGAAGGAATACAAAAAATTAATCAGTCGAGCCAGCGAGCGGTCTCAAAGGTGATATAAATAATTAATTGGATATCACATTGTAAAAACATTAAGTGCCGCCATAAAATTTGATCGCTCGATCGAGCGCGCTTCCTTACATGTGGGCCGGGATAAAAACATCCAAAAAGTTTACGAAAACTGGATTGTTCCCACACTTGCTTTTTCAGCCTGAGTCGATGCTATCCCTCGGCCAGTTTCGTCACGCGGCCACTATATAATTTCATAAGTCATTAATCATCTCATTCGAAAGCGACAGTATAGTATGAAGTGCTTATTTTGACGTGATAACGATTTACAATGAAGTTGGTTTTTGGCAGGTATCTTTTTGAATTTGAAAGTTTTTTTATGTTGCTAACGACGAGGGTTCAATAGGAATTGGGTTAACGTATGCTTAGTCAACACATGCTGTTTTTGTTGCTTGTAAAACCAGCTATATATCTGGTACATGGATTATGTATGGTATGGACAAAATGTTTATACACGAGGTCTGGTGGAGTCTGAAGTACTTTTCACATCAACATTTTTTTATTAATCATCATTATATATTTTTTATTTTAACACGAACAAAACCATAACAAAAGTATTATAATATTATTACAATAAATCTTAAATTCTGAGTACTGGCTTAATTATAGGTGTTACACACATTTCAAAAAAAGATTAAAATATAAGAAGTGAATTAAATTGAATGTAACAATTATTGGAATATTATATAAATTGAATTAAATATAAATGAAATCAGAAAGCAATAATACTTGATATAATAATTATTAATAATAAATATTATGATTAAGCATCACTTCTCTATTTAAGCTACGTGATATATTATGATTCGTAGTGTAAATGAAGCTTTGTGTAAAGTAAAAAAAGCAACGTAGAAAATTCTCTTGCCCGTCTTTTTGTCTCTCGCAACTCCATCATCATGAGAATGTATAAGCGAATCAAGGTAAAAGTAATACATAATATAAAAGTATATGAATATTTATAAATAGGTAAAAAACCCAGTATGTCGCTTCTTCATAATAATTTAAAAATTCTTTGTCTATACATACTATACTATATTAATGCACTAGGTATTTGAAACCGAAGTCAGCTTTTTGTTTTTTAGAATTTGTATCCGTATATCGGCATGCCAATATACGGACATATATTGGCATGACAAAAATAATTTGAATGTGTTTGTTTCATCCGATTCAGTTCCAAAAAATAAGTTACATTAAATAAAATAATGCACGATATTCAATAGACGCTTTTTAGAAGAATTGTAAAATCATGATTGGAAATTAATCTTTAATACTTTTGTCTCTTTTTGTTACATTATCTCCCAAATGACTGTACTGATTTTGACGGGAGCTTATATCGTAAGGACTTACTGATGTTGGTTTCTGGTCAAGGTAATTAAAACCTAGAAATCTGTTTAAAAATGCTATCAACTATCATATTGATACGTAAGCGAAATCTGCTCAGCGGATTCGCGAGCGCCTTAAAGTATATCATTACGATAATTTTATTGCTTGCTAATACATTCAAACATTCAAAATATTCTTTACACTACTTAGACATTTTCACCAGGTGTAAAAATTTGTTTAAGGATTCTGTTTTTGGAGAGGGTGGCTAATTATCTAGTCCTAATGAGTCTTAGTAGAGGTCGCCCGGGCGCCCGGTGGCAAGACGAGATTGTATCCAAAGCAGGGAGAGACTGGATGACCATATCTTCTCAAGATAGAGAAAAATGAAATTCTTTGCAGGAGGCTTTTACCCCCACAGGGTCCACATTACAAGGAGATTAAATTACCTTAGTAGTAGATTTATTAAAGTTAATTGTAATATAATTATTAAATATCAATCTAAGTAATTTTATGTAACTATTGTGGAATAAAATAAAGCTATTTTATTTTAATGAGTCTTAGTAACACCGCGTCCAGAAATGAACTATCGTGTCCGCCACTCATACTGATAGCTCGTCGTCAAACCCTGCCATCTAACCCGCAGTATCTTCTTATCGTGAGTATTACAAACAGCATCTGAGAGCAGGGTGTACTCACCAAGGATGGTGTTACGCTTATGCATTAGTAGGCCTTAATCGCAGAGGAGATGAAGAGGCGTTTCATCAGCCTCAAAAAAGAGTTTTGTTTGTCCTTTCTTGTACAGAATCGTAAAATGTCCAAATAATGGCTACCAACTTACATAAACTACTGACTTACTTAAGAATTAACAAAACCGTTGTGTGGTCATTAAACACCATTAACACTTAAAGTTCGAACATTATAGGCAATTGAATCGATTAAGTAACATACCTTCAAGTACGTTTTACGAATTGTTACCTCGAGTAATACCAACGTAACAGGCTCGTTATAAAATATGAAAGTAGGTGATAATTGAAATCCATAAATCTGTAAAGGTTGAAGTTTCGTGCAGTTTTTTATGAGTTCTGCAGATATCGAGTTGGTTTGGTATCTGATTATCTCTTCTCGACTATTATTTGAAACGTGCAGTTGATATATTAAGTATTCGTTTACTTGACAACCACTTTATTCTTTTTTTATGAAATACTAGCTGACCCGGCAGACTTCGTACTGCCACAATCGATTAATAAAAGACCTAAAATATTGTATGTACGTCAAATAGTATTGTTTGCGTTTTCTAATTAGTTATTCATTTTAAACTATCTTTTAAACTTGATTTCTGAACGACGGGGACACATCAAAGAAAAAACAAACTTGTTGTTTTTATTTAATTCCGAGCATTTTCATATTAATTTACCTTTTAAACCTTCTCTGGACTTCCACAAATAATTCAAGTCCAAAATTAGGCAAATCGGTCCAGCCATTCTCGAGTTTTAGCGAGACTAACGAACAGCAATTCATTTTTATATATATAGATAAGCTGACGCTGTACTGTAAATAGAATAAAAAATTATGTACCTAAGTATATAGAAATAATGTAGTCCAAAGCAATCAGTACTAAATGATTTTATAATAATATGTAGTAATAAAATGATATGGATTGATATACACTGGCCTTCAAAAGTAAGTATCACACTTTTAAAATTGGTATAACGTATAAGTTCACAAGATATACTTTCGAAATAAAAAGGATTCCAAATAGAATTTAATTTTGTACATAAAAACTTTATAGTCGGTAACCTTCTTTTAAGAATTGGCTGAAAAAAAACTTCAAAAACAAAACCATTCCTTTTTCAAAGTGGACGTTTCCGAATTACAATTTTACCATTCACATTTTTCTTTCTGTTTTAAATTTTTTTCAAGATCGATGGGTCTTGTTTTAAAAATTTATGCAAAAAGCACATAACATTTATTTATCATGCCTCTTTCAGTTGAAGAATGTGCTAGGATCATGGCTTTTCTGGAACTAGGCATCAGTATGCGTCGCACTGCAAGAATGGTGGGTGTGACGGTACGAACGGTCCAGAAGGTAAAGCGAAAGTACGAAGAGACTGGACACCATCTGAGGAGACCTTGTAATGGCAGATCCAGGTGTACCAGTGCCCGAGAAGATCGTTATATTATTTCCACTGTGTTAAGACGGAGAAGATTGGATTAAGAGAAGAAGACTTGCTGAAGCAAATTTGAAACCCCGAAGACCAGCGAGTGGCCCAAAACTCGAGAGACAGCATCGAGTAGCGAGACTGCGATACGCCCGTGAACACATGCAGTGGGATGAAGAAGAATGGTCAAGAATTTTGTTTGCAGATGAGTCTCGATTCTCCCTTTACACTTCTGATGCAAGGCGAAGTGTTTACAGGCAACCTGGTGAGCGATACCTTCAAGCCTGCATCTCAGAAAGAGTCCAATACGGTGGAGGCAGTGTACATGTATGGGCTGGCATATCTTCAGAAGGTCGCACAGAGCTAGTAGCCATAGAAAATGGCACCCTCACTGGGCAAAGATATGTTCAAGAGATTCTTAATGAGTATGCAGGGCCGTATTTAGCAAATATGATCGATGCTGATGCATGATAATGCCCGGCCACACACGGCTCATATCGTACAAGAGTATATTCAGGAGGTCGGTATCAGCGTGATGGCTTGGCCATCAAGAAGTCCTGATCTCAACCCGATTGAACACGCCTGGGATGAGCTTGGGAGGCTAGTCAGAAATCGCAGACCACCACCTACTACCCTCAGGGCACTAAAGCAGGCCCTGGTAGAAGAATGGGAGAATATTCCCCAACATCGGCTCCGAATTCAGGATTTGGCGTTCAGTATGCCAAACCGGCTCGAAGCTGTAATCAGAGCTTGAGGAGGCAATACCAGTTATTAAAAATTAAATAACATGTAATCCATTTTAGTTGAATTTTTTTACACTAAACTAAAAATGTCTATTTTCATTCTTTTATCTTTTTTAAGTTAAAAATGTTACTTATGTATAATTTTAGTTTCTAAGAATTAAAGCCTATAAAATTTGCAACAAAACGTTTTTAATCTCAAATCTCTACCTTATATAGTTAAGAAAAAAAAAAAATGAAAAGTGTGATACTTACTTTTGCAGGCCAGTGTAGTATTTGTGTAAACAGCTTTTACATTACCTCTTTATAATTTCCAATTCTTAAGGTATTAAAAATAAAATAGTATGTTATCCTTAAGAGATGGGCATATGCCATCGCGGACTTTTCTGTAGAACTATATAAGATACACAATTCAACCATACATTATTTTGTTATATGTCAAAGGGTTTAGACAGCATTTTCATTGAAATCTTCCAGACGACTAATTTAAATATACGAAAACTTAATAAATTATATACTAAAACCATCCTCGAGAATCTCACGAAGTTCTCGTAAGTTCGTCGCGAACAGACAGACAGACAGACGCGGAGGACTTTGTTATAATATGTAGTGATGAAGATGAATGAAAGTACGGGTCACCTGATGGTAAGCGATCACCGACGCCTATACTCTGTTAAAACACTAGAGAAATCAAAAGAGCGTTACCACTCTTTTAGTAGGGAGTACAGGCTTTCTCAATGCCTTCCATGCAGTATCGAATAGAAAATATCCCATAAAGAAGTTCATTACACATTTATATATTGAAAAGAGTTCCTTAAGATACGCTACAAATTAGGATATCATCCCCACCATCTGGATGTGTAGCATTCTTCTACATTGCGGTTTTAAAGGAACTTTCTTTCATGTACAATAAAGCTGTGGTATGAGCTTCAATGTGTGGTGTTTCCATGACGATACTGCCGTGAAGCAGTAATGTGCAAACATTACTGTGTTTCGGTCTGAACGGTGCCGTAGCTAGTAGCACTACTGGGTAGCTGCTAGTAGCACTACGCAATTGCGGTCTTTAAGGAATTTTCGGAATTATAAGTATGTAAAATAGTACATAAAATAGTATTGTATAAAAAATATTACTGTGACTCCTCTTGTGTTGCAAGAGAATGTGCCAGGCGGTGGTCACTTAACATCGGTGACCCATACGCTCGTTTGTCCTCCTTTTCCAAAAGTTTCATTTGAACGATATTTCCTCCATAATAGGTCACACACAAAAGGTTGCTCTGTACATTGTTCTCATCTATATGTATCACAAACGGTAAATCAGATTTATGAGTATATTTGAAATAAACTAGACCTCAATTCCGGGTCATAAACGCTCGAAGTACGGTCTGCAAACTCATTTGCATAATGAGCCATTCTTCTGCGCAATTGGACGGAAATTTCACTGCAATAAAATTTATTGCAAAAATCCGTTCACGTACAATCTACGTGTTGTCGCTTCACAAGCTGCCATAAAATTTAATTATATTATTAATAAAATCTATAGAAATATATAATAATAAATATATATTATATATAAATATGCGGAAATCCATAATTATTTAAATATGCAAAAGTGCTATTCGCTCTCGTCTCAGAGTTCAAAGAGTTAACACCTCCTGAGGATGTCACGTGAAGAATCGAAACACGTGTCGGATTGGTTGAATTTTTACGTTGCTGTATACCCCTTTTGCCCCGTTTAGGAGGTTATAGCATGGGCTGATACTTCGGTGAAGGATGCCTATAGCCTTTAACTCTAGGCTATGCGGTTGGACTTATTGTGAATTCTGCATGTAAACTAACCTAAAAATGATAGCGGAACACGTAAGATTAACCAAAACATTTGGGTATATTATTAATATAAGTACATCTTTGTCGCTATATGAACGAAAAAACATATAAAGATTTATAAGTAATTATCCAAAAGACCAAAACATAAATTTTTTCTGAACTTTCACGCCATTATACCTAACAGAGAACGGTACCTAATGCAACAATCAATATACGAACAAGAAATTAATATATTCCAATAATTTTACTGACTCGTGCCGAATACCTCTAAAAATCAGGTTGTGAACATTAAATGTCTGATAAACGGTTGGACTTTTTCTTAATTTTATCATTTTATGTGATTTTTCGTACCTTTACTTTAGTAACACTTTATTGGTCGTTTAAATTATGAATTTTATTAACATCACATAAATCGAATAGTGATATAATTTTTTAAGTTATTGTCTGCAATGAAATTCAATTTTAACAACAAATTTCGAAATTGTTACTACTTTAGTAGACTACAAAAATAATTATAGTTATGCCAATTTGTATCTTTAATGCTACAGAAATCAGATCTTTGAGATACTAAAAAAGTCCAAAGTCCTTCTAAATGTCAGATTCTTTACAATGTCGGATGTCTAATAGTAGAATAACTTTAGCAAGACAAGACATGGAACTATTTGAAGCAGTTTTTACAATCGATGCATCGCTCGCTCCCTAAATGGTTAACTATTTAAAATTCCAAGCCCGTACTAAGGGTCTCTACGCTCCTCACATTTTTAGGCGTCTGACTTTGGACCTTTCCCATCGGTTTTTATTTGTTTTTTTTTTTAACAAATTATTTGTTATAAGCTTATGCCTTGCGGCTTCACGTCGAGTTGAGTTGTTAAGTTGTCGGATGTATTTTAAGTGCTCACAAACTCATACAAGCTTCATTAGATTTCATCAATCATACACGATTGATGGAGTTACTACGGCATGAGACGCTTAAATTTCTACAAAAATTATCCATAAATAAGTATTCTTGTGAATTTTAAATGAAGAAAACTTGCATTACAATTTGATTTTATTTGTTGAGCAAAAAACTTGTAAAAATAAAACGTATGAAAGAATATTAAAATCATTACGTGCTAGCTAAAAAAAAACTCTGTTAATAAAAACTCACTTCAAAAGCGGAAAAGTATGAAATAACCAAAAATTTAATTTAAGGCGAAGAGTAAGCAGAAAACACGCAAACAGGGCATTTTAGGCAAGTGTTGAGGTGAAAGTATATATATACTATGAACACTACTTAATCCTACACATATCCTTAAGTCTTATTTGTAGGTTGCTAATGCTTGCTGTTGGTTATAGTTAACACTGCCGAGCCTCTTTGAGGTACGACATTTCTTTGAAGTTAAACAAGTTTTTTGGCATGGCGTGACGCATTTTTTTGGTACTTCTCTCAGAAAAGTTATTCTTACAGCTTGTACTTTTTTGTGTAGGTTCGTTAATTCAGAGTAGTAGTGAATAACGCGGATTGTAAGCACATAAACTGTTTTCCACCCAAGTATTTTGAAAATATTGGTATTGTTACATAGATGGCGGGCCGGCAGCCTGAACTCATATCGCTCAAGGTCGCTGGCATTTAGTGTCGCCTTAATACACCACTTATGCAAATCTTTTTTAGTGTCACTTAATATATAATCAACCTGAATGAAAACACATAAAAAGGCGTACACAAAAAATTATAATACATAATTATAAACAATGATATCATCGAGGTAGACAAAAATGTTCATAAAATGAAAACAACTGGGCCAAACTATAAAAAAAATTGATGGGACCAAATGGCATCTATTCTGCATCGAACTAAAGAATCATCGATGTTGGGGAGTGTCTCCCGTGTTTGTCTATAGTCCTCTAGTGTTAACCATAGATTTTGTATTGATATCTAGTGCGTTCCCGAATTTGGTTTTTGAGCCAGCCAGAAGGTAGAAGCATGATGGGTTTTGGCCAGTAATATTTGAGCCTCGTCTAGCTAACTCATCTGCCATATCATCCGCATGAGTTGCTGTGATCTTAAATCCATTGTAGATTAACTTCTGTATGTAAGTAAATCTTTTATAAATGTTTAATGAGTGCCTTAAATATGGAAAATAATAAAATTATATTTTTTTAATTAAAATAGTTAAAGATGGACTTAGATTTAGACATTCAATTATATATAATTTGAATGAAAGTTATATTAATAAAAACAAAAAATGTGTTCGATTGGTATACCAACCTTTCTAATTACCAAAATTGTTTGTACGTCGATAATGTAAATATTTTACATTTAAATTGTAATATTACCCACCGTAATATGTTAAATAATGTGGTAAAATATAATAATATATGTATGGTAAGAATAATTAAATATATCTATATCCTAAGGGCACAATAGGGACATTGACTTTTTTCGATTTAATACCTAGTAAACATTATTATAATAACTGCCTGATCCCTTTAATAGTGACCCACCGATAAACCCTTTACCTGGGTTTGGGTTCTAGTGCATTTATGGCGGAGCTGGTGAAATATTTTGGAGAAGGGATCTCCATATTCTCACTGAGATGCAAAAATATCGTTCAGGATTCAAAGACCCACAAAAGAAAGTAAAAATTAGGCAAACAATACTATACTCTTAGTCCACTTTAATTAAGTGAAGATTTTGTCGGATAAGATAATTTATAGCTAAACTTAGATAAACATCTGCTTTTATGACGTCATTTCTCACATTCTTTGGCTTTTATGGTAAATTATTTGATGGCTTTGTATGTGATCTGAATATTCAATTTTCAATGTGATGCCCATTCATTTTAATGATAATTAAGAATTACAGAGAAATGCGGGTTAAATCTTCTGCGGTTCTATAGAAAAAAAGGATAAATTAACCCTAACATTTTTGTACATAAATGCAATCCATTTGTCAGAGAACTGCACAACTCAAACAATTCATTCATTGGTCTTAAGCATTAGGTATTTTATTCCGCGACACGCACCGTTAGAAATTAATAAGTATTATAATAAAAAAAAATAACAATGTTAAATATAAAGTATCTAATAATTTTGTTATTTTCCAGTACTAAGAAAACTAACTGCATATGTACGACTTCTTTTCTAAACATCGCCCGACTTTTTTGGTAAATAAAAACAATTTGACATGATAAATAAGAATTTCTACCACAAAAATATGTCTTAAATTTTGATCTAAAATACAACATGTAATTAATCGAACGTTTGTTTAAGAAGTTAGTTTTAATTATCAAACCGTGAAAATATTGTTGCTTAATATAACAAGCATATGTATATAAATAAATAAATTATAGCTGCGATTTGTAACGCAAAACCAGAAAATGGATTAAAGTTTCGTAAAAAAAAATCGGATCGCCCAATAAGGATTGAATATAAAAATCGGCTGTCATACAACTTACAAATTTGCAAAAGTTCATAAAAAGTCAGCTAAAGGCGTGCAATACGATCGGACGTTGACTTGATGAGTCATGCGTCAAAGGGCTGGATCGACTAAAATGTTGCATTCTAATTTGTGTACATTATTTATGTGAGTTTTTTTTTAATGTGGAGAAACAATAAAAATATATTTATATATCAAAAATGTTTTTAAATTTATATGTATATCACTCTTTAAAAAGTTGCATATGCTTAAGTTTTATTACTAAGGGTTCTCAGTACTAATATACCATTCTACTGGTGAAATAATTTTACAATGGGTTAGGTACTGTTTGTGACAGAAATAAATAATAATATTTCATCTCTATGATAAAAGTATAAACTTAGGCAATCAATCATAAGCTGAGTAAAATATTTCATGAGCACAAAATTTCCAGGGGATATGCATTGAAAAACTATAAGTATCAGTTTTTTGTTTTTTAAATTTGTTTTTGTATGTATTAAAACAAAACAAATCTTATAACTATATTTACAAAACATTGATTACATTGAATTAAAACTCATCATTACGAGAAAGCGTAAAAAGAATATTGGCAGCGTTTCCAGGTTGGATGCTGATCCGTTGATCAAAATAGCTGCCAGTGCTTGGGTTGCCAGTATCCCTATTGAGGCGAAAAGATAGTACTTTGTACATTCTTACGCCTCTGGGCCCCACAGCCCAAGTGTCTCGACATCAAACGGCACAAAGACTCTATGAGACCGACATATTTACGTTTGCTGACTTCTGCAGTCAAAGCAGCAGCCACAGCACCAACTGACGTAAATTGGACATGAGAAGGAGCCAGAAGTTCTACGAATGTTTTTTTTTGTTTTCTATTTTTTAATACTCAATAAACAACCCCAGCCAATAAAAAAAATTCTTATACATATATTAGATTCGGATAAGATATAACTTTTTCTAGTATTAAAGTATTTTTATTTAATTTCGAATACTTTGAAGTAGTAAAACTTGTGTAAGGCTGCACAGATGATATGAAATACTATAAAAATCTGATTTCATAAAAGCTGCATTTTTTATACTAATAATATACTGCGAAGTTATTAGATACTTGCTTGTAGTTCAGTCAATAAAGTAATGCACAAGTGAACAATAAGTAAAGCGGCATTTTAATACGTCTCTTTTTCCTGACTCCTATTAGGTGAATTATCGGCTGTAAACTGTGCGCAACCTGTTTCTATTGTTATTCTTAGAGAACTAAAACCTGAAAATAATTGCTAAAGCTATGTGAATGTTAACTTTACTCATCTAGAAGTTTGATTCACCAAAGAATTTGTTCTTTTAAATCATAAATGAGATGAAAGAAGTTAAAAAAAACTACGTTAAAAAAAACCGAATTCAAAAACTGAAAAGTATCAAATAACTAAAAATTTAATTTAATACACCTCTAATGCAAACCTGTACTTTTAGTATTAATAAAATACTATTATTTATATTTGCTACCTATTGATAGGTTTGAAGTCAGTGCCAAGCCCTAAACAAAATAAAACTAAATATTATAAACAGCTTACTTACTGTAATTATTAAGGTTGTCTGGCCATGCGTGTCTGTCCGCTTGGGTTGTTTTGTTCTAGACGAAGCTATCCCGCTCAAAGTCACTCGTGGCGAGTGTAGGTACCTTTATTACATTTGGCTTGGCACCCACTTCAAAGCTATTAATATGTAGCACATACAAATAATAGTATTTTATTAATATTAAAGGTAAAGGTTTGCATAAGAGGTGTATTAAATCAAATTCTTAGTTATTTGACAATTTTCAGTTTTTGAAGACGGTTTTTTTAAACGTAGTTTATTTTTTATTTTTTAACGTTTTAGTGTCAGTTAATAATAATATATAATCAACCTGAATGATAACTTCAAATAAAAGCCATACTCAGAAAACAATTATGTCATCCAGGTAGACGAAAATTTTCATATAAATGTTCATAAAATGATAACTACGGAAACAAAGTATGTAAAATTTTTATGGGACCAAATGGCATCTATTTCGCATCAAACAAAAGAATTGCGTAAATCGGATTATAAATCTCAGAGTAATCAGTGTACATACATAAAAAAATACCGATCGAATTGATAACCTTCTCCTTTTTGAAGTCGGTTAAAAATACCAGTTTTCACCGGAAACAAGTGTGTTGATAGTAAAAATTAAAATATGTGCGGTAAAAGTTGTTACTAATTCAAATGCTACCAAAGAAAATAACATGATCTTTTATACAGGTCACGTGACTTCTTGCGGGCAACCTATTGGGAATATTCGAGTAGAAATCTGGGGTATGAATTAGGACAAGTAGTTATTTGGATAGATATAGAAGAAATACACAATATGTCACCAATAATTTCTTTATTAACAATTCATTAACTGAAAAAGCTGTTAACCTATGGAATTCTCTTCCCACTGATATCAGAAAGGCTCAAACGCTCCAATCTTTCAAAACAATACTTCATAATCATTATTAATTACTGTGCCAAATTCATTACTATTCACATACTCTTGCAACAACAGAAGAATCACAGAAAATAAGGGATGAGACGAGAGGGACGTTCAGCTGATGGTAATTGATACGCCCTGCCCATTACAATACAGTGTCGGTCAGGATTCTTGAAAAATCCCAAAACTCTAAACGGCACTACAATTGCCGTCGTCAACTTGAAACATAAGATGTCAAGTCTCATTATCCCAGTTATTTCACCAGCTATGGCGCCCAGACCGAAACACAGTAATGTTTAACTGCTTCACGGAGGAATAAGGCGCCGTTGTGGTACCCATAATCTAGCCGGCATCCGGTGCAAAAGGAGCCTCCCACTGGTAAAATTGTTATCTTGATAAGATGACAAATATAATAGCAGAACAATATCCATCATGTCAGGTTTCTTTAAACAATTACCTTTTATAACACTAACATCATAAATTGAGGTCTAATCAGATTCTGTCAAACACTTTCGATATGTACTTCCACTAAAATAACGCTCTCAAAAACTTACCGATTCATCAAAGTAAACGGACAGTCAGCAACAAAGTTAAAATAAAAAGCAAATTAATTTCACGCGATTTTATGTCTTACAGATCTACATTTATTGATGATATTACTTTATATGTATCATTAACAGCAAACGTAACGGATGAATTCCGCTAGAAAGCTTGGGGCTAGGCGTGAGAATAATGCGTGAGTTTTATTTTTATTTCGCTAATTAGCCGGACATAATATGTACGGAATTGCTTTTACTTAGATTAAGCTTTAAGATAAATTATGGTATTATTTATTCTTGCACCATTTTCTTTTATTTATTGAATTCACTGTTGATTTCATAATTTGATTTGAAATTTTCACTACCGTATTAAGCTAATGTGTCAAAAAATTTCCAGTTTGAATCATTAAAGGGCGTGAGTTCTAAAAAATTTTCTCCGGTTAAGATCACTAGTGTAGTGATAATTAAGGTGCTTGAAAAGCTTGGAAGTTTAACGATATGTAGTAATTGATTTTATCAATGGATATAAATTTAAAAAAGAAGCTAAATCTTAAACGTGGGTGTGTTGAGGCGCCCAAACTAATCAATGAAGATCTAATAATGAAAAAAGAAATATCTGCTGTTGTGAGATATGAACCTTGTTATATTAACGCCCAGGAGAGTCAAGTTTGCGCATTTACCACTAAAACAACCATTTGTCGTATCACCGCTTCAACTTCAACTACACCTCCCTAATTGCCCCGCCTAGTATCGAAATTTTCGCTCTCGCAAAGCCAAAGTGGCTTCAAAGAAGCTGGGCGTCATAAATAGACCACAGCAATACTTCAAGCCGGTCATTGTTGTCATCTCTGATCTGGCGCACCCCAATATTACCTCGTACCATTTGACTACGAGCAACGTAGAGCTGCTCGAATTGTTGGGGATCCAGTGCTCTGGGAACGGCTAGACCATATCGCGTTACGTAGAGACATTTATTCATTGTCTTCCACCGCATTTATCACGGGGAGTGTTCTGAAGAGCTTTTTGGCCTGATTCTGCCACAGAATCCTACCTTCAACACGCCACAAGTTAGAATAAGTGTCATTCAAACATCTGGAGGTGTGGCGTTCCTCCACAGTGCGGTTTTCAAGGAACTTTCTCCCACGTAGGTAAACCCAACCTGTTGATTGAGCTTTCTTGTGCGGTGTTTAATGGACAATACGATACGGGTACCTTAAAAAAAGCGCATACACCTTTCTAAAAGGCCGGCAACGCTCCCGTGATTCCTCTGATCTTGCAAGAAAATGTGGCCGGCGGTGATCACTTAAACTTAAGTGGCAGGAGGCGCACTCATTTATAAAAAAAGTGGAGTAAAAAAATAATTTGAAC
The DNA here is from genome assembly GCF_905404315.1 of Leptidea sinapis. Lineage (NCBI taxonomy): Eukaryota > Metazoa > Arthropoda > Insecta > Lepidoptera > Pieridae > Leptidea > Leptidea sinapis. The sequence goes on from NC_066298.1 coordinate 8,615,524, forward strand.
TTTACCTTATGAAATGCATTTAATCGATTCAAATTCCATAACATATTATATTTTTATATGATTAAATATAAATAATGATTAAATGTATCAACATTAAACTTTACAACGACAAAATAGATTGATAATGTTTATTTATTACATACAATAAAGATTACCTTCAGATATCCTTAATTCATAGCCAGATCCAATCCGACGCATCCGATTTATCAAAGCAGTTTTAATACCAGGGAAAATGTATACGAAACCTATAAATATATTATATCTTTTCATCGATAGGAGAAAGTTCATTGAACCGACTTTGATATGCGCAGGCGCCACTCTGCGTTGTTTATTGCCAACTAATTGCAATGAAAGCGCCAAGATTTTTCCCCGTTTGCCTAGATTTAATTTTGTTCACGGCTTGATAGTCTAAAATTTAGACTATAATGGACTATTACTACTATATTTATTAAGACAGCGGTTACTAATCAGTTTCGCTTGGGTCCGTTATAAGAAATGAAATGACCATCGTGGTCCGCACAACATTTTATAGATTTTTTTTTTATGGAATAGGAGGACAAACGAGCGTACGGGTCACCTGGTGTTACCAGAGGAATCACAAGAGCGTTGCCAGCCTTTAAGGAAGGTGGACGCGCTTTTTTTGAAGGTACACATGTCGTATCGTCCCGGAAACACCGCATAAGGAAGCTCATTCCACAGCTTTGTAGTACGAGGAAGAAAGCCACTTCAAAATGGCACTGTGGAGGACCGCCACATATACAGATGGTGGAGTTGAAAATATTTATTAAACAAATGTAAGTACTTACGGAAATTACAAAGGTATTATTTACATCAGAACTATCTTTCTGTCTGAAGTTTGGAGTAAAAGTGCAAGTTATTGATATGAAATTCTGGAGATGTTCATCGGTGAGTCAATATCGAAATTTATTCTCAATGAAGTTCATTTTCGAAAATGCTGTTAGCTCGTTACTGCGCCCGGCCGTTTTCGAATTGACGTCAACAAAGAGATTGCGGGGGATACATTTTTATTAAAGTACGTACTCTTTAGTGCAAGTTGTTGTATTGTCGCGGTGTGCACGAAATGGTTAGGCGGTCAGGATGCGGACCGCGGTCCGCCATTTGGCGACCCCTAGTCTAAATTTTAAGATATGCATTTTAAATATCTACGAACAGTTATCTATCTGTTTATCTAAAAACAATTAAGGATTAATAATTATTGGTTATTCTTAGGTTTCAGCGGTTGGTAATCAACAGGCACCGTATTACTTAAGACTCAAAAAGGCCTAAACACATGATCGGATTAGGTACGGCCGAATCATTGAACGCGGTCTGGTAAATAACTATATTAGATGGTATGTGTCATTTTCCATCGCACAAAATTATAATTATTACCGAGTACGACTCCGGTTCGAGGCAACGACCGGACCGTGACATGGTCCAGCTGTACCAAATCCGACCATGTGTTTGAGCTATAAGACTCCTCCGTTCTTTCGTCAATCCGACTGCCTGTCTGTCAAGGGATATAGCTTAATGTAATAATTATAAACCGTAATTATTGTAGGTTATTGAAAAGTTTTAAAATTGTTTTACACCTGCTACTGTCATGAAAAATAATAAATCACCTATCCAGTGGGAGGCTCCTTTGCACAGGATGCCGGCTAGATTATGGGTACCACAACGGCGCCTATTTCTGCCGTGAAGCAGTAATGTGTAAGCATTACTGTGTTTCGGTCTGAAGGGTGCCGTTGCTAGTTAAATGACTGGGCAAATAAGACTTAATATCTTATGTCTCAAGGTGACGAGCGCAGTTGTAGTGCCACTCAGTATTTTTGGGTTTTTCAAGAATCCTGAGTGGTACTGCATTGTAATGGACTGGTCGTGTCAATAACTATCAGCTGAACGTCCTGCTCGTCTCGTCCCTTATTTTCATAAACAAATCTACGAATCGCTATAGTAATCTATTTTTTCTATAGTAGAATTAGTATAATAGATTAGTATTGGTTAAAATTTAATATTGATAGTGGCAGTTAATTACTAGGACGCTTCTAAAGGAACTTCACATTATTATCAATTCGGGACATTTGAATGATTCCTGAAAAGTAATTAATCCTCAACGTTGTCCGCTTATTACTAAAAATCATGATACAAAACTTATCTTCAAAGGATATAAACGGTTAATTGGATTAATTGGTGGAATGGAATGAATCGTAATAAATAATGTTTTACATTGCTGTTAATTATAAGATTAACAGTTTTCTACATAATGACGCAGAGAGGACATTCTTCATTAATAGCTCGCTACTGGAAATCGAAAGTTGATACATTTGACTTTTACAGAATTACAAATAAACTTGGTATAAAGTTATACCTGAGAATAAACCAAGAATATACAATATGTTGACTATCGGCCGTTTTCAATAACCTATCTATCCTTTTACGCTTACTTACATTTCAATGACCTGTCGACAGATAGCATTGTACTATAACCAATAATTTAACTATATTGGACATAGGATAGAAGAGATCTTGTCATTAAACGGTGATAGCAATCTATCTAGCCAGTTCAGGCATTATCTATAAATAAATTTAAATGTTTTATAAAAAAATGGCTCTGTCGTAAATCCTATTACTCCACTGCTGAATATCTAAATGACCGGACAGCCTAGGACTAGATTGTGATTATTTTATGGCGATAGAAATGACTGTACAATATTGTATATTTTTATTGAAAAGAGCGCAAAAAAAAAGGAATGCTGGGAGAGTTTCTTGCGCCGCTTCTTCTCTCTCAGAGCGCCATTTGTTTCCGAAGTGGTAGTAGTATCTAGTAGTATAAGAAATGACATCAAAAAGAAATCTAAAGGAATCAATTTTGAGAAAATAAATACCTTTTCTGCCTTTTATCCGTAACTAGAGAAACGGTATTGAAAACGGCCGTATATCGTTGACAACACATAATAACATTGTCAATACAATGATAATTCTATTCACCGAATGTCAAGCAGCCTTGCAAATAAACGCGGGAAACTTTATGTAACAAAATGTCTATTTGTAAATAAAAAGTTTATTTGTAGAGCTGCTAATGCATATATGTATAATATAAACGTGTGAACATAAATCAAAGTTGAATCCACAAAAGTGAATCTCCCGCATACCCGCACGGCTTATGGGCCTGCCACACACTCGACGAGTGGCATGGGGAGTAGCGAGGAATGGAGACAAAGACTTAGTGAGAAATTTTGCCAACATTGCTGTTATGGCATGCCGGACATCATGCTCCTCATAGTGTACACCTCTTCCTATATTGTCGGTTTTTTGAGCGCGAGTCAAAGGAACAAGTGCGAAGGGTCGCGATTAATCGCGTGTGTGGGCAGAGACGGCGACAACGCGGCAGCGTGAGGAGCATAGCAATGAGCAGCGGAAGGAGCATAGTGTATCGGGTCCATAAGATTTAGGAGTCATACGCATTCTACACCAATAACTCAGCTACAGCTGAATTCCCGACGAAACAACTGGGCTTAATACGTATTTTGTCTCTACAATTCGCCGAGAGCTCTACGAGAGCCCGGTGAGTTAACCGATTCTGAGGATGCTCCTGAGTTCTATGAATTCAAGTTATTATTTGGTCTAAAATGTATGCCGAATGGCTACGGACACAACGCCTCCAGTAAGTACTCTTAAGTCTTAACCCAACGTGTGCCTCTAAGCTATGCTACCAATAAGCGTGTTCATAGATCTTGTAAGCAACAAGTTATAAGCAAGAACGTACTATACACATATAATATAAAGACATATCAATCGCAGTCTGATAGCAGAATGGCAAAGTGTGCTTAAAGACAATGTAAGGCACACTTTTCACCTTAGTTTTACATAAAAACTTAGTTACTTAGTTAAACATACGTTTTACATTGCTGCTTATTCACTAAGAATATTTTAAACAACTGCAGTAAATGCGGTAATGTGTAGATATAGCAGTCTAAACTTATTATGGTTTAATTTGTGGTACGTTCCATATTTCGGTTTCGTTTTTATACGAATTTTGACCTAGACGATGACCTTTAAACATCGTCGTTAGAACTGGAATCTGAAAAGGGGTTTGGTCAAAAGCACTAACAATCAGAGCTTGTTGAACTGGTTGATACGAGTGGAGGATGCGAAAGAAATATGTCACGCAAATGTTGGACCGATATCTTTGCCTACCTTTCTAGAAGATAAAACTGATTGCCTGGATGTGTTCCCATTTTCAATGATCATTCAGGAAGTAAATAAGATACAAAACATAGAAAATGTCAAAGTACTAGGTTTTCATAAACAAGCAGAAAGTTATAGTGTCGGTTATAACTATACAAACTTAAAGTTTTTATTACATGTTCGGTGGAATCCTGCAAGTACAACTAGGTATTAGATTTAACGTGTACATGCAAAGGGATATAGTCACAAATTGATCACACATTATGAGCTAGGCGATGAAAGTGTTAGCATAAGCCTTAGCTTGTGTTCAGTACAAGAAGGGACTTCTAATATTTAGACAGAGCCAACATACTTGAATACTGTGTTACACTCAAAGACCGAGAACGCTCAATGAGTGAAAAAATAACTCACAACGTGGTGTGGTTACTGTAAAATATATACTTCGTGAAATTCTTGTTACGGCTCTTGGTAAAAATGCAAATTATGTATTGACGACAGACATACTACATAGCAAAGTCAGGACGCATCCCTCATCCTTTAAGGCTACAATGAGTTGAGTCATGTTTTTGGATATATGGAATTTAAAATTGTTTTTCATCTTTGGATTCTTGATGGCAAAACTATCACGGTAAGGCAAGGTAAAAGCAAGACACGTGTGTAAATAGATTTATAGTCCTAGGTAATATAGTGAACTACGTTCGTATCCTCTTCTTAAGGCGAAGAGTAAGCAGAAAATACGCAAACATGGTGTTTTTAGACAGGTCTTGTGGTGAAAGTTTTTTTTTTTATATGAGAGGGGGCAAACGGGCAAGAGGCTCACGGGATGGGAAAGTATAGCAATTTGAGCTATGAACACTACTTAATCCTGTTACACATATCCTTAAGTCTTATTTGTAGGTTGCTAATGCTTGCTGTTGGTTATAGTTAACACTGCCGAGCCTTTTTGAACTAACACTTTGCATTGAAGTTAAGCAAGTTTTTTGGCATGGCGTGACGCATTTTTTTGGTACTTTTCTCAGAAAAGTTATTCTTATAGCTTGTACTTTATTATTAGTTATTCTTATAGGTTCATTTATTCAAATTAGTAGTTAATAACGAGGATTGTAAGCATATAAACTGTTTTCCACCCAAGAATTTTAAAAATATTGGCTTTGTTACATAGATGACGGGCCCGCAGCCGTGAACTAGTATCGCTCAAGGTCGCTGGCATTTAGTGTCGCCTTAAATTATTATGGCCGTGGCTGTCATAGCATTACTCTATAACCAAGATAAAAAAATATTTTAAGGAATGCCGAGCTCTGTCTGTGTATTTTGTGTGCACACAGTCAAAGAATACAACATAATATAATGGTATTATATGTGAATTTTCTCTCTAAGTTTATTTTATAGTACAAGCGGAGGTTACGAAGGGTTAATATTTGTTAGTGTAGTGATTATTCATAATGACAGAACATACGGAATACACTACATATTTTAAGTAACAGTTGATAAGTGGGAAATTATACGAAGTTGGTAACTTTCTAAGGATATGAAATAATTATTGATAACTTGCTTTTAATTGCTTAACTATACCTAAAACAATTTTTAACATATTTTTACTATCCTTTTAAAAGTAGAGGGCACTTGGAAAAGAAACACAAGATGGCGCAGTAAAAAATTTTTTTTGTCTTAGTTTTAGCGGCAACAGTAATTACTACAGACACATTTCGGGTCTAGTACCTTGAAATAATATTGGGTGCATATATTAAATAAATTTAATTCAAATCCAACAATATTAAAAAAAAGGAAATGATATCGCTTATTGAAAGTCAAAAACTACCACACATTCGAAAAAGTATGCCTCAGACCTGAAAAGAACGGGCGCAAAAAACTCGGCAGGCTTCTTTTTTTCATAAAATATGGTTACAATGTAATATCGAACAATAAACTTATTATTTAAAAGCCTGAGGTGCGGTCGCTCCATTACCAATCTGTGGCGACATTAAGAAAGTCATTTATGTTATACTTTACCACACATACGTTTTTTAACTATTCTTTTGAACTTCGTAGTGAATTTGATTTGATCATTTTCTGGGATCTTGTTGTAAAAGCAATATATCGCCTCACAAAAGACTTACTAACTCGACTTAGCCGAATAATAGGCATTATAAGTTCGTTTTAGTTCCTAGTGTAAACATTATGGTTATGACAGTTTCTAGCAAATTCACTTATGTGCCTATGTACATACATTACACTATCAAGAGTATATTGAGAAGCAACAGTCATTATGTTAATTTCTTTAAATTTTACTCTTAGTGATCCCTTAGGACCTAGATTATAAATAGCGCGAATAGCTTCTCTTCTTCTCTTCTTTATGTTACGGTTATGACAGTTTCTAGCAAATTCACTTATGTGCCTATGTAGGTACATTACAAAGAATATATTGAAATGTTATTGAATTAAGATCCCTGCATTAAGGGAATAAGGCCAACGGTTACAAGTCGTTACAAAAACGCCCAATGTCACAGTATCGGTGTGCAAGTAGGCCAGTCAGTTGGTGGGTAGCACCAGTCCCACACAGCAAGTGGGTTGACGTCATTAACCGTCTAGACAACTTATTGAGAAAGGCGCTTAAGTACTTTCGCCAACGCAACGCCTCTAGGCCTGCGGATAAACTGGATTATGGCTTTTTCCATTTTGTGATGCATCTTTATGGATATTCACACATCGTTTATAATGCAAATATCGAAATTAATATATAATTAGTCAGGAAGATAAATAAACAATTAAGTTTGAATTTAGGACCTTTCCTTGTTCAATGTCACTAAATGTTTAGTGGAGTGTTAGCTATCAAGGACTGACTGAACTATATTTTTTTGAAAAGGGTAAGGCTAGATTACCACAACGGCGCCTATTTCTGACGTGAAGCAGAAATGTGTAAACATTATTGTGTTTCGATCTGAAGGGCGCCGTAGCTAGTGAAATTACTCGACAAATGAAACTTAAAATCTTATGTTTTTAGGTGACGAGCGCTGTTGTATTACTGCTTAGAATTTCTGTGTGAACGTACTGCTCGTCTCGTTTATAACACTGTGGGTTATATTTCACCGGGACTACGTACGGGAACCACAGTCATTACGCGTCCGAGCTGGTTGCGCAACCAAACGGACACCAGGTAAGTATCTTCCTATGGAGCTGTATATATTTTGTTGGTAGCGACTGATAGCACCACCATGGTGTCCCGGTGAAATATAAGGCTAAGTTCCATAATCAATTATCTTCCAGACTAAGTACCGGGTCATACCAAAAGTTTGATACACACAAGAGTGATTGGAAACGAACGTTTCTGACTCAATTACAGCTGAAGCTAGCCGTCATTTAGTACAGCGGGCCTACCATGAACTCTTATTGCAATTCAATTGACAACCTAAAATGAACTGCTTTGCTATTTCGTACCATGACGTGATTAGCTATCTAATTTAGGTTGACGTCAAATTAACTGATTAAATCGCAATGATGTAAATTGAATGTCAAAAATGATATCAACTGAATCGTAAACTGATTTAGTTCGTTCATTCGTACCATGAGGTGTTATTTCAACCTAAACTGGTTAGCTTATTTATCATAGTGACCGATTCGAAAAAAGTTCCTACTTCCTTAGAGGAAAGTGAATCGTGTTGTTAGTAACATTTAAAAAATAGTGAAAAAATAGAAAAGAAAAGTTTTTTTGATTAAAGATGAGATGAGAATACTTTATTTGACTTTTTTTGTAAAACAAAATACTGAAAATAAATACCAAAAATTAAAATACTAAAGACGAGGCAGTAAGGGCCCGGGCTATAGCCTGTTCGCAAGAACGAATTAAAAAAAATGTACTCTGTGGTCCTGTCAAATCAAACATCAATGGAGGTGCGTTCATAACTCGTTATTTTTACGAAAACACCTAAGCAAACATTTAATTTGTAATTCAAAGAACTATATTTATTTATATTACTATTATTTAATAAGTATAAAAAGGGCTTAATGGTTTATAATTTCACGCAATTGCGCAATTTTAAAAAGTATTTTTACGCAAAAAACTGCTAAATTCATATCATTTTAGAGTTCGAAACGCAATTTTATTTCGTTCATTCTTCATAAGCGATCCACACGCCATTCAGTAAAAGGCACTTCATGGTACGAATTTTAGTGATTCAGTTTAGGTACCTAAGCTGAACTGCATCGGATTCGCATCGCTTATTCAAAGTTGATGATAGGCCCTATCTTAAATCACTGAATTGTGATTTATAATCTGTCTTAGAGAACGGTATGCACTACACGCCATGATACTACAGTCCATAAAACAATCAATAAGATTGGCAGTGAAAAGTTTTCCAATGAAGAAAGTGCGTGTTTCCAATTGTTAACTGGCCTCAATATTTCAGGGATTGTATTTTTCCTAATGGAAACTTTGAATTAGTTTTATCTGTGTTAATGATATTCCGCCTTATTCATAATAGTCTGCTAACTTAAAACATTGCAAATTCTCACTCTGTCTTCTTCTATTGACCTAAGTCAGAATGAGAAAAAACACTCCTTAGCGGCTGTTTTAAGCTAGCGGACCATTATGAATATGGGGGATTATATTTAGTAAACTAATGATTGCAGAAGTAATTATTAATGTTTGTATAATACATAACATATTACCAAAGGCCAATTCAAATATTTTAATTCAAAATAGGATATGAAATCACTTGAAAGTCAAAAACTACTACAGGATTCTTTTTTTAAATAAAAAAAAATACCTCACTTACTTCTTTTAACAATTCTTTTGGATTTTGTAATACATGTTTTTTAATTCAAGAAAATATTATTGAGATAATTAATTAGAGAGCTAGTGAAATTACTGGGCAAATGAGACGTAACATCTTATGTCAAGGTAAAGGTCAAAAGAGCAAATGTAGTGCCGCTCAGAATTTTTGGATTTTTCAAAAATCTTGAGTGGAACTGCATTGTACTGGGCTGGGCGTATCAATTATCATCACCTGAACGTCCTGTTCGACTCGTCCCTTATTTTCAATAGGTTATTCTGCAGCATAAAGATAGTATTAATATCAGCAGCATTAATCATAAATAAATACATTAGTTGACTATAACACGATAATTGTAGTGAATTGTACGTGCAGTGCTGGTCTAGATGTGATTGAGATAAAAACGGGAATTATAAGTGGCCGGTAATAAAAAATCATGGCTATTAAGTGACACCGTATACTAGTCTCAGTTCTGAACAACCGCTAAGTTGCAAAAAAAGTAATTGGAACAAACCACTACTGTTTGTTTACGACTTAAATACAATCGACAACTGACATCAGGTGGAGCTTGCTGCGTAATAAATATTTTATATCCATTAAACAGTTTTAATGCACAAGCTTCATGTGAATTATTTATATTTTGATCGTTTCGTATCGAAGAGATTATCCGGAGTGCAATATATGTATAAGTCAATATTTTGATATCTAAATCAAATGTGTAAAGATTTTGGCAGTGTTACTAACCAATGATAGCTGATCTTGTGATAAATCATTAATGCAGCAATAATATCGATTTAATTTTTGTCAAATTGAATCGCACTCTTTCAGAAATCCCTAAGTTTTTCATATTAAAGTATAGCGTAATAGGAGCATTCAATAAATAGTAAGAATGAGAACTATTTGGAACCAGAAAAGTAAATACTGGCTGGTAAAGCTTGTATTTTAGTTAGATTAAAAGAAGAAACAATTAAAATAGCTTTTGTTTTTTAGAAATGGTAGTCTTGTTTTAGTTTATCGAAGCATGTTGTCGAAAATGCATAAAATTGAGTTGCAAGTAGATATAAAGTAACTGTCCTTGATAAAATTCAAAACTCCACAAGTTAATCAAGATTTGTAGGATACTTTAAGTGCAATTGGTCCACAGCATCCAAAACTTTCACAATCTTGTATCGTAGAATCACTCGGTTTGCCCAAAAGGGGCAGTGACCGAATAAAAAAATATCACTTTAAAAAGTTTTAATAATTGTTAACACAGAACGTCGTCTAGTGATCTATGCACTGATCTGGAAGAGGCTGTCATCACAAACTCCTCTGTTTCTTCTGGTATAGTAAAAAGGTGGTCAAGATATTTTATAATGGAGCGTCTTCAACTGACCCTTTACATTATGAAGAACAAATAAAAAAAAATGCGTAAAGAAATTCGTGAGAAATGCCGGGAAAATTAGTAAAATTTGTTTTGATCCATCAATTTACCCCCTATTTCAAAGGTAAATAAAATAGAAAGGAGAGAAATGCGTAAAAAACAGACAAATAATTGTAATATTGAAAGGAATGTAGATCCTTCCAAGCAGAGGTAAAATTGCCTAACGATATATCTTACTGAGCGTTTTTCTCTTTAAAGCATTTTCGAGTAATTATCGAGAACCATTGGTAGGCACTTCATCAAGAAAATTGGCACACGTGGCGTGCGTCGTCACTTTACAGATAAATCAGGGTTGCAAAGCTTCGCTGAGTGATAATTGAACGATACTACATATCGCGGACAAGGCCTACATCAATGTTATCAGATATTAGATATCATATAAGTCATAAAGCGGAGGAAATGCTTAAAATGCTGAATGTGGAATTGATCATAGAAATTATAAGCTATTGATCAAGTTATTTAATATTTATCAACTTGTTGCCGTTAGCTTTATCCGTTTAAATAAACCGTCTGATAGCTATTTGATAAATTTTAAGTTTACGTTACTGTTTATTTATTTATAAATGGACATCCAATTGATGTTACAGTATAACGAGGGTACATATAATTTAACAAAAAAAGTGTGTGTGTACTTACATAAGTAGTTATACTTCTTTGGCCTAACGAAGCAAAAATCATTAAAATGATATTCCTCGTGCTATTCTACGTTTTAAGAAAGAACAATTTTGTAAAAATCTTGCAAAGATGGCTTTGACAATTAATTATTAGATAATGAATACGGCTATATGGGCTTGAACCCTGTCCTAATAATGGACGAAGAAACCAAAAAAAAACGAATGACGCAAACGTCAGAAAATTTTGGGAAACAACTTCAACCTGTTCCTTTTATTACGGTGATTCGCGCGCAGCTTAAAATTTCACTCTCATAATGTTTTCATAACGCGCCTAAAGAAGTATAACTTCAATAATCTTACGACTGATGCACAAAATTTTAAGAATGTCACAGCATGCGTAGTAATAAGTAACATCCGTATTATATAAAAGGAATAAAATAAAATAAAGAGGAATAAAAGTGAATATATATGATAGTTATAATATAAACATTAGAAACCTAAAACCTATTAAAACTATATCTTTAAGTTTATAGCAATCTTTTAATTCCCAAAACTTTAGGATATTTAAAAGAAGATTGTCCATTTATAACTTTAACAAGAATAGGGAAAGTCGTTGTATTTAAACATTCCTCGATATTATAATAAAAATAAAGAACATCTACTTTATAAACTTATTACATTATTATATTTGCATAGTTTTAATGCTAAAGTGTTACAAATATTAAAACCATAAGTCTACTTTAGTTTGATTCCATGGACAATGTTGCTTCTCTCTAATCTGCCTCCTGACAACTTAACCTCCTCTTTGTACAGTAAGTTGTCAATCGGTTACTATTTACTAACGTGTTTAACACAAACAATCAGCAAGCCAGTCGAGCTACAACATTCGCATGGTATGGTTGCCTTCTAATACCATATTCGTACATTAAAAGAAGTAATTGTAAATTCTAATAAAGTGCTTATTGTGAAGACGACGTTTTAATTGCACTGACACAACAATATACTGAGTCAGCTCCATTTAGCAGGGAATCACGCTCACACTGTTATTTATTATTAATTTTTTATAATATTTGTTATGTTATTTAATTTAGTATTTTAATTCATATTGTAAATTATTGTTTTTTGTGTGAGTGTTTTTTATTGCTAATAAAGTGTGTTTCTATTTCTATTTCTTCTATTTCTAATTGTACGACCTAAAAAAAGCCTCTGACAGTAACAAACATTCTCTAACAGTTTCCACGTTGCCCTTGCCTTCGCTTTTCCAGTAATCTCTAGCTTTTTTTCAATAGGACCACCATTATATTTAGACATGCGTCAGGGTGTTAAGCTTAGTTAAGCTAACAGAAAGAACTCGCTAGCAGCATCGTGTGTAATAAATATTACATGAAACATTTGGAGACACATTTAACCTCCTCATAACTCAAAAACATGAACATGTTAAATTTAGAACATATTTTGAGACTTGCGAGATACATGTGCTCCACGGTTATTTAGATATTAACGTTCAAAAATCGTTAATTTTTATCACTGACTGACATGGGTTCAATGAGTCAGTTTTATAGTTCCACATGACCTTTATTATTTTTTTTTATGATAATAAGGGACGAGACGAGCAGGACGTTCAGCTGTGGTAATTGATACGCCATGACCATTACAATGCAGTGCCGCTCAGGATTCTCAAAAAACCCAAAAATTCTGAGCGGCACCACAATTGCGCTCGTCACCTTGAGACATAAGATGTTAAGCCACATTTGCCCAGTAATTTCATTAGCTACGGCGCCCTTCAGACCGTAACACAGTAATGCTTACACATTACTACATCACGGCAGAAATAGGCGCCGTTGTGGTACCCATAATCTAGCCGGCTTCCTGTGCAAAGGAGCCTACCACCTAGAAAGTTCCAATTGGATTAACATTATATTTTTTTTATAAATTGTTTTAATTACTAACATTTATTAAAGTGCCTATACTTTGTCTCACCGCCCGATGCAGAAAGCATATTTAATTTTAATGTTTCGTTATATCACATGCTATCTTTGTCTATCAAAATGAAAAGGAAAGTGACGGTATTATATTTAATGAAATATCAACCTTAAGGATCTGTTAACTGGCGGTCTGTGGCATCAATCAAAATTGATGACACCCCCGTATTTATGTCGATTTTAAGGCTTTCACGTGAATTTATAACAAGTGGAATACCACCCTTTTTTTCCCATATTATTGTTATGTACAAATGAAAACAGTCTAGCAAAGCAAACGTTCTCATTTTATTCTTCCGAATAAAATGAGAACGTTCAGCTTTAGAACATGCCAGTGGGAGGCTCCTTTACACAGGATGTCGGCTATATTATGGGTACCAAAAGGCGCCTTTTTCTGCCGTGAAGCAATAATGTGTAAGAATTATTGTGTTTCAGTCTGAAGGGCGCCGTAGCTAATAAAATTACTGGGCCAATGAGACTTAACATCGTATATCTCAAGGCGACAAGTGCAATTGAAATACCGCTCAGAATCTTAGGGTTTCTTCTCGCACTGCATTGTAATGGGCAGGGCGTATCAATTACCATCAGCTGTACGTCCTGCTCGTCTCGTCCCTTACTGTTATAAAAAAAAGCGAACATATAATTCGTATTTGAAAACTAGCCAAGTCCGATCTTAGGCTTCAATATAATAACCTAAGTTATAAGAAGAAATGATATTTCTGACTCACCATTGAACTTGGCATCTATTTAGATCTTACTTCTCAAGTTATTGAAGTTAGATATCTTAATACTTGTCTCTCATTTCACATTAAAATTTTTGATAACTATGTAACACTGAAAATGTTTAGAAAATGAAAAACGGCTTAATGTAGAAAGTTGCCATTACTTTTGAATATATTGTTTTTCGGAGTAATCTCCGTTCCTCACCCACTGAACTGATTGTCTTTTGGTTTCGGGTTCGTAGCAATATATCCAGCTTTCATCAGCTGTTTCGATGTCAAATACAGCATTTGAGTCACCGCCGTTGAACTTATCTAACATTTGGCGACACCAGTCCAGGCGAAGGTGTTTCTGGTCGTCGGTTAAAGTATGAGGAATCTATCTGGTACAAAGCTACCTGACGCCTAAATGTTCGTGTAATATTTTTTGAACTTAACTCATACTATACGGCTTGCCCGCATCTGCTGATAGGTCACTCTCTTATCTTCCTCTATCATGCGTCGCACAGCACTCATGTTATCTTCAGTAGTCGCTGTTAAAGGACGTCCCCCACGCGGATCATCATTGAGATTGCTACGTCCACGCTTAAACTCGTTAAACCAATTGTAAGTAGTGGCACGAGATGGGGCTTCATTAAGAAATGCTAATCGCAGCCTATCAAAGCTTTGTTGTTCAGTAAGCCCACAACGAAATTCATAATAAATCATTGACCGAAAATTTTCTCGCGTTAGGTTCATTTTCACGTGTAACAAGAGTTTTAGATTTGCCGCCAATTTACAAAAACAAATGACAAATGAATGAATATACATCATTAAGTTACCAAAAAGTTCTAAAATTGAAATTAAAAAAAAAATGTTTTCATTAGCAAAACTGGCCAGTTCAAACATTTTCAGTGTACTACAGTCTACCCACGTAGTACACTATTTTCTTTGAATATATCTATTTTTAACTTTAACTTTTGTTCTAAAAAATCATTGAGAGTCTTTAAAAAAAAATATAATAACTGTTACCTTCCAATCTATTCTCTATTAGACCACTTCTATTTATTCTTACTAGCATGTGTGCAACTTTTAGCTGATGCGATTTAGAATAACAATTCTTACTATAACAATTCATAATCAGTCCATGATATATTTATCAACGCATCTCAGATAACGGTATCTAAAGAATATATCCAGTTATGTGTTTATCCAGCGCGATTATTGACGGTGCAAGAATTAACAGTATTCAATTGTGATTGAATACATGGCTATAGAGCTAAAGCTTAATGCGAAGATCTTAATGAACCAATACCGATATGTTTATGAAAACAACAAAAAGCAGCCAAGTACGAGTCGGACCCATAAAGGGTTCTTGTCGTTCGTTGTAACGATATAATATGACATAATAAGAAAACTACTTACCAGATCTCGTTCAAACCATTTTAGTATCAGTTCAGTGGAAGTTTGCATGGCTATGTATAACATATATTTTTTTGGTTTTATCATTCTCTTATTTTACATGTTACACACATTTCACCGCATTGGAAGTGTCACTCGCGCAAACTATTCAGTTTAGAAAAAAATGATATTAGAAACTTCAATATCATTTTTGAAGACATAGATATATAGGGTTTGATGAATAAAAGTTTTTGAGTTTCAGTTCTAAGTAAATTTGGGGGAACCCCCAAATTTATTGTGTTGTTTTCTATTTTTGTGTAAAAATCTTAATGCGGTTAACAGAATACATCTACTTACCAAGTTTTAACAGTATAGTTCTTATAGTTTCGGAAAAAGTGGCTGTGACATACAGACATGACGCATCTATAAGGGTTCCGTTTTTTGCCTATCATATTATGTAAAAGTAAAGTAAAAAAGTCTTGTCTACCATATTATGTAATTTTAATTATAAGTTAATAGTTGGTTATGCTTGTAATTTTAATAAGGACTGAATATAAAATGATTCTGACAAGTCAATTAGTCATACAGTAACAGATAAATACTGAGGTCGACGTGTTATTTTGTGAAGACTGTGACAAAATGGAAGACTCCCTTTGAGTAGCTATCAGCAGGTACAAGAGAACATCCAAAGATCACTCGCGTGTGTTGGAGAGAGGCTTTTGTCCAGAAATGGACAAATACAGGCCGATAATAGTGACGATGAGATAGGTAGTAAGGTGAAGTACAGGTTTACTAGTCCACTTCCTTAGGTAGATCACTACACTGCCAGAAAATTAGCTCTTTTAAGTCTTGAACAATATTCAATTGGCAATCTGAGATTAATATTTAAGCCAGATTTTTACTTTTGGCATTTCAGTAACCGATCGGTGAAATGATTTGGCCATATTTTTTAAATCAATCTATGGGATTCCGTTTTGGTATTGTTAGCTTGCATGAATATCACAGATAGGCTTTGGGTATATATTATTATTTGTCAATTTCTTTAACATAAGATACTTAAAACTTATCTCCTGTGTTAGGATGCAGTACTCTTTTACCTTTATTTATTTGTATAAAGCTACAATAATTATATACTTAAAAGTAATTCATAAAGGTTAACTGACAAAAAGGAATATATGAAACAGAGATGGGGGTAGTATTATATAATGTTCTGAGGTAAGTTCAGAATGGAAATTGTTTGTGTGTGTGTGTTTAGTATATTCAACTCAATAACTATCCTACCCAGTCATACGATTTGGGTTCTAGCCAGATAGATGTTACTTTTTTCTTTTACATTCATACAGGTTTTTTTGAATAGATTTGTAATTCTACATTTATTACATTGCTAGCCGTTCCCGCCCGCTTCGCTGGACGAATTTTAAAAGGATGGAACGTCGGAAATTATAAATATATATATATAATCCATAAACCATGTAGGATAAATTTCGCATCGAATGGTGGTAGTTTCATGTCGATACGATCAGTGGTTTAGGCTTGAAAGAGCCTCAAACAAAGACCATTTCGTTATATATATTGTTTTTTTTTTTTTAATAGATTTGTAATTCTACATTTATTACATTATATCATTTGGCAGAGCGCTTAATGAATATCTATCAACAAAAAATGTCTCAAAAAACAGCAACATATGAATTGGAATATGAGATTGACGAATTGAAAATCACATTCAGGATGACGGATGTCATAAAGTATAGATTCTAAAATATAATAATGAACTGGAAATCAGATATTGAATGCATCTGCCAATCGTATTTGGATTAGATGTGCTGCCAACTCTCCATATCGATGGTGAGTAGAGTTTAGCCCCTTTCAAAATGGTCCAATTATCAAGACTAAAGGCACATAACGTTTAATTAGTTGGCTGATTGCCACAGCTGTTTATCTTCTCACTCTGAAGTCCAGATCAGTTTCGAATTAATTTTAAATTGGCTCTGAATTGAGTTATCGTAAATTACCGTAGTGTTATCGTAGCCTATAATATTTTGCCACATTATAATATCGTATAAATTTACTAATTAGTTTAAATTATTTTCTTTCTTAATCTTATTACCATAATTATTCACTTCTATTTGTCCAAATATATATTTTCTCTGTCTTTTTCATTTATAATATTACATTAACTAAAGCTAGTTTTAAAATCGCTGTTATTGTTGTATTTTATTAGTTATTAATTTATGCTAAACATGCTGTGTACACACCCTCGTGCAGTTGTAGCCTATCTTGTATTTAGCTGATAGTTCTTTTGTTAATTATGTTGTGTGTACCTATTAAATAAATAAATATATAAATCGTAAAGTGATTACTTCTTTTTCTATCGAATGCGTGAATATTTTGGACCTGACGTCACTCGGAAGGCGGCCCTATCCCTCTATTAAATTCCGAGTAATAAAATATCACATTAGCGTGTGGTGTGCTGTCTATACGGCCTATTTCCACTCCCTGTCTCCACTCTTTCAATGACACTGCCCAATTTTTAACCAACTTCAAAAAATGAGGAGGTTCTCAATTCGTCTGTATTTTTTTATGTTTGTTACAAAAATAACAATAACAGTAACTAGAATTAGATTGTATAAAAATACGCAATTCTATTTTCACTTTTAAGTGCATATTATTATATCTATTGTTTTGGAATAGTTTTTGTTGAAATCGGTTATTTGTTGTTAGTTTTTTTTTTCTGTTTTGTTTGTTTTATATTATGATTTTATTTATTTAGTTTACTCAGTCGTTTCGCAGATTAGCTGTTAAAACATATAGACGAGACAAAAATGTATAATAAATTATACATAATGAAGAATAAAGTATTTGTATTATGTAACATAGCGAGTGATGGACATTTTCTTCTGGTTTTTGTTCGCCGTTGCTTTTTGTATGTAAAAAATATTTTATTCTAATAAAAACTTACCTTGATTCCACGCAGAAGTGATATTTTCTTGGTAAAAGTATTCGTTCTCCTCCTCATCAGACCACAGCACGCCTTCGATACTGGAAGTGATACCCTGAGCGTCTACACCTTCAATAACAGATCGCCTCGACAGCTGATCGTAGCTAGGTGGCCTTGTCAAGGAACCCTGTGATATATCCACCAAAGATGACCGAAAATTCTTATAACTTCGGCTATCGATCGGTCTGTAGTACCTCAAAGATCTGCTGTCTTCGGACTTATTTGATCTTAAAGAGCGACAGTCGTAACCATCATTTGTTATATCACCTAAAGATACTTTAAAGTTGTTGAAAGTAATGTCTCCCAGGGGAACCTCGCACGAGCGACGTTTCATGCTCGTCTTCTGCGATGGAGCCTCCCCTGTTGCTTGCATTTGGCGACTGACACCAGCGCTATGCAGGAATTCATTAGAATTATACATTGTGCCTAATAACTAAATAGGAACTGATTTGACTAAAATTGGAATTATTCGTTCGTTTGCGTCGATTTCGGCGGGATATCTGAAACAAAGATAGGATATTTAGATTGAAAGTTGTAAAACTATTTAAAAAATAAAATTTTGTAATATTAATAGCTCACTTGATAATAGCGCCATCTCTGCGAATTGTATTACACGATAATAATAAACGTAAATTTTAGACAGAACATTAACTTACACACGAAAGAACTTCAATAATATTATACTAGATGGCGCTTTCTTCAAATAAAAATAAAAGAGCCATCCATATGTAATCTCTTTGCTGTTTACTTAATTAATAAATAACATTATTATTATGTTAATTGACTTGGCTATACTGCATAACATAGAAATTTCGGTGGAAGGTTAGAATGAACGGTTTCATTATATTCATACATATTAATTAATCAAGCTTCGACTTTCGAGTCTAAGATTATATTTTATATGCGTAAATTATCTAAGTTTAGGGTACTTAATCGCAATAAAACCGTGTCAGAATACACAATCCGTGATCAAGTGAGTTTTGTATCTATCTTCATAACAGCGTATAAAAGAGATAGAAGACCTTAGATTACGTATTGTTATTTGTTAGGCTATTCACTAAGTTCAAACCGTGTTAATTCTTGAAGGCCTTTTTAAAAAATATGAGCAGTAGGCAGTGGCACATTCGATTCAGGATGCCGTCTAGAAAAAGGTATCGATAAAAGATTGCAATTATTAAAAAAAATGTCTATAATAGTTAAGTATAGGTATATAATTAGATATTGTCTCTAGCGGAAGCGTGCGTCTAAACTCTAAAGTGTAACATCCGCGCTGACACCTACTTTCGGCATTGAATTAAAATTGCAAAATATAAGATTGCGTTCCGGAAATTGATCTATATTCGAAATTCCTTAAATAGGTATTAACAGTATTTGAGCTACTAACGATAAACTAAGTGTTATCTATTTCATATTCATTTCTACTAGGCATTATTCCGAATCGACTGAACAATCGCTCATATTTTAAGGAGTTTAATCGAGAATTTTGAATTTCGCTTTTTGAAATACAGTAACGCAGTCTCTAAATATTAGCCTCAGTTTCCACATCTTCACTGGACTCTGGTGTCCACCAATACAAGCACGATCTACGGACTTAACTGTTTTAACCTCAAACATATTTAAAAAAATGACAACCGAATAAAGCATTCTAATAAAATTGCTTCCAAAGATCAAATCTGGTGGTAAAGTCGAAGCAGATAAATCGGAACTTTTTTAATATAACAAAAAATCGGAGCTATGTGTTAGGCTTTCATTGGACAAGGCAGACGTTGAATTTGGTATTGAATGGAGAAATTGTTTTGGTAAACTTGCATCAGCTTGAAATTCACGTAGAAAATATAATTATTTCTAATCGATGTACAATGTTGTGAGATCCATGTTAGTATACATGGATCGTCGGTCGATTTATTCAGTCCCCACTTAAGGGTATTACGTAATTAGCTTACCTAATAACATCAGTGACCATAAATTAATAATAAAAATCTGTGATGCTTTAAATAAATAGATTAAACACTATAACACTGTTTTTTTCCTTATCAAAAACATAATGTATCAAGTAATACATATTATATTAAATTAGATTACTTAGTGCAATTGCAAAGACAATCTTTTTTTAAAACATAAAAGATTTTAAGAAAACTGGACCAAAATGGCAAAATATTTTAGTTATTAAATTAATTTTAAAGTCGGTACTTTTTTGTTACAAATAAATACCGTAATCAAACACGATACCTACATAACGACATTAAATAACGAAGACTTCCTATATATTTTAGGTTCTTTCCATATATTATAACACTTATAATGTTTTATAATAAAATGCCATGAAAATAATTGCAATAAGTCTCAGTGAAAAATCTTTCATTTAAGATGGCGAACATTGTAGGAGACTTTGAAATAAGACAAACAACATAAAATTAAATGCTAGAAGACGTAACCGAACACCGGCTCACTACAAGCTTTAATTACACTGGCAATGCAAGAGGTACCGTAATAACTTTGTTATAATGACGCTCTAGCCCCTTGGAAACTTTGTCATACTTCCTATTTACTAACGAGCTTTACTTCAAATATAACTTTTGATAAATTATCACGGTTAAACGACGACCTTCTCCAGAATCCCTCGGATATTTTGTGACAAAATTACACTCAAAATATTTGGTACTCAATTTACTCAAAATGTAATTAAAGATCTTACAAAGGTAAGATGTTTGATGTCACTTTGATGGAATTCAGTAAAATGTAGGTAATATCTTAAATATAGGTAATAAATAATTAGACGTGATGTTAATGTCTTTATTTCTTATCATGCCCTGGTATAGTAAAAAACGAATACTTCGTTAACAGAATAATTTTTTTTTACTAAATATTTTGCTCACAAGATAAACAAGCATAATTTAGAGGTTTTATTATAATTTAATTGTAGGTTATGACTTAAATATTAATTTCTGAGAAATAAAAGGTATTTGATCATAATAATATGATGTATGTTCACCAATTGATTTTTATATAGCAATTTGTGCTGAGTTAGTCTCGTAAATCTACGATAGAAAAGAAAAAACAAATCCAACGGTAAGATTTGTTCTGGAATGTTCGCTAAGAAAATTGGTAATCCTTCAGCAGAGAACGACAAATTGCAGTCAACTTGCAATCGAAGTACAGAAATACCTACAACATGACGCTTGCTAGGTTAGCCATCATTTAAAAATATAATGGATAATTATTCGAAATATAACTAATAATGACAATAAGTTTGTTATTCGCCCATATCTGTTAAGGGGCTTGGTATCGTAAAATGATCACCTTTGAGGGCCTAATCATCTGCATTGATTGAGCTGGGAGATTTAAAAAAAATACATCTTAAGGACTAGTTATCTTCAATCCGAACGTTTAAAAATTATTATTAATTATTGAAATGAAGCTGTAACTTTGTCAGTTAAGTTTAAATTTGCTACTGTTTCTAATTTACTGGCGATATTTTTATCGCTCTAACAAGAGAAAATAGCTATTTTATTTCTCTGAATAGTGAAAGTTTTAAAAATAACTTTGACATAAGGGATTTTATATTATAATCACTACAAACGGCCGTCCCCGGGTCCGTGTGCGGTCGACGATAGTCAGTGTGCTGCTGACTGAGCGAAAAGATTGTATTGTTTTGTCCTTAATATTTTAAATTGTAAACGTGTCCATGGAGAGAATGTATGCAACTCCCAGTTAGTGGTGAGTTAGGGGCAAGAAATACGTTCCAACTGCTTGATCTGAAATAAATTTAATTTCCAACAGACCATCTAAAGATTTCTGATGGATAGACGAATAAAATCAGTAAAGTATGAAAAAGTTGAGTTTACGATGAACATAGAATATATATTTATATAGAACATATAATTACATCCCTAATTGTAAAGCTCAATTTAATTGAAACGTCATGAAGTTTGACAGTTGTTTAAAAACACAATATTTATTGGATAACATGTTTAGTTTTTGTGTATTTGTTTTATTCTTACTTAAATCTGCCTTAATCTTGTAATTTCTTCCGACTAAAACAAGACAGTTGAGTTTTTGATTTACCAATTTTTAATATAAGTGAGAAATAGGATTCTCTCGAACGGTTCCCAGTTGTTTCGTCGAAATTCGTTGATTAATCATTCCTACCAAATGCACCAAGATGTCGTTTTAATTCGATAGATTCAAATTATTATATGTTTTCTTAATTTTACCAAATTCGTCGTCAAATCGACTAACGTAAACTTTGTTCATAAACTTTCGAAAGTATGTAGGACCTAGTCACAGAGAAAGGTATTACCGAAAAGCAATAACACGAAATAAAACGGAGGCAGCAGAAAAACACATTGCCTCGCTTGAAACGTAAGCTGGATTTGTTACGAAACTTGCTTTATATTATTTTGCCTGCTTTCTGATAGTCCTGAGGGTCAGGGTATGATGAAGTTAGGTGGCGATGGCAAATTTTCTTAACCTTCTAAATATTAAAAACAATGCAATTGTTTAAGTACGTTTCAATGTTTATGAAGTGAAAATTTCATTAAAAACGTTGGACACTTTTGGGGAAAAGATTTGCATTTTCCGGGATTATTACGGCAAAAAGATTAAAGTATAATGTAAAGAATATAAGAGTGGCAAAAATGATGAATCTTTTATATGAATAATTGAATAATTTGCCCATAACTACTCTATGTACTTAAATCTCTTTGCTGTCACGCATTTGACATTTGATAGGAATTTAAACATGAATCAAAATTATTCATTTCTCATTTTAGTAACCATAAGCCCATAATTAGGTACTATTTTTGAATACTATTACAATAAGAATATGTTATAGTAATTATGAATGAAAATGATGTTGAATATGAATATTAAATTTAAAATATGTATTTATAAATGTGTTTGTTTGTGTATTCAAGTTAAATAATTTCTTACAAAAATACATCCTTACAATAGCAAAAAAAATGTTTAAAATTTCACAAATTTAATTCGAAATACGACTGTAAATATGACATTTAATATTTGTAAAATGGTGTTACTGGTAATTAATTTAAATGTTTGGCAATTCGTCTCATTGGTTGGAAAATTTTGTATTATAAATTTAAGCATTGAATGAAATTCATAAGTGAAATTCGTCGACCTGAATAAAAAATTTAATTTTGATTGATAGTTTGATGCCGTTTAACTTCGTGGCTTAAAATATCTTTTCTCATATTCTCATATATCTTTTATCATATACATATATATATATATATATATATATATACTACTTTACTAATCTACTATTTAGCTTAGCTTCGGCAAATTATACATGACAAACAGTATTGGGATCAGTAAACAGCCAGTGGGAGGCTCCTTTGCACAGGATGCCCGCTAGATTATGGGTACCACAACGGCGCCTATTCCTGCCGTGAAGCAAGCACATGGTGACGAGCGCAATTGTCGTGCCGTTCAGAATTTTGGGTTTATCAAGAATCCTGAGCGGCACTGCATTGTTATGGGCAGGGCGTATCAATAACCATCAACTAAACATCCTGCTTGTCTCTTGCTTGTGCTTTATTATAATAAAATAAAGTATTTCTATTTTTTATAAGTACGATATTTTTCTACAACTATGTTGAAAGTCAAACTGAAAATCTAATTAAAATAATGAATTGTTTTGAGCGGTTTACTGTCTCTTGTTTAAGTGGACTGTATTGTGCCGCCAATTATACGGGACACTGAAATCGTATTTAAAGTAGTATAAATTCTCAGTAATTGGACGATGTGTATTCATTATGAAACTGGAGCAAATTTTCATAATATTTATAGAGTTTCAACTTTCATAATTTTCCGAGTTGATGATAAAAGTATTATGACTACGATGACAGCTTTTTTTTAATAGGACAGAGATTGACCTAGTTAAAGTAAAAACGGTTTAGATTTTCGTTAACAATACATATAAATTTTATTTTAATTGATTTTAACATTAAATTATAATATGTATATTGCTATGGGGTAACGCTGCCGATATTAATACAATATTTGTGCTGCAGAAGAGGGCTATTCGCGCTATTTATAACCTAGGTCCTAAAGAATCATTGAGAGCAAAATTCTAAGAAATTAACATCTTGACTGTTGCTTCTCAATATATTCTTGATGATGTAATGTATGTTCATAGGCACATAAGTGAATTTGCCAGAAACTGTCATAACCACAATGTTAACACCAGAAACAGACATAAACTGTTGATGCCTACTACTCGCCTAAGTCGAGTTAGTAAGTCTTTTGTGGGGCGATGTATATGCTTTTACAACAAGATCCCAGAAACTGTTCAAAACAAAAGTATTACGTTATACAAAAGAATTGTTAAAAAACGTTTGTGTGGTAAAGGTTACTATAACATAAATGACTTACTTAATGATACCACAGATTGGGAATGGAGTGACCACCCTCAGGCTATTAAATAATAAGTTTTATTGTACAATATTACTTTGTAAACATATTTATTTGATGAAAAAAAAAGCCCGCTGAGTTTGTTGCGCCCATTCTTCTCAGGTCTGAGGCATTCAGTTTGGAATGGGTGGTAGTTTTTTTGACTTTCAATACGTGATGGCAAATCCTATTTTGAATAAAAATATTTGAATTTGAATACATAAATACGTGATACGAGTACTTTAGATCCTTAGTAAGAATTTCATATGGCACAGTTAGTGTTAGTTAGTTTGTAAATTGAAAGTTGTTCTAGATAATATAATAAAATCACTTTAACGAACCACTTGATTAGGATATATATATTCAATTATTTCAGGTTACATTACAAAGCCCGGTAAAAATGAGGTTGGTATCTACTATTGATGAATAAAAAACGTTAATAATAAAAAAATTGTTATAAAAATCCCAGAAGGCGCTTAAAAATTCTATGAATTATGGCCGAATTAAATACAGTGCACATACCATTTCAAACTACAGTAATACGACTAAGTTAGTAGTTACAGGTAAACAATACGCTCAAATTAATATTATATATATTAAATTAATATATATTCAGAAATTGATAGTGTTATTTAAAAAAAAATCATGCAGATCGACTTTAGCCCCGTAAATCCCAAATAATCACAGTCCGAGCCTTTTGAAATTGCAATTAACGGTACGTTTAAAGAGGCATTAAACTATAAAGTTAGTATCAAGTTCAAATACTGACGCCGATTAAAAACGTTTATATTTTGTCGATGACTTTCGATATTAAAGTTCGTGAATAGCAAGCAGGCTTGAGTGAAAGAAAAAAAAGTGTCAGTCAAATCCAGTCTTCAATCCAATCAGTCAATTCCACCTTCGCACGACACGCCACAAGTTACGATATCATACCCACCATCTGGATGTGTGGCGGTCCTTCACAGTGCGGTTTTCAAGGAGCTTTCTTCCAAGTACTACAAAGCTGTGGAATGAGCTTCCTTGTGCGGTGTTTCCGGGAAGATACGACATGGGTACCTTCAAAAAAAGCGCTTACACCTTCCTTAAAGGCCGGCAACGCTCTTGTGATTCCTCTGGTGTTGCAAGAGAATGTGGGCGGCGGTGATCACTTAACACCAGTTGACCCGTACGCTCATTTGTCCTCCTATTCTATAAAAAAAATCTCTTGTTTTATCACTTGCATTTAGGATATTATTACTTTAATTATCAATAATTATTTCTACACAATTATTTACTCGATTCTGTGTGGACTCCAATCACGAGTCGAAAGCAAATATTTATAGACACTTGCAAAGGAACTTTTGTGTCGTTGGTCTTATTATTCTTTCACGTCTTTAATTAGTCTTTTATTGTTCTAATGTTATATAAAATATTATTATTAGAAATGGCCTAGGAGTTTATATTTAAATTAAAAAAATAATAATAGTCCTACGCAAAGGACTATCGTGTTAAGTTACTAATAAAAAGAAACATTTTTGTAATACCGTCATAATAATGTTATTACCGTTTTAGTTTTAACGGAAAAAGAATTAGAAGAGAATCTTAAAACGATCTTCAACGAGTAAAATTTTTATTAAATTCCAAATATTTACCAAACAAGTATTTTTATACAAAAACTAGACCTAATGAGGTAATTTTAATGTTCATTTAAAACCACAAGGTACTATTATGAATATTGCCACAGCTGCGAGAATATTATATTGAATCAATTTTGTTTTTCTCGTTTTTTGAAATGCGTTCAAATGACCAAATTTATAATGCACAGATGAATTTGAAGTTAAAATTCTGCAAGAGTAAAAGCATTCATCTGCGAAAATATTTCAAACAAACATCCTCAGTAGGATAAATGAAACTTAAAATAGTCAAATCAAATCAACATCACTTTATTTATTTAGGTTAATGAATTATAAATGTCAAAAGTAATGTATTTACAATTTTCCGCCACATCGAAAAAGGTTAAGTTTGATAACACGGCACAGGAACACGTTGAAACTCTCTTAAATCCAACATTTACTGCTTCATCGCACTATAAATTATTTTAATTCCAATCTATCTCATTATTCATTTAAAGTTAACTTATTCATTGAATTAATTATGCATAGAATACTCTAAAATCCTGAGATTAGAACAGCCGTGTCTCAATGAAACCAGAAGATTCTCATTCAAATTACTTCAATTACAAATGTACATAGTAAATTGCAAGCTCATCAATAATTATATCAAACAAACTTTAAGCAAAGCTAAAGCAAATTCAGGTAAAGGGTTGTAATTACGAGGAGCTTCTTCATTAATTAAGTCTTCAGCAGGAGACAAGAAATGTTGGCCGCGTCACAAAGGGTATGCCTTATTGTTTTAAGTTAGAATTTAACGGTGCGACTTACGCATAAGCGAGCGATTCTCAACATTTATTAGACCTATTTATATATATATATATAATCTCTCAAAGGTGGTTTTCTGGAGTAACGACATTGCTTTCTTATTCTTAAAGCAAATTCTATTAAAAGCCTTTATAAAGTATATAGAAATGTTAAAATATTATAAATCTCCCACAAAAATTTATAAAAACTAAGTCTGTAATTATAAAGCCCGGTAAATGCACCATATAGCTACATTAAATAGTTAAAATATCACAGAATTAGTGAATTATCATTCCAAATACAAATATTTGACGAAATAATTCAATAAGTATACGGAATTCTATGTAAATAATAGAAAGTCTGTTTGCAATCTAATTAATTGATGTTGTTTCATAATTATAGATCGATACTAAAGAGAAGTGAACAAGTTGTATCCAAATTAAATCGAATCTTATTCAATAAACAGCATTAATAAATTTGTTCAAAAGTCAATCAATTCGGGTTTATTTAAAAGTGGCAAGAAGTTATTTTACTCTTTAAATAAATGGCCTAATAATTAAAAAGAAATACATTTTACTATATTTTACCAAATAGCAAAGTAATAAATCAAACATAGTTTTTATTTGTCTACGTAATTTTACTTTTTAAATTAATTTGTTTCTAAAACGCCCGCTTACGCAATGAAACAGCTGTTTTAGTCTTTGAAACAATGTCAGCACGCAGCTATTCCCCATGTTTAGTACAGTGGTATCGTCAGTAACAACATTCCAACGTAAACACAAGATTTCGCCCTTTATATCTTGGTATTCGCGGTACGAGAACATTGTTTCGAATTCAGATTCTTGGTCCTTTGTTAATGGAATGTAGAGACACCAGATATATGATACTCATATGAAAATAAGTGTTTACAACAGATTATCTAGTGTCACATGAAAAAAGTTTTGATAAATATATATATGTATATATATATAATATACTTATACATACATTTATTTTAGCATTGAGTTTTATTTTGTTAGTATTCGTCGTAAAAATTTATTAAACAATGAAATCCCTGTCTATAATACCACATCCATAGTTATTCATTAAATTTAATGACAAAAAACACTATTTTGCTTTGCTATAAGTATACAAAAAATAGGAAAGTAAAAGTTTTAAAATTATATACTTTTCAAGTGAAATATGAATTATTAAGCTTTAAGAAATGAATCAATTATAAAGTTATATATTATAATACTTAAATATTAACTTACGAAATACAGTCCATGATAATTTTACATCATACTAGCTGACCCAGCAAACGTTGTATTGCCGATATTAAAATCGCGATACAAAAGTATCTGTTGATCGTAGATAGGTGAAAATTTGTAGTTGTATGTATTTTTTAATGCTGACTCATAATCAAACAAATAAAAAAAAAAAAAATTAAAAAAAAAATCGTGTGGACCATCCTTAACATTTAGGGGGATGAAAAATAGATGTTGTCCGATTCTCAAACCTACCCAATATGCACTCAAGATTTCATGAGAATCGGTCAAGCCGTTTCGAAGGAGTTTAACAACAAACACCGCGACATGAGAATTTTATATATTAGATTAATACCAGATCTGCCAAATAAACGTAGAAGGAAAGCCTCTAATATTTTTATATAATGTAAGGCTATTCTTACAAATCTTGCTAAATAGATACTTAATATTTCAAGAAATTCAAAATAACTTTAAATTATTCAAATTTTTAATGCTATAATTTTGAAACCCTGAGACTATATTAAGAGAAGTCTAAGTTCCTATTCTACTGAAAGAGCGAAACATTGATTATTCTGTTTATATTTTTTCTTATGCTGTAATCATTTAAAATTATTATTCCATGTAAGTAAAAATAGCTACATTTGTTAAAGGAATCTACATGAATAGCACCTTAATCATTTAAATAGTCATTCAAAAGCTTTTAACCGAAAAATGATATTATTATTAAAATATATTTTTATAAATTTTTCTATAAGATCCAGACAGTTCATATTGAAACCTCAATAAATCTTGTAGTAATTACAAATCACCGTAGAAGGTTATTTATATAGACATCCGCATGGGGAAATTGTCTATTCCCAAAGTTACGACTGGAGTGAAGTTCCGGCTACACAGAGAACAATATTATTATATATTCAAATTCTGTTGTCAGTTATTTCCGTAAACGTCAATCACGTATTGGCCAACCCTTTGTTAACATAAATAAAGGTTTTCTGTGTATTAATACAACAGAATTTGTGAGAGTTGAAGAGAATATAATATAATTATTGTGAAATATTTTCAATTTCCTTGCGAATGTCGTAAATTGATATAAGAAGAGAATAGCTATACATTTACCCACTAATAAACGCGAAGTAAAATTATTCCAATTTTAAAACTTTTCCGCCTTACAAATACGACATTTGATTTATTTATTTTGATGTATAAACATTTCCCGCGTTTATTTGCAAAGATGTTTGACATTTGGGTTACTTAAGAATTATCATTGTATTGACAGTGTTGTCAGTGATATTTTGCATATTCTTGGTTTGATCTCATGTATAACTTTATACCAAATTTATTTGTAGGGCCGCTTGTCTTTATCATTACAGAAGTACATGGCAGGGAGAAGTAATTTAAAGCTTGGAGTAACTTTACAGGGCGTTTATTAATAATACAGACTGTGCCTTTTTTGTTTATTAAGGGCACGCGTCATTGCGCAGTCAACAGCGCGGTTGACGGTTGAAAGCGAAAAGCGCGCGCTGTGATTCCCGTTATCCCGCGTCGTGTGGATTCCTGTACCACAAAGCGTTCAACATCAACGGCGGAACTAAATGACTATATTGGAGTTGCGTTCGTTAGCGCATTCAATTATTGAAAGCGCCAAACAAAAGAAAGAGGAAGACGAAAGTTGAAGGTGAAAGGCACAGTGTAGACAGTATTAGCGTTAGAAATAAGCGACAAAGAGATTTTTTTTTATTGTTACATGACTGTATCAGTGGGAGGATTCTTAGCAAAGTATGCAGTTATAGATTTAGAAATTTGAAAACAAAATTTTATGAACGATGCGGGACTCGCACACACGACCTCTGACGTTCCGTGCCAGTGCTCTCTCAAGTAAACCTTCCTATAACGAAGTACCTATTCTCTTCTTATATCAATTTACGACATTCGCAAGCAAATTGAAAATATTTCACAATAATTATATTATATTCTCTTCAACTCTCACAAATTCTGTTGTATTACTGCGCAGAAAACCTTTATTTATGTTAACAAAGGGTTGGCCAATACGTGATTGACGTTTTCGGAAATAACTGACAACAGAATTTGAATATATAATAATATTGTTCTCTGTGTAGCCGGAACTTCACTCCAGTCGTAACTTTGGGAATAGACAATTTCCCCAGGCGGATGTCTATATAAATAACCTTCTACGGTGAATTGTAATTACTACAAGCTTTATTAAGGTTTCAATATGAAATGTCTGGATATTATACAAAAATTTATAAATAGACCATCAAGAATGAAAATGGGAGGTCAATAAATAGAAGCAGTCGTGATATTATCTGTCAACTGGGGCTGAAACACAATGTTTTCTCTACAACCCAAAAATAAAATCGCCAAGTGTACGTAAGAGCATCAAACTGTCGACTTTATAAAGCTTTTGAAATACTCGGCTGTCATGGTTAAGTCGGAGTCAGACGTTGGCACAAAAATCGTGTTTGTAAAAGAAATATCCACAGAGTTAGTTAGGGTTAGACAGACCGGATAAATTACATTAAATTGGAAATACACATTTATGGTTTTTAACAGTAACATTAAGACTTTGACAGCGATAGCATTTTTCTTTCTATATAACTAAAAAAAGTCTTTGAATTATTTGAATTTGAGTAATCTAGTGGAAATTGTGACAGCCATGTCCATCATCAGACCTCGACGTTTAAAGACCTAGGAAGCTTCTTCTTCTCACGATGGTGTCCGCATGTCTGTATGTATGTATGTGTGTGGCTCGACGGATTTCATCGCAATTGGTGCCATTCAAAAGGGCTTGACCAAACTTTGATTTGAAGAAATCTCAAAAAAACTACGAAATTTTTATTTCATTTGTGTTTTTTTTGGAATAATTTTTAAACTGCTTTATCGGTAGATTCCAAAAACTAATCAACTCTTCACATCAAAACACCACGTCGATCGTCACCAAGCCGGTCAAAATCAGACGATTCATTTGTGAGTTATGATTATAATTTTGTATAAATAACTATTTTGGGAGAGACCTTTGTCCAGCATTGGACGTCTTCCGGCTAAAATTATCATGATAACTAATTATAGTTTTGCTCTGATGTGGACGTGAGAGTAACGGAGTTGAGCTTGCAAAGAAAATAAATCATTCAAGGCACCCAAACAGTTTTCTTTTCTAAAAATATCGAAAAGAAACATTACATTTCTTTACTTTAATTTCCTGCGTTTGTCGGATTGAGATTTATTATTATTTTAAGTAAATTAAAGTAAAAAACATCCTAATCTATTGGTTTTTAACTCTTTGTTGATAACAAAGCGATGCACGTCATGGTAGAAAACGGTCTAATCCACATACGTCACTCGGCTTGATTACAAATGAATATTTCATAAGAGATATAATATGGGTTGAAGGAAATGCTTTCCATGCTGCATTGAAATCGAAATATTATATCTTTGGCGTGTTTTACTGAATTTAATATATTTAAGTTGCTTTTAGGGGAAACTTGTTCTATTTTTCATGAGAACACTCATCTATACAAATACTAGTGATTTGTACTAACTTTATTCCGATGTGTAAGTATGTGCTGTTTTTTATGATTAAACTAGCTGACACAGCAAACGTTGTATTGCCGATATTAAAATCGCGATACAAAACTAACTGTTGATCGTAGATGGGTGAAAATTTGAAGTTGTATGTATTTTTAATGCTGACTCATAATCAAACAAATTTAAAAAAAAAATGTCAAAAAAGTTAAAAAAAAAATGTGACGTGGACCACCCTTAACATTTAGGGGGATGAAAAATAGATGTTGTCCGATATTCAGCCCTACCCAATATGCATGGGTCATGAGAATCGGTCAAGCCATTTCGAAGGAGTTTAATTACAAACACCGCGACATGAGAATTTTATATATTAGATACATAGATTGAGGATAGGTCTCCGCTACGCTCTAACAAGATACCGCACTACCTAAGAACTAAAAATTAAAATTAAATGTTAGGGTCTGTTATATGATCTGCAATCTGAGCATTTAAAGATTTTGTGAAACATAAAATACCATAAAATAATAATTTATTGAAATTCAACTGTTTCCAACTTTAAATTTGCTGCTTCTTATTCAAATTCTATATTTTTGTTTAAAATAGGATATAAAAAACACAAAGTTAAAAACTACCACCCATTTCAAAAGGTATGCCTCAGACCTGAGAAGAACGGGTGCAACAAACGCAGCGGGGTTCTTTTTTTATATAAAAATATGGTTACAATGTAAAATCATAAGATCCAATTTATTATTTAATAGCCTATTGGCTGGCGCTCAATTCCCAATCAGTGGTATCATTAAGAAAGCCATTTATGTTATAGTAACCTTTACCACACAAACATTTTTTAATAATTCTTTTGAATTTTCTAATACATTTATGGCTCTCACAGGAAAAAACAGCTGCTATTTTATTTCTCTTAAAAGTGAGAGCTACTAAAGATTATGTTACGTATACGGTTTTTAAGGCACCCCACTCTAGCCGAAGGATTGTCCTGATGCTCCAGATGGATGTGTTTAGGATCATCATGACAGAATCTACACATACTGGTTCCAGTGAGAGAGTTTGTAATGGTCAGAGAGGAAACCTGTAATGTTCTATTCAGTGGCAGGATCAAGAGTACCATACGAAAGGAAGGATCTTTGTAAGTAGACAAGGCTTTTAAAATATATCAGGATCGTGGCACGCATAAGGGCTGAATATCTGTCATCCCATCTGGTGTAATACCAGTGGGAGCCTTTTTTACACAGGATGCCGGCTAGATTATGGGTACCACAAAGGCGTCTTTTTCTGTCTTGAAGCAGAAATGTGTTAAATTACTGGGCAAATGA
Organism: Leptidea sinapis; assembly: GCF_905404315.1. NCBI lineage: Eukaryota > Metazoa > Arthropoda > Insecta > Lepidoptera > Pieridae > Leptidea > Leptidea sinapis. The sequence goes on from NC_066298.1 coordinate 8,648,516, forward strand.
GACTTAACATCTTATGTCTCAAGGTGAGGTTGTACGCATTGTAGTGCCGTTCAGAATTTTTGTCTCGTCGCTTATGATAATAATATCATAAAAAACAGGCCATAATATTATGGTCTGATTATAATATTATGCAATTTAAAATCATATAGTATCGATTACTTATACAGCTATTAATAATCAAGGTAGTAACGAGACACTCAGTATCATTTTGTTGCTATAAAAATAAAACTTAAATTTATTTAAGCATAACTTCTATTTACGGATTAAACTAACAGAAAAGTTTTCCTTTAAATTGCCAGTAGTAATTCACAGAGTATGTATAGTTGTTCAGAGTTAATACAGCAATAAATTCTAAAAAAATTCTACTCCAATAAAATGCACAAGTGTTTTATTAAATAACAAAATAAGCTATTTTAATAGTGTTATTATTAAATAATATAACATAATATTTAGAATTTTACATAATCGACGGAAATCACAAGTGACTAGGTAATTTTCTTTATAAATCTTGTGTAGAACAATTATTTTTCATAGCAAATAGCCAGGTTTTCCCAGTTTCCTGGATTTCCCCCCCACAAACCTCATGTATTACTTTTTAAGAATAATAAAGTTTTATCCCCCAACACGTAGATAGGGTTGTAGAAATAAGTTTTCTGATACCTACATATATAAGGCTTAATTGTAAATTGCTTCAATAAGTAGATTTAAGTAATTTTGTATATATTTTAATATCAAATATAGAAATTTTGAATTTGATTTTTTTTAACAATTATTTAAGTGCAAGCATTAAAATAAATAAATTATCTTCTGTAGATCGTCTCCTATGGGATTGAAGTCACCAGCTGCATACAAATACTCTCCTGATGACACCTCACTACTTAGGTGCTTTCGACTTTGGTCGGTTTATTTAGTTAGTCGATGCAGTTCGGCAATAATCGTACTATTTTAGAGTGTAAATCTTTCATTACTAAGAATGCTTCAGGGCATAAAAAAAGGAGCAAACTCACGTATTAAAATTATATTCCTTAATTTTACTGTTTGAATAACGATGTTTATTAGTTCTATATAATTTACCTATTGAGTAACGGGCTTCGCATGTGTATTGTGTCGTATCCAAGTGGTAAAAATATTTATGTCTAATAAATTATTTAAGAACCGCGGCATAAGGATTGAAGTTAAATTATTGACCATGGAATAATCCTTATGCTTACCTATCTATTGTTGATCTAGATAAAGAAGAAGCACTCCACCTTGTCGGTAATATCTCAGAAGTCCAACGCTTTATTATAAAAATACAAACAATATTGATTATATAAAGTTATCTTTCGGATTGATATTATTGACGATAATAATATTAGCTAATGTAAATGTGGCGAGATATCATCATACTGCTAACCTTGTCTCTGTACATTTTTACTCTGTGTATTTGCGGAGCGCAACGAACTCAGACCCCCAACGGATGGGCGGCGTATTTCCGCTACGAAAATAAACGCACCCGAAATAGCACCGCCGAAGGGCCCATATTAGATAACGTTGATTCATATCTACTAAATAAATCATCATATAAACATTATTTTAAAGAGTTAAAAGAGGGGACATAGAAACCAGGTGTTAAAAGATATTCAGATAGAGATAATATTATTTTTTTAGAAAAACGTCCACGTGAGTCTCATTATTCGATCCGCACCCTCCATGAAAACACTATATATAAAATTGATTTTCAGTGTATTTTAATTTAAGCTGCTTTATAAAAACTATCAGAGTAGGTTTCACGAAATAGATACTTCGAAATAAAACAGAAGAATTGTTTTGATTCTGATTTATTTGAAATTAGAACAAATTTTTATTAAAAGCTGGCTATTTGAGAAAAAAGTCTCGGTGAAGATCCGAATCCAGAACGGGAAGCCAAAACCACATATTGTACTAGAGTGAATAATAAATTAAGAAACCATTGAGATAAAATATAGCCAAAAATGATATATGCTTTCAAGGCAAAAATGACACTGTTGACTATTTATTAAGACATTCATTACCCACACCCAGCAGATGCAGAGATCTCCACACACTCACAATAAGATACAAACAATAAAGCAGACTTGATGGTATAGGTAAAGACTGTGCCGAGGGAGATTTGAGAAAGCTTGGGAAGATAAAATCTTAGAGAAGGTAAGACAGATATAGATGGATAAGGAAAATAATGTTAAGCACGCTAAGACTCAAAAAAGTTTAGCGGTGAAAGAAACAATAATAGGAAGGCAATTTGTTTAGGCATTTAAAGTTGGTAGTATAACATTCATTGAGGTGGTATCTATTCTCTATCCTTTTGCAAGGAATAGAGGCTAGGGCCATGTCAAAAGAGATAAGCAATTGGTTTGAGTCACTTGGTATAGTGTTACCAGAGAATTCTGAGAAATTCATAGAAAAATTGGATCCATAAAGAGTCCGAGATCCGGTTCTACAGTTGATGATGTCGAAATCTTAACAGAACAAGGAAATTAACAAAATAGAACTGCAATACTTCGCCATGAGAAGCACCATCTACTGTAATTTATGATGCAGGGAAAGAATCAAGTTTGAAGATTTGAAGAATTGAGTTCATGTTCCGTGATGCTGTGTCCAAAGAGACAATAACCGTCATGAACACCCACCTTCACAGATAAGATAGCAAGTGAAAACAAAAGTTTTTATGATCTTTAAGATTAGAATTTTCTCTCAAAAAGAAGAAACGGGATGAAATTAATCATAGGTTCCGAAACCTTCACTGGCTCATGGGTAGAAACTCTGTCCTGTCTACTGACAATAAGCTTCTAATCTACAATGCTGTGTTGAAGCCCAACGGGGCCTATGGAATTCCACTGTGAGGCTCTGCCAGTAAAAGCAACATCATGCTCATTCAACGTGTGCAAAACAACATACTGCGTACCATCACAAGTGCCCCATGGTTTTCCAGAAATGACAAGGTGCATCAATATCTTGGCGCTCCAAGTGTTCAGTCGGAAATTGAGAAATTCAAAAGGTAATACGCTGGTCGGCTCTCGGTTCACCCAAATACCCTGCTTATCTGTTTCAGAGCGATGAAAAGGCTGAAAAGTAAGGATGTGTTATAGGAAGATAGATGAGACACTGGTCTCTTCGTCTAAACGTCATACTCACACAACTCATCCGCTTATAGTCTTGGGACTGATTGCAGATCTGACTTAGATTGAAAAAAAAAATCTTTAAGAAATGACATTCCAAACGACTATCCTGGTTGTTCTACGCTTATTTCGATTAAAGTTGAATTTTATCAAACTATAATATTGTAGAAACAAAACTAGCGATACTATTAATACTTGTGAAATTTTTTTTCTTCTGAAACATAATGTTGTATACGTGGCAATTCATAGAAATACAAAAGGCTACTATTGTAAAGTTATTTCATATGATCGCTTTGTACTGAGAGTACTTCAGAGAAATTACTTTGTACGAGGAGTATTGTATATTAATATTTTCATTCCTTTTATTGCAATGTTGCAATAACTCCATACTTAATAACCGATGAGTAAAAGTAAATATTTTTGTAATTATGCATTTTAGTGAAATACCATAAAAACAATATATAAAATGTAGTAGGTAATAATTTTACTATGTTTTCTTTCTTTCTATTACTCTTTCGAATGTAAATGTAAAATAAATATTTTGTGGGATGTGAAAGAGTTACATACGGCTCGTTCGAGTAAATTCAGCTTGAGATGATTTGAGGAAAACGGGACAAAGTGAGCGCGATTATTTACCAGAGTAATTCTCACATTGAGAATATTAATTAAAACAAATCAAAATAATATTTATTTTTCAATTAGACTATTACTGGCACTTTTGAATGTCACAATTTAATTAAAAAATACAATATTTCTATGATGGCCAATATTATTATGTCAGAAATACTAAACATTTGCAGGAATTCCAACATTTCTCGTTTAATGAACAAAATACTATTCAATTCGTAAAATTCCATTCCACACCCGCTCAAGTCATAACGAAATCAAGTTCTATTGTCTATTCCGTGACCTAAACTGTGGAAATAGCATGCCAAAACAGCACAGACTGCAACGTAGTTGCTAAATCGTCACTAGCCCTAAAATTCAAATTAATTTCATGATGCAGTTGTGTCGTCTCAACCGTTTTGTTAAGTTAAGCGAGCATTGTTCCGTAGTTAGACTCGAGTTTGTTTACGTTTTGATGGGAGCTAGGTCGTTAGATGTTACTGAACGTAACGCGGAAAATATGAGAGCACCGGGCCACATGTGTTTTTAATATGAGCCTCGCTTAGGTGGCTTTATGGCTAAACGGTTTAAGATAACTATGAGTTAAGTATTTAATTACTACAGTGAAGCTGGCTCTTTGTTTATTTGATTTATTTGTGTAGGAAAACAATGATGAGATCGTTTGAGGAGTGTTTTGAATTACTTTCGGGTAGGCGCTTTAGGGTTGATCTTAAAAAAATAACTTCTCCATACCTAGCTAGCTAAATAGCATAGCTAATGATGTACAATATAATAGTAGTGATAATATTTTTACAATAGCGTAAAAATGGTATTTTCTTTGATAAACGCAAGTGTTATACATTTAAATAATATAGTATAAAAACGCGTGTAATTGTAACTCATGTATTTTTACATTAGATTTTTGTGTAAAAGTTACATTTTACGTTGTGTGTATATCTTCTCAATAAGAGTGCAGTGTGTTTCCGGCGGTATGCATCTTAAATCAATAGGAATTCTAAATTTTGAGGAAACACTGAAAAATAAATCAGTGATATGAAATTGGTTGTTTGTATATACGCAACGATCACAAATTTATCGGAAATTTATTGGTAGCCTGGGCCGCTCGAAATGCATCGAGGGTTTTGTATGTCAAAAATGTGAACGCTTATGTGAAATTCTACGTACTCATTCGCCGTGCGAAAACCGCAAAGGTCGTTAAATGCGGGGATGAATCGTTTCAGGGCTTACGTTCAAGCTTCTCGGTGTTCCACAATTATTATTTTTTTGTCCCGCTATAAAGATTTAGCAGTGGGAGGCTCCTTTGCACAGGATGCCGGCTAGATTATGGGTACCACAACGGCGCCTATTTCTGCCCTGAAGCAGTAATGTGTAAGCATTATTGTGTTACGGTCTGAAGGGCGCCGTAGCTAGTGAAATTACTGGGCAAATGAGAATTAACATCTTATGTCTCAAGGTGACGGGCGCAATTATTGTAGTGCCGCTCAGAGTTTTAGGGTTTATCAAGAATTTTGAGTGGCACTGCATTGTAATGGGCAGGGCGAATCAATTACCATCAGCTAAATGTCCTACTCATCTTATCCCTTAATGTCATAAAAAAAATTAAATTTACATATTTTTATTTTATTTCAACACCATACCCATTCCAAAATTTATGCCCCACACCTGAGAAGAATACTAACAAGAAATTCTTCTTTTTAAAAAAAAGATCTCATGTTTGTAATTAAAAATAGTAATGTATACCTTAACAAATTGTCTCAATTTATCTACATACTGCTTCAATGGCAATAAAATTTCACGACCCAAGCCCAAAACTTTCTGAAAATCGACGTTCAGAAATTTAATAATGATTTCAAAAGTCATTAAAACACCACATAAGCCAAACAGACCGAAAAATAAAGTATTTACGCTCCGCAAAACTTATACGCTTCGAGTGCTTCTTATCAAGTATAAAGTTATTCCGAGTTTATTGCCGGCTTATATTTCAATATAATGAATGTATTCTACAGGCTTTGAGTTTTATTAACAAAAGCCGAACAATAGCTTTTCTATTCGAGCGTTTCATAATTTATTATAATACGTTCTTATATAAACTTGGTCCTTTTATTTTTACATGCTTGGATTAAATCTTACAATTTGTTAAACAAGAATAAGTGATTTGATTTTTGGCTAGCTGACCCAACAGAAGTTTTTCTGTACATAATAAATAAAACACTGTTATAATTCATAACATCAAGAATTATTTCGTAATATAATGCCCCCTGTTATTTTAGTGAAATTGCTTCACAGCAAAACTAAAACCGTGCGTCAATAAATTCTCTCATAGAAAATTTAATGTGCCCATACAAAACAAATAAATAAAAATAATTATTGGTCCGAAATCGAAATAAAAACTATCCTATCTTTCCACTTGGACTAAACTGCACTCAATGAAGTAATCCCCATTAAAATCCGTTCATTAGTTTAGGAGTTCACTGGGAACAAAAATCAGGACACTGGATTTATATATTATGCTAGCAATGGGGGAAAGTACTAAATTGGACTATAGATTTATTTTTGTTAATTTTGGTTTTATTTGAATTTGAATTTATTTCTATAACTAAGTAGTTATTATTTTATTATTGCACGCGATGACAATTTTTTTCACACCTTGGGTTATATTATTGCATTTTATTAGGGATCCCTATTTTTTTTTTTAAATTTAAGATGGCCTATAGCACTCAGTGAAAATGCAGCTTTGCAATGGTGAAAGAATTTTTAAAATCGGTCCAGGGGTTTTTGTGTGAAAACATTACAAACAAACATACAAAAACACAAATGTTTCCTCTTTATAATACTAGCATAGATAAGAGAAATTGATGATTGGTGAAAAAGTGACTCAAGAATGTGAGGAAAGTAATAGGAATCCGTGTAAATACATAGCCCCACGCATACATACACGATCGGCCGCCATTATAAGATTTGCCATCGTCTGTGACAGATCAGTTTGCGTCGCAATAAAATATTTTTAAAATGCCATCGTGCGTTGTGAAACAGTGTAAAAACAATAACATTAAAAGTATTTATGTTATATATGATTATTTAAGGGAGAAAAAATTGTGCAACTGGTATACCCCGTAACCGCACACACACTAGCATAAAGGTGCTTCGCTAATATCACGGCGCGTAGTCCTTCTTTTTTTACTAGTCCGTGATCATAACAAATATTATTATCAAAAGCCTACGCAGCAACGCTTATGAAATGTTAATTAATTTGACATTACGAGTCAATTAACAGGAGTTAATAATGTACTCGCTTCAGGAGCCGTTGTCATAGCAACGCTCCTAAATTCACATTAGTATATTCAAATCCTACGATTTGTATTATATTTCACATGTTAATGAAATAACAAGAAATAGAGTTTATAAACTTAATTAAATTTACTCATTATTTCGATTCCAGTAACAGTTATATTTTCTGTATTATTATGATCAAAGTTTTCTTATGTTCATGCGGTTATGACAGACATATCACTACATATTAAGCAAAAGTCCTCCACTGCGTCTGTTTGTATGTCTGTTTGCGATAATCTCAAAAACTACTGCATCGATTTTCATGCCGTTTTAACCAATGGATAGCTCGCTTCTCGGGGTAGGTTTTTGTGTTTAATATTTTAAGTTTTTTCTACATTTCTGTGTACATTAACGATATTTGTTGGAGATGTCTGAAAAAAGTTTTTAGATATAACAAAATAATTTATGTTGGAATTCTAATCTTATATAGATCTACAGAAAACTCCGGATGGCATAAGTCTATCTCTTAAGGATAACATTCTATATTTAATACTTTAAAAAAATTGCGATTATAAAGCGGTGATGTTAATGCTGTTTACACAAATAAGATATTAATTCTAATAATTTCGTTACTACTTAATATAACATCATTCAGTAATACGTTTTTGTTTCATTTTAAACTCATTGATAGAATAATCTCGGCGTATTTCTGATGGCTTTAGACTACATCATTCCCAAATACTTACATCATCATATTTCTTATTGACAGAACAGCGTCTGTCGGATCAGATAGTTACGTTATAAAACAACTACCATTCACCAACAGTAAATGTTTAACTTATTGGTAAAGAGTGCTAATATAATTTTGTACTTAAATAGCTGTGACAATTAACTTAAAGCACATTCATTGATGATTGATAAACCTAGAAGTATATACTTAAAGAAGTAATGAGACGCTTATCCGAGATGAAACTTGTTTGATGGCAGAATGAGACAAACGAACATACTGGTCGCCTGTAAATGCAGAGAAATCACAGGAGCGTTACTGACCTTATAGAAAAGTGTACGCGCTCTTTTAACGCATCTATGTGATATGGATAGACTATGACAGCTATGAAAACGTCGAAAAAAATTGAGTTTAGAACTACTTACCTCTATTTTGAGCAATTCACGCACACTAACATAATGTTTCATACAAATCGCGAACGTACGAGTTTGCTTGTCACGCACAGTAAAACTAATTTTAAATTATTCCTGGTCTGTTTTTATCGGTTGTCTAACAGCAAGAGACTCTATCTAGACGTTTAAATTATGTACGGTTTAAACCATAGTTTGGTTTTTCGTGGAAGATAATTCATTAAAACTGCGTTGCAGATGAACTGTGAACGCGTAGTGCCCCAAGGCTGTGTGCTATCTCCTACATTGTTTCTTCTGCATATCAATGAAATGTAGGATACCTCCAACATACATTGCTATGCAGACGACAGCACGGGCAATACACGGGCCATGCGACCTGCATGGCCCCCCTCCCCTCTCTAGGGAAATCATCGACCAGTGCCGGGAGACACTTGTGTTTTCTATCGAGTCCTCTCTTGAGAAGGTCGCGGAATGGGGTAAATTGAACCTTGTTCAATTTAACCCCAAAAGACTCAAGTCAGCGCGTTTACCACTAAAAAATCTCCATTTGTAGTATCACCACTCTTCGACAACATTTCCCTTACAGCCTCGCCTAGTATCGGAATTCTGGGTCTCCATATCTCGAGCGATTGCGAATTCTGCGGCCATCTGGAGAGCAAACCCAAAATGGTTTCGAAGAAACTGGGAGTCATAAATAGAGCACGGCGGAATACTTCAAGCCGGCCCACAATCTAGCGCTATACAAAGCGCAGGTCCGGCCACATATGGAGTATTGCTGTCATCTCTGGTCTGGCGCACCCCAGCTTGATCCTTTTGACCGCGTGCAACGCAGAGCAGCTCAAATTGTCGGGGACTCAGTGCTCTGTGAACGGCTGGATAACTTGGCGTTGAGTGGAGACATAGCTTCATTGTGTGTCCTCTACCGCATTTATAATGGGGAGTTTTCCGAAGAGCTGTTCTCTCACCTGATTCCGGCTGCCGAATTCCACCTTTCCCAGACGCCACAAGTTAGGATATCATCCCCACCATCTGGATGTGTGGCGGTCCTCCACAGTGCGGTTTTGAAGGACCTTTCTTCCACGTACTACAAAGCTGTGGAATGGACTTCCTTTTGCGGTGTTTTCGGGACGATACGACATGGGTACCTCCAAAAAAGCGCATACACCTTCCTTAAAGGCTGGCAATACTCCTGTGATTCCTCTGGTGTTGCAAGAGAATGTGGGCGGCGGTGATCACTTAAGGTACTTTTATTTGTCCTCCTTTTCCATAAAAAAAAGATGAACGCCAAACATACAGATGATGAGGATGACATCCAAGCTTGTGACTTTCATGCTTGGATGTCATCTGATGTTAAGCCGTGATCACCGATATTTTGAATAATAACTCTTTACAAAGTTAAAAGTATTCATATGAATTTCAACATTTCATATTCAAATCATTTAACTCACTTGGGGAGTTTTCGTGGCGAATATTATTTCTCTTCATTTTGAAAGGAAATAATGAAATATTTTCTTGACATTTAATTAAACATTTTCGAGGAGTCGGTGTGTAAATGCTATTTGTTTGAATGTAGGACTTAACAATTCCAGTAATTACAATCAATCTGAACGGAAGCTTGCTAAAGGCATAAAAAAGGCATTTATTTTCATAAAACTTATCCCCTTAGAATTCCTTTTAATGTTATTTCCAATATACTAGATACTACTACCGCTTCGGAAACAAATAGCGCTCTGAGAGAGAAGAAGCAGTGCAAGAAACTCTACCAGCGCTCATTTTAATAAAAATATACAATATTGTACTGTCATTGCTATCGCTATAAAATAATCATAATTTAGTCCCAGGCTCACCAATCACTTAGATATTCAGCTGTGGGGTAATAAGATTTACGTCAGAGCCATTTTTAATAACACATTTAAATTTATTTATATAATGCCTGAACAGTGGCTGGGACTTTATTATAAAAGTGGCTATGTCCGGGCATCAACATTTTCAAAGATTGCACAGAATATTCTTAAAAATTTAAATCTAAATATAATACTTTACAAATACCTAAACAAAAAACACAAAACAATATTTATAGTTATTTGTTCTGACTTAAATGACAGCAAAGTACAATTAAAGTAACCGACTGTTTAACTAAATTATGAAACTGCATTAAGACCATTTAAACAAACATAAAAATATATTTAAACTGCGAACACATTGTACGACGACATAATACAGTGAATAATTTAGTGTAAAATAATTGTATTTACTGTTTCCGATACAAAGGAGTCATTTGGACCATTAACGCGAAGGAATTTCCTTTTAAACGAAATTCAATTCGGTGAAATCTCTTTCGATGGGGAGTCTATTTTGGGTGTCGATACCACGCTCAATCATTATGATGTGCAGCTGGAGGATTGGTGAGTTGAATGACATGAAGGAAGGTGACGTAGAAACGTAGGTTTTTTTCACCACCAAAATTAAAGAAAACTTAACCTACCTAATATTTGATACTAATCAAATTGAAGCATTATTTGTATATTAGAACTATCTTCACTGTGACTAATTTTAAACCGACTTCAAAAAAAGGAGGTTCTCAAATCGTTGGTTTTTTGTATGTTTGTTACCTCAGAACTTTTGAATGGGTGAAACGATTACGTTCATTGCTGCATTGAATAATTTAGTAGATCTACACTTATATAGACAAATTATTAGTTAGTGCACTTAATCTGTATTTTATCTTTTGTTTTGGAATAGTTTTCTTTGAAGTTGTTTTTTTGTTAAATTTTTTTTTATTTGAAAAGTGTATTAAGCTTCTGTTGTGATAGTCGAGTCCTATGAACGTCTGTTTTATATACCTATAACAAATATTGATAAAAAAAACAAATTTTCATGAGGCATATTGCCTTAATCACTCTGACTACTGATCTAGGAGTCTCGGATTCGAATCCCGGTAAAGCAAATGTTTGTATGATGAACAATAATGGTTGTGTCTGAGTATTTTTTTTTATAGAAGAGGAGGACTAACTATAACGGGTAAGCTATTGGTAAGTGACCACCGAAGCCTCTTATAAGAGTGTTACCGACGTTATAAAGCGTCGAATAAACTTACATATTATGAATTTAAAAACCGAATACATATTGGTACGTGGGGGGTGAGGATCGAACCCGGGGCTCCGTGGTGAGACTTAACGGTTCAACCTATTGCGTCACCGACGCTTTTATGAAGAGATGCTTATATTGTATATGTTTACTATATTAAATATCATTTCATCAAAATCAGCCAGAAGACGTCCATTGCTGGAGAAAGGCCTCCGCCAAAGATCTCCACGACGATCCGTCCTGCGCTGCCCTCATCCAACGTATTCCGGCGATATTGACCAGATATTTGGTCCATCTTGTACTACCAACACTACACCTTTCGGTACGTGGTCACTATTCGAGGACTTATCTGCCCCACCGACCATCTGTCCGTCGAACTATGTGCCCTGCTCACTGCCACTTCAGTTTTCCAATCATTTGGGCTAAGTCGCTGACTTTGGTTCTCCTACGGATTTCCTCATTTCAGATTTTTTTTAACCGTAAATATCATATTATCACCCGAAAATACCAGGATAGCATAAATAATTTCAAGATGAGGTGAAAATTGCGCCTTTAATCTAGAAAATTGAATTACTGTGTAAAATTTAATGACTGCTTTTATTTTAAACCAGTGGACTTCCCGAATAATGTTCATTTCATCAGATCCCATAAAATAAATACAGAATGTATATTGAAGCCTATGTTTTGAAGATATAGCTGAAAATAACTTAGATAAAATAATTACATCACTACTGCATGTTTCTTTATATTTAATAGAAAGTAATTTATATTTTATATGCATTATATTTACTGAGCGTATAGGTAACTTTATAGTTATATAAATTACTTAACTTCTAAACTTCTTGTCGCAGAACTTTATATCGAGTTGTTTCGATACTCGTGTTTCTATTGTTTGAGAACTTTCACTGGCTTTGGCGTTATTTCATTCGATATCAAGTTCTATATTGAGGAAATGTTGTAGCTATTAGGATTTTTCGTTTATTAAATTGTTCAACAACTTTCTTTGGTCCATCCAGAAAACACGTGTTATTTATCTCAAGACTTGTTAACTTTTGTGATGGTTCGTTGATCACGTCATAATAAAGTTGAACTTTCAGAATTTCAAGTGAATAATTGTAATACGTATGGAGATATTTTTTTTGTATTCAAAGCAGATGTTCGAAGTTACATCTTTGTTGTGCGATACAATGACTTTTTCCTAATCTCATATTCAATAATGGTGGTCTCTGCTGCGCTCCAACTAGACACCGCAGGCGTAGTCGCATGGCAAGCTCAGTTGACCACGATCATTGAGTGTGCACACGATCGACCAAATGGTTTTAATACTGGGTAGTTACTCATTGAGCGATGATGACAATACAGAATTTGACACTATCTTGTCATTTATTCTACGAAAGAACCAGACTGACCATGGATATCAAATCATATAAAATTCAGAGGAGAACGTGGTGATTTCAAACTTTTTGAAGATGGAACATGGAGGAAAAGGGGGGCTCACGATATAGCATAGCAGGCATTAAAGGCCGTCAACGCTCCTGTGATTCCTCTGGTATTGCAAGAGATTGTGGGCGGTGGTGATCACTTAACAACAGGTGACCCGTACGCTCGTTTGTCCTCCTATTCCATAAAAAAAAAGCATGAACTCAATTTTATTACGTATAGTAAGACAATAATTTATCGTAGAGTGAAGTGTGAACGTGTCCATAATATTGTATGGTGTAAGATATTGTTGTGCTATGGACTATATGCTATTACCTAGTCTGGCCATAAATAGGCCTGAAATATTTAAAATATTTAATTGCAAATAACATTTATTACTTTAACAGTTTAATACATTAATATAAAACAATTTAAAATATAAAAGATTATTCGAAGTGGTCTCCATTGGCTTCAATACAGTCCGTTAACGTTGAGGCCAGTTATCAATAGAAACACGCACTGTATCATGGGAAAATTCTTCACTGCCAATCGTACGGATTTTTTTAGGGATTCCAAATTATCATGGCGTTAAGAGCAAGCCGTACTCTCTAAAACTTAGCATAAATCATAATCTTTCCCTTACTGCTTTGACTACCTTTTTCGTACGAACACTACGTGGACGGTCCGATCTTTTTCTGTCACAAACAGAGGAGGTCAAATTGTACCTTTTTTTGTTATAGCCCGGTACACAAACATTTTACTAATACCAAGCGTATGGAGAGTTTTAAAAATTGCATTTGGCTCCATACCTACTTTGTGTAATGCAATCACAGCGAATCTCTTTATCACCTAACTTTAATATCGCAAAATATTGTACAATGTATTGGCGCCAAAATGAGAAAACCCAATGAACAATCATATAAAAATGACAGATTCCAAATTCAAATGTAATATTTTGTTTATTTTTAATTGTAACAGTATAAATGGCCAGACTAAGTATATTATACCATAGTCTGAAAAGAGCTTTAAAACGCTTGTTGCGACTCACCCACGCGTCGGCCGTCTGATCCACATTCAAACTGTGTCAATTGGTAAACGAAAAACGTAATGGAGGCCGTTGCCAACTCCAATAATACGTGAAATATTTCTTGAAAACGTAATATATTACCTAAAAAAACTTTGCCAATAAAAGCAAAAATCTACAGACATAAGAACTTGGCTCTAGGCATTCTTATTTGGCAATGTCATAAAGGCTATTGTCGCTTAAAGATTTAAACGATGTCTCAAATCATTTGGACTTAACATAACATAACGTTGAATACATTACAATTTTTTATTTATGTGCCTTTGCATTATAAATATTTATTAATGCCCTGGGACTTTGCATAGAATGAACTGTCTGACGTACATATATATATAAATAAATAGCCTTGTGGTTATTGGGTAAAACCACGGTATAACCATAGCTGTGAGTTATCAATTCAGAATTAAGCATTAAATATTCATAATTTTGTTGCATGGCATCTCTCTCTAATATCTCTCTAATATCTAATGTATCATTAAGATTTATATTGAACACTCGCTTTGCCTTCGAATTCTTCCGCAAAGATGCTTTTCGCACTCCCTCTTAAAAAGAATGATGAAAGATCTCTATAAAAAAAAGAAGAATGAAAAAAATGAAGTGATAAAAATATAATATAATGTCTCATGTGCATGATTCGCCTCGACTGACATTTATCATGAGAGGCTGACAGCTGAGGTTCCGGATATTTTTGATCAAACAGACGGTGCCCTAAAATATCTATTCTATAAGAAAATTTGCTCCCTGGAACCCTAACAACCATGAAAATCATATTCATATTGTATAAACAACACATTTATTGAGTGTTGGGAAACAATATTTCGCATACTTACAACAAGATTTTGCATAATATCGAAAATATAATAGTTGCCCTAGCAAAAATGAACTAAACCAACGAGGTCAAGGACATAAGCCGCACTAGATAAAGGTGTCTTCACACAGAAGTTTCAGCTCATGAAAATACAAGAAACCAATACATACAATGAAACGGAGTACACATTATAGAACGTATAATTCTGATTTCTACTTAAGTTAAAATAATGTAGGATTTATTATATTTCCAGTACAATTTAAGTAGCATACGATTAAAAAATGCAACAAACCTATATTTTTTAAATAGACATATTATTATGTATATAATTAATATACACTGTTTTTTTTGTAATTAAAGAAGACCTATCTTATAGGCACCGCTTCTGTGTTTCTTCCAGTAAAGCAAGAGTGTTAGGCGACTTGTATAGCCATTTTACCTCCAATAAAAGGACCACCTTTATGAAAGGACCGAGGAACATAATATTATATAAACAAAAAAATATATATAAACGAATTAGGGACACCTCTTATTTGAAGTCGGTTGAAAACTCATAATATGACCTTCATTATGCTCTCACAAAAATAAATATTAGACCAGACTCGACCTCATACTGTGGCCTACTTACTAAATGTTGCTTTATTAGTAAACGCGACGATGACGTATGAACATGAAAATGATATAAATTATGAGATATCAAAATATTACAACGGGTGGGTATAATCTCTTGTTAATCCTGGTCTCTCTCTCTCTCTAGTCGTTCCCTCATGACTGAGGAACCTGGTCAACAACAAGTGGTCCACACTTGGAGTGAACTATTTGTTTCCATCGGCTTCTGACCATCGCGACCTTGACGACGGAGCTAAGCTTCCTGGCGTCTTTCATTTGGTCGGTCCATCTGGTAGGAGATCAGCCTCTGGCTCGCTTGCCATTTGTGTTGACAACTACGATTCATTTCTCCAGGCTCTCATACTAAATCTTAGTAGTTTTACTAATATTTATCATCATCATATCAGCCAGAAGACAACCACTGCTGGATTAAGGCCTTCCCGAAATATCTCCAGAACGATATTTTTCATTTTGGGGCTGTTTAGGTATCCTCTCGAGGTGGAGATGGGTGGTGCTACAACACAAGCACTAATATTATTTATACAAATTAAAGTTTGATTATTACTTCTTCTCGCTATAATTACTCAATCGGTAATAATGCGCGCACTCATATATGTCAGGTTTCACAAAATGACATACTTTATTTAAGAAAGAAGAAATCCCGAGGGAGGATATATGAATATCGACAAAATAACATAAACTTGTTACGTCTACTCCTCCACGTGGTCGAGTTAGTAAGCCTTTCTATTTATTTCTATTCTATGTATGTTAGATCCCAAAATAATAATAAATGTGTAATAAAAAACTAAAAAGTATTGTTCAGAAACCTTTATGTGTTACCTGTTACTATAAGATAAATTACATTGTAAACGACACCATACTTTAGACACAGGTTATAAGGAGTAGATATTTTACGTAATTCTTAAATTACGTAGTCCATTCATTAATAACATCGCGTTCTAACGCGACTATCTATAGCTAGTCTGATCCGAAACCCGAGGAGCTGCTAGCGCTTGCATATTCCAGGAGCCCTATTGAGGCATAGATAATATTTTGTAGATTCTCCGCGACTCTGGGCCTCACGAACCAAGCATCTCTACACCATAGGGCAGAAACATGTGAGATCCACTGACACCAATGGTCTTGAGATGTCTACGTCTTTGACAGTCTAAGTAGGAGCCCCACACCAACTAAACTAGCTAGGACATGAGAAATACATATTATATAGATATAAGAAAAAGTCCACTGAATTTCTTGCAATTCTTGAGGCATTTTTCTAAAATCGTTTGTGGAAATGACTTTCAAGGAGTGGTACAAATATACCACACTAAATAACAGTATTTCTTGGATTAGAATAATACATGCAAACAATATATTGTTGGCATGGCACCCTGAAACCCTAAACTCATGTTATATGAAAGGCAGGCACTGAAACTATTCAACCAAATAGCTTGTCAAAACAACATTAGTAACAATAATTTTAACAGCACCATTTCCATTTAAAATCCTGTACGAGTTATATCAAATGTATTGTGATTTTACAATGCCTACAAAACTGTTCATAAATCAGCGGAGTTTGAAAACAAACTGTTTACGATTTATGCTGCGTGTTATTTTACACTCATTGGCCTATAAATCGAATTCCTTGTCAATATTGTGACAAATGACGGCTACCAATTTGAAAATATTTATATTTTTGTTCGTTTGAATGTCACAAATGAAATAATTCATATTTATCCTGCAGGACATGAATAATCTTCAATTTCAATGAAAAATCATCTACAGATGCCTTTATTTTATTGGTAATTACTAATACCTGATATCAACTGTAACGCCTACCACATATTATCCGGAAGAAAGTGAAATGTACCGCCGTGAGTGAGAACTGAATGTGGATAGATGTTGTTGTGTTGAAAATAGGCCATGTCAAAAGTATTGCAAAATTATTCAGGGAAGTCCACCTTAAAGGCCAGACCTTCTGGCATTACGGAAATCAATGGAAGATTGTTTTTTCATGTCGTATCAAGGGGATTTTTACTTATTTGCCCTTCTTTATATAAAATAAGTATACAAGAACTGAATGTATATGAACTTCGAACAAAAGCGAGAGTTTAACTGGGATGAGAATTCTTCGGTCCCTTACTATATAAGAATAACATAATAACATATTCCTGGTAATTCTCTGACCTTCGGATTCGAAATTCCAACATACTTCCAAACTTAAATATCATTCTTACCTCCTCCTTCTCCACCTCCTCATGAAAATTTGTGATGTCTCAACAGTTCGGTTTCCAATGTCAGTGTTAACAATTTGTTATGCAAGCAAATTTCATAAAATTTTGAATTTCATGAAATTTCATGAAATTTTGTTTATCTAATTTTATTTGTGTATTAATCCTAGAAGTGAGGGTTATTACTTTAAAACACAATAGCGACATCTCAAATCAATTTCCTAATATGCAAATATTGGAGTTGAGCAGGCTATCAACTGTAAAGGAGGTCCTGTAGATGAAGCCTCAGCCTGAGAGTTTAACAAAGCATACAAGATTTTATGACGATACGTCACTCGAACGGTTAGCTCAGTTGGTTAGAGCACCGGCACGGAACGCCGGAGGTCGTGGGTTGGAGTCCCGTATCGTTCATAAAATTTTGTTTTTCAAATGTTATTTGTGTAATATCAGTGTTGATTAAGCTTTTATGTAGCTTTCCCATTTAATCTGGTTCTCCATTAAAAAAAAACGTTCGAGAAAATATACAACACCTATGTTAAACGTCATTAGATTATAAAAATGACAACTGCATAAAAATTTGTAAATACAAGATGTTAAGGCAGTGCTAACCAGAAATGCGTTCAGCGTATTTACGTAGATCAAATTACACTAAATTTAAATACCATTCAAGTCAGAGCTTTGTTTATAACCAAATTAAAAATATAAAGCTCGAAATAAAAATCTCGCAGCACTAAGCTTAATAAGTATGGAAATGAGGCCCATTGAATGTGAAGTCAGCGCGAATTGTCTTTTGTGCTAATCGAGTTTCAGACAATAATTTGTTTGCCAGTGTGGGACAATAAATAAACCCGTCTATTGTTTAGTTTTAATTTATGGCTTTGTTTTAAATAACGCTTAAATAGGCCCAAGAATAATGCGGCGGTTCGTGAATTTCGGCAAGCTTTAAACGAGTGGTTCGCCGCGATTGATGACGTCATTTGAGATGGATCATGATCTCTTCTACTACGGTTGCAGCTTTATGTTATGTTTTACGGCCGTTTTCAATAACGTATTTCTAGTTGTGGATATATTGATTCACCGTTTAATGACAAGATCTTATCTATCCACAGTTATGTCTTATATAGTTACAGTCCAATGCTTTCTGTCGATAGGTTATTGCAATGTAAGTACCTACCTAAGCGTAAAAGGATAGATTTGTCTACCTCTAGTAAGTTAAACTAAGGATAGATAGGTTATTGAAAACGGCCGTTAATAAATATAAGTAGTTGAATCTAGTGAGTATTGTAATGTAGATGAAATTTTTTTTTTTGTTATTTGGTTGAGATCGATTTTATTTTAATTTATTTCAAGATCGCCGGAATACGGTGGATGAGGGCAGCGCAGAACCGATGGTCGTGGAAATCTTTGGGGTAGGGGATTGTCGACCAGTGTACGTCTTCCGGCTGATGATGATGAAGATGATAATGATTTGGTTGAGTTCTTGTGATACTTGCTTAAATGCTTGTGTCGCTCCCTTCCCTAAAGTAGGGAAGGGAGCGTGTTACTTGTGGTCGCTGGATGATCCTGTTACAAGAAACTCTGCTTACAAGAGAGGAAATGAGTTCTCTTCTTCTCATAAAAGCTCAACCTTTCAGTCCGAAGCGTCCGAAGTGATGCTGAATGTAAAAATAAATAAAAATTTTGACATTTTTGTTGTCATTTCCTTGACCTACACGAATAAAGTGATTTTGATTTGATTTGTAACGTAGATACCTTAAATAAAGATGTCTAATAACGAGCCAACGCTTTCAGACACATTATAAATAGTTAGACCTTGTATAAATCCGTAATAGCCAGCAGGGATTTGTTGTGATTTTGACCTGACCAATTACAGATAAATTGTGATCGTCTACTGACCAATGAACATCCGTACTCCGCACCGCTCACTAAGTTGGTTGAATGAGTTGTTTACATTGCGAAGAAATAGGTATTGAGAGTCTGTATTATTATTTATTTCTTTTTCTAATAACCAGATTGAATTCAAAGTTTCGCTTTTTAAATCTCTAAATTTGTAGTGAAATTTCCAAAACGTGATGGCATCCCAAGAGAGAAGATGACAAAAGTTATTATTTACATATTTCCCTTGTTTTGCTAATTATGACCATACTTTGCATCCATAATTTCACTTTAAATAATAATAACTAATAATAATAATATTGACACACTTACACAAATTATCTTGCCCCAAACTAGGCAAAGCTCGTACTATGGGTACAAGACAACGCTATATTTAATACAATATACTTACTTAAACCTACACAAATACATATAAACATCCATGACTCGGAAACAAACATCCATATTCATCATATAAATGAATGCACTTACCGGGATTCGAACTCGGGACCTCTAGCTTAGTAGTCAGGGTCACTAACAATTTGGCTATATGGGTCGACAAAATGAAAAAACTGTTAGATTATCTTATATTGAAATGATACTGGGTATAATTGATTCGTTTTTGGTTAAAATGTTCAAAAATCTTAGTAAGTGACGAGCGCATCATTGCAAAGCTGTATAGTTCACGGAACATATGATTTTTGAGGTTTCTTGACCTCAGTCTTTCCTACCTTTAATATACAAGCTTACAAATTCATCATTTAGCTTTGTGGCTTCCAACCCTTTTTTCAAGCTCGTACTTCATTCCTGTTACGTGTTTTTCAGAGAATTTAACAGATAAAATATTTCACAGAAAAAAAATTAAAACTAGTCTTAAAATTGCTACCATTATAATAAAGCTTAAGATAAATGAACAATGTTAGGACTCAAGAACTCGGAACAATCAATTAAACGTTAATTTGCGTCCAACAGTGGGCGGAAATAATTTTTCAGCGGAAGAATGAATTGTATTGTTTGAAAAGGGTAACGTCATGCGGGAGTTGACATGACCTCTCCAATGTACACACAGATCAGAAGGAATTTTAATCAGAGGCTTTTTGTACTTACGATCAATATTATTATAGATTTATTTATTATTTACAAAGCACTAGCCTAAAAGAATATATTAACTAGCCTAGAATAGAATATAAAACACTTTATTAGCAACAAAAAAAAACACACAACACAAAAATTTACAATATTAATTAAAATCTTAAAATAGTAAATTAAATAGAGTAATAAATATTATAAATATAAAAAAAATAACTGTGTGCGCGTGATTTCCTGCTAAAAGGAACTGACTCATCACACCTATTTTCCAAGTTTCAACATTATAGTTTTTGAAATAAGTGGCTATGACACACATGGACAGACAGATAGACATGACGAATCTATAAGGGTTCCGTTTTTTGCCATTTGGCTACGGAACCCTAAGAAGTAGATGTGTGCTCCAACGTATGCCTTCAAAAAATGGCTGTTTATTTTTTTCCCAATCTCATTTCTGACTTTATAAAAATATTAACAAAGTACAAAATGCGATTATATATTGTTGCGTAGCAACCCTTCGAAGTATATGACGAGAAGAGTATAAGAAGTAGTAAAAGTGGAAGTGTTCTAAGAAGAAGAAGACAGAAGAGAAGTAGTGTTCGGTGCAGTGTGACGCGTTGAAGGTACCGCCGCCCACAAGAGGAACAGCGGCAGACCGGCGAAGTGCAAGTTCAGAAAAAGTGAACGCAAATAAAGACTCGTTCCTATAAGCGGAGTATTATTTCCAATCCCTGACCCACTCCCGTGTCAATATATATATTTTTGGTTAGATAAACACCCATGTAGTAGCGAATTTTAAATGACATTATTACCCGTTTTTAAATGAAAAATAAATTATTTGAAATATAAATTGATAGATTTGTCCCGTAAATGGTATAGATAAAAGAATAAGTTCCAGGCTTCTAGGATCGGCTAGTAGAAAAGTCAGCTTGGAAAAAAGATTTACGGCAGATTTCAATACCTTCATCAAAGCAGCCTAAAATTACTGATAATGCAGTTATTATGACCATCTTATTGTGAATCTATATTTCAATATATAGACCTTAATTTTTAAATCAATAAAGTACAGAAAAATGCTTATTTCTCACATTCATACAATTACCCAGTTTAAAAAAAAAACGAAACATTCAGCGTAATTATCTGCAAAATCATTTTAGTCGTAACTCATCAATGACCGAAGTCGAATAGAGCCGCACCAGAGCCCTTCGTGCCCTTCTTATGTATAAAGATTATTCTAAAACTTACGTACTGATTTTACGTGCCAGTTTATTTAAAATGTAAGTTATGTTAATATATTTCTACTACTTAATAGTAATGTTTTAATTGTGCAAGAAATTCTTTCAGGAAATTGTTTTTTACTTTCACCATTGATCGTATTAGCAGTATACTTCTACGGATTCCATATTTTACGAAAGCTGATGATAAATATATGTTTGTTGGTCAACTAATTATAGTTATCACAGCCAAAAATTCTCTGCAATACCAGAAGATTTATATCAGCGTGGATATCCTACTTTTTATTGAAATATATATATATACATCGGCACTAATTTCAATGTAATTGCACAATTAAACAAAACTCATTTCGAACCATAAAATTGTAAAAGCCGTGACACTTGCCACTAAAGTGTTTCCCGATAAATAACATTGCAATAATTCGTACACGAATGACGAGGTATTTACGCAGCTATCGAAGTTAAAACAATTACATGCACGTAATATTTCAGCCTGAAAACATAAATCACTGGGATTTTGTACGTAACATGTTGTTCAAATTGTGATCCAAACAACATTTGATTGACAACAGGTAACTTTAACGATCATTTGCGTTTTGTTTTCATTGGCTTTTTTAGAATCTAACTGGAATTATTTGAGTAATATTTACAACACAGGGTTTTTGGTGGGTGAAAGACCAATTCGGGAATAGAATATGGAAATACGCCTTTTTCGAAATTACACACCAAGCAGAACTCGGAGGGCTTTGTGAAGGTAGTGAAGATAGTATTGTAGTGCAAAATGTTATGGCTTGTTGCCCTAGCAACATTCCTGTTTCCATGACCCTAATGTCTTTGGTATGAGGAAGGACGCTGGACATGAGAAGGAGCTAATTAATGGACGCAAGGTTACTGAAGATGGTGCTGCTTCTACATTGTTATGACAGTAAACGTCACAGGACATGTCGGTCTCAGTGAGTCTCATATTTTATGCCGTTTGAAGTCGAGATAATGGCCCTGTGGGGCTCAAATGCGTCTAGGATATATATATGCGTGTAGGATATATCTAGCTACTAAAAAACCCAAGCGCTGGCGGCTATTTGGTCAACGGATCCGCCTAGCTATTCAACGCAAAAATACTGCCAGTATTCTTGGTACAGGTCATCTAAGTGATAGTTTTTACTTTTAATCAAGCCATTCAAAGTTTCGTACACAAAATGCAACAAAAGTTTTACCTGTATTATTCGAAATATTTATAATTCATCATCGATCATACCTAACATATCATTGGCGATTGATTTTTTTGCTTCCTTAATAAATTGTCCTTCGTAATCCTCTAGACAATTTCAACTCTCCTGAACTCTTGCAAATCTCATCCATTCTGGATCAGCAGATGATTTATCACCAGTTCATTTTATACGACAGGGGTCAAGTGTGGTGGCACACCTTATGGAAATAGAAAAGCAGCCGCTTATGTAACATCTGCAATAAGTGAGGTCACGGGAGCATTGCTGGCTGTTGGAGTGGGATTATGCTCTATGCCTGAAGGTCCCTGTATAGGTTCAGGTGGGCGAGGAAAAAACTATCTTGTAAACGCGTGGTGGTGAAAGGCTATATATTTTTGTCCATAACTCGTTATTCATACATAGCATATGCCTAAGATTAAAAATATGTCTAGATAGAGTCTTTTGCTGCTAGAAAACCGATAAAAACAGGCCAGGAATACGTCTTACACTCGTTTTGTTTGTATGAGACTTTATGTTAGTGCATTGCTCAAAATAGAGGCTAGTTCTAAACACAATTTTTTTCGACATTTTCACAGCTGCGATAGTTTATTTAGATGTACAAATGATCTAAGGCATATGCCTAATTCCAGATTAAAATTTTGCAATATTCAAGTACTTTAATATTGCAACCTATATTCGAATAATTCAGAGGTGAGAATTAATTCAATCTAGATTTCAGCAAACTGCTGTATGTTTATCATCGCCCTGTTATTACTGAACTAGTGTACAACCAAATATCCGACGAATATTAACAGCGCACTCGGGTTTTGTTATCTGCTATGTGGCGTCATAATTAGTGCCGATTTCAGAATACAAATGGATTAACATTTGCATTTCTGAGACCAACTTATATTTTTTTAATCTTCTAAAATATCCGCCAAAATCATTAGTTAATAAATAAAGTTAGACTTTAATAGCGATTTTTTCAGGGTAATTTCGGATTGAGAGTAGGTCCGGATAATTCAGAGTTATGGTTTCCATTTGTGTCACACCACAGTCAAACAGTGCGCCATCAATAGTTGGTGACTGAAGCGAGAGGCAGAACAAGGTGGAGATTCCAACTATGTTTGGAAGTAAACCTTAAAAAATTAATAGAATAACAGATATTGCATATATACATATGAGTCTCGTGCCAGATTTTGGCGAGACAACACGTCCTGCGGATGCCTCGTGTAGAGGTGAAACACGTGTCGAATTGTTTAAAGACAAATATTGGCGGAATTAACACTAAAGAAAACTCAAATCATTTGGATAAATATTGCATACATCATATGTTGGAAAAGCTTGCAGTTAAAATGAGGCGTATCTTTGCTGATTTGAAAATAAGCCACCACGTGGATAATAAGCCAATTTATCGATTTTAGTGCCTAAGACAGTAAACAAAATAAAAGTAAATGATGAGACATTAGGGATGATCGATTAATTTTGCACTCGTACAGTAAAGCACTGGTCAGAAATTTAAAATTAATTTAAAATCAAAATGTATGTTACTTAAACAATGTAAAGTAAGCATAGATATAAAGGTTATCCATTATGAAGCAATCATTGTAATAATAATGAAATCAGTTGCCATATCATGATGATTATTTCCTAATCAATACGACAAGACCAGCAGCTTTATCATGCTTTTTTTCTCTCCACTACCCTCTAATATAATAATAACTGTCCTCACTTAGTTAATATTTCAATATATAAACTCATGAACATTTTAAAATATTAACGCTGACAATTCTCACTGAAATAATATCTGATTTTAAGTGCAATAGGTACTTTACTTTGCGAGCACTTCCGTTTATCCGTATTTTTTAATATAACGATTATTCCCAAATCCTACTTAATGCCGAGAGCCTACTGAAGTCTTTTTTTGGCAATAACGTTTTATATTATATAAATTTGATTTCTTTATAAACTCAACTTTTATCTTTAAATTACTAAAGTGACGTCAATCATAATTCAGTAAATATTTTTACTATTTAATGTTGTAATATTAAATTCTTACCATTAGATATCTCCATTATCACTATAATATATACACACTATATCACTGTACCACATCACCAACACCGCAGGACAGCTGCTGAGCTGCGCACGCGCCGATCAGCACTGAGTCATCCGCCGCCCGCCGCTCGCCGACATCCCTCTCTATTTTTCACCGAAATAAGAACAAAAGAATTGGGCGGTGTGTCGGGCGCCCTAACCGCCGTTATAAATAGCCGGCACAAGCCAGCGTTCGTTCACTCAGGAAAACGTGGAAGAAATTCCATTTAGCGCTCCGTCTTGTTAGGATTCTTGTCGTTTGTCAGTGCGTGTGTGAATCTATTATTTATTTCTTCGGGGATAATTTTTTGAAGAAATCTGTAGATAGAAACAGTTCACGCCTGATCATTAATTCTGCGTTCTTCGCCAGAAAAGCATCAAATATATGTGTTTTTTATACTTGAAATACAGATAAGAAATTTTATTTATGAAAATAAGGGATGAGACGGGCGTGACGTTCAGCTAATGATAATTGATATGGCCTACCCATTACAATGCAGTACCGCTCAGGATTCTTGAATAATCCCAAAACTTCTAAGCAACACTACAATTGCGCTCGTCACCTTGAGACATAAGATTTTAACTCTCATTTGCCCAGTAATTTCACTAGCTACGGCACCTTCAGACGGAAACACAATAATGCTCACAAATAACTGCTTCATGGCAGAAATGGACTCCTTTGCGGTCTCATAATCTAGCCGGCATCCTTTGCAAAGGAGCCTCCCATTGGTCAAACACGGTGATGGCGCGACCAGTTCGAACGCGTGCTCAGAATTCTTTGCATGCAAAAACGTCAACAAAAGGTAAATAACACATATTAATTAGCAAAATAAGGAGATTTGTTCAACTTTTCTAATTAAACCCTTTGAGGCCTCACAGATAACTCAAACATTTCGCATAAAAAATTGTTTATACGCCGAGTTTATATGATGTCATTATGAAATCACCTTGGGTAGTAGAAGGGTTTCATAATGTTCAACATGTTGCGATGTATTTTGAGCTTTATGTAGTTACTGTGTGAGTATCTATTTGACAATTGTTCGAGTAATTACAGTACTCTGAGTTATTCGCTGAAAATTGAAACGAAAATTCTATTTTTTATTGCGGTACATTTATTGTTATTCCTGGAAGGTTAGGTTTCCCGAAACTCACTTGTTGAAGTGAAACTTCTTTAGAATGATGGTGAATTGAAACTCCATTAAACGAAAAAGCGAGATGATGGACACACAAACAGATATGCATAGGATTTAGCCTGCGAGAGAATGAGATAAGAACCACTATACAGTGTTTTGGCTCCCGGCAATCATAGATGAAGAAGAGATTGTCTTATGACGCGAGTGTACCTTAATATATTGTCACATAATGAGCTCGACGTATTCTACCTAACCGATTGTATCAGGGCGGGTTTTCAAGCCAGCCCCCTAAATTTGTGTCAGCATCTATTTAAAAATTGAAAATTCTATCGCTGCCATGGCTATTTATGAGATAAACCTATTTGTTCAAAACATAATATTATGCCTGATTTCTATAAAAAAATTGCCAGAAGGTTTTGAACACAATCCAAATAGACTTATATTCTATAAACTTAAATTTTATTATTCATATTCTGTAATTCATCTTTGAGTAGAAATTGTTGCAGCATCTCTATGAAAATATAAAATAAATTGCCTAATGAATTAAAAGATTTCGAGGTTTGTAAGAGAAGACTTAATAAATAAGAGCTTCTAACTATAGAATAAATTAAAATTAATTTAAACTATTAAATTAATTTTTCAATATAAAATGAATTATTATTAAAAACTGGTCTATTTCTACTATTTGATATAATAATATATATATACTAGTGGACCCAACAGACGTCCTGTCGGAAATTTCGGACACACGTCTTAAATTTGAAAAATCGGTCCATCCGTTGGGAGGAGTCCACTTAAATACACATGAACAGGATAATTATATTATATCGACGGAATTGAGAATCTAAACCAATCTCAAATTCACTGCAACACACAAAAAATCATCAAAATCGGTACAGCCGTTTAGGAGGTAGTTTAATTGTGAATCAAAACCATTATCAAATCCACCTGAAGACACACACCAATCTCAAATTCACTGCAACACACAAAAAATCATCAAAATCGGTCCAGCCGTTTAGGAGGTAGTTCAATTGTGAATCTAAACCATTCTCGAATCCTTTTGAATACACACAGAAAGTTTCATTAGAATCGGTCCAGCCGTCTAGGAGGAGTTCAGTGACATACACACGCACACAAGAATTATATATATAAAGATTTTTTTTATATAAATAATATATTGCAATCTGTCTAGGACGACATTCATCAATAGGTCATGAATTTATATATATCGGGCTTGTGCGATACTCGTCCATTGACAAGTCCGCTTCATTAAAATCAATCTACAGTAGAAGATCCTGTGGGTTTTTCATTTTTAACCTACTTGTTATGGTAAGACTCAGGAGGTGCCTTGCAAGTACATTTGGATGGTGCGAAATTCTTGTATTATAGGCTTTCATTTTGTCCGTTATTTCTTGCTTAACTGTTTTTCATGTTAAGGCCATGATGCAATCTGTGGTTTGTGATATACCATGGTGCGTTCACTATCATTCTTAGCAACTTTGACTGAAACCTTTGCAGGATCTCAATATTTGAGTTTGCCGCCGTGCCCCACAGCTGCAATCCATAAGACCATATGGGTTTATAGAGAAGCAACTTATTTGTCAGTGATAACCGTGACTTTTTGTTTAACATCCAGTACATTTTCCGAACCTGTTGTGCCATTGCCAGTCGTTTGGTGAAGATATGCTTTCTCCAGGTGAGTCTCTTGTCAAGGTACATTCCTAAGTATTTTACCTCATCGGCTTGTGGGATCTGAACTCCATTTAATGTTACTGGTGGGCAGGTGTTATGCCGAGTAATGAAAGTTACTTGGACAGATTTTGATTCGTTTGCCTTTATACGCCAATCCTTGAGCCAATTTGCGATCCTATCAAGACTATTTTGGAGCATTTGGGTGGCTTTTTTCGGAAGCTCATGCGATGACAGTACTGCCGTATTATCGGCAAAGGTGCCCGTTATAGTTACCTCAGAAGTAGGAAGGTCCGCAGTATAGAGAAGATATAGCGCGGGTCCCATTACACTGCCCTGCGGTACACCTGCATGTATTTCGTATAATGGCGTAACATCTTCACCTTGCTTCACGAAGAAGTGTCTGTTTTTTAAGTATGATCTTATGAACTGATAGAATTCTATTGGAATAGATTTTTTAATTTTGTATAGGAGTCTTTCATGCCATATCATGCCATTCTGAGATATATCCAAAAATGCAGCTGTACAGTATTGCTTGCGTTCAAAGGCGATATTAATATTGTTAACAAGCCTGTGGATTTGTTCTATTGTACTATGTTTTTGTCTGAAGCCGAACTGATGATCAGGAATTATATTTCTTTCTTTGATGATTGGCATTAGTCTACTTAGGAATAGAATTTCCATTACTTTCGACAATATTGCCAATAAGCTGATAGGTCTGTAGGATTTAACATCTTCTGGAGATTTACTAGGTTTGAGGACCATTATTATTTGGGCTACTTTCCATTGTCTCGGCACCGCTGATCTTCTAAGTATAGAATTGTAAACGAACGTCAAGAATAGTACACCTTCGTCTGGCAATTCCCTCATGGCTCTCGCAGTTATCAGATCATATCCAGGTGCCTTATTTTGATCTAGCTTTCTGATTGCTTGTTTTACTTCCTGTTTCGAAAAGCCATTTATTGGGGGATCTAACTGATGTGTTTCTTTTAGAAATTTAGATACTGATACAGTCTGAGAAGATCCGTGATCAGGGTTGGGTTGAAATACATTCTTTAGATAATCAGCGAATACCTGTGCGGAGTCTATAGTTGCCCAACTTTTATCTGCTTTGCGTATGGGGGGTCGGGATACTATTGGACGCTTGAGTTTTTTTGTGGCCTTCCAGAGCGAGTAGTCAGTTGCGGCACTGTGGTCTAAATTTTTTAGAAATGCTTGCACATTCTGATTTCGGTCATCACTTAACACTTGTTTCAGCTGAGATATCAGTGAATTTAGCTTAGTTTTGTCTGCGGGATATCGTGTTTTCTGCCACAGTTTACGTGCTTTTCGTTTCTGGGCAATCAGTTCCCTGATATTGATAGGATATCTCTGTGCAATACATAGTGTATTTGTGGTTTCAGGTGTAGCAAGCCAAGCAGATTGTTGGATGTAATTGTTAAAGTACTCAACAGCTTCTTCTATATCTTGATCAGTTTTAGGTAATTTCAAGTTTAAAGATGCTGCTACTGTCTCTCGGAAGCAACTCCAATCTGTTTTTGTATTATGCAGCTGGCATGGGTTTACAGTTCACGCTATTTTTCTCTTTAGCAATATTTGAACGGGTGAGTGATCAGATGAAAGTTCAGTGATTGATTTACATGCAAAGTTTGTGCTGGCTATATATACCCTTCACAATTAGGAAATCAATCAGATCTGGTGTTTTTCTTACGTCTGTGGGCCAATAGGTTGGTTCGCCGGATGAGATACAACTAAGGTTTAAGTTTTCAACAGCCCTGAGTAACTGTCTTCCCTTCGGTGTTATTGTACGTGAGCCCCAGTAAGTATGCTTAGCGTTATAGTCACCACCAGCCAAGAATCGAGGTCCCAAAGAGGTTAGGAATTTCTCATAGTCGTCCGGCTTTATGTTATGTTTAGGCGGACTGTATACTGCTGATACTGTCAATGGTCCTGCCCAGTCATCAACGAAAATATTTGTTAATATTATTTTTTAAAACATTAATTTTGTTGACATTATACCGAGTACTTCACCGAATACCTCGCCAAGTACTTCGCCAAGTACTTTGCCGAATACTTTGCCATGTACTTCGGCAAGTACTTTTCCGAGTACTTCGCCAAGTACTTTTCCTAGTACTTCGTCAAGCACTTTCCCAAGTTCGTCCCCAAGTACTTCACCAAGTACTTGACGAAGTACATGGCCAGTTCTTTGCCGAGTACATCGCCAAGTTCTTCGCCGAGTACTTCGCCAAGTACTGCGAAAACTATTGAATCGATCAGAATAATTCTTATACCATAAGATGCAGCGTGTCTCTGAAAAGATTTTAGTCTATGATATTTAGGTGATTAACTTATCCGGCACCTATAATTTTTGACTTAGAAATACCTATATATTTATTTAGCAACTTAGACGAACGGGCGCGCGTACTTTAAACAACGTTTGTCAGGTCAACTAAACTATAAATAACGAAATCCATTAAGAAATTTTTGGTATGAGAAATATTCACAGTAAAGATTCCCTTGTAATTTCAATCAAAGCAATCGTTTGCAAAAATATTGACTTATTACAATCAAGTTATATTGAGCTTGGTGAATCACGCCGAGTTCGACTTACCTAACATTGTCAATGATAATGTCATTCAGTAGAAGTTTAACCATGGAGTTGAAAAGTTATTTATGCAACTGTTGTGTAGTAAGGGGTGGGTATAATATGATAAGTATCACATGAATTTTTTAATACCTAATTATCAATAGTTGCATACAAGACTTTATCTTCACCCTTAATATGACTGATTTTGAAACAGTTAGCTTACTGCTAACTTTCATTAAAAAAAACCAGTCCCAGTAACCATTATATCATCAGAAGGAGTGTTATTGTAAAAAACGGATGATGAAATGTTGTACTGAACTTCATTACAACACTCGTTTGGATGATGTAATGGTTATTATTGGGTGTTTAAATGTTGGCAATAAGCTAGCTGTTTCAGAATCTTTAATAGGGGATTTAAAGCATGGGTATATACTACTACTACATAAACATTGTTACGCGTTACAGAGTCTATGAGGAATGTAATTTTTGATTACCTAGTGTTAGATCATAAACTGTTTTCTGCTAGTCTGTACGAAAGATAGATAATTAAATTTGGGTCTCTAAATAACATCTTATCCTTTTATCACTGTTCTCACAGTTGTCACCGTTGTCACCTGCATTTGCACTTGCACTTGCGTTGAAGGTGAAGATGAAAATGAAGTTATTGTTTTTTAAGTTTTGTCACGGTCACGTTTACGTTCACAGTCACAGTCACTGCCACTATGTCATGGTCACAATCAACATTGTCACCGTTGACACCGTTGTCACCGTTGTCACCGTTGACACCGTTGTCAACGTTGTCACCGTTGTCACCGTTGTCACCTTTGTCACCGTTGTCACCGTTGTCACCGTTGTCACCGTTGTCACCGTTGTCACCGTTGTCACCGTTGTCACCGTTGTCACCGTTGTCACCGTTGTCACCGTTGTCACCGTTGTCACCGTTGTCACCGTTGTCACCGTTGTCACCGTTGTCACCGTTGTCACCGTTGTCACCGTTGTCACCGTTGTCACCGTTGTCACCGTTGTCACCGTTGTCACCGTTGTCACCGTTGTCACCGTTGTCACCGTTGTCACCGTTGTCACCGTTGTCACCGTTGTCACCGTTGTCACCGTTGTCACCGTTGTCACCGTTGTCACCGTTGTCACCGTTGTCACCGTTGTCACCGTTGTCACCGTTGTCACCGTTGTCACCGTTGTCACCGTTGTCACTGTTGTCACCTGCACTTGCTCTAGCACTTGCACTTGCGCTTGCGCTTGCACTTGCGCCTGCATCTGCACATGTGCCTGCAACTGCCCCTGTACCTGCACCTACACCTGCACCTGCATCTCTACCCGCACCTGCACCTGCGCCTGCAGCTTCACCTTCACCTGCACCTGCATCTGCATTGGCACTTGCATTTGCACCTTCACTTGCATGTAAGGTAACAATGTTGAAGAAGTTGTCGAAGTACTTATCGAACTACTTGTCGAAGTGCTAGTAAAATTGTTAAATAACAAATACGAAGAACTTGGTGAAGTGCTTGGCGAAGTACTCGGCAAAGCATTTGGCGAATTACTCGGTGTTGTACTCACTGCTCAATAGAAGCAGTGCTTATCAAGTTACTTATGATGTAGAAGTAGAAGTACTTGTCGAAGAGCTTGTCGTACCCTCTTGCGCCGCTTCTTCTCTCTCAGAGCGCCATTTGTTTCCGAAGCGGTAGTAGTATCTAGTAGTATAAGGAATGACATCAAAAAAATTTTAAAGGAATCAATTTTGAGAAAATAAATGCCTTTTATGCCTTTTTATGCCATTACTTGTTGAAGTTCTTATCAATGTATTTGCCAATAATAATAACAAATACGAAGAACTTGGTGAAGTACTTGGCGAAGTACTTGACGAAGTACTCGGCAAAATACTTGGCGAAGTACTTGGTGAAGTATTCGGGTAATTTACTTGTACTTGTACTCGGCGAAGGACTCGGCAAAGTACTTGGCGATGTACTTAGCGAAGTACCCGGCAAAGTACTTGGCAAATTACTTTGCGAAATACTCGGCAAAGTACTTGGCGCAGTAGTGGGCGAAGTTCTTGGCTACTGACTTACTCAATGCTCAATATAAGCTAACCTAATAATAAAATTATCAAAACCCCAAATACGAATAAAATAAAATAATATAAAAATACTAAAAATATACTAAACTATTTCGTCACTATAGTTTGACAGGAAGTGGTCCGTTAGCTTCATTTTGAAATTAGGAAAACTAACACCTATAGTAGGTGAACCAATATCGAGAACGTTATTTATCCTATTGATCGTGAGCCCTAGGTTTGTTTTTGAGATACCTGCCTTAAAAGGCATTTAATTTTTTTACACGACTATACGGCCGTGGAATTCTTACAGATATTTTATAAGCTAAGTCAGACGCATCTAAGGCTTCATTGAAAAGTCTTTGTAAAAACATAATACTAATAGTTTTCTACGATCCGAAAGAGTTAATAAGTTATAATGTCGAAGTCTAGAATAGTAGCTATAATTTATATTACATTACTTATCGCCAAAACTTACATGGTGCAGAAAGCGCTTTTGGATTCATTCAATTCTCATAGGATATGCATTATAGTGAGGCTTTCAGGGAACTGAAGCATACTCAAGGATACTCCTGGTAAGAGCGTTAAACAACAATAATTTTGTGTTCGAATTGCGAAACCCTCTGGAGCTACGCTTAATGAACCCAGTAATCTTTGATGCTTTCTTACATATAATATCAATATGAGCAGTAAAGCTAAGTTTATGATCTATAACGATACCTTATATAATTTACCGAGGGCTCCATATATATTTTATAATTTAATTACAAACGGAAATAATTGTAGAAGAAGACGGTATTACTTGCCGAAACTCATAGTTTAACGGAAAATACACCCTACATTATCCTTTTTATGCGGCATAAGCAGCCGTAACTCTTATTAAGTAACTTAGAAGTTTGTTGTTTTAACAGCATTATGAAACTGTACACTTGAGTAAGTTTATAATTTCTACTAGATACCTCCACGCGTTCCCGAGATAAAGGATCTTGACAGAAAGACATAGGGATGGACGGACGGACCGACAAAAGTGGAACGGGAAACAAAATGATCCTATGAGGATTCTGTTCTTTCCTTTTAAGGTACGGATCCCTAAAATTACGATGTTGACCAGATCGTCGGTCCATCTCATGAGAAGCCTACCAGCACTGGGTCCTAGCAAGTATTCAGTCCGTGGTTCAACACTCCTTCCGACGTGTCCTGTACCTTTGAGCAACAAATTTGGCCTCCACGGCTCCCGCTTGGTTTCGCTAGAAAAGCTTTCGAGCTACCAGCATTGAGGAGGCTTTTAGTCAATACATTTACGTATTTTCCTTCTCTCGAAAAAAATACGTGTTCCCCGCACTGTCTGCCAGCGAGATAATACGTGTGTTGTATAAAGAATTACTTCTTGATATGAGATCGCTACCATCAAAAATTTCCCCGATAGATATTGGGCTTACTTATTTTTTTTTTCAATCAATTCATTCTCTAAGTCACTAATTTTCTCATCTCATATAAAGATCTACAATTATCAAATGAATCTACCTCCGCCTGCAATATGTGACTTGAGTTGTTGGTCGAGTTGGACCAAGTCTCGTTTTAAAGTCATGTCACTGTCCACAACCCTTTTTGCTTCAACCTCATACTCCTCGCGTTCATATTCAAGCTGTTCACATCTAGTTTTATATATATGAATTTCCTTAAGGGCCCTGTCTGAGTGCCATTTGTTTCGAAGCGATGGTTGTGTTTGAACTGATTTTTTTTTAAATAAGTGACGAGACGAGCAGGAAGTTCAGTTAATAGTAATTGATACGCCCTGCCCATTACAATGCAGTGCCGCTCAGATTCTTTGCGCCGCCCTTGCCGCCATTCTTGAAAAACACAAAAATTCTGAGCGGCAATACAATTGCGCTCGTCATCTTGAGACATAATATGTTAAGTCTCATTTGCCCAGTAATTTCACTAGCTACGCCGCCCGGCAGACCGAAACACAGCAATGTTTACACATTACTGCTTCACGGCAGAAATAGGCGCTGTTGTGGTACCCATAATCTAGCCGGTATCCTGTGCAAAGGAGCCTCCCACTGGTAAAACGAATTCTAAGGAAATCAATTTTGAAAATAAATGTCATTTAATATTATTGCGATCACTTATCACCGGTAAAGTAACCTAATAAAAGACGAGATTCAGACGGTTCGTATCAAATCAACACTATTGTTATAACCTGTGTCAGATTCAGTCAAATCGCGGCACATAAAAGCACCACTTTACGACTCCCGCCGTCGGGAGCCATATTCTATTACAAATTAAGTTGTATCGAGTCTTGAAAGAAATCGGAAACGTGCACATCAAACGTTAATGAGAGTAGGAACTAGTGGCGATAAACCAGAGGGCCGGACGTCTATTTTTGTATCGCTAGCGTTTGCCCCCCGACTACTTCCGCGTTCATCCCGTCGTGTCAAACCAGTGACACTTTCACAATTTACAGTATTTATAAATACGTACATTTTGTGGTAAGTACTATAATACATTAAGGTAAACAAAATTATTATTTTATTCGTTTTATTTAGTTTGTAAAAGTGATTCAAATTAAATATTAATAGCAAATGCTGACAACTGTTTAAACTGATGGTAGTATATCTCTTAGCTTCTGGTATTGCAGATGTCAATATGCAGCTGGTTTTCACCTTTTTATAAGAATAAGTGACAGGTGCTATCCATGATAAGGTAGTATCGCTCAAGATTCAGCAAGAGACTAAAATTCTTACTTGCCCCACATTTTGAGACATTAAGTTCACTATAGCAGCGTGGTTTCCACTGCAGCAGGAATATGAACCCACTACTATGTACAACTATAGAGTAGCTCACCACCAAGTTGACAGCATTTTCAGCGCCTATTGGAGCATGAGACGCATGTATCAATGACGTCAAATGATGCTTTGCGTGTCTGAGGGCTGCAGTGTACACAGTCGCATACATTTTCTTGTGACTAATAGATATATTAGATCATTACTGTTCTTCTCTCCATCCAGCCTAGTGAGCAGGCGTTCCGAGGTTCCAGCCTCCTTCCAAGACTACCTGCGCCTGTTAGCTACATTTTCGGCCTCCAAAGCCGCGGGGGCTTATCTGTAAAAGCCTTTAGGGCTATCAGCACAGAGGGGGTTTTTAGTCGGTAGGGAGTGTTTATACCCGAGCCCGACATATGGGCCCCGTCTCGGAGTCTTCAATACGTAAACGTATTTTCCTGCTCTCGAAAAAAAAACATTTTCTTGTAAAGCGAAGCTCACGTGCGTAGCCTTTCTGTGCACCTTGGTGGGACAGTAGCTTAAAGACTCATTAGCCCAACAATGTCATGACCTACAACGCTCTTGAAACCGAAACACAAGTGATGCTGGGATTGATGATTACTCCTTGGACGCAGAAAAAAGCACCTCTATTATACCTGCCGGTTATTTGCAAGGAAACTTTCAACATAAACTTTTCAAGAGGTAAGCCACATGCCCATTTGCCCTCTCCAAAAAAACTGTTAAAATAAAACGTGAAAATAACCTAATAACAGTACCTTTCAATCTTTTATCACCATGTGATATTCAAGTAAATGGACAACGAATCACTTATCTTGTCGGAAAATATAGCTTACAAGATTTAGTGTGGGTTTATGATCAGCGGAGCGGGATTAATGAAGAAATGAGCGAATCTCATCACCTGCCATGTGAACCTTTTGCTTATCCGTTGATGAATGACCTGAAATAAATAACCATGTAGGTAATTATCATACTTAATTTATTGACTAAGGTATTATTTTGCAGAAATCCATAATAATTAATAATTTAATATATAATATACTAATTGATATCTTTAGTGTTACTTAACGTTAACTTTTGTTAGTCGACATATCTTGGGTAGCGGGTGGCGCATGGCGTAGAGTAAAATATTAATTCGTAACAGTTTACAGTTACATAACATGGAAGACTACTTTTCGCATACAGTACGTGTAAACATGTAAAAAACTTAATCTGTATCTGGCTGGTTTTGATAACACAAAAAAGTTCATCAAAATAATGTAGCCATAATTCATTTACTAAGTATCTCAAATATCAACGATGACAGATATACTGTCGCAAAAAGAACTTGTAAAGAAAAAATGTGTTCCAATTTTAGTTCAAAGGGGCATCGTTTGTAGCCAAGAAAATAACAGTGCTATTAAAGAATCCTACACATCAAAATTAATACCATATTAATGTCAGAACTTGGCAACTCATATTTTTATATTACCAATGGGGCTAGACTGAATGAAATATTTTTAACTACAAAATTAAATTACAATTTCAATACAAATAAATGAATGTAGTTTATGTTATATAGTTTTTATGAAGAAAGTTTACTTTCTTTATAAAAAAAATAGGTTCCTTCTATTGAGCTGTATATTAAGATGGCTTAGAATTCTACCAAATAATTTATTTAATGATAATAAAAAAAGTATGTGCGTGTAATCTGTACGCGAGATTGAAATAAACTTAATAATAATTAACTTTAGGTATAATTAATAGATACATAAATACATTATAATTATATAAATTAATTAAAGCCGTGTTATAGACTAAGCACTCATGTATTGCTGAAGAGCCAGGAGCATTGATAGATTTTTTGCTATTTTTTTTTCACGTAAACGCAAACGATATAACCTCATTTTTTAAGCAAAGTTGGCATTTTTCGTACCTAAAATAAAAATATCTAATTATATTGTTTTAACAAGTGATATTTTATATATTGTTTTATACAAAGAACGATAATTGATATTATTCATTAGTTTTTTCTGCTCAAGTAATTATCAGGTTCTTGATTTTCTTTTTTATTCTTATTTATTGATGAAAGAGTAAATTGTTCCTGAGATTCCGCCATTTCATTTAACTAAATATTATTATTATTTTATATTCTATTTATAATTCTTTAATAGCACTTGCATATTTTAAATTTTTCACTCATTAAATGAAATAATTGATAATAAGCAATTGAAGGTTAGAAACTAAAAATAAATTAACGAATGTCGCAAATGTCAAAAAAATTCTGAAAGCTTTTATTTATTATTATTACAAAAATAGTAAATTAAATTAACAAATTCACTTGGAGATCTTCCAAAAATATTACTGAAGTTTGAAATAATTTCTTTAAACCATAAAAGTATAAAGGTTAAAAATTGTTTCAGTTGAGTTTTTTCTGATAGAATTAACGCTCACTACATCCGTCAGAAAAAAAATCTGAATTATCCCCAAGTTGCGCCTAAAGAAGATTTAAATTTTTGTAAATTGAAAAAAAAAGAATGTATTGTTAGTACATTTCTCATCAAAAAGTCGAAACATATTACTTACATTACTACAGGCAGATAGGCGGCCATTATGAGAATTGTCATCGTCTGTGACAGATCAGTTTGCGTCTAAATAAATATTTTAAAAATGCCGTCGTGCGTTGTGAAAAAGGGTAAAAACGATCCTATATAGTTAATTGTGGCCATATGTGATTATTTAAGGGAGAAAAAGTTGTGTAACTAGTATCCCCCGTAACCGCACATACACTAGCTAATATCACGGCGCGGAGTCCTTCTATTTTTACTCGTCCGTGTATAAGGTATCATATTTTAACTAATATTAATATTTCAATTTAAAATAATTTTTTTTTCGCTACCGCATTTTATACCACAGGTTTTTATATTTTATATTTCACTCTTTTTTTCCTTGTTTTTCCTTATATGATCTGGTGACATCTTTTTTAGTACTTTATGTAATTTTGACTACTTTCTTCAAAATATCACAAAAACCGGTAGTAGACTGCTCAATCTTTATGTGAGCGTTTTACTGTTTTTTGAGTAATCAACATTTGAAACTTAAACTTAGTTTAGTAATGTCTTAGTAAATGGACCACGTTAACCACTTAAACCACGTAATTTAACTATGCCTTAATCTATTAATTTTGTATACAGGCAGGACTAAGACTCATGGTATTATCCCAGAATTACAAGCTAGGGAAATAGAATAGAAATCTTAACTGAAAATATTCTAAAAATGAAGTCTTCCGGAAGTATTGCGCGAGTGAAGATGCACATTTAAAAATTAACAGCCTGACGAAAAATGCGGCCGAAATGCGTTGACGCTCTCACAAATAGCATTTCCAATTATAAACGTTGGTTGGATACTAGCGATTAAAATGCAAGAAAAAGTATACTGTTGTCATGTTGTGAATAAATAATTATTTTGAATGTTATCTTTGGTGTCAGTTATTAATTATCATCACACATCTTAGCGCTATCAGTGTTGAGATTATTAACGTCATTAACGTTATACAATTAGCCGCTAAAATCAGAATAATTTTTGGTTTTATCAATGAGAATAGCTATGGCAGCTGACTGTGGAACTGTGAACATTAAAAGTGTTAGATATTAATTATCAAGTTACACATCTTAGCTCTATCAGTGTTGAGATTATTAACGTTGTTAAAGTTTAATAATTAGCCGCTAAGATCAGAATAATATTTGGTTTTATCAATGAGAATTGCTATGGCAGCTGAACGTGGGACTGTATTTATTACTAGCTGACCCGGCAAACGTTGGTTTGCCATATAAAGTATAATTCACGCGATAGTTTTATAAGTAATAAAATATTGCCTATATTATAGCCTGTACATCATTTTGTTCTATTGTCAATAGTTTTTGCAGTGCACGCAAAAATAGGTTTTCGATTTTACACCTTGTGTTACAAAATAGCAATTTTATTACGGATCCCTAATTTTGAAGAAAAAAACATAGCCTATAGCCTTCCTTGATAAATGGACTACCCAACACTGAAAGAATCATTCAAATCGGACCAGTAGTACCAGAGATTAGCGCGTTCAAACAAACAAACAAACACTGCAGCTTTATAATATTAGTATAGATAAATCATCATCAAATTCAAATTCAAATTCAAATATTTTTATTCAAAATAGGATGTGAAATCACTTA
The DNA here is from genome assembly GCF_905404315.1 of Leptidea sinapis. Taxonomy (NCBI): domain Eukaryota; kingdom Metazoa; phylum Arthropoda; class Insecta; order Lepidoptera; family Pieridae; genus Leptidea; species Leptidea sinapis. Next base: position 8,687,870 of record NC_066298.1, read on the forward strand.
TTGAAAGTCAAAAAAAACTACCACCCATTCCAAAGTGAATGCCTCAGGCCTGAAAAGAATGGGCGCAACAAACTCAGCAATTGTACAATTAAACTTATTATTTAATAGCCTGAGGGCGGTTGCTCCATTCCCAATCTGTGGTATCATTAAGAAAGTCATTTATGTTATAGTAACCTTTACCACACAAACGTTTTTTAACAATTCTTTTGAATAACGTAACACCTTTGTTTTGAACATTTTCTGGGATCTTGTTGTAAAAGCATATATATCGCCCCACAAAAGACTTACTAACTCGACTAAGCCGAGTAGTAGGCATCATCAGTTTATGTCTGTTCCTGGTGTTAACATTATGGTTATGACAGTTTCTGGCAAATTCACTTATGTGCCTATGAACATACATTACATTATCAAGAATATATTGAGAAGCAACAGTCAAGATGTTTATTTCTTTGATATATATATATAATAGCGCGAATAGCCCTCTTCTGCAGCACAAATATTGTATTAATATCAGCAGCGTTGCCCCATAGCAATATACCATAGGACATAATACTATGGAAATAACTAAAGTATACTAGTCGCGCCGTATCTATGTCAGTTAATTGTCTAATTTTTTTAACCGCGTATGCTGCAGAACTAAGTCTGTTCGCCAATCCTGCAATATGGGGGCCCCATTGTAATTTGGAATCTAGAGTTATGCCAAGAAATATAGCAGATTCCACCGGTTCTATCACCTCTCCGTTTAACAAAACATTTGCATTTACATTTTTGACATTTGGTACGGTAAATTTAATGAATTTAATCTTCTTGCTATTTAACAATAGGTTATTAGCGCTAAAGCAGTACACGATGTCAGATAAAATATCGTTCACTTCGTCATACATAGCATGGTTTCTTTTCACTTTGAAAATCAGTGAAGTGTCGTCCGCAAACAATACTACCTTATGTTTTTTCTCTATAAGATTAGGAAGATCATTTATATAGATAAGGAAGAGGAACGGTCCAAGAATAGACCCTTGTGGTACCCCCATACTAAGAGGAGTCCCAGGAGATCTCCTGCCATTCACGTCAACCCTATGAATTCTATTGTTTAGATATGAAGTCAGGAGATCGAGTGAAGTTCCTTTTATGCCATAGTGGTATAGCTTCCTGACCAGCGTTGAATGTTAAACACAATCAAAAGCCTTAGATAAATCACAGAAGATGCCAAGTGCATTCTGCGATTCCTCCCAGGCATCAAAAATATTCTTGATCAGCTCAACACCTGCATCTGTTGTTGAACGTCCCCTAGTAAAGCCAAATTGTTTCAAATGAAGTAACTTATGAGAGTTAAAGTAAGTAAGCATTTGGCTTAAAATTATTTTTTCAAAAATTTTACTAAGGGTCGGCAAAACCGACACAGGACAATAGTTGTTCGGGTCAGAAGAGCATCCCGACTTAAATATTGGTGTAATTTTACTATGTTTCAGAAGGTCAGGAAACACGCCACGATTAATACAATTATTAAATACTATTGCAAGATATGGTGCTATGACATCAATTATTGAACTTATTATTTTAACAGAAATGCCCCATATATCAGCAGTTTTTTTCATGTCTAGAGATTTAAAAGTTTTAATTATTTCTCCAGGGCTAACAAAACTAAAATTGGAACTTTGTTGACATCCTATAACATTTTCCAGAAGAAGTGACTCAGCAACACTGGTGGAGGAGACAAGAGTGTTTGTGATAGAAACTGGAATCTCAGAAAAAAAATTCTCAAAAGCAGTAGCAACTTCCTGCTGAGATTGAATTATTGTATTGTTTATTGATAGATTATATTCAATGTTGCGGTCTTTCAATCTTCCAGATTCCCAGTTAATAACATTCCAAGTCATCTTTATTTTATTTGGTGCATTTTTAATTATTTGTCTGATATGCATAGACTTTGCAATAGAACAAACACTTTTAAATAATTTAGAGTTGTTACTACAACAAAAAAGAACTATATTCTTTTGATGGTAGGTGATCGATCTCTAACATTATATCTATTGACGTTAATACCGTATATAAATATTTGATAGTGGGAGGCAATCCGATAAAGTGACGATAGCAAAAAAAAACGGGCTGTTAAATTTTAGTTTATGTACCATCAGATTGGTTAATAGTCAAACAAATTGTTGCATTAAGTGCACATCCGTTGTTCATATTATGCTCGTTTATGTTATTATGGCTTAATCATCAGATCTGTTCGAGTTCCATCTAATCAAATCTAAATCAATTTATTCATGTAGGTCAAGGCTGGTCGTCAAATGGCTCTTACGAATATCAAAAGTTTCACTTTGGAAAGGGTTTAGCTTTTTGTCATAACCATAATGTTAACACCAGGAACAGACATAAGCTTATAATGCCTACTACTCGACTAAGTCGAGTTAATAAGTCTTTTGTGGGGCGATGTATATGCTTTTACAACAGGATCCCAGAGAATGTTCAAAACAAAAGTATTACGTTATTCAAAAGAATTGTTAAATAAAACCGTTTAAAAAAGCTTGTGTGGTAAAGGTTACTATAACATAAATGACTTTCTTAATGGTACCACAGATTGGGAATGGAGCGACCGCCCTCAGGCTATTAAATAATAAGTTTAATTGTACAATGTTACTTTGTAAATGTTACTTTAATTGTAAAACATATTTTTGATGAAAAAAAAAAGCCCGCTGAGTTTGTTGAGCCCATTCTTCTCAGGCCTGAGGCATTCATTTTGGAATGGGTGGTAGTTTTTTGACTTTCAATAAGTGTTTTCAGATCCTATTTTGAATAAAAATATTTGAATTTGAATTTGAATTTAATGTGAAGAAGTGGCAAGAAACTCATTGCCACTCTTTTAAAACAACATTTACAGCTTAGTCATTTTACAAATCATTTTAGATATAATATATTACGTAAAGTGATGCAACAAAAATACTCAAACGTCAAATACTCAACGCCTTGGACGACTGAGTAAAAAATTAAGTATAAATTAGTACGGAGAAACAAGAGTTATTTAGGACAGTTATAGATACAACAATCCACATAAATTGTAAATTAATAAATGTTTTTTTGCGAGCTATTTATTAGTGATCATAAAATGTGAGAGAGAGAGTTTCTGATTACAGGATCACCCTGCCACCACAAGTAACGCCCATTCACGAGCATGACGCTAAGGCCAGCCATCGTCTACCTCGACCATATTTTACGGAAGGGGAGGCCCCGTCCCACGTCGCCGTCACTAGTTAAGGCGACACTAAATGTCGGCGACCTTGAGCGATATGAGTTCACGGCTCCTATGTAACAAAGCCAATATTTTCAAAATTCTTGGGTCGAAAATGTAACATTTTAACAGGCGCAAACTGCTTAATTGCTTACAATCCTCATTATTGATCACTAATCTGAATAAATGTACCTACATAACAAAGGAAAAATCTATAAGAACAACTTTTATGATAGTAGTATACTAAACAAATGCATGATGCCGAGAAAAAACTTGTTTAACTGCAAAGAAAACTGGTAGTTCATAATAGCTCTGGAGTGCTAACTTTAACCAACAATAAGCATTAGCAACCTACAAGGAAGACTTAAGGGTAACAGGATAAAGTAGTGTTCATAGCTCCAAATCCTATATTTTCACCACAAAACTTGTCTAAAAACACCTTGTTTGCATGTTTTCTGTTTACCCTTCGCCTTAATGTGGCAGCGACAATGTCGCTACATTTAAGTGATCATGACGAAGCCTGTTACGAGAACTCAACTAAATAACAAAAACAGAATGTTCATCTACAAAATATTATGAAATGCTCACTCACCTCTACTTACAATATAATATTATGTACATTAACACTTGTCACTGTCATACAGTTTATAGAGAAAACAAAGGCTGTAAAAATCAATCTAGTGATATTCATAAAACACCATATTATAGAGTGAAGTGGTGCCGCGTAAAATTATGAAGGTGTGCGAATGCGTTATTACCTCAAAGGAATTATTTTGTTTATATAGTTACACTTTTACTTTAAAATATTATAATATATGATACGAAGGGACTATTATCTATTCCAAGTGAGGCAGTAGCTAAATATTAAACTGGAATCTCGCGAAAAAGGACTCATACATAATATTATTATGTACATATTTGATGGAAGGATTTTTTATGAAATATATAGGTATTTACGTATAACATGGTCTTGTCCAAAACATTTTTTTCCTGAAATAATAGTACAAACGGACTCACGGGTTATCTGATGTTAATCGATCACTGTCGCCCACATTCTCCTGCAATACCAGATATCTAACAGGAGTATTTGCGGCCTTTTAGAAAAGTGTAGGCGCTTTTTAAAGGTAACCATGTTATATCGTCCAGCAAACAGGGCGTAGTTAAAAACATTGCATAGTTTGGTTGAAGAAGTTTGTGGCGTGTCGTGCGAAGGTGGGATTTAGTGGTGAGAAATTAGTTCGAACATACCTTTGATGATCATTCCTGTAATGAATTCGGTAGAAGATATACAATGAAGCGATGTCACTTGATTTTTTCATAGGAATTATTTATATTTAGTTTGTTAAACATGGCTATTAACAGTCTTCTGTGTCAGTCTTACTTCGTCAAATGCTATTTTCTTTATACAACCACAACATTTTTTTTGAGAAAACAAAAGGTTTCCATTACTAGGTTTCGTCATCAGATTTTTTCTAGAAATAATATAGAAATTGTCCATTTTATATGAAAAAAATATCCAAATAGATGAAGAAACTATGGAGTTCAACGATGAATGTTGATAAGTTGCAATTGCAATTTTTTATGCGTTTATAATACTTTTGATGGTTTTCCTAGACATCATTCAGATTCGAATGAGCAGTCGCTCATATTTTTTTTAGTTATTTGCTTTATCAAGAACTAACACATTTTGAAACATTGTTTACGAGCCTATGAATTATCTAGCCTCAAATCAAACATATCCATGAGTGCCACAGAAAATATATATCCACATTTATATCAATACATAATACGTAAAGATCCATGAATCGAAAACAAGCATTCATATTCATTACACAAACTATTGTACTTACCGGGAATAAAGCATTGGAATAAAGCAAAGTCTAGAATACTAGTGTTGAGAAATTGTCACATAATTGTGTTAACTTTGAAGATCAAAAAAATAAAAATAAAGAGGATTTATAAAAAAAAAATAGGCTACATTCTGTGTCGTAAGAGGAAGCGATGACTCAATAACTTGCGGAAATCTGAAGCACGTCCCATGCTCCTGCAGCCAGTTTCGTATTCAGGACATTCCAGTCGGAACACTCAGCTGATGCGTCTAGACTGCCAACTCGAAGTCCAAAGTCTATTTCAGATGAGTCTATTATCGTCGCGTTCGAGAATAGGGCTGAAGAAATGATTGTAGTTTGGGGTGCTCCGTAACTTTGAATATGTAGCAAGTAATATAACGTGAGTATGACTTATATAAAATCTTTTTAAAGTATCAAAACTGTTGTAATTGCTGTTTTTGAAATTGTTACGTTTTAGTACATTTTTAATTCAAACTTTTCAGGAGTACAGACGTTGGCAGGAATTGAAAAATTTACTGTCATAGTTGTTGCTAAGATTTATAACGCTACTAGCTGACTCGGCAAACGTTGTTTTGCGATATAAAGTATAATTCACGTGATAGTTTTATAAATAATAGTCTATGTGTTATTCTGCTGTGTAAGCTATATTATTGTAAAGTTTCATCAAAATCTATTCAGTAGTTTTTGCGTTAAAGAAGTACAAACATACATCCAGACATACAAACTTTAACATTTGTAATAATATAATAATAGGATATATTGCCTTGGAGGCATATGTTTTAGATTAGGTACCAACAAAATGTAATAACAAAATCCTCGTTTATTTTTCTTATACCTTAAATAAACATTTTGGTTTTAATGGATTTGGTATTGGTGTTTTTAATTCAACTTCTTGATTGAAGTTTTGATTTTTTTTAATTTTGATGGCTTCGCCTACCTATCCTTGGCAAAAACCTGTTCTCTTTTGCCTTTGCCTATTTTTTTTTGTTTTCCAAGCAGTTTGTAGTAATTTACATTTTACTTAACTTACAATAAGGTTCGGGAATGTATTTCAGCGGTTTCTAATGCTGCATTTAGTTTTCCTCGTAAGCCTTACCAACATAAAATGATACAATCTGGACTGTGAATTTGGCCTGTAATACACAAGCTTGGGGCTCAATAAAAAACTTTTTAGACTAGCTTTTATTTCATCAGTACTTTATTTAACTACAATGCTAATGTTATGTTATTGATGATACGAAGGAACCGTAGAGTATTCGTGGTAGTCATACATTTTGATAGGTAACCTACCACTGTAAGAGATTTTCGATCTTATCTTTCTTATACTAAAGTCGAGTATGACATAACTTTCTGCTACATAAGCAACCTGTTTACTTACTTATTCTTTCTTCTCTGTTCTTTATTACTTACTAAATTTTTTAAAGTGCTTCTAGATTAATCTTTAATGAGGGGTTCATGTTCAGGCGCAGTTGATTCATTCAGTGACTTACCGCTCCTGGAGAACTCCTCAGTGTAATTATAACAAACGGTAAAACTACCACTGTGTTATTGACGAGATGTTATAGTATGTAACGAGTATTTTTTTCGAGTAAGAAGTGTTTTACTGACATATGGAACGTGTGTATTTGTGAATCGTCACTAGTGTATACCGGAAGCTGTACCTGTTCCTGACCCGTTATATTATTTTACTACTTATTATTACGTCACACAACGGTAATAATTCTAACACATAAATAACTACCCGAAGCCCATGAATGCTGGAGTGCCCCAAGGCTGTGTGCTATCTCCCACACTGTTTCTTCTGCATATCAATGATATGTTGGACACCTCCAACATACATTGCTATGCAGACAGCACTGGTGATGCCATATATACAGCCATGCAGGTCTCTGTCGGGAAACCGTCGACCAGTTCCGGGAGAATCTTGTGTCTTCTATCGAGTCCTCTCTTGAGAAGGTCGCGGAATGGAGTCAATTGAACCTTGTCCAATTTAACCTCCAGAAGACTCAAATTTGCGAGATTACCACTAAAAAACCCCATTTGTCGTATCACCGCTCTTCGACAACACTTCCCTTAAAGCCTCGCCTAATATCGGAATACTGGGTCGCGAAATCTCGAGCGATTCCCAATTTCGTGGCCATCTGGAGGGCAAAGCCAAATTGGCTTCGAAGAAGCTGGGCGTCATCAATAGAGCACGGCAATACTTCAAGCCGGCCCACATTCTAGCGCACTGCAAAGCGCAGGTCCGGCCACACATGGAGTATTGCTGTCATCTCTGGTCTGGCGCACCCCAGTATCAGCTCGACGCATTTGACCGCGTGCAACGTAGAGCAGCTCGAATTGTCGGGGAGCCAGTGCTCTGTGAACGGCTGGATCACTTGGCGTTGCGTGGAGATGTCGCTTCATTGTGTGTCTCCTACCGCATTTATCACGGGGAGTGTTCCAAAGAGCTGTTTAACCTGATTCCTGCCGCCGAATTCTACCTTCGCACGACACGCCATAAGTTAGGTTATCATCCCCACCATCTGGGTGTGTGGTGGTCCTCCACAGTGCGGTTTACAAGGAGCTTTCTTCCACGTACTACAGCTGTGGAATGAACTTCCTTGTGCGGTGTTTCCGCGACGATACGACATGGGTACCTTCAAAAAATGTGCGTAAACACCTTCCATAAAGGCCGACAACGCTCCTGTGATTCCTCTGGTGTTACAAGAGTTTGCGGGCAGCCGTGATCACTTAACAACAGGTGACCCGTACGCTCGTTTGTCCTCGTATTCCATAAAAAAAGAACAGATTATCTTACTCTAAAGAGCCTTTTTATGAAATAATAGGAATAAGAAAAAATAGTTTTTACTCTATTCTCATTATTTGGTCTGCTGAAAGTCCGAGTTTTTTGACATGACGGAAATTTTTTAGAATCTGATTCCATTGAAATAAGGACTTTTAAAATATTTTAATAAATGTTTTGTATCTGGAAGAAAAAGCCAATCGCCAAGATGGGTCTTTCCTTTTGAAGATTTGTAGAAAAGTAAAGAAAAGTGGAAATATAAAAAGCGGTAAGAAAATAATTACTTCTTCTTCGGCATTCCGGAATATTACACTACAATAATGCTAGAAAATAATTGAATAGAGTTGCTGAATACGTTTAGTAAACATATTCTCGCTGCAAAGTCGTTCTTCATCAGAACTACGTGTTCTCACATTCCTTAGGTTTCTATAATTGAATCCGATTTTGGCATCTTATATCTCCAATTTATGAAGGTTAAACTTATTAAATAAGAAACTATACAATTAAATACCAGTGGAAGGCTCCTTTGCACAGGATGCCGGCTAGGTTATGGGTACAACAACGGCGCCTTTTTCTGCTGTGAAGCAGTAATGTGTAAGCATTACTGTGTTTCGATCCGTAGGGCGCCGTAGCTAGTGAAATTACTGGGCAAATGAGACTTGACATCTTATGTCTCAAGGTGACGCGTACAGTTGTAGTGCCGCTCAGATTTTTTGGGTATTTCAAGAAACCTGAGCGGCACTGCATGGTAATCAGCAGGGCATATCGACCCTTATTTTCATTTAAAAAAATGCAGTATAATTAAGATACGATGCCAGACTTAGATGCTACACATGATTTTGCTATTCATAACTGATGGAAACGCCTTCTTCAATAACATAATTGCATCTATCAAGTATCGAATGTATCGAGGATTCCAATTAAATTAAAACATTTAAATCTTCTTGAGACAATTTATCTCTTAAGCGTTAAGATCAGAGCTTCGTCACGCGTATCCAATCACAGCAGACATCGATTATCCTGGGAGAGATTAAATGCTTGTGAAAAAACAAGTTAAGTAGAATCGTAGTAAAGTAAAGTAGTATTTTATATCAAAATATTTTGCGTGACGTCACAAAATGGCCCAACGGAAGACCAGCGTTGGTCCAAGCCAGCAACGTGCTGAGTTGGGACCATTTTTTGAATCTTATAGAAATGTTTCAGTCTTTTTGTCTTTTGCTTGTTTATCAATCTTAAGTTTTAATTTATTTTTTATGTTATGTCTTTGTAAAAAACTACTTAAGTACTTAAACGTTTCAAAATAAAAATTTTTCTTCTTTCTTTCAATGTATATAGTATTAACATACAGTAAATTAAACCAACGAAACTTTGAATATATTTAATTAGAAGCGCAAACATTCATTTGCCAAATTTTTGGTTTGAGTATAAAAAAGTGTACTATTTGTCATCTTTTAGATAAAATTCAGGACAGACGCTAAATTAGCGCAATAGACTTTTAAACTTAGATTAAGGATTGGTCTCCGCTGCGCTCCAACTCAAGCCAGTCTCGAACATTGTGTGACGTTGACGTGCCACATGTTCTGTTAAACTTTGCTAATAATTGAAACTTAAATAGCGGGTTGCGTAGTAAAACGTTGTAAAAATAATACTACAAGAAATAAGAACGACATTGGAATCAGATATCATCAGTAAGTATTTTGTATTTTATTAATTTCAATGTAAAATACATAAAGAGTATGTTACAAAATTTAAAAGATGCTACTGAATGTTAAGATGCCACGCAAGCCAGCATCTAATACGAGTAGTTGCCTTAATAAAAAAGCTATTGTTCTTAGGTAGTGCGGTATCTAGTTAGAGCGCAGCGGAGACCAATCCTTAATCAAAGCTTTTCAATTTATGTAGAGTTTTGAAAAAGGTAGTCCGCGTCCGTAAATATACGTTTGTTGAGGTTTATATTCAATTTTTTTTTATGGCTGTATGGGATTCACTGATTTGAGAAATATAGGTGTCGAGGATAAAAGAAATGTTGACGCAATACTCTTTTGAGTTGTGGAGGTTTTTGATTTATCGATGTTCTAGTGTAATTACAGATACATGAAAGATAAAAACAGACGCTCTGAACTGATCGCATTTGCACAGTATTTATGTACGCCTTAGGCGCTACCTTCACGAACATGGCCGCTTTTTATCATTGGGTAATCTCTACGAGACGACGATTACTCCATCACCAAATCTATACTAATATTATAAAGCTGCAGTGTTTGTTTGTTTGTTTGTTTGAACGCGCTAATCTCTGGTACTACTGGTCCGATTTGAATGATTCTTTCAGTGTTGGGTAGTCCATTTATCGAGGAAGGCTATAGGCTATGTTTATTTATTCAAAATTAGGGATCCGTAATAAAATTGCTATTTTGTAACACAAGGTGTAAAATCGAAAACCTATTTTTGCGTGCGCTGCAAAAACTATTGACAATAGAACAAAATGATGTACAAACTATAATATAGGCAATATTTTATTACTTATAAAACTATCGCGTGAATTATACTTTATATGGCAAAACAACGTTTGCCGGGTCAGCTAGTAAACTAATAAAACACAAAAACCTTTCAATAAGAAATTTACATTTTTCAACGCATCAAAATCTCTTTCTGGTATTATTAACAACCACGTCGAAAACATTGCCCATTTAAAGTAACTCATTCATAAAATATTCTCAAAACATAATAAACATTGATTTCATCTCAACATTACTTAAAATAGAAATTATACTCAAAGCTCATAACCATTATAATAAAACCACATATCTATTTATTAACTCTGATTCGCTATTAGATGCATAATAATAGCCATAAAAGATATTAACTAAATGAACTGTCACAGGCTATTAACTGGATTATTAGGATTAAAAAATGCGTGTGTCTAGTGAGAAATGCCGCCGCGTGAGTACAGATTTAGACACCCGGATGTAAGAGGGATGACATTTTTTACCCACTCTGAAACTAACACGTAAAAACGAACACGGAATAATATATCCTAGAGATGAATGGAATTAATGATATTAGATGCTTTAAGATGTCGGGAATCATTCGTTTTGAAAAAAAACAGCGGTAGTATGGTTCGAATTAAATTATATAGATATTATGTTGAGTATTAGTAAAAAGTAGGTAGTAGAACGTAATATGTTAATAATATTTATCTGTGCCAGTAAATAAATATATTTGAAGGGTTCTAAAATACTTTTCAAAAAAATAAATTGTATGCGCACTACTTACCTCACAAACTTACTTGCTTCCGTGATATTAAGTGTTTGTTTCATTCCATCCAAGAAAACTTTTGTTTAAGAACAGACACAGAAAGGCACGCACATAAATATAACAACCCCAGTAATCCCAATCCAGACACCAGTGGGAGGCTCCTTTGCACAGGATGCCGACTAGATTATGGGTTCCACAACGGCGCCTATTTCTGCCGTGAAGCAGTAATATGTAAACATTATTGTGTTTCGGTCTGAAGGGCGCCGTAGCTAGTGAAATTACTGGGCAAATAAGACTTAAAAATATGTCTCAAGGTGTCGAGCGTAATTGTAGGGCCGCTCAGAAGTTTTGGGTTTTTCAAGAACCCTGAGCGGCACTGGCCATTACAATGGGCAGGGCGTATCAATTGCAATTAGCAGAACACCATGCTCATCTCGTCCCTTAGTGTCATAAAAAAAACAATCTAAAATGTTTAGCAAACAAATACTTTACAATTATATTATACTTAGGTATACTAAAAGGCCACAATTAGCCATATTTTATAGCGAATCGCAAGTCACATCTAGTAGTAATACATCCTTGTACCTAATATCTCCGCAGTGCCCATTTCAGACACGTCCAATGCATTATAGTATTTAATTTGTTTGAACCGATCACTTCAAGATAAATAGTATCTGTTGATACGCGTCCCCGGCTAACAGTTGATTGATTTTATTCCCAAATGAGAGTCTGGCATTGATTGACACATTCCCCAGAGTTTGTTAAAAATAGATGGGATTCAGAATTGCTCTTTAGTGTGGGGGATGTAAATTACAGGTAATTGAATTTCGTTTGAAGTATTTATTATTTAACTTAAAACGTGGAGTGAAAACTTTCGATCCATTTTACAGAATAACTCGTGAATGGAGTTGTGTTTTTTAAAATATTAGGCAGATGTACAGATAGCATATTATAATGCTGGGTTTTATACACAAAATTGTCCGCACTGGTGGTGTAAGTCCTATATAGAGGGGTCTATAAGTGTCATTTCTCTGGTAATAACTGGTTAGAAACTGCCTATTCATCGAAATAATGAGTTCTTGCAGCGAAATACAAGTATCTAAAAACAACAACAAGAAAAGTTGACCGTTGGAAGATCTCTCGCACTAAATACAGTATACATTTAATGGGTATTCAATGAGACTAATTTGTCACGATCGTTCGCGTAAAGTCGGCTTGAGTCGACTAAAGCAGCACAAATTGTCAATCAGAGCAAAATTTACCTGAGCAGCTTATACACCATATCTTAATATATATAAATCTCGTGTCACAATGTTTGTCCTCAATGGACTCCTAAACTAATGAACGGATTTCAATGGGGATTACTTCATTGAGTGCAGTTTAGTCCAACTTAAGAGATAGGATAGTTTTTATTTCGATTTGGGACCCATAATTATTTTTATTTCCAATATTTGTTTTGTTTGGACATATTTTCTGTGAGAGTATTTTTGACGCGCGGTTTGACAGTTCTGCTGTGAAACAATTTCATTATATCAACAGGGAGCATTTTTTACGAAATAATTCTTGATGTTTTGAAATATTATTTGCAAATTCCTACAAAACAGTATTTTTTTTATTATCTACAAAACAACGTCTGTCGGGGCAGCTAGTTAATTATAAATATTGCAAATTTTATTGAATGAAGAACAATGAAGAACAGAAAATTGTATTTATTGTAATTGTATGTATGTAACTGATGTTATAAGCTCGCCGGTGAATTTTCACTTATGTCTTAGTCTTATATATTATTGTCTTATTTATTAATATTTCCTTTGACAAAATTTGAGCACTGAGATTTATCTGTTTTAAAAAACCTTGTCCTAAAATTTAGTATATTCGTGAGTTATGCCCAATAAGTTAATGTTAAGTATTTTATTGGACGATGTACATACATGATTTTACAACAGAAAATGTATAAAGTAATAATTTTGTAAACAATTTAAAAGAATTGCAATTAAACGTTTATGTGGTAAAAGTTACTTTAACGTATGACTTTCTTAACGACTCTCAAGCTATTTACTTATAAATTTTAGTGTATGAAATTATAATGAGACAAAATATATTTAATAAAAAAAAAATAAACATTCAGCTAAGTTTGTTGCGCTCGTTCTTTTCAGGTCTGAGGCATACATTTTAGTATGGGCGGTACTTTTTGACGTTAAATAATAATAATTCTAAGTCCTATTTTTCATAAAAATATTTAAATTTAAATTTGATCTGATGATATTAAAGCTTTGGCTATGGAAAATAAGACTTCGCCGAAAGAAGTAGGAAAATATTGAAATGGTTTTAAACAGTGGCTTTAGTTAGGTCAGTGCAAATTAGGTCAACTTCACACAACGTTTAAATTTCGTCACCGGTGTGTGGGTTTCCTCATGATGTTTTCATTTCATTCTTCACTTTAAGACTGTACCATAAATATGAATCAAATATATTTTAGTACGTGCCTGGCGGAAATCAAACTTGCGCTATCCGGATGAGAGGAAACGACTCTAGTTTTTAAGTTACCCACAATTCAAATTCAAATATTTTTATTCGAAATAGAATGTGACATCACTTATTGGAAGTTGAAAACTACCACCCATTCCAAAACGAATGCCTAAGACCTGCGAAGAATGGGCGCACCAAACTCAGCGGGCTATCTTTTTGATCAAAAAAATATGTTTACAAATTAATATTGTACAATTAAATTTATTATTTTATAGCCTCAGGCTATATTGTATGTGATAGTAACTTTTACCACACAAACATTTTTAACAATTCTTTTAAATAAAGTAATTCTTTTGAATAACGTAGTACTTTTGTTTTGAACATTTAATGGAATCTTGTTGTGAAAGCATATACATCGCCCCACATGAGACTTACTAACTCGACTTAGCCTTATGTCTGCTCCTGGTGTTAACGTTATGGTTATGATAGTTTCTAGCAAATTCACTATGTCTCTACATTCATTGCAATATCAATTATATTTTATATAAATGTATGAGGAAACAACGAAGAAAGGAATAAGTAACCAAATATAACAAACAACACATGATTATAATGATTGCAATAAATGAGAGATCGAGTGAGTCGAACTCACATATGAAGGGTCCATGCTATCATACAAGATATATACCCTTGTGTGCTTTTCAAATACTATGGAGCCATAGTAATAGGGTACATTAGTTACCCTTTAGGTATGGAATCTACCGGGTCATATGATTTATTTATTTATTCATAAAGGCTTACCAACTAAATTAACATTTTATCAATTTATTACTATATTATATATTATTAATAATACTATTTATGATTGTAACATAACTAATGTTACAATAGTTACATAGTAGGGGTGAGTTTAAGCCATAAATACTGTGATGGAATTTTAATGTACATGGGGGAAAAAATACTAAGCCGACAATTGAAGGCCATGAAAACCAATCTGTAATAACAGCGAAGGGCAGTCCATATCATAGCTTAAAAGTTTATGTAAACACAGCAATTGTGAAGCATTTCGACATATTGGCAGAGAACTCATTTGAAATGTTTTTTTTTTTTTTTATGAAAATAAGGGATGAGACGAGCAGGACCTTTAGCTGTTGGCAATTGATACGCCCTGCCCATTACAATGCAGTGCCGCTCAGGGTTATTGAAAAACCCAAAAATTCTGAGCGGCACTACAACTGCGCTCGTCACCTTGAGACATACGTTGTCAAGTCTCATTTGCCAAGTAATTTCACTTCTTCAGACCAAAATATAGTAATGCTTACACATAACTGCTTCAAAAGCGCCGTTGTGGTACCCATAATCTAACCTGCATCCAGTACAAAGAAGCCTCCCACTGGTTCCAATGTATGTAATCTATTCTCATACCTATCATTACGGCTACAAAATGACCACGATAGAAAATGCTGCTAAAGCAAATTAATTTTTGAAACGTTGAATAATCAAATTACTATTTAAATCGAGCTTTGGCGTTGTACAAAACTGAAACTAAACGCTATCATTATCTCCAGTTTTAAACAGAGATTTTCTGAGCCAAACTGTCGACGTGTTAAATAACATTTCAATTTAATTGAAGTAACTGCAACCAAAAATGTTCAATTTCTTCAGAGCACTTAAGCGCGCTTCTTAAAGTGTTAAGATTTGTAAGTCTCTAGAGACATCTTAGAATTTCATTTGAGTGTTGAGTTCTGTGGCCGGAGATAAAGCGAATTTATTTACTTCAGCATTGGGGAGTTTTAACTTAAAGTTTCAATGAATACTAGCTTAGGATACATAATGGTTCTGTAAGCTTAGTAGCTCTAGATAGTTATTGTATGGAGGTTTAGTTCGTTGGCCAATATCATCACCAGGTCAATTTTACCAATGGGAGAGGCTCCTTTGCACAGGATACCGGCTAGATTATGGGTACCACAACAGCGCTTATTTCTGCCGTGAAGCAGTAATGTGTAAACATTGCTGTGTTTTGGTCTGCCGGGCGGCGTAGCTAGTGAAATTACTGGGCAAATGAGACTTAACATATTATGTCTCAAGGTGACGAGCGCAGTTGTAGAGCCGCTCAGAATTTTTGGGTCACTGCCCTTTGGATTTTGATAATTAAAAAGAAATACAAAATTATTTATTAATTACAATAATGTTTTAACGTTAGTTGCTCTTTGTGGATCTAAGTCATACTTATAAAAACATATTTGATTGTCCCCTTTACATATGTACATCTCGTACCGAGTAGTAGTATTATCATTAATAAGGGATTTTAAATAAATCGCGACGAAAACCACAAACGTAAATGATATCTTAAAATATTTTATATTAAATTATCATGATTTTGTATGAAACTATCTGTGCATGAAAACTACTCGCAATAAACATAAATTAATAATATTTTTTTGTTAAATATGTTGCACAGCAAATCGCATTTATACATTTAAACGTCTTTAACTATTGAGCTCTGCGCAATAAGAAAGCATTAGAGCTGATAATTGAACTGGCGTAATGCAGATGTGATCGATCTCTGCTTTGACAATCAGCTTTTATTGAAATTCTTGTGGTTTGATGTGACCTGCATTCGATTCTAGTCTTTGTATGTTTTTACTTCAGAAGTTAAATTAAAATTTCATTCAAATTGATTGTTATAGGAATATAGAGTGCTTTATAATTGGTGTAAAAGTTAAATACTTAAGGGCCGGTAACGCTCCTGTGATTCCTCTGGTGTTGCAACAGAATGTGGGCAGCTGTGATCACTTAACACTAGGTGACCCTTACGGTCGTCCTCTTTTTCCATAAAAAGGGGGTTAATTTATTTATTTATGTATCAAAGATACAATGTAACATTACAGATTAAATCTAAAGCGTTACAAAGATATTATACTAAAGAAAAAACAAACAATGAAAATTATAAACTAGTTATCTTATTTTATAGAGCTTACAGGCATCAAACTCTCAAATCTTTTCTTACATTCTTTGACCAAACATTCCATCGAGCTGGCAAATAGATCACACTGTGGTGCTACCTCAAGTACAGAGTTTAGAAGACAGATGGCTCGTATTACAGGCGTGTGTTTATGCGCTTGAGTGCGTGCAGGTGGCTGCGCTAATAGTGCGTGTCGCCGCGCGCGTAAGTACGAGGTCGGTACAAAGAAACGCAACAAACGTTGTAATAAGTATACGCAGTCCAATCTGCCCCGAATTATTTTGAAAACAAACTTAGTAAGAGCTACGTACCTACGTAACTGCAGTGAATCAAAGCTCAGATGCCCTTGTAAAAAGAGTGTTGGGTACATAGATGGATAGTATCCATATTGCCTCTTATACAAATGTCTAAGGAATTGTTTTTGGACTTGTTCGATCATTAAAGTATATTTGCTCTCATGTGGGTTCCAAATAACTGAGTTGCACTCGAGAATACTACGGACTAGCGCCGTATAAAGGATACGAAGTGCTTGGTTCGTTAAATGAGATGCATTACGTAGAACAAATCCAAGCCGTCGGTAAGCAGCCTCAAAAATAGTCTCCACATGTGAGTGAAACGTGAGTTTAGGATCGAATACAACCCCAAGATCTCGTACTTCCTGTACTCGCATCACCGGCACATCACCAATTAAATAATTGAACTCTTGCACAGCGGAGGAGCGTGAGAATGACATGAATTCATGTTTCGACAGGTTAAAAAACAGCATATTATCAACACTCCACTTGTAAACCCAATCTAAGTCGTTTTGTAGAGATAAGGAGTCCTCTGAGCTCTTTACTGCCTTGACCAACTTTAGATCATCAGCAAACAGTAACACCTCAGCATCCTGTATGACTTCTGGGAGATCATTTATGAATAGGATAAAGAGCAAAGGTCCCAAATTAGACCCCTGACTAATTCAAGAACGCGTTCTATAAGGATTAGATACAAACTCACCATATTTAACAAATTGCTCTCTTTGAGATAGGTAACTTGCAAAAAGCTTTAACAGTTTTGGCGAGAAACCCATCATCCCCAATTTGTGAATCATGACGTCGTTATCAACCCGATCGAACGCCTTCTGGAATTCCAGGTAGATGACGTCCACTTGGTTGCCTTGCTCTAATTCCCATGATACAAGATCCACAAGGTGGAGAAGGTTTGAGCTTACTGATCGTCGTGGGAGAAACCCGTGCTACGTCTCAGTAACGAAGGGAATACACTGCGGTAAGATTATGTCGTACAAGGCACTCTCAAAAGATTTAGCTAAAGCTGAAAGAATTGCTATTGGCTGATAGTTTTCCACCGCAGTCTTGGATCCCGTTTTGAGAATAGGAGTAACTCGAGATTTCTTCCATACGTAGGGATAGTTACCTGTCTGTAAAACCAAATTAAAAATATAAGTGATTGGTTTAATCAAAATATCAACGCAACCACGAATTACATATGCTGGTATTCCATCAGGTCCTGGCGAAGAAGCAGCCTTAAGGTTTTTGAGAGAAGTACGGACGTGAGACTCCGAGAAGCATTGTATATTCACGTGCCTTGCATGGGAGTACGAATTAGCATTGGTACTCTGCCAGTCTAAGCGCGGCTCTTGATCTACAAATACTGAACTGAAATGCTCCGCAAAAGCATTTGCACTATTGACTCCCTGATACTCCTTTCCGGCTCATGTGACTTTAATCTCCACACCACCTTTACTCCGCAAGGCGTTAACAAATGACCAGAACTGTTTTGGTTCTGTTAACAATTGTGTTGAAATTCTGTGTATAAAGTTAGAGTATGCAGAGCTAATATCACTTTTTATTTTTCGTCGCAATTCTGAGAATATCCTATAAAAACATATATCACTAGTACTTTTCCATAATCTATGATAGAAAGCTTTCATTTTTATATCACAAATTATTTTGTTTGTGTAATAGACGGGATATACTCTATGACGTGCAGTTTTTCGCGATTTTTTCGGGACGGATTGATCAAATATTGCATAAAGGACTCCATAAAGAAACTGTAGAGCTGCGTCTGTATCTTTGATTTTGTAAAGTTCGTTGAAATCAGTATCCGTTAGCAAACTATAAAGTTGATCAAAGTCGCTTTTTGCGAAATTCCAGTCTAAATTGCTATCTATATTTGTAGGATCAATTAAAAGTACTTCACTCCTATATGGGTACTCTAATTCAATCATCAAGGGATGATGGTGAGGGTCGATCTTAGTGATCACCTCCTGCAGGGTAGCTTCCCTCACTCGTACGGCCTTACCCATGTCAGCACTGGTGAGCACCACATCTAATATTCTCTCATTCATATTGGTCACGCTATTATACTGATAAAGATTACAAAGACTTAGAAAACAATGAAAATAATTATTTACATTAACACTTGCGCTGTACAGATTCAAGTCAACATGAAACCTTCGAGCAGATACGCTCCACACTATTAAACCATTCAAAGTATATATCCTCACTGGTGCGTGGTGGCAAATAAATAACATTTATGTACACATATTTATCAGCAACTTTGATTCTCGCCCAGAGATCTTCACAGTGTGCTGTCTCGTAACACAACATGCGTTCGACATTTAGGTAAGAGCGAGAAGCAAGAAGAACTCCCCCTCCTCCACGAGCTTCTCTATCTTTTCTTAATATCGACCAGTTTACACAGTCACATACCTCTGAATCATGAATTGATTTGTCTAAGTTGGTTTCTGTAATAGCAACTATATTAATATCGTCCAATATTGTTAAGTTGGTTCTAAATGTTTGAAGCTTGGATTTTAACCAACGTACGTTTTGATAATATATTCCCAACTTGAACATCTTTGTGGCTACATGCCTGGTACTTTGCTTATTGTTTTGACCCACGAAAGGGCTGAGACCAGGGTTTTATGCATATTCCCTGTGGCCAACTCTCTGAAGCCATAGTTTTCTCAAATGCATTGTAGGAGACACCAAGCTTGAAAGAAGCATAAATGCCTCTAGCCTTCAAAGTATTAATAGACATAACGTCACTAGAACCACATATATAAACAAGGTGCTTGCGAATCTGCTCTTCCGTAGTTCCGGGTTTAACATAATAAAGGTGGAGATATCTTGTACGCATGCAAGCCTCTATTTGTGACAAATGTAATGTATGAAATTGCCGTTTTATTGTAATAGGTACTTCGAATTGACATAGAACGTTCATGGTTTGACATTTTTGAGTGAAACCGTTTTCACATGGTACCTATGTAGTTCTTCATTTAAAAAATTTGCAACATTGAATTATAGTGCCACAAACTTATCTGGCCCGGTGGCCAAAAGTAGAACTAACGTCGCCATTTTGAAATGTCAATCAGCCTGTTATTCCATGACATTCCCACCATTGATTGTTGGTTCCGTGTGTTTATTTTTCTTTTTGTGGTTTTAATAAGTGAAAAATACCGAAAGCTTTAAAAAGTGATTCGAGGAACGTAATATTACAAGTTGTGAATTATATGAAGTCAGAAAAACGCCTTCAGGCACCAATTATATCCTTCGATAAGTTGTATGAACGCGTTGCTGCTGCCACAGGTTAGTGTTGTCAGCTTCTAAAAAAATACCACCACGCACTTTAAATTAAAAAACATATTTTTTAATATTATTTATTTACTTTTTGTTATACCTATTGTAGGTGTCGGGGAGAGATTTGTAAGAAAACTTGTAAAAGAAAAAGAGCAAGCAAATGAAACTGGAACAAAGATTTCCACTCCAGGACAAAAAAGGAAAAGGACTAAAGGCAAAATTGAAGTGGACAATTTTAATCTCGGTGTCATTAGAAGAAAAATTCATGAATTCTACAGCATGCGCAAAGAAATTCCCACATTAGCAAAGTTGTTAAATGTGCTCCAAGAGGACATTGATTTTAAAGGGAGTCGTGAAACACTCCGAAAAATACTCACTAAAATTAGATTTCGTTACAAGAAATCAAAATCTAATTAAAAAGTACTAATTGAACGTAATGACATATCAGCATGGAGAGCTAATGATCTACAATAAATTTATGAAAATGAATGCGGTGAAAAAAAACCAGTCATATTTTTGGACGAGACTTATATTCATTCGTCTCATACAGCTGGACGCTGTTGGCAAAGTGATGAAGTTGATGGTGTGCTTAATCCAGTCTCGAAAGGAAACAGATCAATAATTGTTCATGCGGGAGGACAAGCTGGCTTTGTGAAGAATGCATTATTAGTTTTTCAATCAAATACAAAAAGCGATGATTATCACGATGAAATGAATAGTACAAATTTAAAAAAATGGGTGACTGATAGACTTCTACAAAATCTACATCGGCCAACATTAATCATAATGGATAATGCCCCATATCATAGTATTTCTATAAACAAATGCCCTAATTCAAATTATACAAAGGCTGATATGCAAAAATGGCTGTCATAAAACAATGTTGAATTTAGTGAACATTTCACAAAACCGCAACTCTACGAATTAATCAAAAGGCACAAACAAAAAACCTATTTACGAAATAGATGAATTATTGAAAAGTAATGGACACAGCGTGTTAAGGTTACCACCATAACATTGCGATTTAAATGCAATCGAAATGATTTGGAGCTCTTTGAAAGGAAATGTAGCAGATAAGAATATTGGCAGATCAAATTCTGAAATGCCTACATTGATTGCAGAAGCTTTCGATAAAATAACAGTTACGGAATGGGAAAAAGGATTGCAATCATGTAAAAAAAATTGAAAACGAGTATCGAAAAAGGGATGGATACTTAGACGAGGCTTTCATCATTAATTTAGGTAGTGATAGTGAAAGTGAAAGTAGTGACTCTGATGATGATGAAATGACTTATGAATTAAACAATTCCGGTGATATAAGAATACCTGGAATATCTCCGTTAGAGAACACTCGGCATACATTTTATGTAAACGATCATAATTATTGTATAAAAATATAAAGATGTTTAATGGCACTATTTGTTTACTTTTTAGTGAAGTAACATTTATGTTACATGGGGCGTGTTTAGGGAGTCACTATTAACGCTACTTTTGCTATTTTCTGTCAGATGCGTGAACAAAAATTAGCGAAAGAAAGCGAAAGTAGTGAAAACCGTGACACCCTGAACACCTCTAATATGTGCATATTATTTTTACGCACTTTATTGCAAAAAATATTTACTAGCAACACTAAATGCGATAACAGCGACGCTGCCAGCGGGCCAGATAAGTTTGCGGGACTGTATCGACTTTCAGTGGTTATTTTTTTCAGCTTTGACAAGAAAGATGGATACTTCGTAAATTCGAATGATGTTTGAATACGAGTTCCGACGCGGATCTAACGCGGCAGAAACAGCTCGTAATATCAATGTTACGTTTGGAGACGGAACTGCTAATGAACGCACCGTGTGATTTTGGTTTAAACGCTTTCGTGATGGAAACTTTGATTTGAAAAACGAACCACGTGGAAGACCGGCCAGAAATAGGTGAATAACAATGAATTGAAAGAGATCGTGAACAAACTACCCAGGAATTAGCGGAATGCAATAGTGATGAATATTTTGATTAAATTATATTAATTTAATTAATATAATATATTAAGTTAATTAAAAAAAGTTTCAGTACAAATTGGCAATTTAATATATTAAACCCTAATAGTAAACGATGGATACAATTTATATTCGTCACTTAACTAATCATTATATTTGTTATTTATTATATTGACAAATCAAAAGTGATCACCCATCATCAGGCAATCAAGTCATCTATATGCCAGTATATTCTAAGTCTATGCATCAAACTCCGAGTCAGCACCGCAGTCCTCCACCGCGTCTCTCTGTCTGTCTGTTCGCGATGAACTCAAAAACTACTGCACCTATCTTCACGTTGTTTTTACCAACGGATAACGTGGTTCTCAAGGAAGGTTTATGTGTATAATTTGTTAAGGTTTTGTATACATTTTTGTATATATTAACAAAATTTGTTGGAGATATTGGAAATATAAACCGTCTGGGAACTTTGAACGAATACGCTGTTCAAACCCTTTGAGATATAACAAAATATGTATAGTGGAATTGTATATTTAATATAATCTATATATAGGTCTATAGAAAAATCTGCAATTGCATATGTCTATCTCTTAAAGATAATATAATATATCAATTAAAAAATTGGCAATTATAAAGCGATATTGTAAAATCTGTTTGTACAAAAAAGATATTGGATCCTTAATATATTTTTATTGACAGAACAGAGTCTGTCGGATCAGCTAGTAGAAAACAAAAATGAAGAATTTCACATCTTTGAATGCGCAAAAGATATTATCACGACTAAAATATCGCTCTAAATTAAATGATTTGTATTAAATTTAAAATAAAAAATATTTGTAGATTATATTGGCAGATCATTATAACAAAACGTCGATCCACTGCTCACTGAACTGACAAATCATTTAAAAACATTCCTCGACCTTTTCAGATGTTAAATGAAATGGATAATATTCTTTTGATGGTGTTCAATTTATAAAAGTCGGACAACTTCGTAATTGTGAGGCAATATTCGCTCATCATTGAGCGAGCCTTAATCAAATTATATTAGATGAGTCTGTCGCTACTACCTGGTTCAAGCATATTTTTTTTTTGGAAGGGAAAGATAAACAAGAGTACGAGTCACTTTATGGTAAGTGATCACCAGAGGAATTACACGAACGTTCCCCGACAATTTCTTGGTTGCTATTGTACCCTGGACCTCTTAACTCTTTAAGTAAGAGTAGGACCCTGCTCTGAGAACGGCTGGATCACTAACAGCGTAGAGACGTCGCTTCATTTTGTGACTACTACCGCATTTATAACGAGGAGTTTTGGAAAGAGTCGATTCACTTGATTTTTGCCGCCAAATTCCACCTTCGCACGACACACCACAAATTAGGATATCATCCCCACCATCTGGATGTGTGGCGGTCCTTCACAGTGCGGTTTTCAAGGAGCTTTCTTCCACGTACTACAAAGCTGTGGAATGAGCTTCGTAGTACGTGACATTCGTAGTAGATGATATGACATAGGTACCTTCAAAAAAAAGCGAGTACACCTTCCTTAAAGGCCGACAACGCTCCTGTGATTCTTCTGGTGTTAAAAGAGAATGTGGGTGGCGGTGATCACTCATTATTCATTAGGTGACCCGTAGGCTCCTCTGTCTTCATTTTCCATAAAAATATGCAGTCTAAAAGTATAGGAAGTAAAAAATGTTACGCCTAGCATTTTTGAACAGCTACACTTTATGTAAGAAAAAAAATTTATTACAATAAAACAAGGTTTATAGTTATATTTACAATACTGAATAACAATGATTGACTGAAGTAAAAACTATCACTTTGAGGAAGTGTAACTAGGTTGATCCATTGGCCGAAATATCTGTCAACACTTCTTTCAATAGTTCTATTGAGACGCATAGAAATAACTTTGTACAATCTTTGTGTTTCTAGTCCCCACATGCCAAGGGTGTCGACACCAAACGACACAAATATAGAGTTGATTTAGACTTACTGATGTAAGTCAGTCGAAATGCACCACTAATCCAACTGAATTAGTGTGGACCTGAGATGGAGCCCTGATTTCCACGCAAGTCATTATACCAAGTCGCTAATACAGTGAATACGCTATCTACATCGGCTACGTAAGACTTCGCTTAGGACTATATCAAATAATTTATCAGGTAATAATTCATCAGGGTAAGTTCAAATACAGGGTAAGCCCGGGTTCTTCTTAACTTTTTTAACTAGCAGTATAGCACGAAACCTCTTTTGTTCTGTCCCTCACTTTTATATCCCGTGTCTATGGATGGATTGCGCTGGTTATGTGATGTGACACAAAAACAACAGAATTAACCGAACTTACCCTGATACACTACATCATTGAAAGTAAAAAAATGCAACTAGCTAGCTAGCTAAATATGACTAGCTCTTTTTAACAGCATTTAGTTAGTTATTTTCACAATAAATAAAATAGATGTTTTAGTTATACTACAGCTCATGTTATTCAGTTATCATATGCCATTCTTATGGAAAAGGATGGTTATTTATCGAGAAAGTAGTTTAGTATGATTTTATTATATCATACCGTTTTTACCACAGAACAGGAAAATTAAACTGTTCTGTGGTTTTTACAGCATATATTACTTAATCATAGAATTGTTTGTTAATTATCAATCAGAAATATATGATTTCATTGCCAGTATTAATTTCTAACTTGTACTAATTGTCACAACTCGCATTATATCGACAACATAATCTTATGGTGGTGTAATTCATGGGAGATGCTGATTTTACACCTTCACATTTCCACCTGTTTCGGTCTCTTCAGAATTTTTTGGGCATTATCATATTGACATCAAAATATGACTGCCAAAACTACTTGTTGCGTTTGTTGATCAGAATTCCTAAAATTTCTACAGCAACGGGATCATGCACAGATCGATGAGTAGTCATCGAACAAAATAGTACATACATACTGTAATTAAATGTAAATAAACTTTGAAAAGAGAAGTCACTTGAAAGTTAACAACCCATTTGGAAGTTAATGCGTGTGACCGAAAAAAAATAGACGCCAGAAAAATTTCGTTAAAATGGCATACGGCGGTCCCTCCATTCCTAACTTGTGGTATCATTAAGAATTTTGTTTTTTCAAATTTTATTTGTGTGTTTATCCTAGAAGTGAGGGTTATCACTTTAAAAACATAACAAATTGTTTAGATTTACAAGAGCAATCTCAAGTCAATTTTTATAATATGCAAATATTTGGGTTGAGCAGATTGATAATCATCAACTGTAAAGTAGATCCCGTAGATGAAGCCAAAATCTGAGAGTTGAACAAACAATACAAGATTTTATGACGATGTGTTACTCGAACGGTTAGCTCAGCTGGTTAGAGCACTGCCACGGAACGCGAGAGGTCGTGGGTTCGAGTCAAGCATCGTTCATAAAATTTTGTTTTTCAATTTTTATTTTTGTATTAATCCTAGAAGTGAGGGTTATCACTTTTAAAATATAACAAATTGTTTAGATTTACAAGAGCGACATCTCAAGTCCATTTCCTAATATGCAAATATTGTGGTTGAGCAGGTTATCAACTGTAAAGTAGATCCTGTAGATGAAGCCACAACCTGAGTGTATGTTTATATTTTATATTTATGTATGTTTAAGTAAGTATATGGTATTAAATATATCGTTGTCTTGTAACCGATAACACTGGCAATATATGCCTAATTTGGGGCATTATAATTTGTGTAAAAAGTGTTTGTGTTAATATTAATATTATATTCTCTTTATCACAATTCCATCTTGTTTTCTACATTTATATATATATATATATATATATATATATATATCATATTTATAAAAAGCAATATTACAAATATAAATATAAAAAATAGAGTCCCACCGGCGTTGGTTCACGACAATTCCGCCGGTGGTATAATATTTAATATTATTATAATTTATTTTGCCAATAATTAATTAAGTCCTGAGGACTTTACCAAGTGTCATATTAGGGCTTAGTTCCTGTAGAGTTAAAACGATTTCTCATACTGTATACGTTCTCGCGATATCATGGAGCTATAATAATGAAGATCGATTCATGAGTCTGTTTCACTGCTAGTTTTGCTATCATTGTTCAGAGTTCGGCACAATAGACATCTGCCATTATTGCTTGATCAGGTCGGAGAAAGCTATAGTTAATAATACCATGCTGAGACCACCAAACAGTTACATTTACCTTTTTATTGGTAAGCATTGATTTTGAACACTGGTACGGTATTTGACCTGGGGTCAGCCATTGCATTTCTCACTTATGGTTATCGTAAAGAATCCACTTTTCATTTCATGCCACAATTTGATCAAATACCTGTATCGATTCAATAAGGCAACACAAGTTTCGGCACGCGTTTCTTCTTGCAGATCAGTCAAATCATGACGCACCCATTTTCCATATTTTTTTATTTTATTGATTTTACGCAAATGAATCAATATTGTTGGTATGGTAACGTTAAACCATACTGGTAGTTAGGCTCGGATCGGCTTTCACCATTTCTTTCAATTCATTGTTATTCACTTGTGTGGCCGGTCTTCCACGTGGTTCGTTTTCTAAATCAAAGTTTCCATCACGAAAGCGTTTAAACTAAAATCGCACGGTGATTTCGTCAGCAGTCCCCTCTCCAAACGCAGCATTGATATTGCGAGCTGTTTCTGCCGCGTTAGTTCCGCCTCGGAACTCGTATTAAAAATCTCTCGAATTTTCGAGGTAACCATCTTTCTTGTGTAAGCTGAATAAAAAAAACTCGTAAAAGTTGATAGTCAAATGTTGGACATTTTTCAAAAGGAGAACTTCATAGGTTCCTTGTGAAAAAAGTTTCACTCAATAATCTTAAACCATGAAGGTCCTATGTCAATTCAAAGTAGGCTATTACAATAAGACGGCAATTTTATTCTTTAACCCCTATTATTAGCATATGGTATATTGAAACGTTAATATTGGTTAAAGTCTACAAATTGTTCTCAACTGCATCTTAGCGCTTTGAAATACTATCCAATTCATATGTGTTACTGACTTAATCATTGCCAAACAAAGGAAAGCAATGCATAATATTCCATCTCTCTTCTACTAGTGAGGAGGAAAGAGACGCAAGTATTAAATTGAGGCTTCGCTAGATGTATGCTGGAATGGAACTACCTCGTGACAGATGAAATACTTGAGTAGTTTCCGAGCTGAGATACTGATGTTGGTTATTTAACATGCCTTCTTTCAGAATTATTTTCTGAATCTTCAACTTTAATTCGTAGCTAAATGAAAATGATATAGCAGCCCTGGTCTATGTTGATTGTTATAAAAATTAAGTTTCTTTTATACACAACTATTGTAAATTAGCAGTCACTTTGATGAAAAAAAAAAAAACTATCCTTGGTTAGATAAATGCTTTGCATGCGTGCAGGTATGCACCTGTTAATTTATAAAGCTGGTATATAATAAGTATGTGACTTCGAAGTGTCGTTAAATCACTTGTAATTCCATTTTGGAAAAACAAAAACAAAATATAAGTTTCAAGTTTTATTGCATAAATATACAATTTTTTTGAAACTTAGATCTCCTTGTAATAGCATATTCGTTAGGTTGATGTTGTCTAAAGTAAATAACGTGGTATCATTGTTAGCTAAGTACTGTGCTGTGTGGCTCTTTCAGGACTTAAGAACCTCTTAAAAGCTCTAGGATTTCCAGATCACACATCATATTATGATGGAGTTGCTTGTAATGTAATTTTTTTAATTATAATCTGTACAAGGTGAACACTAGGTGATAACAACTTACCAGGACAGACAGGAAAGAGTTATAACAGACAAAATATGACCAGAGTTTGTCAAGAGGTAACTTTTTTGCCTCGTATTAGACGATCGAGTATCTGTTGTAATACTTAATAATATAGGAATAACCGGTGCTAAATATTATATGACATACATTGTATTTGCTAATCACATAAAAAATTACGGAAATTTTAGAAGTTATACTCTACTGAATTTATTTCTGAGACTCTTTTTCTTTTTACGAGTCCGACATGATGTTGCAGAGAACAGTTATCAAATGAATCCAAAACTTACAACTTTCCTAATATATCTTACACAACTACCCTTACAAGGCTATTGTCCAGAAATTTATGTAGGTACCCATTTCCGCACGTAAAGATTACGTTGATCGTTTCTATAATGGAGTAGTATAGCTCCGGGTTTAGTAACGTGATTAAAGTCAATCCCTAGTCCATTTAAATTCTATTTAAGTCTACTTAATAAATTTTCTTGGTCTCAATTATCTTACTTATAAGTCTGTTTTCCACATTTTGAGGTTTTGTAGGTTTGTTAGGAATTCCAAGCGGTATCGCGATTGCGCTCTTTACCTAGAGACATTTGATGTTAAGTCTTAATAACCCTGTAATTTTACTAGTTACGACGACCTTAAAACCAAAAGAAAATAATGTTTTTTATGGAAGAGGAAAACATACGAGAACAGAGATACAAGTTACCTAATATTAAGTGATGATCGATGCCCACATTCTCTTGCAACACCAGAGGAAGAGCGAAGTGCTACCGGCCTTTTAAAAAATTTATACGCGTTTTTTTGAAGGTACCCTTATCGCGTCCTGGAAACACCACACAAGGAAGGTCATGCTACAGAATGTTGAAACTACTATGTTGAAGAAAGTTCCTGAATCGTGAAAACTGTACTGTAGAGGACACACATCCAGGTGTTGGGGATTACATTTTGTATCTGGTTTGTCATACGATGGTCGAATTTGGTGGCAGGAGTCGTGGTCAAAACGTCTTTGGAAAACTCCTCATAATAAATGTGGTAGAAGATACACAATCAAGCGACGTCTGTACTTAACGCCAAGTGATATAGACTTTCATAGAGCAGTCAATCCCTGACAATTCGAGCAGCTCTGAGTTGCACGCAGTGAAATGGTTCGCACTGATACTGGGGTGCGCCAGACCAGAGATGACAGCTATATTTCATATGTGAACCGAACTGCACTTTATAGAGCGCTATAACGTGGAACAGCTTGAAGTTTACTTGCTCTTTCTTTTTTTTGTGACTCAAAAAACTGCGTAAAATCCTTGATTTGAAAATTGTAAAATTACCAATGACAAACTGACTGGCTATATAGTAAACGTGGAGAAAAAGTAATATACTCTTAATCTTAAGTCCATCTTTGCTGAGTTTGGAAAAGAATACTTGAACTTCTTAAAGCTTCAATTATGTTTAGCTTAGTACGGCTGAGACAAAGTGCATGAACAGCAGGAATCAGACAGTGCTTACTATAGCACTTTACAATTAAAGTTATACAGATTTAGGAGATATCTCCTGATTAAACGATATTTGAATGAAAATTTGTGACTGCAAGTTTTTGGAATTTGTTTTATTCTGAAATAGCTAGCGCTTGTGTGTCTAGCGTAATAGTTGAACCCTGTGTGAAAGTGAGATAACTCTCTTTACATAAAAATCTAGGTGTGAGAAAGATACGGAATAGATTAAGACCATGACACCTTTGAAACCATTTTGAAACGATTTAATGTTGTTTTGTTTCATATGGCAACAATCCAACCGAAGAAACATTTCAAAGTTAAATAGGTACTGATAATTCAATACTACTTTCGTGATGTTTATTTTCGTAGAGCCATAATATGCACTAAAATATTTAGTATTTACATTTTAAGTACGCAGTAAATACTTTATTTTCTAAAGATTACATTAATTTAAAAAAAATATGTGTTAGAAAATAAAATTTTGTAAATGTGAATATGACGCTGTTTATCAATCGAAGAAGCTGGTAATGGGGAGCGCCCGTACAGATGTGAGAACAATACTCCATGTGAGGCCGAATTTGCCTTATATATTTGCAGGCGGTGTTATATAGTGAAGTATTGTCTCTCTTAATTGAGCACACCAAACTTTTTAGAGGCCAGTTTGGCCTTCTCTTCCAAGTGACCACTGAACTGAACGTCTCTCGATTTACAAGAGCGACATCTCAAGTCAATTTCTTAATATGCAAATATCGGAGTTGAGCAGGTTATTAACTGTAAAGTAGATCCTGTAGATGAAGCCACAACCTGAGATTTGAACAAAGCATACAAGATTTTATTACGATACGTCACTCGAACGGTTAGCTCAGTTGGGGGAGCACCGGTACGGAACGCCGGAGGTTCATAAAATTTTGTTTTTCAAATTTTATTTGTGTATTAATCCTAGAAGTGAGGGTTATCACTTTAAAAAACATGACAAATTGTTTTCAATTCTCTTTCGTGAATTTTAGTTACTAAAAAAGTTTCACGAGGTTTTTTAATAATCATTTCCTATGCTCTTCTGTTATACTATTAATGTTTGAATGACGTTAATATGTTATAACAGACAGTTTAAGATACACGTTGAGATAAATTCTTCTTATTATATTTTTTTCTACTTCTTATTTCATATATTAAAGCAAAATTTGCTACACAAGGGAAGAATAGCCCGTATCATGGTTGGAACAAATTTCCCCGGAGATTTGGGTATATCGCATTTCAATGCAATATCTGATGTTTGCACACAGTACAAACTGATTCAGCGATATTTTATTATAATGTGCACAGAATATAAGTGATAAACATACTGATACGTGCGACTTTGTCTGCATCGTATAAATTTAATTTAAAGTAACTGTTTCGTTTAAGCCAATTGAAATCAATCAAAACCTAAATGTTTGTGGAAGCTTGTCACAATACATCAGTCAAATTGCCAAATGATTTCTGGAATGAGTGTGCATAATGAAATAGACAAAAGAAAGTCTTGAAAAGGCACAAAATGCATTTATTTTCTCAATTTTTTTTCCCTCGAAAACAATAGCGCGCTGTGAAAACGAAAGGCGCAAGACACTCTATCAAAATTTTACTTTGAGGCCTTTTTTTTGAATACAATACCAGGACACACAGGAAGCTTGATATAAAAGATTTGATGTATGAGATACTGGTCAGTTATAATTTATTTTAGTGATACATACGAATACATACGAATGACACATACGAATTTCAAATATTACCTCCAATTTTTACGAGCTGATCTTGAGCTGATTTAATTATAGAGTGTCATTGAAAATTGAAGTTACGTCGGGAACATTCTCAGAAGCATGCCCGCGTTGAATTGTGCCATGACATGATTAATAAAATTGAAAGTTCACATGTGTGTGTTTATGTCATCGTATGACGAAACTTGGATTTATCTATACGACGTAGAAACGAAGCGCAAATCGCATGTTTGGGTGTTTCGAAATGAACCAGTGCCCACCAAAGTTAAGCGGGTAATATTTTGACCTCATTTTTTTTAATTTGAAGAATACACAACAATTTGTGTTCAATATCTCCACGAAATAACGTAGTCTCAATGACTAGTGGTATAGTACTGTAACGCGTGAGTCCTCCCTCACACGCAGGATCGTGGTAATAAAACAATGTTTCTTCTAATACTTCTTTGTTCACTTTATTATTACATTACTATTTATTTAATATAAAATATTAGGCCGAAAGCCAACCGTTCTTGCTTTACTTTATTCTCTAATCTAACTCGTTATTCAATTACTTTCTCATCCGCGTCAATATTAAAATTTATATCATTTTCTGTTCTTTAGCTTGACGGCCAACCATAGAACAATGAGTTCCTATATGCGGATAAGATCTCCTTGTTACAGTACAAACTACTTGCCCGAGGTTTTCACTGCATTGAGCAACAAGCGACCGAAAACAAGACTTAACGGGCTTCTGCTTGATCCCGACAACGTGCCCGAAAGCCCTTAAAACGAAGGAATTCCTACACAGCACACCGGTCAAACTCAGGATTTTGACCCAGGTGTCACCCTACTTACAGCCCTGATTTAGGCCCCATGTGCAGAGTTGATTAATATACACTCGTCATTGGCGAAACCTTAAAGGATACGACATCAAGCCAAACAATTATAATAATAATAGGCCCCGTGTTACCATGTTCATTCCTTAGAATAATAATCTACAGCTCAAAAGGATAGAGGTTTCGTTGCCGAAAGATGCGACATTACCGTTCGATAAGGCTGAAAAAGAGGTGTCTGAAGCAGACTGGAAAAGTATTTTGAAAATTGATACAGACGTATGAAACTTTTTATAGATGCTTGGTCAAGGGTTCTTTGAAAAGATTTGCTTTAAATTAAATTATATTTTCGTTTTTATTTATTATTTAATCTTTAAAATTTATTTATTATCAATTTTTTATGAGTGTCCCTCGTTTTGTACAATATCATTGCTATTGCTATAAAATAATACGATCAATTTGTTGATATTGTCTTTTTGAAAAAAATATTTAATGTGCTGACACCGAATGCCTGCTACACTGCAAATGAAGCTATTATATTCTATATATAGAGCATTGCTAAAATCCTTATGTGGAATAGTAATTTTTAGATTTAAGTTTTCTATTTTATTGTTTTATTGCACCTTTGTACTTAGCAGTAAGTATTGTTTTCAAAAGGTTGTAAATAAAGGGATTGAGAAAAATTCCCAAATAACAGATGTTTAGTTAAGATATTTTAGAAAGCGTGGGAACGTAAGTATAGTTTTGTCTCGTGGCAAAAATGTACATTATAAGTACTGAGAGTGTAAGAACGAAGTATGACTGATGCGGGGGTGAGAACCCAGGTAGTAAGTAAGATATAATTGTATGGGACTCAAGCGGGCAGTTCCTACTTAACTTCGATGTACGACAGACCTCTGAACTTTAACTCTGTCAATTTTTTCTAATAAATATCTCACTTTAAATTAACCGCCCCGTGATTCCTTAATTATAACATCTTAATAAACATTTAGTATCCTATTCAATAAATTTCGATACTACATTTGGGGGCTCGTCCGGGATTACGGAAAATCGGAAAATTAAAGGTGTGTAATAGACGCGTCGGTGTTGTGTGAAAGTTTCGTGTAAGTGCGCGAGTTAGTACGCCATGGAAGATGTAATTGACCAGGTTGTAAGAGGTGTTGCCGCAGCGGATTTGGAAGATGACCAACTTCCGCCACCCAGAGTCCCACAGCTCAGAGAGGAGCTAAGGCGCCGGAACCTCCGTGTGACAGGTCGAAAATCAGAGTTGTTGGCGAGGCTAAGAGCTGCACTATTGGTGGAACGGGATCATGTAGCCGACGATGATGAAGAAAATATTGCAGACCTTGTAGACGACGAAGAAGAAGACGACTTTGAAGACGCTCAAGCTGTCAATGTTGAGGGACTCCCAGGCAGAAGAAACCGTGATGTACGTATTCGAAATCCTGTAAATGATGGCCGAGGACACCACGACGAAGACGACGACGATGGCGCAAATAGTGAGCGTGCCAATCGTACTCCAGTGATTCGAAGACGTGAAGAATCACGAGTATTACTTACCTTTAAAGACATTGAAGGTTCGTTAGAGAAATTCAGTGGGGATGACCACACAAACGTCCAGGAGTGGTTGGATGATTTTGAGGAAATGGCGGAGCGTTGCAAGTGGAACGAGATCCAAAAGATTGCATACGCCAAAAGGCTATTAGACGGCTCAGCAAAAATGTTCGTGAGCTATGAAAAGTGCGCAAAAATATGGAAGAGCGCTGAAAGAATCTTTGAAAGAAGAGTTAGAGGAAGCTGTCGATTGTTTGAAAATTCATCGAGAGCTGAGTAAGAGAAAGAAGAAGAGTGAGGAAACTCTGCAGGAATACGCATATAAAATGTTGCAGATTGCATCACCAGCGAAGTTAAAGGTTCAAGATGTGATACAATACATAATAGAGGGTATTCCTGACGATGTCGTAAATAAAGCTGTGCTATATGGAGCTAAAGATTTTAAACAACTTAAAGAGAAATTTGGACAGTACGAGAAAATGAAATAGGAGATGTCCAAATCAAAAGCACGACCACCAGAGAGGAAGCTGGAGAAGATAGGACGACCACAGAGCTTCCACCAAGGAAGAAAAGGAAGTCCAGGAGGTGCCGTTTCAACTTCAAGAAAGAAGACGAGTACTAAGTGTTACAACTGCGGAGGAGAAGACCACGTGAGTGTGATGTGTCCCGAAAAAGGAAAAGGGAAAAAGTGTTTTAAGTGCGGAGAATTTGGGCATATAGCCTCCGAGTGTCCACCGAATTCGAAGGAAGTGTATTTAGTGTCGCGTCCGGCTAAGGAAAAATACCAGAAGGAAATCAAGATTAAAGACAGTAAGATTTTAGCATTAGTAGACACTGGTAGCGATTTAACGTTAATGAGTATGAAAGAGTATAAAAATCTAGGATCACCACCTTTGTGTGACAAACAGGTATGTTTTGAAGGTTTGGGAGCTGAGATGACTGAGACCTTAGGTATGTTTACTACCAGCATGATGGCAGAAAATTATAATTTTAATGTAGATTTTCATGTTGTACCCGACTCAATACTTAGGCGTTCGGTTATACTAGGCACTGACTTTTTAGACCAGGTAGAACTTAGAGTTAGACGGGGCACAGTTACTCTTTTTAAATTAGACGCTGATGAAAGTACAGACGACGAGACAAAGCCTCAAATTTTTTAAAATAAACACCATAGACGAGACAAAAGAACTTGAACTATCACACTATAAACCGGAAGCTACGCGTGATATTGGTAGACGGGCGAAAATAATCTTGACATCAGATAAGCCAGTAGTATCACGACCGCGCCGATTGTCTCCTTCAGAGCGAAAAGAAGTACTACTAATGACTTGATGAATGGTTGGAAGAGGGTATTATTCGTCCCTCTACTTCGGAATATGCAAGTCCGATTGTTTTGATTAAAAAGAAGGGCGGTACGCTTAGAATTTGTGTAGATTATCGGAAGATAAATGCTATCATGTTAAGACCTCTTTCTCCATTACCACTCATTGAAGACTCAATAGATGCTTTAGCCGAAGAAGTTTGGTTTACATTAATAGATTTAAAAAACGGATTTTTCCATGTCTGGATGGACGAAGGTAGTATCAAGTATACAGCCTTCGTAACTCCGGACGGTCAGTGTGAGTTTGTTAGATTACCGTTTGGTTTATGCATTGGTCCAACGGTATTCCAAAGCTATATTAATTGTATTTTTAAAGATTTAACACGTGAAGGAATTGTAGTAGTGTATATGGACGACATTATCATTAAAGCTAAAACTTCGGAAGAGCATTTGGAAAGAGTAAAGTTTGTTATTAAAGTCGCGGCTAAGTATGGGTTAGTCATAAAGTGGGAGAAATGTCAATTTTTTAAGACGACTGTTGATTATCTAGGGTATGTGATATGCCGAGGTACTGTTCGCCCGTCAGAGGCAAAGACATTAGCTGTACGAGATTTTCCCCGACCTACGACAGTAAAATCGGTTCAAAGCTTCTTGGGACTGACAGGGTATTTCCGTAAATTTATACCTGGATATTCACTCATTGCCCGACCATTGACTGATTTACTGAAAAAAGACGTTAAATTTGTATTTGGTATGAGAGAAATAGAAGCTTTCGAGAAATTAAAAGTTGCATTAGTGTGTGAGCCTGTTTTAAAATTGTATCGTCATGGTGCAGAGACCGAGCTACACACAGATGCATCTCGTTTAGGGTATGGTATGATATTAATGCAGAAAGATTGTAACGATAGCAAATATCATCCTGTATATTATGCGAGTGGCAAAACGACGGATGCTGAATCTCGATATAGTAGTTACGAATTAGAAGTATTGGCTATAAGTAAAAGCGCTAGAGAAATTGAGAGTGTATCTGATTAATATAGCGTTCAAGATTGTAACCGATTGTCAAGCTTTTACTGCTATTGTAAGTAAAGAGAAAGTATGTTTACGGGTTGCGAGATGGGTAATTTTGCTTGCTGATTTTAATTAGAGCATAGACCAAGTAAAAATATGCTACATGTTGACGCACTGAGTAGACATTCCTTACCTGAAGTATTGTACGTTTGTGAGAATGACGATGGGTTGATTGCGCGATTAAGAAGTGCACAAGACAAAGATAAATGTCTTAAGCAAATTATAGATGCTGCATCGCACAATGAAGCCAACGGATATTTGTTAAGAAACAAATTATTGTACAAAAGTGTGAATGGTGAACCGTTAGTAGTTGTACCGAAGAGTATGGAAGCGCAGGTAATCAAGAGAGCACACGAGAGTGGACATTTTGGCGTTACCAAAACAGAAGCCATTGTGAAAAGGGACTTTTGGTTTAAAGAGATGCGCCCAAAAGTTGAGCAGGTAGTCACAAATTGTATCGACTGTATATTAGCCGAAAGGAAACAAGGTAAACAAGAGGGATTATTTCATCCTATTTATAAAGGTGATACTCCACTCGACACTTACCACATTGACCATGTTGGGCCAATGACTAATACCGCTAAGAGATACAAACACATATTTGTGGTTGTAGATGCCTTCAGTAAATTCGTGTGGCTGTATCCAACTAAATCAACGGACACCGCTGGAGTGCTTCATCGACTGCGTAGTCAGTCTAGTATTTTCGGGAATCCTCGAAGAATCATCTCGGATCGAGGTACGGCTTTCACATCAAGAGATTTTCAGGAATACTGTGAAAGTGAAAAGATTGAACATTCGCTAATAGTAACGGGTATTCCAAGAGGAAACGGACAAGTCGAAAGAGATAATTGAACTCTTATTCCGCTTCTCACCAAGACGGCCGCTCTAACGCCGGAAAGCTGGTATAAGCAAGTGGAAAATGTGCAGAAGTTTCTCAACGCAACTCCAAACCGCAGTACTGGACAAGCACCAAGCCAGTTGTTATTTGGAGTTAACATGCGGCTCAAGGACGACTGGAATTTGAAAGAACTGCTAGAGAAAGAGTGGACCACGCAGTTCGAAGAAGACCGAAAAGAACTTCGAGAAAAAGCAAGAGAGAAGATACAAAAAACCCAAGAGGAAAATCGTCGAGGGTTTAATAAACATCGTAAGCCAGCAAATGTTTATGAGGAAGGAGATTTAGTAGCTATCCAGAGGACGCAGTTTGGGCCAGGCTTAAAGCTTAAAGGAAAGTTTTTGGGTCCCTATCGCATTACCAAATTGCTAAGGGGTGATCGCTACGTAGTTGAGAAAGTAGGCCAGCACGAAGGGCCTCAACATACATCCACAGCAGCCGATCACATAAAGCCATGGGGATTGGGTTCGGAGGAAAGCTACAAAACAATAGATGTGGAAACAGACGATGACAATTGAGGGTAATTGTCGATGCAGGATGGCCGAATGTGGAATGGTAATTTTTAGATTTAAGATTTCTATTTTATTGTTTTATTGCACCTTTGTACTTAGCAGTAAGTATTGTTTTCAAAAGGTTGTAAATAAAGGGATTGAGAAAAATTCCCAAATAACAGATGTTTAGTTAAGATATTTTAGAAAGCGTGGAAACGTAAGTATAGTTTTGTCTCGTGGCAAAAATGTACATTATAAAAATAAAATAAAATAAAAAATAAAAAGTAATCTACGGCCACGTTTGGGTTATCCCAATTTATTTCAATATTATCAAATGTAACCAATTAAAATAGTTTTATTTGCTGTCTAATTTATTTTGATCGTCAAGGTGTTGGAATGTCAAAGTCACTATCAAAAGTAAAAAAAACCCTTATAACATCTACAGCAAATACTCATTTGTTCAATAACTTATAAACTAAATAACTTATAAACACGAAGACATCTTAATGAAAATGAAACATTTGTTAATGTAATGACATTTATAAATATACAGTATTATTTAAGCAGATAGAAATTACGAAATAGAATTGTAATTACAGCATAGTGATTGAATTCCCGAGTAAAGCTACCCCACATGGAATATTGTGTGATATCTGATGTCATGTCACATCGCTCGGAGTTTTCATTTATCAAGCGCGCTACTAAAGGTATGCCATTTCAACACAGACGAAATTTCACTGAACCTACAGCTTTCTGATTGAATTTTCGTTTGTATGTGTTGTACTATATTTACTCTTGTGCCCCATTCTATTTACACATAGGTGATATCTCCACATTTCACTTACTGCTACAGTAAATAACTAACTCGTAGATTAAGGATTGGTCTCCGCTGCGCACCAACTAGATACCGTACAACCTAAGAACAATAGCATTTTTAGTACCGCAACTTGATATTATAGTATGTGATGGCTATTTTTTTTACTTTGGGGCCGCCCGGCCGCCTGCCTTCACGCATCTCCGCTCCGCCGCGCCGCTTGATCGCTCGCGGTACAAAATTCTATGGACAAATGAGACATATCCTCTCCTCTCTGCTTGATCCATTTCCACCGAAGCTAAACGGAGAGGAGATGTGAAAATAACGAAATCTAATTGATTATCAAAATACATCTCCTCCCCGTTTTTTTTTATGAAATCAAGGGACGAGACGAGCAGGTTCATGTTTAACTGATGGTAATTGATACGGCCATCCCATTACAATGCAGTGCCGCTCATGATTTTTGAAAAACCCAAAAATTCTGAGTGGCACTACAATTGCGCTCGTCACCTTGAGATATAAAATGTTAAGTCTTATTTGCTTGGTGAGACCGGGCCTTACTTTACCTAACATTTTATGGCCGTCACAATTTCATATTAACAGAAGAGAAGATATAAAAAAAAACTGAAAATCTATTGTTGAGAAGAAACCCTATATTCCAAGTCGTAATCAAATAAAGTACCATTTCCATTATAATTTCGTAATCATTTAAGTCTTAGTAGCTTATTCATGGCCTATTTTATGAAACTCGATGTCTAGTGTCCCCTTTATTTTGTTTGAAAAACTTCGCATATCTTTTACTTTTCGCAGGTGTCTCGATTTTTACGAATTGAGAAATTTCATCATAATATTTTGATAATATAATTAGCACTAATAAAGATTGTGTTTAACAATTCGTTAATAAATAATAGCCTGATATGTCAGAGCTGTCAAAGGTCCAATGCCAATGAACCATAAAGTAACAAAAATGAATAATTTGACTCGACTATAAATAGACATAATTGGCTCCGATTTGAATTAAGTTCATACTAAAATAAATAGTAGTTAAAAATACTAAAAAACACGCTTTTTATAGAAAACCGAAGTAAAAAATAGAAAAGAAAATTTAAAATTAACACCAATTATTGTCTTATAGATGATAATTATATAAAAATCAAAAATTTTCTTTTGGAAATTGTAAAATGGAATATTTTTTTCAAATTAATGTATTATCATTGGTCCTTGATAAATCTACGAAGTTTGAACGAAATCTGTATGTTTAAAGTGAGCCAAAATCGCTCCCAAATGAGTCGGTTACAAACAAACATACATACAGGTGAAGCTTATAAAAAAGCGTGTAATTTTGGGATTAAATACGCTATTATTAATATTACAACGTCCAATGATTGTAATAATTTATTTTCCAATTTGAATCGCCATCGTGTTTAAGGCACCTTGAAGTTAGAGGAGGAGTTTAGAGGTAAATAAAAAGCAGCCTTATATTGCCTACCTGGTCACGTTTTGGTGGTACAGCGTCAAAGTTTGTAACTTATTCCGTGGCTGTTTTGTGTAAGTGTTGAACCAACTTGATGATGACCTGGTTGAGAATAAACTTATCTGGACTAAGCTTAGTGGTTTGATTTTATTCCACAAGAGGTGTATAGCCGCTGTGGTTCTTAGAGAGGTAAATTAAAATAAATTGTTAGTTAAATTTATTTGTGTAATTAATCCCCTAAATAAGTGTAATAAATAATAAATTAATAAATTGTTTAGATTTGAAAGAGCGACATCTCAAGTCATTTTCCTAATAAGAAAATATTGGGGTTATCAACTGTAAAGTAGATCCTGTAGATGAAACCACAACCTGAGAGTTGAATAAGAAGAGCGCTCGCACTGAACACGAGAGGTCGCGGGTTCGAGTCCCACATCGTTCATAAATTTCGTTTTCAAATTTTATTTGTGTGGCCTTATACTTCCTACCCTCTTATTATAGTACCGCTGAGCATATAGGTGATCACACAAAAAAATCTGGATAACTTACGGCCATTCCCAATATTCAGTCTATCTCCGGCTGTGGCCTACTTTAAATAAAAAATCGTAACTATCGTTAACTTTTCTGTCCCAATAAACTTATCGACGGTAACTAACCTTATCCGTACACACTGTCTGTCAATGGGACGACGTATAGCTTATCAGCGATAGAAGTTTGTATGGAAATTGCAATTCACGCGTCCCAATATAAGGCGATAAGAATATTGGGACAGCTTCAGATTTTGGACAGCTAATTACTGACAGTTGAAGGTAGTAATTTATCTCTACTGTCTACACAGTATAATATTGGAAACAGCTGTTAGTGCATTATACAGTTTTCATGATTTAACGGTGAGTAGATAACCCGTGACTTTTCTGTCCATTTTTTAAGGGGAATGCCTACCACTCCACTTTTGTTGTTATTATAAATAGGGTTGAATTATCATTTTTAAGGTGGCTTATTAAGAAATCGTTTGTGGTATGTCAAGCCAAAAACCTTGGATTAAGGACCCACGACCAAAGAACAATAGCTTTTTTATTACGGCAACAATTAGATGCTTGTGTGTGTGGCATCTTGACACTCAATGACATTCCTTATTTCTTGTAGTATTACTACAAATTCAAAGTTTTACTACGCAACCCAAGTTAAACAGAACATGTGGCACATCAACGTCACGCATTGTTCGAGACTGGCTCGAGTACGCCAACTTGGGCGCAGTATTAGTTGGCGCACTTTGCAACTACGCTACGCCTGCGGTATCTAGTTGGAGTGCAGTGGGGACCAATCCTTAATATAAGATAATATAAACAATATTATGAATAATTTTTGAGCTGTCAAGTGAGGCAATAATTTAAGATAAAACTTTTTTTTTATGAACTGCTACGGCGCCTTTCTGACCGAAATACAGTAATGTTTACTCATTACTGCTTCACGACAGAACTTTTTTTTTAATGTTAAAAATATGTTTTTGATATCATAATATTATGTACATTTTTTATAAGGTCGCTAATGCTTTTATAATTCCTGTAGTGTATTGACATCTAGTCTGAATAGAGTATGTGTTAATAATCATTGTCACTGTCTCATGACAGTATGTCATCATCGACAGTGACATTAACCGTGTGACGTTAGGCTCTTTATGAGGAATGCACAGTACAGCGGTAGGCCAGTTCCAATCGGCTATCAGTTGCGAGCGAACGTCCCGGCTATAGTGCTACATAGTAAAGATTATTTGTTTCACTCGTGAACAAACGTGGAACATTACAATTCCTATGGCACATACTTACTATCACCTGAGCTGTGTGTGCGTGTTTGTCCTCCTCTTCCCTATAAATGAGTTTATATTTTAACGTTGAAGTATCAAGTAGAGCCCAGCTTCTTCCAGAAGTTCAGAACGCCCACAGACATCTCGGAGTAACTACGTATTTACTTTTTTTAATGATATTTCTAAATACTCAGTTGGGTATTATAATGAAAATCTAACCAAGCGTTCATGTGAAAAATACATTTGAATATTTTCTCTGCGGGTAAACATCATAAGTATGTATCAAAGCCACGAGTAAAATATTCATCTGTTTTCATATTCCGCCGACGAGTTTATCGGTTGGAATTATTTATTGGTAGCCTTTTATTGGTGTGATAAATGAAGGACGTAAGTGTTTTCAATTTAAAGTTTCAATGATTTCATCAAAATTTAAAAGAGGCCACACTGCTGTCTCACGTTTTCTAGCCTTAACAATAATATCATAGAAGTTGATGCTGATTTAGATTGTTAGTTATAAGTAATATACTATGGTATTCTAAATTAAGTAAGTAAACTAAGTAAAGCCATACCTATTATTCTATTATGAGTGATTTATATTTTTTTTATATGAAATTAAGTGATGAGACGGGCAGGACATTCAGCTGATAGTAATTGATACGCCCTGCCCATTAAAAGGCGCTACTCAATACTATGATGATGTCACTACTAGTGACATCATCATTCATCTCCACCTGTTTTATGACGTTTGACAAACTGCAAAGACGTGTAATTAGTAGTTTACTACAGCAACAGTCTGCTGCCGACCGCTGTACTGAGTGGAGCTACATCTGATAGACTGTTAGTGTTCGTCGAGTGTGCCGGTATTAAGCTAAGGCTCTTTTCAGCCGGAAGACGTCCACTGCTGGACAATGGCTTCCCCCAAAGATCACCATAACGATCGGTCCTGCGCTGCCCTCATCTAACCTATTCTCGCAATCTTGACCAGATCGTCGGAATAGGTATCATGTGGCCTACCAACACTATGTCTTCCGGTTAATGGTCGCCATTCGATGTCTCTACTACCCCAACGGCCATTGCACTGTGTCAGTGACTTTGGTTCTCCTATGGACCTCCTCATTTCTGATTCAATCTTGCTCGAGGGCTATCTTCTCCATTGCCCTCTGAGCGACCAAGCTAAGGCTATGTGAGTATTTATTTGTGTTTTTGGATGTATCTCGGGGGTAATCGTGTTAAAGTGAATGGAAGCTCTGGCTGTGGTCTGCGATCGCAATGATACGTTTATGCTACGCGGAGTACTACACTAGGACGGGGCACTACACTTCTATATTAAATTTTTAGTTGTAACAATTAAAACGGTTGTGGACCGAGAGATATATATAAAATATCGAGTTAAAGGAGAAAGGCGGTCAAAACGCTCATGTGATTGTTGAAGCAAGGTGGTTTGCCTGGACATTCACAAAACTAAAAGTCAAAAGATATGTTGCTGCTATTTATGGTTGGTAGTATGCTCTTAGCTTAAGGAACTTAAGTCGTTTTGGTTCGGTTATACTGAATCCGGTAATTGATCACACAAAGGGGCTGTGTGGCAAACATTCCACGCGGTCATAGGATTCCAGACGTCAGCATGTTGCGGATGGAATTTTGCATCCACTTAGCACACCATTCGATAAATGCGATTAAAGATACAGAGAAACCTCATATCTGCATATGCATCGCCAAATAATTAAGCAGGTCAGGCAGATGACATGGTCGTTACTGCTTCGAGCCACTCTTTAATTTAACATAGAAATCTTTCATATAAAGGGTTTGTGTCAGGCAAAAATTTACATAGGTTTGATAAGGTACAACGTACCTCTTTATTTTAAGAAACTTTACGAAAAATA
This sequence comes from Leptidea sinapis, assembly GCF_905404315.1. Lineage (NCBI taxonomy): Eukaryota > Metazoa > Arthropoda > Insecta > Lepidoptera > Pieridae > Leptidea > Leptidea sinapis. The sequence goes on from NC_066298.1 coordinate 8,731,154, forward strand.
ATACTAAAGCTACCCCTTTAATATTAAATGTTCCAGAATTTTAAAAGGATTTATGCACGGAAAATGAACGAATGCAAATTAGGATGTAATCGTTAAAGAATATCGTTTATAATATGAAATTCAAAGTTAACCAACAAAGAAGAGACGGAAAAGTAATCAAACAGATAAATAAATGATGAGAACATATCTTTGAAGAATGGCTGATATTGATTGGATTTTGTGGTTTGACGATTTCGGCAATTTCATGGAATATGTGTTTACACTCTTTGACTGGTTACTAATACTATACGTTAACTTGCTTTGCAATTATTACCAAACAAAGACCAGATTAGATTCGATTTAAAAAAATCAGGGTACGCCGCCACTTTTCCCGGATTAAATTTGTCTGGAAAATTATCATGATGAAGTGTTCTTGGTATTTTGTAAAAGTCTTAAATTTTGTTCATTATCGAAAAGGAAATAGTAAAATTGGTTTTGCTCAACGCTAACTATACATTTTTACAGATAAACACACGAATAGACACTTTAACACTCAATAACCTCACTTTAAATTATTTGTCTACGGCATAACCAATAATAAATAAAATTGAGTAGGTTATCAACTGTGAGATCCTGTAGATGGAGCCACAACCTTAGAGGTGAACAAGACATATCGAGATTTACGATCGATGCGTGATCCACACGGTTGGCTCAGTTGGTAAGAGCGCTCGGATGGATCTTGAGAAGCACGATCTGAGTCCTGCATCGTTCATAAATTTTGGTACAGTTTACACTTTTATGGTCTATTGAATTAGTAAATAGATGAAATTTCAAGGATAAATAATTTAATAGGCTGGTGAATGTCATCTTTTATTATGTATAAATCTTCACATGTCTATGGTTACCTCTAGGTTATTCAGAAATAAGTTTACGTTTTATTTTTAACTCAAATGTGTCAAATTCATGTAAACCTAATCTCCATCTACAGGATCTACTCCACAGCTGTTGATAACCTGCTCTCCCTCAATAATTGCATTATATCAACTGTAAGAAAGATCCTGTAGATGGAGTCACAACCTGAGAGTTGAACAAGACATACAGAGATTTATGGTCAATGTGTCACTCGGAGGGTTGGCTCAGTTGGTAAGCTCTCGGACGGCACCCGAGAGGCGGGTTATTTAATACCAGAAGGTTATCACTTAAAAAATAAAATAATAAGTTTTGAATATATAAAATCAAATTTAAAAACAAACTAAAAATATAACGATCGAACAAAATTAGTATACTGATATTAGAGTACTTCAAAAACATTAAAAAAAAAGTGTATATTCGTTAAACTTGCCAGTAGAGCCGGACATTCGAGAAACCTTGTATCTTCTCAAGATAAGAAACAAACCTTTTTGTTACCGGAAACTTTTAAAGAAAGAAGGAAGGCATTTATTGCACTAAAAGCTCCGCTCGAACTTGCTTTAAAGAGATTCTAACTTGTGTAGTGAATTTTGTTAGTGCATATATAAAACATTTGTCACTTGTCGCCCAAGCAGAAGTATTTATTTATAAATGACCAAATCTTAATTTTGTAGATATGTTTGTTTGAAACATAATAAATTATTGTATTAGAAAAAAAATACTGTTATAAATTTGTGTATAATATGCAATTTTAGTTAAAACTGTGTGAAAAGGGTTGCACTTGGGGGGTAGATATATACTCGTATATATATATATTGGTTTTTATGTTAATAATATTTATTTACTTAAGGCACTTAACTAAGCTATGAAAATTGTTAAATAACTATATTGAACGGTTTTAATGAAGAATACGCGGATTTATAATGATTTAAATGGTTACAAGCGTAATGCCTTACTGTAGGCAACACATAGTTATAAATAATTAATTTTATCTACTAAGCAATATTTGAAATATAATGCTGTTCGATGGATTTACTTCGAACACTGTGAGTACCTATTAATACATTTAATATTTATAAAATAATTTCTAAAGAATTATTTTTGATATAAAATGTATACCATTACTACCCCCACTTCCGAAACAAATAGCACTCAAAGAAAGAAAAGGCGCAAGAACTCTGCTAGTATTTGTGTTTTGCGCTCTTTTAATACTATTCGATATCATTACATTACAAAACAAAGTGAGTACTTAAAGTAATTTTATTTCAATTTAATAATTATTGGACTTTTTTTTCAATATAAATACTACAGAAGGTGTTGTTCAACTAAACCTGTCTTCATTAAGTAAAATACAAAACTCTCATGTGTTATTTATTTCATTAACACCGAATCATGAGACGTATTGAAAATGTGTGAAAATGTTAAAATCTGATTGTATGGCTATCAACCACAGCCCCTAATGAAAGTAGTTTTGGTTTTAAAATCAGTTGTCGCAAATCGCAATAAACAACTTCTGTCCGCTGTTACAAATATATGCAGGTAAGTTTTACCGATTGCGGTTTTCTGCGCGTGTAATTAGTAGGTTTAAATAACTTTATTCTCATTAAGACCTATTGTCGCTTACATGAGAAATTAACATTTTAACAATTAAGGTAGGTAATTACTAACAATGTTTTTGGTAGATATACAATGTTAGGCAAATAGATAAAACATAAACAACAATCATAATGATGGATTATATGCCTTTGAAGACTCGCCTTAAAATAAGTTAATGTTTTAGAATTTCTTATTTCTGAGAGTAGGTTGTGATATATTTTTGCTCCTCCTTTCTCTCTGCTCCTTTGAGGGAGCAAAGGTTATTGTCTATTTTCCATGATTACTTCTTACTATTGGCAGCTTAATATGACTAGCTTTTCGTGTAACAATTCTGGTTAAATCCTTTATAATTCTTTGAATTACGTGAACTAGAAAGACATTTTGCATTGAATTATTAGTTTTAAGATATTCTTAGCACCAGATTTAGATGATATATAAATAATCATTCACACAAGCGTTAACCGTTTCTCAATCTTTCTTTAGTTCCTTTAGTTAAGCATGTGTTAATGATATTGGGGGATATTTTAATATTATGTTTCTAGAAACTGCCGTATTTCTTAGTTTGTTGATAAAGCTTTTATGAAGATCAATAAAGTAAATATGTGGAAGGTTTTACGGTATTACATTGCTTTCTGTATATAATATTCTGCGCAAATATTTTCCTAGTATCTAAAGTGCTTTGAGGTGAAAGGAAGATATTTTAAGAAAACCTTGTTTCACTTTATAAAAGCGGTTTCAGGAAATGTTGCACCACAGTCTGATTAGATTTATAAGTACAAAATTCTCGCAAGTGAGTTGCGCAACGTACTCACCTGTACTGACTGAAAGAAAAAGAAACTTGGTAAAAGTTAAATATTTATTTAAAAATAAAAATTAACTAAAAACCGTCCCTGCTAGTGTCCAGCTGACCATCCAGCTAGTGAAATTACTGGGCAAAAGCGACTTGACAGCATATGTCTCAAAATGACGAGCGCAGTTGTAGTGCCGCTCAGAATTTTTAGGTTTTTCAATAATCCTGCGCGGCACTGCATTGTTATAGGCAGGGCGTTTCAATTACTAACAGCTGAACGTCCTGCTCATCTGGTCCCTTTAAAAAAAAAAAGATGTTAAAAGAATTATTTTTAATGTCACTTCATATAGTACCACCGCTACTGAAACAAATGGCGCTCTGATAGAGATTTTTTGCGCTCTTTTGAATAATATATACAATATTATTGTACTGTCATTGTTATTGCTTTAAAATAATCATAATCTCGTCCCAGGCTGTCTGATCACTAAGATATTCATCTGTGGAGTAGTAGGATTTACGACAGAGCCATCTTTAATAAAACATTTAAATTTATTTAAAGATAATGCCTGAATAGTTGCTGGGACTTTATTATAAAAGTGTATACATTTACCCTTAGAGTTATTATGTACATATCTTATGAAACTTACTAGAATTGGTTACAAGCAATCCATAATCAATAATGTTAAATGAAAATCACTATTTAGAGAAAAAAACGATGGTATCAAATAGATCACTCCAACATGAGACTCCTACGTTGATGGTTGATATTAAGAGGTTATTTTAATTTGAATATAAATAGAAATTTAAATAACATCTTCACTGTTGCTTCTCAATATATTCTTGATAATGTAATGTATGTTCATAGGCACATAAATGAATTTGCTAACAATAGTAACTGTCATAACCATAACATTAACACCAGGAATAGACATAAACTTATAATGCCTACTACTCGGCTAAGTCGAGTTAGTAAATCTTTTGTGAGGTATATGCTTTTACAACAAGATCCCAGAATATGTTCAAAACAAAAGTAGTACGATATTCAAAAGAATTGCTAAAAACGTTTGTGTGGTTGGGAATGTAGCGACCGCCCTCAGGCTATTAAATAATAAGTTTAATGGTACAATATTACTTTGTAAATATAATTCTTTGATGAAAAACAAATTTCCCTGAGTTTGTTGCGCCCATTCTTCTCAGGTCTGAGGCATTCTTTTTGGAATGGGTGGTTGGTGGTAGTTAGTTCAGCTGGGCTGATTACACACTTAGCCTCTTGATTGGGCCATTGTGCGTTTTTTAAAAATTTCTTCTTACTCCAACCAGATCATTCCAGAAGTCTAGCAGTCTTTTTAAGTTTCTGTAGGCATCCGGGAGCGATGCTGGTGATTGGAGTATTTGTGCCCGTTGTTCGGCCACACTGCTGCACTCCATAAGCACGTGTTCTGGCGTTTCCTCTGCCTCCATGCATCCTCTTCACAAGGGGCTATATATATTACACCTATGATAGGCAGATGCTTGTTCAAGGGACAGTGACCGGTGTAGTCTCGTTGCGGGCGAACCTCTTTGGGGGCACCGGAACCGCATTCTGTGTTTGCCTGCAACCTTTGCTGTTTCTCCATTCTGCTAGGTGGGATTGTTCCGTTTTTTCTCGTAGCCGTTTTTTAATTTAGACCTGAGGTATGGGCAGTAGTGGCTCAGGTTGATATGCTACGGAATCGGATCCCCTTTTGGCTAGTTCATCTGCGGCATCATTGCCCAGTGTGTTGCTGTGTCCTTTAATCCATTGCAGAGTGACTCTGTTCTGGTTTGCGTTGGATTGAAGTGCGTTTATGGCATTCAGTATAAGGACGGATGTTATGGTGTTGTATTGCAGCGCCTGAAGTACGGATGCACTGTCTGAGATTATCTTTATGTTAAGGTTTCTATCGTCTCTGGGTGCTACCGTCTGAGCTGCTCTAACGGAATGAGTGGTAGTTTTTGACTGTCAATAAGTGATGTCACATCCTATTTTGAATAAAAATATTTGAATTAGAATTTACTGTTTACTGAATTACGTCTGTTACTGATGAAAATACGATCACAGTTATAATATAATTACAGTAATTGTCTGTTATCACAATATTGGCTAATAAATAAATTAACATGTCAACAGTCACTTGGTTCGAGAATGTTCACAATGATTCATTACTGCAGCTCGATTGGAAATGTCAATACGTTGTAGTTTATATTCAATTTAGATTCTGTTTTGTTCCAGTAGTAAAACAAATGCCGAAGATATTTTTTATTTACATAGGACCAGCTGACACAACAAACGTTGTTCTGTACATGATAAATAAAATACTGCTTTTTTATGAATTTTTCAATAATATTTCATAACATCAAGATATTATATTTCGTGAAATATCCTCCCTGTTGTTATAATGAAATTGTTTCACAGCGGAACTGTCATACCGTGCGTAAATTATCTCATAGAAAATATGTCCAAACAAAACAAGTATTGGAATTTAAAATAATAATGGGTCCCAAATCGTAATAAAAACTATCCTAGTTGGACTAAACTGTACTCCATGAAGTAGTAGTTAAAATCCATTCATTAGTTTAGGAGTTCACTGCAAACATCAGGACACTGGATTTTTATATATAAGGATTTTACAATTTTCAGCTTTAAAGGAAAAATAGATTACGTGACTTTGTGAAGGCACCTTCGAATTTTAGAAGCAATGTATTTTAAGCGAGTTCGTTCTATTCGTGTAAGAATGTTTCCTGGAAGCTACACTGTGACGCAGATCCTACTTGTAAATTAAAATATAAAAATGCAAACGCTTTTGTAATTTTAGATCCGGATACCGAGGAAAATAATAAATAGAAAATATATTATTAGATTGTCTTTGATTTTACAGTGACTGTTATAAGTGAAACAAGGAATAATTTATGCTTCAAAGTACACAATAAAGTCTTCGGGTTATTATAATTTTAAATTGTGATTAAATTCCAACATAAAAAAGCAGTTTCAATTTTTTTATGTACAAATATAATCACTTTTTCTTTGATGTAACAGTTACAGTTAAAGGCGAAACCCCATACAATGGAAGTAGGAAGAGTTAAGACACAATGAAGTCTTACATTTTGGTATAATTGCATATTGTCATTATATTGCTAGATAAATATCTATGAGTTTTCGTTATTTTAGATCCAAATAATATAATAATATTATTAAGTTTCTTTGATTTAACAGTAAGGCTGTAAGTGAAACAAGGAATAATTTATAAATCAAAGTACATGATAGAGGTATAGGTTGCTACAATTTAAAATTGTGATTTTATTGCAACATAAAAAAGCATTTTCTAATTTTTTAGGTAGACACATTAGGTGATTATATTCACAGTTTAAAGTAGGTATATAATCACAGTATTCTATGACTTAACAGTTACAGTTATAGTTGAGAATAAAAAAAAACAAGGAAGTAGAAAGGGTTACACACAATGTGGTCTTAAGTTTTACTACAGTTGAATATTATGATTATATTTTTTTTTATGTAGAAATATAACCACAATTTCATTGAAGTTGCAGTAATATTTGAGTTAGTGGCTCCTTTCCACAGGATGCTGGCTAGATTATGGGTATCACAATGGCGCCTATTTCTGCCGTGAAGCAATAACGTGTAAACATTACTACGTTTCGGTCTGAAGGGCGCCGTAGCTAGTGAAATTACTGCAAATGATACTTAACATCTTACGTCTCAAGTAATTGTAGTGCCGCTCAGTATTTGTGGGCTTTTAAAGTATCCTGAGCGGCACTGCACTGTAATGGGCAGGGCATATTAATTACCCCCAGCTGAACGTCCTGCTTGCCTCGTCCCGTATTTTCATAAATAAAGTTAAAAACAAAAAATGCATACATTTTTTACGTATCAATATAATCACAATAAAATAATCAAATTTAATTACTTATGAAAAAAACGATTTAAACATTAAGACTATACAATCAAAGTAATATTAAGAAAAAAATAATGTATGAGACATTCCATTGTTAAGACTCAATGGAAAAATCGCAGCATATAATAAGGTAAATACTAATACTGAGGTAAACATAAGCATAAAAGTACAAATTAACAATAATATTCACATTAAAAAGGTTATGAGCAAAACGCAATGCTATCTAATAAATACCGGTTGCTATATTCCATCTCAAACCCCGAAAACGCATCTCGTGGATCTCTGGAATTTCTGATTCATGGGCAGATGGTTTTTTATGTACCCCTTTAAAATAAAGAAATATGCTCGAGATACATCAATCCTTAACCGATTCAAGATACAGTACCTGGACGACCAAGCCTTGCTCGGATTCTTAAGAAGGTACAAAACTTGAACAAAAATGGAAAACTAATAAGACACCTGGATTCGAACCGGGGTCTTGTGCTTTCCGGATCACCCAATGTCCCATCTGAGCTAGTCTATATATAGTGGCGTTATAGTCTTGTATATAGTAACGAAATTTGCCTGTGTATTCTAATGTTATTGTAGCAGTTTCTCAATATAACATGGAAAAACTACATTTTTAAAAATTAAAACCTAGCTAGATCGATTTCTCGCCCCCGAAACTACCTGTTTACTAAAATCCATTAAAATCGTTGGAGGCGTTGCCGAGAGACAGATTACAAGAATTGCTCGTATAAACATATAAGATTCAAATAGCGAGTATTTATATCAATTATATAATTTGGTAGTTCTGTTTGAAGGATAGTAATAAAGTAAGTTGGACAAGAACGTAATGACATACAGTAGGCCTATTTATTTAGGTAATGCCAAAAAAAGAATTATATTATGAATTATAATCACGAATGATTTTTAGGTACTGTAAGTGTTTGATTTTACTAGTGGGCTCCTTTGCACAGGATGCCGGCTAGATTCCATAATCTACGTGTGGTACCCATTCTTGCCGTGAAGCAGTAATGTGTTAGTTCAAAAATTCAAGTTCAAATATTTTTATTCAAAATAGGATCTGACATCACTTATTGAAAGTCAAAAAAAACTACCACACATGTCAAAATGAATGCCTCAGAAAAATCGGCGCAACAAACTATTAACAAGCATTACTGTGTGTTTCGGCCAAAAGGGCGCCTTAGCTAGTGAAATTACTGGGCAAATGAGACAGCTTATGTATCAAGACGAGCGCAGTTGTTTAGCTGCTCAGAATTTTTGAGTTTTTCAAGAATCCTGAGAGGCACTGCAATGTAATGGGCAGGACGTATCAATCATCATCAGCTGAACGTCCTGCTCGTCACGTCCCTTATTTTCATAAAAAAGATGATTTGTTACCACAATCTTTGTGTTGTCACCATAATGGGGCAGATACTATCTTTAATTCAAAAGTAATTTATTTGCTTCATTGCAAATACTGTTGGTACATTTTGTGGAAACTATTAAAGCAATGGAGCGTGAAAATCGGATTAGTTTTTAAGTGAAAATTGCTAAAACTTTAAAAATTCCATTAGAGCCACCGCTGCCAACGGCAATTTACATGTTTAAAATATTTTATACCTATGTCACAAGCATGCACAATTAAGCATTAAAATTTTAAAACCTTTCCGTTGCTTTAAAATGGATTTCTTTTAAATGGTTTTATTTTTAATATAATAATAAAGTCATTTATTCTATATGAAATATTTTTACTTTTTGTTAATATTATTTGCGTAAAAATAGTACAATTGTTATTTTTTTTACAATTTTTCAGATATGGATCCCAGAGTGATTGGGTCCTCCTCCAACTTCAACATTATCTACAAGTTTCTGTCAAGTGCTTTCTGCATCACTTTTAATATAGTTAAAATTAATCAATAAAAGACACTAAGTAAAAATAGATTCCGTTTGTGTTATTTTTCATGTCATTTTGATTTGATGGAATTGCAATTGGATTTGATGGAAAAATAGCAGTCTGGGAATTTTATCTTGTGGTTATTGAATGAGATTGAGCTGTCACGCTTGTTCGGGTAGCGTCAGCTCGAGGCGCCTAATAACCTAGTCACCACCACCATCACCAGATTAATTTGTACAAATTATAATTATGTATATGATGATCGTCGTGAAGATCCTTGGGTGAGGCCTTTGTCCAGCAGTGGACGTCTTCCGGCTGATGTTGATATTGTAGGTGATATGACTTATTGAATATATAACAGAACATTGTTATATTTCGTATTTATAACCTCGTTTTGATGAATTTCAATTATGTGGTGTGCTAATGATAATTCTTGGACGGAAACATAAGAAGTTATAGCCCGAAATTAAAGAGTTTTTTATTTCAGTACAACAATTATTTATGATGTAAAAAAGTATTATGTTTATAGCGGCTAAAGCAAATGTTTATAAAAAAATGGTCATAGTAAGCAGCATTGAAATAGGCCTAAAATTAGCAGCACTCAAAGAACTACCGAATTTATAAAAATATATAAATTAAGATAAAGTCGACTGTTGTATATTATTAAGTATTTGCATTGTAGGAATGCTATGGAAAGGAATTTCCAAATTTTAAACTTATTTTCTACTTATCAATGTTTGCAAAATACACGGTATTGAAAACTAAGATTTTAAAAGTTGTAAAATGTTAAAAAAAATAAAAAAAATATATTATATAAAATGTAAATCCTATTACTCCACTGCTAAATATCTAAATGATCGGACAGCCTGGGACTAGATTGTGATTATTTTATAGCGATAGAAATCACTGTATAATATTGTAAATTTTTATTGAAAAGAGCGCAAAAATAAAATGCTGGGAGAGTTTCTTGCGCCGCATCTTCTCTCTCAGAGCGCCATTTGTTTCCGAAGCGGTAATAGTATCTATTAGTTATCAGAAATGACATCCAAAAGAATTCTATAGGAATCAATTTTGAGAAAATAAATGCCTTTTATGCTTTTTTATAACAAGAGTTTGTCAACTCAATAATTCATTATCACTATCGCAAATGCATCAAGTTCGTTTACAGTAAAAATAAAACGGACCCATTTATCTTAATCGTTAAATAGGACCTCTTTCGCACAAACATAAAAAGGTAGTAAAGTTTGAATTCCATCGTCAAAACCTTAAAGCAGTTAATCTTAACGAAGTCCTAAGATTGGATAAGATCATACTGTTGATCCCGTTTTAGAAGTAAAGTATACTTTGGCTTTCAATACAATTTGGCTTCAATTGAGAGATAAAAAGTTGCGAAAAAAATTCACTTGCCTAAATAGCTAACATTTGAATATAATGCTACAATAACTTCAATTGAGGTAACTTAAATATGTATATTTAGTACATACTTAAACATAGACTTAGAATTTCAGTAGAATACTACTAGCTGACCCGACAGACGCTGTTCTGTCAAGAGAAATAAATGATGTAAGTATTTGGGAATGATGTAGTCTAAAGACATCGAAAATGTGTAATTACCTATTTTTTTATGACAATAAGAGACGAGATGATTACGGACGTTCACGAGATAGTTATTAATACGCCCTGCCCATTACAATACCATGCCGCTAAGGGTTCTCGAAAAACCCAAACATTCAGAGCGGCACTACAATTGCGTTCGTCAACTTGAGAAATAAGATCTTAAGTCTCATTTTCCCAGTAACCTAACCCAACAATGCTTACACATTACTGCTTCACGGCAGAAATAGGCGCCGTTGTAGCAATCTAGCCGGCATCTTGTACAAAAGAGCCTCCCACTGGTATAATTTCTGTAGTTATATTTCTGAATAATTTTATAATATGTAGTAATTTTTTTTTTTTTTTTAAACATTAAGATTGATATAGCATGTTTGCATTAAGAGATAGACATATTATGCCATCGCGGACTTTTCTGCATACCTATATACACAGTTCCACCGTACATTATTTTGTTATATCTCAAAGGGCTTAGACAGCTTTTTCGTTGAAAGCACCCGGAGCGCTTATATTTTTTTCCGACACCTCCATCAAATATTGGTCTATTTTAGCCAATATATATTAATGAAAACCTTCTACGAGAACCACGCTATCCATTGGTGAAAAGAGCATGAAAAATCGGTACAGTAGTTTTTGAGTTTATCACTATTAGACAGACAGAACGACGCGACTGAGGACTTTCTTTTATAATATTTATACACGACATGACAGTCCGATAATGTGTGTCGGGTCGTGTGCAATCAAAATAAGTTATAGATATGCTTTACTTTTTATACGCTTTTGATTAGCTTCATCTGTATGTATGTTTGTTTGTAATCGACTCATTTGGACGCGATTTCGACTCACTCACTTTAAACGGCCAGATTACGTTAAAACTTCGTAGATCTATCGGGGACCGTTTACAATACATTAATTTGATAAAATTATTCCATTATTCAATTTGCAAAATCAGATTTTTGTTAATTTATATAATTTTCTTCCATCGTCTATAAGGCAGGAATTGATGTTAATTTTAAATTTCAAATTAAATTTTCAGATATTTTAGTTTGGTTTTCTATAAAAAGCGTGTTTTATAGTTTTTTTTAACTAGTATTTATTTATCTTGCCGTGTCCTGTGATAAGGATGTCGCTCGAATGCTTTCATTGTCTAAACGCTATTATGTACTTAACGTAGTTAACAGATCAATAATTTCTTAGACAACTATTCAAATTAAACACTTTTGTATTACACAATTTCAGACAATGTTAAAACGCTTCACGCGCGATGGCTTATAATAAATAATAATTAGAATCCTACTCAAAGCTCAGCCAATTAATTCAGAAATATACGATATTGGAACTGCGAAGAAGATTGTTCTGTATTTCGAGGTCACACGACAGCGGCCAGACATCATTAATTAGTCAATCGCATCCCGTGGGATATCCACTAAGTCGATATCTGTGTCGCTGAGACAGAGAGTCCTTAATGAGTTATTTATTAAAACAGTCCACTCGTAGTCAGCAAACACAATCTTGAAAGTACTAATGAGGATCTGATTTATTGCCTTTTACATGTAAGAATTAGCACAAAATGCCGGTTAGTGTACCTATCTTTTTCTGCTTATTTTATTTTATATAAGAGAGGTCTAATGGGCAAGAAGCGATGGGAAGTGGTGAGGAAGCCACGACACGCCACAACTTAGGATATCATCCCCACCATCTGGATATATGGCGGTCCTCCACAATGCGGTTTTCAAGGAGCTTTCTTCTACGTACTACAAAGCTTTGGAATGAACTTTCTTGTGCGGTGTTTTCGGGACGATACGACATCGGTAGCTTCAAAAAAAGCGCGAACGCCTTCCTTAAAGGCCGGCAACGCTCTTGTGATTCCTCTGGTATTGCAAAAGAATGGTGGTGACCCTTACGGTCGATTGTCCTCCTTATCTTTAATAAAAAAGGGGTTTGTCGTTGCCGGCTTTTAATTTGGGAGTATGCTTTGAGCTTGAAAAACTCTACACCGTCAGATCGCTGGTATTTTCATTCTTAGATATCACCACATTGACCCAAGCCTAATGGCACTCTTCTTTTTGGAGAGATGCTATTTTACAGGGCAGTCAATGGTTTAGACCTACCATCGATAGGCGCCGAGAGCAACGGAATGAAGAATTCCGAACCTTGCAGTAGTACATCAGCAACAGCGTCAGAAGTGGCATCTGAATCGTCTAGCGAAAAACAAATCTCCAAGGAGGACGCAAAAAACATTTTATGAAGTTCCTTAGAAATTAAAAAAAAAATAACAAGCGACATTATTATTATTGTACGAAAGGCATATTTCTCCCCATCAGATGAATGACTTGTTTGTGTCGCTATTTTTACCATAAAAAGTATATTTCAGATTCTACAATCTAGATCATCAGGAAATGCAGATCGTCTTCATGCAAGTTCAAGTTTATTTTTAAAACATTTATCGTAAAGTTAATTAAATGCTAGTAATCTAAACATAAACCAACGCTGAAGGGAGGGTAGACCAATATGACAGTTTTTTTCGTATCAAAAGAAATACCAATTATTTCGAGAGAATGCATGCATACATGCACGTCAGCTCGATACAGGAACTTGTTCGACACTACCTATTTGCATAGCAATGACTGTACGTTAATTCGATCTGCTATCCGTTGTATGCCCAAAATTGTTAATTGCTCTTCCACTTCAGGCAATTGTTAGAGGTGTTTCCTCGAAGAGGGTTGCAATTTACAACAAATGGGAAAACACATTCAAGCACATAGTTTGTTTATTGTTATTTTGTTTACTTAACAACATTTAATTCAGTCACAGGAAAATGATAAATTTAATACCAGTTATCGTGTGTCATACTACTCTGGAATGAGATAGAGTCACTCTCGTTGTAGAGTGTGAAGAGTCAACATATCCTGAGGATGCCTCGTGTAGAGGCGAAATTCGTGTCGAATTAATTGAAGCAAACTTTACGTTTATTATAATTACGTAATTAACATTATATAAGATAATACAAAATATTTTGATATCGATAGTAAGAATATGTTTGATCTATAATAGCTCATGTGAAAAGTTTGATGTCCTATCAATATCTCTATCAAAATAAATCGTTAATATGCCTTAGATTAATGAATTGTCTCCGCAGCGCTCCAAATAGATACCGCACTACCTAAGAACAATAGTTTTTACTACGGCATCTTGACACTCAATGGCATCTTTAAAATTTTGTAACATACGCTTAGTGATATCTTACATTGAAATTAATAAAATACTACATATTTACTGATGATATGTGATCCGAGTGTCTTTTTTATTTCTTCTAATATTATTTTTACAAACTTTTACTACGCAAAGCCGACATTTTAGTTTCTATTACTAGCAAAGTTTAACAGAACATGTGGCACGTCAACGTCACACATTGTTTGAGACTGGCTCGAGTAAACCCACTTGGGCGTAGTATTAGTTGCCGCACTTTGCGACTACGCCTGCGCTATCTAGTTGGAGCTCAGCGGAGACCAATCCTCAATGTTAGTATGAAGCCTTATTATCTTATCTAGGTAGATGAAATAAAGGCATACGTATTTGAGTGCAATTTATATCAACTTGACGTCTACTGTACGCTTATTTTTCGTTTGGGTTTGCATTAGTTTGGGTTGTTCACACATTCAAATAGTTTCGTAGCAGGGGTGAAGGTTTTCTCTCTATTTTTTCTGTCCAATAAACATACCAATCAAATCCGAAGTCCCGGCGCCTCCATATAATGCGCCATTGAATCTCTCCAACTTTGGGTTATTAACACACCACGCATTTTTTTTAAATACGGTGATATATTTATATTTTGGATTTCCTTCTTAAATATTTCCTATACTAAAATATACAAATAAAACTTAAAATAGAAAATTTTATGACCGATGCGCGCCTCGAACCCACGACCTCCGGCGTTCCGTGCCGGTGCTCTAACTGAGCTAACCATTCGAGTGACGTATCTTTATAAAATCTTGTATGCTTTGTTCAACTCTCAGGTTGTGGCTTCATCTACAGGATCTACTTTACAGTTGATAACCTGCTCAACCCCAATATTTGCATATTAGGAAATTGGCTTGAGATGTAAATCTAGCTCTAGCTCTCTTGTAAATCTAAACAATTTGTTATGTTTTTAAAGTGATAACCCTCAATTCTAGGATTAATACACAAATAAAATTTTAAAAACAAAATTTTATGAACGATGCAGGACTCGAACCCTCGACCTCCGGCGTTCCGTGCCGGTGCTCTAACCAACTGAGCTAACCGTTCGAGTGACGTATCGCTGTAAAATCTTGTATGCTTTGTTCAACTCTCATTTTATTTGTGTATTAATCCTAGAAGTGAGGATTATCACTTTAAAAACATAACAAATTGTATGGTAAAACATTTTAAAATGTTTTGAATAACTACAGGATGTTATATAGCAAAATGTTCGTATGATGTACATATTATATAATAAATCCTAGATTTAAGTTAATGTTCGTGACAGATTTATAAAAATAAGTGTATATTTTATCGAAACAAACCGTTTATATGTAGCTTTTATAGTTTATATTGATGACATAATCCCTGAAGAGTTTTACTCACACAGGTTTTAGATTAGTTGGGAACAGTCTAAGCTTTTTTATAATTTCGCCTGTTCCATTTTCGGCGCTCATTGTCGAGCTTTCGTTGTATGAAGCTATATTTTTATCATATTTCACATTCTCAATTTAAGACTTCTGTCTGTCAGCCCGGGGGTATAGCGTAATGACAGCAATAGTTAGTTGGATGAAAGTTTGATACAAACAACAATAGTAAAAAATAAACATACCAAATCCAAAATGACTGATTTTTAAGTATAATATCATTCGAATAATGATTTAGTGGCTACTCACGTGTTCGCAAGGCAAAATGATTGGCAGTGGTTACTATTCACATCAGGTGAATCGAAAACTCTTATATGAGTATGTTAAAAGTTACAGTTATGTGAATTCAAAGTCAAAGTCAAATAAACTTTATTCAATTAGGCTTAAACTAAGAGATTTTGAATCATCACTACGAAAATTTCTTATTAATGACTGATTTTCCATATATTCTCTCTCTCATATACACTCTTTTCAATCAAATATATATTTTACAATGGCTGTAATATACATACCAAATTAGTTTGTTAGGTGCTGCATCCGATTTATGAGTGGTGTTTAAATAATATAAATTATTTCATGAAAAGTAATAAATAATTTATGATATTGATATAAATTATCTATTATTATTATTATTTTGGACGCATTTACAGTTTGAATTCATTGTCGGACCATGTTCACACTAATTGTGGAAGTAATCACGACTACTTTCACAATTAGTAATTGCATCCAATAAATAAATAAAATTCTATTGGACTTATTCGCTTCAGTTTCTGTATCACCATTGTTAGTTTATCCTAGCAGTTTATCCTTAAAAATGTTTTGCCAAACATTAGACTTTCTAGTTCACAACGACCGCAATCAAGTGACATCCAGTGGTTAATCTGTTATTGGCTACTAAGAAGGCATGATGACGTCAAGAGTGAGAATTTTCATAAAATAGACAATTAATACTTTATAATACAAACAGAAGAACACAGTTTCTTATTTTTAAGTGATATCCCTCACTTCTGGGATTAAATATACAAATTTAATTTGTACCAAAATTTATGGACGACGCGAATCTCTATTTGAGCCAACCGTCCGAGTGACGCATCGAACGTAAATCTTGGTAAGTCTTGTGCAACTTTCAGCATGTTCCTCTACGGATCTACTCTACAGTTGATAACCTACTCAATCCAAATAATTGTATATTAGGAAATTGACTTTAGATGTCGCTGTTTCAAATCTAGACAGTTTATTATTTTTAAGTTATATCCCTCACTCCTCTAATTCAGGCGCGGCTTCGAGTCCCGCATACTCAATATATTTTGGTACAAATCAAATTTAGATAAATTACACTCGTTCTGTAAATAATAACTAACGAGAAAGAAACCATTTTGCATTGCATACTTAAATCACATAATGTAAGTTGGAGTGAAGTTTTTATATAAAAAGGCTTGAAATAAGTCTTTTCATTACGATAAATGAAAACACTGCATGACTTCTCACAAAAACGTAATCAATGCAAACGTAGTATTCGGGCTCGCATTTGGCGAATGAATGGGTGTTTTAGAGAAAATGAACGGAATTACGAAGAATAATCAAATCAAATTTCAGAGGTAAACGTGTAAGGCGAACTAGATTATGAATAGAGGGTTAACTTGAAATTCAAATTGTCATATTATAGTCATTATTGTTGAGACACTTGGCCAGTGGAGCCCCAGAGGCGCGGAGAATGTACAAAGAACTATATTCGCGCCTCAATAAGGCTACTGGAAACCCTGGAAGCGCTGGCAGCTGTTTCGGTCAACGGATCAGCCTAGCTATCCAACGCGGAAATGCTGCCAGTATACTTGATACGCTTGCCCGTAATGATAGTTTTAATTTAATGTAATCATAGTGATGTAAATATAGTTATAAGATTTGTTTTTCCAACTATGATTGAGAAAATTTATTGAAGTAGGCGTTACTTTGCGGAAATCCATCATTATCCGAATGTTTTGAGTTTTCTTTAGTGCTAATTCCGCCAATATTTGTCGTTAAGCAATTCGACACGTGTTTCGCAACATCTGTGGATGCCTCGTATAGAGGCGAAACACGTGTCAATTTTTTTAATGACAAATATTGGCGCAATAAACAATAAAGAAAACTCAAAACATTTGGATAACTATGATTGAGAAAATATTTAAAATAAATATCACCGAACAAAATTAATCTCCAAAATAAAACTCTTAATAGTGCCACTTAATGAATCCAATATGGAGAACACGGTTGAATATAAAAATATACATAAATACCCATTTTTATTGCCAGTATTTGTCAGTAACGTTGCCAAGATTAGTTCTATAATATTTCAGCTGGCTCTATTAACAATAATGTTCTACGAGAGTAAAGGTTTGTCATTGTAGCTAGATTAGTGTAATTCTGTGCTGCCTCTAAACTATTTTATCAAACCTTACGCTATTTCGAAATTTTGACGATGGCCATAATATAGATCAAAGATCACATACTGCTGTAAAATGAAAGACAACTTTTGAAGTTTCTTCGCCTAAACAGTCGACCTGAAAAAGAGTTCATATTCAATTGATATTTCTAATCCGAATTTGTATTATCCAGATAATGTTAGATGTGATTATTATACTTGAAGTTCCTGAAGTGTCTTCGTATATCTCGTAAGAGCCATACTTCAACTTATGTGAGAGTGCAAATACACAACAGTACGAGTGCAATACGGATGCTTAGGTGAAAGAGCAGAAGAAACAAGAATATTTTTCTAAATATGAAGTTAAATACCACACGCTTTGGCAATAATTAAAAGAGTGATCTCGAATAATGGGAATACGACAAAGAGATTTTATGCTGTGAAAACTCTATATTCGTTTTTTAAATATTTTTTTTAAAATGGCCAGTATAGAAAGTTTGAGTATGGCCCACTTACACATGAGTACCTAAAATGTTAAATACATCATTTTATATTTTCCACAACGTGAAGACATGATGAGTTTTTGTATTATGATGTATGTATGACTCTTGCTCGTATTACTCGCTAATCCAAAAATTTTGTTGGTGAATGGTTTGTACTACTACCAGACTTTTAGGGTTGCCAATTTAATCTTTGGTTGGGTTTCGCGCACAAGATTCAAGTTGTAGTAATTCTGGTAATTAAATTTAAGAAATATTTTATATCAGGCTCTGAATTTTTTTTTAAAACTCACTGGTATTTACTTTCATGAAGTCTCTGCTTCTGTTTGTCATTGGCGTAAAGCTGTCAAATTAATGTTAATATCATATAATATATGATACACATATTTTTTATTATATTACAGTTTTCCCATATAAGAAAATATATTAATATTTATAAATACATAAGCTTGTATATTGTATGCTTTTTTTTAATGAAAATAAAGGACGAGACGAACAGGACGTCCAGCTGATGGTAATGGATACGCCCTCCCAATTACAATGCAATGCCACCCAGGATTCTTGAAAAACCCAAAAATTCTGAGTGGCACTACAATTGCTCTCGTCAGTTTAAGACGTAAGATGTAAAGTCTCATCTGTCCAGTACATTCACTAGCTACGGCGCCCTTCAGACCGAAACACAGTAATGTTTACACATTACTGCTTCACGGCAGAAATAGGCGCCGTTGTGGTACCCATAATCTAGCCGGCATCCTGTGCAATGGAGCCTTACACTGGTGTATTATATATAATATATATTGTTAGTGTATGATACGAAATAATATAACCTTTACAAGTAGCACAACGCGCCTATTGAAGTTTTTACCTTTTTAACGTTAAGAATACTGATTTAATAAAACAAATATTGTTTAAAATTTGACATAAGACTTATATATTGTTATATGCTTACATAATAACATAAATTTCTTTTTTGTATACGCATGAAAAATATGTTTGTTGTTTATCCGTGAAGGCCGTGTGTCGCATGTCACAAATACATTAGGAGGTACCGCAATCTGACGTCGTATAGAATCTGGTAAGGAGCCGATCACCCGACGCGACGCGGTCGTTACGTAACCCTCGCGGTTTGCTCTCATTTATTCCACGAATTGAATTCAGATTGACGTTATTTGAGATTTTCAATTATCAGTCAACGATTTTATGGGGGCTTATGTGCTTATTGGTTTAATACCAGACGGGGCGGGATTTTATTTGATGTTTGCAGATTCGTAATGAAAATTTCATTTCCACATATTGGGCCTGGTTATGTGAGCAATATAAGAAATTTGTTATTGGCGAACATAGTTAAAAGAGATTTTGTGATTGCATTATCGATTTGAAAAATCGTGAAATCAACTACTTTTTTGCTAACTTAGCTAGTTTAACCATATGCTACATGGTTAAACTAAAATTTACTTAAATTAATACTCAAATTGACTTAAATTACATTTGTGCTTGGCAATTATGAATTTCATTGCAATATAAAATTTTCATTCTTAAGCAACGAACTATAAAATAAAATATTGAGCAAGTGCTTCGGCTGCTGCTTGGCCTGACCCCTCAGTGTCATAATATGTGTAAGTGTCAATGTTGCGTGTCACTTTTCTTGTCTCTTATATAAACCCAGAATTAAAATTGTTCATCAACAATATATTTTTAATCAAATTTATATGCTGCTTATACGTGTTGGCGATTAAAATCAAAACATACCATCTATAGTATTTATATACACTGGCCTGCAAAAGTAAGTATCACACTTTTCAAATTAAATTTTTTTCTTAACTATAGAAGGTAGAGATTTAAGATTAAAAACGTTTTGTTGCAAATTTTATCGGCTTTAATTCTTAGAAACTAAAATTATACATTAGTAAGATTTTTAACTTCAAAAAGATAAAACAATGAAAATAGACATTTTTAGTTTAGTGTTAAAAAAATTCAACTAAAATGTATTACATGTTATTTAATTTTTAATAACTGGTATTGCCTCCTCGAGCTCTGATTACAGCTTCGAGCCGGTTTGGCATACTGAACACTAGGCTTCGGAGTCGATGTTGGGGAATATTCTCCCATTCTTCTACCAGGGCCTGCTTTAGTGCCCTGAGGGTAGTAGGTGGTGGTCTGCGATTTCTGACTAGCCTCCCAAGCTCATCCCAGGCGTGTTCAATCGGGTTGAGATCAGGACTTCTTGATACCTTGTACGATATGAGCCGTGTGTGGCCGGGCATCATCATGCATCAACATCGATCCATCACCCATATTTGCTAAATACGGCCCTGCATACTCATTGAGAATCTCTTGAGCATATCTTTGCCCAGTGAGGGTGCCATTTTCTATCGCTACTAGCTCTGTGCGACATTCTGAAGATATGCCAGCCCATACATGTACACTGCCTCCACCGTATTGGACTCTTTCTGAAATGCAGGTTTGAAGGTATCGCTCACCAGGTCGCCTGTAAACACTTCGCCTTCCATCAGAAGTGTAAAGGGAGAATCGAGACTCATCCGCAAACAAAATTCTTGACCATTCTTCTTCATCCCACTGCATGTGTTCACGGGCGTATCGCAGTCTCGCTACTCGATGCTGTCTCTCGAGTTTTGGGCCACCAAATTTGCTTCAGCATGTCTTCTTCTCACTGTACTGTCACTAATGTAGTCCCTCCGGGTCTGAAGTAGCTGTTGCTGGACTTCAACTGCATTTTGGTGGCGATTTCTTAACACAGTGGAAATAATATAACGATCTTCTCAGATGGTGTCCAGTCTCTTCGTACCTTCGCTTTACCTTCTGGACCGTTCGTTCCGTCACACCCACCATGCTTGCAGTGCGACGTATACTGATGCCTAGTTCCAGAAAAGCCATGATCCTAGCACATTCTTCAACTGAAAGAGGCATGATAAATAAATGTTATATGCTTTTTAGCATAAATTTTTAAAACAAGACCCATCGATCTTGAAAAAAATTTAAAACAGAAAGAAAAATGTGAATGGTAAAATTGTAATTCGGAAACGTCCACTTTGAAAAAGGAATGGTTTTGTTTTTGAAGTTTTTTTTCAGCCAATTCTTAAAAGAAGGTTACCGACTATAAAGTTTTTATGTACAAAATTAAATTCTCTTTGGAGTCCTTTTTATTTCGAAAATATATCTTGTGAACTTAAAACGTTATCCCAATTTTAAAAGTGTGATACTTACTTTTGAAGGCCAGTGTAGTTCCGTATTGTATACTTTGCCGATTCAAACAGCATAAGATGATACTTATGTTTAAGGTTGTGTAGCTTGTCTTACTCAGTGTATTTTTAACGAAAGAAATATATTCGCTGGTCTCCCGCGAGCAGACATAATATGTCTGCTTGCCACCTCGCCTGCTACTTACTTCAATGGAACAATTTCCATAATAAATTTCAACAATAGAAAGATAGAGTAAAAATTATCAACGTCGGTTGTTGCTGTATCAATGACGGTAATTTTAAACAAATCATTACAATTTAGGTTAGCAATACCAATATACAATACCGTATAGTCCGTTATACGCCAATTTAAATGATTAAATGTTAACGGCCGCGATGTCGGGGTTGATGATACTGATGGTGGCACAGCTTAATGACCGGTACCTAGGTTGACTTAAAAAGCAGTTAATAGTCGATCGAAACGAGTGGGTCCAGACCTTTAGACACGACAACCTGATCGGCATCAAGATCAGTCAGTACTATGTCAAGTGTGCTACCACAGCTATTAAATACATTATTGCCTTGTTTAAGGCAACAAAATTCACAAAACATTGAAAATTGCGTTTTTACTTTAACGCTACAAGAGTTAAGATTGAAATCCCCCAGTATAATACTGTCGGTGTCGGCTAGATTATGGGTTCCATAACGGCGCCTATTTCTGCCATGAAGCAGTAATGTGTAAGCATTACTGTGTTTCGATCTGAAGAGCGCCGTAGCTAGTGAAATTACTGTGCAAATGAGACTCGACATCTTATGTCTCAAGCAGACGAGCGCAATTTCAGTGCTGCTCAGATTTTTAGGGTCTTTCAAGAATCATGAGCAGCACTGCATTTTAATGGGCAGGGCGTATCAATACCCATCAGCTGAACGTCCTGCTCGTCTCATCCCTTTTTGTCTTTAAAAATGTTTAAATCAGAATGTGCACTAACTGCGTTTTCTATACAAGACCATACTTTAAATACTGTTCATCATTGTTATTTGGAGGCAAATACACAGCACAGCTAAAAAGTTACATTTTTCCAATTAATAATTACGATTAACTGTTTTTTGTCTTCCGTAAGACCAACAATAACGTTAACAACACGATTAGAGTAACAATCCCACACCACTAGAAAAATCCTGTCCCACAGCAAGGTTATTGGATACGGAATTGGTCAAAAAGGTTTCTGTCAAAGCTATTATGTCAAAATTATATTGTGTCATATTATTATGAAAAATATTAGTTTTTGAGCGCGAAACGGCAAACATTTTGGTAAAATGTGTTTACAACTGTGTACGTTGAACGCATTTACGAAGCTCCCTCTTTGGCATAAAAATTATGGCACCATGGTTTGACGCATGTATCTTCGGTCCAGTTGTTGGTGCATAAGACGCTATCAGCCTTCTTCTCAGTTGTTTCCCTCAATGCTGAGGATCGTGACTCCCTCTGATCTTGTCCACTAGCTGTCGCCATTGGTTGCGTTCCGTTGCCTGATGTATTAAAAAAATAAAGTGGGACTCCGGCCACAAGAGTTGAAACTTCGGCCACGATGTACAGTAATATTATTCATTTCAGGTGTACTATTGCTTGCAGCATCCGATAACGAGTGATTATTGTTACAAATAATCATTAGCTGACGTACTGGAGTAGTTAGATTATTGTTTTTTGCCATCTTGAGCCATTTTGAGACGAATAATCTGCACTTAAACATCATACTGGTACAGAGAGCACAGATTCAAGACCCTATGGCATCTCTCCAGAATGAGGTATATTGCTGTGTTGTTTTATACCTGTGCACAACATATCGTAATTATTGCTGTATTTAGAGTAGATTATGTTTGGATCTCCATTAATTGCAATGTTACATCCTACAAATAGCCATGGTACGATTATTATTGACAGATTAAACGTAGGTAGACTAAAGACAAAAAGTCACGTTACATATAGTCCGGAGACGGTAGTCTTTACGCTCATGCGTTGGTATCCGGCGGACTTCAGCGGACGGACTCAGTACAGACGAGCGTGGGGCGGTGTGCTGAAGAACAACCAGCCGGCAGCGACTGGTCACTCAACTTCAACTTCACAACAACTGAATCACCCAGACCAACAGCGGTCGCTAAGAGATTATAAATACATTCGGTGCAATATAGCGGTAAATTTCGACAGACAGTCGGAAAAAGCGATTAATTCACTATCACCCAAATTGACACGTCGACTTATTAGCCTAAATAGACATGGCATCCGAATTATGTTCGGCATGTGCCGGCATGTCACTCATGTAATCCTGGAATGTGCTGGGGTGGCCAACAAACGGGCAAAAACCTTAGTAAATACAAAGTCGCTCCAGGAAGTTCACGGACACCCAAGGAGTTTTCTGAACGTCTGGAAGGAGCTGGCCAGAACTGCACGCAAAATTGACCAACTGAGCGGTCTAATCGCGGAAACAGGAGTCCCTTACCAATACCAATAACAACAAACTTGTAGGTAGATTGCGATGTATCTCACGAATTCTCTTGATTTTTCTTGTATGGTTTTCAATTTACAATTTGGCAGAAAATATTTTGAGAAAAAAAGATTTACAAATATTATACGGAACAAACAATAACACGTCTGCTTTGAAGTAGCACTCGGACGTCACTCACATATTGTTTTCCTAGTAGTAGGTACGATAACACAAAAATAATTTTTAAAAGCATTTTGAAAATGAAATAAACGAAGACGACGCGGAAAAGCAATCAAGCGTATAAATCAAAGTCGTGGGCCTTTGAGAAATTTCCGAACTTTGGCGAAATTGATTTGATTTTGTGGTTAGACGATTTCGGCAATTTAATGGAATATGTGATTTGATTCTTTTGTGTCGCGTACATTCTTGAATGAATTGTTTTGACGGCAGATACACGTGAATCCTTCTTTATTGATATGAAATTCGAATACATATTGTTTTAAATAATTTTATTTATTTTAGTAAGTTCTCCTTCGACATGATCTTACATTAAAAACATGTACGTATTTTGAGATTTTTGATAAAATTAGTATGTTCACTTATATTCAAACGATTTACTATTATGATCCAAAGATTTACTATTCCTTAGCTAGGGTTCCGTAGCGAAATGGCAAAAAATAGAACCCTTAAGATTCGTCATGTCGGTCTGTCTGTCCTTCCGTATGTCACAGCCACTTTTTTTCGAAACTATAAGAACTATAGTATTGAAACTTGGTATGTAGATGAATTCTGTAAACATTAAGATTTTCGCCAAAAAAGAAAAAAAAAGAACAAATTTTGGGGGTACCCCTAATTAGAACTGAAACTCAAATTTTTTTTTTCATCAAACCCAATACGTGTGGGGTTCTATGGATAGGTCTTCTCGATGTTGAGGTTTCTAATATAATTTTTTTATAAACATAGTTTGCGCGAGAGTCACTTCCAAAGTGGTAAAATGTGTCCCCCCCGTAACTTATAAAATGAGCGAATGATAAAACTTAAATAAAAATATGATGTACATTACCATGCAAACATCCACCGTAAATTGGTTTGAACGAGATCTAGTAACTAACTTTTTTTTAATACGCTATAAATGGTATTAACAATAATTTAATTGAAAAAAAAAACAGTATTATTAAAACATCAATCAAAGTTAC
Organism: Leptidea sinapis; assembly: GCF_905404315.1. Taxonomy (NCBI): domain Eukaryota; kingdom Metazoa; phylum Arthropoda; class Insecta; order Lepidoptera; family Pieridae; genus Leptidea; species Leptidea sinapis. The sequence goes on from NC_066298.1 coordinate 8,756,276, forward strand.
AACGAACTACAAGAACATTTATATTATGTTACTTAATGCTGCTACGGAACCCTTCATTGGCGAGTCCAGCTCGCACTTGGCCGCTTTTTTAATTTAAAGATATTAGCATAGTCTTATGTCTTCTACAATAAATATTAGTACCTGGACCACTGAGCCTTGCTCGGCTTTTTAAGAAGGTACTAAACTTGAACTAAACTAAAACATCTGGATTCAACTGGGGTCTTCTGCTTTCCAGATCACACAATGTCCCATCTAAGCTTTTATAGTCTTGTATATAGTGGCGAAATTTACCTTTGTATACTAATGTTAATGTAGCTATTTCTCATTAAAACACGGATAAAACAATATTTTTAAAATTGAAACCTAACTTGATCTATTTTTCGCCCCCGAAACTACCTGTTTACTAAATTTCATTAAAATCTATGGAGACAAGAATTGCTCGTTTCTCGTTTAAAGATTTAAGATAAAATATATTTTTCGGCTATTCCCAAAACAGTTCAATGATTTATAAATAAAGGAGTTCCAATTTCTTCATTGATATCAAGTATTTTGTCCGTTCTACATGGTCCTTTTTTTCTTTACAATTTGTTTATAAGAAAAAAAGACGAAACGAGTAAGATAGTAAATGATACGGCCCGCCCATGACAATGCATTCAAATTCAAAAATACTTTATTCATGTAGGTCACGGAAATGACACTTATGAATGTCAAAAAAAAATAAAAATATTGTTTCTTATTAAATTTAACGGTAATTGGTAAAGGGTTGAGCTAACGAGAAGAAGTAGCAAGAAACTCATTGCCACTTTTTTAAGTCAAGATTTACATTTTAATTGTTTTACAAATCATTTCAATTACAATATATGTAAAGTGACGCAACAAAAATACTCAAATGTCAAAAACTTAAAGGCTTACACGAGTAAGTCAAAAAAGAAAATTAATACTTATAAACACAAGAGTTATTGAGTATAGTAGATGCATCAATCCACACATACCGTAAATAAATAGAGGAATTATGTGAGCATTTCATAGAATAAAATATTTAATAACTTTAACTTTATAGAAAATAATAATAATAAAAAACACATCAAGCAGACCTCCCGGTAACAAGACCATCGAGCCACCACGAGTAGCACCCGTTCACGAGCATGACGCATGGACCAGCCATCGCCTCCCTCGACCATATTTTAGGGAAGGGAACGACCCACCCCACGTCGCCGCCATTGCTAGTCAGGGTTCTTGAAAAACTCAAAACTTAAGTGGCTTTGCAAATCTCTATCACTATACCACATTTGGAAATAATTGGAAGTGCTAAGAAAACGGTGAATAGAAGTACGTTAAATTCTGTATAAATTAAAACAAAGACACTGGGATGTTGGTATACAAAAAGTAGAATCGCACGCTCACAATACCAACACAACGTACGTTCATCACTGCGGCGGTTCATAGCTTGTTTTCCAGCAGTTTGTATGAAGATATCATATTGTATGATAAGATTACCGTGAATTTAAACAGTGGGAGGCTCCTTTGCACCTGATGCCGTCTAGATTATGGGTACAACAACGGCGCCTATTTCTGCTTTTACTGTGTTTCGGTCTGAAGGGCGCCGTAGCTAATGAAATTACTGGGCAAATGAGACTTGACAACTTATGTCGCTTGGGCTTTTCAATAATCCTGAGCGGCACTGCATTGTAATGGGCAGGGCTTATCAATTACCAACAGCTGAACGTCTTGCTCGTCTCGTACCTTATTTTCATTTAAAAAATAATAATTAGACAACCCAACAAATGAAACCTGGGGGGGTTTGTTCAACTCAAGTTTGGTGTGAGTGAAGTTTAGTTAAATCAGTTAAAAGTAACAAATATTATTGGCTATATTTTTATTATGAGAAGTGACGAGATTACTCGTAGCAAGACTTCATCTGATCGTAAATGATACGTTTTTATTAATAATATTATACGATGGTATAAAATACTAATATTGCTTACTTTACCAGACACAGGCATAAACATTTTAATTATCTCTTTGATAGGCCTTTAACCTTTTAATAATTTCGTCGAAATTTAAATTCATCTTCAACGTGTATCTAGAATAAAGAGATATTTAGTATGGCTTTTTGTAATTAGTTTTCTGTCGAACGGCTTTTAATGAGGTATTTGAGCATTATGTGGCTTCCATTATTAGCGGACCCGGCAAACGTTGTTTTGCCATATGAATTATTCTTAGTGTTCGCCTGTTTTTTCTCCGATGTACTTTACAAATCCGAGTACTATGAAAAAGTCTATTCATTATATGCTATATTTTATAAAGCATACTATATATATATACAATAATCACAATAAAGTCCCGAAGCGGTTTGTGCACGTTCATGAAACATTGAAATCAAAAAGTGTTGGTTTGAAAAAATCAGAAAAAAATTTGGCTATTGCTATAAGAATTTTCTAAATCAGTTCAGTAGATCCAGAGAAAAAGGCCGCCAACGCTCCTGTGATTCTTCTGGTGTTTCAAGAGAGTGTGCAAGCAATGCGGTGTGGGAGTGTGTGCGGTGATCACTTAACACCAAGTGGCTTCCTTGTTCTCCTTTTCCATAAAAAACTGTTTTTATAATATTATTCTGCTATTGGGGACGGTCCACCCGTTCTCCAGATATGTGTTCGAACAACTGTATTGTGTAATGTAAGTAAATTTGAAATAAGTATTTATATAATGATCTTACTTATAGGTATTATTAACGCTCTGGTTTTTAAAGAAAGGATGTATGTATATGATGATTGAAGGTAATGCAAAAGTTATAGGTAGCTTCTGAAATATGCTCTACCAAACTTAATATTTTGTGAAAGGTTTGTTAAGGTTTTAGAAACACGTGAGCAAGCCATGTAGAGCTGGCCATGCGAAAAACATGGCATTCCCAAATGTATGCCAGCTTATTTTAAGGTTTGACCCCGTGATTTGTTGATAGTAATTGATAATACAACTTTTAATTGGAATTGCAGGCGTTTAGAATCCCCCACCCGTAGTCGTCCGATCTCCTGCAAGCCCGTCCCATTCGCTCGCCACTGGACCGTACCATAATATCGCGCACTTGGTTGTATATCGTCATTGTCACAACTTTTCAAATATTTTTTTAAATAATGCAGTATAACTGACAAAGATTATCTACTTTTACTATAATATGCGATAATAGTGGATATTCTGATATAAGGATCAATTTTTTACTATCAAAATATTAGTGTATTAGATATAAATTATAAATTTTAATATTATATACAAGAGAGATATTTGTTGTCCTTTTTTATAAGACTATTTAAGAAAAACTTTTGCAATATACATCATATACGCACAACTCTAATGGTTTTTGCGAACCACACCAGATGGCAGGTTTTTTTCCTACTTACTTGACAGTTATCGTTTTATTTTGGATGATTCAAAGTATATCTTAAATTATGCTTTTGTGTGATTCTGAGTTATGGTAAAGTTTTATCCAAATCAATTCAGTAGTTTTTGCGTGAAAGTGTAACAAACATACACCCATACATTCTTATAAAATGTCCCATTTATAATAATGTATATATATATATATATATATATATATATCTTTATAAATTATAGTCCTTGTGTTATTCTGATGTTGTATTGAGTCTCGTGCCAGACTTTGGCGAGACAACACGTCCTGAGGGTGCCTCGTGTAAAGGCGAAACACGTGTCGAATTGTTTAAAGACAAATATTAGCGGAATTAACATTAAAGAAAACTCAAAAAATTTGTATTATTCTGATGTGTTAGATATATTATTGTAAAGTTTCAATATCTGTGTGTCAAGTTTCACTATTTCAGTTTATATTTGTAGCTACTACAGTTTTTGTGGCGCACGCATGAATATCTCGCAGATGGCAGCTTTTTTCATGCTTCTTGAAAGTTATGGATATAGTTGGAAAAATTCACTATATTAATGAGATATATGTGTTATTCTGATGTGTAAGCCATATTATGGTAAAGTTTTATCAAAATCTAAACAGTCGTTTTTGCGTGAAAGAGTAACAAACATGCACCCATACATTCTTACAGAAATTTCGCATTTCTAATAATGTATATCTATTAAATTGAAACTAACTATTATAAGTCTGTTAGCCCCCAAGTGCTGCATAAAACGTTGCAATTAATTAAATTTTTGATAAAGGTTCGTTCCAGGTTGAAACTAAATAGAATTTTGAATGCACCTGCATTTTTAATACAGTTCTTACTTGGTACTTGACAAACTTAACCCTATGTCCAAGTCTTGAGCACACTTAAGTAAAAGGTAACGAGGAGCAAGCTTTTTAGTGCTTTATTTGAGCGAATGTTTGATTGAAGGCCGTTACAACCTTACACTTACAATAAGCGTGCCTATAGACGTTTTAACAAACCTGATTTTCAGAGTAAACCTGAATAGCTTTAGATCCCGACCGCCTGGAAATCCAAACGACAATTTTAAGCTATTTTTATCAAGACCTGGAAAAGATTCTGTTTTTTTTACTTTTTGATATATTATTAGGATCTGTACTTATTGTCGTGTTCAAGACTAAATTTTCTAAAGGCTTGTGTATGCATTATACCTAGTCTTGCGTAAATACTAAAACAAGGAAAAAAACATTCTATTGCAAGTAATATTTATTACTTTTACAGTGTGTTTCTTAAATGCGTAAATTTAAAACAAATTAAAATATAGAAAGCTTTTTCGAAGTGTAATTACATACATAGTCATAGGTGAGATGTGCTTGATTCGCACGTGTGACGTGAGGAGGCGAGAACGGGGCGTGGCGGGAGGAGTCCGATTCCAAAACTAATAATAATCGTAACTAGAATTAGATTGTATAAAAATAAGCAATTTATATACTTTTTCGTGCACATATATCGTTTTGGAATAGTGTTTTTGAAGTCAGATGTTTTTTTGTTAAAACATTTTTTATTATAGAGTACGGCTTGCTCTAAACGCCACGATAATTTGGAGTCCCTAATACAATGGAAAGAGTGTGTGCCTCTATTGATTATTGGCTCTACGTTTAGAGGACCATTTCGAATAAGCTTTTTATATTTTAAATTGTTCTATATTTATGGATTAAACTATCACACTGTAAAATTAGTAAATGTTATTTGCAATAAAAAATTTTTTTTGCTTTATTTCAGTATTCGGCAAGACTAGGTATATTAAGTCCATCATAATAATTATAATTTATATATAGACGACATGTATAGCCAAGTGGTTAGCGATCCTACCTACTAAGCTAGAGGTCCCGGGCTCGAGTCCCCGTGGGTACAAGCATTTATATGATGAATATGGATGTTTGTTTCCGAGTCATGGATGTTTAAATGTATTTATGTATGTTTATATGAATTTATGTGTGTTTAAGTAAGTTTATTGTATTAAATATATCATTGTCTTGTAACCCATAACACAGGCTATATATGCTTAACTTGGGGCAAGATAATTTGTCTAAAAAGTGTGTCAATATTATTATTATATATATATTATAATTTTTAATTTAATATATTAAAATATGATAATATAATATCTTGCTGCCTCAACCAAAATAATATACAGAGATATTATACATTCCACTTCAATGCAAAGAATTAATTTTGTATTAACTATAGAATGGAGCGCGAAAATCGGATTAGTTTTTAAGTGAAAAGTGCTAAAAGTTTTAAAAATTCCATTAGAGGCGCCGCTGCTCACGAAAAAATGTTGAAAATTTTACCTCCATTTAATATCTATGATACAAACGTGCTTATTGTATAATGTATTAAAATTTAAATCATTAATTTCCACCTTTTATATGGAAGAGAAGAAGATTTTTCACCACACCTGCAGATGGTGGGGATGATATCCTTATGTGTGGCGTGTCGTGCGAAGGGGGCAAGTCGATGGCAGGACCAGGCACCTAGACTAAAAATGACATTGAGTGCATATAAACCTGTCTTTATCGGTTGTCTAACTCTATCTAGACGTATAAATTATCTAGACTAGAGCTATTAGTTTATATTTAGCGGAGGTCTCATACTTACAAAAATTCCTCTCAATCTCGACATTTAAAAGTTTAATAATTAGGGAATGATCGTTCACACAGATGTGAAGCCATATGGAAAGTTTTCACTAAAAACAATTAATCACCATCAATTAATCTATCCATACTTACCAGGATTGTAACTGGGTACTGTTGCCTAAACAGGCACCTCAGTGTGGTAGGAATCAAGAACGTGCAGATTTTGCCTTGAAACGCCTCTTCATCACTTCTGCAATTCTTGCCTTATTGACTATAGATGAAAGAATTATATAAATTAACAAAAATCTTATTGTGCAAATTGAAAAATGGAATAATTTTATTCAATTAATGTATTGTCATCGGTCCTCAAATAAATCTAAGAAGTTTGAACGAAATCTGGCCGTTTAAAGTGAGCCAAAATTGCACCCAAATAAGTCGGTTACAATGAAATATACTTACAGGAGAAGCTAATAATAAGCGTGTTAGATCATCAAAGCTCATAGTTTCGGATGAATATATTAATATGGAAGTTTTAAGCCATTGCATAGCTTTTATCGCGGGCCTTGAGCGTGGAGACCGAATCCAGAAATTCCGTAACGAAAATAACCTAACACTTACTTACTAGATGTATATGAATGATGAAGGTCCCAGGTTCGAGCCTGGGGTACATCTTGATTTTTTTTAATTGCTTTATTTTTTTATCACGTTTTTTAATTTTTATTATAATGACAAGCATTTTTATTTAGTTTCACCTGTCCCGTTGTCTGTCTGTAATCAAATCTTGCAAGTTAAATTTTACTCACTTCCCGTTTGCTTTTTTTTTAACTAATTTTATAAAAAAAAATACTGTATAAATAAAATAAATAAATAATTATAATTGCATACGTTGATAAAAAATGCTATGCAAAGCTTTACCGCGGCAGTTTCCGAGTGCCACACGTCTTTTTTGTTTTTGTTTTTGAATTTACATTGCCATCACATATCATGTAATATAAGTTTCATGTCTGCATCGTAATATACTCAACCAATTATTCCACTAAATAGCCATTGAATACATTAAATTGACATGTATGGCACATGCAACTGTAATTTGGCTTTAGTAATCGATATAGATACTACATCATTGTTATAATCATAGATAGTACCACAGACTTACAGCGAATCTATTGTTACTATAACCCATTTTTAATTGGCAAGTCTTAAACAGCCACGCTTCGCATAAGCTCGTTTGTATTTTGAATATTAAACAATTATCTAACGCACACATTAACTGTTCAAAGTTGATCGCACATTATCGAGCTGTCAGTTCGTTTATACGCTATTTATAATGTACGTGTATGGTTAGTACTAAATGTAAATGCAATATAATAATTAAGTCTCAAAGATAGACGCTAGTGAAGTCCACAAAATGCAAGCTATTAGATGTTTTCATTTAATTATATTGTATACTCTTCTATAACATAGTCCCAGCTCCTGTTCAGAAGGTATCTTCTGTAATTAAAGTATATCTATAATAATTAAATCATTTTTTAAGCTATTGCATAGCTTCTATCGCGGGCCTTGAGCGTGGAGACCGAATCCAGAAATTCCGTAACGAAAATAACCTAACACTTACTTACTAGATATATATAGATATTTCACCACGGTCATTACAGTTGCCGTGGAACAGCGGTTATCACGTATGCTTTTTGTGCAAAGGGCCAGGTTCGAGCCTGGGGTACGTCTTGATATTTTTTAATTTCTTTTTTTTATCACGTTTTCTTAATTTTTATTATTATGACAAGCATTTTTATTTAGTTCCACTTGTCCCGTTGTCTGTGTGTTATCAAATCTTGCAAGTTAAATATTACTCACTTCCCGTTTGGTTTTTTTTTAATTCATTTTATCAAACAAAAAATACATAATAAAATGCATAAATAAAATAAATCAATAATTATAATTGCATAAGTTGATAAAAAATGCTATGCAATAGCTTTACCGCGACAGTCCCCGAGTGCCACACGTCTTTTTTTAAATGGCTCTGTTGTGTAACTACATTCGCACATTTAGTCGGCGATATATTTTGTTTTAAGCAATTGAAATTTGATTATTCAGCAAAATTATTAAATAGTCAAGTTATTTACATAATTTTATATATTACTAGCTGACCCAGCAAACGTTGTTTTGCCATATAAAATAATAAAAAAAATCCATTGCCATCTCGTAACCCTATTGCGGATCTGTAGATGTAACAGAATAACATAAAAATCGCGATAGAAAAATATGTGTTTATCGTAGATGGGTGAAAATTTGAAGTTGCAAGTATTTTTTAGAGTTGTATCATAAAAAAAAATATAATTTATCTAAAAATTAAAAAAAAAATGGGGTAGTCCACCCTTAACATTTAGGGGAATGAAAAATAGATGTTGTCCGATTCGCAGACCTACCCATTATGCACACAAAATGTCATGAGAATCGGTCAAGCCGTCTCGGAGGAGTTTAACTACAAATACCGCGTCACGAGAATTTTATATATTAGATAAAGGGCATTTACCTGACATTACACGATACTCCATCCCCCTTAATTTTAGGTATGCTGTTATTTGGACTGTATTTCACTCAACTCTTTGTCACTGAGAGGCGTTGTATTCCAAGTATTGTCAAAATACAACTGACTGAAAACTCTGCCTAATTGGCTGAGTTTTGCTTGAAACAGTTTTTAAGCGTGATTGTGAGTCTAGCTGTTTATTGTATGTCTTTGACAAAATATCTAAGCTATCCGTGGTAGGGTTGCAAATAGAGTTATCACTGTGTGTCTTCAAGTAAACCGCTTGGTTGAGGTTCTTTGCCTCGCCTTCGAGACCGTTCGCCGTAAGGATTATGATCGTCAAGTCAACGTCTCATAATATTATGTGGGTTATTTCATTAGCCAAGTCATTCAAGCCGTCGTATAGCCTGGGATGCGATTGTAATGTTTTTATTGAGAGATGCGTTTAGCAAAACGAGTTCTCATGTAGGTGACATAGAACACCCCTTGTCGATTTAAGTGGATTCGTTCTTAATACGACCAATACTTATTTACTTTATCGAACCTAATTTGTGAGGTATCGGGTAGCGGGCATGCTCTGCTACTCTCAAGTGTTGCTATCCATTTTGCGTACACTTCGGATGTGCTTGGTGAGTCTAGCTAGATTATATGTTGCGTCCCATTTTTTCAATGTAGCTTTTAACGCACTTGCAGGGAATCTCGTGACCGCGTTCGCCTTAATTCACCCTAAAACGAGGTCGAGTGGTTCCGCGTTATAGGAATTTTCCTATTACTAGGAGTATACATAATTCCTATTAATAGAAACATACGGGTTCCGAGGAATTATACTGGATTGGTTTACCAGCTATTTGACGGATAGAAGCCAATGTGTTAAAGTTGGTGATAAACTTAGTGACCTGAGACCAATATCCTTCGGGGTACCACAGGGCAGCATTTTAGGTCCTACTCTGTTTTTATTATATATTAATGACATAATGTTTATCCCATTACAAAATGCTGAGATCCTGTGTTACGCTGATGACACAGCTATTGTTTTTCACGGACTCTCTTGGGATACCGTTTACGAATATGTCGAGCAAGGTATGTCACAGGTATCATACTGGCTGAAACAAAATATTCTAACTTTAAATTCTTCTAAAACTAGATTTCAATGCTTTTATAAGACTTCTGCTTCATCACCAAGCCAACATCAAAATCTTAAAATTCACAGTACAAACTGTACAAGACGTCCAGCTCAAAAGTGCACTTGTGACCACATTAAAAGAGTTAACGCAATGAGATATCTTGGAATAGTCGTAGACGAAACATTAAGTTTCAGAGATCACGTTGCTGCTGTCTCAACTCGTTTACGAAAATTGGTATACACCATTAAATTGCTTCGAGAGTCCGCTGAGCTTTCATTATTAAAAAGCATCTATTTAGCCCTCGGAAAATCAATCATAAATTACTGCATTCTAGCCTGGGGAGGTACAAATTCCACCAACCTCATAAAATTGGAAAGAGCGCAAAGAGCTGTGTTAAAAGTCGCTTTGAGGAAACCGATTAGATACCCAACGAATGATTTGTACAGCGACGCTCAGGTACTCAGTGTTCGAAAGCTGTACCTGATAAGAGTGGCGATGCATGTCCACAAAACAGCTCTGAACTCAAAAGAATACAACACATTACTTAAAAACCGAGTTTACAAATTGCCTGTTACTAATGTCAAAACTGCATTTGCATGTCGCTTTCCAACCTTTTTGTACCCCCGGATTTATAATAAATTGGTCCAGCTATGTAAATTTAAAGAACACTCCATCTTCAAGGCTAAAGAGCTTCTATCAAAATATTTAATACAACTATCCTATATGGAAACTGAAAATCTTCTTAAGGTACAATCCTAAAAAATACACACAATACACACACTTTCATACACACAACACATATACACACAATTAATACTTGTATAGTTATTACTGTTACTTTATTTCTTTATATGTTTAGTAAAATTTTAGTAATCAGCTTGTTGTCACTAGCCGCTTGTATATCTTTATTTTCTGTTAATTCTACTATTTCCCCCACGAGACAGGCAATGCCTAGTGTGGGGGTCAGTATAAAATGTTAATTTGTATATGAAAAGTGCGAAATAAATGATTTTGTTTTTTTGTTTCGTTTTTATTTCCTATAATAATAATAATTAATCACAATTTGTAACAAATTGCCAAGTTACTATTTTATTAAGGTTATTAATTATTCACAAATTGAATAAAAAATAATTTTATTTTGTAATAACACAATTGACACACGTGTAAAGGTACGCAAAGCTAATTATGAACTGTACAAATCATTATAAATTTCACAGTACAGAAATATGTATGTGGGAAATCCCCGTGTTATAAGGAAGTTAATGTGATTGCTTTCAAATTAGAAACAAGTAATAAATTTTTATTGTTTAGTTCTTCCTTATTCACGATCATTATCTCTAAACTACTTCATAATTTAAAAAAATAAAAATTCTGAAGCTGCTTAGTTTTAAATAGCTCGGTAGGTGTAGTATTTCTACAATAATCATTACAGAAAAATTTCAAAATAGACTTAAACAGCTTATTATTTATCGATTACAAATCCCTTTAAAGAAAGCTAATTATCTATAGATGATGTCCTTCCCTACGCCCGACCTTGCCTTTGAATAGCGCCGTAGTCTAAAAGACACCGCCAGCACGTGTATTTCTTTGACGGCCGCGGGCGGCGCAATTCAAAGGCTGCTAGGCAAGGAGGCAACGCCTTATGATATTGAAATATTCAAGTTCATTGAATCATTGAACCAGTCACTCAAATCCGTCCTACAGGACGTTTAAATTTGTTCAAAATATTGCCTACTTTTTGACAAAACCACTGCACGGATTTCGTTAATTTTTGGTATATCGTCAGATAATATACTAACAAGTATGTACCTACATTTATTTCATATAAGATTTTTCCATACTGTATATTTATATGGCGAAGTAGTTTAATATAATATTATGCCTAATTTATTCCCGCTAATGAATCGGTCCCAAAAGTTGGGGGAACCAAAGTCATTATTTGCATTACTCATTCATTTATTTGCGTTACCAATTTAATGTACCACCCACCTGAAGGGTTGATTAATTAGCACCCATGAGGGCTCTGAAGGATGCTTCCATATTATGGTTAAAAGCTGAGTTGAAGTCGTTAAATTCAATTGTATAATTTAAGTATTTGCTTAAGCTACAATTTTGTGAGTGTTTCAGTTAAAAACATTGAAAGTTATTTAGATTATTATGTCTTATTGAACTCTTAGTAACACAATTGTTTCGGGAATCCCTATCCCTGCTTAATCTTATAAATATGAATGTAAGTTTGTTTGTTACGCTTTCACACCTAAACTACTCAACCAATTTTCATGAAATTTAGTACATAGATAGACAAGAGCTTAAGGAAGGCTACCTTTTATCGCGAATAAAAGGCTTGGCGGTGTTGAAAAAGGGGGTGGAAATTTGTATGAAAGTTTGTTATTATCGAAGATAACACTATGAAATTTTGTAATTAGGCACTTGATAAATAAATATTTGCCTGATGCCGCAATGGAAAATGCGCCTCACGATTGTTCACCCTTCTTCTTAGACGCTATGCAACACGCCAGGCTATGCAGCAAATGCAAATGCCACTTCGTAGCACCACAAGCCCGTGACACACCATTGAACATGAAAAAAAAAATTTATTAAAACGTATTTCATAAAATTAGATGACATCTTAAACATCATTCATTAAATCAATGTTCATTATTAACAATCAATTATAAAAATAATTAAATGAAATAGGAATTTTTGAATTTGATGCCTGAGAGGGCGGGGCTGACTGCCTCCATGAGCTGGAGAGTTGGTGCCCGGAAGTTTTAGTCCTCATATAAAGAAAATGGGATTGGGAGTAAGAGGCCGGAGGTGGCCCTCATTCGGGTGGCCGGGAAGTCTGCTCATTAGCAGCCTTCGGGGTGGAGCGAGGGGCATGAGGGCAGCCGCGATAAGTCGCGGTATGGCCCTTCTGCCCGCAGAGCACACATGCGGGAGGTGTTACCTCATCGCGAGTGCCTTTGCACTCTTTGGTGCTGTGGGGTTCAAGGCACTTAGCGCACCTGGGAGGAGCGGAGCAGTTAGCTGCTGCGTGACCATACATCTGGCAGCGGTGGGATTGACCGGGGAAACCCCGTGTGTGGGGCTTCCACACGTATGTTGGAGAGCCCACACACGGTGCGCTCTCCTTTGAAAAGTTCCCTGGCTTCAGGGACGTTAGTTAATATAACTAACGCTACCTTGAAAAGCCTTGCTTGACAAGGTCCTCCTGTATGAGCTCATTAGAGAGCTCGTACGGGAGGCTTTGGAGGACAGCCTTGACCTTGCACTCTTCCGGGAGCGCATAAGACAGTGTGGTAAGGCATGTTGTTACGTGAGAGGAGGGGAGTGAGGTTGCGAAAGTCGTCCGTAGTCGGTACGACTATGCGTATTGCCTCACCTGTGTTTGAGGCACGGGTATATCGCACCTTGTGATCGGTGCAAAGCTGGGCAACGTATGTCCAGTTTGCCTTATCTCGGAGAAAGATAGGCGGTGGAGGCTTGTTGATAGGGGGGACGGGCGAGCGTGTCACCGGTTGGCTAGAGGAGGGGTTGTTTTGGGGCAGAAGAGGAGGTTGAATTCTCCTGTATTGCGATGCACTTTGACTGGCGCTTCTTCCTGGACTGAACCAGTAGGAATGCATCGTCCGAGGGACGATAGGGACGTAGGGAGGTATTGAGTACGGAACTGGTGAGTGTTCCGTTATCAGAGTCCTCTGAGAAGGAATGGACTGGCCGGTTGCGGCCGCAGGAGTGGAGTCTAAAAACTCCATGTCTGTGGGAACATCATCGAAAGCGGAGTGCTCAACGGGGGATGCGGGGGACGCGAGGGAGGCGGCAAATTGTTCACTGGATAGAAGAGCCAAGAGGAGACGCCTCCCATCAATTGAGAAATTGTGGGCCTTCAATATTGCTAAGAAATTAGTAAAAAGTCTGTGCAACAGATCCTGTGACGAATCCATTGCAGAAGAGCCTCCCCGCCGAGGACAGGGAGCAATGGGGGTCGGAAGTGACGCGGCTATCCCTATTGGTTATAGCCGCAAACAGTCACCCTTGGGAAAGCCCAAGTGGAATGGGATCGGGTCGTCTGGTTTCTCTCTGACCAGGAAGTCTGAGAAACGCATCGGGTCAATGTTAGCTGAGTTAGTTGTCACCGTTAGATATCCTTCAGCTCAACCGCGAAGACACGCAACTCACTTAGTACAATGAAATTGCAGCAAACAAGCTGCGGGCCGGAACGATTCGACGAAAATCAGTCGAACTTGACGGATAATACCTCGTAGCACGCGTAGCGCAGCTGCATAGCACTGGGCGTATTATGGCAGCGTAGCGGAGTGAGCACAGGCGCATGTAGGTGACTGCTCGCAACGGGGGCCGAGATGGGAATGATGGGTCACCAAAAAAAAAAATCAAATTCCAAATTTCTATACTAGATAGTAAAATATACAAAATTACTTATAATCTACTTATTAAAGCAATTTACAAGTAAGCCTTATATATGTATGTATCAGAAAACTTATTTCTACAACACTACGCGTTGAGGGATAAAACTTTATTATGCTTAAAAACTAATACATAAGGTTTGTGGGGGAAAATCCAGGAAACTGCGAAAACCTGGCTATTTGCTATCACTTAACCTAAATGAAGACTAATGGCTAAAACTTAAAACTTACTTAAAAACTAAGGTAAATAAATACATAGATATGTATATACTTGTATAATATATAAATATAAGACGGGTGTGGGGTGGGGGGGGGATACTTATAACTAAACCAATTGACAATATATTGGTATTTGGTATACATTTATTCATACCTAGCTAGAACTCTGTGTGCGTATGTGTGTGTGTGTGTGTGTGTGTGTGTGTGTGTGTGTGTGTGTACGCTAGTGCATGTTTGTAACGTTTTATGCTGAGGCAGTACTCTGTGAGTGACTGACGACTACAAGTCGATCGGAGGGAGGGGTTTATTCCGTCCTTCAGTCGGCGTAGCCCTCTGTAGAAACTTTCAGATACCTCTTGTATGTGTTGTTCTAGTGTTGGGATGTTTTTCTTTATATGAAGTCGTTTAAGATTTGTACGGAACCAATGAACCAATGTACGAAACCATCTACCGGACCCGGGTGGGTCCGGTAGATGGTTTTAAAGGATCTATTTTGCACAGTTTGTAGTTTATGATAGTTGTTTTGATTTGTGTTAATCCATACCGGACTTGCGTAAGTCATGACCGGGCATATGTAGGACTGGTAAAGTAGACGCTTGTTACTAGTTGAGAGAGTGGAATTCCTATAGAAAATGGGTCTCAACAGGTTTAGAGCGGGCATAATTAATATTAGGCGTGAAGGAAAGTTTCCGGTCGAGGATAAGTCTTAGGTATATAGCCTGTGACTGCCATTCGGTGCCATTTCGGCATCATTTTTTTTTCTATGTTTTTTTTTGTTTATTCTTATTTGAAGTATTTTAATTCTTATTATTATTATTTATTTTGTTATTCTTTAATTAACCGCGTGGTACAGTAGATTTTTAAATTTTACAAACCATGGAGACTAATAACATTACTCTGAGAAAAAGTAAACCCAAATTTCACACTTCATTTTGTCTAGAACAAGACGAGTCAATGGACTCATTATGTTCGGAAACAGCAAGAAGCCTGCCAGACTTGTCTACAATAGTTACACAAGAAGAAATTATTGATTTAAAAGAAGAAATCACAAGTCTTAACATGCAGCTAAATAGTGCACACACGGAGATTTTCACACTATCAGGAGAAATTAATGAGTTGAAGAAACTAATAACGGAACAGAGAAATCAAATAGAAGTCCTTAAAAAAGTGTGTTTTAGTCCAAGAAACAATAGCCCTATAAACACTTCTTTAAAAAAAAGGAATAATCCTAGATTATTGGAATTAGCTCAAACCTTACAATTAGATTCGAGTTATACTGAACCAAATCAAGAATCGGAATTTCCCACTAATTCAAGTACTAAGGAGTTCCTACAAGAATCGGAGTCATCCTGCATTTGTTTAGAAAAAACTTATGAGAAGACAGCAGTATGTTCGAGTGACGGATGCGTCCCTACGCCAACTACGAGTACACAGGGAGAAACCTTCAAAACAAAGGAAGATGAAATAAATCCTTCATCGGTTAGTGACACGGACACCAAACCTGAAAATTCAAAAGAGAATTCAGACAAAATGCGAATTATGATACTTGGCGGACAACAATGTGTAAATTTAGCAAGATCCCTTATCCAATCACGTCAGAATACTAAATACGAAAACTATCAAATATTTTCTTTCGTTAAACCTCATGCAACGTGCGATGAACTCGTTGCGACGTTTAATAATACTGAATTTAATCATAATGATAAAATAATTTTATGTTTAGGCGAACAGGATAGTAATCCTTACAAAATTATAATGGAACTTGGTTTTTTCTTAAAGCGTCATAATAAAGCAACAGTTATTGTAACCAGTGTACTGCAAAATTACTACATTAATGAAAGAAAACTGAATAATTTATTGGAACTGACTTGTAAAAATTATAAAAATTGTACATACTTGACTTTAGCAAAATCGTACCCTGGCAAGAAACACTTCATTCATGATTTTTGTTATAGAATAAATAAGCTTATCGACTCAATGTATTATAGGCAAAAATATTTAGTACCCGGTAGTAAAATTATCATGGCTCGTAGTGCGAAAGGCAGTCAACATCAAGCTCAAATATCGCAGTCTGCCAAAACTATCACCAATAGTAAAATAATAAAAGGTACTATACCATATTATTTCAAACTAAAAAGTAAAGAACAAAATAATGACCTCAAAAGCGATTAATTTTTTCGAGTCCAAATTTTATCTTAATATAATGCATCAGAATATAGCAAGCGTTTTAAGTAAAAAAGATCTACTAAACATAGCTCTAACTGAACTTTTTGAAAATGGAAAAGTAATAGATGTTATATGTCTATCCGAAACATTCGTGAATGCAGAAAACAGATCTAATATTAAGTTGAATGGATATACAATGGTATCTGCTTTTTGTAGACTTAAGCAAAAGCGTGGTGTGGTCTGCATTCTAGTCAGAGACTATATTGAGGCTGTAAAATTTGATGTCATGGATGAGCTATGTGTAGAATATTCTTTCGAATGTTGTGGTTTAAGAATACCAAAGCACAAATTAATTGTAATATGTCTATACAGGACGCCGAATTCGAACGTTGCTGAATTTTTGAATAAGCTTGATTTACTTTTACACAAATTAAGATATTGGGAGACCAGTAATATTGTGATTGTTGGTGATTTTAATATCGACACTCTAAAAAATACTAAAACGAATCTGGTGTTTACAAATTTATTGCGAAATTATAATTTTTTTAAACATATTAATGAACATACTCGGCAAAAATCCTGTATTGACCTCTTTGTTAGTAATATAGAAAATGCCACAGGGGAGATTCGTCAGTTAGGCCTATCGGATCATGACACAGCACAATTCTTAGTAGTACCGACAAAAATAAATAATTCAACACCGTCGTATAAGTTAATTTTCAAAAGAGATTTATGTAATCAAAACATAAACAAATTTAAGGACTGTATAAAAAGTCTTAACTGGATAGACGTGTATGATGCCCAGAAATTGGACGAATCTTTTGATGAATTTTACAATACATTAATCATATTTTATAAATTATGTTTTCCTCTTCTTAAGTATAAAATTAATGTTTCAAATTAAAAAATAAAATGGTTGTCCAGAGGTATAAAAAAATCATGTGCAACAAAAAGAAAATTAAGGTATCAATATTATAAGAATAAAATACCTGCCAACAAAAACAAATTTAATAATTATTCAAAGATTCTCAACAAGTGTACAGACCTAGCTCAGAGAAGTAGTAACAACAAATATATACTTTACTCGAAAAATAAATGCAAAGCGTCGTGGAATGTGATTAAAAATAAAACAAACTCTAATGTAGGAAGTATCGATGAAATTAAATATGAAAATAAAATTATAAATAATCCAACTCAGATTGCTACTATTTTTAATAATTATTTTATAAATACAGTCACACAAAGTCAAAGTCAAAATGTAAAAAATAAAAAACCTACATATAAATTAAAACATAACAATTCAAATATTTTCTTAATGCCAACTGATGAAATGGAGATAATAACCGTTATTAAGTCACTTAATAATTCAAATTCCACGGGCTGCGATGAAATAGCAACAAAGGTAATAAAAGAATGTGCAAAGGAACTAGCTCCAGTCCTAGCCTACTTAATAAATCTATCTTTTGAAGAAGGTACTTTCCCATCAAATTTAAAAAAGGCAAAAGTAACACCTTTACTCAAAGCGGGTGATAAAAAGGATATTAACAACTATCGACCAATCACACTCATTCCTGTTATCTCAAAAATTTTTGAAAAGATACTGCACAAGCGATTAACATCTTTTTTAACTAAACATAATATCATTTTGGAGGAACAAAATGGTTTCCAAAAAGGAAAATCAACAACTTTAGCGTGTTTTTCGCTAATAAAAGAAATATCGGAATGCATGGATACAAAAATTCCAGTAACATCAGTATTTTTTGATATGAGCAAAGCTTTTGACAATGTTTGTCATGAAAAACTATTAGATAAATGCGCTCAATATGGTATTCGAGGTCTAGCAAATGACTGGCTTAAAAGTTATCTTTCAAACCGTACTCAATACGTTGAAATTGCTAAATTAAATAATAAACATGAAGTAATACCTTATCGATCAGAACTTAGACTTAAAACAAAAGGTGTACCACAAGGAATTATATTGGGTCCACTTCTATTCATAATCTACATAAACGACTTACCTAGCATTACTACTAATAACTGTACTCTTTTTGCTGATGACATCTCTATTGTAATTAAATGTAACAATGAATTGACATATGATATAGAAATTAATAAAACAATAAAGGACACAATTGAATGGCTTACTGAAAATAACCTGACTGTAAATATAAAAAAAACAATGTATATGCAGTATTATAATAAGAATGGGAAAGGAAAAGATATTAATGTTAATTATCATAATGAGAATATTAAAGAAGCACAACTTGTCAATTTTCTTGGTATTTCTTTAGACAGCAACTTGTCTTTCAAGTCACATGTTGACAAAATTAGCAAAAAAATTAACCAACATGTATTTGTCCTCAAACGCGTATCAAAAACAATAGGTGAAAAAACAGCGCTAATGGCATATCATGCATTCGTGGTTTCAGCTTTAAGATATGGATTGGTCATATGGGGCAACTCGGTGAGCATAGGGCATTTATTTATTGGACAGAAGAAGTGTATCAGGGCGGTTTGTGGAGCCGGCCCCCTAGATTCTTGTCGACCGCTATTTAAAAAATTGAAAATTCTATCGCTGCCATGCCTATACATTTATGAAATAAGCCTATTTGTTCAAAAACATATGTGTGATTTCTATACAAAAAAAGCCAGAAGGTTTTAAATACAAGGTATCCAAATAAACTAATAATGCCCTTCTGTAGAACTGCATCTTTTAGTAGAAATTGTTTCAGCATGTCTGTGAAAATATATAATAAATTGCCCAATGAATTGAAAGATTTACCGTTCAAAGTTTTTAAAACAAGACTGCATCAGTGGTTAACAAATAAGTGCTTCTATAGTTTAAATGAATTTTTCAATACAAAATGAATTAGTCTATTTGATAATAATATATGTAAATTAATATACTTTTATGACATTGAATTTGTTAATATTATACATAGGTACTAAATGAATTATTAAGTTATTTACGTCTCATATTATAATATTATATAAGTATTAAAATTTCATTTTATAAATATTATTGATATCATTGTGAAATCCGACATGTTTCAATATAACAATACGATTAGTGTTTAGACAATTTTGTAACATATTTTGCATGTCAATTGACGAAACATATTGGATTATCCATTATATTGTTAACACCTTAAGTACAATGTTTCCTGCAAATAAATTTCATTTCATTTCATTTCATTTCATTTCGACCGGGTGGTTATTAATATGTGGTTTTAATGAGAGATTGAGTTTACGGGATGTTTTGTATGAGAAAAGTACCGCCTCGGTCTTAGTGTCGTTGATTTTAAGCTTCCACTTGTAAAAGTAGTTGCTTACAGAATGGAGGGCTGTATTAAGGTGATACTATAGAGTTGATGTTCTTACTGCTGCACAGATAAGCTGTGTCATCAGCCTACAGGTGTCATCAGCCTACGATGACCGTGTTCGAAGGTTTTGGGATGTCTCTCATATAGAGTAAAAATGCCCTCGGTGAGATGATGGAGCCCTGTGGAACACCTGCTACTACTGGATGTGGGGGGGATAAACTATTTTTGACTCTAACTCTAAGAAATATATTCGTAAGGAATGATTTTATTATTCTACAATATTCAAAGGGGACTTGTGCTTCGAATAATTTATGAACTAAGGCATCATGCCAGACGAGATCGAAGGCATTCTCAAGGTCAAGTAGTACCATACGAGTCTGGTGTCTCAAGTTAAATTGGTGTGTTATGTGGTCGACCACGCGCGCCAGTTGGTGAGTAGTCGCGTGTGACCTTCGGAAACCGAATTGTTCCTCAGGCAGGTTTCACTCTATAAGTGAGTTTATTCTATTTTTAATTAAAATTTCAAATATTTTACTTTTATACAACGAATACAATAAGAAAATCTATGTAGCTTTTATAGAATATGCCAAAGCCTTCGACAATATGGCAAAGCCTAGGCTTTGATCTAGATCAACAAGGAATACCAAGGGTCTATACCAATTTCATCAAATCTATTTATATAAACAGTACGGCCAAAATTCAGTTGGAAACCTTAGGAAAAGAATTCTGCATACAAAGAGGTGTGAGACAGGGCGACCCTTTATCTCCAAAATTGTTTTCAGCAGCTCTGGAAAATATCTTTCGCAATTTAAACTGGGGCAAATTTGGCATCAATAGAAATGGATCAAAATTGAACCATCTAAGGTTTGCCGATGACCTTGTATTACTTGAAGAATGCCCTAAAAACCTTGAGTACATGTTAAACGATTTGGAAGAAGAGAGCATAAAGGTTGGACTAAAAATGAACACCAGTAAGACTAAAATAATGACTAACTCAACAAAACTCACTCTAAAAATCAAAGATGAATTTCTAGAATATGTAGAAGATTATATATACCTAGGCCAAGTTATCTCTATCGAAGCTCAAATGACGAAAGAAATAAATCTCAGGATTGCAACAAGTTGGTAAAAATACTGGTCGTTAAAAGAAATTATGAAGTCAAAAGACTTAAGTATGTATATAAAAACGAGAAATTTCAATACCTGCATATTACCTTGCCTAAGATATGGCTGCGAAACTTGGACCCTAACTAAAGCATTGAGAGAGAAACTTGCCGTTACACAGAGATCAATGGAGAGCCATTGATCTCTGTGTAACGGCAGCGTGGCCGATTATAAACTGCAGTATAAGATAAGAAACACTGACCTAAGGAAAATTACGAAACTTACCGACATACTCCAACGAATCGACCAACAAAACTGGAGATGAGCAGGGCACATGATGCGAGATAAAGTGGGGAAATGGAGCAAAAGACTTACCGAATGGTACCCAAGAGATGGCAAAAGAAAACGAGGAAGACAGCACACAAGGTGGGAAGATGAAATAAAATTGACAGCAGGACCTAACTGGAGAAGAGTTGCCCAAAACAGAAAAGAGTGGAAATCATTGGAGGAGGCCTTTGCCAATCGGCACGCCGAACTAAGAGACATTTTATAATTTATACTTTTTAGCTTAAGATTATTGGTTATTCAAATGTTAAATGTTTTTTAGTTCGGAATTAAATGGCTTTATTATTATTAATATTTTACTTTGTGTGCAAAGTAAATAACTAATTGGTCTGTAGTTCGCGGGGGAGGTGGGGTCTTTTCCCGGTTTCTGTATCGCGGTGATTACTGCTATTTTCCAGGACGAGGGAAAATAGGTGAGACGGAGACACATTAAATATATTAACTAAGATGTCTATTGCTTTTGAAGGGAGGTGTTTTAGAAGTATGTTCTGTATGTCGTCATGTCCGGGGGATTTTAGCGGTTTACAGGTATTTAAAATTAATTGGACTTCGCGAGGTACAACTGGCGTAGGTGCGGTCGGTCCGTTTATTTTGTAAAGGTGGTCTAGAGACCGCGACACCTCGCGTTCGGTATCGGGGTCGCTCAGATCCACACTGAGTCTATGTTGTCGCTCAAAGTGTGTACCTAGGGCCTCAGCTTTTTCAGCGTCCGACCGGGCGGGGCCCGAGGGGGTGCTGAAGCAGACTAGAGGGGTGTGTACGATTTTTAAGGCGTCTCTCGAACTGCCATAGGGAATTGTCGCGGGTGTCAAGCGATTCGAGCTTTTTGTTCCATTCGTTGGAAGTGAGATATTTGATTTTAAAAGATATTTGGTTTTGGAGTGAATTAATAATAGTGTTAAACCGACGCGTATGAAGTCTCTGTGCATGATGTCGGTATTGATTTTTTTAATTTCATAAGTCTTGCTATGTCGTGTGGGAGTTTATTTGTTTGTTTCGGTGTGAAAGTCGAGATGTTCGCGTTTCGGGCATCGATTTTAGCGTCAGTCAGTGTTTGTATGGCGTTGTCTACAAATTCGGGTCGGTGTAACTTTAAGGAGCCGGGGGACGGGAGGGCTTCGTTAATATGTTTTTTATACTTGTCCCATTTAGCATTACCGTATTTAATGATAGGTCGCGAGATGCGCGGGATGAGACTATTAATTTCGAAAATAATGGGACAATGGTCCGAGATAACGTCTTGAGTTAGTGGGTCTGTAAGGTTCGTGATGTTTTTGGCAAGGGTGAGTTACAATTTATCAGCATAGCGCCGTCTCTTCATCCATGGATGCTCAGGAACTCGAAAACTGTGATGTTTTGCTCCTCTTAGCTCATGCTGCGGCGGAGCAGGGATTTCAATTGACCTGCGATTTTAATAAGTTTAATTATTTAATGAGTGGACATTTCTTCAGAGTCTGGCTCTTCGGTAGTTTAAAGGGGTGACGAGTATGTCTCGACTCTTTTAAAAACACCTGGCATAAGGCCAGTGTGCTTAAGGCCTGGGAAGACTTGTCTTCCGGACCGAGTGCCCGAGAGGGGCGGCGGTCCGGCAGAGGACCGCGTTATGGGTGGCTGAAGGCCCTGTAGCTGAAGGCTTGACGGTGACGGGGCGTTCCCTGTCATTACTGAGTTCCACCCGCGGCCGTTCGCTATGTTCGATTTGAACAGGAGGGGCGCTCTTTGACGGCAAGGTAGATGCGGCGTTGGGGGCACTACCGGTACGAGGCTGCGTGCTCTCCGCCGCAGTTGCAGCACCGGACCGGAACGTCCTCCCTCCGGTCGCACTCCGCTGTAAAGTGGGTTCCAGTGCACTTGACGCAGCGGGCGGCCTGGTCGCAGTTCCGTTCTGCATGCCCGAATGTCTGGCACCTGGAACACATAGTGCCTTATTTATTATTGGATTTATATTTATAAATTCGCACCGATCGGTGACAAATATATTTAATTTTCCTGAAGGCACCGATGTCAGTGCTCTTCGACAGCGTCACTTGGTACCTTGGTACCAGTGCGTCGCCCTTTGGCGACAACTTTGGTGAGATTGAACCCTAGTTCCTGAATCGCACTACCTAGCTCCTCTGCGGAGCTATAGGACAAACCTTGGACGACAGAGATGTGGGCTCTGTCGTCCTTATCGGTGTATGTGTGGACAAACGTTCCACACCCTTGAGCGCTGCTAGGGCCGATTCTTTATCGGCCTTAGTTTTGCAGGACAGCTGTGCCAAATGTGGCTGAATATTAAAATTAAAGTTTTGGATACCGGCGGCAAGAAGCGCCGCTCGGCATTTCTCAAAATCAGGATTGATTTTGGAAATGATTATTGGAGTAGGCCTCACCTGTGAAGGTTTGGCCGTTACCTGAGCTCCCGATGTCTCCTGTACCAGGAGCGGCTTGAAGACGTTGGCCGTCGCCAACGGCTTGGGGCGTCCGTTGTCCGGGCGCGGCTTGGCCGCACGTCGCCGCGTCACGGCTTTCTAGTCCGGCAGGCCGCCGTGCAGCCGCTCGCCGGATTCCAGCTCAAATAGCCAGGTTTTCCCACTTTACTGGATTCTGTTAAAAGATACTTTTGTGTTTTTGTATGTATTAGGTAAATGGTGTTATTTATGACTACCGTTGTATGTGATGTTTGTACCGTTTCCAGGGTGGGTTCCTTATTTATGTAGAGTTTTTTATGAAGAGGAGAATATAAGCGAACGGATGACGAACGAACCTAATGGTAAATAATCACCACATAATTATATGTTGTCATATTAGGGGGTTGTGTGTGATGAAATTATTTCAAACGTTTTAGATTATTATATAATACTAGCTGACCTGGTAAACGTTGCTTTGCCATATAAATTATATATGTAAACCTTCCTTGAGCTTCAACGAATCTAATACAAAAGTTTAGGAGTTATTAGGGAACATACAAACATACATTCTTTTTTATATAATATATAGATAGATTTTTCAGATACACAGAAACCGAGAGTGCCGTTCGGCACATTATTCCCTCACCAAGTTCTGACCATTATTTTGTTTATAAGACTGTTTATTTTGCATGATACATTCACTCAAATCTTAATTATACTCAATCTATTGCTACACGTAAAATAATACGCATTGACAGAACGCTGCGCGAACGCAAAAATCACGCCGATCTGAGGCATGTCATGCGATTAGAGTTTCCCAAAACGAAAAGATTAAAGCATTTAGAAAAACTTTTCATTCAATTGGCACTTTATATATTCATACATTTTGCAGTTCATCAGTGCAGTTGGCTCTAAAGCTCAGGAATTAGGACGCATTGGTTTCCTTAGTCTTTTGCTGGTGCAGGAGTTGAAGTCCAGAGAAGCAATATCTGCGGAAGACCTGGGATCGGGAAGTCACCGTAATGCAGAAGGTAATAAAATGTTATAAGTACATTTCCTTACTAAAGGAGTGGTAGAAGAGCCGAATGATATTTATATATACTAAGTACCATAAATACTATTGCAATTAAAAATAAACAACTTACAATTGAATTTAGAATCTGTCATTTTTATATTATGATTGTTCATTTAGTTTTCTAATTTTGGTGCCAATGCATTGTAAAATATTTTGCGATATTAAAATGGAGTGGGGTGATAAAGAGAACCAAATCGCTGTGATTGCATTACAAAAAGTGGGTATGAAGCCAAATGCATTTTTTAAAACTCTCCATACGCTTGGTATTAGTAAAATGTTTGTGTACCGGGCTATTAATAGATACAATGAAACTTCCTCTGTTTGTGACAGAAAAATATCTGGCCGTCCACGTAGTGTTCGTACAAAATAGGTGATCAAAGCAGTAAGGAAAAGTATTTTATCTCGGGAGATAAATTTAGCACCTAGAACCATGTCGCGTATTTTAAAAGATGTCTTAGGACTTCTCTCTCTCTATCGAATTTTCTTGAAGTTCATACTTGGTTATTTCTTGGTTGCATTCTTCCAAAAGTTTATAGAACGTATTTTATTTTACTATAATTTGCTCACATGCTAATTGAGCTTAGAGTAAACGAGTTATAAATTTCCATTTTAGGGTCATTTTGTCTCCCACCACCGCATTGTCCCCGGAAGCCCAGCAAATACAGAAACCTTGATGGCACGTGTAACAACTTCAAAAACCCAAGTTGGGGGGCAATATTTACTGGCTTTGGATGAATAAAGTTTTATACCCAACACGTAGATAGGGTTGTAGAAATAAGTTTTCTGATACCTACATATATAAGGCTTAATTGTAAATTGCTTTTATAAGTAGATTTAAGTAATTTTGTATATATATTTTAATATCAAATACAGATTTTTTTTTTATTTAACAGTCACTGATATTAATATATTCTAACAACTGCTTTGAATACTTAAAAAGCGCGCCAGAGGGGCGCGAATGAGTAATAATAGAAAGATTGCTATAATAATAATTCCACGAAAAACCAGCGCGCAAACACGTCTCGTCCGTTCGAGCGCAGGTAGCGGAATCCGGTGATGGGTCACCAACTGTTCTGCTACCGCTTATATAGCGGTCTGTCGGCTGCTAGTGGATAGAGGTGACGTCACGTCTTGTGTTTCTAAGAATATAATATCACTTATTGAAAGTCTAAAACTACCACCCATTCGAAAAAGTATGCGTCAGACCTGAGAAGGTTATTCTTTAATAAAAATATGGTTACAATGTAAAGTCGTACAGTAAATCGTCGTACAGTTAATAGCCTGAGGGCGGTCGCTCCATTCCCAATCTGTGGTATCATTTAGAAAGTAATTAGTGTTATAGTAATCCTTACCAGACAAACGTTTCTTAACAATTCTTTTGAATTTCTTAAAACATTCTGGGATGAAGTTGTAAAAGCACATCGCCCCCCAAAACACCTACCAACTCTATTTAGCCGAGTGGTAGGCATTATAAACTTATGTTTGTGTTCCTGGTGTTAACTGGTGTGGTTGTGACAATTTCTAGCAAATTCACTTATGTGTATGTATCTTTCAATAAATAAAAAAAAGATGTGTGGCACTCGGGGACTGCCACGGTAAAGCTATTGCATAGCATTTTTTATCAACTTATGCAATTATAATTATTTATTTATTTTATTTATGCAGCATTTTTTTTTTGTTAAAATTAATTTTAAAAAAAGCAAACGGGAAGTGAATAAAATTTAACTTGCAAGATTTGATTACAGACAGACAACGGGACAGGTGAAACTAAATAAAAATGCTTGGCATAATAATAAAAAAAAAATCAAGATGTACCTCAGGCTTGAACCTGGGACCTTCTGCACAAAAAGCATACGTGATAACTGCTGTTCCACGGCAACTGTAATGACCGTGCCGAAATCTATATACATCTAGTAAGTAAGTGTTAGGTTATTTTCGTTACGAAATTTCTGAATTCGGTCTCCACGCTCAAGGCCCGCGATAGAAGCTATGCAATAGCTCGTACACCATTACTTGGTAGATACACAACCTGATGCCAGAAACGGCGCATCTCAATGCCTCGTTGGGATTCATACAATAAAATATATTCCTGAAAACTATTCTAATAACATTTCAAAAATTCAGGAAAAAAATATTTAAGTTATCTGTGACTTTGCAGAGGTTGCTCGATTGCTTAAAACTTAATTATGCCATTTGAAGTCGAACAACTATGGGCTATGGTATTTTTACTCAAACAAAGCATTTCAAAAGTATATATGTGTAACTTTTATCTTCTTTAGCTTTAAATATCCTTGGGTTTGTAATTCGATACTGTACTCATTTTGGAATATCGATTTGAGACCTCCAAAGGTAATAACGGCTAAATTTATGTTATACGTTGACAGTTACTGCTGAACGTTGCACAGGAGACACATTTACAAGTGGATTAATGTTTCTTGAATTATCTGTGACAATCGAACTGTCTCTTGAGATGTTAAATGTGGATTTTGGACATGTGAAGCATACAAATTTAGCATTTCAATACAGCATCTATATGAATCATTATGACGATTAAATAATACTATATTATAATAAAACATTTTTACTAACAACTTGAATTGAATATATATTCAATAATTTCACTATAATCACAACTATATACAAGTAACACTAAATAATTTATATCACTAGGGCAGTCGGATTACCAGCAGCTAGCACGTCCAACACTTTCGACGGCCCCAACAAAAAGTGCCCAATAGCTGAGAGCAGTTCGGAACAGTTACCCTACTATCAATCTTAATAATACGAAACTACCAACTTCATAATAAAGTGACATCACTAAGATTTTGCAAGTGTTTATATAATATTACAATAACTAAAAATATACTAAATATAATAACTAAAATAATATAATTTTAACAGGTTATAAATTATTCTATTAATATTATCATAACTGAATGTTGGTACTAACTGGAATGTCAAATAACCATTACAGTATTAAGGACGAGATGTAGGTTAGAATCTGTAAAATTTACGTAATATTAGAGAAGAAAGTTAACATTCAATTCGAAATTTATGAAACTTGAAATCTGCTTTCCCAGTACCTGTAGATTTTATTTCATATTCTTTGCGTAGAGTTTTTAAAATTTTAACAAAATTTTAGAGGTAGTGTGGTTTTGGATCTCTTTCTATTCTTTTAAATTTGCATAGAAATGCTGTGCTAGTCGAGCTTAATCAGGTTTTAATATTATTTTAGAAATATCGACAAAGAGAACGCTGATGCAACATTTTATTTAGGTTAAAAATTGCGGTGGAGGTGAATTTATAAGTAGAGGCTAATTTATGAGAATTTGAAGTTTTCTGGGATATCAATCTCACAAATATCAGAAAATACAATTAAGGTGACACAGTCGTTCTCACTTTTTATGCATTATTTTATAACATTTTCATTCTGGAGTCTTTTTTGCAGGCTGGTGATAAGTTGCTCTTAAGTGAAACATAATTTTATAAAATTATAATAATTTAAATAAAATGTAAAACAAAAGTCGGTTGAAGTGAAGTCAAGTATTATGTTGAAATATATTATCTTATCTTACCTAGAAAACTTTAATCGAAATATAAAATGTCACGAGAGTCTGAACGCGTTCGTACTTGTCGACGTTAGGCCAGGGTTTTTCTCGCTCAGAGTCCATCACCATACACCAACTCAAAATATTTTTTTTTGTATTTTACATTTATAAGTACATTGTTATGGTAAAATAACAAGGTTTAGAACCTCGTGATAGATGCCGTGCTTTAGAGGTGAGGTGCTTTACGATCAATGATTTTAAATTATTTTTCAACCACTTCATTAATTGCCGGTAGTAAACAGACTAGCTTAATTATTTGCCCGATCTGACAAAATGGCGATACACACATGCACGATATAGTATGGTTAAATTTAGATTTTGAATATTTCAAGTAGAACTTAGTATAACGAGGTTAACAAGCATATCTTTATATTCCAACTTGATCACTGACAAGAGCAATTTCAACTAAAATCCCAAATAATGTGATTTATGTTTCACGACTAGCAATAATTAATAATTCAAATACATTAATTTGTGTAGTATAAACAGTTTCCAGGTGATAAATTAAAGCGGTTATATTGAATATTAATTTAACATTTTCTGCATTCGCTCGAGAGCACGTAGAATCCAATGAAATACGCACAAATGCTAATTGTGATCGGATTTCTGAATTAAATGTTTAATTCTAAATGCTAGTCATTAAGGGGCTTATGCGTGAAATTGCTAATTTGGCGTACTGGCTAATTTGGATTCAAATAAAACCTTCTTGGTGTAAGATACCAAAGTGAAACTTATTTCACATGAGGCTTAGAACCGAACCGAATAGATTCTTTTTGATTTCATTTCTAATATTCTAGATACTACTACCCCTTCGGAAACAAATGGCACTCTAAGAGAGAAGAAGCGGCGCAAGAAACTCTCCCAGTATTCTTTTTTTTATAAAAGTATGCAATATTGTACTGTCATTGCTAATGCTATAAAATAATCATAATCTACACCCAGGCTGTCGATTCACTTATATATTCAGCTGTAGAGTTGTAGGATTTACGACAGAGCCATTTTTAATCAAACATTTATAGAGAATGCCTGAACAGTGGCTGGGACTTTATTATAAAAGTGTATACATTTACCCTTAATACCATTATGTATCTTATGAAGCTTACTAGAATTAGTTACAAGCAATCCCTTATTTCTAGTCTTTTAATAATGAAAATCACTATTAAGGGCAAAACTAACAATATACAAGCGTATATACAAACAAAGAGTGCGAGAGAGAAGTAAATCTTAGAGATTTCGGAGGTACAGCCAAATAGAAAAGTTAAGCGAATCTATTGTTGCTGTAACGGATTTTGATTGACAGGTCGTAAACAGTCGTCCACGCTAAGCATTAGCTTCTTAATATTTCGAATATTAAGCCACTAGCTATCAGACACAATGAAAATTACCAGTGGGAGGCTCCTTTTCACAGGATGCCGGCTAGGTTATGGGAACCACAACGGCGCCTATTTCTGCCGTTAAGCAGTAATGTGTAGACATTACTGTGTTTAGTGAAATTACTGGGCAAATGAGACTTAATATCTTATGTCTCAAGGTGACAAGCGCAATTGTGATGACGCTCAGAATTTTTGGGTTTCTTAAGAATCCTGAGCGGTGCTACATTGTAATGGGCAGGGAGTTTCAATTACCATCAGCTGAACGCCCTGCTCGTCTCGTCCCTTTTTTTCATAAAAAAAAATGACAAATCAAAATTGGTCCCACATTATCGGGTAGTATATATAGTCTCTAGTATATTCTAAATCTATGGTTAAAATACTGTAGTTCTTAAATATTTACAACATTGGTTTGTTTGACTTTCATAAAGTGTATTTTGACAGTCACTAAGATTAATAATCATGAAACTAATTAATGGTTAAGCCAATTCGTATCAAACTACCAAGGAATGAATAGGATTGTATGAGGTATGCGTAGGTACTCACAATATGGTCAATACTATATCTTAGATCAAATCAGAAGAACTGAAATAAATGAAAAATTAGTGTTCCATGCCCTACGAAGAGAAGCAGGCATTTAAGGTTGCCTTATAATGTTTGAACAAAAATTTTGGAGCTCAGCGCGAATTGTTATATGTGATGAAAAGTGGATTCTTTAAGATAATCGCCAACGAACATCGCGATGACTGACTCCAAGTATAAAAATGCCCTAAAGCGAAGCTAATCCATACAAAACTGATGGTAACTGATTGGTGGTCGCTTCATGGTGAAGTATACTACATCTTTCTTAGGTCTGATCTAGCGACAACAGCAGAAAGTAGTCTATTGCCCTGAACTTCGAACAATGATTTTCAACGTAGCTGTGAGCTTCAACTCTTCAACCAATCGTCACCATTATTCCTCCATGATAATGCAATCACGGTTCGAGATACCAATTTTACTCTACTTCTAAGGTTGTTTAAAAAAGACGAACGACAAGAACAGATCTAGAGACAAATTATAGAATGTGCTATAAATTTTCCTGCATTGTTTTAGAGAATTTAATTCTTTGTTTCATATTTTTTTATGAAAATTATGGATTTGGATTCAGCTGATGGTAATTGATACGCCCTGCCCATTACAATGAAGTGCCGCTCAGGATTCTTGAAAAACCCCAAAAATTCTGAGCGGCACTACAATTGCGCTCGTCACCTTGAGACATAAGATGTTAAGTCTCAATTGCCCAGTAATAGCACTAGCTACGGCGCTCTTCAGACCAAAACACAGTAATGCTTACACATTACTGCTTCATGGCAGAAAGAGGCGCCGTTGTTGGTACCAATAATCTAGCCCGCACACTGTGCAAAGGAGCCTCCCACTGTTCCATTTTGCTGTAGGTCAATTCTGAGATGCAATATATATTTTGATGCACAAATTACACTTTATCATAAATAAAGTAAAAAAACGTTTAGTAGCGTTGCACAACAATAATTGACCAATGAGTAAGGAGTTCATTGAAGTATTCTTAATAAATCATTGTTTCTATTCCTGTTTCGTACAAAGGCATTCGACTGTGTTTGTAGAAATGAGTGCACACTGCACAATTATTATTTATTTGGTACGAGAATATTGTGACAAACACTGGACCAAAGCCAGCGGAAAGCGCCCGAAATGAATAGGTTTCCGTTGAGTGTTCCATGCGATAACAGTGTCCAAATGTCATTATTTTATGTTACAGTTTTGCACTTTATTGTGTGCATACTTCAAAGTTTATGTTTTGTGTTTAGATATTATTGTAGACTAGCTGACCCGACAGACGTTGTTCTGTATATAATAAATAAAATAATGTTTTTATATGAATTTGTCAATAATATATCATAACAACAAAAATTACTTCGTAAAATATGCACCCTGCTGTCGTAATTAAATTGTTTCACAGCGGAACTGTCAAACCGTGCGTCAATAAATTCTCTCATAGAAATTATGTATGGACACATCAAAGGAAAAACAAATTTGTTGTTTTTATTTAATTTAGCAGCATTTTCATATTTATTCACCTTTTAAGGGGAAGGCCCTGGACTTCCAAAAATAATTTAAGACCTAAATTGGCCAAATCGGTCCAGCCGTTCTCGAGTTTTAGCGAGACTAACCAACAGCAATTGATTTTTATTTTTATTGTAGATATTTCATAAGTGCAGTTTACGCATTGTCTTTATGTTAGAGGAGGACAAAAGAGCATATATGCAGTTCACCTGATAGGATATAATCACAACTGCTGATAACTCTTATAAATATAATCTATTTTATGGCGACACGAAATGCCAGCGACCTTGAAAGATATGAGTTCACGGCTGCCGGCCCGCCATCTATGTAACAAAGCCAATATTTTCAAAATTCTTGCGTGCAAAACAGTTTATATGCTTACAATCCTTGTTATTCACTACTTAACTGAATAAATGAACCTACACAAAAAAGTACAAGCTATAAGAATAACTTTTCTGAGAGAAGTACCAAAAAAATGCGTCACGCCATGCCAAAAAACTTGTTTAACTTCAAAGAAAAGTAAAGTAGTTCAAAAAGGCTCGGCAGTGTTAACTATAACCAACAGCAAGCATTAGCAACCTACAAATAAGACTTAAGGATATGTGTAACAGGATTAAGAAGTGTTCATAGCTCGAAATGCTACACCACAAAACTTGTCTAAAAACACCATGTTTGCGTGTTTTCTGCTTACTTTTCTAATATTTCACATTCAACATCCGGCACTGTGGCGAGAGTGACCTATTTCAACGCCCACGATTTTTTAAGTAATAATAGAAGTACAGTATTATTAGTATATATAATAGAAGAACACAGTATTGCATGATTTGGCCATTTATAATTTTACTATTTCCTTACATAAGTTTTTACAAAAACATGAATAAAATATAAACGCTTTATTAAAATACACCTGCTTTACTCAAAATTATAAATAAAAATTCTTCTTCTTTTTTTTTTATGGATTAGGAGGACAAACGAGCGTACGGGTCACCTGGTGTTAAGTGATCACCGCCGCCCACATTCTCTTGCAACACCAGAGGAATCACAAGAGCGTTGCCGGCCTTTAAGGAAGGTGTACGCGCTTTTTTTGAAGGTACCCATGTCGTATTGTCCCGGAAACACCGCACAAGGAAGCTCATTCCATAGCTTTGTAGTACGAGGGAGAAAGCTCCTTGAAAACCGCACTGTAGAGGACCGCCACACATCCAGATGGTGGGGATGAAATCCTAACTTGTGGCGTGTCGTGCGAAGGTGGAATTTGGCGGCAGGAATCAGGTTAAACAGCTCTTCGGAACACTCCCCGTGATAGATGCGGTAGAAGACACACAAAGAAGTGTCGTCTCTACGCAACGCCAAGAGATCCAGCCGTTCACAGAGCACTGAGTCCCCGACAATTCGAGCTGCTGTACGTTGCACGCGGTCAAATGGATCGAGCAGATACTGGGGTGCGCCAGACAGGGAGGTGACAGCAATACTCCATGTGTGGCCGGACCTGCGCTTTGTAGAGCGCTAGAATGTGGGCCGGCTTGAAGTATTGCCGTTCTCTATTGATGACGCCCAGCTTCTTCGAAGCCAATTTGGCTTTGCCCTCCAGATGGCCACGGAGTTGGCAATCGCTCGAGATTTCGAGACCCAGTAATCCGATACTAGGCGCGGCTTTAAGAGAAGTGTTCTCGAAGAGCGGTGATACGACAAATGGGGTTTTTTTAGTGGTAAACGCGCAAATTTGAGTCTTCTGGGGGTTAAATTGGACAAGGTTCAATTTACCCCATTCCGCGAACTTCTCGAGAGAGGACTCGATAGAAGACACAAGTTTCTCCCGGCACTGGTCGACGATTTCCCGAGAGAGACCTGCATGGCCCGTGTATACGGCATCACCAGTGCTGTCGTCCGCATAGCAATGTATGTTGGAGGTGTCCAACATATCATTGATATGCAGAAGAAACAGCGTAGGAGATAGCACACAGCCTTGGGGCACTCCAGCATTCACGGGCTTCGGGTTCGAGCAATATCCGTCGACAACGACCTGTATGCTACGCCCAGTGAGGAAGCTGGAGGTCCACTTGCACAAGCTCTCGGGAAGCCCAAATGATGGAAGTTTTGAGAGGAGCGCCTTGTGCCATACACGATCAAAGGCCTTCGCTATATCAAGGCTAACTGCCAGGCCTTCCCCCTTTTTTCATTTCAATAGCCGCCGCCCATCTATGTGTTAGGTATACCAGAAGATCACCTGCCGACCGTCCATGGCGAAAGCCGTACTGTCGGTCGTTGATCAACTGGTGACCCTCTAGGTATATTAAAAGCTGGCGGCTAATTATGCTCTCCATGATTTTAGAGAGCAGGGAGGTGATAGCAATAGGCCTGTAGTTTGCCGGATCCGATCTGTCTCCTTTTTTTGGATCGGATGGACAAGGGCTGACTTCCATGAGTCAGGGACTACGCCTTTGGAATAAGAGTGCCGGAATAAACGCGTTAGCACTGGCGTCAACTCAGGGGCACACGTTCTAAGCACTATTGGAAAAAATGCCATCCGGCCCGCTCGACTTCCTGACGTCCAACGAAAACAGAGCTCGCCTAACAGTTTTCTGTCTGAACTGTACTTCAGGCATAGAGCTCTGATACCGCGGGATGGTCGACGGTGTATTTCCGTTGTCGTCAAGAGTCGAGTTGGAGGCGAAAAGAGCGCACAGGAGCTCGGCTTTCTCTTTTGCCGTATGGGCCAGGGTGTCATTCCTCATATGCAACGGCGGCATGGACGGCTGGTTGAAGTTACCAAGAGCAGCTTTCGACAACGACCAGAACATGCGTGTTCCGGTCGGGTAACTGGAAAGCTGCTCGCCAATTTTGACGACGTGCTTAGACTTCGCACGGGCGATTTGCCGCTTAAAAAATCTGGAGGCTGGTTATATTTCCTCTTAAGAACTTTGCAGTTCGGATCCTTTGTGCCCAGCGCCGCAACCCAAGTTCGATACGCCTCTTTTTTGCAGTCAGATGCTGCTTTAACTGACGCATCGAACCAGGGCTGTGATCTGCCACCGATCGGTACTACGGAGCTTGGTATAAAAAATATCCACGCCCTGCAGTATCACATCGGCTACTGCAACGGCGCACTAGGATCATCCGAAGGAAAACAAACCGTGCCCCAAGGGTAGGATGCAAAAAAGGAACGCATTCTATCCCAATCTGCTGACTTGTAGTGCCAAACGCGGCGGGTCGCTGGTGGTCTGCGACGTTGGCGTCGGATTGGCACTACACTCCTGACCAGGCAATGGTCGGACGTTCCGAGAGGGGCGTCGACAAAGACCTGGTAACCATCGGGATGTGTAGTCAGCAGAAGATCTAATAAGGACGGCATGTGGCTATCCTACCGGGAGCCGCGTTGGCGACTCAACCAATTGGGACAGACCATACGCCAATGCAAAATTATGCACAGATCGCCTTGCGTAGTCTGTGGTACGTGATCCAAGCCATTCGGCATTGTGCCCGTTGAAATCACCCAAGACTACGATTTCAGCGGAGGGGATCTGTGCAAGCACGTCGTCAATTGCCGCTTGAACGCAGCCCATGAGATGATCGGTTTCTGCGTTACCACTATGGGACCTGTAGACACACGCATAGATACGGACGCGGTCCTCTAAATCTACGCGGAGCCAGAGAGTAGACAGGTCCCTACCCTCAAAATTGCCGAGACGGCGACAGCAGATATCCTCCCTAACGTACACACATACCCTGGCATGAGGCAAAAAATTGTGCTCAATTTTGTACCCGGGGTACGTTAAATATGAGGTTTCGCTAGGTCGAGATATCTGCGTCTCCGTAAGGAAACACAAGGCCGGTTGCGCCGTCTCAAGGTGGTGGTGGACGGCGTTTAAATTGGAGTTAATTCCCCTGATATTGCAGAAGTCCACGTTGAGCGTGGAGCGGGGTGCCGTGGTGTTTCTGCCTCGTTTGTCCTCGGTCATGCGCGGTTCTGTGCCCACCCCAGAATACGAAGGGCAGCCCGAGCGAGAGTGCTCCCTCCTGGGGTAATTTCTCTTTATGGACCGCTCTCATATTTGTTAGGGTAAGGGATGGCCACCGGTCCTCGACACCAACCTATGCGAAACATAGCGGCACTAGGCCGCTACTTCACGCCGGTATTCTGTGCGAGTGTGGTAATTAACCCGGACGAGTCTGGCCCGATTGTGCTGACGTCATAAGACGACAGCGTGACTCTCCCACTTCTAAAAAGCCCTTAGTCGCCTCTTACGACACCCATGGGCCTGGGACTCCCCTATTCTTTTTACGCCCCGGGGAAAGTACAGGGCAACTTTATTTATTCTTCTTGTTATTTATGGTTTCTAAAATAATTAACAGTGTTTAAAATCTAGTATGGGTCTTTTAAATCTAGTAAATATAATGTAATGATGACTGTATTTAATAATTCGAAATTGTTTGATGCGTATAATAAACAATAATTGTTTGGCAGATATTACAGTTTCCAGGTGATAAATCAAAGCGATTGAATATTGAATATTAATTATGCAACTGTGAAGAGTGCAAACAGCGTGTTGTTTCAAATGAATTACACACAAATGATAATTCTAATTGGATTTGTAAACAAATAGCAAAACTACTATGTGTTTGTATACATGTCGCAGGTATATTCTCAAAGCCGTCATATTATGATTTCACTAGTGACATTAAATTAAAGCGGTAGATTGTCAATCGAGTTCATTTCTTACAATTGGTCAGTTTCATCTATCAAATTTAAATTATTAATAGAATTTGTATCACAACAAATACGAATTCAACACTAGTTTGTTATAAAAAGCGTGACAGTTATTTATGTTTTCAAATTTAAAATCATAGTCTTATTATCTGTATGTCACGTGACCGAAAATGACGATCACCATTTTGTGACGTCACTATATTAGATTTGTTTTTAGCAACACACCAACGATACGGACTATGATTATTTTATGATGCTAAGAAATATTTAAAACAGTTTTTCTTAGCATATACTGGACTTATTTTGAAGAAATAAAAATAGTAGTTGGCTATTGAATCGTTACGATCGTTTTCGAATATATTTTGAAAAATCGAAGAATAGCCTATAATAGCGGCCTGGTTTTAGAAACATTGTAATGTCACGGGTACACTAAAGTGATATTATAATAAACATAGATATATTACACATGAAGCTTTGTGAGACGTCGAGCGTTCTGATTGGTCAATTTTCTTTCACAATCTACCGTCTTATTATAATATCACTTGTTAAATTGTAATAATATCACGGCTTTGACAGTATACCTCCGACATACATACAAAGATAATGAAGAAACACGGATGGAGCTTTGTTGCATTCATATATCATTTACACTTCAGATTTTCCTTGTGCCGGATAGAAGTTTTAGAACTACATTATGGATGATCATCATTTCAGCCGGAAGATACCCAATGCTGTACAATGGCCTCCCCCAAAGATCACCACGACTATCGATCCTGCGCTGCCCTCATCCAACGTATTCCAGCGATCTCAAGATCATCGGTCCATCTTGTGGGGGGCCTACCAACACTACGTCCTCCGTTCTGTACATTATACTAAATATTTATTAAAGTAATGACAACTTAATTCTTGCTATGCTTGTTTGGTATGCTAGCGACAGTCATCTGTTTAGTTATTTTATTTTTATCACATAAATTTGAATCACAAGTTGTCAAATTTAACCAGTGGGAGGCTCCTTTGCACCGGATGCCGGCTAGATTATGGGTACCACTTCGGCGCCTATATTGTGTGAAGCTGTAATGTGTAAACATTATTGCGTTTCGGTCTAAAGGGCGCCGTAGCTAGTGAAATTACTGGGCACAAATGAGACTTAACATCTTATGTCTCGAGGTGTAGAGTGCTATTGTAGTCCCGCTCAGAATTTTTGGGGTTTTTCAAGACTCCTGAGTGACACTGCATTGTAATGGGCAGGACTTATAAATAACCATCAGCTGTGGTTTAGGCTTAAAAGAGCCTCCAACAAAGACCATTTTCATTATAGATATATAGATAAAAGTATAAGCTTACCTAAAAAGTTTAAATTTATTAAAATTAGTATAAGGTAATCTAAAAAGGTTGAAATTATAATGTAAATATTTAAAGTAGTGCTGGCTACAACAAACTGGAGCGACCAATTTTTTTTTGCCTTAAACCTAATGCGCAAATTAAAGGATGTCAATTTAAAAAATATTAATGATAAAATTTCTTTGATATGTATAGCTAGACTGTGTCTATGCCTGGGACTGTATTAAGGTTTCCTATAGGATCGCTGGTTTGATTTTTGGCTCATTCAATGAATGAATTTATGTAGGCACTTGCAATCAACAAAGAATCACGAGGAAAGAAGTAAAATGCACTCCATTAACCTTTGAACACTCCCACGCCATTCAGGTGGCGGCGGCGCAGTAGCAACGTAGTAGTAGTCCAACGGTCCAGTTTCTGGTATTCCAAGGTGAACGTCACACTATCGATCGCAAGCTTACAAAGTATATGAATGATAACGTAGATACTAGCATTGAACGTGAACAATGGTGGAGAGTCACGAAGCTTGTCACTTGATGACCATAGGATATTACTCGAGGTAAACACCGTTTACAGATGTATTGCTAGCGAGTAAAGCTCATCAGCCTCTGTCCGCTTCTCAACCCAAGCGCAACTAGTGTCATCAGCTAGCGGAGCATGTACAACTACCCTCATGATTCCTAATACAATCAGCAAGTACCGTACAGACTGTGACAGCCGTGAACACGTCGAAATAAATAGCAGCATACTGTTAGCCTCTATTATCAGTAAAACTTGTCTGTTGTCATGTGTTGCCTAACAGCAAGTGGCTCTATGTATACGTATAAAATATGTAAGATTAGAAGTAATATATAGCTATAAAATGCCACTCGAAATGAACAACCGTACACAAAAAACCATATTTCGTTTATACATTTACGAGTCACAATTTCTCCTCATTACTGTTCTGCCCTCCTAGATTTTAATATTGGAACATTTTAAAAATAGAATTGCTTATTATATTTGGTCCCGTTATTACTTTTTGCTGATTCGATAACACAGTCTGCGACGCAAAAGGTGTTCAATATCAACTTGAGTAAATTTATCCATTCAAATATGAAACCAATTACGATAAACATTATATTTTCTTCGTTATCCGTACAATAAAAAAATATAAGAAAATCTTTGTTAATGATTTTCCAAAAATATTGTACCAGAGGCTCCTTTGCACAGGAAGCCGTCTAGATTATAGGTACCACAACTGCGCCTATTTCTGCCGTAAAGCAGTATGTGTAAGCATTATTGTGTTTCGGTCTGCAGGGCGCCGAAGCTAGTGAAATTACTGGGAAAATAAGACTAACGACATCTTATGTCTCAAGGTGACGAGCGCAATTGTAGTACCACTCAGAATTTTTGGGTTTTCCAAGAATCCTGAGCGGTTCCTCTTTGTAATTGGCATGGCGTATCAATTACTATCAGCTGAACATCCTGCTCGTTCCGACCCTTATTGTCATAAGAAAAATCCATAAAAATATATCTAAATGTCTTATAAAATAGACATAGGCAAACAAGCTTTAAATCAAAACTTTAATTTGAAAATTGAATTTTTCGTTTCATCATAAGTATCCATCCCTACTCTGTAGTTTTACTCAGGGTTGTATGGTCCGTGGTCGTAGTCAATAGTTGCATGGAAAAGGTGGAAGTTTTAGGTTGTCTTTCGTCACCTATGATTGATACAACGACTATCTGGATCACTCAAGCTCTAAGTATTAGGTCCTAGTTTCTCCATCCAGTACATCTGAAATCGTCGGCGTGTCAGCTAGAGCTTCTATTTTGGAGGACAAAAAGTTTCAATTTATTATGGTAGAGTTTGAGTTTGGTAATTTGAACGTAGCTTTGATGTTGTGTGATGCCAAGAATGCATATGACAATTCATAATGCATTATCATTGAATATTTAAAATTTAAAAGAATCTATTTGAGTGTACAAACAAATGGATAAACTCGAAACTTCTAGTGAAATAAAATACTTCTCCGGGAGTGCCTGCAGAAGTGAAAACTTGAACATTAACGTTGTGCATTTTTTAATATTTTGGAATGATTAGGGAATAATTTGCGCGAATTGTTGCTTAAATACTATATGCATTTATTGTGCTATCGTGCAAAAAAAAAGTTTATCTCTCAGAAAAATCAACTTTAATCCATAATTTCGACATCTTCATTGCCAGCATCATCATCGCCAATCTCTTAAACTAATATAGTAGCTGAACTAAGAAAAAAAGAATTTGTCACTTCAAAAATGAAATTGAACTAATTAACAGTTTTCGCAATTGTACTACTAATATTTATAATATAACTTTTTTTTATGGAATAGGAGGGCAAACGAGCGATCGGGTCACCTGGAGGTCTACTCGCAAAATCGACAACGATACATTCGGAACGATACGATAATACTCCGAATATATCGCAACTACCCTACTCTAACAAATGTTCGAATTCCTTATCGTTTATCGTTACCATAGACTAATATTTTGATTTTTTTACGATGTTAGTGTGAATGTAATATGTTCAAACCCAAACATTATCTGTGCTGTCGCTGTGAAGTGTCAAAAGTCAAATATAGTTTAGGGGCTAAGGACCATACCAGACTCTGCACCACCAATTTGTTATCATTTACACATAATGTAAATGTTAAAAAAATAAGTAATGAATATAATATGACCATTTAAAATTGAATAAATAATACAAAACTCGCGGATAATAAAATGTAAAAAAAAGTAACTCAACCCTTCTCGTCGACTTCCTATTTCTCAGGCGGCCATTTGCATTATTTCTACGCATTAACGATCAACAAAATGACTTAAATAACTTAGTAGTAAAAAAATCCTGTTGAATAGTAAATCATATATAATTATTTCAATAATATTTATTAAGTATGAATATTGTATGGCAAATATATCTATACAACTTGACACGATAATAGCATCGACAGCCTAGAATTTGTCGTTGAGATTATCGTAAAAGTGACGTTTGATTATTTGTGAAATTCGAATCTGACATTTTCAACTAAGAGTAGGGTTAGGACCGATAATATCGAGTAATGTTTCGTTCGTTCAATCATCATTTCGACATTGAATACGACGTAACTAAGAGTAGGATTCGACACGACTAATGCCACGATTTATCGAACATCGATTTTAGGAGTAGGCTCCCTGGTGTTAAGTGATCACCGCCGCCCACATTATCTTGCAACACCAGAGGAATCACAAGAGCGTTGCCGGCCTGTGAGGAAGGTGTACGCGCTTTTTTTGAAGGTACCCATGTCGTGTCATCCTGGAAACACCGCACAAGAAAGCTCAATCCACAGCTTTGTAGTACGTGGAAGAAAGCTTCTTGAAAACCGCACTGTGGAGGACCGCCACGCATCCAGATGGTGGGGATGATATCCTAATTTGTGGCGTGTCGTGCGAAGGTGGAATTTGGCGGCAGGAGTCAGGTTAAACAGCTCTTCGGAACACTCCCCGTGATAATGAACACTCAATGAAGCGACGTCTCTATGCAACGCTAAGTGATCCAGCCTTAATAGGAATATAATGAATACACAGTTGAATGAAACATATAGAGTCAAAATATAGGTGCAAAAGATTTCACATAAAGAAAAAATTAAAAGAGTTATGACTGTTCATTGTCAGTTCACTTATGAAATATTAATTTCATTAATCAATTTTTATCAACCTTTCACACTAAATAAGGATTTTCATAGTATTAAAAATGGAATCTAATAGTCTTCAATAAGACAAAATAGCTCAAATAAATTTAAATGTTTCA
Organism: Leptidea sinapis; assembly: GCF_905404315.1. Classification (NCBI taxonomy): domain Eukaryota; kingdom Metazoa; phylum Arthropoda; class Insecta; order Lepidoptera; family Pieridae; genus Leptidea; species Leptidea sinapis. The sequence continues at coordinate 8,797,904 of NC_066298.1, forward strand.
TTAAAATTGGATATACTGGGACTACTTTATGATTATTTAATAGTAATAGTAAAATAGTAATAGACATAGTACAAAAATGTATAATTTGTAATTAATTTAAATAGCGCAAAAAACAACTGGTGCCGTTTTTCATCTCTCTGTTTTTTGTTTCCAAAGGTGTAGTGCTCTAATTTAAAATGAAGAAAATGAACGCATTTTAAATTAAAATTTCAAGTAAATTCGTAAATTTGCAATGGACAATTATTAATTGGATGAAACGATAATATAACATATTCGAATACATTATAATACTTAAAAAAACATTTAAGCTTATCTATTAAAGCAACGATCTCATTCAGAATAGGTTTTCTCATTTCACAGTAATTAATACTAAAATCATCTCACCGTATTTTTCGACTCAGTGAGTTTCATTTAAATGTTCTTTGATGAGGAGGGAAATGTTACTAAGAAAAACGCTTGCAACTCAGGGACCCGCCGTTTTTCGGAGAAGTAATATCACAGAATTATTTAGCTGCTTAAGTGTAGCATAAAGCACATAGCTCTCATTTATTCCCTTTCCTTTTGATGAACTATTTTTTTATTGCTTCTCAACTGTAAATTAATATGTTACTTATTTATTTCTGTTGATATTAATACCGCAAAATACCCACTTATGTCCACTGAGGATGCTGTGCCTCTTAAAGGTCAAAGGCCTGGAGGATTTGATTTATATACAAATTAGAACTACGAATATACAAGGGAAGAAAATATCTCTAAACGTTGCCCAACTACCTTATCACAACAAGCATAGTAATCACTAGGGCGTCACGCCCTAGTTCTCTTGTTCTTACATTTAGCGGGCATTATTTTTTTTTACTATATATTTTTAAGATACTAAACATAGACAACGTGTAAAAGTAATCAAATCAAAGTCGTCTCTTGACAATCTTCTAAAACTGATTTGATTTCTCCAATTTGATTTGATTATTTTATGCCGCAGCCTACATTCTTGAATGAATTATTTTGACTGCAGATAACATGTCTGAGTTATTCGTTGTTGAGATGAAACTATAACGTAGGTTTAAAATTATTTTACTAATTTCTTTATAAATACTTACTCCTGAAAAATATAATCTTCTTATATCAGGCAAAAACTGGCCTATTTGATGATTATCTCACATTCAAGAACACACATCTGCAGTAAAGCTACTTAAAAATAAAGACTATCCTTAATCCCTTTACCAACAAAATATTACCAACAAAAACGAGAGACACAGAAAAATAAAAGATTGGCACAATATTCCCGTTTTGCATTTCGTAACTCTGATATAATATTATGAGCTGCAGCCGTGAGTCTTTTGCGATATTAATTAATACTGATGCTTAGATTAACAATTGGTCTCCGCTGCGCTCCAACTACATACCGCACTACCTAAGAACAATAGCCTTTTTATTACGGCAACTATTAGGTGCTTGAGTGCGTGGCATCTTAAAACTCAATTGCATGTTTCAAATTTTGTAACATGCGCTTCGTGTTATTTTACATTGAAATTAATAAAATACAAAATACTAACTGATGATATGTGATTCCAGTATCTTTCTTATTTCCTGTAGAATTATTTATTATTATTACAAAGTTTGTTGCGTGAATTGCTCAAAATAGAAGTCTAATATTTTCCACGTTTTCATAGCTGTCGTAGTTTATCGTAATATGAAAATGATTTAAGGTGCCAATATAGATATGTAAAATTTTGACGTTTAAAGTCAAAGTTAATGTGCGGGAAATTAAATTTGAATGAAGAGCCAAAAGAGCTTCATATACAAATATTTGAATTTGATCGCAATATAATGTTTGTTCTTTGTTCTACATAAAAATGCTCATTCAAGTTGAAGAAGCGCAGAGGTACGTAAAAATGCACAAACATTTCAAGAAAATATATCTGAACATTTACTCAACTGTCTTCTGTGAGCTATAATGTGAGAAGTGCTTTCAGTACTTCGTTGACGGTTTTAAAATGTGTGCCAGATTCGCTCGTTCATTCATTACTTATTCATCTTTCAGGGATGTAAGTATACTTCATTCAAGATGCGTCTTACGGACTAAAATTGTTTGGGAATGTATTAAGGTTTCCTATAATGTTTAATGAATGAATTTATGAAGGCACTTGCAATCAACCAAGAATCATGAGGAAAGAAGTAAAATGCACTCCACTAACCTTTGAACACTCCCACGGGCCACGCCACCGAGGTGGTGGCAACGCAGTTGCTCCAACGGTCCTGATTTTGGTATTCCAATGTGAACGTCACATTGGTTGGCGATCGCAAAGTTGCACAGTTTATATGAATGATAACGTAAAGACACTAGCTTTGAACCAGGGGTGGGACAGACGCCTTAAGGTGACGTTTTCAGAAGACTGTAGTGCCATCTGTTAGTTGGCCCGAAAATGAAAGCTTTGTCAGTTGTCACTCGCTTTGAAACCTTTCAACCTTTCAACTTTTTTTTTTTCATGGAATAGGAGGACAAACGAGCGTACGAGTCACCTGGTGTTCAGTGATCACCGCTGCCCACATTCTCTTGCAACACCAGAGGAATCACAAGAGCGTTGCCGGCCTTTAAGGAAGGTGTACGCGCTTTTTTTGAAGGTACCCATGTCGTATTTTCCCGGAAACACCGCATAAGGAAGCTCATTCCACAGCTTTGTAGTACGTGGAAGAAAGCTCCTTGAAAACTGCACTGTGGAGGACCGCCACACATCCAGATGGTGGGGATGATATCCTAACTTGTGGCGTGTCGTGCGAAGGTGGAATTCGGCGGCAGGAATCAGGTGATAAATGCGGTAGAAGACACACAATGAAGCGACGTCTCTACGCAACGCCAAGTGATGAAGCCGTTCACAGAGCACTGGATCCCCGACAATTCGAGCTGCTCTGAGTTGCACGCGGTCAAATGGATCGAGCTGATATTGGGTTGCGCTAGACCGGATATGACAGCAACACTCCATGTGTGGCCGGACCTGCGCTTTGTCTACATAGCGCAGGTCCGGCTCTAGCGCTAGGATATGGGCTGGCTTGAAGTATTGCCGTGCTCTATTGATGACACCCAGCTTCTTCGAAGTCAATTTGGCTTTGCCCTTCAGATGGCCATGAAATTGGCAATCGTTCGAGATTTCGAGACCCAGTATTCCGATACTAGGCGAGGCTTTAAGGGAAGTATTATCAAAGAGCGGTGATACGACAAATGGGGTAAACGCGCAAACTTGAGTCTTCTGGGGGTTAAATTGGACAAGGTTCAATCTACCCCATTATGCGACCTTCTCGAGAGAGGAGTCGATAGAAGACACATGTTTCTCCCGGCACTGGTCGACGTTTTCCCGAGAGAGACCTGCATGGCCCGTGTATACGGCATCACCAGTGCGGTCGTCTGCATAGCAATGTATGTTGGAGGTGTCCAACATATCATTGATATGCAGAAGAAACAGCGTGGGAGATAGCACACAGCCTTGGGGCACTCCAGCGTTCACGAGCTTGGGATTCGAGCAAAAACCGTCGAAAACGACTTGTATGCTGTGCCCAGTGAGGAAGCTGGAGGTCCACTTGCAAAAGCTCTCGGGAAGCCCAAATGATGGAAGTTGGAGTGAATTCCCCGGATGTTACAAAAGTCCACATTAAGCGTGGAGCGGGGTGCCGTGGTGTTGCTGCCCTGTTTGTCCTGTGACATACACGGTACTGTGCCCTCCCCAGAATACGAAGGGCAGCCCGAGCGCGAATGCTCGGGGAGGGATTCTCTGGCTCTACAAGAGCCGGTACCCTCCTGGGGTAATTTCTCTTTAAATACCGCTCTCATATTTTGTTGGGGGGGGAGGGGGGGGGGGGAATGGCCTCCGGTCCTCGACACTAACCTATGCGAAACATAGCGGCACTAGGCCGCTACTTCACGCCGGTATTCTGTGCGAGTGTGGTAAGTAACCCGGACGAGTCTGGCCCGATTGTGCTGACGTCATGAGACAGCAGCGTGACTCTCCCACTTTCAAAACTTATTTTTATACCAAGCTCTGTAGTACCGATCGGTGGCAGATCACAGCCCTGGTTCGATGCGTCAGTTAAAGCAGCATCTGACTGCAAAAAACAGGCGTATCGAACTTGGGTTGCGGCGCTGGGCTCAAAGGATCCGAACTGCAATGTTCTGAAGAGGAAATATAACCGTGCCTCCAGATTTTTTAAGCGGCAAATCGCCCGTGCGAAATCGAAGCACGTCGTCAAAATTGGCGAGCAGCTTTCCAGTTACCCGACCGGAACACGCAAGTTCTGGTCGTTGTCGAAAGCTGCTCTTGGTAACTTCAACCAGCCGTCCATGCCGCCGTTGCACATGAAGAATGACACCCTGGCCCATACGGCAAAAGAGAAAGCCGATCTCCTGTGCACTCTTTTTGCCTCCAACTCGACTCTTGACGACAACGGAAAAACACCGCCGACCATCCCGCGGTGTCAGAGCTCCATGCCTGAAGTACAGTTCCGACAGAAAACTGTTAGGCGAGCTCTGTTTTCGTTGGACGTCAGGAAGTCGAGCGGGCCGGATGGCATTTCTCCAATCGTGCTTAGAACGTGTGCCTCGGAGTTGACGCCGGTGCTAACGCGTTTATTCCGGCACTCTTATTCAAAAGGCGTAGTCCCTGATTCATGGAAGTCAGCCCTTGTCCATCCGATCCCAAAAAAAGGAGACAGTTCGGATCCGGCAAACTACAGGCCTATTGCGATTACCTCCCTACTCTCCAAAATCATGGAGAGCATAATTAACCGCCAGCTCTTGGTATACCTTGAGGGTCACCAGTTGATCAACGACCGGCAGTACGACTTTCGCAATGGTCGGTCGACTGGCGATCTTCTGGTATACCTAACACATAGATGGGCGGCGCTATTGAAAGCAAGGGGGAAGGCCTGGCAGTTGGTCTGGATATAGCGAAGGCCTTTGATCGTGTATGGCACAAGGCGCTCCTCGCAAAACTTCCATCATTTGGGCTTCCCGAGAGCTTATGCAAGTGGACCTCCAGCTTCCTCACTGGGCGCAGCATACAGGTCGTTATCGACGGTTATTGCTCGAATCCCAAGCCCGTGAACGCTGGAGTGCCCCAAGGCTGTGTGCTATCTCCCACGCTGTTTCTTCTGCATATCAATGATATGTTGGACATCGCCAACATGCATTGCTATGCAGACGACAGCACTGGTGATGCCGTATACACGGGCCATGCAGGTCTCTCTCGGGAAAACGTCGACCAGTGCCGGGAGAAACTTGTGTCTTCTATCGAGTCCTCTCTCGAGCAGGTCACGGAATGGGGTAAGTTGAACCTTGTCCAATTTAACCCCCAGAAGACTCAAGTTTGCGCGTTTACCACTTAAAAATCCCCATTTGCCGTATCACCGCTCTTCGAGAACACTTCCCTTAAAGCCTCGCCTAGTATCGGAATACTGGGTCTCGAAATCTCGAGCAATTGCCAATTCCGTGGCCATCTGGAGGGCAAAGCCAAACTGGCTTCAAAGAAACTGGGCGTCATAAATAGAGCACGGCAATACTTCAAGCCGACCCACATTCTAGCTCTCTACAAAGCGCAGGTCCGGCCTCACATGGAGTATTGCTGTCATCTCTGGTCTGGCGCACCCCAGTATCAGCTCGATCCATTTGACCGCGTGCAACGCAGAGCAGCTCGAATTGTCGGGAACCCAGTACTCTGTGAACGGCTGGATCATTTGGCGTTGCGTAGAGATGTCGCTTCATTGTGTGTTTTCTACCGCATCTATCACGGGGAGTGTTCCGAAGAGCTGTTCAACCTGATTCCTGCCGCCGAATTCCACCTTCGCACGACACGCCACAAGTTAGGATTTCATCCCCACCATCTGGATGTGTGGCGGTCCTCCACAGTGCGGTTTTCAAGGAGCTTTCTTCCTCGTACCACGAAGCTGTGGAATGAGCTTCCGTGTGCGGTGTTTCCGGGACGATACGACATGGGTACCTTCAAGAAAAGCACGTACACCTTCCTTAAAGGCCGGCAACGCTCTTGTGATTCCTCTGGTGTTGCAGGAGAGTGTGGGCGGCGGTGATCACTTAACACCAGGTGACCCGTACGCTCGTTTGTCCTCCTATTCCATAAAAAAAATAAAAATAAAAATATCCATGCCCTGCAGCACCTCGGCTACTGCAACGGCGTAGGCACTAGGATCATCCGAAGGGAAATAAACCTTGCCCCAAGGGTAGGATGCAAAAAAGGAACGCATCGTAAGGCACACAAGGCCGACTGTGCCGTGTCTAGATGGTGGTGGACGTGTTAAAGTTGAGGTGAATTCCCCTGATGTTACAAAAGTCCACATTAAGCGTGGAGTGGGGTGCCGTGTTGTTGCTGCCCTGTTTATCCTGTGGCATACGCGGTACTGTGCTCTCCCCAGAATACGAAGGGCAACCCGAGCTAAGTGCTCGGGGAGGGATTCTCCAGCTCTACTAGAGCCGGTACCCTCCTGGGGTAATTTCTCTTTAAATACCGCTCTCATATTTGTTGGGGGGGAGGGGGGGGGAATGACCTCCGGTCCTCGACACTAACCTATGCGAAACATAGCGGCACTAGGCCGCTACTTCACGCCGGTATTGTGTGCAAGTGTGGTAAGTAACCCGGACGAGTCTGGCCCGATTGTGCTGACGTCAAAAGACGGTAGCGTGACTCTCCCACTTTTACTCCCCACTTTCACTCTTACGACACCCTTGGGCCTGGGACTACCCTATCCTTTTTATGCCCCGGGGAAGCACAGGGCATTTGTGGGCTTATTTGTGTCATTGCGCACTGGTCATAAAATGGGGGCTACTTCTAGCGTTTGCGCATGTATGTAGCTCTCGTGTTCCATTTTGCATATTTACACAATTAAATCTATCTTTTATGTTCTATGTTGTGGCAAAATTAAATTACTAACTCTACGCGCAATTTCAACATAATAAAAAACACCTACATTAGAAAGTAGAGTTAGTTATTTAATTGCGTCACAACATTAAAAATGAATTTTATAATTTCGAGCTTAAATATAGGTGTAGTCGGGGCCAATCTCCAGATGGCGCTAGTTTTCAAATAGACAGCTCTTAATGCGTAGAGAGGGCTCTCTTTTCCCTATATATTATTATACTCTTTGCTTTGAACGTCAACACTAGTCACGAAGGTTATGGTAGACTTGATGACCACAGGATATCATTCAGGGTAAACACGGTTTACAGATGGCGACCACGCCCGAGCTAAACTCAACAGCCTCTGTCCACTTGTCAACCCTAGAGCGACTTGTGTGATGACACAAGTCGCTCTAAGGTTGATAGCTAGCGGAGCACGTACAACTACCCTCATGATTCCTAATAAAATCAGCAAGTACCGTACAGAATAAATTTAATAATAATTAAGCATACAGCTAGCTGTAGATGTAATGGTGTGTTTCACAGCCAATATATAGAGTATACCAACGTAAATCTTGGCAAAAAAAATAAAAAATGGTAACTGTAAAGTAGATCCTGAAGATGAAGCCACAACCTGAGAGTTGAACAGGGCACATACAATACGTCACTCGAACGGTTGGCTCAGTGGAAGAGCACTCGCTCGGTACGCGAGAAGTCGTGGGTTCAAGTCCTGCTGATAAATTTTGTTTATAAATTTTATTTTTGTTAATTATAAGTTACCTCCGCGACTTAAAAATAAGATTACATAATATAATAATTTTTGCAAATAATTAGTGTACAGAGTTAAAATTTTTATACTTTTTTTATTTATAATATTGTTTTGAACAATTTTACTGATTTTCAGCTTGTTGGGAATTTATGCACCTTCGGATGTCTAAGTGGACCGGACAAGTCATAAAATAGGAATTGTAATAAAACATGCTACCTGCACGGACGAGTTAAATAAGAAAGACTCGACGTCACCTTACATAACAGTGAGGCAACAAAACAAGCCGATCGTCCGCCATTATGAGATTTGCCATCGTCTGTGACAGATCAGTTTGCGTCGCAATGTGTGCTTCACTTGCTAATATCACGGGGCGGAGTCCTTATTTTTTTACAAGTCCGTGGCTACCTGTAGTCTACAGGCTGCTGTAGGTGCTAGATAATTGCTACCCAAACGATTTTAATTTAATACACATACTAGATGTAATGATCTCAAATCAACTTGCATGATTTGCTTATCCTTATTGTTCCAAATACTAGCTTGTCACAGCAGCCATTACCGTTGATCTTGTATTGTCAATTACACGTTTGAATTCACAGAGTAATTAAGATGACCAGGCCATCTTAGTTTGCCCCTGGAGATATTAATCGAGTATGGGTTAATAATACTGGTAATCAGGGTGTTTGTATGTGAGATTGACAATTAATTTACACTTTTAATTACCAGAGAAACTAAACTATCGATAGATAATTTTATATGGTTTATTGTTCAGATCTTCTCTCGAAAATTTCATTGAAAACTTCGTCTATTGTACTATGCCATAGTCATTTATTGTAGCAATAACTATATCTTGCGGGATAGCATCACCTAAGCTGCTTAGTTTATTATATAAGCTAAGCAGTAAAATAACTAACTTAAATATTTTAATACAACACACAAACATGAAATAATTTTTTGAATCCGTTGATTTAACTGTAAATATTAATAGTGCTTATTATTAGATTATAATATTACATTTTATACTTTATAATTTTTCTTCTTACTACTCCTATTGTCTATCAGTGAATATCAGTAATTAGCTCTAAGTATTAATTGTATTTTTATTTTGTATACAAGAGATAGATCTTTGTGGAGAAAACTTGGGGAGGCCTATGCTGAAAAGCAAAACAATCTTGAAACCAGTGTCTAATAAATTATCACATAAGTACTTTTATATAATCAAATTTTAATTTGTAGTAGTAGATTTAAGATTAAAAATGTAACTGCACTTATTTATAGATTGTTAATAAAGGCTTTTATTATTATTATTAATTGTATTTTTATTTTGTATAAATAGCTATTGATATTCCTTGAAATCAATATATTATATTGTTGTGCATGGATTTCACTGTTTCCTCAATAAAACATCAAAAGTTCCATTATATCAAATGGAAAAATAAACGAAGTAATTATTTGCTTTGAAGTATCTGGTGATACATGTTTGCGTTTCTACTTTTAAATTTCAATGGAAAAACTATATCCTCCATGAGAGCATTATAAATCTACTGAAATAACTTAGCTGACTTTATCCTGGTACCTTGACTACCTCCTTTGACAAAGCAAACTTTTTCCCAAATGGTAAAATCACTTTAGTATTCTCTAATGACGAAACCACAAATCTTTACTGAGGAGATCAGAAACTTATCTACCATTACTTTTAGTGTACAAACCTTTACTAATATAGGAAAAATGAAAACGCAAAATGAGTTTCCTGTCTTTTAAAGTCACAAAAACCAATACACAGAATTGCCGCATCTTGACCGTCACGAATTTTTTCCAACACAGTGGCTATAAAACAATTTTCCATTTGATTCTTTAAAATCCAGTGTAATTTACCTGGATTGCGAGCTTGAGCCTACCCGCGCTACGATAATTAGGCTTTAAACCACCCAGTCAGACAATTCCGCATTGATCAACTTCATACACATCATTTGAATTTATTTGTAGTTTTCTTATCCACGATGTTTTCCGCCACTGTAATTCCTAAATCGAAATCATATTATCAAGGAGCGGGAACCGAGCTGATATCTTTCTTTTTTTGACAAATCAGGATATATTAACATCTTCTGGATAATAACGGAAACTGTCGCGCGGACAGACCGGTTTTGGATACGATACGGTCGCGTTGGAGAGAGCCGCGCGATCTCTATTATAAAGTTAAAGTATTGTTCTATTACTGTTTTTTAATGTCAAATAAGGGACGAGACGAGCAGGACTTTCAGCTGTTGGTTATTGATACGCCCTACCCATTACAATGTTGTGCCGCTCAGAATTCCTGAAAAAACCCAAAAATTCTGAGCGGCACTACAATTGCACTCGTCACCTAGAGAGATAAGATGTTAAGTCTCATTTGCCCAGTAATTTCACTAGCTATGGCGCCCTTCAGACCGAAACCCAGAAATGTTTACACATTACTGCTTCACGGCAGAAATAGGCGCCGTTGTGGTACCCATAATCTAGCCGGCAACCTGTGCAAAGGAGCCTCCCACTGTATTGTTCCATCGACGCATACACATTAAGAGATCCCTTTATGCTCGGGAAAACACAAAGCAAAATCGTTAATATTATTGGGCGATTTAAAACAAAAGAAGTGAAAGCCCTGTCTGAAATAATGTTAAATGACCAAAATTGGTTGTGTTTATTTTATTAATGAGATGCTTGTCAATAAATGAACTGTTGTTGAAATTCTGATATAATATTTACCATTTTGGTCAATATTGTTTTTATCGATAAATTTCTGATAATATGATGTTATTGTAATAATATTTACAATACTGGAAATACAATTTAACTCATTATGCAGTTCAAAAATTTTAATGAATTCGGAGTGTTTTTTATAATTTATCTATAAATATACTACACTGGCTTGCAAAAGTAAGTATCACACTTTTCAAATTATTTTTTTTTCTTAACTATAGAAGGTAGAGATTTAAGATTAAAAACGTTTTGTTGCAAATTTTATAGGCTTTAATTCTTAGAAACTAAAATTATACATTAGTAACATTTTTAACTTAAAAATGATAAAACAATGTAAATAGACATTTTTGGTTTAGTGTAAACAAATTCAACTAAAATGTATTACATGTTATTTAATTTTTAATAACTGGTATTGCCTCCTCGAGCTCTGATTACGGTTTCGAGCCGGTTTGGCATACTGAACACTAGGTGTCGGAGCCGATGTTGGGGAATATTCTCCCATTCTTCTACCAGGGCCTGCTTCAGTGCCCTGAGAGTAGTAGGTGGTGGTCTGCGATTTCTGACTAGCCTCCCAAGCTCATCCCAGGCGTGTTCAATCGGGTTGAGATCAGGACTTCTTGATGGCCAAGCCATCACGCAAATATCGACCTCTTGTACGATATGAGCCGTGTGTGGCCGGGCATTATCATGCATCAGCATCGATCCATCACCCATATTTGCTAAATACGGCCCTGCATTCTCATCACTCATTGAGAATCTCTTAAGCATATCTTTGCCCAGTGAGGGTGCCATTTTCTATGGCTACTAGCTCTGTGCGACCTTCTGAAGATATGCCAGCCCATACATGTACACTGCCTCCACCGTATTGGACTCTTTCTCTGCATCTCAATGCAGGCTTGAAGGTATCGCTCACCAGGTCGCCAGTAAACACTTCGCCTTCCATCAGAAATGTAAAGGGTGAATCGAGACTCATCTGCAAACAAAATTCTTGACCATTCTTCTTCATCCCACTGCATGTATTCTCAGGCGTATCGCAGTCTCGCTACTTGATGCTGTCTCTCGAGTTTTGGGCCACTCGCTGGTCTTCGGGGTTTCAAATTTGCTTCAGTAAGTTTTCTTCTCACTATACTGTCACTTATGTAATCCCTCCGGGTCTGAAGTAGCTGTTGCTGGACTTCAACTGTATTTTGGTGGCGATTTCTTAACACAGTGGAAATAATATAACGATCTTCTCGGGCACTGGTACACCTGGGTCTGCCATTACAAGGTCTCCTCAGCTGGTGTCCAGTCTCTTCGTACCTTCGCTTTACCTTCTGGACCGTTCGTACCGTCACACCCACCATTCTTGCAGTGCGACGCATACTTATGCCTAGTTCCAGAAAAGCCATGATCCTAGCAAATTCTTCAACTGAAAGAGGCATGATAAATAAATGTTATGTGCTTTTTAGCATAAATTTTTAAAACAAGACCCATCGATCTTGAAAAAAATTTAAAACAGAAAGAAAAATGTGAATGGTAAAATTGTAATTCGGAAACGTCCACTTTGAAAAAGGAATGGTTTTGTTTTTGAAGTTTTTTTTTCAGCCAATTCTTAAAAGATGGTTACCGACTATAAAGTTTTTATGTACAAAATTAAATTCTCTTTGGAGTCCTTTTTAATTCGAAAGTATTTCTTGTGAACTTAAAACGTTATCCTAATTTTAAAAGTGTGATACTTACTTTTGAAGGCCAGTGTAGTTTATACAAATAATGTGAAGAGGAAATAAATTGTCGCTTGACTAACTCAAGAGTCGAAAGTACCAAAGGTAGAAATATGAAATTTTGACTGTAGAGTTAAATATTTTTGGAAAAATCGTTGTGTAAAAGTGTAATTAATAATATAATAATAATATTGACACACTTTGACAAAATTTATCTTGCCCCAAACTAGCATAGCCTGTACTATACAAGGGTACAAGACAACGATATACTTAATACGACATACTTACCTTAAACATACATAAATACATATAAACATCCATGACTCAGAAACAAACATCCATACTCATCATATAAATGTTATGCACCTACCGGGATTCGAACTAGGGACAGTTAGTAGTCAGGGTCACTAACCATTCGGCTATATGGGTCGTCAATTATAATAGAACTGGAAAATAAAACTACATTAAATAAACCGACTTCAAAAACTGAAAAGTATACAATAACTTAATACACCTCTTATGCAAATCTTATATGTTTAATATTAATAAAATACTATTATTTGTATATGTTACCTATTGATAGGGCTTAAGTTGGTGCTCCTCCTTTTTGAAGTCGGCTAAAAATAGTTTATTTAAATAACTAAATTTAACGTTCTGGTAAAATTAAACCGAAAATGTTATCTGAATGTCGTCTTAATATTAGAATACCATCGAGTAAGGTTATGAGTATGAATTATAATTAAACAAAAATGTAGTAAACTTGTCTACATTCATTTATATCGAGCAAATAATATATTAATTATATTATATGTTTTGATCACCTAAAGGTAAGTCCCATCTTTCTGGTGTGCTAGAAATAGAAAATTAAGCAAAAGCAAGACCGGCAATGTTCCTCTGGTGTTGCAAGAGATTGTGGGCGGCGGTGATCACTTAACAACAGGTGACTCGTACGCTCGTTTGTCCTCCTATTCCATAAAATATTCGTTCACCTGTGTGAACTTTAATCTATCTAAGCCTTTTATTAAGATTCGCAAAATAGCTTTGTTTGTTCCTTAGTATGCCAATTTTTTAGTATTCCTTAGTATGTTGTTGCTTTTAACTCCACGGCTTAGATCGTTTATACATCAAGGTAGAATCTCTTGCTGTAATGCCCAGTGGGAGGCTCCTTTGCACAGGATGCTGGATACATTATAGGTACCTAAACGGCACCTATTTCTGCCGTGAAGCAGTAATGTGTAATCATTACTGACTTTTTGTCTGAAGGTAGTAGCTAGTGAAATTACTGGGCAAATCAGACTTAACATCTTATGTCTAAATGTGACGAGCGCAATGGTAGTGCCGCTCAAAATTTTTGGGCTTTTCAAGAATGCTGAGCGGCACTGCATTGTAATGGGCAGGGCGTATCAATTACCATCAGCTGAGCGTCCTGCTCCTCTCGTCCCGTATTTTCATATTAAAAAAATGCAACGCTTGACAACGACCAGGTTTAAAACTTTATTGTGCATGACAGCTACGTCTTACACTCGCGATACATCAGTCACTGTGTTTACCTGTGCGTGCGTTGCTGAAAATAGAGGCTAACGCATCGCCGCTATTTTTTTCGAAGTATTCACAGCTGTCACAGAAAATTCAGACTACGAAAAGCTTTTCAAAATTATCTTACTTATTTAATGCCCGTCAGCTTTTTTATGGTCATCGCATACCATTAAATCATCGGAATGTGTAAATGTTTTTATGGGACAATTTTAGAAATTCGATAAATTCGAGGTATAAAACCACGATTTTATGTACTTCGACTTGTCAAAATCTCTGTTACTTCTTGACGTTAAATCCAATGATATTGGTTAAACGACCTTTTGTTTATATTTCTTATAATAATATTTTACGGTGTGTAGATTGATGCATCTACTGTACTCAACAACTCTTGTTTTTAAGTATTCATTTACATTTTTTTTTTGACTTATTCGTGCAAGGCGTTGACTATTTGATGTTTGAGTATGTTTTGTTGTATCATTTTACATATTATATTGTAATTGAAATGATTTGTGAAGCGATGAAAATGTACATCTTGATTTAAGAGAGTGGCAAGGAGTTTCTCACTTATTCTTCTCATTAGCTCAACCCTTTACGAAGTAGAGGTAGATTCAATAAGAATTTTTTTTTGACATTCATAAGTGTCACTTCCGTGACCTACATGAATAAAGAGATTTTGATTTGATATGATTTGAGTATTGGGTTGCCTAGGTACTCGATGCTATTTCTAATCATAACTTATATTTATTATAACTATTATTTATCATAACAGGGCAATAGCTAACTCAAAATATTTAATATTGCAGAAGTTTGTTTGTTTGTGTAGTTTTTGCACGCACCCTGGATAGGAAATGACAAAGCGTATATATTTTATTAGATGACATATTTGACAGCACATATTTTAACCACAGAATCTTTAAGATGTGGATGAAATCACGGGCAGAGTATAGCCTATCCATTAGCCAGTCTTACGATCAAACAACACACCAACTCGCATTCTTATCGTGCAAGCCGTTATTGAATTATAAAAAGGCAAACAGACAGTTATAAAAGGTTTAGCTGTCACAAATTTTCACAAAAACATGATTAAGTAGATAGATTTGTATAAAAATAAGAGACGAGACGAGCAGAACGTTCAGCCCATGGTAATTGAAGCGCTCGTCAGCTTGAGACATAAGTTGTCAAATTTCATTTGCCCAGTCATTTCTCTTGCTACGGCGCCCTTCAGACCGAATCACAACAATACTTACACATTACTGCTTCATGGCAATAATAGGCACCTTTGTGGTACCCATATAACCTCCAATCACAAAGAGTTGTAACGTCTGAAATTCACAATATTTATGCAACAAATTTTATCATCAAAGCACTTTCGTACTTAATTCGCGCATTCATTCATAAAATTCATACTTAAAGAATTACGTTCTTAAAGCGAAAGTATCTGATAATAAAACTCTCAACCTAATAGAGATTTCATCGAGTGAAAATATTAAATTACCCAGAAATATGGCGGGTATAATGTAAATACTAACTGAATTACTGAAAGGACGAGAGAACTTCTATTTGAAATAGTGAAAGCGTAATAATTGGACATGATTTGCAAGTTGAAATATTTTCTTATCGGCAGCGCAGAGTATTTTTATAGTCTTCTGATGTAAATGGAATTTTAATGTCCGTCGCAATTAATAAATTAATTTTAGCATTAATTATTTCTCAATATTTTTTTTTATTTTTTTTCGACATTTTGATGAGTTTTCAGTTTGACAAGACTCACGGACGACCGAGGGCGACCATATTGGAGATGGTATTGGGCTTGGACTAATACCAAGTGTGTTTAATTTAAATACATGAGTTAGGACTCGCAAGAGCTAAACCTAAAGCAGTCCAATACGATCCGGAATCTATTAGTGGACTGCCTAAGAGCGCCATTCGTCACACCCTGAGGAACCAATGTCAACTCGAAACACTTAAACGCTGGAGCAATTCAAGAGGTTTAAACCATTCCAAAGCACTGATAAACGCTTCCAATAACAGAAATGCGAATGAAGCCCTATCATTGAGCAAGAAAAATCTATGCATACTCACCAGGATGCTAACTGGGCACTGTCGCTTAAATAAGCACCTCTGTGTGGTCGGAATAAAAAACGAAAGAAATTGCAGATTTTGCCTTGAGGCTGTTGAAACGCCTTTTCATCTCCTCTGCAATTGCGGCCCACTAATGCATAAGCGTAACACCATCCTTGGCGATTATACCCTACTCCCAGATGCTGTTTGTAATACTCGCGTCAAGAAGATACTGCGGTTCACAAACGCGGCAGGGCTTGACGACGAGCTATAAGTATGAGTGGCGAACACAATAGTTCAATTCTGGTCGCGATGTTACTAGGTCCCAAACAGGACTAGGTATATAGCCACCCTCTGCAAATAATAATTATAATAAGACTCGCAGCTAATAAAATGGTTATTAATTAACCGATTACTGCTCTTGAAGTATGTCACGAAATGGCGATGGCTAATTGTATTATTTTAACTGACAGCAATAATTTTAAATCAACAGGCAGATGATAACATTATTTATGAACAAATATATTTTTAGAAAAGGCGATTACTGCAAATTGAAATAATTCATAGTATATAATTTGGTTCCTCTCACAAATATTAAACTGAGATTCAAAATTGAAGATCGTTCATCCAAACTGTGGAACCAGCTTTCTTGTGTTATATTTTCAGGAAGATACAACGTTCAAAAAAATCTGGTACTCGTTTCTAAAAGGCTGGCAACGCTCCTGTAATTCCTTTGGATTCACAAGAGAATGTAGGCGGTAATAACTTAACATCAGGACCCATACACTCGTTTGTTCTTAATTTATTAGACTTTTTTAACTCAGTTTATTTTTTAGATGTCTGGATTTATTTTAATTCAGTCTATTTTTTTGTTTCAAAACGTTTGATTTATACTCAACGCTTACTAAAATTTTGGAACCGTTTCAAGAAAAACTTGGGTTTAATTCAAAGTGTGACGTAATATATATTTTTGTCACCAAAGAAGACGTATTTTAATGCAGCATAATGCATTTCACTTTAGTATTTTTATATGGTGGATTGTAATAACATTAATTAATGAACATCAATAATCTTGGACACTAAAATTAAGTTGTTAAGTGTATTGCAAACTATATTTTTTGTTACAGAAACCTTATTAGAAAAGTGTTATTATACACATATTGGTTAAAAGTACTGTAATTGTAAAATTTATGATATGAGTTATTAACAAGGTTTTAATTATTAATATTATTCTTGTGAACAATTGTTTTTATGAAAATAAGGGGCAAGACGAGCAGGTCTTCATCTGATGGTAACTGGCACGCCCTGCCCTTTACAAAGCAGTGCCACTTAGGATTCTTGAAAAACACAAAAATTCTGAGCGGCAATACAAATATTGCGCTCGTCACCTTGAGACAAAATAGGTAAAGTTTCATTTGTTCAGTAATTTCTATAGCTACGGCGCCCTTCAGACCGAAATACAGTAATGTTTACACATAACTGCTTCACGGCAGAAATAGTCAACGTTGTGGTACCCATAATCTAGCCGGAATCCGGTGCAAAGTAGCCTCCCACTCCTCACTTTGTCCGTCCATCCATCCAACCGTCCGTCCGTCAGTCTGTCAAGACCATTTATCTCGGAAACGCGTGGAGGTATCGAGTTAAAATTTTTACTATATCTCCAATTTTACAGTCACATGAAGCTGTAATAAAATAAAACTTCTAAGTTAACCTAAGCAATACGGCTGTTCATGCCAGAAAAACGTATATTTCCACACTCTCAAGGTAATCAAAATATATAAGGTATTTTCTGTTGACCTATAAAAATTTCGCAATACCGTCTTATACTACAAGTATAGGGAAAAAAAAACTACATTTGTAATTAAATCATAAAAGAAAGGGTCTATGCAAGGAACAGTTATCCAAATTTTGAATGGAGTTAACCATTGAGTTAACCGTGTCATGTGGAGTATGGAATGAAAGGCCTTCATTGGCATAAGCTTAGACTTTTTAATCTTATTATCCTTCCTGTTTATTAGGGGTTAAAATAAATTCGTCGTAAGCTTCCACCTCTTGCAAAAGACAACCACAGAATCAAATACAATTAATAATAACGACCGCAATAACAGTTTCAATACTTCCACAACATGAATATTATAAAAAATGACGTCATTAGTCGGCCATGTTTGATACTCGCGGGCGGCGTTCTGGTCATATTGCACATACGGCTCTATCGAACGTGAACAATTTACAGATGGAACTGTGATACAGTTAAATCTGTGGAAATGACTTTTTAGATTTGCGGATCGGAGCATAGCTGTATGTGTTAAATACTGACTGTGATTTAATATTTCGACATATGTATTGGCAACACTGAGAAAATAAAAGGAAAATGACGTCAAGATCTGCTTACAGAGACGAAAGGAAAGCAGTTGAATTGGAATCCACGTGGGTGAACAAAATGTTTATTATTTGCCCTAGTCAAATTAATTGCATTGACAATGTAACCACAAATGTTAAATTGTCAATGCAATTAACTATAAAGTAACTAATAAGAGATCAATGAACAAATGACGAGAGACGTCAATATTTTAACAAATCCGTCCAACTCCACTTATTGATCATTGTTTCCAAAGGTAATCTTAACGCCATTTTCCTTTTTTTGTTCATTTTAGAGTAGAATAATTATGTAGAGCATGGGGCTGGGACAGCATTGAAAATATCGTATAAAAAGTTTTAAGAGTATTTGTTTAAGAGTTCTTATCTTTACGTCGCATTGTTATTGCTTCCGGAATAAAAGTAACTTTTAAATGTTGTGCCATTACAGTGTCCCTTATAAAAATATATACGAGCACGACGTTGAGCTGATGGTAATTGATACGTACCAAGCCTACCCTACCCATTACCATGCAGTGCTGCTCAGGGTTCTTGAAAACCCAAATATTCTGAGCGGCACTACAATTGCGCTCGTCACCTTGAGACATAAGATGTTAAGTCTCATTTGGTTATTTCACTAGCAACGGTGCCCTTCAAACCGAAACGCAGTAATGTTTACACATTACTGCTTCATGGCAGAAATAGGCGCCGTTGTGGTACGCATAATCTAGCCAGCTTCCTGTGTAAAGGAGCCTCCCACTGGTTAAAAATATATATATTATATTAAACAATTATTGTTTGATTGAGAAGACACCGTATTAGCATAATAATTCACAAGTTGGATATCGACAGGGCTTGCAAAATAGGGTATACTTAAAAGCAGCGAGCTTCGTTAATAAAAATAAAATTAAATGCAATTCAGTTATGCTATGCTTTTAAATAAGAGAACCCTTCATGAAGTCCTATAAATCCATTAATTTCAGCCATTTAAAATAAAATGTAGCGAATGTATTTGTGAATTTAGTAACACTTAATTGATCCTAAGTAAACGGTCTGACCCAGCTTTACAATTACGAGTATGAAGACAGACCTCCGTGAAATAAAGAACGTGGACTTTATTTTCTTTGCGATAAGATTCATTATTCTGCAGCTCCTACATCCAAAATTCTGTAAGCAGTGTTCGATTGAAGCTACGTAATGGCTAAACGCATTAGCTGGGTAAGTATTCTCATTGTAATTGGATCCTTCGCAAATGATGAGGATTTCAAGGGTCAACCCCTTAAAACTCAATATTCTTTAAGAGGTTTTACAATAAATTGCGATGCTTTGTTGGTTTATTTCTTACTCTTGCTAATATTTGCTTTTTTTATGGAAGAGAAGGGCAAATGAGCGTACGGGTCACGTTGTTGTTAAGTGATCACCACCGCCCACAATGCCGTTGCCATGCTTTTAGAAAGGTGTACTCGTACCCATGTCGTATCGTCCTGGAAACACCACACTTATTTTAGAGTGCCAAGGTGGAATTCGGCAGCAGGAATCATGTCTAGCAGACTTTCGTATAACTCCCCGTGATAATACCCGATACCGTGATGCGGTAGAGGACAGACAATGAACGTCTCTACGCAACGCCAAGTGATCTAGCCGTTCACAGAGCACTGATTCCCGACAATTCGAGCAGCTCTGCGTTGTATGCGGTCAAATGGTTCAATCTGATACTGGGGTGCGCCAGACCTGAGATGACAGCAAAACTCCATAATATGCGGCTAGACCTACGCTTTGTAGAGCGCTAGAATGTGGACCGGCTTAAAATATTGCCGTGCCATTATTTATGACAAAATTTACTTCTGGCTGTGACTTTTTTTGTTTTAAATTTGATTTTCCTCAGAACTCTTTAGAGTTTCAATACGCAATATCCTTTTCTGTATATCTGTCAACAGGTGCAAAATCTTTTCGATGATAAAATACATGTAGTTTAGGTTTGATAGTGTGTGAAAGAAACTAAGTAACATTCATCTAATATATAAAATTTTCATGTCGCGGTGTTTGTAGTGAAACTCCTTCGAAACGGCTTGACCGATTCTCATGAAATTTTGAGCGCATATTTGGGAGGTCTGAGAATCGGACAACATATATTTTTCACCTCCCTAAATGTGAAGGGTGGTCCACGCCAATTATTATTTTTTAATTTTTTTTACATTTTTTTCTATTTGTTTGATTATGAGTCAGCATTAAAAAATACACACAACTTCAAATTTCCACCCATGTACGATCAACAGTTACTTTTGTATCGCGACTTTAATATCGGCAATACAACATTTGCTGGGTCAGCTAGTATTCTATAATATTAGATAGGTTTTCCAATTTTCTTCAATATTTCGTTGAAGTTAATTTGTTGTTTGGAGTTTGGCGGTGGTCACTTACCAACAGATGAACCGTAAGCCGTGTTGTCCTCGTCTTTCATAAAAGAAAGTACGGGCCAGTTAGTGGGATTCCGCACAATAGTTGTTTTTATAGGTATTTTTGCTGGTAGACCCGTAGAAGGTGTCGTCTTATTACTTATGCTTATCCGTCACCAAGTGTCCAATCACCTCTTCTCTTAAATTTTCACTTCTTCACTTGCCATGTTAATTAAAGTAGTTTCAAGGTGAGAATGGGCTAAGATACTCAAGTCGCATCCCGTACCAGTGGCTTCTCATACCCGGAGAATCAATGTCGATCATGCCTCCACATGCTACCATCATGTGAATGTTACGACTGACAAAACCAAGAGTGCTTACGTTACATTGAATAATGTAATTTATCGTTGTTCATGCTTTTGTACATAATTGTATTTTGTTTTTTAAATTTAACAAAAAAACAACCGACTTCAAAAACACTATTCCAAAATAATAGATATAATATGCACTATAAAGTATAAAAGTAATTGTGTATTTTTATACAATCTAATTAATAAATCTAATTCTAGTTACGATTATTGTTATTTTTGGAATCGGTATCCTTCCGCCGCGACCCGCTCTCGCCTCTCGCCTCCTCACGTCTCAAGCACATCTCACCTACAACTATGTATGTTACAAACAAACCTATCTTGGATGACACCGACACAAAAAATAATAAAAATCGTAACTAGAATTAGATTTATTAATTAGATTGTATGCAAATACTCAATTATTTTTATACTTTTTAGTGCATATTATATCTATTGTTTTGGAATAGTGTTTTTGAAGTCGGTTGTTTTTTTGTTAATTTTTTTTATTTGTTAATTTTTGAAGTATACTAACTAATAATTTGTCTATATATCCAATTAAAAAAAGAACCATCGAAATCGGATGGCGCGATATTGAGTTATTCGTAAATTTATCATCCACTTTGCTATACGTATGTATAGCAAATTTAAGATTTTTTTGGTTTTCTCATGGATGCCATTGTCAGATCTGGACCAAATTACAATGGAACCACACGGGAAGCTCCAGATTTTTATCAAAATCGGTACACCCAGTAGAAAGTTTTGAGGTTACAAATACAAAAAAAAATACTGACGAATTGAGAACTTCCTCCTTTTTAAAGGCGGTTGAAAATGCAATCATTACAACATAGAAAAAGATTTCTATTACGGATTCGTCAAACTTTAACTGCATTAATTTTAAAAGTTAACTTAATAAAATATTAACAATCATTTTTGACATAATATGTGATTAGTACAATGACGAATGGGTTTTAGTACAATAGTTAATAACTTATATAATTTATACATCGAGACAGAGTCTTTTGCTGTTAGACAACATAAATACTATTTTAGTGTGCGTGATAAGGTACGTCTTAAACTCGCTATTTGTATGACACTTTTTGTGCGTGACATAATAGGGGTTTGTTCTAAACCTATTTTTTTTGGAATTTTTCACAGCTGTCATAGTCTATACACACACACACACACTCACGCCTTGTTCCCGTCGGGGTAGGCAGAGACAATAGAATGCCATTTGCTTCTATCCTTACAAACCTCACGCGCTTCCTCTACATTGATTACTTTTTTCATACATGCTCGCCGGTTGCGGGTGCTTCGGACCTCTCCTTTTCTCAAAACATCCCCAATTTGGTCGACGAATGTTCTACGAGGTCTCCCGCGACCGACTTGCCCACACACATTTGCCTTATATATTTGATGCGTCATTCTTTCTTCACTCATTCGCTCCACGTGTCCAAACCATTTCAGCATTCCTTTTTCAGTCCTTGTCACAACATAATCATAGTCTATCTAGACTATAAAATATGATCTAAGGTTAATAAGAGTACAATATACATTGGTTTGCATAAGACTTCGATATTTTAAAATATGTAAGGAAATAGAGGTTCTGAACGCGGCTGCAACAAGGCTGGTGGAAGCGGTACCGCAATTTCCGTTTGCTCCGCTGCAGACTCTATCAGAATCAACAAATTGAATTCTAATTGAATTCTGTGAGTATAACGACGGATGCTATTGATTATCCTTTACTTGAGTTTATTTTTGAAGTGAAAACTTCTTTAGAGTCGTTATGATTTGAATGTCGATGAAACGAAAAAGCGACAGTAAAAAGAGACGGACACATAAATTCATAAGATTTAACGTGAAACAAAAAGAGATAGGAAGCATTATACAGTGTTTTAGTAGCAGGCGATCATAGTTGAACAAGAGATTGTATTATGTATGACGCGAGTGCACCTTAATATATTCTAACGTAATTTTTTTAAATGATTGCAAATTTTAAGTGGCGACCACGTACCGGATGACGCAGTGTTAGTAGTATGAACCGACGATCTGGTCAAGATCGCCGGAATCCGTTGGATGAGGACAGTGCAGGTAATCGTGGAAATCTTTGGGGGAGGCCTTTGTCCAGCAGTGGACGTCTGCCCACTGATGATGATGATGAAGTCTCAAAAGTATACATTGCTTTATGATAGTTCAGAATTGAAGATTTCTTAGGATATTATTATTATTTGAAGAGTCCCTGTCGTCCCTGGAAGGTAGTTCCACGATATAGTGTTTAACAGAGATTAGTTGTGGAATCATCTGATCAGGTAACATGCCTAATATGTGGTCTCGCAGAACTGAGTCCTCTAAAGTCCTAAGAGTCCTGCGACATCCAGTTACATGAACCCCCCTGGGCGATTGCCCTCAGCATGCTTGCCTTCGCCTCTTGCTGTATGAACAGTGGAAGAGGCGGTAGGTTTAGCATTGCTTCAATGGCCGCACCAGGAATAGACGTCATGGCCCCGGTTACCAACATACAGGCAAGTCTCTGCAGGCTATTTAGTCTGTCTGCAGTTGTTTTCTGACTGGCTTTGTTCCACCACACAATGGAGGCGTATGTGATTGTTGGTCTCACAATTGCTGTGAATAGCCATAGTAGGATCTTGGGGCGCATTTCCCAATGTCTCCCTACCAGACGTCGACATACACCGAAGGTTGTTTTGGCCTTTTTCACGGCTTTGTCGATGTGAGAATTCCATGTGAGTTTCTGGTCGGATTTGATTCCCAGATACTTAACCTCAGCTGAGAATTCTAAAGTAGAGCCGTTCAAGGTGGGAGACTTCAGTTTGTTAAGTGTCCGTTTCCTCGTGAATGGCACAATAACAGTCTTTCCTGCGTTGACTGACAGTTTGTTGGCTGTACACCACTGTGAGATGGTGTTTAGTGCCTTTTGCAATATAGAGCTTAGTAGGCTTTGGCAGAAACCTCTGACGATAATAACTAGGTCGTCTGCGTACCCTAGTGCATCAATCCTGAGTTCTGCCAGCTTACTAAGTAGTTCGTCTACTGCTAGTGTCCATAGAAGTGGCGAAAGAACGCCACCTTGTGGGCAACCTCGCGTAGTGTATAGCTCCAGTGATGTCCCATGGAGGGAGATTAGAGCTTTGCGATTTGAGAGCATTGACCTTACTCATTTGACAGTGGTGGAGTCTACATTTTTGTTAATTAGTCCCATCACTAGCGTGTGTATCGGGGTATTGTCTAAGGCGCCCTTAATGTCTAGAAACGCACAGAGTGCAATCTGTTTGTCTTGTAACGCCTTCTCGACTCTATCCACAAGTTGTAGAAGGGCCGTTTCTGTAGACCTGCCTCTACAGTAGGCGTGTTGAGAGCTATGAATAGGCTTAGAGCATCCTCTCTTATGTGTCTGTCCAAGACTTTCTCAATAACCTTCAGGAGAAAGGAGGTAAGGCTTATGGGTCTGAAGGAGCTTGGCAGGGAGTAGTCCTTTCTGCCTGCCTTAGGTATAAATAGTACTTTACCCTTAGTCCATTGTTCTGGAAGATAGCCCCAGGCAAAGCTTACCCGGTATATCTTGACTAGTAGCGGTACTAGGATATCCAAGCCTTTTTGAAGAAGCGCTGGAAAAATGTTGTCTAGACCGCTTGACTTGTAGGGTTTCAGAGTCTTGATGGCGCACCTTATATCCCGGGGTCTGATTATCTTTGCCGCTCTACGCCAGTCCTCGTCAAGAGGCCGTTGTGTAGGCGTTGCTACAGATGGTTGATGGGTAGCCCCCGGAAAGTGGTGGGCCATCAGTACTCTTACGTTTTCTACCTCGTCGGCTGTAAAAAATCCATCTGGTCTCTTAAACAGGCCGATTTGGCTAGGTTTGTCCTTGGCGAGCAGTTTGTGTACTGGGGCTCCTTGGGAAGTTTTAGATAAATCCTCGCAGAACTTCTTCCAAGATGCTCGTTTGGCCTTCCTAACTTCTCTGTTGTATTCTATTAGGGCTTCTTTGTAGGGTTCCCATTCTTGGGTCTTTTAAGCCCTGTTAAACAGCCTTCTGGATTTCTTCTTTAGTATGTTCAAGTTTGAATTCCAACAAGGCACTTTCCTGTTTGAGTGTTGTAAGGAGAGAGGGCAGCTAGCCTCGTAGGCGTCAGTGATGCCATCCGTGGTTACTTTCACTGCCAACTCTAGCTCATCCAGGATTCTGATACGCTTAGGGATATTCTCCAAATTACTCCTGAGTTTCTCTTTGTAGACAGTCCAGTTTGTTTTCTTTGGATCCCTAAACGTATATGTTTGATTTTCGAGGCAAGCCAAGATGTCAAATGCTATGTGTCGGTGATCCGATAGCGAAATTTCATCACTGACTCGCCAGTTTGATATTCGCCTGGCAATGTTGTCGGTAGCGAAAGTAATATCTAGAACTTCCTGCCTGTTCGAGGTAACGAAGGTTGTCTTATTACCTCTGTTTAGTACCTGTAGGCCGTTAGTGTCTAAGAAATTAAGAAGTTGCTCACCTCTGTGGTTGACGTCGCTGCTTCCCCAAGTTGTGTGGTGCGCATTGACGTCGGCCCCGACAATCAGTTCGGCGTTGTTGCGTCGTGCATACTCGACCACTCTCGCCAATTCTGTTGTCGGGTCTCTTTCTTCATATGGAAGGTACGCCGAGCAAACGATCACCTTGGTGGCTTCCTAACCTTTGAAACAGATGTACGCCGCAACAAGGTCGTCGGTGCAGACCTCTGTAACAGGTAAGAAATTAGTGTTCTTGTTGAAGACTATGCAAGCTCTGGGTTTTGATACGCTGGTATTGTAGATTATCTTACCAGCGGTGTTAAGTCCCAGTATTTTGCCGGTGTTAACCCACGGCTCTTGTAGTAGGGCAAAGAGGACCTCACTACTCGCGAGGCATTTCTCCATTACTGCAGTAGCAGCTTTGGCGTGGTGGAGGTTTGCCTGGAGTATCCTCGCCCTATTACTGCGGTGCGTCATTGGATCACACCGGTGGTGGAAGGTTTAGGTCGGTCTGTCTTCTGGTATGGGTGTTTCCGCCCGCGGCCAGAATTAGCCCGACTCTGATCTTTCCCTCCCCTGAGAGGACCTGAGACGTTCCTCGACATCGGCCCTTTGTCCCGGGACGTAGTTGTGGGGGCAGTTGGCCGTTGCGGGGTCCTTGAGATCCCAGATATTCCCGGTCGCACAGGCCCGCTGGTCTGGGTGGGTTGCTGCCCACTCGCTGCTGCGGAACCCTCAGAGACGCCCTTGATCTTAAAATTAATCTTTCTAAAACCAAGGGCAGCTCTGCACTCGTTCTCTTTCAGAGTCTCCGCGGAGGGATCGTCCAAGGAAAAAGTGACCACTTGGCCTCCCTTGTCGTCCCTCGCGTGGAGCACCTTCCAGTGTTCGGTGTTCAGTCCCGCATTTTGCGCTTGGATCAGCTTCAGTGCCTCTTCAACTGTGTCAGCCTCAGTGTTCAGCAGAAAAGTCGTGGCTATGGAGGGTTTGGGCAGTTGTTCCTCCGACATGCATGAGAGCTCTGCCTCCGGCCACAGCTTCAGATCCTTGACATTGTCCACAAGCCACTCTCGTCTGAAATCATTTTCACAAGTCACCCGTATCCAGCCAGGCTTGTGGGCAAAGCCCAAAAATGTCGGCCCGGTACCTTGTTCAGCCCCGGTGATCAAAGCAAGAAGTGCGTGGCGCACTTTCCGCATTTCGTCCTCGCTCATAGTATGGGTATGTCGAATGCCCACACGTGAGGACCCGGTTACCTCCTTGAAGCTAGGTCTCCCCGAGGTTGACTGAGTGTCATCTAGCCTGGGGACCTTCTTCGGCTGGGTTTTCGGAAAAATTTCCTCTGACCTGCCACGTTTTTCAGCTTTCGCTTCAGGTGGTGGAGGGTTGTGACCTGCTTTCTGTAGGTCATTCCAAGGCACTTTGGCTAACGCCTTGGCTTCCTCTACAGGCATATCCGTTTGGAGAAGCTTTCTGAATCTTTTCGGGCTGCACCGGACAGCTTCTTTGGCTTCGTCTTTATATTTCTCAGTTTCGAGTCTGTTTCCGTAGGCGTTGTGGTTTCCTTAACGGTTGCCAGCTCGCCTGGGATTAGCCTCTCGACCTGAGGTAAGTTTTCGGTGCCCTTGGGGGCGTCTAGCCGCTCACCCTCGGGTTCCGAGATAGATAAGTTTGCACCTATGTTGGACAAAATCGAATTTAATATATTATTTTCCTCCACTTACTCTTATATCTATTTTCTCAAAGATAATGGAAAAAGCAATGTATGTAAGAATAATGCATTTTCTAAATAAACATAATATTATAAAAAAAAGAACAAACTGGATTTCAAGCTAACAAATCAACTACTTTGGCTGCTTATTACTTAATAGAAGAAATAACTACATGTATTAACAAGAAAGTACCTGTAATATCAACCTTTTTTGATATGTCAAAAGCATTCGATTTTGTTGATCATCATATCTTAATATATAAATGTGAAAAATATGGTATAAGAGGCCCTTCTCTAAAATGGATTGAAAGTTATTTAGCCGATAGACAACAAATTGTAGAAATAAATAACATAAATGAGAAACTGGAGATGACTACATACAAGTCACCCTATTTAATTAGTAAATTTGGAGTTCCTCAAGGAAGTCTTATGGGACCCTTACTGTTTTTAATTTATTTGAATGATTTACCCGATTTGTTGACTATAACTGTGTATTATTTGCAGATGACATATCCATAATTATTCCTGACGAGCATAAAGCGATAAATAATTATAATATGACTATTAATAAAAATTTAGAAACTATATTGACATGGTTTAATGAGAATAATTTATTCGCTAATATGACAAAAACTAAATATATACAATTTTCTAATTATAAAACAATTCATAAATCTCTAAATATAACACACAGTGACCAAACGATTAAAGAAACAAACACAATAAAATTTTTAGGCCTTATATTAGATTGCAATTGTAACTGGAAAGCTCAATGTGATACAGTGGCAGGCAAAATAAATAAGTTCGTTTTCGCTTTAAGAAGGCTCAGACAAACTCTATCCTTTAATGCTGCACTTACTGCATACCACGGTTATATTGCGTCAGTTTTACGGTACGGGTTAATACTATGGGGAAACTCCACTAATATTTCAAATGTTTTTCTGGCACAAAAAAAATGTATAAGAGCTTTATGCAATGTCAGTCCTCTAGAATCGTGTAGACCATTATTCAAAAAGCACCGTCTGTTAACGCTTACGGGTCTGTATATATTAGAAATTTGTATGTTCATTAAAAAACATGGTGAACTTTTTAAACCAGCAAAGGACTATTCCATATTAGGATTAAGAGATCCAACTCGCCTTCTTATGCCATACTGTAGAACAGCGCTTCATCAAAATAACGCAAATGTTATGTGTATTAGGGTATTTAACCACCTTCCAAAGAATATTAGAGAGATGCCTAAAACATTAATGCATAAAAAATTAAAATTATGGCTAATAGGTAAATGCTTTTATAGTTTAAAAGAATTCTTTAGCCAAAAATAATAGTCTTCAAATGTAATTTTTGAGAGGTACCTACAAACTAATGTTTATTTTATATTATATCATTGAATTAAAGCTACGTAATGTGTATTAAGAACGTATAAGTATAAATTAAATATGATATTCCAATATTGACAATCAAATATTTGTATGCCGATATATTGGCGAATTGTGCTGTACACCAATTAATTGTTAACAACTATGTTACCACGATTCATACAAATAAATCATTTCATTTCATTTCACTTTGTTCCCACGAGAAGCTAGGGAAATAAAGGTCACGAACCAGCAGAGCCCCGCTTACTGGCCGAAGGGCATAAAATAACACTCCAAGGTGCCCAGGTATCGGAGGTACACCGTTAAAGTCTGAGCTCTCCCCCAGACACGCAGCCCTCGTCACGGTACGTCTCACAACTTGGCTCGAATTCCCTCCTCCTTTATCCGGGCTTGGGACCAGCACCATACCAACCCTTTGGTATAGGGCAGGATATGGAGGCGGAGTTAAATTAATTTCTTAGGATATAGATATCCTATATATATTATCCTAGATATATTATATGTTGGACAACTCCAACATACATTGCTATGCAGACGACAGCACTGGTGATGTGAACGGGCCATGCAGGTCTCTCTCGGGAAATCGTCGATCAGTGCCGGGAAAAACTTGTGTCTTCTATCGAGTCCTCTCTTGAGAAGGTCGCGGAAAAGAAGTTAAATTGAACCTTGTCCAATTTAACTTCCAGAATACTCAAGTTTGCGCTTTTACCACTAAAAATACCCCATCTGTCGTATCACCGCACTTTGGAAACACTTCCCTTACAGCCTCGCCTAGTATCGAAGTTCTAGTATCGAGCGATTGCCAATTTCGTGGCCATCTGGAGGGCAAATCCAAATTGGCTTCGAAGAAACTAGGCGTCATTAATAGAGCACGGCAATAATTCAAGCCGGCCCATATTCTACCGCTCTACAAAGCGCAGGTTCGACCACACATGGAGTATTGCTGTCATCTCTGGTCTGGCGCACCCCAGTATCAGCTCGATCCATTTGACGGCATGCAACGTAGAGTAGCTCGAATTGTCGGGGACTAAGTTCTCTGTGAACGGCTGGATCACTTGGCGTTGCGTAGAGATGTCGCTTCACTGCGTGTCTTCTACCGCATTTATCACGGGGAGTGTTCCGAAGAGATGTTTAACCTGATTCCTGCCGCCAAATTCCACCTTCGCACGACACGCCACCAGTTAGGATATCATTTCCACTATCTGGATGTGTGGCGGTCCTCCACAGTGCGGTTTTCAAGGAGCTTTCTTACTCGTACTACAAATAAATGGAATGAGCTTCCTTGTGTGTTGTTTTTGGGACGATATTACATGGGTACCTTCAAAAAACGAGCGTAAACCTTCTTTAAAGGCCGGAAACGGTCCTGTGATTCCTCTGGTGGAATAGGAGGACAAACGAGCGTACGGGTCATCTGTTGTTAAGTGATTACCGCCGCCCACAATCTCTTGCAACACCAGAGGAATCACAGGACCGTTGCCGGCCTCAGCCGGCGAGGCTGTAAGGAAAGTGTGGTCAAAGTGCGGTGATACGACAAATGGGGTTTTTTTAGTGGTAAATGCGCAAACTTGAGTATTCTTGGGGTTAAATTGGACAAGGTTCAATTTACCACATTCCGCGACCTTCTCAAGAGAGGACTCGATAGAAGACACAAGTTTCTCCCGGCACTGGTCGACGATTTCCCGAGAGAGACCTGCATGGCCCGTGTATACGGCATCACCAGTGCTGTCGTCTGCATAGCAATGAATGTTGGAGGTGTCCAACATATAATATATATCTAAATCCTAAGAAATCACCTTAAATTGAGACTTCATCATCATTATCAGTGGGAAGACGTCCACTGCTGGACAAAGGCCTCCCCCAAAGATTTCCACGACGATCGGTCCTGCACTGTCCTCATCCAACGGATTCCGGCGAACTTGACCAGATCGTTCATCATTCATCCGGTTCATACTACTAACACTCCGGTACGTGGTCGCCCCTTAAAATTTGCAATCATTTGGACTATGTCGGTGACTTTGATTCTCCTACGGATCTCCTCATTTATGTTGACACTTTTATGTCAATATAAAAGAAATGAAATAAGAGTAATTTGATAAATTAAACTCAAAGAATTTTATTTATCAGAATTTATTAATTCAAGCGACTTTTCGTCCCAACGACTTTTGCTTATTTACATAATTTATAGTTTGTCAAGAAATATTTGCTACAATCTGAGACTGCTCGCGATCTGAAATCAAAAATTTTGTATTTTGTTAAGAATTTTAAGAGCTTTATTATATTCTTTAAATTTTAACTAAAATTGCAATCAATTATGGCTAAGTAATAGGCCAACGTACCTGAGGCGCGATGGTCTGCAGCTGGGGTCTCCCACTAGTCCTCTAGGAACTCCTGGTATTAAGGGGCGTGTTACTTCCTGTCGACATGTGAAGGAAACGGTTTTTGCTTGGCGTTACACCGAGAACTTGCGAATAGATCGTTGATCACTTATGAAGTATCAATTTACTAATTTATTAAGCGTATTTTATTTTATTATTATATTACATAGTCCAAATTACTGCGAAACTGAAGTGGCAGTGGGCATGGCACATAGTTTGACAGACAGATGGCCGTTGGAGCAATAAAGTCCTCGAATGGTGACCCCCTAGCGGAAGACGCAGTGTTGGTAGGTCCTCCACAAGATGGACCGACGATCTGGCCAAGATCGCCGGAATACGTTGGATGAGGGCAGCGCAGGACCGTTCGTCGCGTCGTGTGTCGTGGAAATCTTTGGGGGAGTGCCTTTTTCCAGCATCCAGTGCTCTTCTGGCTGATGACGATGATGATGATGAAGAAGCGTATATATTGCGTGTATTGATAATAATAGTAATATCTTTTATTTGACACACACATAAAACATTACACAGCTACAAAAATAAGAATAAAAAAGAAAAATTTTAACTAAAATTAACCTAGAACATATTTTACAAAGCTTAACTAAATAACTTTCCCTATATTGCGATTTTGCGTGCGAATTCTGTTGCTCGTTGACAATGTGCTTATATTAATACGCGGCGCAAGAGACAACTGTCACAAGTTTAAGCTCTTAGATGACAATGAGTCTGTTGTCTATGGTATTTATCACCATCTACAGGAAACCGTCGGCACAATAAAGTCAAAGTCAAAACTATTTTATTGACATAAAATCAAAAGATTTCTCTTCAACATCAATCACTATAAAACAATTCAGATATTATAATATATAATACAATTAATTACACAAAAGTTTAAACATATACATATGTATTTAAAAAATCATGCAATCCAGTAAAAAAAACAACTATAATACAATTCTATTCCATATTGTAATATCGTTTACGTAATCTTCAACACTGTAATAAGCCTTCGACATAAGTCTGCGTTTAATAAAAGATTTAAATTTATTTATTGATAATTCAGTAAACTTTTAGGTAATTAATTGTAAAATTTAATACCATAGCATGCAAAATAATTGTTTATTTTACACACCCTAGTAGGGGGCACTATAAGCTAATAGTTATTTCTAGTGTTTAAATTATGTTTATCGCTTATTTTACTGTATAAATTATAACCTTGCAATAGCCAAATAATATGAAAAGAAATAATTGCGGCGCATCCAATTCTCCTTTAATAATATTTTTCTCTATAGTATAATAAATCTCTAGTTTGTTTTCAATACTTCAGAATGTTTACGCAATTAAATTGATTCTCGTTAATACCATTGACGGTCGCCACGTCACGTGCATCACTTCCTTCGCATAAATGCTCTCAAAATGTATATTTTATCCGAAATCAACTTCCAGAGAAGTTTTAAATCTTAAAGGCTTAAAAGAGGAGTTGAAGAATTGGCTAAAATACTTAGGGTAAGATCTATAGAGCGAAGTTAGACTTTACTTACGTAAAACTTAGCTGAGTGTCATAAAACGCGAATTTGGCTTTTGCATTGGGCTAATTTAGCTTAAGCTCAGCGTAATTTCAGATGCCAATTGACTATAAAAACAAAGCAAAAGGTGACGGTAAGTTGTGCGTTAGTGCTGCACCATATGTGGTTAAAAAAATTAGACAATTTTCATTTTGACGGATATTAAAATTTAATATAATATGTTCAAAAAATAAATTTTTTTTAAGGATGTACGAAATACAGAACATATACTTGTATACCAGAAACAATAAAAAACCTGTTAATGCCCACTTCTAGGTTGAGTCAACTCGACAGGTCATTTCTCGGCAGTTGCTTTAGATTTTAAAATAAGCTTCCTGTAAACATAATGGAAATATCTCCCTACATTTTATGGTTAAAGAACTTTATTCTCATTAAGAACAGAACATATTCACTAACATTTTCAAAGCTATAGGCTTAAAAATCTAACTAATTACATTATTTAAATGATAAATGCTTGGGTATAATACTCTTAATGAAATATTTTAATGGTACAACAGTTCGAAGTAGTGATATTTAGTGAGTATTGGATCATATGTAAATATGTATACATTATTTCTTGTTATTTTATTGAGATATTGTGAAAAGCTTATTTTATGACAATAAGGGACGAGACGAGCAGGACGTTCAGCTGATAATAAATGATACGCCCTGCCCATTACAATGCAGTGCCGCTCAAGCTTCTCGGAAAACCCGTCACATTGAGACAAAAGATGTTAAGTCTGATTTGCCAAGTTATTTCACAAGTTACGACTCCTGACCGAGACACAATAATGCTTACGCATTGCTGCTTCATAGCAGAAATAGGTGCCGTTGTGGTAACCATAATCTAGCCGTCATCCTGTACAAAGGAGCCCCCACTGGTAAAATATATATTCTTTCTTGTTATTTTACTGAGTTCTTGTGACAAGTTTTGTCATGCTCGCTTAAAATATGTCACAGCTTGTGGCGGCATCGTGGGACGGGTGGTTCTTACTTACTCGTGTAATTCAATGAGTATTTTTATTGCATCTCTTTACACAGGTTGTATTTAAAATGATTTGTAATCTTACATCTTCATCATAGAAATATAAAAATAAAATTCGAAAACAAAATTTTATGAACGATGCGGGACTCAAACTCACGACCTCTGGCGTTCCGTGCCAGTGCTCTAACCAACTGAGCCAACCGTTCGAGTGACGTATCGTCATAAAGTCTTGTATGCTTAGTTCAACTCTATAACTATCAGTAATATCTAGGCATACAGACTAAACGAATGTTCTAAAGTAGGCTTTTCGGAATAAATTAATAAAATAGTAAGTTAATGATTATGAATAAAAATTAATTTAATAATTAATGAACATGGTCAAAGAAGTTTTTTAATATAACATATTTTATGAATAAAGTTTCAGGAAGACATATTCACGAATATATAAAAATTTAAATGCGCTGAACACGGTGGCGTTTGAAAAAAAAAGAACTGCTATTCTATTTCACTAAAAATATTTCAGTGAACGCTTAATTGTAAAACTAAATTGAATATTATTAGTACATTACCATTTTAAATTAGTATTAAGTGACATATTTTGAGATTACTCGATGGATAATTTAATTACACATTTTCACATCGGGCTTACGTAAAATTTAATTAAATTCTTGATTAAATGAAAATGTTGATGCTATTGCTAGGAATTATTTTCACAATTAATAATATAATTCAATACGTTGTACGTGGAATTACTATCCCCTTAAAATATAATATGAAATGTTTGAAAGACTTTTCTTGGTCTGAAACCGCTTAAAATTGTTTACTCTTAAACTTACTGAAACATGAACGAATGATTTTGGGCACCTTCTAAGAATCATTGTAACGGGGGTGTCCATTATGATAAAAGCAAAAAAACTGTCGGGTCGAAGACGAAACGACCACTAATAGGATACTAGCGATAGCTAGGTACCGGGTTCGAATCGCGATAGGTGCAATCATTTCTATGATGAATATGAATGTTTGTTAAAGGGTCATGGATGTTTATATGTATTTATGTATGTTTAAGTAAGTATATTGTATTAAATATATGGTTGTCTTGCAACTCATAACACAGGCTATGCCTAGTTTGTGGCAAGATAATTTGTGTAAGAGTGTGTCAGTATTATAATTATTATTATCAATGTACAGGTGTGGACAGAAATCATCTCAAATATGGAGGTCATCCTCAGTCAAGACTGCGAACATCCCAGGAAGGTTCAGAACTTCTGGAAGACTTAGATTGAAGTGACTGACCATCGTTGTATGTAAAACAGACCCAATTGAGACTTTTAATTGTGGGAACAGGAACTTCCACACCATTCCACCATACCTTATAATTATGAAAAACAAAGATCAGCTAATAACTAATGATAAAAGATAGAAACAAGATAGCTTTCTCGTAATACAAGAAACATAATCTTAATTGAAAACAGTTCGTAAATAAAGTTGCAACTCAAGAACTACTAACAACTTCTGTAAGTTTTCTAGCGTAAAATACGAAACAAAGTAAAGGTGAAGTAATTTATATATTTTAATGAATTTTGAAACGAAGTACAATTTTTTCGCAGTGCAACTTTAAATGAACGCTGTAAAGGCTGAGTGCTACGTTCAGCTTTTCATTAAACTTACAAAAGAAAATTTGTAGCAAGCTTTAAAAATTTCAATGTGCTTGAAATATAATGACATGAACGCTAGGAAGGTGGTGAGAGGTCTATATTATATTTTATTTTTCATAACTTATAGTTTATATCTGACATATATAAAAAACTACGTTTAGAAAACCGACTTCAAAAACTGAAAAGTATCAAATAACTAAAAATTTAATTTAAATTAATAAAATATTAATATTTATGTGTGCTACCTATTGATAGGTTTTAAGTCAGTGCCAAGCCCTAAACAAAATAAAACTTAATATTATAAACAGCTTACTTAATGTAATTATTTAGGTTGTCTCGCCACGCGTGTCTGTCCGCTTGGGTTGTTTTGTTCTAGACGAAGCTATCCTGCTCAAAGTCACGAGTGGTGAGTGTAGGGACCTTTTTTACATTTGGCTTGGCACCGACTTCAATGCTATCAATATGTAGCACATACAAATAATAGTATTTTATTAATATTAAAGGTAAAGGTTTGCATAAGAGGTGTATGTATTAAATTCAATTTTTAGTTATTTGATACTTTTCAGTTTTTGAAGTCGGTTTTTTTAAACGTAGTTTATTTTTTATTTTTAACGTTTTAGTGTCAGTTTAAAATAATATATAATCAACTAGAATGAAATCTCCAGTAGGAACGAAAATTTTCATATAAATGTTTATAAAATGAAAACTGCTGGGCCAAACTGGGCATCTATTTCGCATCAAAAAAAGAAGAATTACGTGTACATAAATCGTAATCTCAGAGTAATCGGTGTACATACATAAAAAAAATACCGATTGAATTGATAACCTCCTCCTTTTTGAAGTCGGTTAAAAAGTGAGCATTTACATGTATGTAGTATGGTTGCCGTGACTTCAAAATAATCCAGCTTAAGTGTAATCATCGGTCTAGTATATAATTATGGTATAATTCACTACAATAATTAGTATTAAATCATCATTGTGCTAAACAATTTTAAAAATGAATTAAAAAGTGCTCATAGAAAACATAATTAAACAATTTAATGTACATTTTATTTATCTAAAACGGCTTTACTCACGATTTGTCGCAGTTGGTATCGACCATTCGGAGGTCCTTTATCAGGGTGAGTGTGGTAAGTTCGCAGTGATGTCCACGTGAACAACCAATAGTCATACAATAGTTTTAGTGCTTCTGTGCTCGTCATCACCGCCGGCGCACCCGTCGGCCTCCGCCATGTCAAGCATTTTGATACAAGGTTTTTACAGAAAACTTAAACCGTTCCTTAAACGTTTACTTGAGTTAAAAAAATAAATTAAACGAACTGTAATTCTCATGAGTTTTGCTGTTTTTTTTAGAGTAATTCTTATAATATTTTTATTCAAATTTTATTGTAAATAAAATTAAGTAAATAACTTATATTACTAACTTGTTCAATTAGGTCATATTATTATTTTAGTATGGCAATCCGCTACCACCTGGGATTCTCCGGAAGACCAGCACTGACCTATGATTAGTATTATGCTGAGGTGAACTCCCATTCTACAATTTTATATAAATTAATAATAAGTCTACTATTATACTAGGTTTAAGTTGCAAAACAAATTATTTTTCTTTCTTTCTTTCTTACATTCCTGTAACCCCTAGAGGACATCCCCAGTGAAACTCCATTACGATATATTTAGTTTCTTCTATGACGGTGCACCTCCAGGTTTGTTTTGGACAGCCGCGTTTGGGTTTTTCTTGAGGGTTCCAGTCTAGGGCTTGCCTCAGTATATTGTTGGAATCCCTTCGGAATGTGTGGTCCTCCCAGCTGGATAGGCTGAACAAAATTTTCTCTCCCAGAGCGCCATTTTTTTCAAACCAGTGATTATTCATTGACATCAAAAATAACTCTAAACTTTTGACGAAATAAACGACTTTTATGAGTAATAGTTATAGAAAATATATGAGATTGTTTTTATTATAAATTAGCAGCTATGGGTATTTTGTAAAACTGCTGAGCGCGGGATTTGCAAAGCTCTTGTCAATTACACAGAAATACCAGAGCTGGAATTCTGCCAGTACCATACACCAACTGCCTCGTGTCAATAATATGTCAGTCCTGAATGGACTGTGAAATATGGAGAATGCTAGGATTTTATCCTTTGTGTAGCTTTACTAAATTGCCAAACTGGCTATATTTAATAAGCAGCGGCTGTGGTACAATAGAACTGTTGACTCCCACCGATGTATTTTTGGTATTCAAATTCATGTACGTTTATTTGACTCTTTATATGGTCGGTAATGCTTTCATGACTCATGTTACATGACAGTAATAAATTTAATGATAAACCAATATCTAAAAGAATTCTTCAAAGGCCGAGCAACAAAAACTTTTTAATATCGAAGTTTTTTGTTATTGATCTAAATTGAATTTTAGCATTTTAATTACTTATGAAATTCTTGTCAGAAAAATATGACGATACGAGGGCGGGATGATAAGTAACTAGCCTAATAAGAAAACACTTAACTTTCCGTGATAAAATTAATTTTATTTTTCAACAAAGTCTCCGTGAACCTCTACGCACTTTTTCCAACTTCGTTCTAAGGCAGTAAGGCCTTCCATAAAATGATTTCTTTCGAAGCCTGCAAAATACTCTTTGACTTCCTCATTTGTGGCAAATTTCCGCCCAAAAAAGTTTTGAGCTTAGGGATTAAGTGGAAGTCTGATGGCGCTAGTTAATACTTGTACTTGTACATACTTGTGAATACGTGAATTTTTTTTGGCAAACCTGGTCATTTTTGCTAAATACATTTTTGAAGCTTATCTAGAAGATTAGCGTAGTATTCTCCATTTGTTTGACCTTTAGAAAGGTAATCTATCATCAAGAACAATATGTCACTCCTGAATGAATATCTGCATCCCAAAAGAGGGAAGCCATCACTTTTCCAGCCGACTTTATAGCCATGGCTTTTTTTTGAGTCCACTGTTTTGATTGAATTTTTATTCTGAAGTGTAATGATGAACCCATGTTTTATCTGTTGTTACAAATCGAAGTAAAAATCGGCTTTATTACTCTGAAAACGGTCCAGACTTTCTTTTGAGTTTTGCACCCGAATCCTTTTTTGATTATGCGTAAGCAATCGCGGCACCAAACGGGCCGATAACCCGTTCTCTTAAGATACCTGTAGTGTCAGCTATTTCAGATAATCGTCGATCTGCTAAAACCATATCATGTACTTTCACGACCACATTCGGAGTCGGACGGTTGGACGTCCGGGGCGGGTTTCATCTTGGACACATGTACGACCGCGTTTAAACTCAGCCACCCA
This sequence comes from Leptidea sinapis, assembly GCF_905404315.1. Lineage (NCBI taxonomy): Eukaryota > Metazoa > Arthropoda > Insecta > Lepidoptera > Pieridae > Leptidea > Leptidea sinapis. The sequence continues at coordinate 8,836,182 of NC_066298.1, forward strand.
GTTTTGTACTGTGGCATAAGAAGGAGCACATTCACCAAAACATTATTTAACTCGTCATAGATATCTTTTACGTTCATATGAAGAAACTTTATCACCGCTCTTTGTTCAATTTTATCGAATTTGAAAACAGTTGACGAATATATTTTCAAATGACAAAAAATCAATAAAATTTGCACGCCACCAGATTCAAATTTAGAACACAGGTGGCCAGAGATACGAATTTAAAAATAATATATATATATATATATATATATATATATATATTATTATATATATATATATATATATATATATATATATATATATATATATATATATATATATATATATGACACTGCTGTTTAAAAAGTTAAAATGAAATATATATATATATATATATATATATATATATATTTCATTTTAACTTTTTAAACAGCAGTGTCTAATTACTTCTCATCCCGCTCTTGTATTTTGTTTTCATTTCAAGATATTTGACACTTATTTAAAAAGTACATCAACGTGAGCAACGCCGTGAGTAAAAACTAGTTCTAGATTTTTTGATCGATCGGGTCACCTGTTGTTAAGTGATGACCGCCGCCCACAATCTCTTGCAACACCAGAGGAATCACAGGAGCGTTACCGAGGACAAACGAGGCAGTAACACCACGGCACCCCGCTCCACGCTCAACGTGGACTTTTGCAATATCAGGGGAATTCACTCCAATTTAAACGCCGTCCACCACCAACTTGAGACGGCACAGCCGGCCTTGTGTTTCCTTACGGAGAGTCATATTTAACGTTCCCCGGGTAAAATATTCAGCACAATTTTTTGCCTCATGCTGGGGTATGTGTGTACGTTAGGGAGGATATCTGCTGTCACCTTCTCAATTTTGAGGCAATTTTGAGGGTAGGGACCTGTCTACTCTCTGGCTGCGCGTAGATATAGAGGATCGCATCCGCATCTATGCGTGTGTCTACAGGTCCCATAGTGGTAACGCAGAAACCGATCCTCTCCGTTGAAATCGTAGTCTTGGGTGATTTCAAAGGGCACAATGCCGAATGGCTTGGATCACGCACCACAGACTACGCAGGGCGATCTGTGCATAATTTTGCATTGGCGTATGGTCTGTCACAATTGGTTGAGTTAGATCATTGCCTGGTCAGGACTGTAGTGCCTAACCGGCGCCAAAACGCAGACCACCAGAGACCCGCCGCGTTTGGCACTACAAGTCAGCAGATTGGGATAGGATGCGTTCCTTTTTGCATCCTACTCTTGGGGCAAGGTTTGTTTCCCTTCTGATGATCCTAGTGCCTGCGCCGTTCCAGTAGCCGATGTGATACTACAGGGCATGGATATATAATAATTTTTATACCAAGCTCTGTAGTACCAACTGGTGGCAGATCACAGCCCTGGTTCGATGCGTCACTAAAGCAGCATCTGACTGAAAAAAACAGGCGTATCGAACTTGGGTTGCGGCGCTGGGCACAAAGGATTTGAACAGTAAAGTTCTTAAGAGGAAATATAACCATGCCTCCAGATTTTTTAAGCAGTAAATCGCCCGTGCGAAATCGAAGCACGTCGTCAAAATCGGCGAGCAGCTTTCCTGTTACCCGACCGGAACATGCAAGTTCTGGTCGTTGTCGAAAGCTGCTCTTGGTAACTTCAACCAGCCGTCCTTGCCGCCGTTTCACATGAGAAATGACACCCTGGTCCATACGGCAAAAGAGAAAGATGATCTCCTTTGCGCTCTTTTTGCCTCCAACTCGACTCTTGACGACAACGGAAAAACACCGCTGACCATCCCGCGGTGTCAGAGCTCTATGCCTGAAGTACAGTTCAGACAGACAACTGTTAGGCGAGCTCTGTTTTCGTTGGACGTCTGGAAGTCGAGCGGGTCGAATGGCATTTCTCCAATCATGCTTAGAACGTGTGCCCCTGAGTTGACTCCGGTGCTAAGGCGTTTATTCCGGCCCTCTTATTCCAAAGGCATAGTCCCTGACTCATGGAAGTCTGCCTTTGTCCCTCCGATCCAAAAAAAAGGAGACAGTTCGGATCCAGCAAACTACAGACCTATTGCTATTACCTCCCTGGCCCCAAAATCATGGAGAGCATAATCAGCCGCCAGCTCTTGGTATATCTAGAAGGTCACCAGTTGATCAACGACCGACAGTACGGCTTTCGCCATGGTCGGTCGGCAGGAGATCTTCTGGTATACCTAACACATAGATGGGCGGCGGCTATCGAAAGCAAGGGGGAAGGCCTGGCAGTTGGCAGCACATGGCGCTCCTCTCAATACTTCCATCATTTGGGCTTCCCGAGAGCTTGTGCAAGTCGACCTCCAGCTTCCTCACTGGGCGCAGCATACAGGTCGTTGTCGACGGATATTGCTCGACCCCGAAGCCCGTGAATGCTGGAGTGCCCCAAGGCTGTGTGCTATCTCCCACGCTGTTTCTTCTGCATATCAATGATATGTTGGACACATCCAACATACATTGCTATGCAGACGACAGCACTGGTGATGCCGTATACACGGGCCATGCAGGTCTCTCTCGAGAAACCGTCGACCAGTGCCGGGAGAAACTTGTATCTTCTATCGAGTCCTCTCTTGAGAAGGTCGCGGTATGGGATAAATTGAACCTTGTCCAAATTATCCCCCAGAAGACTCAAGTTTGCTTAAAGCCTCCTTCCTAACTTTCCTTAAAGCCTCGCCTAGTATCGGAATACTGGGTCTCGAAATCTCATCTCTGGCCATCTGGAGGGCAAAGCCAAATAGACTTCGAAGAAGCTGGGCATCATCAATAGAGCACGGCAATACTTCAAGCCGGCCCACATTCTAGCGCTCTACAAAGCGCAGGTCCGGCCACACATGGAGTATTGCTGTCATCTCTGGTCTGGCGCACCCCAGTATCAGCTTGATCCATTTGATCGCATGCAACGCAGAGCAGCTCGAATTGTCGGGGACCCAGTGCTCTGCGAACGGCTGGATCACTTGGCGTTGCATGGAGACGTAGCTTCATTGTGTGTCTTCTACCGCATTTATCACGGGGAGTGTTCCGAAGAGCTGTTTAACCTGATTCCTGCCGCCGAATTCCACCTTCGCACGACACGCCACAAGTTAAGATATCATCCCCACCATCTGGATGTGTGGCGGTCCTCCACAGTGCGGTTTTCAAGGAGCTTTCTTCCTGGTACTACAACGCTGTGGAATGAGCTTTCTGGTGCGGTGTTTCCGGGACGATACGACATGGGTACCTTCAAAAAAAGCGTGTACACCTTCCTGAAAGGCCGCAATACTCCATGTGTGGCTGGACCTGCGCTTTGTAAAGCGCTAGAATGTGGGATATTAAGAAAAATACGATTAACGTGATTTTAAAAAAGGCAAAAGACAAACTACATGTCAGACCATCGATCGGCAGGTTATGTTAAATGTAGGTCCCTTGCTAGTTGCCAGCCACGCGTCTCAGTGATAGACTGATAGACTGTTAAGAAGGAAGATGAGACCGCCGTGTCCATGGACTTGGATCCCATTCTTGACGTTGTTGGCTCGGTCAACGGAGCCCACTATTTCTTCATTGATGACTCAAATCAAAGCACGTCCTCAAAATTGGCGAGCAGCTTTCAAGTGACCTGTCTGGAACACAAAAATTCTTGGCGTTGTCATAAGATGCTCTTGGTATCTTCAACCAGCCCATCACTTACGCCGCTGCAAATGAAGCGTGACATTCTGGCTGATACGGTTTACGACAATGGACAGACATCGTCGACCATTACGCGGTGTCAGAGTTAAAAACCGCATGAAGAGACAGAAAGCGGTTCAGTGAGTTCTGTTTCCTTTGGACGTTAAGAAGTCGAGCAGGGCATTCCGCCCATCGTGCTCAGAGCGTGTGCACCTGGTTGACGCCGGTGGAAACGCGCTTATGCCTATGATTATCACAGTTTAAAAGGTGTGAAACTCATGGACGTCAGCCCTTGTCCATCAGATCCCAAAAAATCCTGTCCGAAAACAAAAGATTTTATCTCGGTAGATGAAGATAGCACCTAGAACCATGTCGCTTGTCGCTCGATTAAATTAAAAAAGAATAGGGTGGTAAAATCGAAACTACTACTGAAGCGGTACGCAAAGAGAGGGCACAGAAAAATTTTGTTTAAGGATGAGAATTTTTTACGATTGACCAACATTTTGAACACCAATTGAATAACTACGTGGACGGCCAGATCTTTTTCTGTCACAAACAGAGGAAGTCTCATTGTATCTATTACTAGCGCGGTACACATACATTTTACTTATACCAAGCGTATGGAGAGTTTTAAAAAATCATTTAGCTCCTACTTTGTGTATTGCAATCACAGCGATTCGGTCTTCTTTATCACCCCACTTCTTTTAATATCGCAAAATATTGTACAATGTATTGGCGACAACATGAGAAAATTCAATGAACACTAATGTAAATATGACAGATTCCAAATTCAGATGTAATATTTTGTTTATTTTTAAATGTAACAGTTTTTACAGCCAGACTTAGTATATACATCTTATTTTTAAATTCGTAATAACAGATTTAAAAGCAAAAGAAATTTTACATCCTTATATAAACATTAAAACTATTTTTTACAATGGATAACCATAAGCATAATCTTATATTTATAATAATATAAAAAAATAATAAATAAAAAAAGTTTTAATAGCCAGTGAACAATACATGGATGTAAAATGAAGCGAGAATATTTTTAACATGTAAATTGCTGTGAGCAGCAGAGTTGCTAATGGAATTATTCAACTTCTAACAGTTTCAACTCAAAAAATAATACAATTTTCATTCTACATTGAAAATGTAGTTTCTGCAGTTGTGATTTATAATATTATAATGAAATTGACGTAAATCCATCAGAAATGTAACTGTTTACATACTAAAATATTTTAAAAAATGCATTTGCTCTCGCATTTTCTTTTCATTTATCAAAAAATCTTTAAATTTATTTGTTGAAATATCTGAACGCCGGCTGGCACGTTAAACTACTAGCAATTCCGTATTCTACGTGTGATAACTATTAAAACAACAACATAGCTATTAACAAGTTTTTTGATTAAAACAAATATCACATGAAATTCATAATATTATAATCCCATTGATGAGGGAAATCACTTTATAATTAGCAAATTGGTACTAGATTTATAACATATTCCCTTTGACATAAATTTCATATAACTTGGGACTTATTTGATACACAGCCAGGAGTTTCCATTCAAAAATTAAAGAAAATACGTTTGTAAGCATATTTTAAAACATATTATAAGCCTAAAAAAAAATTGTTTCATTTTATAATATAAATTAAGTTTGTTACTGCTAGTGACATTTTTAAAATAGTTTTCAATCCAAATTTTATCAATTCTATATATAAAAAGTGAAATTGAATGTTAAGTCAGCTCATGTAAATATAAGCTTGTTATCTTTATTAAGCATCACATACACTCACAACATTCTATAGTTACTTTCTCTTTTTAAATAGAGGAAACTAAGTAAACAGCTTAGAGAGTTATTTACAACTGAAAAATAATCTGAGTTACTCGAAGCGCGTAAGGAAGTCTTGCTGCAAAAAAGCAAAATCCCCCCGTTTTCAAAGATGGAGGCCTCTTATTGAGAGTTTCAAGTGTCCCTGTTTGTTACAATCTCAATCCATCAGTCACTTGTATGCTATCAATATATCGGGTTGATGGTTGAGCTTCAGTCCATCTTTTATTTGTATGAGTGCCTTGGTTGCATATATTGTAACCAATATGTTATGTTTTTTTAAAGTGATAACCCTCACTTCTAGGATTAATACACAAATAAAATTTTGAAGAACAAAATTTTATGAACGATGCGGGATTCGAACTTTTATTTGTGTATTAATCCTAGAAGTGAGGGTTATCACTTTAAAAAACATAACATATTGTTTAGATTTACAAGAGCGATATCTCAAGTCATTTTCCTAATATGCAAATATTGGGGTTGAGCAGGTTATCAACTGTAAAGTAGATCCTGTAAATGAAGCCACAACCTGAGAGTTGAAAAAAGCAAACAGAATTTTATAACGAGGCTGTACTCAAACGGTTAGCTCAGTTGGTTAGAGCACCGGCACGATACGCTGGAGGTCGTGGTTAGAATCCCGCATCGTTCATAAAATTTTGTTATTAAAATTTTATTTGTGCATATATTGCAATTAAATTGAATATAAGAACCTGTAATACCATTCTGTTTTGAAAAGAGCAACCTTAGAGTTTCTTGCTCGTTCTTCTCTAAGGAAATCTGCCTTCCAAACGAAATGTATGAAAAAAATGCCATAATTCAAGTGTAATGCAATTTACCCGCGAAATACAGTTGATCTTTTATTTGTGCCTCTTAATAATATATTATTCTTAATATTCATTAATAAATAGGGCAAAATAACCATCGCTAGTCGGAGAACGTTTACAATGGTTCATTACTGCGCCACAATTTAAATATCAATACGTCGTTATTTTATATTCATTGTGGACATTGTGCTTTAGTATTGAAATTGTGATTCATATCTTTACTTTAAAATAAATCCACTTATAAGTTGATTTCATAGTCCATCTGTATGCCAAGACCGATATTACTAGAAACATGTAGAGTTAGATGATTATAGCTTCTAAATTAACATCATCGAAAGAAAGGGTTACTAATTGAAGAGTTAAGTTTAAAAAAAAACGCATATAATTTAAAACTTGTTGGGACTTTCCGTTTTTTTCATGAACGGAATAAACGGGCTAAGGGCTCATGGGATGGAGGGTGGTGATGTAACTGCCCATGGATATCCACAACAACAGGTATCAAGAGATGCATTGCCGACCTTTAAGATGGGAGTATGCTCTTTTTTTTAATTAGCCAGTAATTTATTCCACAAAGTGGATGTATGAGGCAAAAAGCGCGGTTGTGGAATGCCAAACGTCAACGTGATGCGGGTGGTATTTTTCATTTTGTTATAATGCCAGATGGTGGGATTCGGCCGCCGGAATCAACCTGAACAGTTTCTCTGAGCAGTACCGGTGATAAAAGCAGTCAAATCAAGGTTGTGATCTGACACCGATAGGACCGAGGAGGATGGAATGAAGAGTTCCATACCTCTGAGTACCACATCAGTAACAGTGTCAGCAGCGGCATATGGATCATCAAGCGAAAAACAGGTACTGCCTCCACGGGTAGGATGCAAAAATATACTGCATCTCATCCCACTCTACTGACCTACAGTCCCAAAACACGCGGACTGTAAGAAGATGTATTACCATCAGATCAACATCTTCTCGTCTCTCTCTTTTTTTATAAAAAACACACTCTGAAAAAATCCACTATGTAACTATTTACGTATATGTTCTTGAGATACAACCCGCTGGTAGAAAATACGTACGGATGGAAGAACAAATTGATGGACAATGGTAAATGGAGACTTTGTCATACAGTTACCCACCCCTACACCAACCTAATCATGATCACCCTAAGAGCGGTTTCGCACTACGTCCGATCCGAAACCGATCCGTACCCGTGAAAATACGTCGTAAACTATTTCTAAAGATCGACAGAAAAAAAAACTGATGAAGGAAGCCGTATGGAGTGCGTACGGTGACACGGATCGGATGTATTGTGAAAGCGCTCTTAGTAATGAAGAGAACGCTTCCACTAATTATAATCTGAAATATAATAGCGTTTCTGAAAGAGATAATAATATAGGAAAGTGTTAACTTTATCCAATTCTGCGAACTATACGGAACTTTGATCCATGCTTATGGTAGACTTCTGTAATAATATTAAAACATCAACTTGAAATCTGCTTATCCACATTATAAAATGGCGAAATTAAGCAATCTGGAAGCAGACCCAGATAATATCTCAACTGAGAAATGTAGCGTGACATGGGTGTAAACCACTGACCTGTATAAATATCATTGGACAGGCTGTTCCATATGTTTGACAACTAATTTTTTGTACCTATTTCAAGCGCCACTTGCGAGCGTCCAGAGAACTAATTTTGACGTATAATACAACTGGCTGCGAAGAAACGTACAATTCTCTGAAGTATTTTTGAATTTTGAATTAATTTCTTTCGTTTTCCGTGTTATTTATGCTTCAGGAATCAACGTAGTACACAAAATTTTTTGTAAATTATTTACCACCATCTATCGAAGTTTGCTTAGATTGTCATCACTAGTTTTAGTACCGCAGACTCTCGCTAAATGGCCAACAGGACCAAAATGGCGAATATCAAACAGGCACAAAAGCGCTTTGACAGCCGCCAGTCTAGTGGTATATAGTAGAATTCAGTGGTGTTAACATAACCAACATTTGAAAACGAATGCAGTACTACCCTGAACGATCATTAAAACATGATGTTGACTGCCAAATAAACGAAGTCTAAGAGATAACCCATTCCTGCATTACCCCAAAAGGATTTTCCTACATTAATGATCACAATTATCTTTTGAAGACACCAATGGAACATGCTCGACCTCATTTCATTCCCCGTGGTACGTACAGGGAAAATATCATAATTCAAAAGCTACCTTTTAACACGGGTACGAGGAAAATTACAAAAGTGGAAACATTTCGTCAACATGTTGATATTTTGTAGGGCCATTCAGGAACGGAAACTTTCTACAACGTGTGAATTATATTATGAAGCACACGAAAATATTTTTCGAGAGGATCGACTTTAAGAAGAAAAAGTTAGCTAACTTCATATATTACTTTATTGCCTCTTAGGATTATGAAATTTTATTGTCCTAAGCCTAGTTATGTATCACGAAAATTGAAGTTTAAAAATTTTATTATTTTTATTGCAAGGTGTTAGGAAAAGCTACAATAACACAAAATACGAACGAAAGAAGTTAATAAAATGTGCTTCCTCAAAACACCCAAAATCTATAACTCAATAAATGTAAACAAAATAATAGAGTTAGCATCTAGACCGCAATAGTACGAAATATTTTTTAAATCAAAATTTAAATACGATATTTTTGAGGTAGCAGTATCTATTTAAATAGAATAGTCAATACATACAACAACGTATTTAAAAAAGCAGGTTTAGATATTTACAAACAATCCGCTTAATTACACGAAAATTAAAAAAAAAAATTTTCATCAAATAGAAAAGCCTTTTTTAGTTTTAACTTTGCATTGCACGATTTCCTTTTTTCTTCTTGTTTTATTTTATATTTACTCTTACATTGATATATTTAATAGTTCATGTTGAATTTTAATTGCATTACTTTTCAGTTGTTTAAATTTTTGTGTTTTTGTTGTAATATTTTGTAGTAATTAAAGTTTTTAAAAAATGTATTGATTTTCATTTCATTTTACATGTTGAGTTAGCCTGTGAGGTAAACATACAATTACTCGAATTATATTAAATAGTTTGCTTTAAAATAAGCAATATTATTGTATGCAACGATGGCGTTGTATGAAATGAATAAAAATTTAAATAAATATACTTATTTACTTAACATGAGTTTGTCATTGATTTTCAAATGCAGCAGTTCAAAATGCATAAAAGTCTTAGCATAGGATTGTTCATAAATATTGCTTATGACCAAGGTTCAAACTGTATAAAATCAAAAAAAAAATCATTTGTTACATATTAAACAGACTCTTGTTAAACATAAATTTATAATATAAAATTTAAGTGTATTTTAATATGAGACAGCAAACGTCGCAATAGCATATGTCGGTGTCTCAGTGAATCTTACATCTTTGCGCCCTTTGGTTTTGAGAAACTGTTGAGAGGCCAGTGGCCCAGAGGCGCGGAGAATGTACAAACTACTACCTTCTTGCCTCAACAGGGCAACTGGCAACACAAGCGCTGGCAGCTATTTCGGTCAATGGATCAGCCTAGCTATCGCGGAAATGCTGCCAGTATTTTTGGTACACTTCCCCATAATGATAACTTAAATTTAATGTAATCATAGTATTATAAATATAATTATAAGATTTGTTTTGTTTTATTAAATTATATTATTATATAAAGAGAAATATAAGTATTTATACTATAAACAACATTTTGATAAATAGATTTCTATTAACAATTGAAAATGAAACCTGTGTAGGTGAACAGAAAAAGCACTGAACAAAGTTGAATCCGTTTTAAAGATAGTTCGGTTGAAGCTTTTAGTGCAAAAAATACCTTACTTCTTTCTTTAAAAGTTTCCGGGAACTAAAAGTATCTTATCTGGAGAACAAACTGGACATCTCCTGTCCAACTTAACCGCCTAACTGAGTAAAGCAGTTCATGCTGTAATAAAAATAATGTGACGTTATTTTAGAACTACCCACAAACGTAAATTTTGACATAGTTTTCATGTAGACTTAGATAAGTTAATGTAGTGTTAATATTTTAATGGTTGATTTATAATTATATAGGTTTATTCACATCATTTAAATATCCAGATTATACATAACTTAAAATAATAAGATGAAACTTAAGTAAAACGGGTATTAATAATTGTTTCCTATTAATGTGTGTTCTATTTAAATTATATACTTCAATTTTACAAAAATTGATTGGCATTGTTTCGACTGGGAGATCAGAATCAATGATTGATATTGATAGAATGAAAATGGTTTCTTGTTCATTTACAATTGATTGGGTGGTATTAGGTTTTGTTGGATTGTGGATAAAAATTGATAGTGTCGATTAATTTAATGAAAAAAAAAAAAAAATAAAAAAACTGCGCTCTTCATCTTGAGACATAAGATGTTAAGTCTCATTTGCCCAATAATTTCACTACCTACGGCGCCCTTCAGACCGAAACACAGTAATGCTTGTACATTATGCTTCACAGCAGAAATAGGCACCCATAATCTAGCCGGTATCCTGTGCAAAGGAGCCTTCAATTGGTGGGATTGTACTGATTGCTTAAAAATAAATATAAGATACTACTTTTAAATAATTCCTTAGCTTTTTATTACGTGAAAACTTAGAGACAACATTTATCACGTTCATAATAAACACATACGTGCTTCCACCACAGTGATATCGTGAGATATGACGTCATTAGCCGGCCACGTTCGATACTCGCTGCGGTCCGAGATATTGCACAAACGTATTGAACGTGAACAATTTACTGATGGTGCTGTAATGCGATTAAATTGATGAAAAATATTTTTAAGGTTTTTCCGTGGACACGTATCATTATCGGTACGGGGTTAAAGTATTTTTATTGTAAAAAATAATGATATGAGGTATTTAACGAGGTTTTAATTATTATTATTATTCTTGTGAACATTTTTCTTTATGAAAATACGGGACAAGACGAGCAGGACGTTCAGCTGATGGTAATTGATACGACCTACCCATTACAATGCAGTGCCGCTCAGGATTCTTGAAAAACCCAAAAGTTCTGAGCGGCACTACAATTGCGGTCGTCACCTTGAGACATAAGATGTTCAGTCTCATTTGCCTAGTAATTTCACTAGATACGACGCCCTCCAGACCGAAACACAGTAATGTTTACACATTACTGCTTTACTGCAGAAATAGGCGCCGTTGTGTTACCCATAATCTAGCCGGATTCCTGTGCAAAGGAGCCTCCCACTGCTAAGTGGTAATTATCTTTTATACAATCTTTGTAGAAGTTTCTTAACATTATGCTTTTTTTATGATATCGAAAGGTGCCAGCGTTTGATAATTAAAATGATGAATGAAATTTAATGATATGCTATTGGAGTTAAGTATTGAAATAAATTGAGAATGCTTAAAGAAATAAATCAGGCTAATCTGTTTACGACTTGCTTGATTCGGTTACAGTAACAATACAGTCGCTTACCTTTTCAATTGAAAACCTCTATAGCATCGTTTTGAATTGAAAGTTGATGAAACGAAAAAGCGAGACAGTAAAAAGAGACAAACACATAAATTCATAAGATTGTATTACTGTAAATAAGAGTTATAACTTCGCCGTGAAATAAAACTACTTCAAAATGTGCGATCAATACTGTATAGAACGATGCTGAAAATATATCGACACCGAATTACGTTTCTCAAAAAGCTAAGAGACGTCGGAAAGATGTAGATATTCGATGTGAAAACTTCTTTAGCGGCTTTGAGCACTATTCTTGGGATGGGTAAAAAATGTTAAACTCGCGTCAGGTCACGTGACCTGATTGGAAATTCGTAAGACAGTCGTTGAAATTGATTTTTCTGAGAGATAAACTTTTAATTGTAAAATAATTGTCATAGTTCTTTTATAAATTTTTTATGTACTTAACATAAATTGTCATTATTGTGGCCATATATAGCACAATAAATGAATATTGTATTTAACCACATAAATGCTAATACTTTTATACTGATAAATAAAGCAATTCGTGCGAAATTGCACTCCCGGAGTGAAACCCGTATTTTTTTTGATGTTCTTGCTTAATTAAAACGAACATATTAGAAATATGCCAAAGGATATTCATAATTTGACTTTGTATGGAGAAACTTGATTTTGAAAAAGCAGCATGAAAGTCATATTATGATATTTGAACGTTTTTTTTAAATAAAAATAAGGGACGAGACGAGACGATGATCAGCTGATGGTAATTGATACTCCATGCTAATTACAATGCAGTGCCGCTCGTGATTCTTGAAAAACCCAAAAACTCTGAGTGGCACTACAGTTGCGCTCGTCACCTCGAGACATAAACTTAAGTCTCATTTGCCCAGTAATTTCACTAGCTACGGCGCCCTTCAGACCAAATCACAGTAATGTTTACACATTACGGCTTCAGAAATAGGCGCCGTTGTGGTACCCATAATCTTCATAATAGCCTCCAACTGATGAAATTTCTTAGTAAATTTTTCAGTTTCAATAATAATGTGGTACCTTTGCGAAGAAAATTTTTACAATGTTTAAATTAATTCTGATGTTTTAGTGAACGTATTTATGTATGTTACATTATATTGAAACCAAAAAGAAACTATTTACATCTGGAACACATTTCAAAACGTCAACGTAGTACTGAAAACACTGCTCTTAAATGGAACATTGCTGACTTGACCCTTGAAGTAGGGAAATGTTCGAGCATTTTTACTTCAATTTCTAACCACTTCTATTTCTCATTCATTTGCAAACAATACTATATTGCCAATTTGCCTAACTAGACTATAAGCCATGAACTATGAAATTGGGAAAGATTATGCCAAGTTAGACAAAACGCAGCAACAGTTAGTTATACAAGAGTATTTCTTTTTGTACGAAATAATATTTTCTTATTCTCAACTTAATCACAATATAACTATAATTTGTGCAATAATTGAGGAATACATGTGTAAGTCAGGCCTCACGCCAGACATAAATTTGGGTATAAAGCTTAACTTGGCACCATATTTAAGGCGTGCCACGTATCTTCTATTTTTCAAATTGAAATATTTTTATGAATGATTGTTAACTATTTTTTAACAACTAAAGTTGTGGCTTTACATAATGTATATTTTAGGTATTCATCGTTCAACATTTATATGTAGAAAAACCAGTGTAGGAGATAGCATGCTGCCTTGGAGAACGATAGTATTCACGACCTTAAGGACTGGGCAAGAAGCTTTTAAGCTCGCTCACCAGCTCACTCAGCTCAAAACTCAGGAAGCTCGTATTATGGATATTTTAAGAGAAACGCATTGCTGAATTCACGATCGAAGACTTTTACTATATACAGACCAACTGACAAGCCTTTTCCCTTACTTTCGATAGTCGCCACCCCATCTATGTGGTATACCAGAAGACCACCTTCCGACAGAAGAAGGCGAAACCCGTACTATGATCAACTGGTGACCCTTGGATATACTAAAATCTGACGGTTAATTATGCTCTCCATGATTTTGGAGAGCTGGGAGGTAATAGCAATAGTCCTGTAGTTAGCCGGCTCGAAACTGTCTCCTTCTTTTAGATCAGATATACTATGCTGACTCCCATGAGTCCGAGACTAAGCGTTTTGAATATTATGATTGCTGGTATAAGTCACAATTTACTGGTACCAAAATCGTTCTTGTGTCACAAGAAAATTCCACAAGTTTTGTTTCGATTTAAGAAAAAAATGCAATTGTATGAAGCCCTCAGTTTACTCGCACTTTTTTGTTTTTTTTTAAGGTATTTATTGTTCATTCAATACCCTATTTACCACACCGCTAGTCGGGAATATGAGTAAATAATACCAATTGATGGCCTCTTTTACAGAATATTAACATAGATGCATATTTTAGCTGCGAATTTTGGGACGTATGAATTAAAATCACCCTTTGAGCTTACCCAATATTATAATGACGATGCTTCGCGTGGTCGATCTACGAGTGCCCTGTGAGAGTGTTCTTCGCAGTATATCTTGCGTAGGTTTATTCACATTACATTTACAGACACAAGAGTGTCGAATAAACAAAATAATTATATGAATTTGAAAGCACAACAAACACATTGCCGGAGATGTAACCGGCTCCTCCCGCATAAGAGGCAACGGCGAGTTTTATTCGGATTAGCCTTTGGGCTTTGGCTATTGGGTATTCTACGTCCACTGACGAAAAAATATCAATAACAAAGCATTTGTAACTTGTAATTGGTAATAGAGACCTAAAACACGATTATTTATGTAATTACTGGAATGAATCGAAGTCAAAGAAAATAGGTTTATAGAAACTCTATCGAATCATCAATATTGTTTACTGTGTCACCAATTCGTAAATCTTCTCATGTTGAAAAGAATCGACAAGATACTCTACGATTGCCCTTTGAAATCATTATTTATTCTACAAATTGTTGTATTGTAGCTTAGATATAATAAATAACAAAAATATTTATATAAAATTATAACAGCAGCTATCTGATACTGGTGGATTTGCATGGTTTGTTTTCGTTCTAGTATTGGTTGTATGTCCCAATAAAGTTTTTTAAAAGTGAAAAGACATCTCTCAAAATAGAGAAAACAAGGGACGCTGTAGATTTGGACACAAAAGAGCGCTATTTTTCTGAGCATTGAACATAAGCGATCATACGGTAAAGAGTTTGCCGGGCGAATAGTATCAGATAAGTTACACCAATTCTGTTTTGTTTAAAGTCTGTGGACTCAAAATCTCGTCCCGGTACATCATCAAGAAACAAATAATAATAATTAGTTTTATTCGGACTTAACTTGGGGCGTACCTGACAGCTGTTAAGAATTCATGAACATGAAAAGGGTATAAAGTGATCTATTTCGTGACTGAAAACTCGATCGTCTTTTGATACCTTGCTCAATAAAGTAATAGGTACTCCCGATGTATTTTTTATTTATTTAAAGCCGACATTTCAATCCAATTGCATGAATCGTGGTCACCGCTGAATTGCGGAGGTGGCGAGAAACTCTTGAATCTGCCCACGTGGCGTCTAATTCATTATGCTATTTTATTCCCTAATTCACGAAACACACTACTAACGACGTATGAACGTCGTGAGTAGTGTGTTAAGTAAGACCGGAATGAATGGTCATTCGGGTCTTTTTGTTGCAATTGTACTGCAATCTCGTGGTCTCACTCTGACTGAAATGTAATTGGATCGAAATATCAGCTTCAAATAAAATATATATCGTGAGTACCCGTCATAAAAATTACTATGTTAAAGTTCCGCCATGATAAAAGTTTTAGAACATACCCTGCTGAATATACATATTATCTTCAATATTTTAAATTGTCCATTAATTCTTCAGTTCTTCTTTGGTATAGCCATTAACTTTAAAAAAATAACGGTTTGCACTCCGGGAGTACCGGCAGAAGTGAAAACTTAAACATTAACGTTGTGCATTTTTGAATATTTTGGATTGGTAAGGGAAAATTGACACGAATTGCTTTATTTATCAGTATAAAAGTACTAGCACTTATGTGGTTAAATAAAATATTTATTTATTGCGCTATCGTACACATAGATAACAATTTATATTACATAGAAAATTTTACACTTCAGAACTATTACAATTATTTTACATTCAAAAGTTAATCTATCAGAAAAATCAACTTTCATCCACAATTTCAACGACTGTCTTACGAATTTTCGATCAGGTCACGTGTCCTGACGCGCGTTTAACATTTTATACCCATCCCACGAAAAGTGCTCAACGCCGTTAAAGAAGTTTTCACTTCAAAAAGTGACAAGATGACCTAGATTTACACTTGATGGTAAGTCATACGTCTTGCCGTACCGCTCAGGATTCTCCATAAACCCTTGAGTTCTGTCAGTCACGTTCAGTCACTTTGAGACCATGTGAAGCCTTGATTAGTATAATTGACAATTTTGTTACTAAACTACTAAATAACAAAAGCCAATCGAAGTGTCAGACAGCCCTTGAAGTATTTTCTTAGACATACTCCTATTTTTGAAGTTTCTGGCGTTCACTGCATTGTATAGAATATGTACTCGATTTTATGTTATTAGGGTGACTTCAGTTACAGTACTCTATACAGTTGACGACTGCATTAGTAGTATAGACTTTAAACCAATGCAGGTGTGATTTTTTGTTGAAGTTGAAGATTTTTTTTGTAGTATTTGATGTCACTTTTTAACCAACTTCAAAAAGGTTCTCAATTCGATCGGTATTTTTTGATTATTTGTGTACACTGATTACACTGAGATTTATATTGCGATTTTCGTGATTATTCTTTAATTTGATGCGCAATGTTTGACTTAAGCCCTATCAAAAGGTAGCACATACAAATAATAGTATTTTATGTATATTAAAGGTATACGTACGATTTGCATAAGAGGTGTATTAAATTAAATATCTATTAAGTTATTTTATACTTTTTAGTTTTTTAAAGTAATTTTTTTAAACATGGTTTTGTTCAGAATAAATTAAATAGAATAGTTATTTTAATAGAGTTATTCTAGCAGAATCGCTTCATGAGACATTTTTACCTATATTTGATAAAATATGAAAGAATAATGAACAAACAACCACTTTGTCAGTTTTAATATTAGAATAGAACAACGGCAAATGTATATCTTATTTTATTGCTCCACTTTTTATTTACATCATATTAAATATTGAATACCTTTATCTCAGACTTGGTTTTCGAAAAAGCAATAAAGAATCCGTGAATCTGTGAAATACAGTACGTAATTGTATGATACAATTTTCAATATGAAAGAAATAGAACGTAAATCTGCGAATAATAAAGAAGCACTTAGCGTTGAGAAAGACGGTTCACGTGAGAGTATTAATGGAGCACTCTTTAAATGAATGCATTATTTAATACGACTATTAACAATATTTTATATTGATTTGCAACATCTTACCTCTTATTTGCTATATAGTTTTTGAAGTGAAAAGTTCTTTAGCATCGTTGCATTTGAAAGTCGATGAAACGAAAAATCGTGACAATAAAACACAGACACAAACATATAAATTTATAAGATTTAAGTGGGAGAAAATGAGATAGGAAGCATTATACGGTGTTTTGGTACCAGGCAACACATGTATGACACGAGTATACGTTAATTTATTCTGACGTCATGCGAACGACGTATTACTACATGTACACCAGGAGAACATAAATATGGTAGCGGTTATAGTAACGTCTGTCACAGCGGTTGGAATCACGTGCCAATCTATTTTTCGTGAGGTACAGTTTAAACTACTGGACGCGCTGAAGCCTGTAACTTTCCAGCTAAGAGGGACAGCACACGAGCGACGCGGTTTAGACCAGTGCTGAAGCCTTTGAAAATGATAAAAAGTGAAAAAAAAAGTAGGAAGAAGTAGATAATAAAAAACTAAAAACTTTTTTTTTTAATTTTTCACATAAATTTTGTGGTTGTGAAAAAATTGTAAAAACTAAAGTTGTAATTTTTTTTATAACCTACAAATTTGCCATTTTACTTATTTTCATAGGATTAGCAGTTCTGCCGGGAATCGAGATAAGCCGTTTTTTACCTTAAAACATCCCCTATTTTCCACTTTCCGACATCAGATCACCCGTAATTTTTTTTTTCCTTTCATTTTTGTTATATTCTCTTCTATTTCCAATGGGTTTCATCCTACTATTATTTTTTTGATATCTAAAATTATCGACACTGGTCTAGTTGTCGTAAATATACCTTGATTAAGTTTAGTTAAGTCCCATTGTACGCTATTTTTGTTATATAATCTGAATATAAATACACACATCAAAAAAGTCTAAGCAACATGTACTTATTTAAATTTTAGGATGTCTTTTCACATTATAACGTTGTTTTTATTTTTAAAATAATATTTTTAGGATCCTATGATGTAAAAATAACAGCTGTTGTCTTTATAAGTTATTTTAATCACATAAATTAACAATATTAGAATAAACTGCAGAAACTAAGGTACATAAGAAACTAAAATTTTCTTAACAAAATGAAATCTCTAAAGAAAATGAATTTATTCTGAATGAATAGGATAATTTAATCCGCTGCCATTCAGAAATTGTCGGTAACGATTATTCATTGAATTCATGAGACTGTTTATGTCATCTTGCGGCATTCGCTCCCAATGGAATTTTAGCAAATCCTTCAGCTGTTGGGTTGTTGTCACTCCATCCAAGTCCTTCAAAAAAACTGGAGCATGTCCCATGCGTGCTCGATGGGGTTGTCTGGCGATTGTTCAGGCCAGGGCAATACCCGGACGTTCTCCGTTGCCAAGTATTGACTGGTTCGCTGCATTAACGTAAAATCGGAGCCAAAGGTTCTTGCAAATGGATGGACATAAGATCTGAGAATTCATTCAATTCCATTTACAAAAACGAGCTCAGTTCGCCTGTTCTTCATAATACCCGCCCATACCATAACTGGTGAGCCGCTGTATGGATGAACTTCCTGAATGCACCTGAGACTTTCAGTATTTCCGGGCTGACGGTACACTCGCACCCTTCTTGTATCAGGCCTAAACCCAAATCACGACTCATCGGAAAACATAATTTTATCCCATTGTTTCTGGGTCTATGTTCTGCGTTCTCTACACCATTCATTTTGACGAGCGCGATTCCCGTGACGTATCGGTGGGCACCTAATTGGGTGTCGAGCTCATAAGCCGTACTGGTGCAGTCGATTTCGCACAGTTTGGGGTCTTACATCAACACCACTTGAATTTTGTAGCCTTAAACTTATCTCTCGAGCAGTTAACATCGGCTGGCGGCTTGCAGTCAGTTGTATGTACTAGTCTTGCCGAGTGGTTGTACTCCTTTTACGGCCTGAATGCTGTTCAGCGGGCTCCCTTGTATTATTGTAGCGCTGCCAATGACAACAAATAACACTTCTATGAATGCCAAAACGCCGAGATACCTGAGATTGATCACTTCCCGCTTGCAACATCCCTACAGCTCTTTGCATTTCCTTTTGCCGTCAAATGACGTCGCTCCATGGCGTAAAGAATATCTAACAATTTTGTCGCGAACTTTATTTAAATGGTTGGTAAAATTATAAAATCAAGACTAAACATAGCAATAAAAACGCACTTAAATTCAAACAAATTAATTTCCTTTCATTTAATTTTATGAAAAAACAAAACAAAATCGAAATTTTTTTATAATACCAGCCAGTATGTCATCAATAACAAAAAAGTTTACATACCTATGCACTTTGAGTGAATAAACACTTAGAAATTAATTAATATAAATGGTAAATTTGTAATATCATGCATGTTGCTTAGACTTTTTTGATGTGTGTAGTAACAAATTGATAAAGGATTGTCATGTCGGCTAGGAGGATATTGTTCGTTTAAAGGACATTTTCTTTAAAAACATTTTCTAACTAAACATCTGTTATTTAATTTTTATTTACAAAGTCTCGTCAGCTTTTTTAAAATATTATTAATTTATTAATTTTATAATATAGAATTTCATTTATTCTTTCTTTATAACTAAAAAACTAAAATTACACTTAGGAACCGAAGACTTCTATTATCCACTATCAGTGAAGCCACTTCAATTCAATTTTAAGATAATTAATGCATAAAATTCTAAATTATGCAGATATTTCATTTAGTTAACATTTCTAGTATGCATTTGTTAATGTACAGACACATAGAACTTTCATCAACACTATGCACTATCACATCTTAAAGCACGTTTCACTTCACACATGATTTTTCAAGCTGAAATATTGCATACAGCGAGCAAAATAGAAAACGTGAGATGAATTTTTAAAATCACACACCTTCTGTAACTTTTTTATATTTTTGAATAAGACAGAGAGACTATATTTTAGCATCCTCTTAATGATATGAATATTTATTTATAGTTGAATGAAGACTTATAAACAAAGAAGGCTTACCATAGTAAAGTAGATTATATAGAGAATAATAAAGATGGTTATTGTTTTGTTCTGCGCAGGGCACCTTAAATGTTATAATATATTATAAAATAGGCTAAGTTCTTATATGATTTAAAAGATGGGCTGGGAGTTTCTTACCTTTATAGTTTTTTATGTTTCCGATTGATGTCACTGAACAAATATTCATAGTTTTAAGCAACAATTTATTAAATTGCAATTTCTAATATGACAATTATTTTTTCTAATTCATATTCTATTTTTAAGTTGTAGTTTTCACTTCTTCGTTGCCTGATCCGGTGAACAGAAGGAAATTACGTAAACGATTTTGCAAATATTGTATCCTACAGTTTTTGTAACAGATCGCACATGTTTCGTGATTGTTTAAGGTCGCTATCCCAAGAAATCACCAAAATAGCGCATAATTGAAACCATTTCTTAGTGGTTTACATAAATCTTTTAATTTTACAAAGCACAAGCACAGCAAAATTATTCATTCATTAGAATACCTACAATTAATTTCACCGTTTTATTCATAATAAATTTAACGTCGGAGCCTTCAAAGCTTGCGCTCCGGTAAATTGCATTCGAATAAGAATTTCCATAAAATTATTGAAATCAATTTTATTCTTCAGGTAATCTGTAAACATTTTTACTCAAATAAATTAGTATACTAAAGAGTTGGGATATTTATTTATTTACTATCATAGAAATATCGCAAATTCATCGGCTTTGTATGTTATAAACGTGTCAACTGCAAAAGCATTTATTTTATCAAAATTGATTCCTTTAGAGTTCTTTTTGATGTCATTTCTAATACTACTATCAATTCGGAAACAAATGGCGCACTGAGAGAGAAGAAGCGGCGCAAGAGACTCTCCCAGCATTCTTTCTTTGCGCTCTTTTTAATAAAATATACAATATTGTATTGTCACTGTTATTGCTATAAAATAATGATGATCATAATGCCTTAGGTAGGTATATTGTCACGTTCGACGTATATGACGAGAGTTGTCAAACGTCATATCGTGCAGCAACGTACATGACGAGAGTTGTCAAACTTCAAGACATTGATAATTTCAACAGGTTCGTCAGCAAGACTCGTAGCTTTAGCGTAACAGTTATTTATGCAACTGTTGTGTAATAAGGGGTATTAAGACACGAATGTGGATTTATCTCACGAGGCGAAGCCGAGTGTGATAATAGTATCACGTGAGTATTTTAATACCTAATTATCAACAGTTGCATACAAGACTTTATCTACACCCAGAATATGAATCCTCTAAAAGATTCTGCAACAGTTAGCTTACTGCTAACATTAAAACACCAGTCCTAGTAGTAACCTTACTGATTACATTCGTTACTGATTATTTACAAATAAAATAAGTACTAATGAAACAATTATTTAATTTAGTAGTAATTTACATTTTGTATAGTGCAATAATTAAAATTCACTCGAATATAATGTTCTTTTGCAGCGTTTAAAATTAATCGCTCATTTTTTGTAAACAAAACAATAAAAAAATCGAAGAAAAATGGCGGGGATTCGAATAACCTACTTTTTTTTACGGTGCGCGACGTTCTGGGCGTGTGGAGCGCGCGTAAACGAAAATGTTCTTTTTTTGAAATTCATACAGATACCACGCATCGAGCAATAATAATGTGGCTGTATGTTGAAACTCTTTGCGCATGAAGGGATAAAAAAAAACATAGGAGTGTTGTTATGAAATTCAGTACAACATTACAACACTCTTTTGGGTGATGTAATGGTTATTAGAACATTGGGTGTTTTAATGTTGGCAATAAGCTAACTGTTTCAGAATCTTTAATAGAGGATTTAAAGCATGGGTGTAGATAAAAGTGTTTACTTTAGACGCTGTAGACCCGGGTTCGATACACCTACCAGTGTATGGAATTTTTTGGGTTTTGTAAAGTTAATAGAAATTTCTAGTAAGCTCAGGATCAAATCGAACAGAATAAAAGGAATGCAAAATGTGTAAGCAGGATAAAAATAGTTAAAAGAATTTTCTAGTACTATTTAAATTTAAAGATGGAATGGGAGAATCATTTTGAAAATGTAACAGATCCGTGGGTATATAAGCCGTACTAAGTGTGGCCTACGGCAGTTCTAGTCTGACTCGAAAGTGTAAAGAAGAAGATGAAGAAAAGAAGAAGTAGTGAAAAGTGGAAGTGTTCCAAGAAGAAGATAGAAGAGACTTAGTTTTTATGCGGTGTGACGCGCCGAAGGTACCGCCGCCCACAAGAGGAACAGCGGCAGACCGGCGAAGTGCAAGTTCAGAAAAAGTGAACGCAAATAAAGACTCGTTCCTATAAGCCGAGTATTATTTTCAATCCCTGACCCACTCTCGTGTCAATTGGTGTCAGAAGTGGAATTGGAAAGATGTCATTAGTGCCTAGGAACGAGAAGGGAGTGACCACGCGAGCGGGAGCAGCTGCAGCAGCAGAGGACGAGTCACAAGAAGCATCCGGCTCTGGACTCAGTGCGACCATGTCTCCTGCCGTAAACATCAGCGCGCTCATGCAGTAGATGGCTGCCATGATGCAAGAGCAAGCGCGCCGACAGGAGGAGCAAGTGCGCCGACAGGAAGAGCAGCTGCAAGGTTTGCATGAAGGCCTCTCCAAGGAAATTTTATCCGTGGTGCTGAAAAACTCCGCCCGGATTGACGCTGTAGAAAAGGAGATCGCCCGGATTAACACTGTGGAAAGGAAGATGGGGGAGATGGAAGCAACCATTCATCAGCTCAATAGGAAGGTCGTGTGTGGGGGTCCTTCAGCCAACTCAGGAGTCACCTGCGGAATCGACCAGAAGTTTGAAAGTACCCACCTACAACGGCAAGGCTTCCTGGGCGGCCTTCAAGCTACAATTAGAGACGGTCAGAAGAGCAAGTGGTTGGAGTGACCAAGAAGCACACTCTGCCCTCACACTAGCGCTCCGTGACGAAGGACTTTCCGTATTGAAAGCACTCGGTGCTGGGAGGAGGAAGTAACCTACACGGACCTTCTTGACACGTTGGAGGCACGTTATGGCGATAAACACCTTGAGGATGTGTATCGGGCGCAACTTAAGGACCGTAGTCAAAGGGCCAACGAAACTCTGCAGCAATGGTCCGTGGAAGCTGAGAAGCTAGTGCGTAAAGCATATCAGTCATCGCCAGCTGCAATAGAAGAAATGTTGCTCCAAGTGTTCATCGATGGAATACGGGACGCCGAAGTAAGAGCAGCCGTATGATTAAGTCATCATACTTGCTTGAAGAAAGCGGTGGCACATGCGTTGGAAGTAGAAACGGCGCGCCACAATTCTCGGGCGTTGAGACTCCGCGAAATTGTACCAGCAGATTCCAGCCGAATGCCAGAATACAACCCGGTATGCTACGGCTGTTGGGAGCGAGGACACCTCAGGAGCACTTGCCCCAAACGTGAGCGCATAACGCAAGGTAGGAAGGATGCGACAATCTCAACGTCACCGCTGGAGCAACAGGAAAAGGCCAGAGCAGTGGGGTGGGCGCTGGCCGGTAAAACGACGACGGGGACATCGGAAGAACTGGTTTGGTGAAATACAAGATCGACGCAGGAGACACTGTTCCGATACGGCAAAGACCAAGACGTATTCCGTTTGCACGCGAACAAGCAGTGGAAGACATGATTCGGGATATGAAAGAAAATGGTGTGATAGAACCGTCATCGAGTCCATGGTGTTTTCCAGTAGTTCTGGTAAAGAAGAAGGATGGATCAACTAGATTTTGTGTGGACTATCAGCGTTTGAACGATGTAACTGAGAAAGACAGTTATCCATTGCCAAGAATCGATGATACCTTAGATTCACTTTGTGACATGACGTGGTTCTCTACTCTGGATTTGAAAAGTGGCTACTGGCAAGTCGATCTGGACCCTAAAGATAAAGAGAAGACGGCTTTTTCAACCGGAAAAGGGTTATGGCAGTTCAAAACAATGCCCTTCGGATTATGCAACGCCCCAGCTACTTTCGAAAGGTTGATGGAGCATGCGCTGGCAGGTATCTTGGGAGAAACCTGCCTTGTCTACTTGGATGACATAATCATTATGGGACGAAGTTTAAAAGATCATCTTGAGAAGCTCGAAAAGTCTTCGCAAAACTGCAGGATGCCAACTTGAAGTTGAGTCCAAAGAAATGTTCCTTCTTTCAACGTCAGGTGAATTACTTTGGGCACGTTATCTCGGAGCAAGGCGTTGTGACGGATCCTGCCAAGATAAGTGCTGTCAAGGACTGGCCGACGCCGACAGAAAAGACACATGTGAGAGCATTTCTATCTATTCTTATTATCGACGCCTTATGAAAGGGTTTTCCGATGTTGCTAAGCCCTTACATCGACTGACGGAGAAGAAAAGAGCCTTTTCCTGGGATGAAGAATGCGAACAAGCTTTCTTAGAGTTAAGTTAACTTAAGAAAAGACTATGTGAATCACCTATCCTCGGATATCCTGACACAGAGGGAAGATTCATAGTGGACGCTGATGTTAGCAACACCAGAATTGGTGGAGTACTATCTCAGAAGAGAGGAGATCAAGAAGTTGTAATTGCATACTTTAGCAAATCTTTATCGAAGCCGGAGAGAAACTACTGTGTAACTCGTAGGGAGTTACTGGCCGTGGTAAAGACATTACAACATTTCAAAAAGTACTTGTTGGGTCGCAAATTTCTCGTAAGGACTGATCATGCCGCCTTGAAGTGGTTACTAGAATTCAAGAATCTGGAAGGACAAGTGGCCAGATAGATTGAGCAACTGAAAGAGTATGACTTTCAAATCGAGCATCGAGGAGGAAAAATTCATGGAAATGCAGATGCGTTATCTAGAAGACCTTGTTCGATGGAATGCAAACATTGCATTCGTAAAGAGGAAAAAGAGAATTTTATGAGCCGGCTGATCAGAACAGATTCGATCGACGAGAACCAGTGGGAGGCTCCTACCAGTAGGAGGCTCCTTTGCACAGGATGCCGGCTAGATTATGGGTACCACAACGGCGCCTATTTCTGAAAGGCGCCGTAGCTAGTGAAATTACTGGGCAAATGAGACTTATCATCTTGTCTCAAGGTGACGAGCGCAGTTGTAGTGCCGCTCAGAATTTTTGGGGAGAATTCTGAGCGGCACTGCATTGTAATGGGCAGGGCGTATCAATTACCATCAACTGAAGGTCCTGCTCGTCTTGTCCCTTATTTTCATTAAAAAAAGAGAACTGGAGCAACGATGCAATGAGGAGAGCTCAGGAAAATGATAAGGATCTTCAACGACTTTTTCATTGGATAGCAAGTGGATCACTTAAACCAAAATGGTCTGAAGTGGCTAGACACAGTACGGCTACCAAGAGTCTCTGGGCACAATGGAACAGTTTGGTGATGCATAACGGGTTGCTCTGCCGGAAATGGGAAACCCCGCAACGAAAGGATTGCCATCTGCAACTGGCCGTTCCCAGGGAGAAGGTGAACGAGATCCTGAGAGCTTATCACGATGGTTCTTCAGGTCGACATTTGGGAATAAGAAGAATTCTCACAAAAATTAAGGAACGATTTTACTGGTTGCATTGCCGTGACGATGTGGAAGACTGGTGCTGAAAATGCAAAAGTTGTGCTGCTGTCAAAGGACCTCAGACCCGGAGCAGAGGAGCTATGAAGTTGTACAATGTTGGGGCTCCGTGGGAAAGAGTAGTTTGGATATGGCCGGACCGTTCCCAGTCACCAAATCTGGAAACCGTTACATAATGGTGGTGATGGATTATTTCACGAAGTGGCCGGAAGCATTTGCTCAACCGAATCAAGAAGCAGTCACCGTTGCGATGAAGCTAGTGAATGAAGTTTTCTGCAGATTCGGTGTGCCTTTGGAGATGCACATTGATCAAGGGCGGAACTTCGAGTCACAAGTATTTCAAGAAGTTTGCAAGAACTTGGGAATCCATAAAACCAGAACTACGCCATATCATCCACAGTCGGACGGGATGGTGTAGAGGTTTAACCAAACATTGGAGCGGCACCTGGCAAAAGTAGTGGACAGTCATCAGGGTAACTGGGATGAGCACATTCCACTATTTCTCATGTCGTATAGAGCCGCAGTACACGAGACGACTACGGTGACTCCTGCGTACGCTAATTTTGGAAGGTAATTGAGATTGCCAGCTGATTTACTCTCAGGTTGTCCATCGGATACTCCGAAAAGTATAACAGAATATGTGGATTAGTTACGGAATAAGATGATCGACATCTACGAGGAAATTAGAAGAACTGGACTTATGGCAAGTGAATGGATGAAGACGCGCTACGATCGAAGAGCTAATGATCCTAGTTTTCAAGAAGGAACCCAAAAAGGAACCCAGAAAGGAAAGGAAAAAAGATTTGGTTACACAATCCCAAAAGGCGAAAGGGGAAGTCTCCGAAGCTTCAACCAAATTGGGAGGGACCATACAAAGTAATCACAAGGATTAATGATGTGACTCTTAGAATCCAGCGTACCCCTCGTAGTCCCCCGAAAATCGTACATGTCGATCGGGTGGCTAAGTACTACGGAAGCAACGATGATCGGGACGATCATGTCTTAGTGTCGCGTAGCAACGCTTCGACGTACATGACAAATGTTGTCAAACTTCAAGACATTGATTATTTCAACAGCTCCGTCAGCAATACTCGTAGCTTTAGCGAAAAAGTGATTACTTTAGATTACTGTAGACCCGGGTTCGATACACCTACCAGTGTATGGAATTTTTTGGGTTTT
The DNA here is from genome assembly GCF_905404315.1 of Leptidea sinapis. Lineage (NCBI taxonomy): Eukaryota > Metazoa > Arthropoda > Insecta > Lepidoptera > Pieridae > Leptidea > Leptidea sinapis. The sequence goes on from NC_066298.1 coordinate 8,863,197, forward strand.
GTAAAGTTAATGGAAATTTCTAGTAAGTTCAGGATCAAATCGAACAGAAAAAAAGGGATGGAAAATGTGTGAGCAGGATAAAAATAGTTAAAAGAATTTTCTAGTACAATTTAAATTAAAAGGTGGAATGGGAGAAGCATTTTGAAAATGGAACAGATCCGGGGGTATATAAGCCGTACTAATCGTGGCCTTCGGCAGTTCTAGTTCTGACTCGAAAGTGTAAATAATAAGAAGAAGAAGAAAAGAAGAAGTAGTGAAAAGTGGAAGTGTTCCAAGAAGAAGAAGATAGAAGAGACTTAGTGTTCGGTGCGGTGTGATGCGATGAAGGTACCGCCGCCCACAAGAGGAACAGCGGCAGACCGGCGATGTGCAAGTTCAGAAAAAGTGAACGCAAATAAAGACCTATTCCTATAATCGGAGTATTATTTCCAATCCCTGACCCACTCTCGTGTCACTATGTAATTGGAGACAAAAATACTTTATCTTATGGTTACATAATCGGACACTATCGAGCGCGACGCTCAACAAAAGTGATATCCGTAGAAATAAGAATAGGTGACGTCCGATTGCGGGTGTTTCATCGAAGGGGAAACTGTCGTGACTCAAATACCTTGAAGTAGGCAGTAGTGAATTCCGACTCAGCCGCCTGTGAAGTTCAACCGGTACGTTCAATTGCCGGGAACAGTGTCGTCTCTTGACGCGCTTAGACGCACCGAATAGTGCGTCAAAATGTTACAATACAAGTAAAAAAACAGTAGCGAAGCTCAGCGGACTTGACTCTTTGCAATTTATACCTACGTCTGGGTCGAGCACTAGGGTTGGTACAAAACAAAAGATTGACGGCGCGAATGGCGCGGCGCTATTATTTTATCTCGGATAGCGACCAGTCTCGGTGGCCTACGGCGTGGCACTCAATAGTTTATCTTCCCAAGATTGCTTAGCGGCTGTGTAAATCGAATGCGTGTGTGTGTGCGTCGATTCGGCCACTCCAGTATAAAGTTAAAGTATTGTTCTATTACTATATTGTGATAACGTGGTAAATAAAGTAGTGAGGGCAGCGAAGGACTGATGGTCGAGGATCTTCTTCATGGTTTACCTAGAAATTCATCAGTTGATCAACGACCGACAGTACGACTTTCGCCATGGTTGGTCGGTCTGTCGCAGCCCAGTATCAGCTCGATCCATTTGGCCACATGCAACGCAGAGCAGCTCGAATTGTCGGGGAGCCAGTGCTCTGTAAACGGCTGGATCACTTGGCGTTGCGTAGAGACGTGTCTTCTACCGCATCTATCACGGGAGTGTTCCGAAGAGCTGTTTCATCTGATTCCTGCCGCCTGTGCATGACACTCCACAAGTTAGCATATTATCATCCTCGCCGTCTGGTTGTATGGCGGGTGGTGTGCGGTTTTCAAGGAGCTTTCTTCCTCGTCCTACAAAGATGTGGAATGTTTTCGGGACAATACGACTTGGGTACCGTAAAAAAAGCGCGTATACCTTCCTTAAGGGCCAGCAACGCTCCTGTGATTCCTCTGGTGATGCAAGAGAATATGGGCGGCGTTGATCACTTAACACTCGGTGACCCGTACACTCGTTTGTCCTCCTTTTCTATAAAAAAAAGATCTTAGGGAGATCTTTGTCACCATACTGCTAAAGAACAATACTTTAACTTCATACTAGAGCGCCTGAATCGACGCACGCACACTTACACACGATTTCACAGCCACTAAGCAATTTCGGGGAGACTATTGAATTCCACGCTGTACGTCGCCGATATCTGTGTTAAATTGTTTCGCGGCCACTTCTGGTTCGATTTTAAAATTTTTGAACTCAGAAAGCTTTCAAAATTTTCTAGGTTATTTCCGAAACAGGTCTTTGAATTTCGACGATTTCGATTTTAAAATTAGAAACAAACATGATTTATAAATTATTCTAAAGTAGCACACGCTATTTACATTTATTTAAAAATTGAGCCGATTGATTAAATCACAATAAGTTTTAATTCGCACGTGCCGACTCGTCCGATCTCCATCATCTGCGAGATCTGGCCCCCTGGCACGCGCGGCCACCTGGCAGCCACCGCTACCCGCGTGATCTCGTGCGGGACGAGGATGAAGAGTGACGTGTTTGCGCGAGCTCGGCTGATCGCCCTCCCTCTTCTTGATCGTCATGGCCAGCGCAAACCGGTGACAATCACCGGACCTGATACCAGGGCTGAAGGAACAGGCACTCCTTCAGCTCCAAAAAGATGACCTCAAAGGGGGGCACCCGCTCCCCCAACATATAAACCCTAAAATGAAGAAGACGGCAGCAGAGAGCAACCGCTCCCAACCCCAATGATCCGCCCGTGGAAACGGGCGGCGAGTGATCCTCATTCCCTTGTCCTGAAGTCCTGATCAGCATTCCCCCACCGCACCCACAGGGGCGAATGCTACTATGAGAGAAGACCACGACGTAAGTTTTAATTGTAACACTGCTATCAATCGAGAGTAATTCGACTGCCAGGTTCTTAGTTAATGAATTTGCAAATCAGCACATGTCTCTCATGTGACCAAATAAGGCGGTAATTCCTCATGTTTAAATGTGGCGCCAAATTCCAAAAGATTATTTTAATTGTTTTTGTTTGGATTCATTTTGTTTTGTTTTTGTTCATAGACTTAGTTTACCTCGCTTCGCTCAAATATACGCCGCAGCGAAGCGGTACGACGAGCGATTGCGACTAGTTATATAATATAATCATATCGATCATCTGACTTTGCAAAACGTTATTAATTGCTCAAAGTCTTTTCGGGTTGCATTAATAATCTTTGTCAACGCTTTCCAACAAATTCCGTCTCGTCTGACTATTTTTATGTTTGCTGTCTGCTTGATATTCGACCGTATTGTTTTGTTTAAAATTCAAAGCACAAAGAGTATAACGACACGACCGTTTGTTTTTATCACCTCTTCAGAAAAACTTACAATGAACTTACGCCATGAAAGAATATAATACACAAAGCATTCTTAACCTAAGTTCTTAACTATATGTAATGAGCAAAGTCAATAATCAATATTATCAGTAACTATAAGTAGTAATATTTTTTGTGTGCAAAAATTTAAATATAAGTTTTGCCGTGATTACAGATGAATCATACAGAAATTCTACGAATGATTTTAAAATAACTTAAGTTTAATCGAAGTCAATGAATTCGTTATTGTAGCAAAATTTAAAAATAGATAACTTATAAAAAAACACCTTTCAAAAAGTACGTTTTACTTTTAAGAAAATAATTTTCTTATCTTTTTCCCAATATGAAATGAAAATTTAAATATAAACTTCTCCTTATTTCTCATTATTATGGATTTTTGCAATTAAAAATATTAAAATATTCTAATCTTTAAGTCGAGATATTTTTTTCGATATGAAAGATAGCATTTCATATACTTTACATTTATGTCTCGCAAAAATTATCGTAAAGGAATTCATAAAAACAAGCCATTTACAAAAATCAATTTTAACGAAATGATTCGCTGTAACAGTGTGTCTCGTACTTTCATTGCTATAACCTGAAAGTGAACACAATTAAACTGTATGAAAACAAAACCCGTCCGCCTAACAAACATTGTACAATCAAATTAATTACCCACGTTCGATCGAGCAATCTACATTGTATTGAATTATACCATGAAAATACTCTGGTAAAAATAATGTTTGAAAGTTACTAAGTAGCTTTTAAGCTGATCGGAACATCAAGAACAAGAACTCAAAACCCATAAATGCTGGTATCGTAGCGCCGCTTCTTCTTTCACTCTCAGAGCACCATTTGTATCTGAAGCGGTAGTAGTATCTAGTATATTAGAAATAACATCAAAAAGAAATTCTAAAGGAATCAATTTTGAGCCATTAGAAACCATCAGTGATATCGGATAAGGCCGGCATCGACAATAAGACCGGATAAAAGACAATTTACGTGTGTATGTATGTTTACCTATAACTCTAAAGATATTATTGATTGAACTGGACAAGATTCTCGTAAATTATTCTCTTCATCTTCGAAGTTCTTAGATCTATATATGGTAAATTAAAAATAAATATGAATATTCTATATATTATGTAATCCGCGCCGTCTAAAAACCAAACTTTCCTTATTTCTCGCAACTTTCATTGTGGCGTTGTTTGTTAACTCAAAGAATTAAAAAAAAAACCTGTCATCCATGACGAGGAATACAAACATTCAAATTCAATATTTAAACATTTACACCTACAGGAATTGGAACCCGGGACCTTAGTTTCATAGTCAGGTTGATTAAGCGCTGGGACAAGGTCGTTTTATCTGTGTGTATACTCATATAATTTTAAATTAGCAATGTTTCACATAAAAGGGACGCCAAATTTTAACTAAAAGTTCAGAAGTATAAAAATAATGCAGCCGGTCCTGTGATCCCTTTGGTGTATCGAGAGATTGTGGGCGGCGGTGATCACTTAACATCAGGTTACACGTACGCTTATCCTCCTTTTCCAAAAAAAATTCACAGGATGTACTCTGCTGACAAATTAAGAAGCGTCTATTGAGTCATCATATAAACTCGGTAATTCTTATTGTTCAAATGATGCTTACTATATAGTTATAGATACGATAATTAAAGGTTTCCATAAGAGTTGTATTAAATTAAATTTTTAGTTATTTTACTTTTCAGTTTTTGAGTCGGTTTTATAAACGTAAATTTTTAGTTAATAATATAACAAACAAATGAAAATTCCTAACGAAGCCGTACACAAAAAACAATTATATCATCCACGTAGACAGTTTTTTTATAATAAAATTTCATAATATGAACTACTGGGCCAAACTATGTAAAAATTTTATGGGACCAAATGGCATCTATTTCGCATCGAACTAAAGAATAACGTAAATCGGATCATAAATCTTGATGTAATTGATGTACATATATAAAAAAAATACCGATCGAATGGAGAATGTCCTCCTTTTTGAAGTCGGTTAAAAACTGAAGTGAAGTTGCCGTGAAGCAGTAATGTGTAAGCATTACTGTATTTCGGTCTGAAGGGCGCCGTAGCTAGTGAAATTACAGGGCACATGAGACTTAACATCTTATGTCTCAAGGTGACAAGCGCAGTTGTAGTGCCGTTCAGAATTTTTGTGGTTTTTCAAGAATCCTGAGCGGCACTGCATTGTAATGGGTAGGGCGTATCAATTACCATCAGCTGAACGTCCTGCTCATCTTGTCCCTTATTTTAATAAAAAAAAAAACTAACCTACACATATTTTGTTCATAGTATGTCTCAAATCTTAGTGTTGAGAATTATTAGTTAAAGGATCCAAAAATTGATCATACTAAGGGTAATTTAATATTTATTTTTATCATTCGCACGCATCTTCATGTTAAGGAATCGTGTACTGATCTAAATACATCAACGTTTTTAATTTCTATGTTAACATACATAGTTACACGAAATTGGAAAAAATACTTGAGTTTCACTTAAGAAATTCCGATCTTGAGTCTAAGCACTTAACTATTTATTTTTAAGTTAAAAATACAAAATAGCGCATAATTGAATAAATATAGATTATTTAGTTATTGACTAAAAAATGTTTATTGGGTCTCTTTCAGTAATGCTAAGGGTAGAAGGACCGTAGACACACTATTAGACAAATTAACTTGCCAGCTCAGCTTTTACCTATGAATACAAGACAACGATATATTTAATACAATATACTTACTTAAACATACATAAATACTTAAAAACATCGATGACTCGGAAACAAACTTTCAAATTAATTGTACAAATGTTGTACCTACCGTGATTCAAACCCGGGACCTCCAGCTCAGTAGGCAAGGTCACTAACCACTGGGCTTTATGGGTCTTATACTTCTTTGTATGATATATCTGCCATTCTATATAGGTCAATCTGTTTGGAAGAGTTCATATGTTTAATTAATGTTACACGGTGACAGTGAGTGTGTAATCAAGCACAGGAGACACATTTGTAAATGGATTAACGTTCCTTGTATTATCTGTGATCCAAACTGTCTCCTCAGAGATTTCAGTTTAATTGGTTTTGCGGACATTAGTAATTACGGATACAGATATAAGTACTATAGAAGACATGATTATAGCGTGGGGTTTTCATGGCGTATATCCTTTCTTCTCTTTAAGGATATTAGAAAAACCTACATGTCTTGAGCGTTATAATATTTTGTGGATATTCTTGTTCTTGTTCTTGAGGAGTTAGCAACAAGAAAATTGTGTGTACGAGTATACTTTTGCACGCGCGTTTGAAGTTGAGTGTGAGATGGTCGTGTGCTGGGTATATCCTTTCGTATTTAAGGAGATTAGATAAACCCACTTGATTTCAACGTAGTAGTACTTTGTGGACATTGTCGTTAACTATCTGTTAAGAAGGAGGAGTTATGCATAGGTAAATGACACAGCAAACCAAAAGATCATTCTAGTATTGAAGTAAAGTATGCATTTATTCATGAAAACACAAAACATAATATATATAAAGTAAAATAAATAGAAGTATAAAAAACAAAAAACACGCTTTTTATAGAAAACTGAACTAAAATAATTATTTTGAAATTTATACAATTAACATCAATCCTCGATTGATGAAAATTATATAAATTAACAAAAATCTTATTTTGCACTTTGAAAAATTTAATAATCTTATCAAATTAATGTATTGTCATCGGTCCCCGATAAATCTACGATGTTTGAACTAAATCTCGTCGAGTCGGTTACAGACAAGCATACATACAGGTGGAGCTAATAAAAAGCGTGTTATTAACAAATTAAAAATAGGACGTCACGAAAATAACAGTATGATGCCTAAATAATATTATAACGAATTGCTTGTCGAAAACTGTTGCAACAAGGCAAAATTTGTGTTGAACTCGAACGATATAAATCCTTCCTAACAAAAATGGCTACCATTTCTTTATCTAGCAATGAAATGGGATAGTATGAGAGAAGAAATTATTTATTATTGGAGGCCAAAAATAAAAGAGAATTTTCAAGTCACTCATAGTTTGTAATTCATTGAAATATGTATAGCGCTCCATCGTTCATATATTGACATTGAATGGACATTGTTGCGTAGGAGTAATTTATTATTTAGTTCATACATTGTGTGAGAACAACATAATATGAAAACTTTTTTGTATTATTTGACTTTGTTACTTATAAGATTATTTTTTCAACTTTTTCAATAACATTCAATCATTGATGCCTCTCATCATTAGACGAAATTCAGGTCGACGATTGTGTGAGTCAAAAAATAAACTTATAGAAGCTGACTACTGAGATAATATTTGATCTAGTGAATAGTTGAAAATTTCTTATAGCCCTTAATTTTTGTCAGCTATTGCGAGGCTTGAAAGCTATTTATCATAAACTATTCGGTGTTTCGAAAATATATTTATGAAACTATACTCTAAGAGGCATATTTTAAAATGGGCCATGGATATTGTGCTATGATCCCCGCTTTCATATGACTATATATAAAAAATATTATTATAGTGTTTTTAGTTAGTAATTGTTAAAACATAACCAATAATAAAAATGTAACTTTTACGCAAAACCACTTGTTAAAAACACAGTTAACAGTTTAAGTAAAGTAAAGAATTAAATGCGTTTTTTTTTCTCCCTCGTTCTACGGGCAAAAAGCGAGCTTTTCATTCAGGTGGGAAAAAAATCGTATGTGCACCACGTTAGATAAGTAGGACATTGCCACCCGCGATCGTCAATATTCCGCGGGTGAGAATGACCTACTTTTCTCACTAAATTTGAATAAACAATCTCATTAAAATACGATGTGTTCATAATGTCAATTCATGTATCGATGGAAGTAATGTACTAAAATTAACTGGAACACATTATAAAATTGCATCTCACGTTTTCTATTTTGTTCGATGTGTGTTGAACGTGCTTTAAGATATGACGGCGCATAATGTTGAGGAAAGTTCTACATTAACGGTTGTGTACAATATTAACAGATGCAAAATTCTTAAGAGTATTCATATTGCAAAACAAAAAGACAATTTCGTTTCATATGATCGCGCAGCAATGTGCAATCGACCGTACTTATATTAAGTAGATTTTTCAAAATAATATTCCCTATACGATATAGACGTAAATTATTATAATACTTAGTATGAATATTTTTTGACATACAATTTAACAGTTCTGATGGGGAATTATTTAATTATAGAAAAGGCGACAGCGAAATAATTATGATTGAACTTCTACAAATTCGTTGTTGATATAAAATTTAAGTATATAATATATGCATTTTTAGGTGAAGTGAAGCATCTGTCCAACATTGTTCACAAATTTTGTTTACAAATTTTATTTGTGTATTCTGTTCAAGTTCATTCAAACCGCAATCACTTATGTGTGTTTTTTTATTTTTAACATTATAAAAAAGATCGATAAAATGTGAATATTGTAACATTCAGAACTCTACGTGAATTTGAAAATATTAATTTTGATACTACCAAAATAAGTGGTAAAAGGTTAAAACATTCTTGAACTTTAACAGGTGCAAATGAAGGTCATTTAAGGGTCCTGTGAAAGTGTCACCATTGATAGATCTTCTGATATTATAAATTGCTGACTCAACTGATACGTGGTAAAAATACACGGGGGAGCATTGTATCAAGCATGTCTTTTATATCTTTAAGTCAAACAGTTTAATAAATATTTCATTATTCTTTTATGTAACGGGCTCTCTAATTGTTGAAAATCGCTCTTTTTCCGCGCCATTTTATTTTTTACATTATGTGAAGATTACCTAAGTTTTTTGTTCAAAAAAAATAGAACTGAAATAATCTTCTCAGTAATCTATAAAACATGTAAATCATAGAAAAGAAGTTATATAAAAAATTGTTAAAAACTACTTGCGCCGACAGAAATCGTGCGAGTGAAGAAGTGCGAAAGTGCGAGATTGCTTGTGTATGATATACAACATAATTTGGAAAAAATAACAACTGAAATACATTGTACGATAATTTTCCAAGTAAAGTTATTTCAACAGAAAAAAGCAGACAAAGGAAACGACGCTATAAAGTCGTTTTTCGGTTTGAATGGACCCTGTTTTAAGTCTAATTTATATCAACAAATATATAATATGATGTCTTATATAGTAAAATTGAGTTACAACAAAAGCAACCTAACAAATTTAGGGGTATAAATCCAAAACAATAAAAAACTCAGCGCATGCAATGAATTAAAAAATAAGATTATCGGTTGAAATAACTTACAAATGATCGCAATATATTCAAAATAACATTACGTATTTTACTAAACATTTGTGAATTGATTCATACATGCAAAAAACAAAATACGAACTATTTTGGTTGAGTGCAAAATAGTTTATAGTTATTTCCATAAATTAAAATTATTCTAATAAGAACTAAACTCGTTAATTGACGAATCACGTCTTTTTTTCAAAATACGGATATAAAAGTAAATTTTCTAAAAAAATTTTTAGATGTGGTATATGAAGTATTTAACATTAAGAATATATTTTGATATAAAAAAATGTATTGAAATGAAGTCTTTGTATCCAAGTCTTTCACATAAATTCTATATGGTCTGTCTATAGGTAAAATTGTATTTATAAAAAATAGTCATTTACTTTTTTGATAAGCCGAGTATTCAACCGTAAATGTATGAGTTGCCAGCTCAGCAACTTTCGGCAAAGTAAGTGACTGTATTCTTCCAGAGCCTGTTATAATAATAATGCATTTTTAATGAAAAAGGGACGATTTTGGATACATATTTTATTATAATATTGGAACATATTTTCTTTTACAGTGGCTTATTTTTTTAAATATATTTTTAGGCCTGTATTCCCGAAATAAAAGGATAGGATCTATCGTTATCTATAGTTTATATCGCAAAATGTTATACATCTTTTAATCTATCGCAATAAGATTTCCAATAAAAATTCTTATACAATTAATATTCATAGAAATGCATGAAATTGCGTTTTGAATCGTGAAGTAGAACACTAAATCGAACTAGAGAACTCCGAGATCATAGAACGCCCACATTGTGGACCGTATTTTATAAGTATAGCTATAACGTATAAAAGTGACTTGAGCTTACAATAGTAATTTTGTCTACATCATCTGCATTCTCCAAAACTTTAATTTGACATCTAAAGGTGGCTATTAAGTATAACATTATTATTAAACAAAGCCAAAGAAATGAAAGTAGTAAATCGTTATTGATCCTTGATATGGGTTCAAATTTTAATCACGCCTTAGTATTTCATCAAATAAATAGCTGCAATATTAAGAAGCGGCCAAGTGTCGGACTCGCCCTTGAAGGGTTCCGTAGCAGCAAGTAACATAATATAAAAATTATTTATATAAATAATATAATAATAATAATATTTGAGTTGATTGAATGAAAGATAAGTTGCGGCTTACGATTAATGGCGTATTAAAAACTACTTAGTAGATCTCGTTCCAACCAACCGCACAAATTTTCGGCGGAAGTTTGCATTTTTTTTTTAAGTTTTATCATTCTCTTGTTTTGGAGTTACAGGGGGGGGGGACACATTTTACCACTTTGGAAGTGTCTCTCGCGCCAACTATTCAGTTTAGAAAAAAATTTATTAGAAACCTTAATATCATTTTTAAGTACACGTATACGTTTGGGTATGATGTAAAAATTTTGGTTATTTTTCTATTTTTGTGTGAACATCTTAATGCGGCTTACAGAATACACCTTTTTTTTTAAATCATTTAATTCTGATACAACATTACAAAGCAATGTATACATATTATTCTGCCAAACTGCGCAGCAGTTTGTCGGCAGTAATTCTCGTGTTTCGCAAATTATCAAATCAATATTATGTTTTTGTGTGTGACAATTATAAGTCCCTACCAGTATTCTTAAGTCTATTTATTATGGACATTGTGCTAAGTAGAACTTTCGCAATAAGTTTTTCACCTGATTTTTTTTTTACAATTCGACAATTGTGACGCTATATGGGTAGTTAATTCATTTATTAATGTGGGTATTACCCATTGCATGCTACGCATACCGTAATAATTACATATTTTAGGTACCACTAGCTTGTTTTTGTTAGATAGCCGAGTTGAGTAGGTATGCACTCTCTGTACTACAAATTTATTTATATCTCGATATTGTTCGATTAACGTTAATAATTTTACCTTTTTATCAATAGGAATAATATTACATATTTTAAACAGGCGTTCATAGTTCCCGTTAAGTTTGTTTTTTATATTTCTGTTCACTAAGAGCTTTAATGTTCTTATTTGCAAAGTTTTGATTTTATTTTTATTCGTAGTAAAAGTTAGTCTATAGCTACTCAATCCGTAACTAATTGTTGCCTCGACCAAAGAGTGATGCAGGGTGTACAAAGATTTTTTACCTACTTACCAAGTTTCAGCAGTATAATTCTTATAGTTTTGAAAAACAGTGGCTGTGAGAAGTACGGACAGACAGAAATGACGAATCTGACAGATAGACTTGACGAATCGGATGGAACGGCTACGGAACCCTAACAATTAATCGCAAAATTTGTAGCACTAAGGTACAAATGGCGATGCCCATCAGCCTTACCAACTTCGGCTACGAGTGCACACATGGAAAAGTATATAGGGACTACAAAATTAACTATGAATAAGAAAATAGGAAATTCGCTTAAGAAAACAATGGGTCTTTAAGAAAAAAATATTTTAACTTTTCATAATATCACTGCGTTTTATAGAATTGCAGATACATCTTTCTCATCTTACGCATTATTTTGGGACTCGTACATTATAAGCACATCGTCCAGGATTTGAATTTAATTAAGGGCTGCACAATTTGAAAGCCGAGATCATCATAATTACAAGAAATCGAGTCCGTGCTGGGGTTATCGTGAGAAGCCGGGCCGAGACCGTGGTCCTTTGGGTTGGAAAATCGTAGGTGTCCATTCTAAAAGCTTAGGCGTCGGTTAAATACCAATAACAGAGAAAAACAAATTGAAAACACACACACAATTTGCGTTCAAACGGATGTTGATTTGTATGTTGACATTTTCCAATGACATCGATAGGTATTGCCAAATAAAAGATAAATAAATATCGATTTTAATTGATCTATTTCATTCCTTTGTTCTTGTTTTTTTTTTGTTTGGCGCCATTTTGGCTTTCACTGTCTTGGTTATTTTTTGTTGTTATAGCGATAATAATCAAGTTATCTATTACATCTATACTACATGTATTTATTTGCATAACTCCCAATCATTTTGAAACAAAAACTATTCACATAATCCTATTTAAAACCTGTTTACAACAATAATACCATATCTTATTGTAACAAAAGGTTCAGAATGGATTAAGCCAATTAAATCCTTTCGGTATTAGTAATTGGCAGCATTTAAGTACACAGTAATTTTGAAGAGTTCAGGAATCACGTTTGCAGATTCTGTTATACACATACTAAGCTAATAATAGTAGGATTTCTATTTTAAATATTGCATTATCATCGGTAGGCACGTTTCACTTTAATACGGCGTTTATAAGGTGAGTGAAAAATTACTGAGTGAATTCTGAAGATCAGGGCTATCAACAGGGTTTTGTCACAGTCTGTGAAGCCTAATCGACCTTTTAACTCGACCTTTTCTCGAAATTTTTGCGGCACATGGTCCACTTTTTATCACCAGTATTGATATCTATTCAAAAATGATTCGGTTTCATTATGTCTCAATTAAGAATTGCTAATATGTGGTTTACTACGTTTCTTTCAATGTGCTAAATGTGGTACCCAAATAGCAAGCTTTTTTCTTAATAACAAATTTACGAAAATAAAATTTTTCTTATTATTATATTCTATATTAAAGTATTTAAGTTTAGATATAATGTAATGATAACGATGTTATAACATTATTAAAATCTAGTTGAATAGCTTTCAACTTAAAATAGGTGAGTGTAAGTTTAACTACGAAACATTTTCATGCTAGCGAATTCCGCGATATCACTTGAATTTCAAGAATTTGCTAATTACAAAACTGTGTTTCTAGTTTTGGAATCAGATAAAATAGCTGAAAATGTTAGACTTGCTAGTTTAACGCAAACATTTTCGTAAATACCAACTAAAGTAATAATGAGGAATTGGGATTTGCTGTTGTGTGTGCAGTAACAGGTATGCGAGTTTTCAGTCTCAGAGTAACAAGTACATCTTTTGATCTAATCGAAGAAACCCTACGCTTTCGGTCATTATTTATTTCTTTACAACTCAGATCATATTGATACTGTTATGTGTAGTCCATGCTGCTTAAGTTATGTGAAGCATCTGTTCGCTATTTTACTCCTGTAAAACTAAGTCTAAGCTTTTTATCAGCTTAAGACCAGTTATTTTAATTTAGGATTGACTTAACCTCCTGAGAACCACAAAATAAAAAAACTTGTTACGCGAATTTTATTAAAATCAATGTAAATCGATTTTAATAGGTGACTCAATGTTCTAAAAAAATTATGTTCTAAAATCTAGATTTTTCTCCAAGGAAAAATATATACAACATCAGTCATCAGATGATTGAAAAAATTTGCCATCGCCTCATAGTAGAAATTATTATTCAAATCCCGTATTTTCCTGACTAATAAATACTTACAGCTGGCAAATTAATAGATCCGATGACTAAAAAGGAAGTCTATGAATGTTTTTAATTCTTTAACGACATCTTCAGACGTTTTCCTTTTTTTCAGAAGATAATATTGTTCTCTATGTGCCATCCAGCGTCTGTTTGAGATTGCTGTCATTTATTTTTTTATTTTATCATTATAAGGGACGAGACGAGCAGGATGTTCAGTTGATGGTGATTGATACGCCCTGTCCATTACAATGCAGTGCCGCTCTGGATTCTTGAAAAACCCAAAATCACTGAGCGGCACTATAATAGCGCTCGTCACATAAGATGTAAAGTCTCATTTGCCCAGTAATTTCTCTAGCTACGACGCCCTTTAGACTGAAACTCAATAAATCTTAGCATTAAACATAAAAAATCTTAGCAACTCTCCCAGTTAATTGGCGCTCAGTATGGCAAAAAGATATTATTTTCACTATGAAAAGAATGTGAAAATTCTAGAAATTTTCGTAAGATGGCGGTGCAGGATTTTTTCTTTCTATATTATAAGTATACTACAGCTGTGGTGCAAATAATGCTTGAGGTGTTTAAAATGATATGGACCCTTATTGTCTATATATATACCCCATGTTTTTGCACTAAACAAATTTTCATCAATATTAGTCAAGACGTTCTTGTATAGGACTAACCGACAAAGAAAAAATTAAATTCATAAATTATTTGTATCCGTGGCCCATAAAACGAACACAAAATGTGGTGAAATATGTTGTATTTTAACTACTACAGTTGAGACAGAGTACCTAAACTAATATAATATTTTCTATAAAATTTAATTTTGCCCTAAACGCGGTCGTATCTCGCGAGATATGGCCGCGTTCGTAGGTAGTCGCTGTCCACTGTACGTAAGATTTACGTTTCAAAAATAAATTTACGCAATAAAAATACCGAATGCTATGCTATATAATCAGGTAGCTATATAGTAAAAGATAAATTTTATTTATAAGATATATTTCATCGTATAATAATTATACCTTTTATTTTATTCATTAAAAAAAAGATATAATTGTTAGTACATGTTTTAATGTCTCATTTCTCATATCGCATTTTATAATTACATATTTGAATTTAGGTTACGCAAAATACTTTTTTTGTGACCAAAATCCAGTTCATTGCTTGAAGTAATAAAATATATAAGACTAGAGCAACCCTCGAATTCGCTCTCATAAATACCCTTTTACCATTTCACAATTATTGTAACGCATTTTGTTAATATTTTTAAGCGAACCGTTTTTATGAACGCTAAGTGCCTCGTTTATTATTCGCCGCTCTCCTTTCTTGAATATTGAAATCTTTTTATCACACAATTTCGTACCCTATTTCGTTTCGTGATTCGTGAAATCTTTATATTGCTTATTAGAAAAAGAAGTTCTTGAAAGAAGCATTTCATAAGAAAATTCTTATTAAATTTAAAAGCAGTGATATGATTTCATTCAGGGAGATGATATATTATGAGATTGTGTAGGTAGTAGATGGAATAATATCACACTTTTCTAATTAAAATATGTTTGATTCAGTACGCAGTATTCAGTAGTTGACATTAATTAATTTAACCTTAATGAACCCGAAAATCCCAAAACTAAATAACTTCTCAACGCAAAAAATAGCATATTCTAAACAAAATCCAACCCAATGATTAGATTGAAATGGAAACGGAAACCTACCGAAATAAAGTCACCAACGAATGTTATTATGAATATAAATATCATTAAGACTTAGGTCCTAAGTGAACTAGGACTGTCAATAATCTTATATTGCTAAGAGTATCAATAAAATATAGCAATATATTGCTATTCATCTCCATGGTAATAGCGAAATTCTGTAAAAATAGGGAATTTTTACGGAAAATATTTTTAGTTGCAAATAACCATAAAATTTCGGAGAAACAGTGAAGGATGCAGGCAAAGAAAGAGTGTAGTACAAGTGTCATCAAAGATGTTTGCCCGTAACCTTATCAGAATATACAAGCACAGAATACGCAAAATTGAGGTGTTATCATTAACCACTGTCCCTCAAAGAAGCATCTATTTACCATAGGTGTCACAGAAGGCTTCTCATGCAGAAGAGGCATGGTCAAAGTCAATGTCAAATAAACTTTATTCAATTAGGCTTACTTAGTGTAGCGCTTTTGAATCGTCACTACAAATATAACTTTTAAATTACAAAATTTACCATATCTTCATAAAAAGTTGAGCTCGTGAGACGAACATACAAGAAACTCAGCGGCCACTCTTTTCTATCAAGTAGAGAATTTCCAATAATATATAATAATAATAATATTGACACACTTTTCACACAAATTATCTTGCCCCAAGTTAAGCATATATAGCCTGTGTTATAGGTTACAAGATAATGATATATTTAATACAATATACTTACTTAAACATACATAAATTCATATAAACATACATAAATACATTTAAATATCCATGACTCGGAAACAAACATCCATATTCATCATATAAATAGCTTAGTAGGTAGGATCCAATGGCTGTAATATACGTAAAAAATTAGTTTGCAAGGTGCTGCATGTTTAAGTAATATACATAATTTCATAAAAAGTAATAAAGAATTAACTGTATAAATATAAATTATCGTAAATTGGATGCATCAACCTTTAGAGCTTAAATTCATTGTTTGTGTAAGGATGCTTCGTAAACATGATGATTTTGTGATTACTGTCACATTAGTAATTGCATCAAACAAATACAATGATTTATTTACTATAACAGGTTGACAGGGGCGACACCTCACCACGCCGTAAAAATCACTTATAGAATGTAGAGGAGTATACGAAAAACGGGCACAAATCCTCCAATCTCCTGCATCGCTCCCTGATGCCTGTGGCAATATGAAAAGGCTGCTAGATCTATGGGACAGTATGGGCTGGTTGAAGTAATTAGACGATAGACACGCACAAAGGAACAATCAGAAAGGAAAAAGTTATAGTTAAAAGCTATCTCAATGTCTAATGTCTAAGCGCAATGTCTTAATTTCAGACTAAGCTCTGGGAAGTTGAATTCATTTTTATGAACAGAGGAAGTGAAAATTATACGAGACAATTCACAGATTAAGATTTAGATAATTTGATCAACCGTAGCAAAATAGATGGTCAAAAATTCTACAAAATTGCATTTTTCATGACTTTCTATCATATCATATGACTTTTTAATAATATAATATTTTAAATAGATGTTCAGGTATCTACCTGCTCTTGGGCGTCACGGGCTATCCTGCCTAAAATCAGCAGGCCGTATCAGTCGTCACGCCAGCATTAATGAAGTCACAGGGCATTTGCCAGTTATAATATACTGCCTCTTTCAGAGAAAAATGGTGTCACCCGCCGCGATGACAAGCGTCCTGATGGAATGACACTGGTGGCTTGGGCAGGGGGTAGGGCGCTGGGGAGGGACGCGAATTGCGTCGACACTCTGGCTCTTTCTCACAAGTTACGTCAGTTGCTGGTGCAAGGTGCAGGGGCTGCTGCTTTGATTGCCGAAGACAGCAAGCGTCGCAAATATGCCATCTCAATGAGGCTTACATTTTTGTGCCATTTGTTGTCGAAACACTTGGCCCGTGGGCCCAGAGGCGCGGAAAATCTACAAAGTACTATATTTGCGCTTCGATAATGCAACTGGAAACCCAAGCGCTGGCAGTTATTTCGGTCAACGGATCAACCTAGCTATCCAACGCGGAAATGCTGCCAGTATTCTTGGTACGCTTCCCCGTAATTGTAATAAATGTAATCATAGTATTGTATCTTAATATATACATTTCTTTTGTGCGTTGTAACTGATATTCTCCTAAACGGCGGGACCGATTTTGATGATTTATTTGTGTCTCAATACCGTCTATATAATATAATTCTCCTGCTCATGTGTATGTTTGTGAACTCCTCCTAACGGCTGGACCGATTTTTCAAATTTAAGACGTGTGTACAGGACAACGTCTGTCGGGTCCACTAGTATAGTTATAATATTTTAATGAACACTACTTTACTCCGAGGTGCAATCACGTAAAAACTACCGAACATCTCATGAGAATGTTTCGTGGATTTAAATAATATTGACACATTTTTGCATCAATTATGTTGCCCCAAATTAGACATAACTTGTAATATATTTGCCAAACAACAATGCTATATACTTGAACATACATTGAAACATCTATGTCTCGGAAACAATATTCATATATATGTTTCATGTACCGGAATCCAAGCCCGGGGCTACAAGCTCAGTAGGCAGGATCTCTGACGATTGAACCATGTGGATAGATAGATATTGTCGCGTAGCAACGCAACGACGTACATGACGAGAGCTGTCAAACTTTCAAGGCACAGATAATTTCGACAGCTCCGTCAACAGTACTCGTAGCTCAGCAGAAAAGTATTTACTTCAGTTGCTGTAGACCTGGGTTCGATACACCTCCCAGTGTAAAAGATTTTTTTGGGTTTTGTAAAGTGAATGGAAGTTTCTAGTAAGTTCAGGATCAAATCGAACAGAGAAAAAAGGACAAAAATGTGTGAGCAGCATAAAAAATAGTTAAAAGAAATTTCTAGTATAATTTAAACTTAAAGATGGAATGAGAAAATCATTTTGAAAATAGAATAGATCTGGGGGTATATAAGCCGTACTAAGATTGGCCTACGGCAGTTTTAGTTCAGACTCGAAAGTGAATAAGGAAGAGAAGAAGAATTAGTGTAAAGTGGAAAGTGATCCAGGAGAAGAAGAAGAAGAAGATGGAAGAGAAGCAGTGATGAGTGCGTAGTAATCTGCTGAAGGCAACGCCCTCGACAAGAAGAACAGCGGCAGACCGGCGCAGTGCAAGTTCGGAAGTGAACGAAATAAAGGCTCGTTTCTGTAAGCTTTGTATTTATTTTCTAATCTCTGTCCCACTCTCGTGTGGGTATCGTCAATGAATTTCTCTCACGGACCTTGGTTGACGCAACCCCTACTCCCAGCATCTGTCCGATGCTGGGTTTGGCGAATGGTTTAGAGGAATATCAATACAGCGACCCTCTAAGCAAGGCCAGTGGACTATCCTTCTCGAGGTTGCCGCCCGTTTATTGGCCAAGTGCCTCCATAGAGTCATCAAATAATTTACACTAAGGTAATTGGCAGAACAGAAACCTCTGGCCGCCCTCCCCCAACCTACCCACACAATCCTTTCCTCCTTCACCTCACCTCGCGTGATCGAGAGGTCGAGGGCTCACTAACATCAGTGAGTAAGGAAATGCGATCACCCACGTGTTTGTGCCGTGCGTGGATACCCGTAAGGAGGGAGTAAGGAATCCTGGTGGTTGAGCGGATAGCGGTCGGTCAGTTACCTGCTTGAAGCAACACGCCTCTTTGGCCCTGATCTTCCTCTTAAACGGGCGGTCGGGGACTAGCCATTCTCGATCAATCGGCTGTGGCTTCCCGTCAGAGGGCTGCCGGCGAGTGACCCAAATCCATGTGGGTGCCTATGGCCCGGTCGCGGATGTTGAGGTGAGCGCGGGAGGCTCTCTTCCTCACGTATGCGGCTTCTACATTACTCGGCCGTCAGTCATCAGGTATTCACGGTGAGGGTTACTATATCCTCGCAGTAGTCCTGGCGGACATGTACATCAAGGTGCATGACGTCCCCTACTGAGGCTCCAAGGCGGGTGGGGCACTGACGAGGATGAATCTTAATAAATCTCTACCCATGGACCAAAAGAGAAACGTCGACCATAACAAACGAGCTGCTCCCTCGGGAGCGCTTAGCCAATCCGTCCAGACCACGGCTGCTCCCACAGCGCCGAAAGAGTCTTCCTCGCTGGATCTTTCCACCCTAAAGGAAGCCATACCGGCAACTACCTTCACGGACGATGCCTGGACGCTACCCATCAGGAAGGGAGATGCCAAGCCTACATACAAGGCACCTAGCAGGACCGCACGAAACCGCGCGCGAGCCGAGGCTAGGAAAGCAAGAATAAAAGCCGCTAAAAGCAACCCCCCCAAACCCAAAGAGGTTCAGGTAGACAGCGCTACTGGAGATAGAGGCGAGCCCGCAGGCCAGCCGACTATCGAACCAGTAGCAAGCGGTAGTAAGCCCCAAAAAAGGCCACGAGGGAAACGCGCTGGCCGAAACGTTCAGGAGAGGGCGGAAGCTCGTGCTGCTTCCGGGCAAGGTCCACACCTACCCAAGGGCAGCAAAAGAGCTCGCCCGGATGACACTCTGTCACCCCGCGAGGACGTTAAACGTACGCGAACGAACCCGCGGCCCACTCCCAAAAAGGGCTCCGTAAATTACGCCGACATGTGTAAATCTAACGATTTACTAGTCGCGATCATGCATGAGCCCTTCAGGGACATAAAAGCCGAGCAAGCCCAGGCGATACAGTCGGCAATAGAGGGTGCGATAGACGCAGAAGTCTGCGCCGCCACCTCTTCCACTGATCCCTTCAGGCTGCCCAGCTTCAGAGGCAGAGCCAACCATGGTGAGGGTACTCTCAAGCTTTGGTGCGAGGACACTTACACCGTGGAATGGATTAAGAAGACTGTCTCCAAGATGACTTCACCACTTCCACACACCAGACTCGTGGTCAAACGCCAAGCCGACATCCCTAGGAAAGTCAAGGCGACCATGATCATCCCGAGGTTTTCCAAGGACGAAAATCTTAGCATGCTGCAGACCAGATTCGCCGGGCAGAATCCGTGGTACAACGTCCGCACTTGGAGCTTGTACCACATCCCAGAACCGGACGAAAGTGGTAGGGTGCGCATAGTCCTTGGGATACCTGAGGCAGATGTAGCTGAGCTCAAGAAGCGAGATCGCAGGGTCTCGTACAAATGCGGCTCAGTGTACGTAAATTTCCCCGAAGAGGAGGGTAAAGGCAGCGAAGCACCGAAACCAAAACCGGACGTGGCAGCGCAGCCGAAAATACCAACCTCGACCGCTCCTGAGGCGGCGCCCGACAACCGCATGGATGTCGTGCCGGAAGGAGGGCAGCAGCCCTCAGGTGCAGCCCCTGATGCTACACATCAGAAGAGGACCGACGGTGTCTCTATGACCGCCACTTGTAAAGAGGTTCGGACTCCCATAGAGACCAAATCGCGCTCCATAGACTGGTGGCAGCAAGGGGCCGGGGAAGTGGATCAGACAAAGGAGTTGGAGGACAGTCTACTGCACAGCGATGGCAGCCCAGACCGATCCACCTCAACTCCTTAAAGTCATACAAATCAACCTCCAGCACAGCTACACCGCGACGGCTAACCTGCGACGTTTGCTGGAGGGAAACACCGAGACCATAGCCCTAATCCAGGAGCCGTGGATTAGGAAAGGCAATATATGTGGTCTCAACAACATCGGAGGCAAACTTTTTACTGCTACCGAAGGTAAACCACGTTCATGTATTTATACTCCACGACATGTAACGACCACCATCATAAATGAGCTATGTTCCAGAGATCTAACCGCTGTGAAGCTCCAGGCAGATGACCGCCTAGGCCTATCAGACGTGGTCGTAGCGTCGGTCTATTTGCCGGGGGAAGAGGAGGTACCAACACCGGAGCTCACCGCGCTAGTCAGCTACTGCGAGACAGAGAGGCTGGAACTAATCATCTCCGCTGACTCCAACGCACATCACACCATCTGGGGCAGCCAAAAGACCAATAAAAGAGGTGAGGACTTACTTACGTACCTTTTCTCAACTAACCTTAATATACTTAACAGGGGCTCCGAGCCTACCTACGTTACGGCGCGAGCCCAAACTATAATCGACCTAACACTGGCAACCGACCATGTCTCTTCTCTCGTCAATGACTGGCACGTGTCAGACGAACCTTCATGCTCGGATCACAGATGGATTAGGTTCAACCTTCGCTTAAACACCAAACCTGCCCTGCCAAGGCGGAACCCGCGCAAAACGGACCGCACCAAATACGACAGATTGGTGAGAAATGAGCTTATGGCCATTTCCCTACCAGACGATTATAACGGTACCGCAGGTATAGAAACTCATGTAACTAACATAACTCAAACACTTATCAACAGCTATGAACAGACGTGTCCTCTTACTTCGACAAAGCCCAACTCAATCGACAAAAGTGTGTGGTGGGGTCCAGAGTTAGACAGGCTGCGCTGCAAAGTAAGGAAGCTGTTCAACAGAGCCAAAAATACTCGGGCACCAGACGACTGGGATGCATATAAACAGGCCCAATATCGTTTCAAGAGGCGCATCCGCGAAAGGAAGAGAGAAAGCTGGAGACGCTTCTGTACTAACATTGAATCCACAAACCAAGCGGCTAAAGTAAAAAACATCCTTTCACGCGACCCAGAGCGTAATCTGGGTTGCTTGAAAAAATCTGACGGCACATACACCAAATCCGACCCCGAGACCTGCGAACTACTCCTGCAAACTCACTTCCCTGGATGCCGCATCACAAACAACCAGACGTGGGAGGAAGTGGCATCGCAGAGCAACACACCGGATCGAACGGATT
The DNA here is from genome assembly GCF_905404315.1 of Leptidea sinapis. Lineage (NCBI taxonomy): Eukaryota > Metazoa > Arthropoda > Insecta > Lepidoptera > Pieridae > Leptidea > Leptidea sinapis. The sequence continues at coordinate 8,885,326 of NC_066298.1, forward strand.
GGACCACAGCTCACAGGGTGGTAGACAAAGACAAGGTAATGTGGGCAATTAACAGCTTTCTTCCATTTAAATCAGGAGGCCTGGACGGGATCTTCCCAGGACTGCTACAATGGAGCGGTATGGGGCCGCTAGTAGCGCATTTAACTGCAATCTATAGGGCATGCCTGGCCTACAAATACATACCGCTCCAGTGGAGGGAGGTAAAAGTGGTATTTATCCCTAAGCCCGGCAAAAGTGATTACACAAATCCCAAATCGTACAGGCCAATCAGTCTCACATCATTTTTGTTGAAGACTCTAGAGAGACTCTGCGATAGGGATATTAGGGAAAATGCCCTCATACAAAAACCGCTACATGACAACCAACACGCCTATACTCAGGGCAGATCAACCGAATCCGCACTCTATTGCGTAACATCTCTCGCAATGAAAGGATTATCACGTAAACAATCAACCTTAGGTGCTTTTATTGATATCGAAGGCGCCTTCGACAAAACCCCTTTCACTAGCATAGGCCGAGCGCTAGCCGATGTAGATCCTACAATTGCCGGGTGGATAGACAGCATGTTGAGGCATAGGGCGATACGATTTACTGTGAACACCAGTACTAGATGTGTGGTGGCAACGGGCTGCCCACAAGGAGGGGTACTCTCGCCGCTACTCTGGAACCTTGTGGTAGATGAGCTCATCACAAGGCTAAACAAAAAGAAACTGTACACAGTGGGCTATGCTGACGACCTCGCCATTCTAATAGCAGGACCAGTCGAGAACGTCTTATGTAGCCTCATGAGATCTGCTTTTAAGATTTTGGAAGAATGGTGCGCGCAACACAAACTCACAGCTAATCCGTCAAAGACGGAACTAATACTATTCACTAACAAACGCAGCCTTGGTAATCTAACATTACCAAAGCTGTTCAACACCGAACTAAGCCTTACTAAAGAAGTTAAATACCTGGGGGTTATACTGGATAGTAAGTTGCTTTGGAACAAACACCTTGAAAACAAGCTGGAAAAAGCATGCATCATCTTTTGGCAGTGCAGAAGACTCATAGGCAGAACCTGGGGTCTTGCTCCAAAGATAAGCAGATGGCTCTATACAGCAGTCATCAGACCAATTATCTCCTACGGAGCAATAGCGTGGTGGCCCAGGACAGAGCTTGTGACAGTGCAAACCAAGCTGCAGCGTTTCCAGCGGCTGGCCTGCACAGCCATAACAGGATGCATGCGCACCACGCCTTCCTCGGCCCTTGAAACTATTCTAGGGCTAACACCACTCGACATACACTTTCAACAAGAAGCGACAATGGCGACTCTACGTCTAAAGCTGTTGGGTGTATGGAAGAATGAAGACGGCCTAACAGATAAGCTCTGGAATAGGGTAACAAAGGATTATCCACTCTGTGAGGCACCATGTGATAAGATAACTAAAACAAATACCTTCCATAAAAACTATCACATACAGCTATATGAGAAAGATGCTGACCAGTCAGGTGTAAACGAACTAAGAATTTACACAGACGGCTCGAAAATGGCTACTGGAACTGGTGCCGGCATATTCTCACAGGAACTAAACATACACATTTCCATACCCTTGGGCACACACAGCTCCATCTTCCAATGTGAGTGCGTAGCCATCAAGGAAGCCGCCAGCGCTATATTAAGAAGAAAGGTACATGGCCACAACATCAGATTTCTTTCTGACAGTATGGCGGTACTAACAGCGCTGAAGGGTACCACACACAACTCAGCACTAATACACGAATGTCACCAAACCCTGGAGCAAGTTGCCTCTTATAACCAGGTAACTCTGCAATGGATCAAGGGACATAGTGGTTCGTTGGGTAATGATGCAGCGGATGAGCTTGCAAGGCGGGCATCGGCAAATACAGTGTCTGGTCCATTGCCACTTCTGCCACTGCCCTTCAGCCAAATGCGCTCATGGATACGCTCTCTCACCAACGACCTACACAACACCCGATGGATGAATGTCTCAAGCTGTAGACAGTCGAAGGTGGCGATACCTGCACTATCGCCCAAACACATCACACCACATCACTAAACAAACACCTTTTCACAATCGGCGTAACGGACAGCCCTAAGTGCAGAGGTTGTCTGACCGAAGACGAAACGGTCGCTCACGTAATCCTGGAATGCGCGGGGGTGGCCAACCAACGGGCAAAAACCTTAACCAATACAAGGTCGCTCCAAGAAGTCTGTGAACACCCCAGGAATGTTCTGAACTTCTGGAAGGAGCTGGGCTGGTTGGAGTAACCGGCCATTACTGCACGCAAAATGGACCCATGCTAGTGGTTTAATTGCGGAAACAGGAGCCCTATACCTATACCTATACCTATACCCCACTCTCGTGTCAATATAATAGATGTTGAAAGATTGTAGTAAACATAAAACATAGTTCATGCTTATTGGCTAGCCAAGCCGGAATGATGCCGGGCTTAGGAATTTGTAACACGCATACTCTGAGAGGAGAATAAAAGGAAATGTAGTTTGTGTTTAAAATAATAAAAAGCTAACCTCTGTATCAGTTAAAATTACTAAAAGTATTGATATAATTATTATATTTAACATAATAACATTAAAAATCTCATAAATCAGCTGTAAGTAGTTATATGAGAAACAAGATAGATACCTGTAAAACAGGGCTCAGTAAAAATGCAAAACAATTTCAAGAAAATGTGCCCGAACATTTACTTACTTCAAGTGTCTTCCGTGAGCAATGTGTGGACATTTACCGGGAGTGCTTTCAGTACTTCGTTGAAGATTGTAAAACGTGTGCCAGCTTTTCACTTAATTCATTACCCTTTTATTACTTTTGGGTTGTGATTACTTTCTTTAAAATTATTTATAAGGGCTATAAGTCTTTCTTTTTGTTATGGTTTTGCAGAACAAAGGGACTTGAATTCATGATAAGTAATAATTACCGCAGCGTAAGCAATACTAGAATAAACACAAGTCATAATGAACTGCTGATGGTGATATATTGGTGTATATATGTCCTGTATAATTATATTATAGTCTTTATATTGTAGCTCAAATGATGGCGAACGTCATCTGTCAAAGTGTGGTTGAAGTTGTCACATTATGTCCAGCGCTCATTTAGAAGTCGCATTCGTAGTGTTTAAATTCTCTTTGGCATTCGTCTACAAGCTAGCGCCCGCAGCCTTCGTGCGCACTGATTGACTTAAAACAACATGGCGGATAATAACACCCTATCACAATCCAAATAAATCTGCGACATATATTTTGAAGGCTTACATGTTATATTGAACAGAAAACGTTGTAGATTATGTCTATATGTTCATTCTAAAGTTTTATCCGCAATAAACTTTCCTTTTGTAACGTGACTAAGGCTGAAATCTATAGAGCGTATTTAGACTACTCAGACTTTACTTACGAGAAACTTAGTTGAGTGTAAACTTAGCACTATCATTTATTTCGTTTTGATAGTTATTTGACAACTTTAATTATGCTGAGCTAAGACAGCCTAATGCAAAAGTGAAGTTGTCGTTTTAGCACACTCAGCTAGGTTTGACTTAAGTAAAGTCTGAGCAAAGTCTAAGTGCCTACGCTCTATAGCTCTCACCCTTACTATAGCAACTGCTACCTCATGAGTGCTGTAAAAATTGCAGTTATAATGTTTATGTTCCGTAGCTATAAACTTTTATAACTTTCTTGGTAGGTCGTATCTGGAGGTTTCAAACAGCATTTAGAAGAAATATTACACAATTGTTCTCTTAAGAATATTTATTAACTGTTTGAATATTAATTCAATACAAATATGTTATACAGTTAAGTGCTTTCATTCAAAATTAATTGAAACCGCAAATGTGTGGCTTAATCGTGTGTTAATTATCTCTTTTATATCACGAAAAAGAGATAGTAAGTGTACAAAATTATCGAAATGCCAATATTAACGTTAGCGCAATTTTTAAATGTATTCTTAAATAAATTAAGTGAAAATATTTTATTTATGGTTTAAGTAAAATACAGTACAAGGTTACAAAATTTAACTTAAACTTCAAATATTACATAGTTTTGTTGTAAAACTTCAACAAACGTAGCGCAAAGGTGTACTTAATATGTTTAATTTTCTGTCGAGAATATTAATCCTTTTTAAAACGATATAGTTGTAAATTTAAAACTAAACCTTGACAGCCAATGTTGAAGTAATACCGAAGATTTTTTAACCCTCATTAAGATAACCATACTCTGGCATAATAGTATTTATAACCATATTTATCAGAGGTGCATTCTCTTATAAGTCGTTTAACTAATTAAGCATTAAAACAATTTTAACTCTTTATGTCTCAAGAACAAAACCACCTGTATGATGTTATAAAATAGAATATTTTGTCATCATCTATATGACTACAAAAAATGTATAAAATCAGTCTGAAAAAATGTATTTTATAAAAAATTGATTTCAAACAAGATTTTTTACGTTTGTTTTAAAGAGAAAGGGCTACCCTCCGGGAGAACGACGGGAGGGAGGTGGTAAATGCTCATGCCACGCAGCCTAAGTATGCGTTGGTTATGTGGGACTCACGTAAAACCTGCCTACCCACTTAACACTACCTGTGGTTGGCTTTGGGCAAGAGCCCTCTAAGCCTTCATCAAAGGTGACTTTCTCTTAGGGAGAGAGAGGCGCAAGTGGCACTCCCTACGGAGTATTCGCTAGTTACAATACAAATTCGCGTACACCTTCCTTAAAGGCCGGCAACGCTCCTGTGATTCCTCTCGAATTTAGTAAATTTTCCAGTTGCTCTACATTTTAGTCATCACGTCAAGTCACTTTGGAAAACGTCATCACTCAGGTGATCTTTCAACTCGTTACCTGTCACCTGGATGAAGTTTATCAGGTTTATTTCCATCTTCTAAACCGCATGTTTTATTTTCTGCCTTGTCCATGAAGTTTTTTTATTTTTACGTAAAAATAATTCTTAAACCAAAAAATACAATAGGCTAACTTTATATCATTACAACCGCAATATTAATCAGTTCTTAAAAGTTTCATAAAACATAAACATATGCCTCCCAAGAGGGGCTTTGATTATTCACCGAGAAGTCTACTAATAAACAAGATTTTAATAAAAATAAAATACGCCCTACCCATTACAATGCAGTACCGCTCAAGATTCATGAAAAACCCAAGAATTATGAGCGGTATTACAATTGCGCTCGTCACCTTGAGACATAAGATGTTAAGTCTCATTTGCCCAGTAAATTCACTAGCTACGGCGCCCTTTAGACCGAAACAAAGTAACAGTTTACACATACAAAAAAAAGGTTTTAGTAAAAATAAAATCTTGTGTAGCGTAAAAACTGGTTAATACCACTCTATAATAAAATTTATAAGATATTAGACCATTTTTTCAATGTGAAATGAAATATCATAATAAATATTTATAATCTAATAAGCGTCAAATCAGTAACTCTCAAAAAATATTCTTTGAGAATTAATGTTGGTAATTGAAATATTCATTACAATCCAAAGGATCCAATTACTCTAAGAATAGTGCCCCGTAATATTACGCTGCTTCAATCAAATAGCTAATGTTTTTGGAAATACAATTTGATTCTGAACTTTCGTATCATGTGAATAAAGCCTAATTGCTGTATGCCAATGGAATCGAATACACCAGTTTTATGATCAGAAAACTTAATCAGACCGTTTACTTAGAATCAATTAGACGCTGGTTAATTTTCAAAGACATTCCTATTATATTTCATTGAAAGTTACGTAAGTTTATTGGATTTTATACATAAATATTTTTAGTTTCAATCACGGACTAGTAAAAAAAGAGGTACTCGGCGCCGTGATATTTGCAAGTGAAGTAACTTTATGCTAATGTGTAAAAACGTAAGAGGTATACGTACAAAAACCAATGAAATATATAAAAATATTCTTCAAAATGAATATAAAATTATAATTTATAATAAATTTTAATTTCGGTAAACATGGTTAAACAATCAAATATTTGATAACGAATTCATTGATGGTCGTTATGTGGTCTACCGCCGTGATCGCCATTCTTCCAGTAATAGCAAGTTGGATGGCGGAGGAGTTATGATAGCAGTAATGAAAGACATAACTTCAGCAGGTATCAGTCATTATGAAATCGAATGTGAAGATCTATGGATAACTATAGAGTTGGATCTGAATAACATCCTTAAAAAAATAACAATTTGTGCTGTCTATTTACCTCCACCTGTCAAACTTCACACTCAAGCTGCTTTTATTAATAACGCTAACTCTGTCATTGATCATACAGAAGAATTAATTATAATTGGAGATTTTAATCAGAGCTCAATTATCTGGTCACCCGTAAACAACAGTACATACACTCTACCATCATACCACCACAATCCCTTAGGTTATAATTTGATTGATTTTATCTCTACTAATAATTTATACCAAATCAATAATATTCAAAACGCAAACGGCAATATATTAGACTTAGTACTTTGCAGTTTCAACTCTGTAAATATAAGTAAACCATTACAATTATTGTCTAAATTAGATCCGTATCATCCTAATCTCGTTTTAAATCTAAGTTTTCCCAACCTTACCTTCCTTAAACCTAAGCCCCGTAGCGATTATAATTATTTCAAAGCTGACTATGATGCTATTAAAAAAGAATTAAAGAGCTATCCATGGCAGGACCAACTAAAAGAAAAACATGTAAATGAAATGGTTTCTGTCCTATATAACAAGTTGTGGAAAACTATATCAAAATATGTACCAAAGCGCAAGGTGAAAACTTCCAGATATCCTCACTGGTATAATGGACAACTAATAAAAATACTTTCGGAAAAAAATAAAGTCCGTGCAAAATATAAAAAATATAGAAACCCGCGGGATCGACTGGAATTTGAAATCCTCCGGGATCGGTGTCACTCCTTACATGATCATTGTTTGTCTGTTTATAGGAACAATATTGAGGACAATATAACAAAAGATCCAAAGGCGTTTTGGCGATACATTAAGGATAAAAAGAAAAATAAATGTAAACTACCTGACAGAATGACTAAAGACGACTCCGTGGCAAATACCGGCCCTGAAATAGCTAACCTTTTTGCCTCCCACTTTTATTCAGTGTACTTTAATATAAAGACTTCTACACACAATCACCCATCACAAATACTATCAGACACACTCATCAATTGTATTTATATAACAGAAACAGATATTATTAAAAAAATCAAAAAAATAAATATTTTTAAAGCTAGCGGCCCTGACGATATCCACCCATTTTTCATTAATAAATGTAGTACTCTTCTCTCTTTTCCTCTGTTTCTAATTTTTAACAAATCATTACAAGATGGCATATTCCCGGAAGTATGGAAAGAAAGCAAAATAGTGTCTATATTTAAAAAGGGCGACTTATCGAAAGTAGAAAATTACCGGCCAATTGCAATACTATCTTGCCTTGCCAAGCTCTTTGAATCTCTTGTTACTCCTACCATAACTAGGCATATCAGTGCCACTATTTCAAATAACCAACACGGGTTTTTCAACGGAAGATCTGTCCAAACAAACTTAGTTTCCTACGTTTCCAATATTTGCAGTGACATAGATAAGGGCCATGAAGTACACAGTATCAATACAGATTTTAAAAGCGCATTTGACAAAGTTGACCACAATTTGCTTACACTGAAATTAAAAACCGCCGGTGTATGTGGTTCACTTCTTAACTGGCTTATATCTTATTTAGGAATGAGATCCCAAATAGTGATGACCAACGGTTATAAGTCACATACTTACTATGCAACCTCTGGTGTGCCGCAAGGATCCCACCTTGCACTAATCTTATTCTTGTTATTTATCAACGATATTAGTTCAGTAATACTCCACTCCAAATTCTCTATATTTGCGGACGATTTGAAGCTTTATGTTACCGCATCCCCTGTCTCCTGTGCACAACTACAAGCCGATTTAAATAGAATATGGACATGGTGTAACGCTAACAATATGTATTTAAATATCAGCAAGTGCTTCCTTATAAAATTTACCCGCAAAAAGAAACCATCGAATTTTGTTTACACGTTAAATAATACAGAGATACAAGAAGTAAGTGAAATCCGTGATTTAGGTGTTCTTATCGATAATCAACGCACATTCACTTCGCACAAAGACTCAGTCGTTAATGTCGCAGATGCTTGGCTTTATGAGACGCAACACCAATAAATTCCGTCGTGTAAAAACCAAAATACTACTGTTTAATGCTCTGGTACGAACCCATATTGAATACGCAAGTGTTGTTTGGAATCCTTTCTACAGTTTGCAGTCGCAACGCATTGAATCAATACAGCGGTCTTTTTCGAGACATCTAGCTTTTTCAACACCTGGAATATCTTATGGATGCCCTTATACCCAACGCCTCGACTTCTTTAAACTTCATTCGCTAAAATCTCGTCGCAGCTACCTAGATTTATTATTTCTGCACAAAATAGTTACTAATAAAATAAATAATTTTGACCTTCAAGAATGCATATCCCTCTCAGTACCCTTTAAATACCCAAGACAGACGATATCCAAGATCTTTCACATTCCTTACTGCAGAACAAACATTGGACTCAACGCCCCCATCGTCAGGCTTTGTAGATTATACAACGATGTTAACTCAAAAAATTCAGAAATCGATATTTTGAACGATAATTCATAAAAGTATGTAAAAATTCTCGCACATCAAGCTAACCTGTGAATTTTTTTTTTCCAAGTAGTATGTACCTATATCCTCTTCATTATAAAAACATATAAATTATATCCTTACTTTATATATATTTTAGTACTTAGACATTTTTGACAGTATAAATCACACTGTTCACTTTTACCATTGAATGATGTGTTCATCTTTAATTGTTACATATATCAGAATAATTGTACCTAGCATAAGTTTATATAAGTGTGTAGTATATGTAATGTTGATGATCCAAATAAATAAATAAATAAATGTGTGTGCGGTTACGGGGTATACCAGTTACACAATTTTTTCTCCCTTAAATAATCATATGTCCACAAATACTTTTATATTATTGTTTTTACACTTTTTCACAACGCACGACGGCATTTTTTAAATATTTCATTCCGACGCAAACTGATTTGTCACAGACGATGGCAAATCTCATAATGGCGGCCGATCGGCTTGTATTAGTGTAAGTGTATGCGTGGGGCTCTGTATTTACACGTTTACCGGCATGTTTTGGTGCCTCACTGTTATGTAAGGTGACACGGAGTCCCAATTTTTTTTCTCGTCCAAGCAAAGCAAAAGTTCATCAAGACGAATTATTAATTCGAAAAACTTAATGTGTAATAAGATTACAATATATTTTTCTATACTTTAAGACTGATTTGAATGTAAAGGCGCAGAGATTTTTATTTTTATTTAGTTTTATGCAATTGATCTATTCACCAGAACAGAGCCAATACTTAATACCTACTTACGAACAGGCGATCTTGTTAAACAAATATTAGGATGCTTTGCAAATAATTCTTAAAAATAAAAAGCAAAGTTATGCCAGTATATTTCTCAATATTTATAATATTTTATTCAATTAGCTACGACAGAGAAAACAGGTCACAGATTGTACAGGAATTTCATTAAAATATAGAATACAATTGTTGAATAAATATATAGATGGAACGCTTGAATCTATATAATTTCAATCTATAACATATTGAATTGAGATTGGATAGATGGCGTTGATATCTAATGTCGGCTACAGTTAATTTATTGTAGAGGTTATATCCCCTTTTCTACTCTTTAGAACCAATATTGTGAATTGGTATAGTTTTAAGTAGTAAATATCGGTGAAAACTGGCCTCCAGTTTCCTCTTCCTCCCTTTCATATTCGCGATTCCACCCTTCTTATATTATATGTATACATATCTATGTATTTATTAACATTTAGTTTTTAGGTCTTGTCGTTAGTTTTAAGTTAGTTAAAGTGATAGCAAATAGACAGGTTTTCCCAGTTTCCTGGATTTTCCCCCACAAACCAGATGTATTAGTTTTAAGCATAATAAAGTTTTATCCCTCTTAAGCGGGAGTGGCTTATACGATTAAAATATTGTAACAAGTTGTTGAAGTAAGAACTTCTTTAGCCGTGTTGGGCACTTTTTGGCAGGGGAAAATCTTATGGGTTTGTGTCACCGACATGCTCATGAATGGCGCATGTGATAAATAAAAAATTAAATATATATATACATCATTTATTGTAAGACACTTTTCGGATGGGTGAAATCTCGTGAGTTCGAGTGAATACAATATAATACATTTTATAAGAATTTATATAGGCCAACAACAAATAAGAAAATGACACTGTCAAAACCCATATGTTTACAGCAAATTCCACCTCCGAGGCAAGACATGGCGCTGAATTTCACAGTATCAACTATGACAACCACTAACACGGCTCCAGTCGACCGCAGTCTCACTGAAAACGTAACCCTGCAAAGGTCACGAAAGTTTGTGTTTAATGATGAATGGTACAATTTTGACGACCTGTATAGCTGAGTGGTTAGTGACCCTGCCTACTGAGCTAGAGGTCCCAGGTTCGAATCCCGGTAGGTGCAATCATTTATATGATGAATATGAATGTTTGTTTCCGAGTCATGAATGTTTATTTGTATTTATGTATGTTTAAGTAAGTATATTGTATTAAATATATCGTAGTCTTGTACAGGCTATGCCTAGTTTGGGGCAAGATAATTTGTATAAGAGTGTGTAAGTATTATATTATTTTATTACATATTCAACTTTAAATACAAATATAATTATTTCAAAAAGTTTTCACATTGTTATTGTTCTATCTAAATATTATTTAGTCTATGGACATCACGTAGAAGTTTATTCAAGTGCACTTCTCACACCGCCGCAAACAGAGTTTATTCCATCATTTTATAAATGAATTTGTCGTCAAACATGCTGAGTGATACTTAATAAATTTTATATACAATTTCCTTTTATGGAACAGATGGGAAAAGAAGGGCATGGGTCGCCTTGCGCCATCACATCAGGAAACACAGCAGTATATTACAGCCTTTATGTAGGTACGCGCATTTTGAAGGCCTATCCAAGTCGTATCGTCATGCTGACAATGCGCAAGGAAGTTCAATTTACAATTTGTTTGCAAGTGGCAGATAGTTTCTTCAAAACCGCACGACAAACGCCACACATACAGATTTGATGGTATCTAAGTTTGTAGAGTGTGGTACGAAGGTGAAATTTTATGGTTTGGTGGTTGACAGGAATCAGTCCAAAATAGTTAATGTTGTCATCATTAGTTCCATAAACACCATTGAATGTTGGTCACTTACCTTAAAATATTATGTTGATGTTTGTTTTCTTTGAAATTTTATATTGAATAACTGAGAAGAGACTGACCTCCATGTCATTGGCTATCCTAGTTTGGGGGTCGAGGGTAATTTTAAGCAAAATTGTATTTTCTTCATGCAACAAATAAAGATTAAACTAAAATTCATTACTATAATTCTTATTAAAAACTAAATATAACACAATATGTAAGTATAAAGAAAATATTAGAAGATAATAATAATAATAATAATAATAAACTAAGCATATTCGAATTATGAAAGATTGAGTCGTACTTTTAAATATGTAAGAACATATCCCTACTTAATATTATAAATGCGACATCCACACAACAAGTTTGTTGTTACGCTTTCGCACCTAAAGCACCGAACCGATTTTGATAAAATATAGTACAGAGATAGACTAGGGCTTGAAAAAATACAAAGGCTACCTTTTATTGAAAAATAAATAAATGGAGGGGTTGAAATAGGTGATGGTATGTATTTAAGAAAAAAGAAAAAAATCATAAGCATTTGTTCGAGTATTTTTGAAAACTTGACCTACATGGGGATAAAATAGGAGATTAAAGTTCACGGGGAAATACTATTAAAGAGACTGTCCACAATGACAAGGGATATGCGCTGTATCATAGAAGAGCGCTGCCAGCAGCGGAAAGAGCAGTTTGTATGTGTATTATTTGAAAAGTATCCTAAAAGGTAAAAAAAATTGCCCAAAGTAACTATTCAACGCAGACGAAGTCGCTAGTAAATGCTAGTTTAATATAAATGAAAGCAAAACAAATCATATTTGTTGGCGAGATATTTGCTGCAATAGCACAGCGAATATTGCGATACTACTAACTGACACATGAACTCTTGACCCATGCTCGTAAAATGACAAGTTATCTGCAGTGAGCACAATAATAGTATGAAAAAATATTATAAAGCTGCAAACATACAAACACTTTTAGTCTATCACGTTGAGCATAAAAAGGAATTTTAGAACTTAGTTTTAGTGGGAGTTGAAAAATACCTTTTTTAAATCACCATTTAAGTAGTTAACATCATCGTTTTTTTATTGAAAAGTCATTTCCTTTATTGTCATTATATGGCAGCTTTCAATTTCTACCCGAACTTTGCAGAATAACGCGTTCGGTATTTAAATATGTCTTATTTCCAAATTAGTATGCTATCTGTCACTTTCATACAAATATCAAGCCATTAAGCAGTTGGATTGAAAACATAAAATCACCGAAACTTTCTATAGATCAATTGTTGAAATTATTGAAGGAAATATCAGTACAAAATTATTTAAAACAGGAAATATCAATGTGATTCAAATATCAATCCCGGATCACCAATTTTGAATTTGATTGATTAAATATACAATACATCCGTAAGTAAATAAAGATATTTTGGTCCATTTTGGAATAGGCAAACTCTTCATCTCTCTTATAACTCTATATCTCTTGAGGTTGACTTGTTTTAAGGGAGATTAGAAAATTTCCTACTTAATTAATTTTTTTTCTAAATAAAGTGACTCTCGCAAAAATTGCATACAAATAACAGAAAATTTCTTGATTTATTTGGTGTGATTCGAAAAGTTATATAAAACTAGCAGATATATCGATAGCAGTGTGACGAGAGCTTTACTATTCTGGCGAAACGCCAAGTTGGGTTTATATGACGACAGTAATATCTTGAACCTCACTGTAAATGTCGATATTGTAGACCGGGTCAATATGATTAAATTATTACATATTATTATCATTTCACGGTGATGTTTATGTTTGAATGGAATTAATATGTATCTTAGTACAGTCCTGTTTTGTTTTCTCTCACATATAGGTCCCTTATTTTGATGCGGTGTGCGATTTATAATATATATCTGCCTATGAAGGTATAATGCTTGAAGCAAGTAAAAATTATATTCAAACACCAGCACTTTATTTATACTAATAAATATTTTTATGATATGCGAACATGTATGCCTAATTCTTGCATGTCGCTGTGAAAACATCACACATTTGCGGTGCAAGTAATAATCAAGTGAGGAGTATTTAAATCCATTAACCAACAACCTATAAAAATTTTCCACAAATTTAATCGTATACAGCTCCATCCGTAAGTTGTTACGTTCAATTGAGTCGTAAGTTCAATATCACTGAATACCGTGAATATGGCCAGGTGATATGATACATAAGAGCAAGAGCCCGTGGAACCCAGACCTACGTCATTTTATAAAAGCTGAAAGTTTGTCAGCGCATGCTCCCAACACAGGTAAGAAAGATGGTGCATTATGGGGTTTGGGTTACAGTGGCTTTGGGTGGTACTTAAGGTGTGTAGAATACTGATCTAAATACATCAAAGAATAAAGTGCGATTTTTCGGTATTACCTTCAGAATATTATTAAAAATCACGTTAATCATTGCCAGACACTTACCATCGTGACAACACCCTTAATGTTCACGAAATTATAATTTTACTTACGTCATAATAAAAAAGCTGATTTTTATGTGTGATAATTCGGTAATAGGAAGATGATGTTTCCCCATTAGCCAGACACTTTTGATAGTTCCAACCCCTTGCCAGACGTGGCTTTGGCAGGTAAATGGTACTAAAGGTGGGTAAAAAACTGATCTAAATACATCAAAGAATAAAGTGCGATTTTTTGGTATTACCTCCAGAATATTATTACAAATCACGTTATTCATTGACGGACACTTCATATCGTGGCAACTCCTTGCCGGACACCCATAATATTTATGAAATTATACCTATACCTATAAAAATACAACGGGTGTTGTATTTTCACAATAATCATTACAGAATAATTTTAAAATAAACTTAAACAACGAATTGTTTACAGAAAGCTAACTATCGATAGAAGATGTCCTTACTCTACGCCGTACGAATTTCGACCTTGCCTTTGAATAGCGCCGCCCGCGACCGTCAAAGAGATGATTATTTCAAAAAGTTTTCACATTGTTATTGTTCTATCTAAATATTATTTAGTCTATGGACATCACGTAGAAGTTTATTCAAGTGCACTTCTCACACCGCCGCAAACAGAGTTTATTCCATCATTTTATAAATGAATTTGTCGTCAAACATGCTGAGTGATACTTAATAAATTTTATATACAATTTCCTTTTATGGAACAGATGGGAAAAGAAGGGCATGGGTCGCCTTGCGCCATCACATCAGGAAACACAGCAGTATATTACAGCCTTTATGTAGGTACGCGCATTTTGAAGGCCTATCCAAGTCGTATCGTCATGCTGACAATGCGCAAGGAAGTTCAATTTACAATTTGTTTGCAAGTGGCAGATAGTTTCTTCAAAACCGCACGACAAACGCCACACATACAGATTTGATGGTATCTAAGTTTGTAGAGTGTGGTACGAAGGTGAAATTTTATGGTTTGGTGGTTGACAGGAATCAGTCCAAAATAGTTAATGTTGTCATCATTAGTTCCATAAACACCATTGAATGTTGGTCACTTACCTTAAAATATTATGTTGATGTTTGTTTTCTTTGAAATTTTATATTGAATAACTGAGAAGAGACTGACCTCCATGTCATTGGCTATCCTAGTTTGGGGGTCGAGGGTAATTTTAAGCAAAATTGTATTTTCTTCATGCAACAAATAAAGATTAAACTAAAATTCATTACTATAATTCTTATTAAAAACTAAATATAACACAATATGTAAGTATAAAGAAAATATTAGAAGATAATAATAATAATAATAATAATAAACTAAGCATATTCGAATTATGAAAGATTGAGTCGTACTTTTAAATATGTAAGAACATATCCCTACTTAATATTATAAATGCGACATCCACACAACAAGTTTGTTGTTACGCTTTCGCACCTAAAGCACCGAACCGATTTTGATAAAATATAGTACAGAGATAGACTAGGGCTTGAAAAAATACAAAGGCTACCTTTTATTGAAAAATAAATAAATGGAGGGCTTGAAATAGGTGATGGTATGTATTTAAGAAAAAAGAAAAAAATCATAAGCATTTGTTCGAGTATTTTTGAAAACTTGACCTACATGGGGATAAAATAGGAGATTAAAGTTCACGGGGAAATACTATTAAAGAGACTGTCCACAATGACAAGGGATATGCGCTGTATCATAGAAGAGCGCTGCCAGCAGCGGAAAGAGCAGTTTGTATGTGTATTATTTGAAAAGTATCCTAAAAGGTAAAAAAAATTGCCCAAAGTAACTATTCAACGCAGACGAAGTCGCTAGTAAATGCTAGTTTAATATAAATGAAAGCAAAACAAATCATATTTGTTGGCGAGATATTTGCTGCAATAGCACAGCGAATATTGCGATACTACTAACTGACACATGAACTCTTGACCCATGCTCGTAAAATGACAAGTTATCTGCAGTGAGCACAATAATAGTATGAAAAAATATTATAAAGCTGCAACCATACAATCACTTTTAGTCTATCACGTTGAGCATAAAAAGGAATTTTAGAACTTAATTTTAGTGGGAGTTGAAAAATACCTTTTTTAAATCACCGTTTAAGTAGTTAACATCATCATGTTTTTTTATTGAAAAGTCATTTCCTTTATTGTCATTATATGGCAGCTTTCAATTTCTACCCGAACTTTGCAGAATAACGCGTTCGGCATTTAAATATGTCTTATTTCCAAATTAGTATGCTATCTGTCACTTTCATACAAATATCAAGCCATTAAGCAGATGGATTGAAAACATAAAATCACCGAAACTTTCTATAGATCAATCGTTGAAATTATTGAAGGAAATATCAGTACAAAATTATTTAAAACAGGAAATATCAATGTGATTCAAATATCAATCCCGGATCACCAATTTTAAATTTGATTGATTAAATATACAATACATCCGTAAGTAAATAAAGATATTTTGGTCCATTTTGGAATAGGCAGACTCTTCATCTCTCTTATAACTCTATATCTCTTGAGGTTGACTTGTTTTAAGGGAGATTAGAAAATTTCCTATTCAATTAAATTTTTTTCTAAATAAAGTGACTCTCGCAAAAATTGCATACAAATAACAGAAAATTTCTTGATTATTAGCTGTTTTATTTGGTGTTGATTCGAATAGTTATATAAAAATAGCAGATATATCGATAGCAGTGTGACGAGAGCTTTACTATTCTGGCGAAACGCCAAGTTGGGTTTATATGACGACAGTAATATCTTGAACCTCACTGTAAATGTCGATATTGTAGACCGGGTCAATATGATTAAATTATTACATATTATTATCATTTCACGGTGATGTTTATGTTTGAATGGAATTAATATGTATCTTAGTACAGTCCTGTTTTGTTTTCTCTCACATATAGGTACTTTATTTTGATGCGGTGTGCAATTTGTAATATATATCTGCCTATGAATGTGTAATGCTTGAAGCAAGTAAAAATTATATTCAAACACCAGCACTTTATTTATACTAATAAATATTTTAATGATTTGCGAACATGTATGCCTATTCTTGCATGTCGCTGTAAAAACTGTGAGTGTCGAATATGGCCAAGTAATGATACATAAGAGCAAGAGCCCGTGGACCCCAGACCTACGTCATTTTATAAAAGCTGAAAGTTTGTCAGCGCATGCTCCCAACACAGGTTAGAACGATAGTCCATTATAGAGTTTGGGTTACTGTGGCTTTGGCAGGTAAACGGTAGGTACTTAAGGTGTGTAAAATACTGATCTAAATACATCAAAGAATAAAGTGCAATTTTTCGGTATTACATTCAGAATTTTATTAACAAATCACATAATTCAATACCAGACACTTTTAGCAAATTTGAAGAAATTAATTAACGCACGAAAAAACAAGTCCTGTTTTCCGCCCCTTTTTTTGATCTTACGACATTGATATTAGGCTTGGGCTCCAGACCTATACAGCCTACTATTGAATTAATTTGGTAATATATATATTTTTTAATTAATTAAATAACCTACCGTCTATCTAGTTCTAGTTCAATAAAAAGTGTGACTGCTTATATTGGCGGTAACTATTATTTAATTTAATTTCATTTATTTATTTATTTATTTATTTAAGGACATCCAGTTACAGTTACACTAAAAGTAATCTTAAAATAAGTAAATGTCTAAATAAAATTGTAAGTGCACTGAATATAGGTGCCACAACATGCAAATCAAGCAACAAAATATATCAAGTACATTAAGTTCAAAACTACATGAACTTTTATTATCTACTACATTCTACTACATTCAAAAATACTTACTATTATTATAGCTTAAGAATTATAACTAACTTAAATACTATTTAACATTATTCAAAAATTTCCGAACAGCAGTCTTAAATGCAATGGGTGTTAAATATGTCTACAGATACATCGAGAGAGTTATATGTTTGGCTTAGTCTAGATATAGGAGAATGTATTTTCAGATTAGTACGAGCTAACGGCAAACGCAAAAGACCCAGGGGTTTATATGGTAATCGGCGAGGAACTCTAAAAGTGAAAGATTCAAGCAATATAGGGCAATCGACAAAACTTCGCAGTACTTTGAACAAGAATACCATATATGATAATTGACGACGAACTGATAGGTTTTCCACTTTAAAATAATTCAGTCTTTCGACATATGATTTATGGAGTTTGTGTAGACCAACCGAATATGACAGGTGTCTTAAAAATCTTTTTTGAATTCGCTCAATGCGTAATTGGTGAACCTTATAGACTGGTGACCACACAACACTGCAGTATTCTAAGGTACTCCTCACAAAGGCGTTATAAATAATAATCTTAGTGAGCGGGTTTTTAAAATACTTACAATTTCTTAATATGAAACCAAGAGTTCTAGAAGACTTAGCTACGATTTTGTCAATATGTGGGAGAAATGTCAGTTTATTATCGAAGACTACTCCTAAATCACGAATGCAATTTACCTCTTCCAATGCTGTTCCACAAAAGTGGTACCGGGATTCAATGATGTTATGTTTGCGTGTAAATTTTATATGGTGACATTTCGAGGTATTTAATAACATTCCATTCTCCGAACACCAACTCGACAAACTTGAAAGATCTTTCTGTAGCAGTTCAGTATCCTCAGAGGTTCTAATCACTCGGCAAAGCTTGAGGTCGTCAGCAAAGAGAAAAGCTTTGCTATTACTGAACACAGATACTATGTCATTAATGAACACGTTAAATAGCCAAGGGCCTATGT
This sequence comes from Leptidea sinapis, assembly GCF_905404315.1. NCBI lineage: Eukaryota > Metazoa > Arthropoda > Insecta > Lepidoptera > Pieridae > Leptidea > Leptidea sinapis. The sequence continues at coordinate 8,903,874 of NC_066298.1, forward strand.
GGGAACCTTGTGGAACACCTGAGATTGCTGTGAATGTATTCGATTTATAGCCTTTCACTACCTATTGTATAGTGTTGCTGTCTAGTCGATAAGTAAGAGGCAAACCAATATAATGCGACATTATATGCGAATTTATAATGCGACGTTCCACAACAATGAAAATTTAATTTTATTTGACACAAATAAATTCATTAATTATAAACTGAAAATAACCAATGGTAACCTATACCTACCATTTAGAGCTAAGCGACAGCTGGCTACTTAAGTAGCTTATAGTCTTAGCCAACAAACTACTTCCTCTGTAGTATTATTTAATAAACATGCCTCTATTGGGCAAAATTGTAAAATAATCGACATACTAGCCCCTATTGGGGAATGTATTAGTACTAATGTACAAAAATATAACAATGAAGATTTTTCTTCAATTAATCAAGGGAGGACAACTCTTGCAATATCATACAAAATAGGCAACATTCACCAAATATAAATGTTACTGCTATAGATAATCATAATATAAAGCTCATAAATATTGTTCACCAGAATATACAAGGTATCTCAAGTAAGGAATTAGAAATTGAACTGTTTTTGAGCTGCTGTAATATAGATATATTATGTATTACAGAACATTGGCGTAAGAGTCATCAGCTCCAGTTTAGTTTTAGAGAACATAAAGTAGTCAGTTCGTTTTGTAGAAGTAGGGCAATACATGGAGGTTCCCTAATTATTATTAATAATAGATTAAAATGTAAAAATAGAAGAGATATTGTTAATCTCTCTATAGAACAACTAATTGAGATAGCTTGTATAGAACTAGAACAATTTATTATTGTAAGTGTATACCGCCCCCCCACTGCATCATATGAACAATTCCAACATAGAATGGAGGAGGTACTATCAAAATTTAGCAAAACTAGCAAGTCAATTATAGTGTGTGGAGATTTTAATATAAACTTGCTTGAACCTTCGGCCAATTGTACTAGCCTTAAAAATTTATTTCAAAGTTTTAATTTGTTCAATGTATTTTGGGAACCTACTTGAATCACTTCTACAACAGCAACCTGTTTAGATAATATTTTTACAGATGTTACTATTACTAGTAAACTCATAATTAATAATCTTCAGTCCGACCATAGTGGGCAACTTATAAAAGTAAATACAAGATTGGACAATGTCAGACCAAAAAAGGTGACGATTATACCAGTTACGGGTAGCCGTCTTGAAAGGTTTAGAAATAATTTGGTAAATACAATACCATTTTTACACTGTGGCGAAACTGCTAATTTTCACTACAACTTAGTCTTCAATACCTTCTGTGAGGAATTTGACAGGATTTTTACTCCAGTAACGGTGACAGTAAACAACAAACATAGTTTTAATGATTGGGCAACAATGGGTATCCACAAAAGTCGTAAACGCTTATATGACCTTTATTATGAGAAACATTACAATAATAGTGAAGAATTTAAAATATATGTAAAAAAATACTCCAAGCTCTTTAAAATAGTTTGTCATGAAGCGAAAACACGTTTCATTGCAGATAAAATTAAAAACAGTAATAATAAAGTAAAAGCGACTTGGAGTGTAATTAACAATGAAACTGGTAGATCGAATTGCCGTAACACCTCTATCTGTTTAAATATTAATAATCGCGTTATAAATTCGGAAATAGAAATTGCAAATGAATTTGATAAATACTTCTCCGAAATCCCGATTGTCACGACCAAATACCTTAACTCTTCGCCAAAAGCAGCATATGATATGCTTAAATTACACGTACCAGTATCTTCTACTGACTTGAAATTTAAGTATGTTACAGGTAGCGATATAATAAAAATCTTCAAATTAATTAACCTAAAAAATACAAAAGACCTATGGGGCCATTCGACTTATATTGTTAAATACATACTTGACATTAAAGCACCTGAATTAGCAATAATATTTAATGAATGCATAGATGGTGTGTTCCCTGACCTCATGAAATACAGCAAAGTTATACCTTTGTTTAAATCGGGCAGTTCTTTTGACCCTGCTAATTTCAGACCTATTTCAGTGCTGCCTGTTTTTAGTAAAATTTTTGAAAAACTTTTGCTTCAACAGCTACAAATGCATTTTTGTAAATTAATGAACAAAAATCAGTTTGGTTTCACTAGGGGCTTATCAACAATTAATGCGGGTACTAGACTCATTGAGCACATCTTTGAAGCCTGGGAAGAGTCACAGGATGCATTGGGCATTTTTTGTGATTTGTCAAAAGCATTTGACTGCGTCCACCATGAAACTTTACTCCTAAAACTAAAGCATTATGGAGTGAAAAATAGAGCCCTAAATCTGTTAAAATCATATTTATGCGAAAGAGTTCAGATAGTCGATGTAAATGGCAAACGGTCTTCGGGTAAACCTGTGGGAATAGGTGTTCCACAGGGTTCTATTCTCGGTCCTTTCTTGTTTCTTATATATATTAACGATCTACCGTTTGTGGTAGATGATAGCCATGAGATTGTATTGTTTGCTGATGATACTTCACTTATTTTTAAAGTGAAACGACGTGCGGATATTGATGACGAGGTAAGCAATGTACTCTCAAAGATAGTGCGTTGGTTTGAGACGAATAATCTGCACTTAAACAGTAAAAAAACAAAGTGTTTACGGTTCATTACACCAAACACAGCGGAGGTACAAACTAACGTACTTATAAATGACCAGAGATTGGAACTTGTCGACACTACGGTCTTCTTGGGTATCACGTTAAATAAAAAGCTTCAGTGGGCTCCACATATTACCCATCTAGCAGATAGACTCAGCTCTGCCGCATATGCAGTTAGAAAGATTAGAGAGTACACGAATGTTGCGACCGCTAGATTAGTGTACTTTAGTTATTTTCACAGCATCATGACGTACGGTATATTACTATGGGGTCATGCTGCTGACATTGATATAGTGTTTGCACTGCAAACGAGAGCTGTTCGTGCTATATATCAGCTTGGTTATAGACAGTCTCTCAAAGAAAAATTTAAAGAAATAAATATTATGACTGTTTATTGTCAATACAATTATGAAAATTTAATATATGTTCACAAAAATCGTCACCTTTTTGCTCTTAATAGTGATTTTCATTATTATAACAATAGAAATAAGGGATTGCTTGTAATTAATTCTAGTAGGCTTCATAAGATACATAATAGCTTTAAGGGTAAATGTATACACTTCTACAATAAAGTCCCAGACACTATTCAGGCATTATCTATAAATAAATTTAAATGTTTTATAAAAAAATGGCTCTGTCGTAAATCCTATTACTCCACTGCTGAATATCTTAATGATCGGACAGCCTGGGACTAGATTGTGATTATTTTATAGCGACTGTACAATATTGTATATTTTTATTGAAAAGAGCGCAAAAAAAAAGAATGCTGGGAGAGTTTCTTGCGCCGCTTCTTCTCTCTCAGAGCGCCATTTGTTTCCGAAGCGGTAGTAGTATCTAGTAGTATAAGAAATGACATCAAAAAGAATTCTAAAGGAATCAATTTTGAGAAAATAAATGCCTTTATGCCTTTAATTTAGGGCTGCTGCAAAGATACCATATTTTTCTAGGTTTTTAATTAGTAGTCCGTGGGGCACGGTGTCGAACGCCCTTGAGAAGTCTGTGTATACAGAATCTACTTGGTGGGATGAATCAACCGCGTCGACAAGATACTGAAGGTAACTGACGAGGTTCGTATTGGAAGATCTTGCTTTAACAAAACCATGCTGTTCTAAACTGAGCGATTGTTTGAAATGTTTTTCTAAGTATGGACATATTAAAGCCTCGAAAATCTTAGCAAACACGGGTAAAATGGAGATGTATCTATAATTCGATACCTCCACATGATTTCCATTCTTGTGTCAATACACAAAATGGACAACTTTAGCAGTTTTCCAAAGTGATGGGAAAATACCTGTTGCAAGGGATCTTTTAAATATGAGATAAAGTGGAAGACTTAGGACAGAACAGCAGCTTTTCACAAAAAAAGATGGGATACCATCCGGCCCGGGGCCTTTGTAAGGGTCAAGTCTTTTTAAGTATAGAAACAATTTTGATCTAGATATATGCAGATTACCAAAATTGTTATTATGGTTATTACCAAAAGTTTCGTTACTCGTTGTTAAATTATACCCGGTTGAAGAACTGTAAACTGAGGAAAAATGTGATGCAAAAAGATTACAAATTTGAGTTCCATCTGAAGCAGTAACATCTTTGTATATCATTTTATGAGGGTATTGGTTAGACGTACCACGTTTCTTATTCAAGTAGGACCAGAAATATTTTGGGTCGCTACCGATACTCTCTTCAATATCTTGGATGTATTTGTTGTAGCAAGAGATGGTATATGTTTTGCATCTCTTGTTTAAAATGTTTAATTCTATTTCGTCCAGAGGGTTATGATATTTTCGGAAACGGTGTAGAACTTTTACCTTTTCTTTAGTCACTTTAATCAACGCTTTGGAAAACCAATGCGGATAGGTACTATTCCGAAGTTTTGTCTTTGGTACAAATTCATTTACTACTTTATTTAGTATACAATAGAAGCAACCAACCATTTCATCGACATCTCCACTATCCGAAAATTCACTCAACCAATTTACTTTATCAAGTTGGTCGATCATTTTCTGATAATCTGCTTTTAGGAAATTATATCTAACTTCCCCAAAATTAGCCCTAAGTTCCTTATATTTATCATTTAAGTAAAGTGATATATCCAGGGGAACATGGTATGGGTCAATTTTAACTAGTGGATTATGTGATGCATTTACTTTGATGTTAGGCATATTACTTAAAACTAGGTCTAAAAATTTCAGCTTGTTATTGGTTATATTATTATATTGAAAAATATTATTAAGAGAAACAAAATCAATTAGGAGATGACCCAACGAGGAACCGTTATTAGTTATTGAATCAGTAGATCCAGGAAGAGGCTAACTAATAGAGCGCAAGTTGAAATCGCCAATGACGCAAACATTATGTATATTTTCAGAGATATGATTAAAATTATCTATGAATTGTTTCAATATATTTGATTTGACTGGAGACGGAATGTACACAGCACAAATATGAATTACGATGTTTTTAGAAAGTTCAACTTTGACCCAGAGATCTTCACATAAGCTCTCCTTGTCCTTTAATCTAGAAGAGCATGGTTTATTTGAGACTGCTATCAAAACTCCTTAACCATCTTTATCTGAGTGGAAACCGGAACTCTCGCGATCGCACCTATATAATTTATAACGATTTTCAAATAGTTCGTTGTCGTATACTCCACTGTTTAACCACGTCTCCGTTAGCACTAATATGTCATAATCTAAGCATGCAATATTACAAAGAATATCATGAGTCTTAGTCCGAAGACCTCTAACATTAGGTAGAATATTTGTAATCGATCGAATTTTATAGCTTAAATCACCAAAAGAGCTTCTAAATGAGGCAACTACTGAATTTTATCTAGGCTACTCTCATCTTTTATATAGATATATTCAGAGGTCTCTGTTTTTCGAGCAAATACTCTACCCTGCTTAACCCATACAAATTTGTAACCCTTCTCCTTGGCCCTGCGACGCGCCTCCGCATGTAATTTTCTATTCACTGGTGATAGATGTTCTCCTACATAAATCGGCACTTTTTCTCCACCCATACCAATGTGACTTGTATTTAGCTTGTCATTTTTGTTGGTGTTTACTTTATTAAATTTAATCACGCTGGCCAACAGGGAGTCGCGAATTTGGGGAGTTGCCAACTTTACGATGATTGCACGAGGCCTACGATCTTGTTTGTTGAATTTAGCGACACGGGTAAAATGATGTACGTCACTTTCTTGGATCCCGCACGAGACAGCCTTCGAGAGCTGGATAACAGTTGTCAAAAGATTTTCACTTTTGTGCTCTGGAACACACTGAATTTCTAAATTGCAGGATCGATTGTTTTGCTCCATGACTTCAAGTCGAGAGGACATTTCATGGATGGTACTCTGTAAGGACGTATTGTGGCTACGTAGATCCTTTAGTTCAACCGCCTGGTTGGCCAATTTCTGCTTCATGGTTTCATGTTCTGCATTCATGAATGTAATACCCTCCTCTATTGATGTTATATCGTTCCTCATACGTTTTAACTCCTCTTCCACCATACTCTTCAAAGACATATGTAGCTCTTTTATAAGGGTGTCCTTCATTAAAGCGAACTCCTCCTTGAATAAAAGCCTTATATCACCCTTATTAATAACAATGTCGTCATCACGGGTTGAAGGTGATGCCATCGAAAATTTTGTATGCTCCGGCGAGCTCCCACTCAGCTCAGTAGGTCTAACAGGCGTATTACTATTATCAATTTTAGGTTTTTTAACCACACATCCCGGGCATTTCCAGCTGTTTCTACGCTCCACTTCCATTAAATTGAACCGCTTTTCGGATACATTAGCGCATTCGATATCAAAGTTTAACTTGCAAACGCAACAGTTTAAGTATAGCCTGCTAGTAATCTTAGTCCGGCATCCAGCACAAATGCCAGGGCGTGATGAAGCCATTTTGACGGTACATAAAATACTTACGCCACGCGGTATCTTTCGGTACGGAGGTACGTAGCGAGCCAAGCGGCCCAGCCGTGAGTTTCATAAGAAACATAATAGCTTTAGGGGTAGATGTATACACTTTTATAATAAAGTCCCAGCCACTGTTCAGGGATTATCTAATTCGGTAATAAGTAGATGATGTTTTCCCATTAGCCAGACACTTTTAGTAGTTCCAACCCCTTGCCAGACGTGGTTTTGGCAGGTAAATGGTACTAAAGGTGGGTAAAAAACTGATCTAAATACATCAAAGAATAAAGTGCGATTTTTTGGTATTACCTCCAGAATATTATTAAAAATCACGTTATTCATTGACGGACAATTAATATCGTGGCAACTCCTTGCCGGACACCCATAATGTTTATGAAATTATACCTATACCTACAAAAATACAACGGGTGTTGTATTTTCACAATAATCATTAAAGAACAATTTTAAAATAAACTTAAACAACAAATTGTTTACAGAAAGCTAACTATCGATAGAAAATGTCCTTACTCTACGCCGTATGAATTTCGACCTTGCCTTTGAATAGCGCCGCCCGCGACCGTCAAAGAGATACCGCCGGCACGTGTACTACGAAAAAAGAAAAGCCGCAAGTGTCTTCACACGTGTATTTAATAGCCTAAACACATGGTCGGATTTGGTGTGGTCGGAACATCGAACGCAGTCGACCATAAACCAGACCATAATCGATGGTATGTCACATTGCTCTTAGACCACAAACATGCTGTGAGTTTTAGTGTTTGTGCCTCACGTTATGAAAAGTTATAAAATTATTTGCTTAAAACACAATAGTATATTATCATTTATATACTTGAAAGCTTTGGAGCTTTTTTAATTGCTAGTATTCGTAAATTTTACATGCAGTAGCCTCTATTCGGCTCTTCCCAATACAAATTATTGATGTTCACGTGTCTTGAATATTTAACCTGCAAGCCTCAGAGAGAATAGAAAAGAGCATCGGTAACGCAATAGATAGAACCGTATACATTGTCCACCGCCACGTAAAATTCCAATAGGACCAATATGTCTTCGAATACATCATGTACATATAATTAATATTCGACGCCTTAAAACCCCAAATTCACTTGCCATTATTTTGGTATGACAAGAAATATTACAAGAAATAACAACTCGCGGAGATCACATACCAACATGCTCATTATAATCATCAAACACACATACATATATTACCGCTCTCGCCAGCGAGTCTTTGCACTCGGTCTCTTCAAACCTAGAGTCCATTGGACTAACAGATATATTAGATCGTTAGTGATTTTCTCTCCATCCAGCTTAGTGAGCAGGCGGTCCGAGGTTCGAGCCTCCTTCCGAGACGCCCCGCGCCTGTGAGCTACATTTTCGGCCTCCAAGGCCCCCGCCCGGCTTCGCTGTAAAAAATCTTTTGGGGCTATCAGCACAGAGGAGGTTTTTAGTCGGTAGGGGTGTTTACACCCGAGCCCGACATATGGGCCCCGTTTCGGGGTCTCCAATACGTAAATGTATTTTCCTCCTCTCGAAAAAAAAAATTATAATCATGACCCGTGTGAATGCCTTCCAGACAAAAATAGTACGCAATTACAAATACAAATTTATGCTAGAGTTGTATAGTGAAGCCCAAAAAACACGTGTGGCGTGAGTTGAATGAATGACGCCACGAGCGTTTTTGACCTAGTTATACAACGTGTTGCATACAATTTTTTTTCTACGACCAGGTAATTTTTAACCGACTTCAAAAAAGGAGGAGGTTCTCAATTCGCCGGTATTTTTTTATGTTTGTTACCGCAAAACTTTCGACTGGGTGAAAGCTGGTGCTTCCCGTGTGGTCCCAATGTAATTTGGTCCAGATCAAACAATGTCATCCATGAGAAAAATCATAAAAGTCTTAAATTTGCTATACATACGTACAGCATTGGATGATAAATTTACAAATAACTCAATATAGCGCCAACCTATTTCGATGACTCTTTTTTTATTGGAAAGGATATACTTCAGAGATAGTTTGGTGATAGTTTGATTAGGTTTTGATTACGGAATCTATGGCAAAGTAACGGAACTCTTCAATTAAGCGTTGCGTTCATTGCTGCCTTGAAAAATTTTGTATATCTGCACATATTTAGACAAGTTGTGAGTTAGATTTTTTTTATTTTTTTTTAAATAAAACTCTTAAAAATATCACAAGTTATCGAGTTGCCGCTCAAATCGGTAGGAAACGTACTGTATAGGTACATATCTCTAGTGAGTGGTTTCATTTTTTCTTCAAGGAATGGCAAAGGTACACCTATACAGCCAACGGGGGAAAATTAATAATTACATAAAAATTCTTGCGCTGCTTCTTCTCTCTCAGAGCGCCATTTCTTTCCGAAGCAGTAGTAGTATCTAGTATATTAGAAATGACATCAAAAATTATTCTAAAGGAATCAATTTTGAGAAAATAAATGCCTTTATGCCTTTTACAAAATATACCTAGCAGCAACATTGGTAAATTATATTAACAAGGTTTTTTATTGAGTTGACATTAAAATGTTTAATGTAATGATTTATCCTCGTGCTATTCTACGTTTGTACAAAGAACAATATTGTAAAACTCTGGCAACGATGGCTTTGACAATTAATTATTAAATAACGAATACGTCTGTACGGGCTTGAATCCTTTGTATATCCTAATAAAGGACGAAGAAACAAAAAAAAATAAAGAATGTTGCAAGCGTCAGAATATTTTAGGAACCAACTTCACCCTGTTACTTTTGTGTTACAGTGATTCCCTCTCAACATTTCAAAAACGTATTGGATACAAAATTCTCAAGAAATTCCAAAATTTTTTCATTCAGTAATGAAAATATAAGTCAAATAAAATGATGGACAATAAAATCAACTGAAACAAATATAATTAAAAATAAATCTTATATATTTGACTTTAATACCTGAGTTTGTTCCTCTTACAAACGAGTGTTGCCCGCAGTTAATGCGTTCACTCATTACCCTTGCTTAATCGCCCTTCGTATATATAGGTCCTTATTTATTACAACAACGTTGTTTAAAGTGGTTTTATTGTACGTTTAATCAAACAAAACAGTTTTCGTACATTCTTTTCATAGATAAAAGTTACTTTGCGCAATGGCAAAGGTAACATCAACATGGAATCGAAGACTGGGAAGCGTTTTTTTATCCGTCTTACGAAAATGGAGACTGATGTTCCCACTACTTTTACTACAAAACGAGCAGGACATTCAGCTGGTGGTAATTTAATTGATTCGCCCTGCGCACTTCAATACTGAGCTGATTGGGATACTTGAAAGACTCAAAAATTCTGAGCGGCACTACACTAATTGAGACATAAGATGTTAAGTCTAATTTCCCAGTAGTTTCACTAGCTCCGAATTCAGACCGAATAACGATAATGTTTTTTTCACTTCACAGCAAAAATAGGTGCCGTAGTGGTACCCATAATCTTGCCGGAATCCTGTGCAAAGGAGCCTTCCAGTGGTTGTGTCCCCTATGATTGATTCCTCTGACTCCAAGAGCTTGGGTGGATATGATCTCTTACATTAATCATGGTGATAAAGTTTGGATTCATTAACTTTAATATCGGTAAATGTCTACTATTTTTGAATAATGAAATAAATTCAGCAATAGATTCAGTTGTTATATAAATTACTGTAATATTATCAATCTAATTTGAATTTTGCACAGAAATGCTCGAGTAGTGGTGGGTGATTATGATGTCACGCTTCCGAAATTAACTCTAACAAGTACCTAAACCAACAATCAAAACTTGAAGCGACGCTGTGATGATTATTGAGCCGTGACGTCATTACCGATCCACATAACATGCCAGCTTGTCTCTTATAAAATTTCTATTAAACTTAATATTAATTTATAACTGGGTCATTTTTTGAATCATATACTTTTTTTATTGATTGTAATTGTTATGTATATCATGTTCTTCAATCGCTCGTTGTTCGCAAGTTTATAACGTAAAGTAAACAAGCTCTTCAGAACCCTTCCAATGAAAAAAAATATGACGACCCCTATAGCCCAGTAGTTAGTGACCCTGCCTACTGAGCTAGAGGTCCCGGGTTCGAATCCCAGTATGTGCAAACATTTATATGATGAATCTGAATGTTTGTTTCTGAGTCATGGATATTTATAAGTATTTATGTATGTTTAAGTAAGTATAATGTATTAAATATGTCATTATCTTGTACCCATGATACAGGCTATGTCTAATTTGGGGCAAGTTAATTTGTGTAAAAGTGTGTCAATATTTATTCTTTTTATATAATAAACTTCTTCTATTTTGCACAGCTGATGAGCTCTCGCTGTATGAAAATTTCTTGTGAATAAGGCTTTTCAAACTTCATGCGGAATTTCAGGTTAAACATCTGTAAGCATCGTTATTAAATTTAACGATATATTCTTAACGTTTTAATTTAAAGATTAGTTTATATTTAATAATATTATGCTAATCTAAATAAATATTATGAAAATGGTCTTTGTTTAGGGCTCTTTGACGCCTAAAGCACTGATCGTATCAAACTATCACCATTCGAAATCTGTCTTAGATGGTTACCTTTTTTTTGACTTCCAACGTTTTTTCCTTTTAAATTCACCCAGCGAAGCGGGCGGGAACGGCTAGTCGAACATATTTTTGCTTTTCTTTGGAAGTTAATTTTTTAATTAATAAATATAAAATTTGTTTTTCAACTCGCTTCAAAAAAAGGAGAAGGTTTTCAATTCGTCTGTATGTTTGGAACTTCCGTATTGAAATATTTGTATGTCATTTTAAAGGAATACTCCCAAATGGTCTTATTGTAAAATAAAATTAGAACTACTGATGGAATGCATGAGTTATTGAGGCATTTTATCAGATTTAATAGATACACATATAGCGTATTAATATATACAACAAAATAAGCATTTGTATGAAGTATCATTTGCTGAAGTGAAATTGATGATGAAGACCCCTAATTGCTACCGGATCTATACAAAAGTTGATACAATATTTTAAATGTGGTGACTATATATTTAAGCGACTAAAACTAATCAAAAAAGGGAATGAAAATAGTATAATAGAACTTCTCTAAAGCCCAATAATTATCAAGTTGCACAGCAACCAGTACCTAGGATGGGGTAGAAACAAAATAAATATGAATTCGTCTTGCGGAATTTCTAGATGACGTTAATACAACTAGTAAATAAAATAAATAAATAAAAGGTATTTATTTCAGGCATAATAAAACCCATAGTTACAAAAAATTTTGGACGCTGTAAACGGGTGCCAAGTTAAAAGTAAAATTAGACTAACTATATAACATTTTTGCACATATTTGTGCAGTCATTTTTTGTTCTTGTCCATGTGAACAGAGATCCAGCGCTTAAACACTGCATTCCTGATGTCGTCAGAGACAGCAAGAGCATTTTGTTGTCGGAACGTTGCATAATAAAATCTTTCCTATGTATGTTGTTTCAGTTCATGCAAATAATTTAGATTGAAACTTGTAATTGGTCCTAAAGGTACCTTGTGAAAACACTTAAATTTAATTGTAATTTAACATTTAAAAGTGCATTAATAAAGTACGTAGAGTAAAAGGAAATTGCGTTTAATTACGAAAATCATATCAACACCAGCCAATACACTCCGACCTCGCAAAATTATCTGGGTTTCAGATAATTTATTTTATTGTAATATATATATTTTTGTTGTATTTAATTTCGCCATTGTTCTTTCGCCTTTTGCCGAGCGTAATGGAGCCAATTTGACAGAGCGATAGTCATCAAAATCGGGTCCTGTTTGACCCTATTATCTTTTATTGTAACAAAAAATTACTGCAGGTCGAAAAGGAATTCATAAAACATAATAAGTGTGAATAGCAAATGCTGTAACCTCGGTCACAAAATGTAACGATAAATAAGACAAATTGTTTGCACAAACAAATGTTCACTCGTTAAATCGCAGCTTTTGTTTTTGCGACATTTCTTATTTGTCATGGGATCATGTTTGACTTTCATATAAATATTTTTCTCTATAATATGAAGTACAGTGATTACGCATATATTTAGATTCAATGGAAAATAGAATTATAGCCTGAGATTTAAATTATTAAAACTTTCGTGAGACATTAGTTACTTATTTTTTAATACAGCTTTACTCACATCAGTGTGAGTGTAGTGGGTTCGCGAAAACGTCCCGTCTCTTACTGAGGACTTGGACGTAGTGCGCGGCTTGACAAGACGGGGGGCGAGGGGTGCGCCGGTGGTGATGACGAGCACGGTATCACTGACACTGTGTCACTATTGGTGTCCACGTGTGCACAAAATGGACTCACAATGTCCACTACGTGATCATCAGCACTATAAGACCCTTATTGCGAGATGCGTTTTATAACACTGGTTTCCAAGTTCGTGGCAGAGTCCAACCCTTGTCTCTATTAAATGGATAAATATCGAATGGTCCGAAACAAGTCGGTCCCACACCGATAAAATGTGAGTAAAGCCGTATTACTAAAAAAGCCTAAGAATTCTTTGAAATTCAGTAGCATAACAATCATCTCTGCTGAGTGGTGGAAAACGTAAGTGGATAAAAGTAGAAATGAAATTACTAAGAACCCCTTTCACAAGGACATGACTCTGTTTCAAAGACATATCAACTGTTACGTATATCATCCTATGTCATCATTATAATTACCTATATCATGATTCCGTCATAGTACCTATTACATCAAAAACCTTACGTTTTTCAGGTTTTAGTATAAATATATAAAATTTGTTATATGATTATAATATTTAGTAAATAAATTTGGAAATATTATAACATCAAAGTTATTCAATCAGGCTTCAACTAAGCGCTTTTGAATTGTCAATAGAAATATTTCTTTTAAATTACTGATATGTTCGTAAAAAGTAGAGCTCGTGAGAAGTACATACAAGAAACTCAACGGCCACTCTTTTCAATCAAATAGAGTATTTTACAATGGCTGTAATATACATCACAAATTTGTTTGTAAGGGCCCAATATATGAGTCGTGTTTAAATAATATAAATGATTTCATTAAAAGTAATTATCGTATATTGGATGCGTCAATCTTTAGAGCTTGAATTCATTGTTGAATTGGTTGTTTGTGTAATAATGCTTAGTGAACATGATGGTCGTGATTACTGTCATAATTAGAAATTGCATCCAACAAATACAATGATCTTTTAGCTATGACAGGTCGATCTGGCTCCACAAGCAGCACCCGTTCACGAGTTGATGCATATTAATGTCAAGCTTAATAAACGGAACAGAAATAAACTTATTATGCCTACTACTCGGCTAAGTCGAGTTAGTAAGTCTTTTGTGGGGCGATGTACTCGTATATGCTTTTACAACAAGATCCCAGAAAATGTTCGAAACAAAAGTATTTCGTTATTCAAAAGAATTGTTAAGAGACGTTTGTGTGGTAAAGGTTACTATAACATAAATGACTTTTTTAATCATACCACGGATTGGGAATGGAGTGACCGCCCTCAGGCTATTGAATAATTAATTTAATTGTCCAATATTACTTTGTAAACATATTTTTTTGATGAAAAAAAAGCCGGCTGAGTTTGTTGCGCCCGTTCTTCTCAGATCTGAGGCATTCATTTTGTAATGGGTGGTAGTTTTTGAATTTCAATAAGTGATGTCACATCCTATTTTGAATGAAAATATTTGAATTTGAATTCGATTTATTAACTATAACAGGTCGACCTGGCACCACAAGCAGCACACGTTCACGAGCTGACGCTTAATATTCTCAAGCCTAATAATACTCAAAAGCCAGTTTTTGTATTCAAGCAAACAAAACAAGGTCACTATTTCCGATCAGGTTTTAGAATACTATAAAAATATGTCGTATATTCGTTCCCGCTTGAACTGATTTAATACTCAAAGTTAGTCGGTAAAGCCGGACTTCCAGTTTGTTCTGCAGATAAGAACCTTTCTGTTGCCGGAAATTTTAAAAGAATAAAACAAAGCATTCATTGCACAAAAAGTTTTAACGTTTTCAACTTTGCTTATTACTTTTAGTGTCCATTAGCACTGGTTCCATTTTCAATTTATATCAAAAATCTCTATTCAATGAGAATAAGTTCTTCTCTTAAGAAGAGTGTAGAGAAAAAAAATGTTTTAAAAATTCTATATTCGTTGCGACATTAAAAAATGTTATGATAACAGCTTTTGATATTATGCGGCGGATGGTCTAATAATTCTATGTTTTCTTGCTCTAAAAACTCTTTTGTTCTGTGCGCGGTGTGAGTACTCGCATTGTCGTGATGGAGGATGATGCGGCGGTTGCAGTTCTCTTTACGGAGTTCAGAAACGACCGGTGCCAAAAAAATGCTGGCATACCATTCTGCATTAATCGTACTTTGTCCCTCAAGAGGAATAGTCGCAACATGACCGGTTTTGGAGACAAAAATGGCCACCATTTTTTTTTGCAACACTCCGTGAACGAAAAATTTTTGTTGGTTTTAACTCATTTTCGAACACCCAAACTCGTGACTGAACTTTTGTTTCGGGTTCGTACGCGTGTATCCAGGATTCGTCACCTGATACGATGTTCTATACATCATCTGAGGATCCTGCGTGGAATCTTTCGAGAGTTCTGACGGACCAAGTAACGCGACCCGCTTTTTGCTCTTCACAGAGCAAAAGCGGTATCCACCGGGAAAACAACTTTTTTACACCTAATTGTTTATGAAAGATTTTTGTATTTGACTCATGCCAATGTCTGAAGTTGAGTGAATTTCGCGGTATGTCACATGTTGATCTTTCTCAATCAGCTTACGCACAGCATCAACTTTTTCTTTGGTGACTGCAGTTTTTAGACGACCTTGACGGGGATCATCACTGAGCTTGACACGTCCACGTTAAAATTCAGCAAAATATTAATTATGTTGAAAATAAATTATGGTTTTGGATGGGGCTTCATCACCAAATGCAGTAATCATCCGGTCAACACACTGTTTTTGTGTAAAACCACTTCGAAAGTCAAAATAAATCATCGCTCTAGAATCCATTTTCTCAACGACTAAACAAGTTTGACAAGACCTTGTGACAAGACCGAGATTCTTTTTTTAAATAAATAAATGGTATTCGATTTTTAAAACCAAGGAGTTTTCAATTAAAAAGATTTAAATATGACAGGAACAGTGGAAATATTCCATTCCCGATACTTTTAGTGCAGACTATGTATATAACATTATGAAGAATATATTGAGAGAACAGTCAATAATTTCATTTCTATAAATTTTATCAGTACATGGCTAAAATTCTCAGCCTAATAATATAACCAATTTGTTCATAATAATATAGTTACAAATTACAAATTGCAGAGTGATTTACAAAGCTGAAAGTTTTGAGGGTCTCACATTCTGAATGTCTATAAACCCTCATTTTCACTTTATGTATCCTCATATTTTACTTTACGAGCCAAATAGCCAGTATGTTTTGATTGTTTCCCGAAAATATACTGTACGAAAGCCTCGTTACGTTGTTCTACGAATTCAGAATTATCTTTGTGAAACATAACATACACTAGTCCTTGTTGTGATAACAGAGCTTGCAAAATAAATAAAAATCATGTACCGGTATGTTCTTTAAGTATGCTTAAACTCCAAGTTATTTTTTTTATATAAGAGGGGGTAAACGGACAAGAGGCTCACGGGGGTGGGGAGAGGTGAGTCAACCGCCCATGGATATCCGCAACAACAGGTGTCAAGAGTTGCGTTGGCAGCCTTTAAGGTGGCCTCTTTTCTTGAAGGTCCCTAAGTCGTATCGGTTCGAACAGCAGCCGGTAATAGATTACACAGAGTGGCTGTGCGAGGCAAAAAAAATCTTGCAAAACGCGCGGTCGTGGAATGCCAGACGTCAACTTGATGCGGTGTGTTATTTTGCATTTTGACGTAATGTCCGGTGGTGGAATTCAGCCGCTGGAATCAACCCGAACAGCTTATTTCAATATCCAAGTCAACAAAGTACTAAAAAATCTATTTCGTTACAAGTTTTTTATATAGAAACTACTGTCCAATGAAGCGTAAACATGATATAATTTTTAATGGTCATATTAGTAGATAAATAATTCAACTACCCAAAATTTACCAGTGGGCACCTTTAAACAGGATACCGGCTAGATTATTGATACCACAACGGCGCCTATTTACAGCGCATTACTGTGTTTCGGTCTGAAGGGCGCCGTAGCTAGTGAAATTATTGGGATAAATAAATGAGACTTAACATCTTATGTCTCAAGGTGACGAGCGCAGTTGTAGTGCCATTTTTGGGGTTTTTCAAGAATCCTGGGCGGCACTGTATTCCAATAGCAGGGCGTATCAATTACCATCAGCTGAACGTCCTGCTCGTCTTGTTTTCGCCTTATTTTCATTAAAAAAAACTGTTAATAACAACATTTATTTTTATACCTATGACACCTTATGACTTAGCGTGTTTAATGCATGCATTGTAATATTAGTTGCCGCACTTTGCGACTTCGGCTGCAGTATCTACTTGGAGAGACCAATTTTTTATCTAAGTTTTAAGTATTATTCAGGACATATTGAATGATAAATCGTACTTTGAACGTAAGTTTATGATGAATCGACAGTGTGTGATGCTTGATCGAAGATAAATTGAAGTTCTATGAGTTCTTCGTTTCTTATTTTAGTCTCGCGTGCTTGTAAATGTGCTCCAATCATAATATAAATGAATATATTTTATGCAGAGCTTTGTAACATTTATTGTTATAATGTAGCAATCAAGGTTAGGTGACAATAAATTAATAATATTTTTAGGATTTCGTAAAGAAAGGGCTCATATGACAGACTGATGACAAAGTGTTTACTTCACGTTCAAAGTGTCACTTAAACCAGGCCGTTAAAATTGTAAGAATTAAAGTCGATTGACAATCTACCGGTTAATTTTAATATCACTCGAGAAATTATGGCTTCGACAATATAACTGCGACATACACTTAACTAAACATACTCGTACTGTACCATCTATTAATATCATTTGATGTACTTTCTTAAATTACTTATTAAAGGCAGAAACGTGCATCTAAAGAGACTCCTTGATATAATATTAAGATTGAAGATGTATACAGTACTGAATGAGTTAATTTGTAAGATTGAAATATTGCGATGACACCGTCAGAGTGCCAGTCAAACAAGGAACTAAGAAGCATTTTTAGGATGCCATACCCAAAAGGTAACAACGTAACCTTAGACAGAAATTTCACAAGTCAAACTAAAAAACACAATAAAATAAATAATTCTTTAGGAGACCCCCATACAACAAATGAGATTTTTAACCGTTCTTATTGATAATGGTAATTGAGAATCCTTTCTGCACGAGTCCAACTCGCATTTGGCCTGTTTTTTTAACTATAGCGGGATGTATAACACACATGTACCTATGTGTGTGTCGGAAGCACACTCAAAGAAAGCATCGAAACTTGAACACTCCTCAAGGAACTGTGGTTGGTCAGGTGCAAGGCCCCAGAGTCAAGATTTCAAAATATGAAATCTAGTTGCAAAAAGTTGGAAGTACAAAATCGAAAATTGAGAGAGCTACATTTAAGAACGAAGGTACTGTGAACAGCTGCGCATTTAGGACCTTTGAGATAAAGAGATAAATACTGACAGTTTTCAGTTCATCATCGGACTGGCTGACAATTAATTAAAATGATTTTTCTCCATTTTTAACCCATTAAGTTATCCTTTTAAATAACTGATTGGCTGACAATTTTATTTAATTTTATAGGAGGGTGTGTAGCGGAA
Organism: Leptidea sinapis; assembly: GCF_905404315.1. Lineage (NCBI taxonomy): Eukaryota > Metazoa > Arthropoda > Insecta > Lepidoptera > Pieridae > Leptidea > Leptidea sinapis. The sequence goes on from NC_066298.1 coordinate 8,922,266, forward strand.
GTACAAACGACTGAAGTAAGGATTATAACATCGACTATGCGTATTTAATACACGACATATGCTTGTATATTAAGAACGATTCAAAACCATTGCGTGAAATGGAAATAGCCAAGAACAATCTAGTTTTCTCCATTCAAAAATCTAGTTGCATTATAGTAAAGAACTATTTAATTTTAAATTCTAAGAACAAACAGTGTAATGACACGGTCATTTGTTTTTATTACCACTTGAGAAAAACTTACTGCAAATTCCACGTACATACAAGAACACAATACACAAGGTTATTTTATTTGGTGAGCAATACAAACTTAAGTATAAGACATGCATTAAAAAAACCAAGTGCGAGTGGGACTCGTCTACCGAGGGTCCCGTACATATTATTAGGTACCTACCTATACATATAAGAAAGGGAAAAGGTTTCTTGTCATTCTTGATCATAACTAAAAATTATACATCACAAAAATATTTAAATCTGTCTAGCTTGTGCTAATGAAGCACTTTCATACGATTCAAAATTTCGACCGCGCTGTTCCTTGCTTAAAGACCCTGTTTTTAATGATTTTATTACAAATGTATAGTTTTCAGATGTTGGCCTATACTTGTAATATAAGACAGCATAGTTTTAGGTCAACGGCCCTATAAAATTTGATTCCTTTGAGAGTGTTGAAATATACGTTTTTTGCGGTATAAATGACCTAATCTTTTGTATGTTAACTTAGAAGTTTGAGCTTCAAAACACTAGACTAGAAATTATCGTTTCAATTTCAACTCGATACCTCCACGCGTTTTAGAGATAAAGGTTATTGTGATAGACAGACGAATGGAAGGACAGACATTCATTTGTTTTGAGATAAAGAAAACAAAAAATCTGAAAAAATCGCTCTAGGAGTTTTAAGTTGTCCTATAAACTTAATGGATTTTTGTTATGGATCAGTGGCCAAAATAAAAATCTGTTTAGAATTAATATACAATTTTTTAATTCGGTGCCACGTTCAATTTAAAAAGTACTGTATTGGCACACTTACGTATTTCTGCATGAATCGTGAATGATGCGAATCAGCTTATACCTTCGCATTCAGTTCAACATTATTTATTTTAGTGGCTGATCTTCGTCGGGGTTCGTTTTTCAAATCTAAGTTTCCTCTTCTGTTTGTTTCCTTAAATGCATGCTCTCTAAGAACTACTTTAATAGCCATGTTTTCATCCTTACTTTTAAAGCCCATCGAAAAAACAATTGAAACTCAAACAATACAATGTTGTACACGATTTAAATCCAGAATGTTGAAATTGTCGAGTGCAGAAAGATTTGTTATGAAAAATCTCGCACCAAGCAGGTTTTAATGTAATACTAAGTCGCCTCAGTTTTAGTAGCCATGAGTCAGACCGTCGGAAAGCGTCGAGCTTTCGTCGAGTTTGCGTAAGCACGTTTTATGAAAATGTTCGATCTATATCGTTCTAAATTTGGACTTCGGAGTAAGGTTGGTATGCTGAAGAAATGCTAGAACGATTCCCCTATTTTGAAAACTTCTTTTTTTCGATGAGACTCATTTACATTTGAATAGTCATATAAATAGTCGAAATTATGGTTATTAGGGTAGTGAAAATGCTTTACTAAAGCACCAAAAAATTACTGTATATATATCTAGCAAAGGCTGTATATATATCGCTGCCATTTTAACTATTAAAATGGCTACGAACCCACAAACACTACAAAAAAATGTTTTTGTGTTTTGACGTAGATAGAGCGATTATTAAAACGACTTTATTAAAAAAAAGCTGTGTTTGTCTACCTATACTTTCAGTTTACTTTACGCATAGTTTAATTATTTTTATAGTGCTTTTCAAATTTGCAGCTTAAATTAGACCACTTTGTACTTAAACTAAACATACTTGCATATAATATTAATTTCGTATTTAAATACAAAACATTGGTGTTGACTGTGTGTCTCATATCATAGCTTTAATCTGAAAGTGGACAAAATTAACAGTATGCAAACAAACCTTGTCCACTCAACAAACATTGTGCAATCAAATTAACTATATACCCACGTTTAAGCAAAAAATAACCCAGCGCTATTTTGAAGCCAGATGTAGGATTTGGCTTTTAAGTATTTTTTCATTATAGTTATCTATTTAATGATACTTTTAGTGCATAAAGGATTTATGAAATAAAACACACGTGTCCGAGTATTGTAGGTATAGGTACAAATTAATGAAATTAATGTAATTGTTAAACTTCAGATTAAAGTTGCGATAAGAAGGCGGAGGTGATCACTTGCATGCCTGGCTTCCTACCAAAAACTGAACTTTGTTTTCGAAAAATGCCATAATATAACATTATTAAAAAAATTAAATTTTGGGGGTATAAAAAAGAGATGCAACGTATTTTCAGACCCACCAAATATATCCAATTACAATTATTACAGTTGATTGCCATCTTGCAACCCTATATCGGTTTTGTGGATGGAACAGAATAATATGAAAATCACGATTCAAAAATTTGTAGATCGTAGAAGGGCAAAAATTTTAATTTGTATGTATTTTTCAATGCTGAATCATAATGAAATAACTATAAAAAACGTGTCAAAATTTTTTAAAATAAATTGGTGTGGACTACTTAACATTTAGGGGGGTGAAAAATAGATGTTGTTCGATTCTCAGACCTGCCCAATATGCACAGAAAATGCTTCATGAGAATCGATTAAGCCGTTTCGCATGAAGCATGAGTTTAACTACAAACACCGCGATACAAGAATTTTATATATTAGATATATTTACTAATACCCTTGAGAGTACGACCAAGGAACAAACTAAATAAAAAACGATGCACAGGCTAACTATATCAACTTCATATCAGAGGGGCAATGTTCACAACTAGCGGTTACAAAGGCTTATAAAATGGCCCAAGTGCACAATAGTTCACTGCCGTCCATGTTGAAATACATTTATTTGATTTAGGTTAAATAAATAACAACCCCTAATAAAAGAAAACAATATTTTACCCTCTTCATAAATGGGAAACTTGACGTATGTTACAGCGCTCTTGTGAGTTTTCGATATCTTTGTTATCTAGCCATACATCCATATTAATGTTTTTACTCTTATTTCATGAGTACAGTGAAATAAGAAAACATCAAATTTACTTTTAGGTTTTTTCTCTAAACAGAGTAATAGACGTAATTATGACTTCAGTACAATCGTAAATCCCTTGTACTAATTGGACAGGATTTGTGATAATAAAGTGATTTGGTTTCTAGAAGTGAAGCACATGGCACAATCGATTTTTTGTTAAATTCTCTCTACAAGAGAAACGCTCTGTGTAAGCCAATTTCATTTAAGCCCTATACATTATCTAGGCTGCATTATTTGGTCTGGTAAACAAGACGATCGTTAGTGACTTGTTTTACACGGAAACAAAACTGTTTCTCATTATTAAAATGTTGATGTTCACAGGTGATTCTATTTTAAAAAATCACATAAATTCCATTTGAGACGCAACAAAAATATTTTAATGAATACATAAGAAAATAATAGACCTATAGATGTAAAAAAGTCTTTCTCTTAAATATTTTATTAATAGCTCATTTCTAGTGAAAATTTCTTAAAAATTTAAACTTTGGAATGAAATATAGAGTAAGCTAAACGAGGCACTTAAAAATAAATCTTTTCACAACGATAAATGAAAACACCGAATGGATTTTTCTGAAAACATAATAAATTTACGCGAAGAATTAAAGCTCACATTTGGCATTAATATGTAAACAGCTTTTACCTTTAAGAACTTAAATATTACGCAAAATGTGAATTATTAAGCGTCAACGATATGATGTAAATTTTATCCAGTTATTAAACGTAATATTTTTGTAGTAATTTTTTAACAAGGCTCGTTCATGATATTAATATTAGCACAAAACTTCTCTTTCAGATGAAATGCTCTGTGGAAAAAATTAGTAATTATGATTTCCTACTTGCGCTGTTTAATACAAATAATAGAAGTAAATTAAAAGACGTCTTTTAGATTAATTTTCAAATTGGGGTTTCACTGGGTTCAATTTTAGGACCTTTACTATTTGCCTCAATTATTGGCGTAATCTTCCTCGCCAAGGAAACCTTTGAAATAGTTTTATTTATTGATGATTCATTAGGTATGCTTACTACAGTTAGTCATCTGTGGCTCTACAAATTTCAAGAAGGAATAAAATGCACGTACTAGAGTTCTGCTGCCTACCCGCATCAAATAAATAATCTAATTAATTAAATTCGGTATTTTTGTTTGTTATTAAAGTAAATTTATTTTTAACAATTCCATACAACAGGTAAAAAATACGACGAATAGGTAACATATATATTTAAAATAGCATTAAAAGTTCTTTATTTATATAATAATCTTTTTTTAAATTTGAACAATGCTTATTACTATTATTATTGATTCATTCTTCAATGTAAGATAAGATAAGATAAGATAAACTTTATTTGCATTGAATAGGGTTCATTACAAGATTGTATAGTACAAATGTTTACAGTTTGCTATTCAGCTCTATACAAAGCATGCAAATGTCAGTGATTTACAATTATTTATATAAATAAGGGGTCAATATTTCAGAATCCTTTTTTTTAAACAATCTATTCTTTGATTCTTGATATAGTATATATAAATCTATACATTGTATAAGAGATTTCCACCTATATATTGACTGATCACGATATCTGTGGAACCATAAGGCGTAGAGACTTGAAATTTGGTAAGAATATTCTTTTCGCCGATTAGAGTCAGTCAGGATTTTACGAATTTCCACGCGCAAGAGTTTTTAATAATATGAACAGAACAAAGCCTGTCGGGTCAGATAGTACTATATATAGTTAAGTGATATTTGAAACTTATTTACGGACATCAACGTGCAGTCGAGGGTAAAGTATAGTTATATGGCCATATTTTTTTTTCACTTATTTAAATATCTGAATGTGAGCATAATTACATTACATAAAAATTGCGAATCTAAGAAATACTTTTTTTAATTACATTTATATCTATTTACATACATATAATATTAGTTACACAAAGTTATTTACTTAATATGTTTTTGATGAAATAATATTGTGACAAAAATCCTTTTATACAACAAACAATGTTGATAATTAACGTGTTCCCTTGTTTTATTTGGCTGTGCCAAAGCCACAGGTGTGAGGTACAAAATTAAACAGAGCCCGTATAAAGCCAAAATAATTACATTACAGAAAAATTGCTAAGCTAAAAAATATTTTTTTTAATTTATTATTTAGAATAAATTATTTAGACACCAAGTTATTTACTTTATATATTTTTGATGAAATAATATTGTGACAAAAATCCTTTTATACAACAAACAATGTTGATAATAATTAACGTGTTCCCCAAGTTAATTATTTCATCCGGCAGGAGTGTTTTATTTGGCTGTGCCAAAGCCACAGGTGTGAGGTACAAAATTAAACAGAGCCCGTATAAAGCCCTCTTAATTCGAGGAAAGATCCCCTTGATTAAATACTTCCTGTGACATAATTGTTGTGATAATCAGCAAGCCACCTTTGATACCAGTTGTATTTATTAGGAAGATGATGAATATACTCATAAATGATTTTATATATTGAAAGAGTTAAGTATCGCGTGCTCAATTAATGAAAATAGATTTGTTTACTTCTTGAACAAAAACAGTGACACAGTTGAAGACCTTCAAACTTTAAATTTTTAAATGAAAACTTCTTTAGCAGCATTGAGCACTTTTCATGAGATCACTATAAAATGTTAAACTCGCGTCAAGGAGTCAACTCTGTTTCTCCGAAAAGAAACATAGTAAACGAATGAAATTAAATGAAGTTTCGGTAGCAACCCTACTCATAGACAATATTTGGGTGAACGATTGAAATTAATGTATCTGACTAATTTGAAGAGAACTATTACATGCCAACGATGGGTAGTTAATAATGACATCCAAATATATCGGTATTACACACGCAAGATAAAAATGTTAGTTTAGTACTAAAGATTTTTTGCAGTTGTTTCTAAAAATAGTTCTTAATTATGGTGATAGTAAATTAACTTTTTAACTCACTATACCGATATACGCTATACCGATATACCTACTCGTTCTATCAGAAAGTTTCAAGTAAATATCGGTTATATACTTATTTGTTTTTTTCACTAAAAATATTGCCTCTACATATAACCATCCCTTTTACGGTATATCTTTTCAAATGGCTGAACATACGATGATGAAGCTATACACTTTATATGTCTGACTACCGTACGTTCTAAACGTTTTTCATGTAGAGCAGCATCAATTAAAAGCATTCTAGAAAGCATTCCAAGCTTTTTTTCATTTCTTTGGTTTCGTGTTTTTGAGCTTAAAATTCCGAGCAAACAGCTGTCATATTCAATTTTTCGTTCGCAACGTAAATTAATAAGAGAAGGTTTGGAAATTCGAAATGTCAAATAATGACGTTCGGAACGAGACTTCGAAACGAATGGAACCGTAGTAGGAAACTCAGGAAACTCCGTTTTTTTTGAATAAAAGTAGACCTACAGGACACGTGGCCTGATCGAAAATTTTATATTAGATTTAGATTATCTAGATGAGAAAGATTTATACTTCTAACTCATTATAGTCAGAAGTATAAATCAGTCATTGGACCAGTGGTTGAATCATTGTGATTGCGAAGCCGAAACACCGCGAGGTCGAGGGATCGAATCTCAGCAGTGAAATAAATATTTTTTTACAGTTTAATTATTTAGTTTTAAAGCTTTGTCGTTAGCGTTTGTTTTGTTATTATGTTGTTTGATTTTTTATATTATTTTGTTTCTTACTTCAACTAATATAAACCTATTGTATCAGATTTAGAGAATTTACGATGATGATACTGGTAATGAAGATGGTGAAAGAGTTGTTGAAAATATAGATGAAAGTTATTTTTTCTGAGAGATATACTTTTAATGTAAAACTACAGTTAAATACTTTAAGCTACTCTTTGCGTTCCATCTTTACTTATCAAGAATAATTTTGTTATCTATTTATTTATTTATTTTTTATTTTACGTGTAGTTTATTTTATTAAGCTCCAAATGATCAAATTAATGGTTTTTAAGTATTTCTACAATGCAATTAACACTTCACGTGATATTTTACAGTTGATTAATTATTTTTTGCGTTAAATAGCATATTGGAAACCTGGGGTATGTATCACACGAAAACGTGTGATTTCCTTTTCGGGTGTGTTGGGCATCCTTAAAAATTCTACCCTCAGAGGGAGGAATCGCTAACATTCTTCCCTTCATAATGTACCATTATTATATTACGTTAAAATATCTTGAAGACTATACATTAGTGATTCGGTGTGCCGAGTAGAAAATCTTTTATTACAACCGCAAGATCAGCACTTTGCTCAAAGAGAGAAATTATATTAGTTATAAACTTAATAGCTGATGCCCGCGACTTTGTCCGCGTAGATAAATGGTTTTTTTAAAATAATAATAAGCAAGTTTGGAATTGAAGATTATCTCATGTCCTATTCCAACTTCGGTTCCCGTCTTCGCTCCCGTTCCCAACATATTGAATTAATGTTATTTCGAGGATGATTGCTGTGGCAAACTAAACCTACTAGTAGTATAGTTATATCTCATCGACGTGAATTTCAATTTTCACGAAGCCCACTGGAACCAAATTACATTCACATTTATAATACATAATTTATGCGTCGTAGTATCTATTCTTGCCACATATCTACAATAACGGCGTTCTGACCAGCCTCTAATCACGAGGTGTACTACCAAAGTTCTGTGCTCTTCTGCTGGATCCAAGTCTGGTTTCATAAGTTCTTCATATACCATGATTGCTGTGTAAATTCTTGTCGTGCATTTTAGCCTTGAAATAACTCAAATAACTCGCCCTAATAATAAGTTGGAGAATTATGTTCAGAATCAGAATGTGGTACATTTTTATTCCCATGTATTCAAGAAGCTAACCGATTTATTGTCACTTTCACCACCTTAAATATCTTCTTAAATATCACAAATTGCATTAAGACAGCCGTTGCGAACTAATCTGTGATGTAACTAGCAGATTACACCAGCTTCGCACGGATATTTAACAATGTAACAAAAAATTTAAGATATAACACAGCCTATGTCACCCGGGGATAGTGTAGCTTCCCAACAATGAAATAATTTTTCAAATCGGTTCAGTAGTTTCGGAGCCTATTCAATGCAAACAAACAAACAATCAAATCTTTCCTCTTTTTAATATTAGTATAGATATATTATAATAAAATAAACTCATGACAATTCATTCAAAATAATCAAGTCATTATTATAAATACAAAATAAAAAACGATACGAAGGTAGAAATTAGCCTATTTCAAAAAAAGTCGCAAAAAATTCTATCAAAAAAGTAGGACAACTGGTTAGGTTTATTACTAAAGCACTCATGGCAGCTAAGGCTGACACACACTCCACTTCAGTTCAGTCAGTTCAGTTAGCCACTATTCTTTTCAAAGCTGTCACACTCTATCTAGATGTATAAATTATCTAAGAATTTGAGAATTGAGTCATCCACGAAACTCTCTTAAGTAGAAAGGAAAATGACCTGATCCCAAGACTGCCTCATATATCTGACACGTGAAGTCTTCTGCGTATAACGTATACGTTGGTTGTCTTCAACAACTTCATCTATCCGTAAATCCTTTTAAGTAAAGTTGCAAAGTTTTTCTCCACACCAAAACCACTCAATCTAATGTGCTTAATGAAGTTTTCAACTTAAAAACTCAACCACCATGCTCGTGGTACATAAACGTAAATAAATGGTTTTGTTTTCGTAATGGAATGGATATCAGATTTCACGTTACATTCCGTTCATGCTAGCATCGCAATGTACTCAACCCAATGATTGCGAAGTGGCCATTGAATGCAGTGCTCTGAATATGTTCCATTTAAGTATATTGTACACGATACAATACGATTTCAGGCATATAGTTGACCAATAATATCATTGTTTAACAGCTATTACTACCCAAAAAATCATTCATATTAACTTATGTAAACAAAATTTTATGAATGATGCGGGACTTGAACCTACGGCCTCTGGCGTTCCGTGCCTAGGCTCTTAACAACTGAGCTAACCGTTCGTGTGACGTATCGTCATAAAATCTTGTATGCCCTGTTCAACTCTCAGGTTGTGGCTTCATCTACAGGATCTACTATACAGTTGATAACCTGCTCAACTCCAATATTTGCGTATTAGGAAATTGACTTGAGATGTTGCTCTTGTAAATCTAAACAATTAAATTTAAGATTTTATTATGATACGTCACTCGTACGGTTAGCTCAGTTGGTAAGAGGCAGGGAATGCCATAGGTCGTGGGTTCGAGTCCCGCATCGTTCATAAAATTTTGTTTTCAAGTTTTATTTGTGTATTTATCTTAGAAGTGAGGGTTTTTTAACTATTTTTTTTTTAATTTTATTATGATTCAGCATTGAAAAGTACATACACTTAAAATTTTCACCCCCATACGATTAACACCTATTTTTATATCACGATTTTTATATTATTTTGTTCCATCTCAGATCCGCAATAGGGTTGCAATGATAAATTTTATGTAAAATATAATTATTTGATAGGTCTGAGAATGGGTTGTCATCAATTTATTATTACCCAAATAATTTTAATTTTTGAATTTTCTTTTTTTTATTACTATATATGGCAATACAACGTTTGCTGGGTCAGCTAGCAATATTATATATATGATAATGTTCTGTATGTTCATAAGCACATTGAGGAATTTTCTAGAAACTATGACATTCATAATGTTAACACGAGGAACAAACATAATGCTCATACCAGCTGCCTTAACTGCTCCTCGCCACAAACAGCATCCATCCATGGAAGGGTGGCTGAGAACGTTTAGGACAGCATCTTCTCGTACGGTGGTTGCAAGCGAGGGGGGGTAGTCGAGCACCTACACATAGGTCACGCGATTGTCGCGCCTATCGCAACCGATATGCTTCCTGCTTCAACATAGTTGGGGTACAGTGGCGATAGATGGCACGTTAACATAACCGATCTTCACAGTTGGAATTAACTAGCACTTTATCAAACAAAAGACAATGCAAAGGCCGAAGATTAGTATTATATAAATGAATATAATTTTACTTACTCGAGTGAGCCGAGACGTTTGAGTATATTTCCTCCACCAGTTTGCATAGATATCAAATCACTAAATAATTTGTAAAATTATTCAGTTGTAAATATTGATAATAAAAGTGACGATACGGTCCGTTCATTACAATGCAGTGCTGCTGAGGCTTTCTCAAGACCCAAGATTTGGGAGGAGGTGCAATTTCACCACTTTGTGATAATACCTAGGTAACACTGAAAATGTTTAGAAAATGAAAAACGGCTTAATGTAGAAAGTTGCCAATACTTTTATTGTTTTTGGAAGTAATTTCCGTTCCTCTCTACACATCGTCGCATTCGATGGAAACATTGAGAAAAGCAGTGGGACCATTTTTCCTTAGGGGTCTGGTCTATGGCATTTTCGTATGCTTTCACCGAATCTTCAGTGGTCCTAGAGCGAATACCTCAAATTTTATCTTTAGTTCTTGGGAAAAAATAAAAGTCGCAGGGCGCCAGCTCAGCGGATGATTCATTATCGCGACATATACCATAGTGGGCGGGGGTATCGTCAATGAATTTCTCTCACGGACCTTGGTTGACGCAACCCCTACTCCCAGCATCGATGCTGGGTTCGGCGAATGGTTTAGAGGAATATCAATACAGCGACCCTCTAAGCAAGGCCAGTGGACTATCCTTCTCGAGGTTGCCGCCCGTTTTTTGGCCAAGTGCCTCCATAGAGTCATCAAATAATTTACACTAAGGTAATTGGCAGAACAGAAACCTCTGGCCGCCCTCCCCCAACCTACCACCAATCCTTTCCTCCTTCACCTCACCTCGCGTGATCGAGAGGTCGAGGGCTCACTAACATCAATGAGTAAGGAACTTGCGATCACCCCAGTGTTTGTGCCGTGCGTGGATACCCGTAAGGAGGGAGTAAGGAATCCTGGTGGTTGAGCGGATAGCGGTCGGTCAGTTACCTGCTTGATGCAACACGCCTCTTTGGCCCTGATCTTCCTCTTAAACGGGCGGTCGGGGACTAGCCATTTTAGATCAATCGGCTGTGGCTTCCCGTCAGAGGGCTGCCGGTGAGTGACCCAAATCCATGTGGGTGCCTATGGCCCGGTCGCGGATGTTGAGGTGAGCGCGGAAGGCTCTCTTCCTCACGTATGCGGCTTCTACATTACTCGGCCGTCAGTCATCAGGTATTCACGGTGAGGGTTACTATATCCTCGCAGTAGTCCTGGCGGACATGTACATCAAGGTGCAAGGTGGTCCCCTACTGAGGCTCCAAGGCGGGTGGGGCACTGACGAGGATGAATCTTAATAAATCTCTACCCATGGACCAAAAGAGAAACTTCGACCAAAACAAACGAGCTGCTCCCTCGGGAGTGCTAAGCCTATCCGTCCAGACTACGGCTGCTCCCACAGCGCCGAAAGAGTCTTCCATGCTGGATCTTTCCACCCTAAAGGAAGCCATACCGGCAACTACCTTCACGGACGATGCCTGGATGCTACCCATCAGGAAGGGAGATGCCAAGCCTACATACAAGGCACCTAGCAGGACCGCACGAAACCGCGCGCGAGCCGAGGCTAGGAAAACGAGAATAAAAGGCGCTAAAAGCAACCCCCCCAAACCCAAAGAGGTTCAGGTAGACAGCGCTACTGGAGATAAAGGCAAGCCCGCAGGACAGCTGACTATCGAACCAGTAGCAGGTGGTAGTAAGCCCCAAAAAAGGCCACGAGGGAAACGCGCTGGCCGAAACGTTCAAGAGAGGGCGGAAGCTCGTGCTGCTTCCGGGCAAGGTCCACACCTACCCAAGAGCTTGCCCGGATGACACTCTGTCACCCCGCGATGACGTTAAGCGTACGCGAACGAACCCGTGGCCTACTCCCAAAAAGGGCTCCGTAAATTACGCCGACATGTGTAAATCTAACGATTTACTAGTCGCGATCATGAATGAGCCCTTCATGGACATAAAAGCCGAGCAAGCCCAGGCGATACAGTCGGCAATAGAGGGTGCGATAGACGCAGAAGTCTGCGTCGCCACCTCTTCCACTGATCCCTTCAGGCTGCCCAGCTTCAGAGGCAGAGCCAACCATGGTGAGGGTACTCTCAAGCTTTGGTGCGAGGACACTTACACCGTGGAATGGCTTAAGAAGACTGTCTCCAAGATCACTTCGCCACTTCCACACACCAGACTCGTGGTCAAACGCCAAGCCGACATCCCTAGGAAAGTCAAGGCGACCATGATCATCCCAAGGTTTTCCAAGGACGAAAATCTTAGCATGCTGCAGACCAGATTCGCCGGGCAGAATCCGTGGTACAACGTCCGCACTTGGAGCTTGTACCACATCCCAGAACCGGACGAAAGTGGCAGGGTACGCATAGTCCTTGGGATACCTGAGGCAGATGTAGCTGAGCTTAAGAAGCGAGATCGCAGGGTCTCGTACAAATGTGGCTCAGTGTACGTAAATTTCCCCGAAGAGGAGGGTAAAGGCAGCGAAGCACCGAAACCAAACCCGGACGTGGCAGCGCAGCCGAAAGTACCAACCTCGACCGCTCCTGAGGCAGCGCCCGACAACCGCATGGATGTCGTGCCGGAAGGAGGGCAGCAGCCCTCAGGTGCAGCCCCTGACGCTACACATCAGAAGAGGACCGACGGTGTCTCTATGACCGCCACTTGTAAAGAGGTTCGGACTCCCATAGAGACCAAATCGCGCTCCATAGACTGGTGGCAGCAAGGGGCCGGGGAAGAGGATCAGACAAAGGAGCTGGAGGACAGTCTACTGCACAGCGATGGCAGCCCAGACCGATCCACCTCCACTCCTTAAACTAATACAAATCAACCTCCAGCACAGGTACACCGCGACGGCTAACCTGCGACGTTTGCTGGAGGGAAACACCGAGACCATAGCCCTAATCCAGGAGCCGTGGATTAGGAAAGGCAATATATGTGGTCAACAACATCGGAGGCAAACTTTTAACTGCTACCGAAGGTAAACCATGTTCATGTATTTATACTCCACGACATGTAACGACCACCATTATAAATGAGCTATGTTCCAGAGATCTAACCGCTGTGAAGCTCCAGGCAGATGACCGCCTAGGCCTATCAGACGTGGTCATAGCGTCGGTCTATTTGCCGGGGGAAGAGGAGGTACCAACACCGGAGCTCACCGCGCTAGTCAGCTACTGCGAGACAGAGAGGCTGGAACTCATCATCTCCGCTGACTCCAACGCACATCACACCATCTGGGGCAGCCAAAATACCAATAAAAGAGGTGAAAACTTACTTACATACCTTTTTTCAAGTAACCTTAATATACTTAACAGGGGCTCCGAGCCTACCTACGTTACGGCGCGAGCCCAAACTATAATCGACCTAACACTGGCAACCGACCATGTCTCTTCTCTCGTCAATGACTGGTACGTGTCAGACGAACCTTCATGCTCGGATCACAGATGGATTAGGTTCAACCTTCGCTTAAACATCAAACCTGCCCTGCCAAGGCGGAACCCGCGTAAAACGGACCGCACCAAATACGACAGATTGGTGAGAAATGAGCTTATGGCCATTTCCCTACCAGACGATTATAACGGTACCGCAGGTATAGAAACTCATGTAACTAACATAACTCAAACACTTATCAACAGCTATGAACAGACGTGTCCTCTTATGCTCGGATCATCTCTTCATGCTCGGATCACAGATGGATTAGGTTCAACCTTCGCTTAAACATCAAACCTGCCCTGCCAAGGCGGAACCCGCGTAAAACGGACCGCACCAAATACGACAGATTGGTGAGAAATGAGCTTATGGCCATTTCCCTACCAGACGATTATAACGGTACCGCAGGTATAGAAACTCATGTAACTAACATAACTCAAACACTTATCAACAGCTATGAACAGACGTGTCCTCTTACTTCGACAAAGCCCAACTCAATCGACAAAAGTGTGTGGTGGGGTCCAGAGTTAGATAGGCTGCGCTGCAAAGTAAGGAAGCTGTTCAACAGAGCCAAAAATACCCGGGCACCAGACGACTGGGATGCATACAAACAGGCCCAATATCGTTTCAAGAGGCGCATCCGCGAAAGGAAGAGAGAAAGCTGGAGACGCTTCTGTACTAACATTGAATCCACAAACCAAGCGGCTAAAGTAAAAAACATCCTTTCACGTGACCCAGAGCGTAATCTAGGTTGCTTGAAAAAATCTGACGGCACATACACCAAATCTGACCCCGAGACCTGCGGACTACTCCTGCAAACTCACTTCCCTGGATGCCGCATCACCAACAACCAGACGTGGGAGGAAGTGGCGTCGCAGAGCAACACACCCGATCAAACGGATTGGACCACAGCTCACAGGGTGGTAGACAAAGACAAGGTAATGTGGGCAATTAACAGCTTTCTTCCATTTAAATCAGGAGGCCTGGACGGGATCTTCCCAGGACTGCTACAATGGAGCGGTATGGGGCCGCTAGCAGCGCATTTAACTGCTATCTATAGGGCATGCCTGGCCTACAAATACATACCGCTCCAGTGGAGGGAGGTAAAAGTGGTATTTATCCCTAAGCCCGGCAAAAGTGATTACACAAATCCCAAATCGTACAGGCCAATCAGTCTCTTTGTTGAAGACTCTAGAGAGACTCTGCGATAGGGATATTAGGGAAAATGCCCTCATACAAAAACCGCTACATGACAACCAACACGCCTATACTCAGGGCAGATCAACCGAATCCGCACTCTATTGCGTAACATCTCTCGCAATGAAAGGATTATCACGTAAACAATCAACCTTAGGTGCTTTTATTGATATCGAAGGCGCCTTCGACAAAACCTCTTTCACTAGCATAGGCCGAGCGCTAGCCGCTCATGATGTAGATCCTACAATTGCCGGGTGGATAGGCAGCATGTTGCGGCATAGGGCGATACGATTCACTATGAACACCAGTACTAGATGTGTGGTGGCAACGGGCTGCCCACAAGGAGGGGTACTCTCGCCGCTGCTCTGGAACCTTGTGGTAGATGAGCTCATCACAAGGCTAAACAAAAAGAAACTGTACACGGTGGGCTATGCTGACGACCTCGCCATTCTAATAACAGGACCAGTCGAGAGCGTCTTATGTAGCCTCATGAGATCTGCTTTTAAGATTTTGGAAGAATGGTGCGCGCAACACAAACTCACAGCTAATCCGTCAAAGACAGAACTAATACTATTCACTAACAAACGCAGCCTTGGTAATCTAACATTACCAAGGCTGTTCAACACCGAACTAAGCCTTACTAAAGAAGTTAAATACCTGGGGGTTATACTGGATAGTAAGTTGGTTTGGAACAAACACCTTGAAAACGAGCTGGAAAAAGCATGCATCATCTTTTGGCAGTGCAGAAGACTCATAGGCAGAACCTGGGGCCTTGCTCCAAAGATAAGCAGATGGCTCTATACAGCAGTCATCAGACCAATTATCTCCTACGCAGCAATAGCGTGGTGACAGAGCTTGTGACAGTACAAACCAAGCTGCAGCGTTTCCAGCGGCTGGCCTGCACAGCCATAACAGGATGCATGCGCACCACGCCTTCCTCGGCCCTTGAAACTATTCTAGGGCTAACACCACTCGACATACACTTTCAACAAGAAGCGACAATGGCGACTCTACGTCTAAAGCTGTTGGGTGTATGGAAGAATGAAGACGGCCTAATAGATAAGCTCTGGAATAGGGTAACAAAGGATTATCCACTCTGTGAGGCACCATGTGATAAGATACCTAAAACAAATACCTTCCATAAAAACTATCACATACAGCTATATGAGAAAGATGCTGACCAGTCAGGTGTAAACGAATTAAGAATTTACACAGACGGCTCGAAAATGGCTACTGGAACTGGTGCCGGCATATTCTCACAGGAACTAAACATATACATTTCCATACCCTTGGGCACACACAGCTCCATCTTCCAATGTGAGTGCGTAGCTATCAAGGAAGCCGCCAGCGCTATATTAAGAAGAAAGGTACATGGCCACAACATCAGATTTCTTTCAGACAGTATGGCGGTACTAACAGCTGAAGGGTACCACACACAACTCAGCACTAATACACGAATGTAAATGTTGCAGGTAACTTTGCAATGGATCAAGGGACATAGTGGTTCGTTGGGTAATGATGCAGCGGATGAGCTTGCAAGGCGGGCATCGGCAAATATAGTGTCTGGTCCATTGCCACTTCTGCCACTGACCTTCAGCCAAATGCGCTCATGGATACGCTCTCTCACCAACGACCTACACAACACCCGATGGATGAATGTCTCAAGCTGTAGACAGTCGAAGGTGGCGATACCTGCACTATCGCCCAAACTGACACGTAGACTTATGAGCCTCAACAGACATGACATCCGTATAATGGTGGGCACCCTAACGGGTCACACATCACTAAACAAACACCTTTTCACAATCGGCGTAACGGACAGTCCTAAGTGCAGAGGTTGTCTGACTGAATGTGCGAGGGTGGCCAACCAACGGGCAAAAACCTTAACCAATACGAGGTCGCTCCAAGAAGTCTGTGAACACCCCAGGAATGTTCTGAACTTCTGGAAGGAGCTGGGCTGGTTTGAGTAACCGGCCATTACTGCACGCAAAATGGACCCATACTAGTGGTTTAATTGCGGAAACAGGAGCCCCTATACCATACCATACCATACCATATACCATAGTAAAATATTCAATTGTCCGTTTTGCGGAGTGCGCTGAAGCATTGTCGTGGTGAAGGAGGATCCTACTTCAAGGGCGCTGCTGTCGAAATTTTTCCAAGACAACAGGCAAACAGGGATTAGCATCCCAGTCTGCAGTAACTGTCCTTCCATCTGCTAGCAAAATTGTCGTGAAATGACCTTCCCGACCAAAGAATGAGGCAATCATCTTTTTTCCTTGACTTCTTCTTTTCTTTACTTTTTTTTCGTCTGCTAGCATTTATATATTTATGAATCTAAGGGGCCGTTTCACAATGTACATGTAAAGTTCCTGATAGGCTACTTGCTTCTTACCTATTGAATAAGAACATCATTTGCATTACACAATGTATAGATAGTGTTATCTAGCCGGTAACGGTCATTTCAATCATAGGATGGATGAAGTAGCAGATATCATAGTTATCTGATGGATTGACAAAATAATGACAATTTATATAATGGTAGGGGATCCCAAGTGACTAAATAAGGGTTTGCTTTATACTATATGGAACTTTTAAAGGATTAAAACGCATGTAATTGTAATTGTGTTTTTGCATTGGATATTTGCGTAAAAACTACATTTTTGTACCAAGTACCAAGGATCGTTTATTTTTTACTAATCTGATCAGCTGCTCTAGACGTTCGACCCTATATACAGGGGTCAGGTAATTTGGGAATACTTCACAAGGTGCAAATTTGTCTCTCTTATGTTATTCGGACGCACTCGAGTAAATCTCAAAATCCCCGCTTGGGCTCCTCTACTATAATATTTAGCACATGGTTTGTTTATATTATAACTTATTGACAATCACGAAAAGCTCTCCTTCCCACAAGCACACAGCCGGTCTGAGGTTCGAGTCTCCTTAGGAGACGCCCCGCGACTGTTGTTGCGTAGTCTTTGCGGCCTGCACGGCCCATATCCTATGTCGCTGTAAAAGTATGGCTAACAGCATAGAGAAGGTTTTAGTCGGTATGGGGTGTCCGCTTACGCGGACACTCGAGTCTGCAATATTACGCCCCATTCCGGGGTGTAAATACGTAACTGTATTTCCTCCTCTCAAAAAAAAAAACACGAAAGGCTAATGATAAGTGATTAGTTGACATTCTCAAATTTCGTTACACGGAAGCGGAATACAAATATGTAAATATTCATTTTATTGTGAAACTAGTAGTAGAAGTGCTATTTAGAAATATATAAATATAGAAAAGTGTTTTGCCCTGTGCTGCCTCGGGGCGAAAAAAGAATAGGGTAGTCCCAGGTCCAAGGGTGTCGTAAGAGGCGACTACGGGCTTTTTGAAAGTGGGAGAGTCACGCTGCTGTCTTATGACGTCAGCACAATCGGGCCAGACTCGTCCGGGTTACTTACCAAACTCGCACAGAATACCGGCGTGAAGTAGCGGCCTAGTGCCGCTATGTTTCGCATAGGTTAGTGTCGAGGACCGGAGGCCATGCCCCCCCGTCCTTTCCCCCCCCCCCCAACAAAATATGAGAGCGGTCCTAAAAAATAAATTACCCCAGGAGGGTACCGGCTCTTGTAGAGCCGGAGAATCCCTCCCCGAGCATTCGCGCTCGGGCTGCCCCTCGTATTCTGGGGAGGGCACAGTACCGCGTATGTCACAGGACAAACAGGGCAGCAACACCACGGCACCCCACTCCACGCTTAATGTGGACTTTTGTAACATCCGGGGAATTCACTCCAACTTAAACGCCGTCCACCACCACCTTGAGACGGCGCAGCCGGCCTTGTGTTTCCTTACGGAGACGCAGATATCTCGACCTAGCGATACGTCATATTTAACGTACCCCGGGTACAAAATTGAGCATAATTTCATGCCTCATGCCGGGGTATGTGTGTACGTTAGGGAGGATATCTGCTGTCGCCGTCTCGGCAATTTTGAGGGTAGGGGCCTGTCTACTCTCTGGCTCCGCGTAGATTTAGAGGACCGCGTCCGCATCTATGCGTGTGTCTACAGGTCCCATAGTGGTAACGCAGAAACGGATCACCTCATGGGCTGCGTTCAAGCGGCATTTGATGACGTGCTTGCTCAGATCCCCTCCGCTGAAATCGTAGTCTTGGGTGATTTCAACGGGCACAATGCCGAATGGCTTGGATCACGTACCACAGACTACGCAGGGCGATCTGTGCATAATTTTGCATTGGCGTATGGTCTGTCCCAATTTGTTGAGTCGCCGACGCGGCTCCCGGATGTGGATAGCCACATGCCGTCCTTATTAGATCTTCTGCTGACTACACATCCCGATGGTTACCAGGTCTCTGTCGACGCCCCTCTCGGAACGTCCGACCATTGCCTGGTCAGGAGTGTAGTGCCTATCCGACGCCAACGTCGCAGACCACCAGCGACCCGCCGCGTTTGGCACTACAAGTCAGCAGATTGGGATAGGATGCGTTCCTTTTTTGCATTCTACCCTTGGGGCAGGGTTTGTTTCCTTTCCGATGATCCTAGTGCCTGCGCCGTTGCAGTAGCCGATGTGATACTGCAGGGCATGGATATTTTTATACCAAGCTCTGTAGTACCGATCGGTGGCAGATCACAGCCCTGGTTCGATGCGTCAGTTAAAGCAGCATCTGACTGCAAAAAACAGGCGTATCGAACTTGGGTTGCGGCGCTGGGCTCAAAGGATCCGAACTGCAAAGTTCTGAAGAGGAAATATAACCGTGCCTCCAGATTTTTTAAGCGGCAAATCGCCCGTGCGAAATCGAAGCACGTCGTCAAAATTGGCGAGCAGCTTTCCAGTTACCCGACCGGAACACGCAAGTTCTGGTCGTTGTCGAAAGCTGCTCTTGGTAACTTCAACCAGCCGTCCATGCCGCCGTTGCACATGAGGAATGACACCCTGGCCCATACGGCAAAAGAGAAAGCCGATCTCCTGTGCACTCTTTTTTCCTCCAACTCGACTCTTGACGACAACGGAAAAACACCGCCGACCATCCCGCGGTGTCAGAGCTCCATGCCTGAAGTACAGTTCCGACAGAAAACTGTTAGGCGAGCTCTGTTTTCGTTGGACGTCAGGAAGTCAAGCGGGCCGGATGGCATTTCTCCAATCGTGCTTAGAACGTGTGCCCCTGAGTTGACGCCGGTGCTAACGCGTTTATTCCGGCACTCTTATTCAAAAGGCGTAGTCCCTGATTCATGGAAGTCAGCCCTTGTCCATCCGATCCCAAAAAAATGAGACAGTTCGGATCCGGCAAACTACAGGCCTATTGCTATTACCTCCCTACTCTCCAAAATTATGGAGAGGATAAATAACCGCCAGCTCTTGGTATACCTTGAGGGTCACCAGTTGATCAACGACCGGCAGTACGGCTTTCGCCATGGTCGGTCGACTGGCGATCTTCTGGTATACCTAACACACAGATGGGCGGCGGCTATTGAAAGCAAGGGGGAAGGCCTGGCAGTTGGTCTGGATATAGCGAAGGCCTTTGATCGTGTATGGCACAAGGCGCTCCTCGAAAAACTTCCATCATTTGGGCTTCCCGAGAGCTTATGCAAGTGGAACTCCAGCTTCCTCACTGGGCTCAGCATACAGGTCGTTATCGACGGTTATTGCTCGAATCCCAAGCCCGTGAACGCTGGAGTGCCCCAAGGCTGTGTGCTATCTCCCACGCTGTTTCTTCTGCATATCAATGATATGTTGGACACCGCCAACATGCATTGCTATGCAGACGACAGCACTGGTGATGCCGTATACACGGGCCATGCAGGTCTCTCTCGGGAAAACGTCGACCAGTGCCGGGTGAAACTTGTGTCTTCTATCGAGTCCTCTCTCGAGAAGGTCGCGGAATGGGGTAAGTTGAACCTTGTCCAATTTAACCCCCAGAAGACTCAAGTTTGCGCGTTTACCACTAAAAAAAAACCCCATTTGCCGTATCACCGCTCTTCGAGAACACTTCCCTTAAAGCCTCGCCTAGTATCGGAATACTGGGTCTCGAAATCTCGAGCAATTGCCAATTCCGTGGCCATCTGAAGGGCAAAGCCAAACTGGCTTCAAAGAAACTGGGCGTCATAACTAGAGCACGGCAATACTTCAAGCCGGCCCACATTCTAGCGCTCTACAAAGCGCAGGTCCGGCCTCACATGGAGTATTGCTGTCATCTCTGGTCTGGCGCACCCCAGTGTCAGCTCGATCCATTTGACCGCGTGCAACGCAGAGCAGCTCGAATTCTCGGGGACCCAGTACTCTGTGAACGGCTGGATCACTTGGCGTTGCGTAGAGACGTCGCTTCATTGTGTGTCTTCTACCGCATTTATCACGGGGAGTGTTCCGAAGAGCTATTCAACCTGATTCCTGCCGCCGAATTTCACCTTCGCACGACACGCCACAAGTTACGATATCATCCCCACCATCTGGATGTGTGGCGGTCCTCCACAGTGCGGTTTTCAAGGAGCTTTCTTCCTCGTACCACGAAGCTGTGGAATGAGCTTCCTTGTGCGGTGTTTCCGGGACGATACGACATGGGTACCTTCAAAAAAAGCGCGTACACCTTCCTTAAAGGCCGGCAACGCTCTTGTGATTCCTCTGGTGTTGCAGGAGAGTGTGGGCGGCGGTGATCACTTAACACCAGGTGACCCGTACGCTCGTTTGTCCTCCTATTCCATAAAAAAAAAAAAAAAAAAAAGTGTAAATATTAAATTAAATTGTCATTTAAAGCCATTAGGCTTGTGTTACCTTATTTCGTATAAGAAACAGTTTTTTTTTAATTTACTGAATTATTTAAAAAAAAAACTACTTGGACATTGTGAAATAGCCCTTTAAACTTATACCTAATTAAAGAAATTTTAGTATATATATAAATAAAGATAATAACTTAATGTTTAAAAGCACAGTGAGTTTCTCGAATCTTCTAAGTATTAAATGCTTTAAGTGTATAATGTTACGTATAAATGTGTCCCTTACATCCAAGAGTTTGGAGAGTTTGAAATACTAATTTAAGATTAAAGTGACCGCAATTAGTAGTGTAATTATGAAGTTTGTTGTATGTCAGCTGGCAGTTGCGGCCTGAAGTCCTACTTGATTTAATTAACAGACGTCTTAAGTGTGGGAATAAAGCAATCTTGTTATAGTGAAATATATTATTTGTTTATTATAAATTTAAATCAAATCAAAATCAGTTTATTGATCTAGATCATCAGCTGATGGTACTCGTGATGCCACTCAGAATTCTTGATAAACACAAAAATTCTAAGTGGCACTGTAAATGTACTTGTCACCGTGAGACATCAGATGTTAAGTCTCACACACAGAAACACAATAATGGTTACACATTACTGCATCACGGCAAAAATAAACTGTGCAAAGGCGCCTCCCACCTGTATGTCAGTTTTTTCTTTTCACTTTTACCAACACTTTGAAATAGGTTTAGCTTTAATGAGAAGAACGGGAAAGAAAACCATTGCCACTGTGTTTTAAAAAAAAAATACAGCTTCATCGTTTTACGAAATATTTTAATTAAAATTAATTAATTTATTTATTTATTAGGTTTATTTACAATCACTTACAATAATACACACAAATATAGAAAAGTATAACTAAAAACTAGGAACTAAATGTAGTCATTACTTACAAATAAACACAGCATGCACAGAAGTAAATTAATTTTAATTTTTTTAAATTATTTTTTTTAATTATTAAATGAGATTTACACAGTTACATCAATTTTCCAATTACAACATTATTAAAGATTACCAATGATGCTTCAAAATATATCTAAATTGAAAGGTTTATACAGGGTGGTTTTTTGAAAAAGGGATGATGGCCAAGTCGGAACTTAGAGAAAAGTCATGAAAGGAATGATACCGTCGATATATAAGAAAACAACTACTGAATATTTAGCTTTTTAAAATTTCTTGAACTTTTGACAGAAATCGACCCGAATGATTATTCAAAAAAATTACAACCTATATTATTGAACCAATGTATATATGTGTATCTATATATATATAATTAGAATGGTCTTTGTTTGAGGCTCTTTCACGCCTAAACCACTGATCGTATCGACATGAAACTACCACCATTCGATGCGAAATTTATCCTACATGGTTTATTTTTTTATTCATTTTATTTCCTTTTAAAATTTGACCAGTGAAACGGGCGAGAACGGCTAGTATGTATATATTTATATACGCGCTTTATTTGTAGGTACCCATATCGTATTACCGCATAAGGAAGCTCATTCCATTGCTTGGTTCACAACAATAGCAAGCTCGTATTTCAATTCCGAACTGTTCAGGAATATCGACTCGAGATATCTATAGGTAATAACGTCTAAATTAATGTTATACGTTAACAGTTACTGTAGTGCTAAACTCCAAACAGTCCAACTCTCTTTCTTTTCTTTTCTTCCTCTCTCAAAGACACTCTAGTGATACGATGGAGGGATGATGATGGGATTTTTTAATGAAAATAAGGGACGAGACGAGCAGGACGTTCAGCTGATGGTATTTGATACGCTCTGCCCATTACTATGAAGTGCTGCTCAGGATACTTGAAAAAGCCAAAAATTATGAGCAGCACTACAATTGCCCTCGTTGACAGATGATGTTAAGTCTCATTTGCCCAGTAATTTCACTGTGCAAAGGGGCCTCCCACTGGAAAAAGTGATATATAGGGTGATAACTCTTGTCATCTTACAATTAACAAAATAGGACAAATGATATTTTAATTTATAGAAATCCAGTGTCCTGATGTTTTTTTTACAGTTAACTCCTGAACTAATGAACGAAATTTAATGGGGATTACTTCATGGAGTGCAGTTTAGTTCAACTTGAGAGATAGGATAGTTTTTATTTCGATTCGGGACCCATAATTATTTTACTTCCAATATTTGTTTTGTATTGACATATTTTCTATGAGAGAATCTTTTTCTACGCACGGTTTGACAGTTCTGCTGTGAAACAATGTCATTATAACAACAGGTAGCATATTTTACGAAATAATTCTTGATGTTATGAAATTTAATTATTCAAATTCATTAAAAAACAACATTTTATTTATTATGTACAGAACAACGTCGGTCGGGTCAGACAGTATTACAATAAAGCATCAGTTATTGATTATTGACTGATTTATTTATTAAGGAAACAAACAGATACATCACTATAGTACAAATAAAGTTAAATAAATATACAAATTACAATATCAGATATATCCTAGAACAGTTTCACTGAGAACACAAAAGAATACAATTTTACATACATGACAACAGAACGATAGGATAAGTAAACAATAGAATATTTAGGCGAATACACTGTATTATATAAATAAAGACACAGACATGGATATAATAATGAATAAAGATACAAGGTTTAAGGTAAGGACAGTAATTGTTGTTTTAACTTAGTCTTAAATGAAGCAGTAGAGGAGTGCGAAAACAGGTCGACATTAATGTGAGAATCCAATGATGAACACATTCTGTGAAGAGGCGCGCGAAACCCAATATTGGTTCTAGGAGTCGGTAGGTTGAAAGTTCTGTGCGTGCGTAAAGACCTGGCAGGAACATTGAATGGCAAAAGCTCGAGAAGTTCAGGAGAAGCTAGTTCATTCACACATATTTTTCTTAAAGTGACACAGTCTATTAAGTGACGTCTTCGGCTAAGTGAAAGTATAATTATTGATTGATATCAGATTGACATATTATATTTAATTAATAAATCACATTACAATAAAATAATATTTTATATGAATGTATGTCTTATACAACACATAGGCTTAGATTATGTATTGTTCTCCGCTGTGCTCCAAATAGGCGGCAACTTATACTACGCCCAAGTGGGTGTACTCGAGCCAGTCTCGAACAATGTGTGATGTTGACGTGCCACATATTCTGTTAAACTTTGCTAATAATTGAAACTAAAATGGTGGGTTGCGTTTTTTTTTTTTTTATGATAATAAGGGACGAAACGGGCAGGACGTTCAGCTGATGGTAATTGATACGCCCTGCCCATTACAATGCAGTGCCGCTCAGGATTCTTGAAAAACTCAAAAATTCTGATCGGCACCACAATTGCGCTCGTCACCTTGAGACATAAGATGTTAAGTCTCATTTGCCCAGTAATTTCACTAGCTACGGCGCCCTTCAGACCTAAACACAGTAATTCTTACACATTACTGCTTCACGGCAGCAATAGGCGCCGTTGTGGTACCCATAATCTAGCCGGCATCCGGTGCAAAGGAGCCTCCCACTGGTATGGTACCCCCCGTAGCGAAACTTTGTAAAAATAATACTACAAGAAATAAGAAAGATACTAGGGTATTAAATATCAGTATTTTTTAACCGACTTCAAAAAGGAGGAAGTTATATTTTATTAATTTCAATGTAAAATTTCACAAAGCGTATGTTACAAAATTTTAAGGATGCCATTGAGCATCTAATAGTTGCCGTAATAAAAAAACTATTGTCTTAGGTACCTAGTGCGGTATCTAGTTGGAGCGCAGCGGAAACCTATCCATAATCTCAGATCATAGGTAGATTTACCTACCAAATTAAAATATTATTATTCAAAATAGGATTCAAAATCACTTATTGAACATCAAAAACTACCACCCATTCAAAAGAGACTGCCTCAGACCTGAGAAGAATGGGCGCAAGATACTCAGCGGGCCTATTTTTTTAAATATAGAAATATGGATTACAATGTGATATTGTAAAATTAACATTTATAATTAAAGAGCCTGAGGGTGTTCGCTTTATTCGCGATATAGAATATAGATACCCTTTCCCACACAAACGCTTTTATAACAATTCTTTTGAATTTCGTAACACATTTGTTTTGTACATGTTCTGGGATCATATTGTAGAAGCATATATATACATCGCCCAACAAAAGACTTACTAACTCGACATAACAAGTTTATGTTTGTTCCTCGTGTTAACATAATGTCACAGTTTCTAGAAAATTCCTCAATGTGCTTATGAACATACAGAACATTATCAAATATATAATATTGCTAGCTGAACCAGCAAACGTTGTTTTGCCATATATAGAAACAAAAAAAGAAAATTCAAAAATTAAAATATTTTTGGTAACAAAAAATAGAGGACGACCCATTCCCAGACTTATCAAATAATTATATTTTACATAAAATTTATCATACTACAATAATTATTGTATTCTATTGCCATCTTGCAACCCTATTACGGATCTGTGGATGGAACAGAATTATATAAAAATCGTGATACAAAAATAGGTGTTAATCGTAGAGGGGTGTAAATTTTAAGTGTATGTACTTTTCAATGCTGAATCATAATAAAATAAAAAAAAAATGTCATAAAATAAAAAAATATATATATAGTTGCACCACCCTTATCATATAAAGATAGGAAAAATAGATGTTGGCCGATTCTCACACCTACCATCGGGTGCGATGCACACAAAATTTCATACAAATCGTTTCAGCCGTTTCCGAGGAGGTAACATACACAGCGACACAAGAATTTAATATATTTGATATTGTCATTAGTTTTAACGTCCCGGGTAATTGTGCTGGCAGAGCCGTTCTACCAAAATCTATTTTTAACGTGATTCATCGGGCAGATATAAAAATTATGAAAATCCATAATTGACTAGGTTAAAGTTGCATAAAACCTGTAAAAATTCAACCTGTTATCGTTTTTTTGCTTGGCTATTAATGTTGGATAGGCAACGATTTCCGCCGCTCAAAATTTTGCTTTATAAATCTTAAGCCCAATCTCCCTCCAGTTACGCATTAATTCGTTTAGACATCACATTGATTGCAAGTTTATTTAAACAATTATGTTATGTTTTTAAGGTAATAACTTCTAGGATTAACACATAAATAAAACTTGAAAACAAAATTTTATGAACGATGCGGGACTCGAACCCACGACCTATGGCGTTCCATGCCAGGGCTCTTACCAACTGAGCTATCCGTTCGAGTGACGTATCATCATAAAATCTTAAATTAAATTGTTTAGATTTACAAGAGCAACATCTCAAGTCAATTTCCTAATATGCAAATATTGGGTTTGAGCAGGTTATAAACTGTAAAGTAGAGCCTGTAGATGAAGTCACAACCTGACAGTTGAAAACGGCATACAAGATTTTATGACGATACGTCACACGAACGGTTAGCTCAGTTGGTAAGAGCCTTGGCCCGGAACGCCAGAGGCCGTGGGTTCGAGTCCCGCATCGTTCATAAAATTTTGTTTTCAATAGTTAATATAAATGATTTTATGGGTATAAACAATAAGATTATTGGTCAACTATATGCCTGAAATCGTATTGTATCGTATACAATATACTTAAATGGAACATATTCAGAGCACTGCATTCAATGGCCACTTCGTAATCATTGGGTTGAGTACATTGCGATGCTAGCATGAACGGAATGTAACGTGAAATCTGATATCCATTCCATTACGAAAACAAAACCATTTATTTACTCTGATTAGACCAACGAGCATGGTGGTTGAGTTTTTAAGGTGAAAACTTCTTTAAGCACACAAGGTTGTGCGCTTTTGGTGTGTAGAAAAAAAAATTGCAACTTTACTTGAAAAGGATTTACGGGTAGATGAAGTTGTTGGAGACAACCAAGGTATACGTAATACGCAGAAGACGTGGAGATATGAGGCAGTCTTGGGATCAGGTCATTTGTCTATCTACATAAAAGAGTTTGGTAGATGACTTAATTCTCAAATTGTTAGATAATTCATACATCTAGATAGACTGTGACAGCTGTGAAAAAATAGTGGCTAACTGTTACCCTCTATTTTTAACATAATCACGCCCACTCAAACAAAGTAACTGAAGTGGAGTGTGTGTCACACTTAGCTGCCATGAGTGCTTTAGTAATAAACCTAACAAGTTGTCCTACTTTTTTGATAGGAATATTTGTGACTTTTTTTGAAAAAGGCTAATATCTACCTTCATATCGTTTTTTATTTTGTATTTATAATAATGACTTGATTATTTTAAATGAATTGTCATGAGTTTATTTTATTATAATATATCTATACTAATACTGAAAAGAGGAAAGATTTGATTGTTTGTTTGTTTGCATTGAATAGGCTCCGAAACTACTGAACCGATTTGAAAACTATTTCACTGTTGAGAAGCTACACTATCCCCGGGTGACATAGGCTGTGTTATATCTTAATTTTTTTGTTATATTGTTAAATATCCGTGCGAAGCTGGGGTAATCTGCTAGTTACATCACAGATTAGTTCGCAACGGCTGTCTTACTGCAATTTGCGATATTTAAGAAGATATTTAAGGTGGTGAAAGTGACAATAAATCTGTTAGCTTCTAGAATACATGGGAATATAAATCTACCACATTCTGATTCTGAACATAATTCTCCAACTTAGAGTTATTTCAAGGCTAAAATGCACGACAAGAATTTACACAGCAATCATGGTATGTGAAGAACTTATGAAACCAGACTTGGATCCAGCAGAAGAGCACAGAACTTTGGTAGTACACCTCGTGATTAGAGGCTGGTCAGAACGCCGTTATCATAGAATAGATACTACGACGCATAAATTATGTATTATAAATGTGAATGTAAGTTGGTTCCAGTGGGCTTCGTGAAAATTGAAATTCACGTCGATGAGATATAACTATACTACTAGTAAGTTTAGTTTGCCACAGCAATCATCCTCGAAATAATATTAATTCAATATGTTGGGAACGGGAGCGAAGACGGGAACCGAAGTTGGAATAGGACATAAGATAATCTTCAATTCCAGACTTGCTTATTATTATTTTTAAAAACCCTTTATCCACGCGGACAAAGTCGCGGGCATCAACAAATTTATAAGTAATACAAATTCTCTCTTTGAGCAAAGTGCTGATCTTGCGGTTGTAATAAAAGATTTTCTACTCGGCACATCGAATCACTAATGTTTCTCTATTTAGGGTAAAAACTAAACGACAAGAATATCACTTTCTTTTGTCACTTCAATCTGTAATGTGGTGATATTAAAGGAATCGCTACAGTTTGCCTTAACGATATGTTTTGTCACGAAGCACATTTTGAAGCATTTCAACATTTTGGTGAAAATCTGTGTAGTCTTCAAGATATTTTAACGTAATATAATAATGGTACATTATGAAGGGAAGAATGTTAGCGATTCCTCCCTCTCACACACCCTGTTTCCAATAAGCTATTTAACGTAAAAAATAATTAATCAATTGTAAAATGTCATGTGAAGTTAATTGTTGTTAATTGCATTGCTGAAATGATTATAAACCATTAATTTGATCATCTAGCGCATCATCTATAACTTTAAAAAAATAAAAAATAAATTATTAAATAGATTAAAATTTTTTATGACATTAAGGGATAAGACGAGCTGGTATCAAAGGTGGCTTGCTGATTATCACAACAATTATGTCACAGGAAGTATTTAATCAAGGGGATCTTTCCTCGAATTAAGAGGGCTTTATACGGGCTCTGTTTAATTTTGTACCTCACACCTGTGGCTTTGGCACAGCCAAATAAAACACTCCTGCCGGATGAAATAATTAACTTGGGGAACACGTTAATTATTATCAACATTGTTTGTTGTATAAAAGGATTTTTGTCACAATATTATTTCATCAAAAATAAATAAAGTAAATAACTTGGTGTCTAAATAATTTATTCTAAATAATAAATTAAAAAAATAATTTCTTAGCTTAGCAATTTTTCTGTAATGTAATTATTATGCTCACATGCAGATATTTTGATGAGTGAAAAAAAAAAATATGGCCAAATAATTATCTTCTAGCCGTGTCTGTTGGTTTACGCCCGTAAATAAGTTTCAAATATCACTTAACTATATATAGTAGTATCGGACCCGACAGACGTTGTTCTGTTCATATTATTAAAAACTCTTGCGCTTGGAAATTCGTAAAATCCTTAGCTTACCTCTACTCGGCGAAAGGAATATTCTTACCAAATTTCAAGTCTCTACGCCTTATGGTTCCACAGATATCGTGATCAGTCCAATACATAGGTGGAACTCTCTTATACAATGTATACATTTATATATATATAAATACTATATTATCAAGAATCAAAGAATAGATTGCTTAAAATAAAGGATTCTGAAATATTGACCCATATACTGGCGAGGTATGGCTTGAAGTTTTGGTTGTTTCATTACGCGCACATATTTTTACACGCTTTTTAACGCTATATGTATGTTTGTTTGTAACCGACTCATTTGGATGTAATTATGACCCACTGTAAAGGGCCAGATTTCGTTCAAACTTCATAGATTTATCGAGGACCGATGACAAAACATTAATTTGATAATATTATTCCATTTTTCAATTTCCAAAATAAGATTTATGTTAATTTGCATAATTTTTTTCATCTATCGTCGCTAAGGCTGGAATTGATGTTAAATGTTAATTTCAAACATTATCTTTTCTGACACAACGAAAGCGTGTTTTTTAGTTTTAATAAACTATTTTTTCTATAGATTTAAAAAGAGCTTACTTCTGAATAGTAAGGCAATTTTTCACAAAAACACTAAAACGCTAAAAAAGCTACGGAATGGAATGGAAGACTTCCAATGAATAATGCATCAGTCCAGAGCCCAATTACAGGACAGATCAAGCGTCACTCAGAATCTTTATGTAAATATTGTACCATATACTGACATGTGTCATGGACTGACCTTACATACCACGGCTTAGTAAACTACGCTTAATGCTTTATCAAAACAACATAAAAATAGTTCTACCAAAGTCAATAAATTTAGTATAATACATTGAAGAATGGATCAATAGTAGTGATAAGCATTGTTAAAATTTTTTAGAAAGATAATATAAATCAAGAACTTTTAACGATTTTTTAAAAAGACATATTACCTATTCGTTGTATATTTCCTGTTGTATGTAATTGTTTAAAATTAATTAACTTTATTAATTTTACATAAAATTTACTTTAAATTAAAAAAAACTTTGTTTTTTAAATTACTTTACCAGTGGCTCCTTTACACAGGATGCCGGCTAGATCATGGGTACCACAACGGCGCCTATTTCTAACGTGAAGCAGTAATTAAATTAAATAAACATTATTGTGGTGCGGTCTAAAGGGCGCCGTAGCTAGTGAAAGTTCTGGGCAAATGAGACTTAAAATCTTATGTCTCAAAGTGACGAGCGCAATTGTAGTGCCACTCGGAATATTTGGGTTTTTCAAGAATCCTGAGAGGCACTGCATTGTAAGGGGCAAGGCGTATCAGTTACCATCAACTGAACGATCTGCTCGTCTCGTCCCTTATTTTCATGAAAAAAAAAAACTTTAATAACAAATGAAAATAATGAATTTAGTTACTTAGCTATTGGATGCGTGTAGGCAGCGGAACTCCAGTACATGCATTTTATTCCATCTTGAAAATTGCAGAGCCACTGATGACTAACTATAAGGATTTCTAAGGAACCTTCAACAAACAAAACGATTTCATAGGTTTCCTTGGCGAGATAAGGGACGCCTAAAATTAAGGCAAATAGTAAAGATCCTAAAATTGAACCCAGGCAAACCCCAATTCGAAAATAAATTTGAAATGAAAAAAGACGGCTTTTAACTTACGTCCATTATTTGTATTTAACAGCACAAGTAGGAAATCATAATTACGAATTTTTTTCCACACAGTTGCATCTCAAAGGGAAATTTTGTGTTAATATTAATAATCATGAACGAGTCTTGTTAAAAATTTGCTACAAAAATATTACGTCTAGCGTAAAAAAAGGAAAATAATTGACATCATATCGTTGACGCTTAATAATTCTCATTTTACGAAATATGAGAGTTCTTAAACGTAAAATCTGTTTACATATTTATGCCAAATATGCTTTAATTCTTCGCGTAAATTTATTATCTTTTCAGAAAAATCCATTCGGTGTTTTCATTTATCGTTGTGAAAAGATTTATTTTTAAGTGCCTCGTTTAGTGTACTCTATATTTCATTCCAAAGTTTTAATTTTAAAGAAAATTTCACTAGAAATGTGATATTGATAAAATGGTTAAGAGAAAGACTTTTTTACATCTATAGGTCTATTATTTTCTTATGTATTCATTAAAATATTTTTGTTGCGTCTCAAATGGAATTTATGTGATTTTTTAAAATAGAATCACCTGTGAACATCAACATTTTAATAATGAGGTACAGTTTTGTTTCCGTGTAAAACAAATCAGTAACGATCGTCTTGTTAGCCGGACCAAACAATGCAGCCTAGATAATGTATAGGGCTTTAATGAAATTGGCTAACACAGAGCGTTTCTCTTGTAGAGAGAATTTAACAAAAAATCGCCATGTGCTTCACTTCTAGAATCCAAATCACTTTATTAACACAAATCCTGTCCAATTAGTACAAGGGAGTTACGTTTGTAACAAACGCATAATTACATCTATTACTCTGTTTAGAGAAAAAACCCAAAAATAAATTTGATGTTTTGTTATTTCACTGTACTCATAAAATAAGAGTAAAGACATTAATATGGATGTATGGCTAGATAACAAAGATATCGAAAACTCACAAGAGCGCTGTAACATACGTCAAGTTTCCCATTTATGAAGAGGGTAAAATATTGTTTTCTTTTATTAGGGGTTGTTATTTATTTAACCTAAATCAAATAAATGTATTTCAACACGGACGGCAGTGAACTATTGTACACTTGGGCAATTTTAGAAGCCTTTGTAACCGCTAGTTGTGAACATTGCCCCTCTGATATGAAGTTGATATAGTTAGCCTGTGCATCGTTTTTTATTCAGTTTGTTCCTTGGTCGTACTCTCAAGGGTATTAGGAGAATATATCTCATATATAAAATTCATGTGTCGCGGTGTTTGTAGTTAAAATCATGCTTCATGCGAAACGGCTTAACCGATTCTCATGAAGCATTTTCTGTGGATTTTGGGTAGGTCTGAGAATCGAACAACATCTATTTTTCACCCCCCTAAATGTTAAGTAGTCCACACCAATTTAATTTAAAATTTTTTGACACTTTTTTTATTGTTATTTCATTATGATTCAGCATTGAAAAATACATACAAATTCAAATTTTTGCCCTTCTACGATCTACAAATTTTTGTATCGTGATTTTCATATTATTCTGTTCCATCCACAAAACCGATATAGGGTTGCTCTTGTTATAATAATTGTAGTTGGATATATTTAGTAGGTCTGAGAATCAGTTGCATCTCTTTTTTATACCCCCAAAATTTAATTATTTTAAATATGTTATATTATGGCATTTTTCGAAAACAAAGTTCAGTTTTTGGTAGGAAGCCAGGCACGCAAGTGATCACCTCCGCCTTCTTATCGCAGCTTCAATTTGAAGTTTAACAATTACATTAATTTCATTAATTTGTACCTATACCTACAATACTCGGATACGTGTGTTTTATTTCATAAATCCTTTCTTCACTAAAAGTATCATTAAATACGTAACTATAATGAAATAATACTTAAAAGCCAAATCCTACATCTGGCTTAAAAATAGCGCTGGGTTATTTTTTGCTTAAACGTGGGTATGCAGTTAATTTGATTGCACAATGTTTGTTGAGTGGACAAGGTTTGTTTGCATACTGTTAATTTTGTCCACTTTCAGATTAAAGCTATGATATGAGACACACAGTCACAACCAATGTTGTGTATTTAAATACGAAATGTATATTGAATATTATATACAAGTATGTTTAGTTTAAGTACAAGGTGAACTAATTTAAGCTGCAAATTTGAAAAACACTATAAAAATAATTAAACTATGCGTAAAGTAAACTGAAAGTATAGGTAGACAAACACAGCTTTTTTTTAATAAAGTCGTTTTAATAATCGCTCTATCTACGTCAAAACACAAAAACATTTTTCTGTAGTGTTTGTGGGATCGTAGCCATTTTAATAGTTAAAATGGCAGCGATATATAGTCAGCCTTTGCTAGATAATAATAATTGCTCAGTAATATTTTGGTGCTTTAGTAAAGCATTTTCACTACCCTACTAACCATAATTTCGACTAGTTATATGACTATTCAAATGAAAATGAGTCTCATCGAAAAAAAGACGTTTTCAAAATAGGGGAATCGTTCTAGCATTTCTTCAGCATACCAACCTTACTCTGAAGTCCAAATTTAGAACAATATAGATTGACCATTTTCATAAAACGAGCTTACGCAAACTCGACTAAAGCTCGACGTTTTCTGACGGTCTGACTCATGGCTACTAAAATTGAGGCTACTTAGGATTACATCAAAACCGGCTTGGTGCGAGATTTTTCATAGCAAAATCTTTCTGCCCTCGACAATTTCAACATTCTGGATTTAAATCGTGTACAACATTGTATTGTTTGAGTTTCAATTGTTTTTTCGATGGGCTTTAAAATTAAGGATGAAAACATGGCAAATAAAGTATTTTATTACGAGTCCCGTGGTAAAACGAAAGCAGCAATGACAGCTCGCAACATGAACACTGTTCTTCGAGAGATTTAATGAAAAAAAAAAACAGTAGAGGAAACTTAGATTTGATAAACGAACCCCGAGGAAGATCAGCGACTAAGATAAATAATGTTGAACTGAATGCGAAGATATAAGCTGATTCGCATCATTCACGATTCATGCAGAAATACGTAAGTGTGCTTATACAGTAAGTACTTTATAAATTTAGCTTGGAACCAAATTAAAAAAATTTGTATTTGAATTCTAAACAGATTTTTATTAAACTCAAACTTTTAAGTTAACATACAAAACATAAGCTCGTTTATGCCACAAAAAACGTATATTTCAACACTCTCAAGGGAATCAAATTTTATAAGTCCGTTGACCTAAAACTATGAAATTTGGCAATTGATACCGTCTTAAATTACAAGTATAGGGAAACATCTGAAAACAATACATTTGTAATAAAATCATTAAAAACAGGGTCTTTAAGCAAGGAAAAGCGCGGTCAAAATTTTGAATCGTATGAAAGTGCTTCATTAGGACAAGCTAGACAGATTTAAATATTTTTGTGACATAAAATTTTTAGTATGATCAAGAATGACAAACCTTTTCCCTTGCTTATAGGTATAGGTTGGTACCTAATAATATGTACGGGACCCTCGGTAGACGAGTCTCACTCGCACTTGGTTTTTTTAATGCATGTCTTATACTTAAGTTTGTATTGCTCACCAAATAAAATAACCTTGTGTATTGTGTTCTTGTATGTACGTGGAATTTGCAGTAAGTTTTTCTCAAGTGGTAATAAAAACAAATGACCGTGTCATTACACTGTTTGTTCTTAGAATTTAAAATTAAATAGTTCTTTACTATAATGCAACTAGATTTTTGAATGGAGAAAACTAGATTGTTCTTGACTATTTCCATTTCACGCAATGGTTTTGAATCGTTCTTAATATACAAGCATATGACGTGTATTAAATACGCATAGTCGATGTTATAATCCTTACTTCAGTCGTTTGTACTTCCGCTACACACCCTCCTATAAAATTAAATAAAATTGTCAGCCAATCAATTATTTAAAAGGATAACTTAATGGGTTAAAAATGGGGCAAAATCATTTTAATTAATTGTCAGCCAGTCCGATGATGAACTGAAAACTGTCAGTATTTATCTCCTTATCTCAAAGGTCCTAAATGCGCAGCTGTTCACAGTACCTTCGTTCTTAAATGTAGCTCTCTCAATTTTCGATTTTGGACTTCCAACTTTTTGCAACTAGATTTCATAGCATTGACTCTGGGGCCTTGCACCTGACCAACCACAGTTCCTTGAGGGGTTTTCATCACCCACCCTTTTCAAAAGAAAGAAAGCAAGTTCCGATACTTTCTTTGAGTGTGCCTCCGACACACACATACATGTGTGTTATACATCCCGCTATAGTTAAGAAAACAGGCCAAATGCGAGTTGGACTCGTGCCGAAAGGATTCTCAATTACCATTATCAATAAGAACGGTTAAAAATCTCGTTTGTTGTATGGGGGTCTCCTAAAGAATTATTTATTTTATTCTGTTTTTTAGTTTGACTTGTGAAATTTCAACTGTCTAAGTATCGAGTCTTAGTAATAGGGTTACGATGTTACCTTTTGGGTATGGCATCCAAAAAATGCTTAGTTCCTTGTTTGACTGGCACTCTGACGGTGTCATCGGAATATTTCAATCTTACAAATAAACTCAGTACTGTGTTCATATTCTTTATAATATTATATAAAGAGTCTCTACCCTAAATAAGAAATTTTAAAAAGTACATCAAATGATATTAATAGATGGTACAGTACGGGTATGTTTAGTTAAGTGTATGTCGCAGTTATATTGTTAAAGTCGTAAATTTATTTAATATTATAATTAACCGGTACACTATAGTGATATTGTAGGACGATGATATTTTGAAAATTTTACTGGTCGTTAGTATATGAGGCCGTCTCTGATTGGTCTGTTCCTTGTATTTACTGTACAGTCATTATCTTTTAGTTATGCATTAGTGTCATTAACCAATAATTTTTTATGTAATTGAATCGGCATTGTTTCGCTAGTAGATCCCAAAAACAAATTTACATTATTAATTGCAACGCACGAGCCGAGCGTAGCGTGCCGCGGCAGCGGTCGGCGAGTGCCAGAACCGACATGACCCTTCTATTTCAACAGTAATTTCAGATGGAAAATTGCAGACACGCTCCAATGTTTACTATTATTGTTTAGTAAATTGCGTATGAAAAAAAAAATACCAATCAGAACTGAAATGAAATCTCACACTGTTTATTTCATTTTGTAATATACCAGATTTATTATAATATCACTATGGTGTACCCATGACATTACAACCAGTCACTAAAACCAGGCAGTTAAATTGTAAGAAATTAAGTCGATTGACAATATACCGGTAAATTATAATATCCTTGTGAAATTGTGATATCACGGCTTTGACAATATACCTACGACACTTAGTACTTTAGATTTACTTTAATATTTTACCTGTGTGTTCAAACATATCCTTAAAATAGTCGTACCTTTGTTTGGAAGAAAAACAAGAAGACATTAGAATTTAATTTCAACTTGATTGCTCCACTTTTTTTTTTTTTGAGAGGAGGAAATACTGTTACGTATTTACGCCCCGCAACGGGGCGTAATATGTCGGACTCGAGTGTCCGCGTAAGCGGACGCCCCATACCGACTAAAACCTCCTCTGTGCTTCGCTTTCACAGCGAAGTAGGAGGTGGGCCGTGGAGGCCGCAAAGACTACGCAACAACAGTCGTGGGGCGTCTCCTAAGGAGACTCGAACCTCAGACCGGCTGTGTGCTTGTGGGAAAGATTGCTCCACGCGTACCTGATAAAAATAATCTAGGTGATGGTCAGTCAGACAAGCATGCTTACTGACAGATGCACGGACTAACAATGACGTCAATGAACACTATGTTATCAATCTGTTATATGAGCCCTTTCTTTACGGAAACCTAAAAATATTAATTAATAATATAATATTAATTTATACTCACCACTACTTTGAAAGGATAATTGCTAGTTTTGACATTATAACAACAATTAATGTTACAAAGCTCTGCATAAAAAATATATTCATTTATATAATGATTGGAGCACATCTACAAGCACACGAAACTAAAATAAGAATCGAAGAACTCATAGAACTTCAATTTATCTTCGATCAAGGATCACACACTGTCGATCAATCATAAACTTACGTTCAAAGAACGATTTATCATTCAATATGTCATAATTTTAAATAATACTTAAAACTTAGATTAAGGATTGGTCTCCACTGCGCTCCAATTAGATACCGCAGCCGTAGCGACTAATACTTCGCCCAAGTGGGCGTACACGAGCCAGTCTCGAACAATGTGTGATGTTGACGTGCCATAGGTTCTGTTAAGCTTTGCTAATAATTGAAACTAAAATACCGGGTTGCGTAGTAAAACTTTGTATAAATAATATTACAAGAAATAAGATAGACACTGGGATTACATACCATCAGTAAGTATTTTGTTAATCTATCTAAAATAACACGCAGCGTAGCTTACTAAATTTGAAAGATGCCATTGTGTGTCAAGATGCCACACACACAAGCATCTAATAGTTGCTGTAATATAAAATCTATTGGAAGAACAATAAGAAGGTAGTGATTACGCACTACCTAAGAACGAAGTGCGTAATCTAGTTGGAGCGCAGCGGAGACCAGTCCTTAATGTAAGACTTCTAATAATAAATGAATTATTTTAATCTTGTTAGTATTATAATTATCTATCTATCTATATATATATAAAAATGAATTGCTGTTCGTTAGTCTCGCTAAAACTCGAGAAGGGCTGGACCGTATTGGCAAATTTAATTTTAGGTCTTGAATTATCTGTGGAAGTCCAGAGAAGGTTTAAAAGGTGAATAAATAGGAAAATGCTGCTAAATTAAATAAAAACAACAAATTTGTTTTTCCTTTGAGGTCCATACACTATTTCAATGAGATAATTTATTGACGCACGGTTTGACAGTTCTGCTGTGAAACAATTTCATTACGACAGCAGGGTGCATATTTTACGAAGTAATTTTTGATGTTATCATATATTATTGACAAATTCATATAAAAACATTATTTTAATTATTATATACAGAACAACGTCTGTCGGGTCAGCTAGTTATATAATATAGTACTTAATACTACATAGGTATAAAATAACAACACTGCCTGGTGACAAATAATGCGCTTCGCTTATTAATACACAAAATTTCGTAAATCAAAATTCTTATTGTTATTTAATATGTAAATGTTCAAACATTACAATAATTATTTGGTTGTTCCTTGTTCTTGCAATAAAATAATGTCACAGTAGAACTGTCAAACCGTGCGTCAAAAATTTAGCTCATAGAATTATACACAGAGAAAAAAAATTGAAATTAAAAAAACGTTATAAAGGCTCAAGAATCGAAGTAAACGCTATCCTATCTCTCAAGTTGGATCAAACTGCACACAGTGTGACAAAATTTTATTAAAATTCGATCAGTAGTTTAGGAGTTCATCACGGACAAACACGTGAAACGAATTATTATATAAAGACTAGCTGACCCGACAGACGTTGTTCAGTAGATAATAAAAAAAAACTATTTTATAGGAATTTGCCATTTTTATTTCTAAATATCAGGAATTATTTCGGAAAAAATGCTCCCTATTGTTATAATGAAATTGTTTCACAGTGGAACTATCAAACCATGCGTCACTAAATTCTCTCATAGAAAATATGCACACAAAACAAATATAGAAAATAAAAATATTATGGGTCCCAAATCGAAATAAAAACTATCCTATCTCTCAAGTTGGACTACTTTGTCCTACTTGAGAGTACTAAGTTGACTTGCATGAGCAATGAATGAAAGGTAAGGCAATGAAAGGTGAACAAAGCCAATCTTTGTTAGTAGTGGAAAAAATGAAATTATTTGTTATTACTTACTTTGAGTATTGTATGCCGTAAATAACAGGCATTAATTATTTTCTCAAAATTGATTCCTTTAGAATTCTTTTTGATTTCATTTCTAATATACTAGATACTACTATCGCTTAGGAAACAAATGGCGCTCTGAGAGAGAAGAAGAGGCGCAAGAAACTATCCAAGCATTGTTGATTGAGCTCTTTTTAACCGACTTCAAAATAGGAAGAGGTTCTCAATTCGTCGTTTTTGGAATAGTGTTTTTGAAGTCGGTTGTTGTTTTGTTATAATATTTTTTATTTTTTGATTTTTACTGAATTTGATGTACACTAACTAACAATTTATCAACAATTTATTTGAAATACACAATATTGTACTGTCTATTCAATGACGTTATGTATAGAACGTCATTGTGTCTATTGCTATAAAATAATTATAATCTAGTCCCAGGCTGTCCAATCACTTAGACATTTAGCTGTGGATTAGTAGGATTTACGACCATTTTTTAATAAAAATATTAAATTTTAATTTAATAAATTAAAATTAGGAAATGTTAAATTATACAAAATGTATGCTATAATGATAATGTTGCATTTAATTCGAATTTCGCCGGAGATGCTATACAATTTGTGCCAAAAAAATCTCCTTTTCGTTTTTATTATTATTAATAATAAAAGAGAGGTAAAACGAGTGTACCCGTACGCACCAGATGTTTTCTTACAACACCAGACGAATCACAGGAGAGTTTCTCTCTCTTTAGGAAAGGTGTACGCATTTTCTACTTCGTATCGTCCCAGGAACACCGCGCAAGGAACTTCATTTCACAGCCTGTTTGTACATATAAGAAAATTCCTTGAGAACCGCACAGAGTTGCTGGGAATGATTTTGTAATTTGTGACGAGTCGTGTGATTGTAGAATTCAAACAGCTTTTTGGAACCCGCTCCGTGATAGATGCGGTAGAAGCACAAACATTGATCCAAATAGATGCCGCGAGTGTATGTACTTCGCGTGTGAAAAAGAGGAGCAATTCTCTTCCTTTGACGCATTTATTTTATTTTTTTATTATAATTTATAAAACATTGCTGATTTTAGTAACAAGCAATACCGACTATTGATGTACTGAAAACGTCAACTAATGAGGTGAGGTGAGTGGCTAAACGTTAGGCTCGATGCACTGGCATTTTTAACGACGTCACAGTAGGCACAAAAAATGTTATCTACTTGGATGTCTGTGAGTAGAAAACACACAATGAAGCGATGTCTCTACGCAACGCCAAGTGATCCAGGCATTCACAGAGCACTGGCTTCCCGACAATTTGAGCAGCCCTGCGTAGTTGTTTTTTATGGAATCCACAAAGTGGTAATTTAATAACCACAAATTAAAGTAAATTGCATAACAAATATGTCAATATAGAAGTCTATTTGTAAATTTACACATATTATATTGAAAAAAAAAACAAGTACAAGACTTACAATACACTAGCGTATAGACGAATAAAGTGAGAGAACATGTCTAACAGAGATAAAAGACTGTTACGGAATCAAGTTTTGATTGACAGTAAACAAACAGCCACGCTTGGAATTAGCTCCTTAGTATTTTGAAAGTTAAACTAGCACACATTGACAATCAAAATTGGTCACACATTATCGAGCTGTCACTTCGTCTATACAGTATTTTCTAAGTCTATGTTTGAGCCTAATGAAAGAGAAGGAAAGTTATTTCAATGCACGCATTACCTCGCTTAGTCTTAAGGTGTCATAGTTATAAAAATAAATTTAACATAATTTTAATAGTTTGTTATTAACAGTTTTTTTTATGAAAATAAGGGACAAGACGAGCAGGACGTTCAGCTGATGGTAATTGATACGCCCTGCCCATTACAATGCAGTGCCTCTCAGTAATCCTTACACAGTACTGCTTAGCGGCAGAAATAGGCGCCATTGTGGTACCAATAATCTAGCAGACATCCAATGCAAAGCAGCCCACTGGTAAAGTTTGTATAGTTGAGTTTGAATATTGATCTACTAATATGACCATTTAACAATTATCTAATGTTCACGCTTCATTGGACAGTAGTTTCTATGGTAAAAACTTGTAACGAAGTAGGTTTTTTGTTATTATGTTGATTTAGATATTTAAATAAGCTGTTCGGGTTGATTCCAGCGGCCGAATTCCACCACCGGACATTACGTCAAAATGCAAAATACCACACCGCATCAAGTTGACGAGAATTTTTGTGCCTCGCACAGCCACTCTGTGTAATCTATTAGCGGTTGCTGTTTGAACCGATACGACTTAGGGACCTTCAAGAAAATAGCAGCAACGCAACTCTTGACACCTGTTGTTGCGGATATCCATGGACGGTTGACTCACCTCTCCCCACCCCCGTGAGCCTCTTGTCCGTTTACCCCCTCTTATATAAAAAAAAATAACCTGGAGTTTAAGCATACTTAAAGGACATACCGGTACAGGAATTTTCATTTATTTTGCAAGCTCTGTTATTACAACAAAGACTAGTATATGTTATGTTTTACAAATATAGTTCTGAATTCGTTGAACAACGTAACGAGGCTTTCGTACAGTATATTTTCGGGAAACAATCAAAACATACTGGCTATTTGGCTCGTAAAGTAAAATATGAGGATACATAAAGTGAGGGTTTATAGACATTCAGAATGTGAGACCCTCAAAACTTTCAGCTTTGTAAATCACTCTACAATTTGTAACGCTAACTAAATTATTATGAACAAATTGGTTATATTATTAGGCTGAGAATTTAAGCCATGTACTGGTAAAATTTATAGAAATGAACATATTGACTGTTCTCTCAATATATACAGAGTTAAAAAAATCAAAATCAAATCACTTTATTCATGTAGGTCCCGTAAATGACACTTATGAATGTCAAAAAAATATTTTTCTTATTGAATCTACCGCTACTTCGTAAAGGGTTGAGCTAATGAAAAGAAGTAACAAGAAACTCATTGCTACTCTTTTATATCAAGATTTACATTTCCATCGATTTACAAATAGTTTCAATTACAATAGAATATGTAAAATGATGCAACAATCATACTCAAACGTCAAATAGTAATGTAAAACGTAAAAGTAAATATTAATAAATAAAGGCCATTTATGAGCCTCCACAAGTTAATAAATAAAATTACAATGCTTCACACTTAAGTCTAGATATAATATTTGCGAGATTTAAAACTTTTAAACTAGATTATATACAATACAATCCTATTTAGGATTTAGCCCTTAGTTACAATTAGCCAAAATTCTTTTAGCTGTTTACACGTCTGAGCAGAATAGGTCAATATAATCCAAGTGTTTATTGAAAATATTTGTATAAAGTGCGGTGGACAAATGTATGAACTTAAAGCTTAGCTTTAAAATTGTTAGCCTAAGCTTAACATAAACGTGTTATGCCTACTATTCGCTAAGTTGGTAAATAAATAAAAGGTATAAGTTAGTTTTGTTGGGCCATATATGCTGATGATGATGCCTTTATACCAATCAGAAAATTATGAAGAATTTTTATTTTTTTATTAACATTTGTGCGATTAAGGTTACCAAAACTTTAATGATTTTCTAATATTCATAAATTATTCGATCTTTCCCTTCCCTATTTCTTGAACTAGATAAAAAGTGATTTTGATTTTATATGATTTGATTGTACTGTTTGTAGTATTGATGTATAATAATTATTATTTACTATAAGATTTTTAAAATGTTCATATCTTTTCCTGGATAACGTCAATCAATGGCTGTCATAACATTTTTAATGTCCCAACGAATACAGCTATTTTTATATCTTTACACTCTTTTTAAAAAAAGAACATAATATTTTCATTTAACAGATTTTTTGTTATAAATTGAAAATGGAACCAGTGCTAATGCACACTAAAAGCAATTAGCAAAGTTGAAAACGTTAAAAATTTTGTGCAATGAATGCTTTGTTTTATTCTTTTAAAGTTTCCGGCAACAGAAAGGTTCTTATCTGCAGAACAAACTGGAAGTCCGGCTTAACCGCCTAACTTTGAGTATTAAATCATTTCAAGCGGGAACGAATATACGACATATTTTTATAGTATTCTAAAACCTGATCGGAAATAGTGACCTAGTTTTGTTTGTTTGAATACAAAAACTGGCTTAAGAGCATTCAAATTAAAATATTTTTATTCAAAAT
The DNA here is from genome assembly GCF_905404315.1 of Leptidea sinapis. Lineage (NCBI taxonomy): Eukaryota > Metazoa > Arthropoda > Insecta > Lepidoptera > Pieridae > Leptidea > Leptidea sinapis. Next base: position 8,965,714 of record NC_066298.1, read on the forward strand.
AGGATGTGACATCACTTATTGAAAGTCAAAATCTACCACCCATTCCAAAATGAATGCCTCAGACCTGAGAAGAATGGGCGCAACAAACTCAGCGGGCTTTTTAATCATCAAAAAATATGTTTAGAAAGTAATATTATACAATTAAAATTATTATTTAATAGCCTGAGGGCGGTCACTCCATTCCCAATCTGTGGTATCATTAAGAAAGACATTTATGTTATAGTAACCTTTACCACACAAACGTCTCTTAACAATTCTTTTGAACAAAAGTATTACGTTAATACTTTTGTTTCGAACATTTTCTGGGATCTTGTTGTAAAAGCATATACATCGCCCCACAAAAGTCTCACTAACTTGACCTAGCCGAGTAGTAGGCATTATAAGTTTATGTATGTTCCGTTTATTAAGCTTGACATTAACATGCATCAACTCGTGAACGGGTGCTGCTTGTGGTGCCAGATCGACCTGTTAAAGTTAATAAATTATTGTATTTGTTGGATGCAATTACTTTTAATGAAATAATTTATATTATTTAAACACGACTCATATATTGGACCCTTACAAACAAATTTGTGATGTATATTACAGCCATTGTAAAATACTCTATTTGATTGAAAAGAGTGGCAGTTGAGTTTCTTGTATGTTCTTCTAACAAGCTCTACTTTTTACGAACATATCAGTAATTTAAAAGAAATATTTCTATTGACAATTCAAAAGCGCTTAGTTGAAGCCTAATTGAATAAATTTGACTTTATTATATTTTTAATATTATTATCTTATAACAAATTTTATATAGATAAAATAAAACGTGAAAAATGTAAGGTTTTTGACGTAATAGGTACTATGACGGAATCATGATATAGGTAATTATAATGCTGACATAGGATGATATACGTAACAGTTGATATGTCTTTCAAACAGAGTCATGTCCTCGTGAAAGGGGTTCTAAGTAATTTCATTTCTACTTTTATCCACTTACGTTTTCCACCACTCAGCAGAGATGATTGTTATGCTACTGAATTTCACAGAATTCTTAGGCTTTTTTTAGTAATACGGCTTTACTCACGTTTTATCGGTGTGGGTACCGACTTGTTTCGGACCATTCGATATTTATCCATTTAATAGAGACAAGGGTTGGACTCTGCCACCAACTTGGAAACCAGTGTTATAAAACGCATCTCTCAATAAGGGTCTTATAGTGCCGATGATCACGTAGTGGACATTGTGAGTCCATTTTGTGCACACGTGGACACCAATAGTGACACAGTGTCAGTGATACCGTGCTCGTCATCACCACCGGCGCACCCCTCGCCCCCCGTCTTGTCAAGCCGCGCACTACGTCCAAGTCCTCAGTAAGAGACGGGACGTTTTCGCGAACCCACTACACTCACACTGATGTGAGTAAAGCTGTATTAATAAAAAGGTAACTAATGTCTCACGAAAGTTTTAATAATTTAAATCTCAGGCTATAATTCTATCTTCCATTGAATCTAAATATATGCGTAATCACTGTACTTCACCGTATAGATATATTATAGAGAAAAATATTTTTATGAAAGTCAAACATGATCCCATGACAAATAAGAAATGTCGCAAAAACAAAAGCTGCGATGGAACGAGTGAAAATTTGTTTGTGCAAACAATTCGTCTTATTTATCGTTACATTTTGTGACCGACGTTACAGCATTTGCTATTCACACTTATTATGTTTTATGAATTCCTTTTTGACCTGCAGTAATTTTTTGTTACAATAAAAGATAATAGGGTCAAACATGACCCGATTTTGTTGACTATCACTCTGTCAAATTGGCTCCATTACGCTCGGCAAAAGGCGAAAGAACAATGGCGAAATAACATACAATAAAATATATATTACATTAAAATAAAATAAATTATCTGGAGCCCAGACAATTTTGCGAGGTTGGAGTGTATTGGCTGGTGTTGATATGATGTCCGCAATTGAACGCAATTTCCTTTTACTCTACGTACTTTATTAATGCACTTTTAAATGTTAAATTACAATTAAATTAAAATGTTTTCACAAGCTACCTTTAGAACCACATACAATTTTCAATCTAAATTTTTTGCATTAACTGAAACAACATACATAGGAAAGATTTTATTATTTATAATTACGTCATCTAGAAATTCATATTTATTTTGTTTCTACCCAATCCTAGGTACCACAGCAACTTGATAAAATAAACCAAGGACTCTTTGTTTAAACATTGGATAGTATTTAGGATTTTATGAGAGTCCACAAACAATCCGAGTAAAACAGCAGATATCGAAAGAAAGCACAAACTGGCATTCTAATGCTATGTACAGGTGAAATCAATTGCTAGCTACAGTATTCTCAAACTGACTAGTGACCCTTCAAACGAAGAACATACTCCCATTTCAAAAGCTCGCAACGCCTCTGTTGAATATATATCGATATCAGATATCCATGGCAGGCTTGTTCAAATTTTCTATCAGATGAACAGCTTTCTTTTTGGAGAACCAAGTAGTAATTATAACGTAAGACATTCTAAAAAGGGAATTTATATATGTATTGAATCTCATGACAATTTTCACATGGTTTTCAAGGAGTTTTCTTCCTCCGTACTACAAAGCTATGGAATGAACATCCTTGTGCGGTGTTTCCGGTACGATAAGACATGGATATCTTAAAAAAAACGTACATCTTCTCATTACAAAGACCGAGGCTTGTCCTCCTTTGCCATAAAAAAAAGACAATTGTAATAAACCCAAATACATTACTGGGCTTTAGAGAAGTTCTATGATACTATTTTCATTCCCTTTTTTGGTAAGTTTTAGTCGCTTAAATATCTAGTCACCACATTTTAAATATTGTATCAACTTTGGTATAGATCCGGTAGCAATTAGGGGTCTTCATCATCAATTCCACTTCAGCAAATGATACTTCATACAAATGCTTATTTTGTTGTATATATTAATACGCTATATGTGTATCTATTAAATCTGATAAATTTCCTCAATAACTTATGCATTCCATCAGTACTTCTAATTTTATTTTACAATGAGATCATTTGGGAGTATTCCTTTAAAATGACATACAAATATTTCAATACGGAAGTTCCAAACATACAAAAAAACATACAGACGAATTGAAAACCTTCTCCTTTTTTTGAAGCGAGTTGAAAAACAAATTTTATATTTATTAATTAAAAAATTAACTCCCAAAGAAAAGCAAAAATATGTCCGACTAGCCGTTCCCGCCCGCTTCGCTGGGTGAATTTAAAAGGAAGAAACGTTGGAAGTCAAAAAATAAGTAACCATAAACTATCTTAGACAAATTTCATTTTCAACAAAGACCATTTTCATAATATTTATTTAAATTAGCATAACATTATTAAATATTAACTAATCTTTAAATTAAAACGTTAAGAATATATCGTTAAATTTAATAACGATGCTTACAGATGTTTAACCTGAAATTCCGCATGAAGTTTGAAAAGCCTTATTCACAAGAAAGTTTCATACAGCGAGAGCTCATCAGCTGTGCAAAATAGAAGAACAAGCAAAACCAAAAAAAGGTTTATTCTAGTCCCGTCCAATCTAAAACAAAAACCGAAAACTCTACAGGGATTGTGCTACGAAATTTTGTGGAATATTATTTTGATGAATAAAATATTACGAATAAATATTAAATAATTACTTATTATTGTAATGGGAAGTTTATTATATAAAAAGAATAAATATTGACACACTTTTACACAAATTAACTTGCCCCAAATTAGACATAGCCTGTATCATGGGTACAAGATAATGACATATTTAATACATTATACTTACTTAAACATACATAAATACTTATATATATCAATGACTCGGAAACAAACATTCAGATTCATCATATAAATGTTTGCAAATACTGGGATTCGAACCCGGGACCTCTAGCTCAGTAGGCAGGGTCACTAACTACTGGGCTATAGGGGTCGTCATATTTTTTTTAATTGGAAGGGTTCTGAAGAGCTTTCGCAAGTTCGCAAGTTTATAACTTTACGTTATAAACTTGCGAACAAAGAACATAATATAAATGACAATTACAATTAATAAAAATAGTATATGATTTAAAAAATGCCCCAGTTATAGATTAATTTTAAGTTTAATAGAAATTTAATAAGAGACAAGTATTAAATACGGCAAGCTGGAATGTGATGCGGACCGGTAATGACGTCACGGCTCAATAATCATCACAGCGTCGCTTTGATTGTTTTTTTTTTTTTTTTGAGAGGACGAAATACGTAACCGTCGTGGGCCGTGGAGGCCGCAAAGACTACGCAACAACAGTCGCGGGGCGTCTCCTAAGGAGACTCGATCCTCAGACCGGCTGTGTGCTTGTGGGAAGGAGAGAGAGTGAAAATGAAGATGAAAGGAAGATGAAAGATGAAAAGGTGATAAGAACACACTCGCCGGCGAGTGTGGTGATGTTTTGTGTAATGTATGTAAGTGTGTATGTATGTGTTTATGATTGTATGTATGTGTGTTTGTATGTATGTACGTAGTGTAAATGTTTGTGTGCATGTATGTTTGTGTTTGTGTCTGTTTGTGGAGTGTGTTTGTGATTGTGTAAGTGGTGTATGTCAGTGAGCAAGTGTAGTGAAGCGATTACAGGACGAGGACTAACGTCTCGTCGGGTATCAAAACAATGTGTAGTGTATCTAGGATGCGGGCCGCTGGCCATCGTCAGAGCGACGAGTGCCAGTGGTTTGCGGTGGTTGACCGCGCCTACGCCTGCGAAGGCGGTGTGTGCGTGTCTGTGTCGGTGTATGTGTGGGTGTCGCGTTCGCGATGGTGATGTCCGGGTCTACCTTTACGTGTCTGGGACGTCTTATTGGGTTGAGACTATGGTGAAGGGGGGTGTACCCTCATGCCTTCCTAACCAAGATGTTGGGATGGTTAGGCGCCTTGTCAAAGAAGCGTCGCGAGATCTCTTTAAAGTGTTGAGCTATCGTCGGAAGCTCTAGGTCGCGGTGAAGGTCAACGTTTCGGATGAACCACGGGGCTCCGGTTGCCATGCGCGTGAATTTATTTTGAACTACTTGCAAACGACGTAAGTAGCTCGGTCGGGTGTGCGCGAAAACGACGGCTTGCGTATGACAGTATGGGCCGTACGATGGTTTTGTACAGCGTCACTTTGTGTTTGAGCGGAAGTTTGCTTCGCACACACACAAGTGGATAAAGGCGACTGAGGACAAATCGGGCTCTATTGCATACCGTATCAATATGTTTCTTGAAGTTCCTATTGCTGTTGAACGTGACTCCTAAGTATTTGTAATCCTTCACCCACGGTATGGGTGTTTCATACAATTTAATGACGTCGGTCGGTCGTTTTTTAGCTCTGATGCTATTCGCGTTACCGAAGAGTACCGCTGCACTCTTGGTGGGGTTCACTTCAATCCGCCATTTTCTGAACCAGTTGCCTAGTTCATCGACGGCGGCTTGAAGCACTTTAATGTTCCTGCTCAAGGTTGAGCGGTTCAATAGAGCGGAGCCAAAGTAGAGTGCCGTATCGTCAGCGTACTGAGCGAGCTGGACACTCGGAAACTTGTGAATGTCGCTCGTGAAGAGCGAGAAAAGAGTGGGAGAGAGGACTGAACCCTGTGGCACGCCAGACCTGATGGGTCTGGGTGAGGATAGGGTGCCCTCTACTCGATATCGGAAGGAGCGATCAGTAAGGTAGGCTCGTATGATGCGCACGAGCCTGTCTGGCACTCCCAGTTGATACAGCTTGAATACTAAGCCGATGTGCCATACCTTGTCGAATGCCTTCGCGACATCGAAAAACACGTCTGCCGTGGTAGCGTGAAGTTGACGCCGTACGAGAATGTACTCGGTGAGTCGCTGAGCCTGCTGGGGACACGAGTGAGCGGTTCTGAATCCGAACTGTATGTCGGGTATCAGGTTGAGCTCCGCGATGTAATGATTAAGACGCGAGAGGATTAATCTTTCGTAAAGTTTCCCGATCGAGTTAATTAAGCTAATAGGCCTATAGCTACTCGGATTAGCTTTAGGTTTATTAGGTTTTGGGATACCGATAACAATGGAATCCTTCCATTGTTCGGGGAACGCGCTATTAGACAATAGAATATTAAAAATGGTAACCAATAAAGTAATAAGAGTCGAGGGTAGGATTTTAAGAACCCTATTGTTTATAGTGTCGGGCCCTGGGACCTTCTTGGAGTGAAGCTCCTTAATGATAAGCTTCACCTCTTCGTAAGAGGTGGGTTTTATTACATCGCCTGAAGGGCTCAGAGCGGAGCGACGTTCAACTTCACGATCAACTTCGTCAACGTGTGTCGGGTCGGCTGCTGCATTTGGAGAGCATTGACTCTCGAGGCTATCGGCGAGGCATTCAGCCTTCTTATCGTCATCGAGCGCCGGCTGCAGTCCCGGTCTGTCCAAAGGAGGCATGACAGTGGGCGGCTCCTGTTTGAATGCGCGAGGCAGCTTCCAGAAAGCCACATGTGATGCTTAAGGTTGCCGAGCAAGCGGTCCCAACGTTCGCCGCGGAGTTCCGCGATACGTTCCCGTACACCCGCTGAAGGTAGCGGAGGTGGCGCCTATTCTCGACCGACGGATACCTATCGTAAAGTCAAGTGGCTCTGTGCTTCTGTGTGAGTAGGTTCCTGACCTCTGGAGGCAGGTTTAGGCGATGCGGTTGCATCGTCGGAACCTGCCTGGAGCAGGCCTTGATCCTATTCTGTATATGTGACGTCAAATGAGAGATAGCACTGTGAGCCGTGTCGACCGAGTCGATGACGTCCGGTATAAGGTCAAGGTCGTCGGACTTGATAGACTCGAGATCCTTTTCCAGCCGTTGCCAGTCGATCACTGTTTTCGTCGGTGGTTGAAAGTTAACCGGTGGGCCTAGATTTAGGACGACGGGCCGGTGGTCTGACTCTAATTCGTGAAAAACCTCGATTGAATTTACATTGAGCGTTACGTTTTTAAGTAACGCAACGTCTAGAATGTCGGGTTGGTGCGCGACGTTATCCGGATAACGTGTTGGTTCGTCGGGTGCTATTACTGAAAAGTGCAGCGTGTTTGTCAGCGAATCTAATAAGATTCCGTTTCTATTTATGGCTCTACTGTTCCAGCTGGAGTGTTTGGCGTTAAGATCGCCGCCCACTATGACTGCGGCCCCGTGGCCGAGTAATGCTTCTATATCTGTGTCTAATACTTGTTTGTTAGGCGGAAGATAAGCTGAAATAACAGTGATCGGCTTGTGATTCGCCATACTGACTCGGATGGCAGAGGCCTCGATGTTAGTGAGGACCGGAGGATCTATAGGTATGCAGTGTAGAGACCTTTTAAAATAAATGAGGGTACCGCCCATACGGGTGGTACAATCATTCCTGACTAAGTTATAATTAGCGATACGCGGATCGCGTATACGTGGTTTTAGAAATGTCTCTTGCAAAAAGAATAGGTCTAATTGATGTTCGTGAGCGAACTCCTTCACCAAGTCTAGTTGTGGCTTAAGGCCTTGGGCGTTAAAATACGCTATACGGAGCGTATGTGGCTTAACCCGTCCGCTTGCGTAATTAGGCATCGCGAATGTTTTTATACTTTCGCCCTATATCGGTGAGGGCACGGAATATTTTGGCGTTGTCTGCCATAGCTTGCAGGAGCGACGGCGGGTCGTCCCGGACAGCCTCGAACCTACTGGCCAGGGCTGTGATTTCGTCAATGTCGAACAGCTCTGAAAGCTCAAACATGAAGGCAAAGGCGCAGCCGCCTTGGTTGCTTGTTGACGCGGACGCGGGCGCCGGTGGCCTCGGTCGCGGGACCGACGCCGCCGGGCGGGACGCTAGCGGTGGCCGGAGGGGCGCGGGGGCCGCGAGAGTGGCCTCTGTGGCAGCTTTGGCAGCCGGAGGAGACCTCGCCCAGGCGTTTACCTTAGGAGGCGGCGCAGGTTTGAAGGTCGGAGTGAACTCCACCTTCTCTGCTCTGCCTTGCGGCTGGCGGCGCCCTGGGTGACGCTTGTGAAGTTTTGATTGTTGGTTTAGGTACTTGTTAGAGTTGTATTTGGAGGCGTGACATCATAATCACCCACCACTACTCGAGCATTTATGTGCAAAATTCAAATTAGATTGATAATATTACAGTAATTTATATAGCAACTGAATCTATTGCAGAATTTATGTAATCTTTCAAAAATAGTAGACATTTGCCGACATTAATGTTAATGAATCCAAACTTTATCACCATGATTAATGTAGAAGATCATATCCACCCAAGCTCTTGCAATACCAGTGGGAGGCTCCTTTGCACAGGATTCCAGGATTCCGGCTAGATTATGAGTTCAACTACGGAACCTATTTTTGCCGTGAAAAGAAATTTGAAGTTAAAATAGCATTATTATGTTACGGTCAGAAGGGCCGAGTATTTCAAGAATACCAATCAGCGCTGCATTGAAATGCGCAGGGCGTATAAATTAAATTACCATCAGCTGAAAGTCCTGCTCGGCTCGTCACTTATTATCATAAAAAAAGGTGTAGTGGGAACATCAATACAGAGTCTCCATTTTAGCAAGGCAGATAAAAAAAACGCTTACCAGTCTTCGATTACATGTTGATGTTACCATTGCGCAGAGTAACTTTTATCTATGAAAAGAATGTACGAAAACTTTTTTGTTGAGTAAACGTACAATTAAACCACTTTAAACAACGTTGTTGTAATAAATAAGGACCTATAGATACGAAGGGCGATTAAGCAAGGGTAATGAGTGAACGCATTAACTGCGAGCAACACTCGTTTGTGAGAGGAACAAACTCAGGTATTTAAGTCAAATATATAAGATTTATTTTTAATTATATTTGTTTCAGTTGATTTTACTGTCCATCGATTTATTTGACTTATATTTTCATTACTAAATGAGATAATTTTGCAACCTATTGAGAATGTTGTATCAAATTCGTTTTTGAAGTTATACTTCTTTAGGCGCTTTATGAGAAAATGAGAGGGAATCACTGTAACACAAAAGTAACAGGGTGAAGTTGGTTCCTAAAATTTTGTGACGTTTGCGACGTTCTTTATTTTTTTTATTTGGTTTCTTCGTCCATTATTTGGATAGGCAAAGGATTCAACCCCTTACAGCCGTATTCGTTATTTAATAATTAATTGTCAAAGCCATCGTTGCAAGATTTTAGCAATATTGTTCTTTCTACAAACGTAGAATAGCACGAGGATAAATAATTTTAAGTATTTTGGCTTTGTAAGGCCAAAGAAGTATAACTTCTTGCGTACATATATTAGTACAAGTTACAAACACTTTTTTTTATTTGTTTTTCTAATCCTCTACTTTTATCTGTCATTTATACACCCACTATCAGTAATATTAATATAAGTAGTCAGTATAAGAATCTGTAATATAATATATATATATATATATATAGACTATGTCAAAGACTCAATAACTATTATATATATATATATACTCTATGCTCTAAAAAAGCATTGTTTATCGTAGTATAACGTCGCTGAAAGAGCACAGTTGCTGTGCCACAGACAACTAAATCTAGGTTAGGTACGGTAGGTTCATGGATATATTATGTAATACATAGTACATACTATATAACATACATAATATTTTCATGTTTAAATCATTACATTAAACATTTTAATGTCAACTCAAGAAAAAACCTTGTTATATAATTTACCAATGTTGCTGCTAGGTATATTTTGTAAAAGGCAAAAAGGCATTTATTTTCTTAAAATTGATTCCATTAGAATTATTTTTGATGTCATTTCTAATATACTAGATACTTACTACTACTGCTTCGGAAAGAAATGGCGCTCTGAGAGAGAAGAAGCGGTGCAAGAATTGTTATGTAATTATTAATTTTCCCCCGTTGGCTGTATAGGTGTACCATTGCCATTCCTTGAAGAAAAAATGAAACCACTCACTAGAGATAAGTACCTATACAATACGTTTCCATAACTTGTGATATTTTTTCATTTTTATTTTATTTAAAAAAAATTAACAAAAAAACAACCGACTTCAAAAACACTATTCCAAAACAATAGATATAATATGCACTAAAAAGTATAAAAATAATTGCGTAATTTTATACAGTATAATTCTAGTTACGATTATTGTAATTTTTGGAATCGGTGTCCTTCCGCCGCGACCCGCTCTCGCCTCTCGCCTCCTCACGACTCAAGCACATCTCACCTCAGCTATGTATGTAGTTACAAGCCTATCTTGGATAACACCGACTCCAACAATTACAATAATCGTAACTAGAATTAGATTGTATAAAAAAACGCAATTATTTTTATACTTTTTAGTGCATATTATATCTATTGTTTTGGAATAGTGTTTTTGAATTCGGTTGATTTTACGTCATTTTTTTTTTTGATTTTTAGTGAATTTGAAATACACTAACTAACAACTTGTCTAAATATGTGCAGATATACTAAATTTTTCATGGCAGCAATGAACATAAGCGCTTAATTGAAGTGTTCCGTTACTTTGCCATAGATTCCGTAATCAAAACCTTATCAAACTGTCACCAAACTATCTGTAAAGTATATCCTTTCCAATAAAAAAAGAATCATCGAAATCTGTTGGCGCGATATTGAGTTATTCGTAAATTTATAATCTAATTTGCTTTACGTATGTATAGCAAATTTAAGACTTTTATGATTTTTCTCATGGATGCCATTGTTTGATCTGGACCAAATTAGCCAGCAAGCACCAGCTTCCAAATAAAAAAAGAATTATCAAAATCGGTTCACCCAGTCGAAAGTTTTGAGGTAACAAACATAAAAAAAAATACCGACGAATTGAGAACCTCCTCTTTTTTTGAAGTCGGTTAAAAATTACCTGGTCGTAGAAAAAAAATTGTATGCAACACGTTGTATAACTAGGTCAAAAACGCTATTGGCGTCATTCATTCAACTCACGCCACACGTGTTTTTTGGGCTTCACTATACAACTCTTGCATAAATTTGTATTTGTAATTGCGTACTATTTTTGTCTGGAAGGCATACACACGGGTCATGATTATAATTTTTTTTTCGAGAGGAGGAAAATACATTTACGTATTGGAGACCCCGAAACGGGGCCCATATGTCGGGCTCGGGTGTAAACACCCCCTACCGACTAAAAACCTCCTCTGTGCTGATAGCCCTAAAGACTTTTTACAGCGAAGCCGGGCGGGGGCCTTGGAGGCCGAAAATGTAGCTCAAGGCGCGGGGCGTCTCGGAAGGAGGCTCGAACCTCGGACCGCCTGCTCACTAAGCTGGATGGAGAGAAAATCACTAACGATCTAATATATCTGTTAGTCCAATGGACTCTAGGTTTGAAGAGACCGAGTGCAAAGACTCGCTGGCGAGAGCGGTAATATATGTATGTGTGTTTGATGATTATAATGAGCATGTTGGTATGTGATCTCCGCGAGTTGTTATTTCGTGTAATATTTCTTGTCATACCAAAATAATGGAAAGTGAATTTGGGGTTTTAAGGCGTCGAATAATAATTATATGTACATGATGTATTCGAAGACATATTGGTCCTATTGGAATTTTACGTGGCGGTTGACAATGTATACGGTTCTATCTATTGCGTTACCGATCCTCTTTTCTATTGTCTCTGAGGCTTGCAGGTTAAATATCCAAGATACGTGAACATCAATAATTTGTATTGGGAAGAGCCGAACAGAGGCTACTGCATGTAAAATTTACGAATACTTGCAATTAAAAAAGCTCCAAAGCTTTCAAGATAATATACTATTGTGTTTTAAGCAAATAATTTTATTACTTTTCATAATGTGAGGCACAAACACTAAAACTCACAGCATGTTTGTGGTCTAAGAGCAATGTGACAAACCATCGATTATGGTCTGGTATTAGACTGCGTTCGATGGTCCGACCACACCAAATCCGACCATGTGTTTAGGCTATTAAATACACGTGTGAATACACTTGCGGCTTTTCTTTTTTCGTAGTACACGTGCCGGCGGTATCTCTTTGACGGTCGCGGGTGGCGCTATTCAAAGGCAAGGTCGAAATTCGTACGGCGTAGAGTAAGGACATCGTCTATCGACAGTTAGCTCTCTGTAAACAATTCGTTGTTTTAGTTTATTTTAAAATTGTTCTGTTATGATTATTGTGAAAATACAACACCCGTTGTATTTTTATAGGTATAGGTATAATTTCATAAACATTATGGGTGTCCGGCAAGGAGTTGCCACGATATTAAGTGTCCGTCAATGAATAACGTGATTTGTAATAATATTCTGGAGGTAATACCAAAAAATCGCACTTTATTCTTTGATGTATTTAGATCAGTTTTTTACCCACCTTTAGTACCATTTACCTGCCCAAAGCCACGTCTGGCAAGGGGTTGGAACTATCAAAAGTGTCTGGCTAATGGGGAAACATCATCTACTTATTACCGAATTAGATATACACCTGAACAGTGGCTGGGACTTTAATATAAAAGTGTATACATCTACCCTTAAAGCTATTATGTTTCTTATGAAATTAAATTAAATAAAAGATACCGCCAATATAAGCAGTCACACTTTTTATTGAACTAGAACTAGATATACGGTAGGTTATTTAATTAATTAAAAAAATATATATATTACCAAATTAATTCAATAGTAGGCTGTATAGGTCTGGAGCCCAAGCCTAATTAATATCAATGTCGTAAGATCAAAAAAAAAGGATCGGGAAACAGGACTTGTCTTTTCGTGCGTTAATTAATTTCTTCAAATTTGCTAAAAGTGTCTGGTATTGAATATCGTGATTTTTATAATTTTATATATTTTATAATACCGAAAAATCGCACTTTATTCTTTGATGTATTTATATCAGTATTTTACACACCTTAAGTACCTACCGTATACCTGCCAAAGCCACTGTAACCCAAATTCCATAATGGACCATCGTTCTTACCTGTGTTGGGAGCATGCGCTGACAAACTTTCAGCTTTTATAAAATGACGTAGGTCTGGGGTCCACGGGCTCTTGCTCTTATGTATCATTGCCTGGCCATATTCGACACTCACGGTATTCAGTGATATTGAACATACGACTCAATTGAACGTAACAACTTACGGATGGAGCTGTATACGATTAAATTTGTGGGAAATGTTTATAGGTTGTTGGTTAAAAATGGATTTAAATACTTCTCACTTGATTATTACTTGGACCGCAAATGTGTGATGTTTTTACAGCGACATGCAAGAATAGGCATACATGTTCGCAAATCATTAAAATATTTATTAGTATAAATAAAGTGCTGGTGTTTGAATATAATTTTTACTTGCTTCAAGCATTACACATTCATAGGCAGATATATATTAGAAATTGCACACCGCATCAAAATAAGGGACCTATGTGTGAGAGAAAACAAAACAGGACTGTACTAAGATACATTATGCTCTTAATATTTGATTCAAATAATAATTCAGAAGAAATTTTCACTATCATCAGAATGTATTTCAGGGTAAAATGAGATTGACTTAATTAGGAAGGATCCTTCTCCTTCTTCTGTGCGGTTGAGTTTTCATTATACTCTTTTGCAATTATGGAGGAATCACAAGACTATTGCCAACCTTCAAGACCAGTGAACGCGGTTTTTGAAGGTCCTTAAACTGCAGTCAAGATCTCTATAGTTTATTCGTGTATGGTAGAAAATATCTTGAAAACTGCACTGTGGCGGAAAATATTATAAAAGTTGGTGTGGATGTTATCTAAGTTTGTGGCAAGTTGATGCGATAGTGAAACTCAGTGACATTAATAAGGTTAAACAGATCCTTGGAGTACTCCCGTGATTGTAGCCTCAACTGTTTTGTCAAGCGATCGAGCCTTTCACGGAGTACTCAGCTCGGATTCGAGCATCTCTGCGGACTTTGCGGACAAATGATTAGAGCTAATACTGATTCCGAGACCAGAGATGTTAGGAATAGCACGAATTTTAGAGCACTTAATTGTGTGCCGGCGACGAATTATATTCTTGATCTATTAATGAACCTCAATTTTTTAGAAGCTTATTTGGCTAGTAGGTTCGGCTATAGCCAGTATTCCCACGGTGATACGATAGTGCGGTTTTTTTTCTGCTAGTGCGCAAACTTGATTCGATTGGTAACTCATGGTAGAGGTACTGATCAACCCAATTATATCAACTTTAAGTGATATTCATTCTTAATTTAATACTTATTTTTATTGTAACCATCGTAATAAAACCTTTAAGTACTTGATATATTATATTATGGTTTTACTCATTTGAGCTACTGAATTATTATTTACTATACATGTACTGTTCATTAATTTCTGCCAGATAAGATCTTAAATTCTACAACATATATGACGAGGAAAGAACCTCTGTATTGTTATTAAAAGCTCTGACGTCATTACTGTTGACATCTCAATTGCTATCTTGCTGAAGATCACTCATTGGTTCTTCCAAAGAAAACTACACGAGTAGGTATTTACGCCCCGGGACGGGGCGTAATATGTCGGACTCGAGTGTCCGCGTAAGCGGACACCCCATACCGACTAAAACCTCCTCTGTGCTGTTAGCAGCCCTGGCTTTCACAGCGAAGTAGGACGTGGGCCGTGGAGGCCGCAAAGACTACGCAACAACAGTCGCGGGGCGTCTCCTAAGGAGACTCGAACCTCAGACCGGCTGTGTGCTTGTGGGAAGGAGAGAGAATGAAAATGAAGATGAAATGAAGATGAAAGATGATAAGAACACACTCGCCGGCGAGTGTGGTGATGTTTTGTGTAATGTATGTAAGTGTGTATGTATGTGTTTATGATTGTATGTATGTGTGTTTGTATGTATGTACGTAGTGTAAATGTTTGTGTGCATGTATGTTTGTGTTTGTGTCAGTTTGTGGAGTGTGTTTGTGATTGTGTAAGTGGTGTATGTCAGTCCGTCAGTCAGTCCGTGTGTGAGTGAGTGTAGTGAAGCGATTACAGGACGAGGACTAACGTCTCGTCGGGTATCAAAAGAATGTGTGGTGTATCTAGGGTGCGGGCCGCTGGCCATCGTCAGAGTGACGAGTGCCAGTGGTTTGCGGTGGTTGACCGCGCCTACGCCTGCGAAGGCGGTGTGTGCGTGTCTGTGTCGGTGTTTGTGTGGGTGTCGCGTTCGCGATGGTGATGTCATCATCCGGGTCTACCGTTACGTGTCTGGGACGTCTTATTGGGTTGAGACTATGGTGAAGGGGGGTGTACCCGCATGCCTTCCTAACCAAGATGTTGGGATGGTTAGGCGCCTTGTCAAAGAAGCGTCGCGAGATCTCTTTAAAGTGTTGAGCTATCGTCGGAAGCTCTAGGTCGCGGTGAAGGTCAACGTTTCGGATGAACCACGGGGCTCCGGTTGCCATGCGTGTGAATTTATTTTGAATTACTTGCAAACGACGTAAGTAGCTCGGTCGGGTGTGCGCGAAAACGACGCTTGCGTATGACAGTATGGGCCGTACGATGGTTTTGTACAGCGTCACTTTGTGTTTGAGCGGAAGTTTGCTTCGCCCACACACAAGTGGATAAAGGCGACTGAGGAAAAATCGGGCTCTATTGCATACCGTATCAATATGTTTCTTGAAGTTCATATTGCTGTTGAACGTGACTCCTAAGTATTTGTAATCCTTCACCTTGAATACTAAGCCGTTATGCCATACCTTGTCGAAGGCCTTCGCGACATCGAAAAACACGGCTGCCGTGGTAGCGTGAAATTGACGCCGTATGAGAATGTACTCGGTGAGTCGGTGAGCCTGCTGGGGACACGAGTGAGCGGTTCTGAATCCGAACTGTATGTCGGGTATCAGGTTAAGCTCCGCGATGTAATGATTAAGACGCGCGAGAATTAATCTTTCGTAAAGTTTCCCGATCGAGTTAATTAAGCTAATAGGCCTATAGCTACTCGGATTAGCTTTAGGTTTATTGGGTTTTGGGATACCGATAACAATGGAATCCTTCCATTGTTCGGGGAACGCGCTATTAGACAATAGAATATTAAAAATGGTAACCAATAAAGTAATAAGAGTCGAGGGTAGGATTTTAAGAACCCTATTGTTTATAGTGTCGGGCCCCGGGGCCTTCTTGGAGTGAAGCTCCTTAATGATTTGCTTCACCTCTTCGTAAGTGGTGAGTTTTATTACCTCGCCTGAAGGGCTCAGAGCGGAGCGACGTTCAACTTCACGATCAACTTCGTCAACGTGTGTCGGGTCGGCTGCTGCATTTGGAGAGCACTGACTCTCGAGACTATCGGCGAGGCATTCAGCCTTCTCATCGTCATCGAGCGCCGGCTGCAGTCCCGGTCTGTCCAAAGGAGGCATGACAGTGGGCGGCTCCTGTTTGAACGCGCGAGGCAGCTTCCAGAAAGCCACATGTGATGGCTTAAGGTTGCCGAGCAAGCGGTCCCAACGTTCGCCGCGGAGTTCCGCGATACGTTCCCGTACCACCCGCTGTAGGTAGCGGAGGTGGCGCCTATTCTCGACCGACGGATACCTGTCGTAAAGTCTAGTGGCTCTGTGCTTCTGTGTGAGTAAGTTCCTGACCTCTGGAGGCAGGTTTAGGCGATGCGGTTGCATCGTCGGAACCTGCCTGCAGCAGGCCTTGATCCTACTCTGTATATGTGACGTCACATGAGAGATAGCACTGTGAGCCGTGTCGACCGAGTCGATGACGTCCGGTATACGGTCAAGGTCGTCGGACTTGATAGACTCGAGATCCTTTTCCAGCCGTTGCCAGTCGATCACTGTTTTCGTCGGTGGTTGAAAGTTAACCGGTGGGCCTAGATTTAGGACGACGGGCCGGTGGTCTGACTCTAATTCGTGAAAAACCTCGATTGAATTTACATTGAGCGTTACGTTTTTAAGTAACGCAACGTTTAGAATGTCGGGTCGGTGCGCGACGTTATCCGGATAACGTGTTGGTTCGTCGGGTGCTATTACTGAAAAGTTCCGCGTGTCTGTGAGAGAGTCTAATAAAATTCCGTTTCTATTTGTGGCTCTACTGTTCCAGCTGGAGTGTTTGGCGTTAAGATCGCCGCCCACTATGACTGCGGCCCCGTGGCCGAGTAATGCTTCTATATCTGTGTCTAATACTTGTTTGTTAGGCGGAAGATAAGCTGAAATAACAGTGATCGGCTGGTGATTCGCCATACTGACCCGGATGGCAGAGGCCTCGATGTTAGTGAGGACCGGAGGATCTATAGGTATACAGTGTAGAGACCTTTTAAAATAAATGAGGGTGCCGCCCATACGGGTGGTGCGTGCATTCCTAACTAAGTTATAATTAGCGATACGCGGATCGCGTATACGTGGTTTTAGAAATGTCTCTTGCACTAAGAATAGGTCTAATTGATGTTCGTGAGCGAACTCCTTCACCAAGTCTAGTTGAGGCTTAAGGCCTTGGGCGTTAAAATACGCTATACGGAGCGTATGTGGTTTAACCCGTCCGCTTACGTAATTAGGCATCGCGAATGTTGTTTTTATACTTTAGCCCTATATCGGTGAGGGCACGGAATATTTTGCCGTTGTCTGCCATAACTTGCAGGAGCGACGGCGGGTCTTCCCGGACAGCATCGAGCCTGCTGGCCAGGGCTGTTATTTCATCAATGTTGAACATCTCTGACAGTTCGAACATGAACGCAAAGGTGCTGCCGCCTTTGTTACCTGTTGCCGTGTACGCGGGCGCCGGTGGCCTCGGTCGCGGGACCGACGCCGCCGGGCGGGACGCTAGCGGAGGCCGGAGGGGCGCGGGGGCCGCAAGAGTGGCCTCTGTGGCAGCGTTGGCAGCCGGAGGAGACCTCGCCCAGGCGTTTACCTTCGGAGGCGGCGCAGGTTTGAAGGTTGGAGTGAACTCCACCTTCTCTACTCTGCCTTGCGGCTGGCGGCGCCCTGGGTGACGCTTGTGTTTGGGTGCCTTGGGACACCCGCGATAGCTCGCGGGGGTGCCCCTTCTCCCCGCACAAGACGCAGGCCGAGGGCCCCGCGCATTGCGCTGGTCGAGGGCACTCTGGCGTGCAGTGTTTCCCGAGGCACTTCACACACCTCGGGGTGTGTTCGCAATTGCGTGCAGAGTGCCCGTATAATTGGCATCATGACACTGACCGGGCCCCCCGCGGTTGCGAGGAGCTTCGGTACGGATGCCCTGAAGGGAACAAACCGATTTGATGTTGAAAATTTCCTTTCCCTCTTGCGTGAGGTCGAGGACTGCGAGAACCATGTTAAATGGTTGTTTATTGTTGGTTCCGCGCATACGGTGCACCTCGTGTGCAGGGTAACCCTGCTCTTTGAGGTCCGACAGAATGTCGGCCTCGTCTAACTCTTTGGGGACGTTCCTAATAACGACCCTCAGACGCTTCTCCTCAGGCAGGGCGTACGTGTGGAAACCCACACTCAGCTCTCTAAGAAGGGATGTCAGGGCGCGGTGGTCCGCTACCTCTCTGGTCTCTAGTTTGATTAGAGATTGGTACGCCCTCGCCTGGAAGGAGAGCGTCTTCGGGATCCTATTTTTGATGGCTAACCATCGGCCTCGGTCCCCTATAAAAATAGGAGGCGGGTGCCTGGTCGGAGGTGGTACGCGGGCTTTAGCGGGCGCGGGCGCGGACGCGGGAGCGGAGCCAGTCGTGGCCGCGGCTTTCTTTGCGGGTGTGCCATCAAGAGAAGGCGATTCTCGACCGCGCTTCTTCTTGCGACTGACGGTGATGAAGCCGTCAGTATCCGACGCGACACTCTCCGCTCTCGACAGTAGAGCGGTTTCCGGCTAGGCCGGTGAAGCACTGGAAGCCTAAGGGGCTTCCGTGCGGTCAGGACTGACCGCGGGGACCTTAGGGGTCGCCTGCGCGTCAAAGTACGCCTGAAGGACAGGCGGACGGGCTGATCACTTTCCTCGGTTTGACCGAGGCCACGGAACTTGCGTCGGACGCATTACCTATATCCATTTCGGATTCCCCGTCGGAACTCGAAACGTCGGATGATGATTTATATTTTTTGGGTTTCGCTTTAATAGCGGCATCCACTGACTCATCTATAGATTCCTTAATTAACGGAGCGATCTTCTCCGTAAATAGCTTATCTAGCAGGGCGCTTAGAAGGCCCTCGTCGGCAACCATTGGTGAAGCCATGGTTGTTATTAATAAGTTAAGCGGGTGACAGGTTCGGAGGTTCTCGAAGAGTCCTCGCAGATTCTCGTAGGTTCTTGTAGGTTCTTGTTGACCTGCAAGTATAGAAAGTTTTTGTGAGTAGTGCATCTGTTATCAACTTGAGTTCCTTTGTTGTAGTTACATAATTACAAATGCTATAATTATAACTGAGGATTCTCATAGGTTCTCGTAGAGTTCTCGTTGAACTGCAAAAATATAAAGTTTTATGAGGCTTTTCGGAGGTTCTCGAAGAGTTCTCGGAGGGTCTCGCAGTGTTCTCAGGGAGTCTCGTAGAGTTCTCGGAGGGTCTCGTAGAGTTCTCGTTGAACTGCAAAAATATAAAGTTTTATGAGGCTTTTCGGAGGTTCTCGAAGAGTTCTCAGAGGGTCTCGTAGTGTTCTCGGGGGTCTCGTAGAGTACTCGAAGGGTCTCGTAGAGTTCTCGGAGGGTCTCGTAGAGTTCTCGGAGGGTCTCGTAGAGTTCTCGGAGGGTCTCGTAGAGTTCTCGTTGAACTGCAAAAATATAAAGTTTTATAAGGCTTTTCGGAGGGTCTCGTAGAGTTCTCGGAGGGTCTCGTAGAGTTCTCGGAGGGTCTAGTAGTGTTCTCGTAGATTAATAAAAGGTTTTCATCAGGATGTTTTGAATTATAGAATAAAACGGTTCACATTATGTATCCATCAAGAGTCCGTGGTTAACACAAGTGTGTAACGTGAGTAGGTCAGAGGTAACATGCTCCAGATACTCGTATGCATCTGTGGTGTCTAATCACAATTCCACAATGCTTCCCAACGTATCTCCATGGTTCTCTTATGGATACATCATGGGTCCGTGGTTATCCAAGTTTATGACACGATTAGCTCAGAGGTACCACTCTCCAGATATTCATACGGATCTGTGGCGTCTACGTGTCTACTCACGATTCCACAAGGCGTCCCAACGGTATCTCTGATGGATACATCAAGCTAACGTGGTTATCACAAATGTATGACGTTGTTAGCCTGAGCTACCACCGCCAGAGGTACCACGTTTCAGGCACTTTTCTCGTAGGACTCCCTCGTGGATTTATAAAAGATATTCGTCTGGTTGATCTCGGTGAGTGGGTAATTCATTTTCCGCCGATACAGTCTCAGGGACATTGGTCTTCCAGCCCTTAAGCATCGCTGTATCATGCGAATACTGCGCAAGGTATTATGTAACATCACACGTCCTTCTGCACTACGCATTGCAGCACACTCGTTACAGTCAAATTAAGTAGACTTGAATCCTTTATCTTCGCTTCGGTAGATAAAGCACCTAAGTGCACAGACATTTTCTACATCGTCTCCATCATTTTCATCAAGAAATGACTTGGTATGCCTCCCATCTGATTTCCATAATATAGGTATGCTTGCCGTCCTTGTGACCCTGCTTCCAATGGCGTATTGTTATCTACCAACGGTCTCTTCTGCTGGATGTTGGTTGGTCGCAGTTGATCTGGTCGTATCCCACTTCTGATGACGAGGAAAGAACCTCTGTATTGTTTTTAAAAGGTGTGACGTCATTACTGTTGACATCACAATTGCTATCTTGCTGAAGATCACTCATTGGTTCTTCCAAAGAAAACTACACGAGAAAGTATTTTATTACTTTCGTTTATTCAACGCGCAGCGTTACGACGTCCCAGAGAGGTCCGTACCGTACGACAGCTCGAGCACGACTGACCTGAGTGTCGACCGTGCGGCTGTATTTATAGGACCCGGCGCACGTGCTACTCCACGTGTTTTTGCGCCGATACATAAGATATTAAAGTAAATATTAAAATATAAGAAATATATTGTATCATAATACTTGCAAGATTCAATTTATTGAACGGAAATAGCGCCAAGATTTCTAAATTTTTAAACACTTTATTTTCTTTACTATCAATTCTCTTAACCTCCTGTCTGCAGCCGTTGCTATATGGCAATGGTAATGAGACCACCGTTTAGTACTCTGTTATTTGGTTAGCACACAAGACATTAAATCATCTTTCTATTCGTAGTGTAGTCAAAATATTGTGTATAGTATTTTTTACTACAGTAATAATTTCGTTTTCTTTTAAGTTGTTGCATTTCTCCACAGAATATTTAATTTAAAAGGTACAAAGTGTTGTATTATTCTGATATAAATAATGCTTTCTTGTAGATATATTATAAGATTATTCTTTAGAAACATTTTACTTATAAAATCCTCAAAATAATTTACGGATGATGCAATTAATTACAATATACAATATTACAATAAGAATATATACCCGACTAATGCGTTTAGTCCCGATTTAGCAATTACGTTGCTCCAATCAAATAGCGCTTACTGACATTTTGGATGAAAATGTCACCGGATTTTAAAGTTTATTAGCACGGAAATAAAGCCCACATTATTTATATCATGCAAGTTCGGCTTTATACCCAATTGTAAAGCTGGGTGGGACCGTTTACTTAGGATCAATTAAGTTCTTGTATATTCCCAAATAAATTTGCTGGCTTCTATTTTGATATACGCTACAATAAATCCTATAAATTTTATAATGGATTTTCATAAAGCCATGATTAACTTAGTATTTAATTATAGTGCTTGCCTTGAAATTGCAATCACAAGGTTATTCTTAAAAAATATTCACTAGTTATTTATGCAACTGTTGTGTAATAAGGGTTATTAAAACACGAATGTTTAACACAAGAGGCGAAGCTGAGTATGATAATCGTATCACATGAGTGTTTTAATACCTAATTATAAACAGTTGCATACAAGACTTTATCAACACCCATAATATGAATCGTCTGAAACAGTTAGCTTACTCCTAATTCTAAAAAAGACAGTCCTAGTTACCATATTATCATCCAAGGGAGTGTATTATAAAAACCGATGATATAATGTTGTACCGAATTTTATTACAACACTCGTTTGGGAGATGGAATGGTTATCAGGACATTTGATGTTTTAATGTTGGCAATACGCGAACTGTTTTGAATCTTTTATAGAAGATTTAAAGCATGGGTGAAGATTAAAAAATTATATTCTACTATCGGCTTACGTTGATATTCATTACCGAAGTGTTAGCTGTGTTTTATTTTAGTAACTCCGAATCGGCACATTATTATTAGTAGGCAGTTACTTCTCTCAATAATTCTAATACCACCCTGATGAATTAGAGATAAAGAAATTAAATTTAATAATACGTATTTGTTTATATGATTTACAGATTTCATTAGATGTGTTGTCGTGTTTTGAGGTAGGAGGTTGTTCTAAGTTCGAAGGTTCACAAGTGGTATCTGTTCGGGAAGATAACAGCTAGCAAATACTTCTCAATATGGATGTGTGAGGCAAAGATTTTCGTGAAATGAAACGGAATATCAGACATGACCTTTTTATTTTGACGTGATGTGATTAGCATGAACTACTCCTCCTTAAGCGATTCGGCGATCTTTGATCGGCACGTGGCGCACCGTACGGTGTAGATCGGCGCGATTTTGGCGATCGGACAGCGTTCTGTCAATACGTATTATTTTACGTGTACGTAGCAATAGATTGCTTATAATTAGGATGATTTGAGTGAATGTATCAGAAAACTATTGAAACAAGCTATAAGTCCTTGCAACATAAACCATCTTATAAATAAAATAAATTTCAGAACTTGGTGAGGGAATATCTGAAAAATCTAGTGCCCTGGAGCACTGCCGATGTGGGAAGGCTAAACAATAAATGATATATTATACCGTCTGATTTTTCATAAAGTAAACTAGGCAGCATTTTGTTTGTAGTTTATATAGTAGAAAATAAAGAGCGACACTACATCTCTGCGAAACGCTTAATATACAAGCTGATCGGATATGACTTGATCGCCGATTTATTTCAATTCTAAACAATTTGACATTTTTAAAGTGATACCATTACCCTCACTTCTAGGAATAAGTATGCAAATTAAAATTTTTGATATCCATTGTTTTAGGTCTTAAATCCAACTGTTACTTAAATTATAAAACTTTGACCAAGAAATCGTATCTGTTAATCCAAAAAACTACAATTTTTATATATCCGCTTGAATATAACACGAGTTGACAACAGCGCGGAGTTCAGTAAAAATAGAAAACTATTTCTAACAGTGCCTAACATTTATTTATTTCAAGTGTTTTCTTTCAGTAATGTGTTCATTTCAGAGGAGTGTACTCCGTACTTCATTGACTGTCTTCAGATGTGCTTCAGTTCTTAAAATAGATATAAAACCATAACAAGGATTGCAATTTTAGTTTGGAGCACGTAGCTTGTCGTATTACTAAAAATGTATTTATAAAGCATCGTCCTACATTTCAATGGTTGATTATATCTTTCTTCTCTACAAACATATTTTATTAGATTCATATTAATATATGCCACCGATGTTCATGTATAAATCTTCTTTATATTATATTCTGCCTATCCGCTGTTTTGACAGAAATTAAGTGAAAACATCGGTGCCTAGTAAAAAAAAATAATAATTAATGAAATTTGTTCGTGCTTGTAATAATTGTATATTAGTCTTTCATGGTTTTGAAAATTTTAATTTATCTAGCGTTGCTATTTTGATTACATAGTTTATTTACTTAAATTTGTATGTTCATCACTTTAAATATTATGTTTTATTTATTTTATAAGTATAATAGGCATATTATTCACGTTATTCTTAACTCGATGCGATATGTCCTCCCACTGCATTTTCGGGTTTAGTTAGTCTTAATCGTTGCATGAAATTATAATGAGTAAAGGGCAGAAGTTATAATGAGTAAAACATAGATTTGATGCTTCCGGTTGCAAATTTATTCTGTACATATTGTTTCTGTCTTTTTTTGTTTAGTTAATTTAAATCAGATTGGTTTTTATGAACTTAATTTTCTTTCCAGATTTCCAGTCTTCATTTATTTAGTTTATAAAAAAAAACTTTTAATTCAGTAACAAGAATTATAATTCAGGAATGTGCTATATATAACATGATACTAATGTGATTGATTGCTCTATTTTAATAAGGGTACATTGTGTTGGGAATCACACGAATGCTAAGTTATAGGAAGCTTCACTATGAAACACCTTCATTTATAGGATTCATATAAGGTTTAACTTTATGTTGAAACTTCAGAACATAAATTTCACAGAACGAACATTGTGCCGATTAAAACTGTTTCTTATATAAAACAGACCACAATTCAATACAGCAAAACCGTTTTATTTCAGCAAAAGTTTTCCATTACAGTGGTTCCAAAGCTCAAAATTTACAACATTCAAAGAGTAACAAAGTTGAGATATGCTCACAGTAAGCTTTTGCCAATTCAGAAGTAAAATGGCGGGGCTTGCATCTGGAAACGCGCCAGTGTTCAATGTGCCAACGGTACTTTACTATGCATCAACACATTCCATGATATTGATTTGAGGATTAGAATCATTTCATCAGGCTAACGATCGGCTTCTGTCGTGTCAATTAATTTATTAACCTGTCTATGTATATTGATGGGGATAATTGATAGCCGATATATTCAGAAAGCATTACGTGTACGGTGATTTAAATTTAATTTAACTGGAATATAAACAGCATAAAGCCTGATTGAGATATATTTTGATGGAAGTCGTTTGGGATTTCAAGGCCTCACCCCTTTTGTATTGTGATATAAGTCTTGCCTACTTATCCAGCTATAAGTATATTAATATCCAAGTATATTGGCGTATGCAAATTTGATTTATACCAAAACCAATGCGAGAATCAATTTTTGTACAAATTTTGGTACAAATTTTATCTGTATGTTTAATGACAGAAGTGAGTGATATCACGTAGAAAATACGACAAACTTTTTTATATATTTTGGGTGGTGAGGATTTTTTATCGTGTTCTGGCATAATTTCCGTTTTTGCCATGAACGAATCACTGTTATCACTTTTAAATCAAGTAAGAAAAACACCGAAAATAAGTAATATCATCGACATGAGTAATTTTCAAAAAATACCTTGAAAATATTACTGCAGCTATTATTGATGTAACAGATTCTATTTTGAATATCTATGATACGTCAAGACGCAGTCAAGGTCATTGGTAATTTTTTTAAAAGTGGCCTACCGTCACCACATAATCCAAAAAACTAATATGGAAAGATAATTTATGTATATTTTTTAAATGTTTCGTAGTGGGCAAGTATAAGTCATACTATTATATAAGCGTTAAGAAAAACAAAACAAATCTTATGCTTACAATACTATGATTACATTAAATTAAAACTATCATTACGGGGAAGTGCACGAAGAATACTAGCAGCATTTCCGCGTTGGATAGCTAGGCTGATCAGTTGACTGAAATAGCTGGCAGCGCTTGGGTTTCCAGTAGCCCTATTAAGGCGCGTAGATATGGACTTGGTTGCAATTACAAATAACAGGTTATCAGAAATCTGATGAGATGACTAAGATGTTTACCTGATGATGAAAAGCCCTGCCCATTAAAATGCAGTATCCCTCAGTACTGCGTTTGTGATTGTCACTTTGGGTCATAAAATGTTAAGTCTCGGCACTCTTCAAGCCGAAACGTGAGTAGTTGCTGCACCTTTTTGCTTCACGGCTGAAGAAAGTAGCTGTTGGCATCCTATGCAAAGAAGCCGAAGAAGAAGAAGCTACTAAAGCAAGCATGTTTACCAAGTACCAACATTCTAGATATTTTTTTACATAAATTAAACTTGAAAACAAAATTTATGAATGCAGCATGTCTGATATTCTGTCCGCTTGTCAATGTTTGTTTACTTGGAGGCTAATCATACCAAAGAGTTTATTAGTTTTTAATTTTTATTTGATTTTTGTTAATATTAATTAGAAATATTCATTCAGTCATATTTTTATGTGCTCCGTAAACGCGATACTCTCACGGGTAACAGCTTGTAAATAATAAAATTAACATGAAAAACAACTAATATTGTTATTTTCATTAAAATAATTCTATATATATTTGTTATTATAATATACTAGCTGACTCAGCAAACGTTGTATTGCCGATATTAAAATCGCGATACAAAAGTAACTGCTGATCGCAGATGGGTGAAAATTTGAAGTTGGATGTATTTTTTAATGCTGACTCATAATCAAACAAATTTAAAAAATATATCTAAAAAATTAAAAAAAAATTGGCGTGGACCACCTTTAACATTTAGGGGGATGAAAAATAGATGTTGTCCGATTTTCAGACCTACCCACTATGCACTCAAAATTTCATGAGAATCGGTCAAGCCGACATGAGAATTTTATGTATTAGAAATATTCACTTGATATATAGGTTCAATTGATTTTCGTGCAAACGGACGTTTTTTGATCAACAAGCTACGAACATGTTTATTTAAACGTATTATGTGTTTAATATGTTAAATTTCAAGAAAAACTTTTTTTTAAACATGCAAAATCGAAGTACTTCGAACAGTAATTAAATTTTATTTATATTCCATCATGTTGTAAAATATAATACTGAAAATTACAACTTCGTTTATTTTTTGTAACAACAAACTAGTCTTTTTAGTAATGCAATTAATTCACAAATGTCATCGAAATTAGTATCAATAACTATTTCATTTGAATACACGTCGTGCTCTCTAGTGATTACTGTAATAAAATGAATATTCAATACAGCTGCTTTGATTATTCATCCGAAAACTGTTTATGATTTATATTACATGAAAAATTGTAATTACAGTAATTAATTTATACTAAACATGAATCACGTACTCTATATTTAATTTTGTCATGTTCTTGGTTAAATACTCTATTCAAATTTATTTGTAATATTATTCTATAGAGCCATTACTTATATTTAGGATCAAGTATTTTTGGCAAAAGTTTCGTACAGGTTATGAAATAAATAATTTCAATATACTCTAATACTGCAGATGCTCACTAATTCCCTGACTGTCTCTAATAACTTATTTATTTATTTATTAGGAAGCCAACGTGCATACAACTATCTTAATCTATAGATACATTTAAAAATTCTTTTATAATGTTGTATACTCCACTTACAGGCTAACTCGACATGCTTAATTGTATTATATACATCCTTTGTTAAACTAAAACTTTTGAAAACAATTTCTGATAAAATTTTTACAAATTAAAGCCACAAGCAAAAGGCTGATAAAAAAAATAACTATGTTCTTACTTAATAACCAAGAAAAAACTGAAGAATAAAACAATAACTACGAACAATGACTAACCATCTTGCAGTACTTTCATAATTTTTTTGACTTCTTTTTTGAAACATGGGGCAGAGTGCTGAAAAATATCTATACCAGCTCTTTTAACCAAGTTGTTGTAGGTGACAACTATTCTATACAAAGGGGTGAATCTGCCTAGGTTCGATCTAGTTAATCTAGGCCTGAACGTTAGTTTTTTGATAACATGTGACCTAGCATTACGCTTTGGTACCGCCAATTGAACCCTACTCAACAGATTTGGGCAATCGACCCCTCCATCTATAACATTTTTTAGGAAAGAGAGATTAATTAAGTCCCTGCGATCAGACAGTGACGACGCTTTATAAAATTTTAAATTATCAGTGTAGGTGTTAACCTTTTTATGTATTTTTTCCTAGGTGCCGTAAGAACTTCTTCTGGAGTCTCTACCCTATTCTTATGTATTTGATAATATGGGTTCCATGCAATAGAACAGTATTCAAGTCTGCTTCGAACAAGCGAATTAAAAAGTGCTAGTTTAGTAGAAGACTTTCTAAATGCCTTTGTATTCCTGTTGATGAATCCCAACAATTTTAGTGAATTTTTAACTATATTGTCAATATGAGGTATTAAGCTTAATTTATAATCTACGATCACGCCAAGATCTTTTATTTGATTTACTTTTTCTAAAATGTTGTTTTTGATACTATAATCAAACTCAACATTTTTAATTTTTCTGCTGAAGGTTATGCTTTTGCATTTCAAGTGATTTAATTTTAAATTATTGAGATCGCACCAATCAGAAAGTCTATCCAAATCCCTTTGAATATGAATTGAATCACATATGTCATTAATCTTACTGTACATCTTTAGGTCATCAGCATATATTTGGAACTGACAGTACTTGAAACATTCAATAATATCGTTTATGAATATTCCAAATAACAAGGGCCCAAGATTGGAGCCCTGTGGTACTCCTGACGTCGCAATAAATGTGTGGGACTGATATCCTCCTAAAACCACATTCATTTTGCGATTCGTTAAGTACGACTCAAACCAGTTAAGTAGAATCCTGCAGATACCGTATCTCCGGAGTTTCTCTAACAAAATATAGTGATCAACTACATCAAACGCCTTTGATAGGTCCGCGTAAACACAATCTACTTGAGCTGTATTATCCAGAGCCATTGTTACGTCATCCACAAAGAAGGCTAAATTAGACATATTTGATCTTTTTTTAATGAACCCGTGCTGGTTTTCTGACATCGCTGGTTTCATGTACCATGCTAGTAGCGGACAAATTAATTTTTCAAAAACTTTAGAAAATATTGATAAAATACATATTGGTCTCTACTTTGCTATGTATTTTCGATCCCCACTTTTGAATACGGGAACTACCCTGGCTCTTTTCCAAATACTTGGGAATTCACCGTCACACAAAGATTTGTTAAATATTAGCAATAACGGTTCTGCTAGGAAAACAGAACAACGTTTAGCAAATATGGGTGGTATATCGTCTGGTTCGGGCCCTTTATTAACATCAAGGCCTTTTAATAGTTTTATAACATCCATTTCAGTTATGTTGATACTGCCTAATTGTGAGTTATGTATGGAATTTGTATTAATAGATGGTTATGTTTTTAGTATTTTGTCTGACATTATGTACATATTTGAAAAGTAATTGCGAATTGATTGCAAATATCCAAGCCATCAGTGAATGAGTAACCATTAAAAGACATAAGAGCAGGATAGTCACATTTATTATTACGCTTTTGTTTTAAGTAAGAATGAAAAAAATTAGGATTTAATTTAATATTATGTTCTACCCTTTCTAAATAGTGTTTATAATCTAAATTAATAATTTTTTCACATCTTTCTCGTAATAACATAAATTCAATTTCACCCATAGGATTACAATATTTTAAGTACAGTTTTCTATATTTATTCTTCTCAGCTAATCTTTTAATTAAGTTTTTAGAATACCAAACAGGATAACAACTTTAATTTTTAATTTTTTTCTTAGGCACACATTTTTCAATTATTTTACGCAGCTCTGCATAAAATATCGTTGTCATATGATTTACAGTTTGACACTCACTGAAAAGAGACGACCAATTAAGGCCCTCAAGATTGTCATTAATGCCTTCATAATCAGCGTTTCCAAAATTATATTTTATGATCACATTGGGAGACAGCAAAGCTTCTTTATTATCTATTTTAAAGTTTATTTCAAGAGGCGGATGAACTTAAGTATGAAACCTATACAAAATCAATTTGTTATTTTTAAAGTCATATCCCTCACTTCTTAATTAAACTAAATTTATGACCAATTTATGAACGTAGCGGGACCCGAACCGGGACCTTTGAGGTTCCATCCGAGCGCTCTTCCAACCGTTCGAGTGACGTTCGTGTTCGTAAATTTGGAATGTCTTGTTGAGAGTTGAACAAACTTTTGAGTGTGTTGAGTTAAACATACATTTTGTTTATAAACCTATAATTCATGTTTTAATGTTTCTCTATTCATGCATCGGTGGCGGAATAGGTAGAAACATTGACTTTTCTTCGAATTAATATGTCTTCTTCTTCGCGTGCCTCTTTGACTAGCAAGTAGTAGTTGGCAGTCAGCTTTGTAATTTCAACTTTTTGTTCTTCGCGTGGCGCAGTTCTGCCGCACTCGCGATTCCTGTCCTCTCTCGGATGTTGCACAGCCAAGACCTTTTTCTGCGACCAACGCCTCATCTTCCGGCATCTTTTCCCATCACGATGAGTTGTAGGAGTTCGTACCTCTCGTGCCTAAGCACGTGCGACTCTCCTCATCTTGATGGTTTGCATGAGTTCGCGTAATTAATATGTAACTGCGTTTATTCGATGGTTCATAAATTCGGCAACGCTCTTTTGTTTCCTCTGGTATTACAAGAAAGTATAGGCCTCTGTGATAAAATTGCATCAGGTTACCCATACTTAGACTCGTATGTCCTTCTCTTCCATAGTAAAAATTGGAATGCCATAAACACAAAATTATTCTTAAAAGTCTCTTATACCGCTGAGTACGAAATTTTAAAGCAACATTACTAGTCTCAAGAACTGTAAGTGTTCATTTAAAACAACATTCTATATTTGTATGAATATAATGATAAGATATAAATAAGTATTTGTTCTAGCGTTTTTAAAATTAAGACCTCTGTAGGTTGAAAAAGAAGGAGCGTGAAAGTTCTATAGTTGGTAGCTTATAAAAATGTATTAACCACAGCACTTTGTAGTGTATTATTTGCAAAGTGAGTATATTAAAAAATAAAAAATTGCTGCCCAAAAAAACTATTGCACACCCACGAATTCGCAGGTAAAAGATAGTCTTCTTCTCAATCGTTCACTCTTGTCAGAGTGGTCGTGGTTGCCAAGATAACGCAACATTAGTCGCCGTTGGTCTCCACAGTTAAGGGTCGCAATGCCTCCCTCGCGATGCTCCTCCACTTTTGACGGTTTGCAGCATTACGGGAGCACTCCACAATAGGTGTCTGGGTCACTGTTTTGATAAGGTCCGTCCATCGTGTGGGTGTGCGTCCTCTCGCTTTTTTCCCCTCCACCTTCCCCTGCACTAACAACCGCTCAATCGATCCTTCACTTCTGGAGATGTGACCAAAGAACTCCAGAATTCGTAGTTGCACAGTCGACGATAGCCTTTCTTTTATCTTCAGTTCTTTTATGGATGGAATTGTTGGTGAGGAAAGCCGTCCAAGGGATCTTCAGGAGTCGTCTCCAACAGAACATCTCTAAGGCATCAATTTGGCGGCGGTGTTGAAGTCTAGGGGACCAGGTTTCAGCCCCGTAGAGGAAGATTGGAAACACAAGACACCTCATAAGTCGAACCTTGGTGGTTTTGGTGATCCTTCTGTCCTTCCAGATCTTATTGAGCTTCTCTACCGCAGATCTGGTTATAGCACATCGCCTTAGGATTTCCAGCTCGCAACCTCCGGTATTGGAGATAGTAGAACCAAGATAGGTGTAGGTTGGCACCACCTCACAGTTGGCAATGTGTTGAAATTCTACCCTGTTGTTATTTACGCGGTCTACTATCATCATCTTGGTTTTAACTCTGTTGATGGGCAGTCCGAATTCAAAAGATAGTACTAAATTAAAATTAACGAAAGCTATTCCTTGCTTAGTGATTTTCCAAAATTCTGAGGATAAGATTACCTAATATTGTCAAACAATGAAATGGTAATAATTAACTGGTCTCCTGCTTAAATGACTGCTAGAACCACTTTTTTTTCAAATAAATGTAAACATGACATAACTATTTTAATATACAATTTATAAATATCCGGACGGCCGAGACTTGCTCGGATTTTGAAGAATGTACAAAACTTGAACAAAATAAAACTAATAGGACATCTGGATTCGAACCGGGGACTTTTGCTTTTCGGGTCACCCAATGTCCCATCTCAGCTATTATAGTTTTGCATATAGTGGCGAAATTTACCTTTGTATTCTAATGTTATTGTAGCTATTTCTCATCAAAACACGGATAAAACTACATTTTTTTTAAATTGAAACCTAGTCTTTATCACTCTGAAAATCCCCTGTATACAAAATTTTATGAAAATCGTTGGAGCAGTTTCCAAGATTCAGATTATACATATATATACAAGGATTGCTCTTTTAAATATATAAGATTTATATTCGGCTAAAATTAGAGCACATATATTAGTTCGAGTGCGAATGAACTATGAATGCGAAAGGCATTCAGAGCACTGTATTGAATGGCCACTTAGTAAGGTCATCGAGTTGATTACATTAGGATTCAAATATGAACGGAATATTACGTGAAATGATACGTCCATTAAATTACGAATGCAAAACTCGTATATTAAATACGATATATGTTTCAGTCAAAATGGCAAGCTTGTTATTTTTATTAGATGTGACCTGTCTAGTCTAACCCAAATAAGCTTTTATGTGGCTCATCATCATCATCATGATTATCAGCAGGAAGACGTCCATTGCTAGATAAATACCTCACCCAAAGATTTCAATGACGATCAGTCCTGCGCTGTCCTCATTCAACGTTTTCAGGCGATATCGACCAGTTCATCGATCATATTGAGGGGGATCTATCAACACCGCATCTTTCGGTACGTCAGGAGAGACATCGGAGGACTTTTCTGCCCCACTGGCCATCTGTCCGTCGATCTATGTGCCCTGTCCACTGCCACTTCAGTTTCGCAATCATTTGCGCTATATTGATGACTTTTGTTCTCCTACGAATCTCCTCATTTCTGATTCAATCTCGCAGGGACACTCCGAGCATAGCCCTCTCCATTTTGCTCTGAGCGACCATGGGCATTCTCATCAGGCCCATAGTTAGCGACCACGTCTGCGTACCGTAAGTCATCACTGGCAATACACAAACCTTCGTTTTTGGACGTTGTGGTATTTGGGACGAAAAGATGGAGTATCATTCCCATCTCTGGTATGTTTCTTCGGAGTGCACAGCGTACAAAGCAAAGCTGTAGCTAGTGAAATTACATTAAACATCTTATGTCTGAAGATGACGAGCGCAATTGTAGTGCCGCTCAGAATTTTTGGGTTTCTCGAGAATCCTGCGGAGTAGTGCATTGAAAAGGGCAGGGCATATCAATTTCCATCAGCTGAAGGTCCTGCTCGTCTCTTCTCTTACCGTCTTAAAAAAAAGTTATCAGGGATTGAGTGATTTGTTGATCATTTCACTCTCCGTCCAGTTATCGTTTCATTGCATGTTTTCTACTGCTTCTCTCACGGGGAAAGTGTGAGCGGCTGTAATAACTTAATTCCAGGTGAAACGTACGTTCATTTGTCGTCCACTTCAATTATTATTTATATTACACAATTAATTGTATATTAGTGTGCAACCATTATATATTCATTGTAAATATATCATTTTATTGAAATTTACTCTTTAAAATTTTAATATTTTTATTCAAAATAGGATATGATATCAATTATTGATAGTCACAAACTACCACAAACTCGAACAAGTTAGCCGCAGGTCTGAGAAGAACGGGCGCAAGAAACTCAGCGGGCTTCTTTCTATAGAGAAGTTGTAAGAATCAATATTATTATAAAAATTTATTACGACCAAATATTCCAGTATTCAAAATGATTTCTTATTACATTAATAAAATATTAATATTATTCTTAAGCAAACAATATTCCACATCAATTAATAAAACTTATTTAAAATCAAATAAAAAATATAAAGATTAACATGTTTTAAGTGATCACTTTCGTACTCTTATAACATAAAAACTACAACGGTGTAACAAAACAAAACCTTCAGGAAATGCACTACACAAACTTAAATCCGCTTTAAAGGCAGTTTGTCTAAGCTTTTAGTGCAACAAATGCCTTCCTCCTTTCCTTAAAAGTTCGAAGTTTCTGGAAATACAAAGATTTGTTTCTTATCTGTGGAGCGTGCATATCTCTACTGTCCAGCTTTACCGGCAAACTTTACAAATATACGACATACTTTTATAGTTTTCTAAAACATTTTCAAAGCTGGTTTTCTATTGTTAGAAGTGTACATGAATGGTCTTTTATATTTGAAAAGCATAGTTATTCTTTATGTCGCCATTGTTTATTTTATTTTTAAATTATTTTTATATTCAAAGTCATTATCCAAGTCAAATAAACTTTGCCATTTTTATAGGAAGTTCTATGTGCGGTGTTTCCGGAACCATACAACTTGGGTACCTTCAAAAAAAGCGCATACACCTTCCTTAAAGGCCGACAACGCTCCTGTGATTCTCCTCGCTCCTCTGGTGTTGCAAGAGAATGTGGGCGACGATGATCACTTAACACCAGGAGACCCGTACGCTCGTTTGTCCTCCTTTTCAATAAAAAATATTTGGCTTACACTAAGCGCTTTTGAATTGTTACTATAAATATTTCTGTTAAATTACTGAATTTACCATATGTTCGGAAATAGTTGAGAACGTGAGAAGATCATAATAATATAACAAACTTAACGGTCACTCTTTTCAATCAAAAAGAATATTTTACAATGGCTGTAATATACATAAATTAGTTTGTAAGGTGCTGCATTCAATATATGAGTCGTGTTTAAATAATAGAAATTATTTCATAAAAAATAATATTTAATAAACTGAAAAAATTAAAATTATCGTATATTGGATACATCAACCTTTAGATTCATCTTTTCTCACAAAAAAAAAATCAAAAGCAGATAATATTATAATAATTTTCCTTCTAGTTTCTTACGCATGTGTTTTAATTTATTAAACCCCACCAAAAAAATCACTTCTAGACAAAATTAACAGTATATGCTCACGATGAATAATTGAATTTGTATTCAAAATGTTATAACACTATGCCTGTGTAATTTAATTAAAACCTTTGAGCGGTACCGAGCGAGGTGGAAGTAAGAAGGCATTCGTTATTATATTTTTGTATAAATTTCCATTAAAATTTTAGTGTAAAATAAGCTATTTATTAAATTAAACTTCTTTACTGCTTACGTGAGAAAACCACTGTGGAAGTTCTTACAAATGAATTGATTACAAATGGAAGCTTGAATAGATTTCTAAATATAAGTCATCTTTCATAAGGCATCTTAAAAATTTTGTAACATACGCTTCATGTTATTTTACATTGAAATTAGATCCCAGTGTCTTTCTTATGTCTTGTAAAATAATTATTTTTACAACTATTAGTTGTAGGACTTTTGCGACTACGACTGCGATAGTTGGAGCGTAGCAAATACCAATCCTATAACTATTTTCCTGTTGCCGCTATAATACAGAGCCTATACGCGGAATGGACGAAGGAAAAAATTTTGACATTCAGATTTTTATAAAGACTATCTGAAGTTAAACCCGATAACTACTGCATATTTTCGGGAATAAACAATGGGAGAAAACAAGTTACATGACTAAAAAAACATTCCTTCGAACAAGACAAAGTTTTCATAAACCAGCAACAATAAGCATTTAAGGTTTAAAATGCCTAAACAATAATAAAAGGTTTGGAACGCCAATTTGCAATCAAAAGCAAGAAAACATTTTTCTGGGTTGCACCAAATAACTTTAGCAATAAAAACATGTTAAAGTAGCAGTTAAGCAAAAAATGAATTGCACCAGTTGACAATTGGTAGATGACGTCACAACTTTAACTGTTAACCGCTCTTCTGCGATTAATGCACTCGTAAATGGTTAATAGCGACCTGTAAAAATTTTCAAATAAGTATACCAGCGTTTCCGAGTGTTTCTCTATCCAAGAGATTAAAAATTCGCCCTCAACATTGGTATGGATTTAAGAAGCTCAAATCATGAGATAGATGGATTTATTTTGATAAGACTATAAGAAGTTTTAATATGCATCCGTCATCAACGATTAAGACTTTATTTTATTTATTTATATAATTAATTGCGTTACATGCGACTTAGTTACTCAAGAAAATTGTAGTACTTAATAATTATCACATACACCTCGTAAGGCCTATTCATTGCTATCAATGAACGATAGAGGGGCAGACATTCAAATTTTTTTTTTCCTCTAAGTATTCAATAATAGAATAGTAACTTTTTCCCAAAAGTGACTTTTTCAAAGGGCTTATGAATTTTTTAATATCAGTTTCGGCTTTTTAGTGTTCTGGTGACTTATTATAAATTTTAACTGACATTAGGTAGGGACCCGAACTGTGTAATGATAATTTTGATTTAGTTTGCAAAAGATTATTTTATAGCGAGGTGTGTTGTGCCGGGGCACGTCTATGATTTTAGTGTAAAGATTTGGGTATTTTCTTACAAACTTACATATTTCGATACTCTTTGTTTTATCTTGCAAGCACACGAATACATTTTTTTTGTTAAA
This sequence comes from Leptidea sinapis, assembly GCF_905404315.1. Classification (NCBI taxonomy): domain Eukaryota; kingdom Metazoa; phylum Arthropoda; class Insecta; order Lepidoptera; family Pieridae; genus Leptidea; species Leptidea sinapis. Next base: position 9,001,902 of record NC_066298.1, read on the forward strand.
TTAATCTTTATTTATGGTAGTGATAATACCAGTTATTTGATACGAGATCGAGGTTGTAATAACTTCAAACATTTTAGAGTACTTAATCGAGGCATGTTGATTCCTGCATTTAATTATGGTTGAGAATATTGGATATGGGAGGATAACAATTTGACAACAGAATTACTAATGTAATAGCGAAATAAGAGCTTTGCGTAGTATATGTTCAGCAAGGCTCCTTTGCACAGGTTCTTGGCTAGATTATAGGTACCACAACGGTGCCTATTTCTGCCGTGAAGCAGTAATATGTAAACATTATTGTGTTTCGGTCTGAAGGGCGCCGTAGCTAGTGAAATTACCGGACAAATGAGACTTCATCTTATGTCTCAAGGTGACGAGCTCAATTGTTGTACTGTCGCTCAGAATGTTTGGGGTTTTTCAAAAATTCTGAACAACTGCGCTCGTCACCTTAAGACATAAGATGTTAAGTCTCATTTGCACAGTAATTTCACTAGGTACGGCGCCCTTCGAACCGAAACACAGTAATGCTTAGACATTACTGCTTCACGGCAGAAATAGACTCTGTTGTGGTACCCATAATCTAGCCGGAATCCTGTGCAGAGGAGCCTCCCACTGATATTAAATATTTCAGAAAATTAAAAGGGTGAACAGAAGAAAGGAGTATTATATAAATAGAATTTTAATATTAATACCTTTCACCAGCTAATCATCCATATAATTTTCCTGAGTACGACAACACTTACCTGCAACTCAAAAACGACTGTCAAAAATTGACACTTGATAATATGGCAGCGTTAGTCTCGAATTCGACCGTTTAAAAGCAAAAGATACTTGTTGCACTGTAATGTTAACGTGATAGCGACGTATGGGGTTTATACCCCAGGCTTATGCCCTGCGTGGACAATAACAACTCGCTGTCCATTTGAAATTAATCACCTTAAGACAAATGATTTTTTCCGTATTCACAGTATTTTTACTGTATAGATTATCATTCAGTAATTTTACTCTATAGATGCGAGGCTCTTCAAATTGTCACATAAATAGAGCCACACGACACTTCGTGATTCCCTTCTAGTCGGCATCCTGTAATAAGTAGGCTTCAACAGGTGCAGATAAAATTAAAATAGTAAAATGAAAGAAGAAGACAATTTAGGTATTTTTTTGATTTTTTCACCAGCAGAACTCTTAATAATTCCAAACAGAATTCATAGATTCGAAATAATATTAACTTTCTTATCAGTAATATAATAACAGGACATTGAAGTCATGAAGTACCAATGCAGTCATTAGGGAACGCAAAATATTAGTGGCATTCTGCCAACGGACAATATCACCGCAGTGTCTGTGAAATGATAACACAACTCAGAACCGTAGTAATATTATATTTTGGGGAGCTTGTTCATATTAGTTGTCAGTTATGACTTTGGTAATGTTTCATTTTATCCAAGATATTACTGTAGGTTTCGTACTTTATATCATATGTGATTTATTGATTTTTTGTGCGAATTGTTTATTATAATATGCCATTAATTAGCATTGTGAAGAACTTTGGACGAGTGACACAAATAATGTCTGTGGTATGAATAATGGTTTGCTATTTGAACTATTACATAATATTGCCATAATCCTAATAGCGATTGATCTCTTGACTTTATCAAGATGAGCAGATATTATAAGCCTAACAACATCTAGCTATCAGTCATTAGAGTAGAGGCATTCATGGTGGACAGTTTCAACTCTAGAATACTAATCGTTGGCGCAGAGACCACGCAGTACACAAGTTGTTTTTTTTTCCGATAAATTGAAATTTCAGCAACGTATCTAGTTTTTTATTTTATTTTATTTAATTTATTTGTTTTCAACACTTTACAGGATTATTCCTAATGCGCTAGTGTAACATTCATCTTATAAAAATTAACATTTAAAATGAGCATAAACTAAAAAATAACATATGGTACCTTATCTAATTATATACACTTAATCTTATAATAAATAATTAATACTAAAGAACCTAATCTAATAATTATTATGTATAACTATCATAACATATAGCCCACATTGCAATCCTTGTGAGTTCACTGAGAGTACAACAAAACAGGTCGATCCGCTCGGACACGATGTTGAGAGTAACGAGCGCGCGCGCCAGCGGCGCCTTCTCTACCAGGCTGGCAACGCCAGCAGAAGCCTGCGCCTGCGCCACGCATACTGGTCTGGCACTCGAAGATTAACCTGCCCTAATATGTCCACATTAAATAACTTGCCTCTTATAATTTTAAAAATATATAGAACAAGCGCTAATTCCCTTCTAGCCCTTATCTCATTGTATCCGACCATACCCAAAACAAATAGTGTAGGGTACATTAATGGGTAAAATGGGTAAACCCCATAAAGCCTCAAGTACAGGAATCTAACAAATTTGTTTTGCACCCGCTCCAACATAAGACTATATTTAGCCTCATGTGGAGCCCAAATGACTGCGTTACTTTCTAGTTGACTTCTGACCAACGCGTTGTATAATGCTGTAATAGCGCTTATGTTAGTGAAACCACTAACGGTACGAAGCAAGAAACCCAAATTTCTGTAAGCTTTCTTACAACAATGTATAATATGATCACAAATTCAAATAAATTCAAAATTCAAATAGTTTATTTCTCAAAATAGGATAACCGCATCACTTTTTGAAGTCAAGAAAATATACAAATAATAGAATAATACAGTCCTACTGCTTATAAATTAAAATAGTATGCAGACCTTAAAATTATTTACATTGCTTTAATCCCATGCACTTTTATCTTTTATATAATCGACAATATAAACATATTGTCGATTATTGTATAAACAAAATCCTTTTTCACATGTATGTAAAATATTACGGGGTATATATAGGTCAAACAGGTCGAAATTTCGAAATTAGATTAAAGGAACATATTGCCGCATTTACGAATAATCATCCCGAAAAATCACACTTCGCGAAACATTTAATTGATACAGGTCACTCACTCGGAAACAATAATAATTTTAATATTTTACATACATGTGAAAAAGGATTTCTCTTAAATGTGTTAGAGCAATTAGAAATAATAAAACACAAAAATAACAATATGTTTACATTGTTGAATGAACAAACAAATTTAGTCCCATCACCTTTGTTACGTGTCTCTTCCGGGGGTAATACGTTACAACAGCCGACCGATCACAGCGCGTCATTTCATGGGACGAGGGTATAAAAGAGCGGCTTCCGGCTCATTTGATCCATCCCAGCGGAAACTCCATAGGGAGTGCCGCTTGCGCCTCTCTCTCCCCATGAGAAGGTCGCCTTCGATGTAGGCTTAGAGGGCACCTGCCCAAAGCCAACTGCAGGTGGTGTTTAGTGGGTAGGCACCTAGGTTTCACGTGAGTCCCACATAACCAACGCAGACTTAGGCTGCGTTGGTATGCATGAGCATTCACCACCTCCCTCCCGTCGTTATCCCGGAGGGTAGCCCATTCCCTTGCTTGGGCGCAAAAAAAAAAAAAAAAAAAAAAAACTCATTTGATTCAGTCTCGTGCCAGATTTTGGCGAGACAACACGTCCTGAGGATGCCTCGTGTAGAGGCGAAACACGTGTCGAATTGTTTTAAATACAAATATTGGCGGAATTAACACTAAAGAAAACTTAAATAATTTGTATAATTATGGATTTCCGCAAAGTAACGCCTAATTCAATAAATTTTCTTAGATTGTAAATTGCTCGAACAGCTCTTTTCTGCAGCACAAAAATCGTTTGAATATCACTAACGTGTCCCCACAGTAATATACCGTAAGACATAACAGTATGGAAATAACTAAAATATACGACATGTGCCGCGTTCTTCGTTTGTGAGCTGGTGAATTTTCCTTACAGCAAATGCTGCAGAACTAAGTCTATTCGCCAAACCAGCTATATGTGGACGCCATTGGAGTTTTGCGTCTAAAGTAATACCCAAAAAAACTGTGGTGTCTACAAGTTCCAAGTACTCCCCATTCATAAGTACAATTGAATTCAACTGACTGACATACGGGGTTATGAATTTAATACATTTAGTTTTCTTACTATTCAAAAGCAAATTATTAGCATTGAACCAATGAACAATTTTGGACAAAGCATTGTTTAGATCATCCAAGACTGATTCACGTCTTTTAATATTAAATAAAAGGGATGTGTCATCAGCGAATAGAACAATTTCATGATTATCCTTAACAACATATGGCAAATCATTTATAAAGATCAAGAATAGAAATGGACCAAGAATTGAACCCTGTGGGACACCCATTTTTATGGTTGATCCAGGGGCGCGCTTTCCATTGATATCAACAGTCTGAATTCTATTTTCTAAATAAGAACTAATAAGTGTCAGTGCATTGTTCCTGATGCCATAGTGCTGTAATTTCCTGATAAGAGTCTCGTGTTAGACGCAATCGAATGCCTTAGATAGATCACAAAAAACACCGAGAGTATCCATTGAATCCTCCAAGGCATCATAGATATGATGAATAAGCTCAACACCCGCATCAGTTTGAAAAGAAACTCACGAAACGAAAGCTCAGTGTTTAACCTGACTCCTAAGTCTCTGACTTCTGAATCTCTCGACATTCGTATCCCCTCCATATCATAATTATAATAAATAGGGGTCCGTAATTTAGAGAAAGTGATGACTGAACATTTTGAGCTATTAAACTGTAATAGGTTGTCCTGGCTCCATGTCACCACTCTGTCTATATCCTCTTGCAGCTTCACACAGTCATTTTTGGCATTCACAGCCAAAGAGAGCTTGAGGTCGTCCGCAAATAACAAGCATTTAGCATCCTGGACCACCTGCGGTAGATCGTTTATCATTAAAATAAACTGCAAAGGCCCTAGGTTGCTGCCCTGACTGACACCTGACCTTGTGAAATACGGTTCGGACTTTCGGCCTTTATATTTCACATATTGCTGCCTATCTCTCATATAACTAGCAAAAAAGTTAAGTAAATGTGGAGTGAACCCGACTGATGCTAACTTTTCGAGCAATGTATTACTGTCGATAACGATGTATCGTTATCGACTAAATCAAAGGCTTTTCGAAAATCAAAGTATGCTACATCACCCTGTCCCCCACCGTCCACTGCTGAAATTATATGAGACATATAGCCGAGAAGATTGCTGGTAGTGATTCTTGAAGGCCTAAATCCATGTTGAGACTCTGATAGTTGCGCACTAACTTGAGTATAAATACTACTATGAATGGCGGATTATAATACTTTCGCTGCAGTTGACAACACTGCAACTGGCCTGTACCCCTCAACCTGTGTTCCACCTCCACCTTTCGGCACTGGGACGATTCGGGTCACTTTCCACTTCTCGGGAAACACAGCTGACTTCAGGCACAGATTGTATATATGAAGTAACGGCTCGGCCAGGATAGACCCGCAGTCTTTAAATACATAAGGTGGTATACCATCCGGCCCCGCAGACTTCTTCGGCTTAAGTTTAAGTTTATGTTTTAGTTATGTGATGGCGCCAACTCAATGCGTTCTGTAACAGGGTAGCTGCCTGTTTCACAAGCCCTTACTGTTATAGCTTATTTCTGGACAACCATTAAGTCATATGGTATCCATCAATTGTTAAGTGCGATGGTTCCTTGTCTAGGCTATATGCTCTGATATATATACTTCGTAAGACAGTTTTTGCATGATTAAGGTAAGTAATTTGATAGCGTGTCATTGGCTCAAGGCGACCTGTTGCTGGTTAATTGCTATTGATCACATTAGGTTCATTGATATATTTACAATCCGACATTTTGTAATTTGTATGAGTATATTTGGTTGACTTACAAGCATGAAGAATTGATGACCTTCTTACGACGATCAACGACTGTATTGACGATGGTGCCGAAAAAATTACTCCGCAGCTGATGCGATGGTTTCGTAACAGTATAATTAATAAAAATACTTTACTAATTTAACAACGTGATTTGCGTAAGTTAAAAAGGGATTTTAAAAACACGCTTTAGAAAAGTAGAAAATAATTTAAATATAGAGAGGAGTTCAATTTGAAACGTATTATTCAGACGCATGACACGTATTCAATTCCCACAAATTGATCAAAAGTACAAAAAATATGTATTAAATACACACCTTCCTAAAAGGCCGGCAACGCTCCTGTGATTCCTCTGGTGTTGCAAGAGAATATGGGCGACGGTGATCACTTAACAACAGTCGACCCGTACGCTCGTTTGTCCTCCTATTCCATAAAAAAATAAAAACAAGCTCCAGAAAAGAAGAGGGGTTATATATAGGTTTGCTTGTACGATTATATTAGTTGTACTTTGAAAACTTTGGAATAAGATCTAGTAGATTACTCGTATTCGTCCTATTATCATCTGAACCACTATGACCATTCCATATACACCAAGTTAGTAACTAACTACGTATACCAGGGTAACGATATAATTTATTTATTTATTAGCATCGCCAACACAATAATCACTAGCCAATTACATTAAATATAAATCTAAATAAGTCTAAGTCTAAGTGTTATTGCACTTACAGGCAACGACCACATGCAAGTAAAACATACATAATTTTTGAATTTTAACAACAAAAGAACTAATACTAAGATACAATATAATACAATTATATAATAAGATACAATACAATTATAAATAAAAATGAAGAAAACTAATTTTACTTAAATACGGCAGAACTAAAATATTACATTAAATGGATAATTTTTGTTGAGCAGCAAATTATATTCCTGTCTAGCAACATATCAATTTCTGAAGTTTATACCGAAAAGCAGAGAGCTTATCATTAAAATGTCTATAGTTCGATCAACTTTCGGAAGGCGAAGTGCGAACAATTCTATTAAGAGTACGAAAGTGACCTAGGTTAGACTTTGCAGTATTTGTTGAAAATTTATCATGTTTGCTGATTCTCGGGAGTCTCATGGGAGCGGATACATTAATTAAAGAGAGAATTTCGGGGTAGTCAATTCCACTGTTAACAATTTTATATAAAAAGAGAAAATCCAATATATTCCTCCTATCAGTCAGTGTGTGCATCTTAAAATATCGCAAACGTTTTTGGATTTTTTCTAATCTACTTTTATATATTTGGTAGTGAGGACTCCATACTACAGAACAATACTCTAAGATACTGCAAACAAATGCATTATAAATTGTTATTTTAGCTTGATAAGAATTAAATTCTTTGCAATTCCTAATGACAAAACCTAATATTTTTAATGCTTTGTTAGCGATGGTATCTATGTGTATATTGAATTTCAGCTGTCTGTCTAATGTTACGCCTAAATCGCGAATAAAGTCCACTTGAGTTAATACCGTTCCATTGATTTTATACAAAGAATCTAAATTGATTTTTTTTCGTGAGAACTTCATCACTACACATTTTGAGGTATTTAGAGTGATTCTATTATAATTACACCAGTCTACCAATCTGTTTCAATCTTCTTGTACTAAAATAGAATCTTGAGGAGATTTTATAAGTCTAAAAAATTTCAAATCGTCAGCAAATAAATAATATGTGGAATTCAAAAAACATTCACCAATGTCGCTTATGAAAATATTAAAAAGAAGGGGGCCTAAACGAGATCCCTGTGGAACAAGGAAAAAGGACGCAGATGTGAAACCATTAACCACAACTCTGCACGTGCGACTAGAAAGATATGATCTAAACCATTCAAGAACAGTTCCATATAAACCATGCCTTGAAAGCTTATTTAATAAGATACTGTGCTCTACCCTGTCAAATGCCTGAAAGTCGGTATAAATAGCGTCAGCATAAAATCTATTATCAAGACATAAGGAGATTTCATTTACAAATGAAAGAAGGTTTGTGGTTGTTGATTTACCAGCAAAAAATCCATGTTGGTTGGGGTCCATTGAGTGTTTTAAATTCCAAAGGATTTTAGGGTACACTAATTTTTCAAATAATTTTTCAAATATCGGCAAGATTGATATTGGTCTGTAGTTTTTGACAAGATTGCGAGAACCGTTTTTAAACAATGGTAAAATCAAAGATTTCTTCCAGAGCGAAGGAAAGACACCAGTATTAAGGAACTTATTAAAAACAATAAAAAGAGGATGAACGAGAGCATCTGCATATTTAACGGCGAAAACAGAAGGGATTTCATCAGAGCCTGCACCCTTAAACTTATCAAGTCTTTTTAAGCCTGTCAGAATTTCCGTTATGCTGATCATAATTGAAGAAATTGATTTGTTGGAAAGACTGTTTGCATTACTACCTGGAGGAATTGTAAGATTTCCAATACTGCTATATACAGAAGAAAAATGTGAGGCAAAGAGCTCACAAATGCTATTTCCATTTGAAGCGCTATATGTGTCTAAATGAAATTGGGAAGGATAGTAGGTGCAGCTGGAATTCTTTTTATTTTTTATAAAAGACCAAAATAACTTAGGGTTAGATTTCAGATTTTCTTCTAATTGCCTTATATAATTTTTATAACATGTGTTAATTAGTAATTGACAACGTTTTTTTAATAAGTTTAAAACCAATACATCCCTAGGGTTATTAAAGTTGCGTACGCGTAACCTATACCTATACTTTTCTTTTATGAGATGCCTAAGAGCCGCAGAAAACCATACCGGTTGTTTAGGTCGACATACATATTTTGGAACATACTTAGAGATAACTAAATTAAGTATAACATAAAACCGGGATAGCACAGAGTCCACATTGTCATAAACTTTTAAAATTTTATCCCAATCGGTACTGTTCAATTCTTTGATAATGTTATCATAATCAGCTTTGTGAAATTGTAATTTTATGTTATTATTATGGTCAAGCTTAGAATAAGAGCGAAAAGGAAGACTGAAGTTAAGAGGGGGATGTGCTGGGTCAATAACCGAGAGAGTTTGAGGAGATGGTGATAACTCTAATATTGTTTTATTACAAAAAACTAGATCTAAGATTCGATTTTTGTTATTAGTTAAATAATTAAATTGTTTAAGGGAATGGAGAACTATAATCGACGAGCAAATTGTTTAGTGTACTATTAGAAGGATTAGCAATAAGATGTGGTTCATTGGGAACTTTTGACCAAGACAAAGAACCGAGATTGAAGTCTCCAACTATTAAAATATTATTAATACAAGTGGATGCTATATTGCGAGTTGAATTGTTGATAAATTCTTCAATTATATGAAATTGTATCGGTGGTGGCAGATAAACACCACAGATGGCGAGCGTGTCATTATTATATTTTTTACAATCAGTCGATTTGATCTCCACCCATACATCTTCGCATTTGGATTCAAGATACGTTAATCTTTGCGATTGCAATGACGTAGAGACTGCGATAAGGACCCCTCCTCCATTCTTTTTACTATGAAACCCTGTGGATTCGCGATCTCTCCGATAGACTACGAATTGATTGACATCAAATAATTCACTGTCATAAATACCGGTAATAAGCCATGTTTCCGACAAGATAATTACATCATAGTCGCAACAAGATACATTCTTGAAAAAATCAATAGTTTTAGTTCTAAGACCTCTTACATTCTGATAATATATTTTTAAGGTATTGAATTTAAAATGATAAATATCAAACTAGAACACCAAGCGTATTATTACAAAACTAACATTAACCTAAACGAGATAAAGTCTGCATATCACGAACAAAAATATAATTAGTATTTTCATCTTTTCTCATAAATATCTTTCCACTGCGAACCCAAACAAATTTGTATCCCAGTTCCTTCGCTTTTTGTCTCGCAGCTCCGTGCAATTGTTTGTTTTCAGGAGTAAGGTGTTCCGTAACGAAGACTGGCTGTTTATTAGTTTCTCCTAATCCAAAATGACTAGCGTTCAATTTTTCAGTTTTGTGCTTCTTATTAAATTTGACAACTCCAGCTAGAAAGTTATCTCGTGTGCGTGGACTATTTAGCTTAACTAAGATCGAACGAGGACGGTTGCTGTTTGGGTTTGATTTAGCAAGCCTAGACACATAAAAAATATCACTGTCAGAGACGGGGACATTAATAGTTTGACTGAGCTGTTTTATTATGGAGAGAAGATTTTCATTTTTACGTTCAGGCAAGCACTGAATTTCTACGTTTGCATTTCTTGACAGTTGATCTATTTGCCGTAATCGAGATGAGAGATCATTATTGCACAGCCGCAGTAAGTCGAGTTCTTTCTGAATTTCTATGGTTTTCTTTTTGAGTGTCTCATTCTCGGCAGAAATACTGTCAAATTTATTACTTAGAAAAGATAGCGAATCTTCAAAAGTATTCAGTTTCTGTTTTATTTCCTGCAGTTGGGGTAGTAGCGCACTTTGCAATTCTTCCCTTATTATATTACGTATATGCTCGGAGGACACACAATTACAGTTTGATTTTTTAGAACGTAGTGTAATGTTGTTCTGTGAAAAACACTCAGCACTCTCTTAAGTGAGTGTTGCATGCGTTCTAACTGGAGTATTGTTGTTATCTCCCTTAGGTTCTTTGCTTCGGCATAGAGGGCATATCCATGATACCTTAAAGGATTTAGATAATCCTAAATAATCCTCTCTATTAAAGTTTACACATGAATAATGATATTCATCCCGACACTTAGAACAATTTAGCAATGCAATGTTTTTTAAAACAATAGGGCATCCGGAGCATTTTTTATCCATATTTTAGATTAAAGAATATGTATTACAAAAAAAAATCACTAGAGTTCCACCAGAAAAAAAAAACCGGGAGCACACATTTCCCTAGGATCGAACCCTGACCACTCAAAGTTCCGTGACATCATACATTCTTATTCTAGTAGATTGAAATATTCTTACTAATGTTTGTATTGGTTGATCAGTCAAACAACAGCACTTGTCACGTTAAATAATAATATACAAATACCCACTTTATCTACTTTATTCACTGTGGTTTGAAACAATACAAATCCCTTTTATTTCGAAATATTCGCTGATCGCACTGGTAAAATGATGATATTTAAATATTTTTTTAGTTATTATAAATCTTAGAATGAACTTGTATCTTCAAAAATTCGAAGTTAAATGTCACCTGTTTCTTCACTGTGTTAACGCAAAATTGTTTATTTCCTTGGATTGTGAATTCAATCACTGGATTAATTGCTCACTTTTATGTTCACTAGTAAGTCTTTGGCTCACATGTATGCTCACAGGTAAAAGTTAACACTTGAGTACAAAATAAACTATAATTTTAAAAAGAATTGCTTGAACTGCGTTGCGACCGCCCGCGAGGTATCTCTATTATATAATGGAGACTACGCTCTCTGTGTCGATGTCTAACTTGTCTAGAGGGTACTTTATTGTCATAATATAGTTGGTTGTTGAACGTAGTATAGTTGCAAAGTCTAACAAACTTTTTCACTCATGTTTCAAAATGCACTCCTAGTCATGTTAATATCTCTTAACATGAAGAGGAGTGCATAATATTATGTTACAATATATTATGCATAACATTATACATAATATATTGTAACATATAAGCCCTTCTATTGCACTTGGGATCGAAGAATAACAAAACATGAATTTTCTTTCTTCTGTTTTATTTGGTCGCTATTACACATTAAAGGACAACTTCATTATATTTGAATCTACGCCCTTTCAAATAGTACTTTAACTTTGGAAACAGACATATAAAGGGGGCATGAATATGGAGGATGCTCAGGTATTTCGTGAATCCAGTTTTTTATGATTATTTTAATGAAAATAAGAGGGATACGAGCAGGACGTTCAGCTGGTGGTAATTGATAAGCACGGCCCATTACAATGAATTACCGCACAGGATTCTTGAAAAATCCCAAAAATTCTGAGCGGCACTACAACTGCGCTAATCACGTAGAGACATAAGATGTTAAGTCTCACTTGCCCAGTAATTTCACTAGCTACGGCGCCCTTCAGACCGAAACACAGTAAAGCTTACACATTACTGATTCACGGCAAAAATAGGCGCCATTGTGGTACCCATATAGGTTATAGGTTATAGGTTATCACGGGCTATTATCCGCAACTCGACGACTACAGCGCGCCTATTTTGCGTGTTGAGGAGGGCGGCTAATCCTGCCACCCTAGTTCCTCAAGGTAATGTATCAAACCTCTGATGTCACCCATGACCTCGGGGAGAGTCCTCGGTGACCCCAGGTGTTTGGCCCGGTATGAGGCCACACTCCTACACTCCAAAATGACGTGTGCGGCCGTTTCGTCCGCCTCCGTGCAGGCTCTGCACAGTGGGCTGTCGGTGACACCTATATTGAACAGATGCTTGTTAAAAGGGCCGTGACCCGTTAGTACATGAGTTATTTTCCGTAACCTAGGTCGTGGAAGTTTTACTAGCTTGCGAGAGAGCTTGGGGTCTATTTGAGGTAGAGCTTCTTTTGCTTGTCTACACCTACTTACATTCATCCAGTACTTATTATGTAATTCCTTGGTGTGTTGGCGTATTACCTTCGTAGGCCAGCTAGGCGGGAGAGGGATAGTTGGTTCTGGTCCTTTTGCTGTCATCGCTGAGCCTCTCCTGGCCAATTCATCAGCGGCATCATTCCCTCGTGAGTTACTGTGTCCCTTTATCCATTGAAGAGTTACTTGGTTGTTATTTTCGCATAACTCCCTCAGACATTGGTGACAGTTGTATATTAGCTTATAGGTGATAGTGTGGCTTTGTAGGGCTTGTAGTACTGATTTGCTATCTGAAAGGATGCGGATGGAGTAGTCTTTTACCTTTCGAGTCAAAGTAGCAGTGACTGCTTCTATGATACCCATACATTCTGCTTGGTAGACAGTGTTATGAGCTCCTAGTGATGCAGCTATTCTTATATTTAGGTCATCCGAGAACACTCCGTATCCCGTGCCCGACCTTGTCTTTGAGCCATCTGTGAAAATCCTGAGGATTTTTGTACTGAGGTCCTCTTTCAGTTCTTCATACAGCTGTATTTTGTATCTCTTATCGAATATGTATTCCTTTGGAGATCTATCACTTACTGCCAACAGCAGAGGCTCCTTTTCAATCACCTCATTTAGAACCTCTGGGTGTGGGGATTGAGTGGTTTTCCAAAGATTTAATGTCTTCAACCTTACTGCGGCGCAGGCCGCCTCTTGTTTTATATAGAGGTGTAGTGCCGGAAGGTTCAGCATAGCTTCTACAGCCGCGGTAGGTGTGGTTCGCATACATCCTGTGATAGCCATACACGCTAGTCTTTGGAATCGTTGCAGTTTATTACAAGTAGTAATCAGCTTGGTGCGTGGCCACCATACAACTGCGCCGTAACATATCATAGGTCGTATCACAGCTGTGTAGAGCCATAGTACGATGTTCGGGGCAAGTCCCCATGTCTTTCCCAACATTCTACGGCATTGCCAGAAGGTTACGGTAGCTGTATTTATTTTTGTTTCCAAGTGGGCCGCCCAGTTTAACTTGCTGTCAAGTATAACTCCTAAGTATTTCACTTCGCTGTTTAGTTGGAGTTCGGTGTTAAACAGTTTTGGCAGTTTATAGTTACCCAGAACTCTTTTGTTTGTGAACATTACCAATTCCGTTTTATGTGGGTTGACTGATAGGTCGTTATCTATGCACCAACTTTCCACGATTTTCAATGCTGCATTTGTTACTTCACATATTGTACTGGCAAACTTTCCGCTTATTAATATAGTTAGGTCGTCTGCGTAGCCTACCGTAAAGTAGTGATTTTCGTTTAGAGTGGTAATTAGATCATTTACTACCAAGTTCCATAAAAGAGGTGAGATAACTCCTCCTTGGGGGCAGCCTTTAGCTACAAATGCTTTCTGTGTCTCACTTTCATTTAGTAAAATCACTCTGTGTTTGAGCATGTTTTCAATCCATGATGACAGAGTTGTACATACTCCATGGCGGTGTAATGCTTCTTTTATTTTTGTAAATTTTGTCTTATCGAAGGCTCCTTCAATGTCCACGAAGGTTCCTAGACAAAAGGTTTTTTCCGAAAGTGCGCCCTCTATAACGTTCACTACAGCGTGAAGTGCAGATTCGGTGCTTTTACCCTGACTTTATGCGTGTTGGTTGGGGTGTAGGGGTATGTTCTTAAGGTAATTCTCCCTCAGTTCTCTTTCACACAGCCTTTCTAGGGTCTTCAGGGTAAAAGAGGTAAGACTTATGGGTCTGTAAGATTTAGCGTTAGAATAGTCACTTTTACCTGGTTTAGGTATGAAGATCACTTTAACTTCCCTCCATATCCTAGGGATGTATCTATGCGCTAGACACGCCCTGAAAATGTTGATCAGCCGGTTGTGGAGACCTCCTCCCCATTACAACAAGGCGGGAAAGATCCCATCAGGTCCTGCTGACTTAAAGGGGTGAAAGGAATTTATAGCCAATTTATTTTATCGGTTGTCACCAACTTGTGTGCTTGTTGCCAGTCAGCTTCCTCAGCGGTTATGTTTTCATTTACCCACTCGATATGCTGCATTATTTTGCATCCTGGAAAGTGAGTTTCCGTCAGGACTCGCTCTGTTTCCTCTGGTGAGTTGGTAAATGTACCGTCAGGTTTCAGCAGGGATCCGAGGATTTGCCTGGGTTGGTTAGAGATTAATTTCCTTGCCCTGTTGGCCTGGTTATGGCATTGGATGCTGCTGCAAAATTTACGCCAGCCTTCTGATCTTCTGTATCTGATGCGTTTCTTGTATTCAGACTTACACTCTTTGTAGATGTCCCAGTCGTATTGATCGCCTGTGTTCATTGCGCGGTTCAGATGTCTCCTCACTTTTTTCCTGAGCCTTTCTAATTCAGGTCCCCACCAGGTCTGGGGTCTTGGTCTGTCTGATTGAGGGCTGGTGAGGGGACATGTAGCATGATAACTGGCAGTCATGAATTCGTATATTTTTGCTATTTGGTTTTCGATGTTGTCTACTCCGACTATCCTGGCTGGGAGTGTTTCGTCCTTTAGACGCGATTCCATCAGCAACTTGTACTGAGTAAGATTCGTTCTGCGGGGTTTCCTCTTGGGAGGCGGTGTAGTGATGTTTACCTCCATGTTAAAAAGTATCCATCTGTGGTCTGAGCAGGATGCTTCTTTCGACACATGCCAATTGGATATATAATCAGACATTCCCTCTGTTGCTAAGGTGATGTCTATAATTGTTTTGCTCCTTCTATTTACAAAGGTGGGTTCTGAACCTACATTCAAGATATTAAGGTTAGTAGAAAAAAGGTATTCAGTGAGTTGCTTACCCCTTTTGTTGGTTGTTTGCATGCCCCAGAGCGGGTGATGTGCATTGCAGTCTGCAGCCACAATAAGCTCGCTCTTGGTTGTCTCGCAGTAGTTCACCAGTTTGACAAGTTCTTCCGGCGGTGGGTCTTCCCCGTCAGGCATATAGACGGAGGCGACCACTATCGCTCTCTGGTGAGTTGGAAGGATGTGTCTGTCCAGTATTTTTATTGCGCATAAGTCTCTGTAACAAAAATCTGTTAGGGGTTGCACATGTAGATTATTAGAAATGTAGATACAGGCTCTAGGGTGTTCTGGTCCTGAGTAATGTATAAGCTTACCTCCGATATTAGAGAGATGGCATATCCGGCCCCGCCTAACCCACGGCTCCTGGATTAGGGCGAGAGCTGTAGGGTTAACCTCCAACCATTTCCGAAGTTGGGCCGTTGCGGTTTCGCTATGGTGGAGGTTTATTTGGATGGTGCTGCACTTAGAAGGGGATGCCATCTTTGGATAGCACACCCTCCTCGCCATCCCCGATGCAGAGCTCTTCAATGCCCTTGGTGCAGTCGGCATCGCCTTTGGTGCCCGTCGCCAGAAGCTCTTCGAGCTCCTTTAGGCTGTCGAGCACTTCCTCCGAGGGAGAGCTAGTGGCGCAGTTGCCGTCTGCTGGGTCAATTGTTTGAGCGTCCATGGGTTCCGGCAGTGCATCACTGTCGTCTATATTATTCCCAGTTGTTGTCAATGCCTCACCGTTTGTATCCTTAGAGGGGGGGGGTCTCGGTGTATTTACCTCCTGGCCCCTGGAACTTCAGATATACTGAGCCCAGCATGAATGATAGCCGGCGCTCATGCTCCAAGATTTTGGGGATTTGGTCCTCCGGGATGCTTACCACGATGAAGCTGTGGTCGTTGTGGTGATAAAGGGCGTGTAACAACCAGCTGTCTACGTTGGCCCAAGAGTTTTGGAACCGTAGCATCCCGCCGATTGCTTTGGTGTCCTTCCATTCACCTGGTAGTAGAATGCCACACCTGACGCGGTTGGGAATTTCCCAGATGTTTTTTACTACCAGGGTGTCACCGTTAGGGAGTTGGATTTCCGGGACAGCTATTTTCAGCCACTCCAATGTTTTAAGATTAGAGCACCACAGTTTTAGGATGCCCCCATCATAGACGGGTTTGCCCAGAAACGCAGGCCCTTCTCTGTCTTCATTCATAGCGGCATAGGGTCGGTTTTCGCAGCGTTGGCGTATGATGTCGGTTTGGGCCGATTTAGCAATTTGGCCCTCTTGTGGTCACCCCTCGGAGAGTTGGTGTCGTCCAAGCGAGTGCGTTTGGTGGATGTCGAGGGTTGGGCTACTCCGCCTGCTTTGTTGGAAGGAGGCCTTCGGTTGTCTGGGGCCTTCCTAGGATCATACCGGGCTTGCTTGACCGGCATATCCGAACCTCGTGAGGTGCTGGGTTGCGGTTCGGGTTCAGAGGAGGGCATTGAGGCGCTAGCTTTCTGAGCGTTGGCCTTGCGAAGGCGAGCTGCTATGCGCCTTTGCCTTCTGTTGGGTCGATGGCGATCTGTGTTGTCATGTGCCGAGTGACTTTCCCCTATTCGGGGTTTGTTTTGGTTTCGGCCCTTGTAAGATACGAGGGTCCAACCTGCCTCCAGTCTGCTGACTGATTGGGCAGACACTGCTGATGCGGCGTCTGTGCCCATAGACGGTTCCCTATTAGGCTCCTGGGTCTGTAATTTCTGGGTGCCAGCAGGTGCTGAACACGCTCCAGAGGTCTGTGTGGTCCCGGTGGATTTCTCCGCCGGGGAATTCGTTTGTTTTGGGGTTTTTTTGGATCTTGGGTTGTCCATAGTTTACCGGGTAAAAACTTCGTTCCCCTTGCTCTTGTGGTACCCATAATCTAGCTGAGATCCTGTGCAAAGGAGCCTCCCACTGGTATATTTACGTAGTACGCAGCTTTTTCTGGACACAAAAAGCTAACAGTAGTTTCATGGTCCATATATTCATGACCAACTCTTTACCATCCCAGAAAATGGCTCTCCATTCGGCTTTTTTAGGGTTTGAGATGATGGTTTCTTCCAAGTCATATAGTAAGCCTATAGTTTTAATCTGTGGCTTTAAATCCCACTAAGAAATTTTTTTGTACAACGGCAATTAAGCATTCTGGGAAACCTAGCGCACAGGAAAAATTTTCATCCCTAAGCGTTCGCGTAAAATGCTATGCATACCACCAGTCAAAACCTTTAGTTCTTTGGCTATAATATTTTGAGACACAACGTTCTTTTAAGACAGTTTTTAAAAATGATTTAACCATTTACTGCCATTTTTTGCTGACCCGTGCAAAGGTCATTCATGTTTTAATTCGACGCACCAACATGCAACTGTAGTGGAATAGTTGCACGTAAATCATCCTTCAAATCTTGCTTAACTTTTATCTTACTGAAGATTTTCAGGAAAATAAATATTTAATAATCGAAGGCGAAAATTTATTGAAGTAGACGTTACTTTGCGGAAATCCATAATTATCTAAATGTTTTGAGTTTTCTTTAGTGTCAATTCCGCCAATATTTGTCTTTTAAACTATTCGACACGTGTTCACACCAAAATCTCTCTCGTGCCAAACTTTGGCGAGTCAACATGTCCTGAGGATGCCTCGTGTAGAGGTGAAACACGTGTCAAATTTTTTAATAAATATTAGCACTAAAGAAAACTCAAAACATTTGGATAATCAAAGACAAATGAAAATAAAAGACTATTTCTAAAATTTTTATTTTTTTTGTCAAATCTATTCAAAATTTAAGTTTTAGCAGCCACTATTTACTTGTTTTGGTTCCAAATAGTTAGCAATTCATTCTCTGTACTTTTTGAATGTCCTTCATTGTAAAAGGGTTACTATTCTTTATGTTTTAATAGTTTCCTTTACTAACAACAATTGGGTATAGACCAGACCTTCATGACACAAATAACGTGAACTTTATTCAAATTAAGGTATCCAGTGACATTTCATACATCCAAAATATTATAAAGACTGTTTGATTGAAGAAACGTAATGGCTAAACGCATTAGCGGGGTTAGTATTCTTATTGGATCCTTTGCAAATAATGAGGATTTCAAGGGTCACTGTGAACTAAAATCCTTGAGGCCACTAACACTTATGTGATGCTGCTTGTGTTGGTGGAGAGCATGATTAAATACTTACTGTGTTATTACAAAAAAAAATAAACATGTGTTGAACACTGTTTTTTAAATTCTATAACAAATCTGTCTCATTGTGTTGTTTAGCGTTCAAAAATCTTAAGAGATATGCTTAGGTATATTTTAACACGAGTTGAAGCTTGTCTAAAGTGTTTCTAACGGATAGATCATATTCATATAAAATATTTAAATTATATGATGACTGATAGATGACAACTGACAAAAATAGCGTTCCGTACCTTTAATTGTTCCTGTGCACTTCAGTTTATGTTGTACTTAATGATGTTTTAGTTAAAAACAAGCTAAACACTGTTTTGTAATAGAATAAGATAAGATTTACTCTATTTTAGACGTCGTTATTGTTAGGTCACTGACGTTGTTATACTGTTTAGCAAAACAGCGTCTAAGCCATGTTTAAATTAATTTTCGTAAAAACACTTCTCAATCAATCAATTATAATTCACTCGCATATTTGTTCATCCTCCTATTTCATTTTAAATAGTTGATTTCATAAAATACTAGACGGATGTAAGTTTTCTTGGTAATCATAAAGTGAGTGAAAACCACTTACAATTTCCTTTACATACGAATATCCAAAGTTATAAAAGTTGTTATCGTCATAATATGCACACGTTTCCACGCCACCTATGAGGTACCTGGTAGTGTACTTAGCGCGTTTTTTATAACTGTTTGAATCGTTATATCTCAGAAACGGTGGCTCGTAAGAAAAAAAGTATAGATACATTTTTTTATAGATAATTTTATGATCTACAATTTTTGGCTGAGGTACTTTTATGATAAAACTTACCGTTTTGCTGAAAATCGCGAAAAACTTATTTTTTTGACCTTTGACCTTAAATAAAAAAAAATTCCATACACGGGAATGATAGGGAACTTTTAAACATTGTTTTAAACAATTTCAATGATTTTCAGCCTTTTGGGACTTTATGTAACTTACTCTCATTTTTGGTCTAAATTGACCGGACTATTAGTGTATAACAGACCTTATAAAGCGTAGAATAAATTAACACATGAATTGGAAATAAAAAAAAACCTTGAGAGTTATTCGAAGGGTGAGGATTGAGCCGGAGGGTCTGTTTTGACAGTCAAAGATTTATTTATGTACATTGCGCTAGCGACACATTTATAACAATACAAGGTAGCGAATGAATTCAAAAGACTCACGCCCTATATTGAAATAACGTCTCAAAGTATTCATTTGGTTAATACATAAAATATATAATTGAATAAAAAAACATAAACTCATTCAGCTTGAAGTGAATTCCGGAAGCATCCTTCAGAGCCCACTTGGGCAATAATTAATCAACCCTTCAGGTGCGTAGTAGATTAAATTGGTAAGTTCAATAAATTAACGTGCAAAGCAAATAATGAATTTTGTACCTTTAACTTTTGGCTTCGAGTCATTACCGGGTCTAAATAAGACGAAGGTTTCAAGAAGGTAGGTACAAGTAGTTAAGTAACTTTACGCTCGCATTTGAGTTTGCTTATACTTCGATCAAATTTATTTGTAACCTTCCTTCAATCCACAAAATATTCTACTGACTAGCGGCCGTTTTCAATAACGTATCCCTAGTCACGGATAGATTGCTATCACTGTTTAATGACAAGATCTTATCTATCCATAGTTATGTCCAATATGGTATGCTATTAGTTACAGTCCAATGCTACCTGTCGATAGGTTATTGAAATGTAAGAAAGCGTAAAAGGATAGATTTGAATACCTCTATTAAGGTAAACTAAGGATACATAGGTTATTGAAAACGGCCATTAGATAAATGGTATTCAGTTTTATGACGTCATGTTTGTATAACATAATACGAACAGCTGCGGTTTTGTCTTCCGCGCGTTGAGTAACTGCATATTAAATCATACAGTCAGCTGTATGAAGATTTTCTTATCCAATTTTTATTGTAATGCAATTATTTATATAATGATTATGGTATTTGAAACTTAAACACTCGATACATATTAGTTAGTTATTTCATAATACTACTAGCTATATAACCCGCAAATTTTTCCGCGTTGAATAGTTGCGTTGGGCATTCTTTGCAAATTGCTCTTTCCACTGCTGGCAGCGCTCTTCTATGATACAGTGCTTATCCCTTGTCATTTACTTTATCGTTATATTTTGCAAAGAAAATTAAAAAAAAATCGTCAGCAGCGCAAAGGGTTGTTGACTCTCACGACGATTCGATCCTATTCCGTCCTACACTAATGTGTTTGTGAATTTTTTATCAAGTGTACGGTTATTCAACGCTTTAGTTGGCTCTTGTGACTCCTCCGGTGTTACAATACGGTATGGGACAGTTAGTTACAGTACCTCATACAATCATGTGACCCCTATATATGCTCCTATATCCCTTACTCCCACAGTAAAAAGAAACATGTGTGCAATTCACATATGGTATAAGTGAAACCTTCTGTACACCTAAACTAAACTAAAAAACCTAAACCTCTAAACTGCGTAATATGAAGACCTGGTACATGCTATGAAATACATTACTATCACCGCTACCCTACTTATGTTTTCCTTATGTCTAAGTAGTAATACGTCGTGCGCATGACTTCAGAATATATTAAGGTATACTCGCGTCATACATATGCGAATCTCTTCTTCAACCAACTATTACGTCATAACTCATATTCTTTGCTTTAACTATGATCGCCTGGTACCAAAACTGTTTAATGCTTCCTCTCTCATTTTCTCCCACGGAATCTTTTATATTTATGTGTCTGTCTCATTTTACTGTCACTTTTTCGTTTTATCCACATCAAATCATATCACAACGATGCTAAGGAAGTTTTCACTTCAAAAATACACACCAAAACGGAAAAAATAACGTCAAACTCAATTGGACGTAATTCCAGAAAAACGTTCCAAACCCCAATTATGTTGAAATTGAGTTAGGAACACAAAACTGGTCACGTGAATCATATTAATAGACTGAAAAAAAATGGCAGCCCTACTGTCACTCTTTAAATAACATCGTGAATTAGTAGCCCAATCCACATGTGTGGAATACCCTAATATTTATTAAACTTTAAACATGAATTCCTTAAAATGTGATGTTTGTGGCTTGGAACGTTTTTCAGGAACTACGTTCAATTATAAACGCAATACAAGACCAATTACTGAACCCCGTCTAGAATTGTTCATTTGCAACAATGTATTTGAACATTTATCTCCGAATGCAAGCGTTGAAATGTGACCGAGGTTGACACTGTTCCTGACACCACTTTGTTGAGCGAACATGTGACGTGGAGATATTTTCGAGACTGCACACGACATAACTAAGTAAATGGGACAAGTATTTAACGAACTACATTTAGCGTTTGTAACATTTTGATGTGTTTGTTGCAAGGAAATAAACGCTATTATATTTTTCCATGCTGAATTTCAAGACCTTAGTCTTATTTTAAGAAGATTAATAATAAAAGACTAAAAAAAAAAATGAGAGTGAAGGTGCCCCATTAAATCTTGTTGTGATGTGCTGAAAATCAGTAAAATTTTTCAAAAACATAATTGTAAATAAAATCTTACCCCATCATTCCCGTGTATGAAAAAAATTTTACTCGAGGTCAAAAAAAATTGTTTTTCGCGATTTTCAGCAAAACAGTAAGTTGTGAAAAAAACGAATCTAGATTGAACGGACTATAATGTTTCTAGGTAGAGTATCTCCAATACTAATGTTTATTAATCTCGAGTTATAGATGAAACAGAAGAAAATAACCAATGACAATCTATAATTAAAATTATCTTTTTTGTTTTTCCCAATGAATTGTCTGAACAATTAAGTAATTATATTATTTGTAACTTTGCAATATTTATCATACTATATTAGAAGGAGGGAGTGAGAGGCTCCTTTGCACAGGATGCCGGCTTGATAATGGGAACCACAACGGCGCCTATTTCTGCCGTGAAGCAGTATTGTGTAAGCATTATTGAGTTTCGGTCTGCAGGGCGCCATAGCTAGTGAAATTTCTGGGCAAATGAGACCAAAAATCTTGTCTCAAGGTGACGAGCACAATTGTAGTGCCGCTCAGAAAGGTTTTTTGAAGAATCATGAGCGGCACTGCATTGCAATGGGCAGGGCGTATCAATTACGATCAGCTGAACGTCCTGCTTGTCTCGTCCCTTATTTTCAATAAGGAAAAAGGTGGGTTGTAAGTGAACTACATTCTCCACATAGCATAACTTCTTCACGAAACTCATTTCACAATTACAATAGACTTAAACTGTATTAGGAGAATTCTTGGTGGCAATTTATAGTCTTTAATCCTCAAATGCTATATTTTACCTATAAATCTTGAAAATACATGAAAGAACTGAATGTATTCTTTCGTATAAATTCCTGCGAAGTCACCGGTATTCCTTATGAATAATACATAAGACGGACACCCAATTACCGGACAGATGATGCGTCTTTCTGGACATTTGCATATATATTGTATCTACCTACAAATATATATTTTTTCAACTTACAAGAGACTAGAGATAGTTCGCCAGATGGCATACAAGATCTCCGGTAATTAATTAACAACTTGTACCAGCATATTAAGGTATAGCTTTTATTGACCATTTCAAAAACAATTATTCCAAGACATATGTTATGATTTTATTTACAAAACGGGGTAACTTATTTATCGTCTTAATTGATATTGTTCACAATGGTTGGAGTTACATTAATTATGCTTACTTTTCGTTCTGTTAATATTTTTCGTTAATTGTGCCGTTTGATAGTAAATAACATGTAGCTACTGACCGGTATTTTCCAATATGGCGAATATTGACCTGTTGTCATTCTATAAAAAAGCATAATGATATTTTATTTAAATACAACAGCTCAAAGGTTACTGAATCCCAAATTTGAAGCTGTATTGTACCTATCTGAAAACATCAAATAAAATCGACCATCTGGTTTTGAGCGAATAAACACATAAATCTTTCACTGATAATTGGAAATATCAAATTGCATCTGTCTGAGTTCAGTTTGAAGGATTAAATGAGGGAAAACGATGAGTGTTACGTAACGACCGCGTCACGTCGAATGATCTGCTCCATAACACATGGAACATTCCACGCGACGTCAGATTGTGTATCACCTGGTGTAGGTACATATGACATACAGTCTTTATTTTAATAGATAAAAATATCATGATATTTTTCATAACATTCATTAAGCAAATCAAAATCAGTGTTACATTTTGGTATTTACAACCACACTTAAACTCCCAACTTAAATTTTTAATATACAGTTTAAATTTTAAAACAAAAATTTTATGAACGATGCGGGCTTAGAACCTCCTCTGCGACCTCTCGCGTTCCAGGCGAGTGCTCTTCCAACTGAGCCAAGCGTTCGAGTGACGTATCGTTGATAAAATCTTGTACGCTTTGTTCAACTCTCAGGTTGTGGCTTCATCTACAGGACCTACTTAACAGTTGATAACCTGCTCAACCTCAATATTTGAATATTAGGAAATTGACTTGAGTTGTCGATCTTGCAAATCTAAACAACAAAGAATAAAGATACAAGATTTTATCAACGAGACATTACTCGAACAGTTGGCTCAATTGGAAGAGCACTCGCACGGAACGCGAAAGGTCGTAGTTTCCGGTCACGCATCGTTCATTAAATTGTGTTTTCAAATATTATTTGTGTATTTTATCCCAGAAGTGAGGGTTATCACATTAAAAATATAACAAATTGTTAAAATTTTAATGTAATTTTGTTCGGGAACGATGTAACTATTTGCGTTAGTAATAAAATCAACGAAATAAAACATATTATCATTATAATGTGTCCACGGGTATTAATTATACCTTCCCGGTGTACTAGCGATATTCTGTATAGTCCAATTCTCATGAATGCTAAAGTATGTCAGTTCCACAGAGCATACGACTTGATTCTAGGAATTAGCGGGAATTTCAAATTACATTTTACGTAATCGCGATATAACATCCCACACGTGAAATTAAGTTGTCTAAGCGTACTTTGAACATGCAAATATTTAAAAGGCTTTATAAATTAAAATATAGGTATTTATTAATTTTTAACTACTTCTTGTAATATACCAGCGTATAGACGAACTGACAGCCCGATAATTCGTGACCATTTTTTTTTAAGTTATACTTCTTTAGGAGTGTTATGAAAAAATTATGTGAGTGAAATTTTAAAATGCGCGCGCCATCTCTGTAACACAAAAGTAACAGGGTGAAGTTGGTTCCTAAAATTTTCTGACGTTTGCGTCATTCGTTATATTATTTTTATTTTGTTTTCTTCGTCCATTATTAGAACAGGCAAAGGATTCTAGCCCATACATCCGTATTCATTATTTAAAAATAAGCCATTTTTGCAAGATTTTAACAAAATTGTTCTTTCTAAAAACGTAGAATAGCACGAGGAATAATTCATTTTAATGATTCTTGCTTCGTTAGGCCAAACAAATATAGCTTCTTGCGTGCATACATAAGTACACCCGCTTTTTTTTCTTGAATGTTCATTCCGCTAAGTTATGTCTTAATCAATTCGACACATGTTTCGCCTATACACGAGGCATCTTCTGGAGATGTGTGAAAACAAGTCTCATTTTTGAATTGTCAATGTGTTCGTTAGCTAGTGATTTCATATTATGACTGTTTTGGAATTGTCAATCAAAAGCGGTTACAATTACAATAGAGTCGGTTTCCTTTTCTCTCTTTGTGTATCTTCTTTAGAGATGTTCTTCTCTCTTGGACGCTTTGTTTGTCTATACGATAGTATATTGTAAGTATATGTTACAAAAATCCTCTCAATATAAATTTTTTTTCATTGTTCAATTAAGCTATAATGAGTCTATTTATTTATCTCAGGTCCTTTCATACGACACCTAACGCTATTTGATAATTTGAACTGCCTTTCCTTGCTTTAAGACCCTGTTTTTTGGGATTTTAATTACAAATATATAGTTTTCATACTTTTCCCTATATTTGTAGTAACAAACTTAGTGCTTACTACGGTTACTCGAAACCGAAGCCCGTGAACGCTGGAGTTCCCCAAGGCCTTGTGCTATCTTCTACACTGTTTCTTCTGCATATCAATGATATGTTGGACACCTCAACAAACATTGCTATGCGACAGCACTAACGATTCTGTATACACGGGCCATGCAGGTCTCTTTTGGAAAATTGTCGGCAAGTGCCGGAAGTAAGTTGTGTCTTCTATCGAGTCCTTTCTTGAGAAGGTTGCGGAATGGGGAGAATGTAAGCCCCACAATACTCAAGTTTGTACGTTTATCACTAAATGAACTCCGCTCTTCGATAACACTTCGTCTCGATATCTAGAGCGATTGCCAATTGAGCGGTCATCTTGATGGCAAAGCCAAATTGGCTTCGAGGAAGCTGGTCGTCATAATTAGAGCACGGTAATACTTCTAGCTGGCTCACATTCCAGCGCTCTACAAAGAACAGGTCTGGCTACACAGCTATACTAATGTCATCTCAGAACAGCTCTAATTGTCGGGGATCCCGTGCCCTATGAATGGCTCGATCACCTTGCGTTGCGTAGAGCGTCGCTTCATTGTGTGTTTTCTACCGCATCTTTCACGGGGAGTTCCAAAGTTCAAAAAACTGTTTGACCTAATTCCTTCCATCAAATTCCACCTACGTACCTTGACATGCCACAACTTAGAATATCATCCCCACCATCTGGATGTATACCATACCTAGACAGTACGCTTTTCAAGGAACTTTCTTTGACGTACTACCAAGCTGTGGAATGAGCACTTGTTCACGGTATCCGGGATGATAAGTCTTGTGGCATCTTGCGCCATACCTATCAACACTGCATCTTTGGGTGCGTGGTCGCCATTCCAGGAATTTAGGCCATCTGTCCGTCGAGATATGTGCCCAACCCACTGCCACTTTAGTTCCGCAACCAAACGGTACTCCTAATATCTGTTTCGATCTCGCAGGGAAACTCCGAGCATAACCCTCTACATTGCCCTCTGAGTGACCATGAGCTTCCTCATAAGGTCCACATGACAGGTAGCTACCACGTTTTTTTTCTGTCATGTCATCATATTTTTAGGGTTGAACTGAACTAATTTTTGCCGGCCCCATTCTGTGACTTTGCATATTATTGTCTAAATTTCAGATGCTTAGACGTTAATTTAAATAATCTTAAATAGTAAAACAGCATCTCCAATATTAGTTTGCAACAAATTGCAGTTAAATAGAATAACGAAGTACATTTTCTTTTAGCTATCAAATTCAGGCAGAGCCAAGTATATCATAGAGTGTGTTATTCATTAATATAATATTATAATCTTACTTACGCTTGTTTTTCCTGAGCTCATCCCATATTCTTACAGTTACTGAATAACTGATAACATAAGTTTACCAAGTTTCGTCTTATGGAACATTATCTTAATTGTAAACAAGAACTTCGTTGTTAGCAAAGTGCGCAACTAAGTATTACAAATACTGCATAGTATCCTATCTAAAGTTTTCTACTGGGATCTATAGTACATACTTAATACAGAGATTTATTAATTTTCATTGATTACTATCCACTGATTTGATTGATTTGAAATTTCTATAGTATCATAATAATTACAGTTGTATGTTTCCAGTGTTCATTAAAACCTAGAAATACAAGTAATAAGAGTAGTAACACGTTTTATAACAGATATCGCCTGTATTACCAAAACTATTTACAGGAATTTAAAATTACAAATACTTAATTAATATATACTTAATTATTATAAAGAACAGGTAACTTATATAATTATATAATGTATGCTTCAGTACCTAAGCAGCATTACATTTGTCATTTTTAACAATATAGGTAGATAATCTAAATTATACATTTGTCCATAAAAAACAGCAAGAAATAAAGGCGAGAAGCCATTGCGGTCGTTTTGAGTGAGAAATGAGAATCAGGTTTGTAAACAACAGTGCTACGCAAGAGTGGACAATCCGTCGTTGTCGCTCACATGCTACCAGCACCCTAGGTAGCTTCTGCATACGGGCGACAATAGCTGGCGAAAAACGCAGACAGTGCTTCGTAGTTCGTAACTGCGCGAGTAGATGTGCCTGTTGAGTGATGACTCATAACTAGACAAGTCCAGTTGAGTAATTGATGGGGTTAAACATTTCGTATTTATCGATGTTTTTTTTTTAGTTAAATATTTTTGTTTTTTTGTTTTTTTTTTTTTGGTTGTACCTACCTATGCTGGTAATTAACTTAATATTGTTTTTAGTATTGATGTGTAGGTAAAAATTTTTGAAACTTTGTGTATATAAGAATATACGTTAGGCAGGCTAATATTGTTATGTAATTTAGTGAAATTTGTAAACATTGGGGTATTGTATGAATATTATAATGCTTTATTTTGGATAACTTGTAGCTTTTTCAAATTAGTATTACATGTACTGCTCCATGCTTAGGTTATACAGGGACGGACTAGGGTGCGATAAATACTTATTTTAGTTTTCTCTGCTTAGACAAGATTTTCTGTTGAAGACTGGAAGTAGAGCGTTTATGGCCTTTATACCTTATTGGCAAAATCTGGAAGTGTTCGCTGTCCAGTTGAGTGTTCTATGTAAGGTAATACCTAAGTATTTAACTGACTTGCTCCAAGGAATTATGTAGTCATCGACCTTAATTTGACGTGTAGGTTGTTTGCGTTTTCTAGTGAAAAGTATCGGTTCTGTTTTTGACGTGTTTATTTTTAGTTTCCATCTTTTGAAATAGGCAAGAAGTAGGTCTATTGATAATTGGAGCCGGCTAACTAATAAATCTATATCGTTTGATGAGGTAAAGGACGCTGTATCATCAGCAAAGCATGCGATGTTTGTGTGGTTTTGTATGGGGATGTCATTCACAAAGATATGAAACAGATAAGGTCCCAGGATGGAGCCCTAAGGGACTCCAGCAGGTACAGATTTTGGAGATTTATTTATTTATTTATTTATTGACACACCAACAGCATTACATACAAAACATTAAAAATAATTATGGTCTTATAGGTTTATAATCTGGTATGAATGCCAGTTACTGGTGCATACACCACTCTCATTGTAAGATATTAATTTAAATACAAAATACAGTTCGACCTACAAATTTAACAAGGATTTTAAGCAGATTACTAACAATAATAGATACAATATAACGAAGAAATAGTTTGTATGAATATCAACTAATATATTATTATTATTTACAGACAGAAATGTGCGGTTAGTTTTTTTTTCAGAATTGTCACTGTGTCATGAAAAATATCAAAATCTTTTATGGACGCGGAAAATCGATTGTACTCAGAACACATTCTTGATAATGGAGAATGTTTAAGGGCATTTGTCCTACTTACTGGTTCCACAAGTATGTTAGTAATCGGATTTCGTGGATATCTGTGCGGGATTTTGAAATTTATTTTATCCAACAATTCACTGCACGCTGTCTGTCCTGATAACAGCTTTTTGAGGAATGTTAGATCCAGTATTATGCGGCGATTGTAGAGTGACAACATTTTAAAGTGTTTCAGCCGCTGGTCGTAGGTGGCCTTATGAAAGATGCCGGAACTATGATATGCCAAGTATCTAGTAAAGGATCTTTGTAGTCTCTCTAAACGTTGAGAAGGTGCTGCGTATTGGGGACTCCACACAACTGATGCAAATTCTAATTTGCTGCGAACCAGTGAGTTATAAAGAATTATTTTGGTTTGAGGAGAAACAAATCCTTTTGTGTTTCTTTTAAGGAAACCTAACATCCTGGCTGCTTGTTTTACTGTCATATCCATGTGTACTTTGAATTTCAATTGTGAGTCCATTGTCACGCCCAAATCTCGAATCTCAGTTACCTCTTGTAACTTTTCGGACTGTAAATTATACGATGATGGAAATTGTATTTTTTTGAGATGAAGAGTTTTCACCAACATTTACTATAAAATGTCTTTCAGTCAAGTACGATTTTATTAATTTTGCAAGCATAATAGGAGTATCTAGGCTAATCAGTTTACTCAGTAATGCATCGTGTCAAACTGTGTCAAAAGCCTTTTCGATGTCCAGTAGGAACATTCCAGTCTACTTCTTTAGATTTAAGTTGTGTGACACATATTCAGTAACCTGCGCTAGTTGTTAAACAGTTGAGTGACCTGTCCGGCAACCAAATTGCTCGTCTAACAGCTTACTTTCTGTAGCTTTTAACAACCTGATGTAAACAACTTTTTCAAATAATTTACCTAGAGAAGGAAGTAAACTAATGGGCCGGTAGGACCTAGGATCCGAAGATATTTTGACACAAGGTATTGCAATCTCTTTCGCTGTTTTCCAGATCGTAGGGAAATATGTCAGTAATAAACAAGCGTTGAAGATTTTAGAGAGCAACACCAGGATTATATCATCAGGACCTGGTGCTTTTCGAGTTTTTAGTTTAGATATATATTCTCTAACTTCAAGTGGACGGACAAGGGTCGTGGTGAGTTTTTCAAGAGATTGATTATCTAAAGCATCCACAGAACAGTCGACTGTTGCCTGTTCCTCACTACACCAGTTATGAGTTAAAAGCATGTTGCTGAGAAAAGAATCTGCAAGAGTATTACACTGGTCTTGTTTGTTGGTTATCAAAGTGCCATCACATCTTTTAAGAGTAGGAATTGGTGGGAAATTATTCGATTTTAAGCTTTTGATCACTCGCCACAGGTCAGAATTAGGATTATCTACTTTGCCGAGTTTTTTGCTCCAAGCGTTATCGTGGATTGTCTTTAAGGCGTAATTGATATCCAACTGTAGTTTACGTACTTTGAGTTTTAATAAGTGACGCACGGCAATATCATTTTCAGCAGCAGCATATCTGCGGAGTGCGATTTTTTTGTTGTATAAGTCTTTTTACACGACGTGGCAAAGCTGGCATACTCCGAGCATAAGCTGGATTACTATCCACTGACAACATAACTGTTGATAAACACTGTAAAGAGAGTTGAATCAGCCCGGCTTTGATTTTAGGTGAAAGTCTTTCAGTTTTTTAGGTATAAATTACCTACTTTTTCTACAACAGGTCGTAATATGTTTGATGCATTTGTAATGTACACTTTTCCAATGATGTATTTCAACACTTTCGTTCAAGTTCTTAATAAAGACAATATTATTTTGACTATCCTATATTTAAAAATACGATTAAAAACTATGTATAAAATAGCCTAAGCTCAATTTTTATGAGTAACATCTCGAATTTTTGTGGATGATTCTATTACAATATGTTTTAAATACGACAAATAAATAGTAAATTACTGCAGCGGCCAGCAAAAGAGGCATTGATGGACGAACGTGTAAATATGGGCCGACGCGAAGGCGAGGTGTGCCTCGAGACGTAAGTCTTTAAATGCCTAGTTGTGGCCAAGGCTTGTGTTGTACTTTTCTCAAATAATGCGTGGAAATCAAAACTAAATAGTACCTAGGCAGAACTTTTTAAGGAAAAATACATTAATTGTTGAACGTCCAATTTTTTTAAATTTAAGTGTACTTTCCGGGGATTATGTTGGTTTGGGATAATTGTAACGAGGTCGAAGTATGTTTTATTTTAATGAAAATAAGGGACGACACGAGCAAGACGTTCAGCTGATGGTATAATATGATACGTGAAATTGAATACTATCGTTGATTGAACGTTCTAAAATTGAAAGTCGCATTAATATTATAAGTTATAATATCAAAAGTGTTACTTTAAAATGACATAAACTAACAAGTAATAAAGTTCAAAACTATAACATAAAACTAATGACACTTGGACACTGTTATCGCGTGGCGCATTCAACGGAAACCTATTCATATCAGCCGCTTTCCCGTTGGCTTCGCTCCAGTGTTTGTCACAATATAGCAACTAAATATTATACATAGTCGTTTTGAACATGTTTTGCACAAAAAAATAAAGAGAATGGTGGCCTGATTGCAATAACCACTGACCAAGTCTTAAGAAACTTAGGTTCCATTTTGTTGTACTTTTTTAAGGCATTAGGTAGACAAATTAGCGTCCGGCAACGTCAATAAAAAAAGTAATTTAAGCATTAAGGCGTTTGCAGCGGTACTATCAATTATTTTGACTTTCTCTGCCTTGATATAACATTAATATTATTTAGATTTTAGATAATATAATAAGATTATTATTTGATTTTATCGTTTCTACAACTTTTAAACCAAGGAGTCAGTTCAGACTCTCCTGAGGTTCCCGGTTCAGAACCCGATAGGTGCAAGCGCTTCCATGACTTATATCAATATTTATTTCCAAGTCATGAATTTAGGTTAAAAAAAAATATAATATTTTTGTATATTTATTTGCGCTGTATATGATACTGTATTAAATATAATATCACCCGATACCTCTGACGTACAATTAACAACTAGACTCACAATCACACTCCAAAATTGTCTGAAGCAAAATTGTGCCTACGCGTCTATTACGCAGAGTTTTCGTTCAGTTGTGTTTCGACCGCGCTTTGAATACAACGCCACGAAATGATAAAGTGTTCAGTGAAAAACCGTCCAAATAACAGCATATTATCCAAACTTAAAAAGGATGGATTGTCGTATTTCAGGTCCCCTTTAAATTAACAAAATTATATAACTAACTTGATGTTTTTAATTATTTTGATAAATAATTACATTTCAATTGCTAAAATAATTTGTTCTTGCCTCGTGTTCGCGTTTCAGCTTCTAATGAGCGTATAAAATATTAAGACTTCGAACATTTCAGCCAAGATATTAGGTGTTAATTTGAATGAATGTTACTGTTATTATTGTTTTGAGTATCAATATTTTTGGACTTTGTATCTCTTGAATTTTTCTTTAAATCAATTCTATATACATTACACAAATAAAATTGGAAAACAAAATTTTATGAACGATGCGGAACTTGAACCCGCTACCTCTCGCGTTCCGTGCGAGTGCTCTTTCCAATTGAACCAACCGTTCGAGTATCGTCACTCGAACGTTTGAAGCCACAATCCGAGTTGAACAAACCGTACAAGATTTTATTTGTGTAATAAATCCCAGAAGTTAGGGTTATCACTTGAAAACATAACAAATTGTCTACATACTCTTTAAATCGAATAATCGATATTAAAGTGTAGTATAGATACAATCGGTAGCGTGCTGTTTGTCTGTTCGTCATTTAAAATCTAATGTGTCAACTGTCACTACGGCGAGTACTCAGGTGTACTATTTCATTTATGCAGCCAGATTGAAAATTTAAATTTAATTTAACAAGTTAAATACAATTCGTCCCATATATTATGTACTCTTCTTAAAATTATGTTGTGAAAGAAATTATTGGTCCGCAGTTTTGTAAGTAATTAATTTCTATTAATTAAAAAAACTTAATTAATTGTGGTTTTTCTAAACCACAATTAATTAAGTTTTTTTATGGTTTTTCATATTTTATATAGAGTTGTAGTAAATATAGTCTGTACATTTTGTATATCGAACTTATATTTAACTTGTAAAACAACGCAATATCCGTAGTTACATTAAAATATCACTTATTTAAAACCGAAAGTGCTTTAATATTTCCCTTCTAATATTTAACCAAACTTTCATGTCGTTACTTCAAAGTTTCTGTTCGGAATTTTAATTATATCATTCTTGTAATGATCTCTTAGTTTTTAGCTTAGTCGAAGTTTTGTTTTCTGCGTTCACGTCTACGCGTTGAATAAATTAGGAAGAATCTATGTTGAATGTTAAATGTCCTAGAGTATTCATCATTATCATCATCATCAGCCGTAAGACGTCCACTGCTGGACAAAGCCTCCTCAAAGATATCCATGACGATCGGTCCTGCGCTGCCCTCATAAAACCTAGAGTATATCATAATGAAACTTGAATAATATGTATAAAAATATGAAGATAAGCTCAACATCGTGGGAAACATCCAATACATAATTTGGTCCAAAGTACTTGGGTCAAGCGGAAAAACACCCTTACTTTGAAATTCTGTTTTACATAAAGTTCTAAGGCGGACGTATTATGAAAGAAATGCGCTAGTGGAGCCCAGCCCTTATCTGGTAGTTTTAAAAGCCTCTAAAATATCTTTTGCTTGACACAGATAATGTACTTAATGAATTGCTTTATAAATTTAAATATTCGATAGACATCGATAAAATTAGTAACAGAATGCCCCTGGCAAAGGTAAAGGTCTTCCCTTGTAATTGATATCATTTTCTATTTGTGTCTTTTCAATGCCATGTCTAACCAGCATTTTACTTAAAAATCGCTCTCCTATCTCTTTGTTTGCTGCCCTTTATATCAGTTTCCATCTCAGGGTACCACATATTGATATATTTTGACCATATATTATATTTTTCTTTATATGTGGCCTCCCCAACACGTTGAAGGAAAACATCACTACTAAGACAATCAAAGGTTGTGTGAAGTTGAACAACTCTCATATGGTAATCAGAAAAGGGCCAAGAGAAAGTTTTCACGTATTATAAGCCGCAATTTGTTGGTCCATCCTATTTATTTATTTTACTAGTTTTTTTAGATACACTAAAACCAAGAGTGCCGTACGGCACACTGTTCCCTCACCAAGTTCTGACACTTATTTTGTTTATAAGATGGTTTATTTTTCATGGTCTTATAGCTTGTTTCAATAGCTTTCAGATACATTTACTCAAAGCATCGTAATTATTAGCAATCAATTAATATACGTAAAATAATTCGCATTGACAAAACGCTGCGCGAGCGCCAAAATCACGCTGATCTGAGACATACCGCGTGATCAGAATTTCCCGGAATGGAAAGGTCAAAAAGTACTGTCGTAGACCAGATACGCTAATTAAAGATATACATACATACATATGTAAATATAAATTAAACTAATATGCTACACTATTTTCACAGAAAGCCAAAAAAATACATAATAAAACACTCCACTGATCTTCGAACAAATTGGACTTAGGATTGGTAACAAGTAATGCATTTAATATGGAGAGGATGCGCGGTATTGGCGACTTACTTTGAGCTTATATTGCGGGACAAAAAGAAATATGGTTTCGGTTACGGAGGTAGTTGTTAAGTACATATAACTGTAACAGATTGTTGTGGAGTAATTTTACAGGCTTTCACTATCTGATCTAGAGTCCTTCTTACTTCCAGGGAGTTGTATCCCAGACATCCTATGTTACTAGAAACATAATATGAACTTTATCTCGTTAAAACTAGAGTGCTAGAGTTTGTGGTATTTCATTAGAGTACGTTTTGAGTTAGACACAGTGTTAGAATGTTCAAAATCTTACTTTTTTACTTGAACCCTTACTTATTTCCTAAAATAAAAGTAGCCTTAGTCATTAAAACAATTTAACATTAGGAGTTTTATTGCATTAGAAAAAATCCAAGCTAAAATTTTGATATAAGAAACTCTTCAATGTAATTTATATCTGTAGATAATATTCAACTACAATATTATAGTATCGTAAACACTGTACAAAGTCTTAAAACTCTCGTAACGGTACTTTCATCAACATTATTCCCAGTTTTATCTAAAAGCACAGGCGATGCACGTTTTACTGCACACATCACATTGACATAAATTATTATCAGCGAGTGAAATAGAAAATGTGAGATGAATTTTTGAAATATTATTTACTTTATATTACTTTAATTTGATTATTGCTCTTCAATAAATGATGTGGTTCAGTTTTAAGAGTACATCCTTAGATAATTTATACGTCTAGATAGAGCCTCTTGCTGCAAGACAACCGATGAAAACAGGTCAGGTTTATGATTTTGACAAGCTACGTCTTACACTCGCGATTTGTATCACAATTTGTGTTAGTGTGCCTGTTCCTCCAAAACGATGTTAGTGAATTTTTATCGACGTTTTCACAGCTGTCGTAGTTTATCTCGACATATAAATGATCTAAGAGTATGTCTTATAAAATATAATGTATTTGTCAATTGATAATGACATACTTATGTTTCTTGCTGTCACTTATTCTCGTTGTAGTTACTTTTCTGTGTGACTTGTATTGTTTTACTCTACTGTTATCTCATTATATCCCAATAATTCCAGAGCAATTGTTTCTTTTATGCCCCAAATCCTTTACCTAGTAGGAAGCTATTCTACTTGTAATCGGCTGAGATGTTGAAGAAGTTTTCTCGATCCATGTTGAACTCCAAATAATCATTACATCAATCCTCAGCATCTGCCACTGCAATACATTCACATATAATACAGGAATTATCTTTCTCTCACATTTTTTTCTTGTTGATTCGACATGGCTAAAATTAAACGCATATATACTAACCTATATGATCGGCAGTGTTTTCAAAATTCCTCTAGTATTTCATGAGTATGACTATGACTTACCAACAGGTAACCCGCACGCGCGTTTATACTCAAATCCATAAAAATGAAAGCCAATCGGTGATTACCTTGCACGCTGCATATTAAGTTCATTAAGGTAAAATTAATCATCATCAGCCGGAAGACGCCACTGCTGGACAAAGGCCTCTCCCAAAGATTTCGATGACGATCGGTCCTGCGCTGCCCTCATCAAATGTATTCCGGCGATCTTTACCAGATCGTCGGTCCATCTTGTGGCCAACTAATATTACGTCTTCCGGTACGTGGTTACCGCTCGAGGACTTTACTGCCCCCACGGCCACCAGTACTCCGAGCTATGTGCCCTGCCCACTGCCATTTCAGTTTCGCAAACATTTAGGCTATGTCGGTAAATTTGGTTCTCCTACGGATCACTTCATTTCTGATTTAATCTAATTAAATATGTTATATTATAGCAATTCTAGGGAGAGGCTCTGATAGCAAGGAGGCCTCATACAACTTAACCAAAGGCTCTTTCTAATAATAAGAATAATATTGGTTATAAGAGGTCGGATAATCGCTCTCGAATTTTCTGAACTTTTCTAGAAATTACTGTATTGCAAAACTTAGGAGGAATCTTATGTTATATAAATACTCATAAATTCCCACATCATGTAACTCTTTGTATTGCGTAGGGATTTAGGGGATAGTCTACCAATCCTACTAATATCTTCCCTTTCTTGGCGTGCGTTCGTGCAGAATGGGATGTCGCTATGCCAACTTAATGGCATACAGGCTTGCACTGCATGTTTCAGTATGAAAACTCTCGTTGTTTATCCCTACTAAAACATATTATTGAGATAGTCAAAGTCAAAGTTAAAGTCAAAATATTTTATTGACATAAAATCAAAAGACTGCTCGTCAACGTCAATCACAAAAAATACAATTCAGATACATACATATTAATTACATAAAAGTTTAAACATATTTTCAAAACAATGCAAACCAGTGAAACAACACAAGGCTGAAGCATATAATCCATAAAAAATAACTATAGCTATTTAATTCCATATTGTAATATCGTTTACGTTATCTTCAATACTGTCATAAGCTTTTTAAATAAGTTTGCGCTTAATAAAAGATTTAACTTTATTTATTGATAATTCAGATACACTTTTTGGTAATTTATTGTAAAATTTAATACTATCGCATGCAAAAGAATTATTTTAAATAAACAATTCTTAAGACCTTTACCTTTAATTGTGAATGCAACGGGCAACTACTAGCTTTTAATAAAAAGCTGTGCCAGGTATTGAATTCTGACTTGAAAATCTTATTAAATTCATATTATCTTATTTATTCTAAGACAAATAGTACAAAGAAATCTATTTTACCGATAATAGTTCGTATATCAGTTCTCCCTTATCTTACTCTGAGAGCGAGTTAAAGATTAGTGCGAAACTCGATTAAGCTAAGAAGTTTTGGATCACGATCCGTGTAATTAAATTTCTTCTTGCAGAAGTGCTGCGGTTTGAATTAGGACACTCTCAAAATATGTGATGTGAAACTTCTCCTTCGGTATAGGAATACCAGGAATTAAAGTTTATCTTGCGTAAATTTTGTATGCTAAGAATAAATTATTTAATCGAAATTATACTTAATAATATAATGTTTTTAACATGACTAACCAGTGGGAGGCTCATTTGCACAGGATGCCGACTAAATTATGGGTTACCCAACGGCACCTATTTCTACCGTGAAGCAGTAATGTGTAAGTATTGTTGTGTTTCGGTCTGAAGGGCACCTTAAATAGTGAAAATACTGGGACAAATGAGACTTAATATCTTATGTCTCAAGTGACTAGCGCAATTGTATTGCCGCTCAGAGTTTTTGGGTTTTTCAAGAATCCTGAGCGGCACGGCATTGTAATGGGCAGGACTTATCAATTATCATCAGCTGCACGTCTCGTTATAAAAAAATACAATTTTTTTTGATGCATGAAGAATGTTTATGATGCATGCGACCAAACGTTAAAATAATAAAATAAAATAGCCTTTATTATTACTAGTGACTTAATTTTTTTTCTTATAAATAAAACTTAAATTATCTTAACTAGTAATTTGTCTCTCGACAAAGGCCTCCTCTAAAGACTTCCACCTTATTCGGTCTCTGGCTACTCTCATCCAGTCCGGTCCTGCTATTCTTTTAAAATCGTCCTCCCACCTTCTAATCTGTCTACCTTTCCTTCGTTTCCCGTCTCTTGGATACCATTCTGTAACGGTTTTTGTCCATTTCTCTTTCTTTTCCCTCAGAATGTGTCCAGTCCATTTCCACTTTTGCTTTTGACAGAGCTTGTGTGCGTTTTTGAATTTTGTCTGACTCTTTATGTTTTCTAAAGCCGGGTATCCACTTAGGTTCGCCGTGGTTTGCGAACACTGTGTGCTCCGCGAACGTGAACGTGTACAGTGTACACACTTAGGCTGCAACATCAGTGCTCCTGTAGGAGCACTAACATTCCCCGCTCCAGTCTCCAGTCGACACACGACAGACGGTCGGTGCAAACATGCCGCCTCCAGAATTAGTAGGAAGTGCAGCTTATATTTTGATACATTATATTGTGATGGAATACAAACGACATCCTCGATTTTGGCAAGCTAATATGTATAAGGGAAGAAAAAATAATGAACTAATGCATATATTAAAATCCCAAGAAATAAGTGGCCATTATAAAAAATTTACTCGAATTTCTTCAGTCGAATTCGAATATTTATTGAATTTGGTGTCGCCAATAATTAAAAAAAAAGATACAAGACTTCGAAAAGCCTTAACATCCCAGGATAAATTAGCACTGACGTTAAGATTTTTAGCCACCGGTGATAGCTTTACAAGTATGCAATATTTGTTTAAAATATCTAAACAAGCAATCAGCAAATTCATTCCAGATGTATGCCGTGCATTAATTCAAGTATTAAGCGAAAACATTAAGGTAAGTAAAAAGCTCAGTTTCTTTATTTAGTATCCACACTTTATTACTAATACTTATGTTTTATTATGTCAGAAAAATTATATGAGATCTTGTTAATCCTAATCACTACCTCTCGGAATGTTTTCCGCCTGAGTCGGAGTGGTATTTTGTTGACATACGAATGGCGGAGAAGGCACATTTGTTGATGTAGAAGACGACGGCGATGTGTAGTATCCATATTGTGACTGACTGTTGCACGGCATTCTTAGTATGTGTGTCATACTTTCCCATTTCATTGGCTACAAATTTGAAAAATGTAATTATCTCGTCATTATCATCGTTAGACTTTGATGCAGATGTTTTTAAAATTCCAAAAGCGTCATTTAATATTGCCAACTTAGGATCCACTATCTTTTTTTTGGGAGGAGGGGGAACTTTTGGTTGAAGAGAGTTTGATGTTGCTGTGTCAACTGTTTCCTCATCTGTACCCGTATCACCAGTATTGGCATCAATAGCGATGTCTTCATTATCAATAATCTGAAAATAAATTAATATATACAATTACATTACAGTTACCAGATAATGCTGAAGACTGGAAAAAGATTGCAAAAGACTTCCAAGACCAGTGGGATTTTCCGCATTCTATTTCAGCGCTGGATGGAAAACATATACTTATAGAGGCACCAATCAATACTGGCACAGATTTTTTCAATTACAAAGGAATTTTTAGTATTGTACTATTTGCTGTAGCAGATGCAAATTACTTTTTAAAATTTATTGATGTTGGTTGTCAAGGCAGGATTTCGGACAGTGGAGTATTTCAAAACACTCAACTATATACAAAGATAATTAATCAGGAGCTGAATTTGCCTGCCTCAGAACCTTTACCAGAACGAAATAAAGCATTGCCTTATTTCTTCCTTGGTGATTCTGCTTTTGCTCTATCTGAAAGTATGATGAAACCATATCCTGGTAAAACACTCCCTGCGGGCTCAAGAGAAAGAATTTTCAATTATCGCTTAAGTAGAGCGCGTCGTGTCATCCAAAATGTGTTTGGAATAATGGCATCAGTATTTCGAGTACTAAGAAAACCCCTACTCGTTGAGCCAGATAAAGCTGCCATTATTGTTATGACAATATGTCATTTACACTATTTTTTAAGAGAGATTTCCAGTAATTATTACGGGAAGGGTCCTGGAGGCATAACTCAGAAATGACTTCATTTCGACCTATAGTAAACACAGGTCGCCGTTCCGCCAAACAAATAAAAGAAATAAGAGACGAACTGGCCGATTACTTCATGAATGAAGGTTCGATTCCGTGTCTTGAGTGAGTATTTTACTACCAGATGGTTTCAAAGCCTGACCACTTCGTCTTTATCGCTTCAAAACTGCAGTGTTCCTACCATAAAAATCTTACCCTAAATATCATGACGTAATCACTATCCATCTGGTAGTAATATATCTTTGGTACTAATATATCATTTAATGGGTCTAAATCGTGTATAATTTTTTATTAAGAAAGGAAACTTTTTTAATAAAAAAATATACACGATTTAGACCCGTTATATAATATATTAATATGAATAATAATCGTGAAAGTTTAAAGAAATTAAAACTTTGTACTAACAGTATTAAGCGATTCCCTAGGTTTGTCGCGATCTAGTAAAAAAGAAAATGCTTCATATGCAAACCACGAACTTTGATATATCTGCGTTGCACCTGAAAAAATATAAATTCGTAAATTATTTTGTTATAAGTACCTACTTAAATAAATAAATAAAATAACAAGTGGTCTTGATTTATACCTTTTCCCGTTCCTTTGCTTTTATTAACTTTGGTTTTCTCACGTCTAAAGCCAGATAACAGTATAGATATTTTACTTTTACATAAGTCGGGTTCAGTGTTTAATGCTTCGCCAATTATCTTCCAGGCGTCTCCTTTTCAATTCTTTTTCTTTTAGTTTTCATCTCGTGGGTCCCATAAAAAAATTATGTTTACTGTATTCTTCTATGAGCTGTAGACATTTTGCATCGGACCACTCCATGTTCGCGAACTTAACAAACACGTCGTGACAACGCTCGCGTCCACGAACAAACTGCGCTCCCCTTTGAGATCGCGCAAAAAACCGCTTCCCGAGCGCTCCGCCGTGCTCCGATCGTGCTTCAGTCGCGCTCCGCGATCACGACGTATCCATTATGTTTGGTTTGCGGAGCGGGCGCGTTCGCAAACCACGGCGAACCTAAGTGGATACCCGGCTTTAACGTAACGTAACTTTGTCTCGTCTCCGAACTCCAATCCGTTAACTCCGACGAAACGTTAACAGTGATTAAAAGTTTTTGTAAAAGCTTATATAATGCTAACGATTACAAATGAAATTGATTGTAATTTTCAAATCAAAACGCATTAAAACCATTCTTATACGTGTACAAAAAGAAATAATTCAAATTATGGTTATTAGATCCCCAAGGTATAAATTTATCTGTGTATCTAATTTGTAATATAATTCTCTATCTCAAATGACATCTAACGATTTTCGTTTCATTTCTTATCATCAAGATCAAATTACAAAGGTTACGTTTGTTTATTTTACAAATGCGTTTTCACATCATAGTTTTGAAAATACAATTTTGTGTAACTCTGCTTTCTGTAATTGTATTTTGTATCGCTATTAGTATGATATTATATCAAGCGTATACTAAACAGGAAACTATAATGGTGATAATTTTAAATAATATTTTCTATTAAAATTCAAATATTTTCATTTAAATTGGGATGTGCCATTATTGAAAATAAGAAACTTCAAAAAGAATGCCTCGATCCTGAGAAAAACGGGCGCAACAAACTCAGCGGGCTTTTTTTTTCAAAGTAATATCGTACAATTAAACTTATTATTTATTTGCCTGAGGGCCATAGGTTTATTTCCAATCATGTGGTATCATTAAGAAAGTCATTCATGTTATAGTAACCATTACCACACAAACGTTTTTTAAAAAATATTTTGAATATCGTAATACTTTTGTTTTGAAAATTATCTAGGATCTTGTTGTAAAAGCATATACATCGCCCCACAAAAGACTTACTAACTCGACTTAGCCTAGTAGTAGACATTATCGGCCTTACAAATAAACTTGGTATAAGGTTGTAATTAAGCATAAGCAAAGAATATGTAAACTGTTTACAATATCGTTGACAACACTGTCAATACAATGATAATTATGAAGTTTTCCGAATGACAAGCAGCCTTGCAAATATACGCGGGAAACGTTATAAGTCCGAATTAACCAATCGTAAGCAAAATGTCTATTTGTAAACATTTTGCATTTTCTTTGATTATGCTTAGTTATAACTTTATACCAAGTTTATTTGTAAGGCCGTATAAGTTTATGTCTGCTCCTGTTGTTAACATTATGGTTATGACAGTTTCTAGCAAATTCACTTAAGGCCTATGAACATACATTACATTATCAAGAATATATTGAGAAGCAACATTCAAGGTGTTTATTTCTTTAAATTTTATTTCGATTTAGGACCTAGGTTATAAATAGCGCGAATGGCCCTCTTCTGCGGCACAAAGACTGTATTAATATCGGCAGCGTTGGCCCACAGCAATATACCATAGGACGTAATACTATGGAAGTAACTAAAGTATACAAGTCGCGCCGTATCTATGTCAGTTAATTGTTTAATATTTTTAACCGCGTATTTATTGTTTTTTTTGTGAATGTAAAACATGAATACGTTATCTATATTTTTTGAACCAATATATCTGTCTAATGCAATCTGGGTAATGGAACCTTTAAACTTTAGTAATTTTTCACCCACTTAATTTCGGATTGAAGTAAAACTTCCCACACTTACGAAGGACCGTATCCTTATTAACCACGTATATTTGTTTCTTAACAGAAGGGCTATGACTTACTAATAAATGTTTTTTCAATTTCAGATTAATTACTACTGATTTGCCGAGTAAAATTTTATGCTAAATCAAGCCTATCTTTCTTCCATATAATCAATTTTTACAATTTGAGACTCACTGCATGACTAACTACTGACTGCCTGACTCAAATTTAATGAAAAATCAAGCCTGTATTTCTTCCCAAATAATCGTTCTCTTCATTAATATGTTTAAACGTTTCTAGTTAGACATATTATATTGAGTGAGACATTGAGAAACTGTTATTAGGTCTGGCTGAAGGGCTGGGCAATACTCAATATAAATTGTACATTTTCCTGATTGAGTTAACATGTTTTCTATGTTATATTTACCCAGTTCAATCAAGCCGTCAAAAGCAGAGATCCATAATTCTTTTCGACTTATCTCATATTTTTACACACAATATGAAGAAAGCTCATACTTTCCTTAAAGACTATTAATATTTTCTAAATCAATACAAACTCCTTTAGTTTTATTTATTTAAATTAGCTTTACTCTTGATTCTTCGATGTTAGTACCGACTAGTTTCGGTCCTTCATCAGGCTGAGTGTAGTGAGTTTTCGGTTACGTCCCGTCTAAAACTACGGATTTCTGCACGTAGTGCGCGGCTTCAAAGGGCGGGGGGAGCGGGGAACGCCTGCGGTGATGATGCGCACGGTAGCGCTTTAAATATTGTGTCACTTATTAGCGTCCACGGTTATGCAAAATGTACTTCACTATGTAATCATCAGCACAATGGGTTTTTGTCCGAGATGCGTTTAACAACGCAGGTTTCAAGCTAGGTTGGAGAGACCACTCGCTGTCTCTATTATAATTTAGTCATTGGTCGATTTTAATGGCTTTCAAACTCTTGCATGACACAAAGTTCTTATCGCGGCCAATACTTTCACCTTATCGAACCTAATAAAATGTGACTTGTCCAAGTTGCATATTCTCGAGGTGTTCCTATCCAAGATTTTGTCCTTAGTCCTTGTCCTTTAATGTTGCGTCCCATTTCTCCAGTGTCAACACCAGGACTCTAGAAGGTCTCAGGCGATCATAGAAGATTACCAATCTGCGCTAGAGGCGGAAAATTGTCCCGGATGCTGCCACGTAACAGGCGTTCAATTTGGTCAAAATTCAATTCATTTGGTCCAAAACTAAATTTCTTTGGCTTTTTATTTGAGCTTATTTCTTTGCTTGTAAAATTTATTGTCATTTGTTTTGTTTTTACAA
Organism: Leptidea sinapis; assembly: GCF_905404315.1. Lineage (NCBI taxonomy): Eukaryota > Metazoa > Arthropoda > Insecta > Lepidoptera > Pieridae > Leptidea > Leptidea sinapis. Next base: position 9,045,716 of record NC_066298.1, read on the forward strand.
TAATATTGTATATTTTTATTTTGTATGTTTATTTATTTTTTATTTAAAAAGTATCAAATTACGAAAATGGTGCAGATTCATTAGTTTTTTATATGTATACCACGAAATAAGATCGAACCCAATGGCTTTATTTCGCAGGAAGTGAACATGGCAGGGGGCGCTTATGTATGTCGGCCCAATATTCCAAATACATCATTTGAAATTTTAGATTTTTGTATGTCTTTGAAGACACTCTATGATTAATATTTACTGTCTTAATGGACATATCCCTATTCCGTCAAACGTATATTTTCTTCTCATGTTCAATTTTTCTGCGTCCCAATAAAAAGTTCAGTAGATCGCCAATGTTCAACCATTTATATGTGAATACGATAAAGGCTGATTAAATGTGGCTGTAAACCACGGCCTCAAATGAAACTAGTTGTGGTTTTCAAATTAGATGCAATGAAAGCGTCTAGTGAATGCCCTAACAAATCTGCGGTTCTGTTATTCGTTGTATGTGTGTGGCTTAAATACCTATTGAATGTATGTGACTGACGTCACGAATGTTGATTTTATGGTGATCACTCATAACTGGATCATTGAAAAAAATCTGCTTGAGTATTTTATCACCTTCGTTTAATCCACGGGCAGCGTAACGACGTCCCAGAGCCTACCAGACAGCCTGAGCATGATTGCCTCGAGTGTCGACAGTATGGCCGTATTTATATGGCTCGGCGTACGTGCACGTGTTTTCGGTAAATGTTTTTAATAATAATTTCACATCACACTGTAATCGAATGATGATTTATGACCTAATTTTAACAAAAATTGGTTAACGGATTTATACTTTTTTTTATAATAGGTGTGTATTTGCGCCGATCTTTGCCATTATGACTTATGGATTGGAAGGACAATCCAGTGCTGCCAAACTTTAAGGTATATAAAGCTACCCAACAAAGGAAACTCAACGAACGGAAATATTGATTGGATGTTAAAGGAAAATTCTTAGAACTAAAAAAGAAACTAAGAAGTAGAAAAAACTTTGAAGCTTGTGGTGCGTTACGTGAGCGTGACAAATAATTTGTTAATTTGAGATTAAGGCTATACCACACGGAGGGGAAAGTACATACTCTAATGTATTAAATAAATCAATTCATATATTTTTAAAGACCGCCTTCCGTAACCAGAAATTAGAAGTCTAAAAAAATTAAAATACACTTAATTCAATGAATACCAATAAATTCACATTTACTTTATATTAATAATAACCAAATTGAAGTAAAATAACGCCTTATTTTGCAGAAACCAATAATTATCTGAATTATTTATCTGTTATAACCAATAAGAAAGTTTTGAGAACTCTTGAGTGTTGATTCCGCCAATATTTGTCTTCAAACTCTCGTCTTGAGATACTCGTGCCAGAGTTTGGCGAGTCAACATCTCCTGAGGATGCCTCGTGTAGAGGCGAAAAAAGGTCGAATTGTTTGAAGACAAATATTGGCGAAATTAACACCCAAGAAAACTCAAAACACTTAGATTATATTAATCTCATTTGATTGCAAATTTGGAATAATTTAGTATGTGAAACGCTCATTAGGTGAGCCATTCTTTTTTTATATTAACATGCAGAATAGGAGTTCACCTCAGCATAATACTGGTCATACCCACAGGTGATATGATCAGCGCTGGTCTTCCAGAGAATCCCATTCTCTAGAGTACAGTCTCAATATTTAAATTATTTCGCTCCTTGATAGTAGTGTCACGAGTTACTTGTACATTCAATTTAAAAATAAAACTATCATTACGTGGAAGCGTACCAAGAATACTGGCAGCATTACCGCGTGGGATAGCAAGGCTGATCCGTTGACCGAAATAGCTGCCAGCGCTTGGGTTTCCAGTAGCCTTATTGAGGCGCGAAGATAGTATTTTGAACATTCTCCGCGCCTCTCCCCACATGCCAAGTGTCTCGACACCAAACGGCACAAAGATGAATGACTCACTGAGACCAACATATTTGCGACGCTTGCTGTCTTCGGCAGTCGAAGCAGCAGCCCCAGCACCAACTGACGTAACTTGGACATGAGAAGGAGCCAGAGTGTCAACGCAAGTAGCGTCCCACACCAGCGCCCTTCCCCGTGCCCAAGCCACCAGCGTCATTCCATCAGAACGCTTGCCATCGCGGCGGGTAATACCATTTGGCTTTAAAACAGCTGGTATATTAAGAGCAGCAAATGCCCTGCGGATGACTTCATTATTGCTGGCGTGACGACTGATACGGCCCGCCGATTTTAGGCAGGATAACCCGTGGCGTCCAAGAGCATCTACCTGAACGCCACATCTACATTGATGTGGTTCATTCAGTTTTATACCTAGCCGGAGTGATACGCATATTGACAATGTCATATTGTCAAGTAGCGTTCCAATCGGCGCAGAAGGCAGGGCTTGTAACCAAAAGCCCGACTCATTTTGTGTCACGGCCAAAAGACGAGCACGCTCTGTTATGTCAGTAGATGAGATCAAAAGATCATCAAAGGCTGACTTACAAAGAAGTGCGTCCCATGCTTTTTGACACTTTAAATCGTCTGGAAAATTTTGAATGTTTGCAATATTTAGCCAAGCATTGTTAGCTTCGTTCAAATACACAATCTCTGAGTTACCTGGTACATGATTTACAATTCTAGTAACCAAAGGCTGCGCACTATGAACTGAAGATAGAAATGCTGGTAAGGCAACGCCCGAAACTTTGCGAGTACCCAAACCACCAAACCGTATCGGTAAAGAGGCTTGAGACCATGCACGATCTGTAAACGCGCAATTCAAAACGGTTTCTAAATATTTTTAAGTGAAATATCAATCACATCAAGCAAATTTAGAAATTTCCATAACGGGTTAGACCTTAAGAGGTACGTAAATTTTGGAACAAATAAACAAGACCGAATAATAGTTAAGGCCATATGAGAATTAATTTTCAATAATCTGTCCGAAACGTTATTAAATTTTTTAATGTGATCGTTTAAGATCGTTGGAATTGAAACAGGAAATAATGGAGCTCCAAGAAGGTGAAGTGAATTCTTATCCAAAACTTTAATATTGGGGGCATTAAATTTCAGAACATTAAATTTATTGGTAATATCAACCCGGTCTGAAATTTGGAAATTTTCGCCGATAAAAAGCTCGCATTTCGAAAAATTTAACTCAAGGCCGATTGAGCTAAAACTTTCTATTACAACTTTCAAATCATCTAAAACAGAGTCCACTTCACCACCCAAAGTACCATCATCCAAGTACCAAACATTAAATTTTGATTTTAGTTTTGTTATGGCGGAATGAATGGCAAGGCTAAATATTGCTGGACCAAGAGGGTCGCCTTGCTGACAGCCAACGGAAGACCAAATATTATAATTTTTGAATAATAATTTGGATGGTTTACTATAACATTGCCAAATATAATGATAGATTGAAGGAATTGCATTTTTAACTTCTCTCAGCAGAGCTCCCCTATCAACAGAGTTAAAAGCATTTTTCACATCTAATTTTAGAAAGACATCACCAGAGTTCCTCTCCAAAAAAGTTCGCGCAGCGTGGACTGCAGCTTCGCAACCGAAACCCAACTGAGTTGGAATGAATTTAGTTGATAGGAAAGGAGAAATATGTTTACAACAAATTTTAGAAACAAGGCGTCGAAATGTGCAGCCCACGGCTATAAGACGAATACCACCATCTTTTTTCTTAATGGCACATATATTCGCACCATATAAAATTTCGGTATTTTCGGTATTAACTTTTCCAGAAAGCATGAGATTTACTAAGAGAACAATGTCCTCAAGCAACGCTCTACCCGCAGGAAGGACATACCAGATCTTTAAGATGCTGGGGTGTCAGTCCATCGAGGCCGCCGGCAGAACCAGTCTTAAAGGACATTATTGCTTTTAGTACATCACCATCATTAGCCCGTAGATGATTATCGGAAAAAGATGGTTCCGGAATAATACAATTAGCATCTGGTGATGGGTGTTTACTTTGTAAAGCCAAAAGTGTTTCATTTGAGTCGGGTGCCAGGATATCATTTGAAAAAAGTATAGATGCAGCACCTTTCACGTTACCGTCATTAAGTTTCTGTTTTACTTTTCGAAAAATGTTGAATTTTGAATTTTGGTTACTATTTAAAATATTGCCAAAGATATTTGGGTCAGAACAATTTGATTTTATTTTCTGTGTGAGTGAACTGTGGTCATCTTTTTTTGCATGTAAAGTTGAATATGCGAACATGAACAAATGCTCCCAACTATCTTTTGAATTTTGGTTTACTGTAGATCGAATGACTTTGGAGAGTGCAGTTGCAACAGTTATGCGAGCCCCTTTTGGAATTCGCTTTACTGCTGGAACCGAATTATTTAATTTTCCTAATGATTCAGAAAAATTTGTTGTAACATGATATGCGTTATTAGTCGAGTGCAAGGTGCTATGATGTATATCCAAAACTAAAGCGGAACTGTGCTTTTTACCGGTGTGAATTTTTAAGCCTCTTGCACCTCTAAAATAACGTGTAGGAGAGCATAGGTCACATTTCACAAGATCACTGGCTTGGCTACAAACATTGTTTATGTTTTGATTATTATCACTCATTAATTCACTATTCACTATTGGTCCATTTAACAGTCACTTCACACACAAGCTCAGCTATTGGTCCGCGAATGACACGAACTGCGCGTTGCTATGTGCAGAAGACAAATCTGAAAACAATAAATACCTTAGCAACTATATTAACAGGACAAAAATACTTAGGAAAATATTGTGATGGGTAGCCACACTGACACACCAACACTTGTACCGATGCAGCACCACTTTCTGAGGCTGGGATGGGACAGCAAGCGCTGATTTGCTGCCAGTATTCTTGGTACGCTTCCTTGCTGCCAATATTCTTGGTACGCTTCCACGTAATGATAGTTTTAATTTTATGTAGTCGTAGTATTGTAAATATAGTTATAAGATTTGTTTTATTTAATCCAAGGAAACTAATTTAAAAATAAATATTTTAATTAACAACTCGTATTTTTTATAGTCGTATCATTATCTGATGAAATATGTATACGCTGCATTTGTTTGATGAGTTTTCAATAATCACGTTCATTTTAAATGAAAGCAAACACTGTTTTTGTATCACATTTTATTGTGCATACGTTTTAATTATATTAAAAAGCTTTCTGGAATATTCATTGTTATTAATAACATTGAATGAGTATAGATTGTGATGATAAGTAATAAATTAAATTTTCCTTTGCAAACATATATTTATGTTGCATGCCTTAAGCGCGTAGTTATTTCGTGCTTTCTATTCGGCCAGTCAGTTTATCCTCTGTACCGTTTATTTACTCATGTATTAGTAGTCTATAAATATACGACAATAGTAATTTCCATGTGTAATATAACACAGAACACTGAGGTCATGAAGTATCGGTGCAGTCATTACGGAACACGAACTATGAGTGGCATTCTGCCAACGGACAACAAACTGGGAGTGTCTGAGAAATAATAACAAAATTCACTTTATAAGTAATATTATGTTTTAGAGATTTTTTTCTGTTGATTATTAGTATTTCCATATAGCATTAAATGTGAAATATTTTAAAACTATGGAACGTTTCGGATTCGCTGCAGTCTACGGTCTCAAAGCAAATTAACGTCAATCAACAATTAATGAAAACTTTCAACTGAATCTAGTCTCCAGTAAATTTAGTTTTAACAAAATAACAGTTGTTTTTAACTTAAAAAAAAAGGAATTCTTGAATAATTATTCACGTAACTATGTTTAAGAAAAATGTAAGAATTTTGCAAGTCAATGTAATAGTTTTAGCAGCTTAGACTAGCCTTATTCGTATGGATCCCACTTGACCCAATACTTTGCAAGTGCAGAAAAGCATTAACAAGCATTCAAAGAAAGCACATACAAGCGCAATAAAGTACAATGTATTAAAAAACAGTAAATTATTATACAACGGTGGTAAGTCATCATATTAAAAACCATCCAACTAACAAACGAATTATTTAGATTTGAAGGAGTGACATCTGAAGTAAATTTTCTAATTATTGAGGTTGAGCAGAGGCTATCGACTGTAAAGAAGATCCTGTAGGTGGAGTCACAACCTGACAGTTGAAAGAGACATACCAAGACTTACGAATCATGCGTAATTCGTATGGTATGCTCAGTTAGTAAGAGCGCTGGGAGGGAACCGAGTAATCGCGGGATCGAGTCCCACATTGTTCATAAATTTTGTTTACAATTTTAATTTATATAATTAATCCCAGAAGTGAAGGATATCACTTTAAAAATATCGAATTGTTTAGAATTATAGGTTTATTTCAACATATTTTTTTAGTGCCGAGTTATTGCAACTGGACTTTTTTTTTCACAACGAAACATGGTAACGGGGTCGTATGCGTAGTTATTTTTGTCTATTTATGACAAATATTCATATTAAAACTGGTTAGTAAATATAATAAACAACAATTCAAAAGGCGATATTGAATGAAGTCCCTTCCAAAGCAACTTCCTACCTTTGGCATAACGATATTAAGCGCGGTCGTCTATCGTTGGGGGATGCGGAAGTCTTCCTTCGACGGCTGTTACCGAGGAAAATGTGCTAGCAGTGAAAAAATCAAGTCCCACATTTTCATTAAAAAAAATTTATACAAATAAGTTTTAAAATTAACAAATGAGTTAGATATTAAAATTTTAAAATATAATTATGTCAGAACTTACGATTCTAAAATGCAGTTCTATGATGTGCCTAACAAAATTGGTACACAGCTTAAAGCTTGCGGCTGTGATAGGAAATTATTTGTACTGACTCGACAGCCTTATATACTAATGTAACTCGATTAAATATAAAAATAAATTGTCAAATTTCATACAAGAATCATTACGATTTTATATTATCTGATATTTTTTATTTGATATGAAAGCTATGTTTGTAGAGAAAAGTTCTTAAGCGTTGAGCTAATCTTAGTAGAGAAAAAACACGTGGATTTGTATTATTTATTTATTGGTTTTCAAACAACATACATGATGGCGTGATATTTAAATAAAATAAATGTAATTATATAATACAATAGGTTCTTTTTATGTTACTATCACGACATAGGCAAATACATGTAAACGTGTTAATGAAAAAAAAATTAACATAAATTTAAAACAGCCTAAGAAGTAAAATTATATCTTAAATAATATAACATACAATAAGCCAAATCTGATACACATTTCAAAATACATAAATATGAAGCACGTAAAGATAAGCTAAATCTCTAACTGGCGCAGAGTGTCGAAAACTACAAAAACTATAAGAAAACACATCATAACCATATTGCATCATAACCATGTTCACTTTACTAGAAAAAAATGTCCCTATATAAAACTGTCTACGTTTTTGAAGTAAAACTTCTTAAGACGCGACTTGGGGCTAACTCTTAGTTTTATTCTGATGGAAATAACGCTCAGTACAAAAGCCAATTGAAAGATTTTTTTAAGCCGTTATAATTTAATGGTTTTAAAAAATATTTCAAATTGCTCAGTAATATTTTTTTTAAAACTCCAAGTGTTTTTATTGTTACTACAACTGCAATAAATAATATATAAGTTTTCAGAATTTTCCTGACATTAATTAATTTGTTCTTGGTTTTTGTTTTTCGTTTCCATTATTAGGATAGGCAAAGGTTTCGAGCCCATACAGCCATATTTGTTAATATTCAATAACAACGTCATAATTATATGTGCTAATAATAATATAACCTTCAATTTCTTATTATCAATTATTTTATTTATGAGTGAAATTTTTCTTAATAGAATAAAATATAATGAAAATAATAATCAGTCAAATAAAATGGCGGAATCCCAGGAACATTCAATGAATAAAAGAGAAAATTAAGAACCTGATAATGACCTGACCTGTAAAAAGTGTAAGTGTGTATATTCTTATGAATAATAATATCAAAATATAACATTATATCATTCTTTGTAAAATATATAAAATCTCACTTGATAAAATAATATTAATAATATTATATATTAATAAAGACATTTTTTATTTTAGGCAGAGACAATGCCAACTTTGCTCAAAAGATGAAGTTATAACGTCAGCTTATTCGAGAAAAAAAATAGCAAAAAATCTAACAATGCTTCTAGCTCTTCAGTAATACGTGAGTACCTAGCTGGTAACACGCTTTATTAAATATAAATTTAATGTAATATTTTAATGTGTCTGTTAATTATTCCAAAAGTTAATTATTATTAAGTGTTAATTCAATTCTCGCGTAAAGATTACACGCACACACTTTTTATTAATCAAACTACATGTCATTTTACGGCCGTTCCCAATATACTATCTACAGATAGAGATAAATTACTTCATTCTACTGTTAGTAATTAGCTGTCAATAATATGAAGCTGTCCCAATATACCCGATAAATCATTCTTATCGCCTTAATGAAATTTCCATACAAACTTCTATCGCTGGTAAGCCACCCGTCGTTCCATTGACAGACAGCGTGTACGGTTATGGTGAGTTACGGTCGATAAGTTTATTGGGACAGAAAAGTCAACGATAGTTACGATTTTTATTTCAAGTAACAGATAGACTGAATATTGGGAACGGCCGTTAGACTTCCATTGGTAGTGGTTTGAAAATTGATTCGTCTCAGTAATGCGCTTGACAGACTTTCCATCACGCGCCTCCAGCACCGCACGATATCAGCGGTTGTTCCCTCCTCAAATAACATTAAAAATCAACTTCAATTTGCTGGGAGAAATAACATTACATCTTCTTCTGACAAGATGGAAACAAATTTACATTTCGCGTAGAGCTATGACGTTAACTCGGCTAATGCTCCAATATTGTGTTTCTATATATTATTATTTGTTATAGTGTTACTTTCATGTGTTTTCTTCTTCTCTTCTTTTATCTGTCCTCTATCAGCCACGATCACTAAAATATACTTTAACTAAAACATAGTTTATAGAGTCTTTAAAAAGTCTAGACTAAATCGCCTCAAAAAGCGTTGTTTATTGTGATTAAGGGACTACGCACACTTATTCAGCTCTTTTTAGCTTTTGTCCATAGAAAACAACAATTTTGTATGGAGACGTGTACGCGTCGATTCAGCTTTCCGCGTCCATTCTGCTTTCGCGGCAAACCAGCATAAAATGAGGATAAATGTGTTTTTATTATGCGAATGCGTTCGGCGCTGTTCCGCCGCGTACAGCGCTGTTCGCCGTCGAATGCGGCGGAACAGCTCTTTACAGGGATGGTTCGCGACTCCTTGCCGACAAGTTGCGGCCTGTATTGTTCCTGCATTGATTTGATGTAATCATTATGTACGCAAAGATTAAAGAGTGCAGACGTGATTTAAAGTTATTATTCTCATTCTTACGACGCCGTACGCGGCTGATAGAAGCAGAGCTGTATAAGTGTGACCAAAATCGTTCAGCGAAACACGAATGGAGCTGAATAAGTGCGCGTAGTCCCTAAATGTCACCAAAAAAGCCATTTTTTGTGCCATAGACACTTTTATTTTCCTTTAGGAAACATAATAATATAGTTATTACAATGTTGCACCACTTGCACACAATCTATCCTTAACTTAGATTAAACTTAGAATATGTCCATTAACACATTTCTTAATGTTAAATTTATTTATTAAGGGGAAGTCACTTTGTTCATGTGTCTTTTATAATATCACCTGTATTACAATAATTTACTAGCACTACACTAAAGTTTTGTACGTTTTAGTCTTCTTACTATATTAGTGTTGCAAGGAGCTGTATTGCTTCCTTTTACAAATGTAAAACACTAGTTTTAATAAAGTTCTATTACAAATCTGTGTCTTTCTGTTGTTTAGCGTTCAACAGTCATTTGACATTGCTTATGTGTTTTAAACACGTTAATGTCTTAGGAAAAATCTTAGAAAAACTTTTTAATATAATTTTCCTAGATGCTGCTAGGTATATTCTGCAAATTTCACATTTCCCACGTTGGCTGTATGAGTGTATCTTTGCTATTCCTTGAAGTATCATCAAGTACCATCTGGATGTGTGGCGGTCCTCCACAGTGCGGTTTACAAGGAGCTTCTTCCACGTACTTCAAAGCTGTGGAATGAACTTCCTTGTGCGGTGTTTCCGGGACGATACGACATGGGTACCTTCAAAAAAAGCGCGTACACCTTCCTTAAAGGCCGGCAACACTCCTGTGGTTCCTCTGGTGTTGCAAGAGATTGTGGGCGGCGGTGATCACTTAACAACAGGTGACCCTTACGCTCGTTTGTCCTCCTATTCCATAAAAAAAAAGTATAAATAAAATCACTAAGCAGAGATAAGTATGTATACAATACATTTCCCGCCCATTTAAGCGGCAACTCGAGAGCTTGTGGTATTTGTTTATTCAATATCTGTTTACTAGTCGTAGAAAAACAAATTGTATGGGACGTTATTTATGTAGGTCAAAACACGCTCGCACATCACTAACATTTTTTGACCGTATTTAAACAGTATTCTATGCAACAGTCGTATAAACAGAGTCAAAAAACACGAGTGGCGTGGATCTTCACCACGAGAATTTTTCGACCAAGTTATATATCGTATCGCGTAAAATATTTTTTCTACGATTAGGTAATTTAAAATAAAACAAACAAAATATATCACAAGTTCTCGAGTTTCCGCTTATTTAAGCCGGGTGATGATAGAATTACACCTAAGCATCTCAGAGCTGGTGGTAGTTCTGAGCTTAACATCCTCCAAAAGCTATTCAAATCCGTTATCCTCGAGGGCAAAACGCCTCAAGCATGACACAGAAGTATAGTGGTGCTCCTAACTTTAGACCCATATTACTTCTGAGCCGTTTTCTAGGGTTATCCTGAATCGTGCGTAGGTTCGACGACTTTCAGCCTCCCGAACAAGCCGGATTCCGAAAATAATTAAGCAGCAGAGACCAAATATATACGCTGCGGCAGGTGATACAGAAGACGGAGGAGTATAAACCAGGCCTTGGGCTTCGCTTTCGTGGAGTATCAGAAAGCCTTTGATTCAATCGGGATCTGGGCGGTGTTTCAGTCTCTTCAGAGGTGCCACATTGATTATCGATATATTGAAGCGTTGAAGTATTTGTATGGAAACGCCAGTCAGCGCCAGACGCCATGTCAGTGCGTTTCCAGGATCAGTTCTCGAAGTCTATCCGACTGCATTGGGGAGTCAGACAAGGTGATGTCCACCGAAGCTGTTCACCGCTGCATTGAAAGATGCCTTTAAGCTTCTGGACTGAACATGCTGAGAATCAATTTCAATAGCGAATATATAAGTCACCTTCGATTCGCAGGTGATATAATAATCATGTCAGAGACCATGGAAGACTTAAGCCATATATCGAAACAGCTTCCCAAGGAGTAGGTCTCAAAATGAACATGGACAAGACTAAGATCATATCTAATGCTCATGGCGCCCCTACACCCGTAACATTTGGAAACCGTACTCTCGAAATTGTAGACGAGTACGTCGACCTAGGACAAATAATCCAATTGGGGAAGTCCAATTACGGGAAAGAGGTCACTCGTCGAATCCAACTCGGATGGGCAGCGTTCGGGAAGCTCCGTATCTTATAATGTAATACCACAGTGTCTGAATACGAAGGGTTTTTAACCAGGGTGTGTTGCCAGTGATGACATGGAACGCAGAGGTGGTCGCTAACTTGGGCCATATGAGGAAGCTCATTGCCGCTCAAAGGGCAGAAGAGGCAGAAGTTGCAGTGGGCAGCGGGGCATATCCTGACGGACAGATGGCCGTTGGGGCGGTAAAGTCACCAAATTGTGACCACGTACAGGAAGACGTAGTTTTGGTAGGCCCTCCACAAGATGGACTGACGATCTGGTCAAGATTGCCGGAATAAGTTGAATGAACGTAGCGCAGTGCCGATCGTCATGGCGATCATGGGGAGGCCTTTGTCTAGCAGTGTACGTCTTCCGGCTGAAACAGATCAGAGATCACTCTGACCTGTTTCACCACAGTTTTAGCTAAAACAAATTCACCGCGTGCAATTCAGAACTGTTCAGAGTGTCACGTACACTCCAGAACTGCTGTCGCTTACTTGGTCGCTTGCTGTTGCTGCTATTTTTCTAACACTTGTCACGGGGAGGAATCGAACTGCTATTTGTGGTGATGTCAGGAGACGAATCACATGCCACAAACTTCAAAACTCTCTCAGCATGTGGATGTATTAATATTTACTTTCTACCCCACAACTCTCAACGAAATCAAATTTCTTCAAAAATAATTCACTCAAATTTATTTTTATTAAAATATAAAATTTTAATAACGTACAGAACTCAACGTTTCATAATTATATATTTCTAGCATTCCAGTTTATGATTAAAATATCTTTGAAAATTTAATTATTGAAGTTCTACGTACTTTATTATAAGACTAACCAAGTCTTATAATGCTGGCTTAATCTTATAATATTAGATAAAATACATTTTTTAAGACAATAAGCGACGAGACGAGCAGGACATTCAGCTGATGGTAAATGATAGGTCCTGCCCAGTGTAATGCAGTGCCGCTCGGGATTCTTGAAAAGTCCAAAATTTCTGAGCGGCATTAGATAAGTCCTCATTAGATGTTAAGTCTTGTTTGTTTAGTAATTTAACTAGCTACGGCGCCCTTTTGACTGAAACACAATAATGCTCACAAATTACGGCATCACGGCAAAAATAGGTACCCATAATCTATCATCATAGATAAAAGAATTAATAGAATTTGAAAACACAGCCAAAAATCTAAGTAATATACATTGGTATGTGTACGTCAATAATGAATACCATAAATTGTGTGTTCGGGCACAAGATAACATGCAAGAGTCCTGTCCTGAAGGACGCCTGATCTGTCCAGTAATTGGGTGTCCCTGCTAATGTATTATTCATTAGGGTAACGTATGCCCGCTGGCTATACCGGAATTTATATCAAAGATTACTTTCCGTCGTTGTTTATTTATAATAAATAGCAGAACTTTTAAGGTATTACCTTAATTTCAAACGAAGTATGTTTATGTATGATTACCCTTGTCCATCCCATCCAATAAAAAGGAGACTGTTCGGATCCGGCTAACTACAGGCCTATTGCTATTACCTCCCTGCTCTCCAAAATCATGGAGAGCATAATTAGCCCTCAGCTCTTGTTATACCTGGAGGGTCATTGATCAACGACCGACAATGCGGGTTTCGCCATGGTCGGTCGGCTGGTGATCTTCTGGTATACCTAACACATAGATGGGCTGCGGCTATTGAAAGCAAGGGGGAAGGCCTGGCAGTTAGTCAGGATATAGCGAATGCCTTTGAACGTGTATGGCACATGGCGCTCCTCTCAAAACTTCCATCATTTGGGCTTCCCGAGAGCTTGTGCAAGTGGACCTCCAGCTTCCTCACTGGGCGCAGCATACAGGTCGTTGTCGATAGATATTGCTCGAACCCAAAGCCCGTGAATGCTGGAGTGCCCCAAGGCTGTGTGCTATCTCCCACGCTGTTTCTTCTGCATATCAATGATATGTTGGACACCGCCAACATTCATTGCTATGCAGACGACAGCACTGGTGATGCCATATACATGGGCCATGCAGGTCTCTCTCGGGAAATCGTTGACCAGTGCCGGAAGAAACTTGTGTCTTCTATCGAGTCCTCTCTTGAGAAGGTCGCGGAATGGGGAAAATGAACCTTGTTCAATTTAACCCCCACAAGACTCAAGTTTGCGCGCTTACCACTAAAAAACCCCATTTGTCGTATCACCGCTCTTCGACAACACTTCCCTTAAAGCCTCGCCTAGTATCGGAATACTGGGTCTCGAAATCTCGAGCGATTGCCAATTTCGTGGTCATCTGGAAGGCAAAGCCAAATTGTCTTCAAAGAAACTGGGCGTCATTAATAGAGCACGGCAATACTTCAAGCCGGCCCACGTTCGGGGAGAGTTCCAAAGAGCTGTTTAACCTGATGCCTGCCGCCGAATTCCACCTTCGCACGACACGCCACAAGTTAGGATATCATCCTCACCATCTGGATGTGTGGCGGTCCTCCACAGTGCGGTTTTCAAGGAGCTTTCTTCCACGTACTACAAAGCTGTGGAATGAGCTTCCTTGTGCGGTGTTTCCGGGACGATACGACAAGGGTACCTTCAAAAAAAGCGTGTACACCTTCCTTAAAGGCTGGCAACGCTCCTGTGATTCCTCTGATGTTGCAAGAGATTGTGGGCGGCGGTGATCATTTAAAAACAGGTGACCCGTACGCTCGTTTGTTTCCATATATTATATTCCATAACAAAACAGTATTAGTAACTATTCTATTACGAATAAGTAATTTTGAAGTATGTTTTAGTTATAAAAAATTACTACATTCATTAGTAATAATCGAAATGTAATCTGTAGTTAAATCTAAAAAAATCATAAAAAATGCATGACAGTCCTACTTTATACGATATTTGTTTAAATTACGCAGTATCTATTGTTTATGTTATTTAACAAAGCGCTAGCTTGTTTAAAAACAAGGCATCGACGTTCGTTTTTATAAACATGATGCCCTATGCTGCCTCGTGGCGTAAAAAGAATAGGGTAGTCCCAGGTCCAAGGGTGTCGTAAGAGGCGACTACGGGCTTTTTGAAAGTGGGAGAGTCACGCTGCTGTCTTAAGACGTCAGCACAATCGGGCCAGACTCGTCCGGGTTACTTACCACACTCGCACAGAATACCGGCGTGAAGTAGCGGCCTAGTGCCGCTATGTTTCGCATAGGTTAATGTCGAGGACCGGAGGCCATTCCCCCCCGTCCTTTCCCCCCCCCCCAACAAAATATGAGAGCGGTCCTAAAAAATAAATTACCCCAGGAGGGTACCGGCTCTTGTAGAGCCGGAGAATCCCTCCCCGAGCATTCGCGCTCGGGCTGCCCCTCGTATTCTGGGGAGGGCACAGTACCGCGTATGTCACAGGACAAACAGGGCAGCAACACCACGGCACCCCGCTCCACGCTTAATGTGGACTTTTGTAACATCCGGGGAATTCACTCCAACTTAAACGCCGTCCACCACCACCTTGAGACGGCGCAGCCGGCCTTGTGTTTCCTTACGGAGACGCAGATATCTACCTAGCGATACGTCATATTTAACGTACCCCGGGTACAAAATTGAGCATAATTTCATGCCTCATGCCGGGGTATGTGTGTACGTTAGGGAGGATATCTGCTGTCGCCGTCTCGGCAATTTTGAGGGTAGGGGCCTGTCTACTCTCTGGCTCCGCGTAGATTTAGAGGACCGCGTCCGCATCTATGCGTGTGTCTACAGGTCCCATAGTGGTAACGCAGAAACGGATCACCTCATGGGCTGCGTTCAAGCGGCATTTGATGACGTGCTTGCTCAGATCCCCTCCGCTGAAATCGTAGTCTTGGGTGATTTCAACGGGCACAATGCCGAATGGCTTGGATCACGTACCACAGACTACGCAGGGCGATCTGTGCATAATTTTGCATTGGCGTATGGTCTGTCCCAATTGGTTGAGTCGCCGACGCGGCTCCCGGATGTGGATAGCCACATGCCGTCCTTATTAGATCTTCTGCTGACTCCACATCCCGATGGTTACCAGGTCTCTGTCGACGCCCCTCTCGGAACGTCCGACCATTGCCTGGTCAGGAGTGTAGTACCTATCCGACGCCAACGTCGCAGACCACCAGCGACCCGCCGCGTTTGGCACTACAAGTCAGTAGATTGGGATAGGATGCGTTCCTTTTTTGCATCCTACCCTTGGGGCAGGGTTTGTTTCCTTTCAGATGATCCTAGTGCCTGCGCCGTTGCAGTAGCCGATGTGATACTGCAGGGCATGGATATTTTTATACCAAGCTCTGTAGTACCGATCGGTGGCAGATCACAGCCCTGGTTCGATGCGTCAGTTAAAGCAGCATCTGACTGCAAAAAACAGGCGTATCGAACTTGGGTTGCGGCGCTGGGCTCAAAGGATCCGAACTGCAAAGTTCTGAAGAGGAAATATAACCGTGCCTCCAGATTTTTTAAGCGGCAAATCGCCCGTGCGAAATCGAAGCACGTCGTCAAAATTGGCGAGCAGCTTTCCAGTTACCCGACCGGAACACGCAAGTTCTGGTCGTTGTCGAAAGCTGCTCTTGGTAACTTCAACCAGCCGTCCATGCCGCCATTGCACATGAGGAATGACACCCTGGCCCATACGGCAAAAGAGAAAGCCGATCTCCTGTGCACTCTTTTTTCCTCCAACTCGACTCTTGATGACAACGGAAAAACACCGCCGACCATCCCGCGGTGTCAGAGCTCCATGCCTGAAGTACAGTTCCGACAGAAAACTGTTAGGCGAGCTCTGTTTTCGTTGGACGTCAGGAAGTCGAGCGGGCCGGATGGCATTTCTCCAATCGTGCTTAGAACGTGTGCCCCTGAGTTGACGCCGGTGCTAACGCGTTTATTCCGGCACTCTTATTCAAAAGGCGTAGTCCCTGATTCATGGAAGTCAGCCCTTGTCCATCCGATCCCAAAAAAAGGAGACAGTTCGGATCCGGCAAACTACAGGCCTATTGCTATTACCTCCCTACTCTCCAAAATTATGGAGAGCATAATTAACCGCCAGCTCTTGGTATACCTTGAGGGTCACCAGTTGATCAACGACCGGCAGTACGGCTTTCGCCATGGTCGGTCGACTGGCGATCTTCTGGTATACCTAACACACAGATGGGCGGCGGCTATTGAAAGCAAGGGGGAAGGCCTGGCAGTTGGTCTGGATATAGCGAAGGCCTTTGATCGTGTATGGCACAAGGCGCTCCTCGAAAAACTTCCATCATTTGGGCTTCCCGAGAGCTTATGCAAGTGGACCTCCAGCTTCCTCACTGGGCGCAGCATACAGGTCGTTATCGACGGTTATTGCTCGAATCCCAAGCCCGTGAACGCTGGAGTGCCCCAAGGCTGTGTGCTATCTCCCACGCTGTTTCTTCTGCATATCAATGATATGTTGGACACCGCCAACATGCATTGCTATGCAGACGACAGCACTGGTGATGCCGTATACACGGGCCATGCAGGTCTCTCTCGGGAAAACGTCGACCAGTGCCGGGTGAAACTTGTGTCTTCTATCGAGTCCTCTCTCGAGAAGGTCGCGGAATGGGGTAAGTTGAACCTTGTCCAATTTAACCCCCAGAAGACTCAAGTTTGCGCGTTTACCACTAAAAAAACCCCATTTGCCGTATCACCGCTCTTCGAGAACACTTCCCTTAAAGCCTCGCCTAGTATCGGAATACTGGGTCTCGAAATCTCGAGCAATTGCCAATTCCGTGGCCATCTGGAGGGCAAAGCCAAACTGGCTTCAAAGAAACTGGGCGTCATAAATAGAGCACGGCAATACTTCAAGCCGGCCCACATTCTAGCGCTCTACAAAGCGCAGGTCCGGCCTCACATGGAGTATTGCTGTCATCTCTGGTCTGGCGCACCCCAGTATCAGCTCGATCCATTTGACCGCGTGCAACGCAGAGCAGCTCGAATTGTCGGGGACCCAGTACTCTGTGAACGGCTGGATCACTTGGCGTTGCGTAGAGACGTCGCTTCATTGTGTGTCTTCTACCGCATTTATCACGGGGAGTGTTCCGAAGAGCTGTTCAACCTGATTCCTGCCGCCGAATTTCACCTTCGCACGACACGCCACAAGTTACTATATCATCCCCACCATCTGGATGTGTGGCGGTCCTCCACAGTGCGGTTTTCAAGGAGCTTTCTTCCTCGTACCACGAAGCTGTGGAATGAGCTTCCTTGTGCGGTGTTTCCGGGACGATACGACATGGGTACCTTCAAGAAAAGCGCGTACACCTTCCTTAAAGGCCGGCAACGCTCTTGTGATTCCTCTGGTGTTGCAGGAGAGTGTGGGCGGCGGTGATCATTTAACACCAGGTGACCCATACGCTCGTTTGTCCTCCTATTCCATAAAAAAAAAAGAAAAAAAAAAAAACCAAACCCAAACACTTGAACAGCAATAAATTATGTTGTAACCCGAGCCCGTTGCGTCATGCGGTGACCTTGACGTCGCTTGTCCTTATTGGCGCGACGCGCAACGCGCGGTGTGCCACCAATGCCACTTGGACGAATAAGTGCTTGATGATAGAAAATGACTCACAAACTCATTTTGAAAATAGTTTTCCTCTTTCGAACAAAATACTTAATATTTCATGTATAGTAGTCCTTGCCTTTTCCTTCTCAAGACAGCCCCGATTTTCTGTTATAACAGGATGTTTTAAAGAGAAAACTTCTATACACGCACTGAGGATACTATTTTGTTGGTATTGTATGAGATTGATCTTAATACACACTGCTTATACAATTTGATATAAGCTATTTTACTATCCGTACTAACACATATAATAAATGTCTCATTCCAAACTAACTCATTTCCAAACTTATGGCGTCATGCTATTATCCGTCCTGTGCCAAAAAAAGACAAACCCGATGACTTTAAAGACCTCCGACCCGTTAGTGTTCTTCCTTGTCCTTCTAAAATAATTGAAAAAATTGTTTATAAGCAATTAATAAATTATTTAGAAACCTATAAAATTTTACCAGAAAATCAATCCGGGTTCAGAAAGAAAAGAGGTACCATGACTGCACTCTTAGACGTAGTTGACAACATTCTAGCAGCTCAGGATGTGGGTAAAGTAACAATTTTAGTATTGCTTGATTATTCTCGTACTTTTGACACCTTAAATTTAACTCTATTACTATCAAAATTAGCCTACTATGGACTCAGTGAAAATGCTATACAATGGTTTCATAGTTACCTCAGTCATAGAGCTCACAAAGTTGTAACCACAGAAGAAGATGGTAAAGTTCGCTATTCAGAGCGTAGTAACATGAAAAGAGGAGTTCCACAGGGCTCTATATTAGGCCCTCTTTTATTTATTTTGTATAGTGCGGACATATTGCAAAATATAAAGCACTGTAAGTATCAAATGTATGCAGATGACATTCAACTATATTTATCTTTCAATCTTCACGACATAGTTGATGCAATCAATTTAATTAATTCAGATTTAAACGAAATTTACAAATGGTCACAGAATAACTCATTAATTCTCAACCCAGCTAAAACAAAATATATGATTTTCGGTACACAGAATGGTTTAAATACAATTGAGCGATACAATCTTGATATAAAAATTAATAATTATAAAATTGAACGTGTGCATGAAGCAAGAAATTTAGGACTGATAATGGATGAAAGTCTGCGATTCGAAAAATATATGAACTTGACAATTTCAAATTGTTTTTATCGTCTTAAAGTGATATATAAATTAAGACAATACTTAAATTTAGAAACACGCATACGTCTGTGTGATGCTCTCGTCCTTTCTAAATTTAATTATATGGACACCGTTTATGGCCCACGACTACTGAGTAAAACTAAAAATGCCATACAGCGAGTGCAGAATGCGTGCGCTAGATTTTGTTGGAATATTCCTCCCCGTAGTCACGTTACACCATATCTCAAAGAGGCAAAAGTACTCAAGATGGACGGAAGAAGGCATTTACACCTTGCTGTGCTACTCTTTGGCATAATTGCTTGGAAAACACCAGCATACTTATATCAAAAGTTAGAATGGCTTGGACAACATAAAGCTTTGAATATGGATACGAGGTCAGCTTTTCGTATATTAGCTATTCCTAGCCACCGAACTGCTGCGTTTCGGGGAAGTTTTAGATATCAAGCCACCAAGTGCTGGAATGATTTGCCACCTCCACTTCAACTTAGTAATACCATTCAAAATTTCAAAATAAAAACTAAAAATTACCTACTTAAGAAAAAAATAAAAATAAATAATATTAACATTTATAGTAACCATAATATATATTAAAATTTATTTATTATTAATAACCTCATTTTTTATGATTTTTCCGTCGTTAAGATTTAAATGATCTTCTTTTAACGTTAATTTTTTTTTTATTTATATATTTTTTTTTTAAGAGTTAAATTAAAAAATTAGATCTGTACTGCTTTTATTTATTTATATTCATAGACTTATATTCATAATTATAATTTAAAAATTACTAGTCACTGCTACTCCCAGACTCAATAATGTTGGGGCTACTGAAAACCAGTGCTACATTGGCACCACGCCATTGCAGCTTTTTACTGAGTTAGCTCCATTTGGTGACATTCACTGCCGCACAGTACCTTTTTCGTTTTAAGCTATAAATAATATTATTTGATTTGTTTTAAGAAATTATTACTTATTTTGGTTTGTATCATTTTAATAATTGTGTGGTGGTGGTTTTCGTTATCAATAAATTTTTATTCTATTCTATTATATTTTTATTTATTTACCAAAATAAAGTAAATTTTAAATTAAGCACAAACAAACTTTAACTTTAAGTTCCATAAAATTAAACACAAACTTTAAATTACAAAGCAAACGGACGGTCGTTAAATATATTTCACAAATGTTCACTTAAAAACTAAAATTTTACTTAACTTAACATTTACAATGTTACCTACATGAAACATCTAACAAAAATAAAAAGAAGAAAAAAACATTTTGAATATACATCACTTCACTTACTTTTCTTTTATAAAAACTAATACTTAGTGAGAATATGTCAATATTTATTAAATTTTTATTATAAAAGTCACATGAGCGTCTAATCAATGTATTTTTGGCATAGTTTGTGGGATAAGTTTGAATACAAAAAAATATAAGATGTAACTAAGTAGCTAGTTCTCATCGATTTAGTTATGCTCATCCAATATAAATTCAAATTAATATACTTTTATTCAGAAAGAAATTTGAGAAAGTTATTTTTGTTATCTTGTTTGTTGATTGTGTACCTTTAGCACACGAAAGTTTTATTTTAGTAGTTATTATACTTTCTCTATAAATGAACCAAAAATATTTTGAAATTCTTTTTCATCGTAATATTTATCTCAACCAAATAGTTTTACTAAATTGTGAATTTTTGGTCATCCACAAGTTAACGTATTTAAAACATTCACCGTTATTCAATTTGATTATATAACAAATGTTTGCACAACTAACAACGAACAAATATTCAAATTTAACGCACAGTTCTAGTTTTTCAGTTTGAATATTTTATGAAATTGCAATTTGTGTTTACATTAAAAACAAGATCTCATTTTATTCCGTAGCAATATTGTTAAAGGGAGAATGACAAATTGTTGATATTACAATATTTTCCAAAAGTAAACTAAATATAAGTTAAATTAAACATAAAAATAATGAAATATAAATCTGTGTATAAGGTTCCTTATTCTTTGTCCCTGCATATTTTTCTCTCATCCTGCAACAATCAGATATATCTCACACTATTAAGCAGAGCAAGAATAGCGCCATAGTCAATGCTCGTAAAGAGGCTGGGTAGTAGAAAACTATAAGAAGACATTCACCGCACACAATCAATCAAATAATGGAGTGAACCATAAGAACCAGAGTTTCCATACTGTGAGAGTCCTTACCTTTTCCTTTCATACAGATAATGGATGCTACACAGGGTCAAATCAAAACAAATCAAATCAAAATCAGTTTATTCAAGTAGGTCACGAAAATGATACTTATGAATGTCAAATAAAATTGAATATTTTTCTTATTGAATCTACCGCTACTTCATAAAGGGTTGAGCTAATGAGAAGAAGTAGCAAGAAACTCATTGCCACTCTTTTATATCAAGATTTACAGATCATTTCAATTACAATATAATATGTAAAATGTGAAATGATGCAACAAACACACTCAAATAGTCAATGTCTTACACCATAAATCAATAAAGGTATTCTGTGAGCATTTTATAAGCGATTATAAATAAATAAACATGTATATATCCATACATATATATATATTGGGTGGCCCACCCAAACCGGTCAGTATGGGGATTTCAAAATATATCACACGGTAAATATATAGAACCCGGTCATTTTGGAAAAAAAATACATTTTTGTTTTATTGCCATATTGATAGTGTAGGTTGTAAGGAGTGACTGTTGCTATGAAACCTTGTGTCTTAAATTAATAGATATTTATTTTTTAAATATTATTTTAATTTTTGTTAAATGTTCAAAATGGCAACCATTTTCTTGAATGCAATAGACAACTCGTTTAGGTAACGATTTTGTTATGGTGTTTTGTACTTTGAAGTTCTAGTTACGATTATTGTAATTTTTTGAGAAGGTGTCATCCAATATTGGTTTGTAACTTACATAGTTATAGGTGAGATGTGCTTGAGTCGTAAGTAGGCGAGAGGCGAGTGGGGTCGCGGCGGAAGGACACCGATTCCAAAAATTACAATAATCGTAAATAGAATTAGATTAATTAATTAGATTGTATAAAAATACGCAATTATTTTTATATTTTTTAGTGCATATTATATTTATTGTTTTGGGATAGTGTTTTTGAAGTCTATTGATTTTTTTTTTGGTAAAATATTTTTATGCTATACAATTTAGGAGATTTTAAAATATTCATAATTATTGTATAAAGCATCATATTTATATAAATAATCTACTATCTAATCTAGGTTTTTTTTGTCAAGCATTTTAGTAAATCGTTTTTTGTCTCGCATTTTTAAATTTGGACGGATAATTTAAATATTGATAATAATAACGAATGTTTGAGTTTAATTGTTTTTATAAAGAAACAGTTTGATTTGTATATAGATACAATTTTTAAATTATGGCTAGATTATGGGTACCACAATGGTGCCTATTTCTGCCGTGAAGCACCAATGTGTGTGTTTCTGTCTGAAGGGTGCCGTACCTAGTGAAATTACTGGGCAAATTAGACTTGAGAACTCATGTCTCAAGGTGACGAGCGCAGTTGTAGTTCCGCTTAGAATTTTTGGGTTTTTCAATAATCTGGTACTGCATTGTAATGGGCAGGGCGTATAAATTACTATCAGCTGAACGTCCTGCTCGTATCGTCCTTCATTTTCATAAAAAAAATTAAATTGAAATTTTGACTTTTTTTGAAAAAGCTTAAAAACCTAATATAGCTATAGCTGAAAAATGGTTCACTTTTGCATTATGTAATATGAGGGTTAAAATTTTTGCAAATAGTCACCTACTAACGGGAATACGTCGAATTACCATTAGCCCTGTTTATCACCATTTTTAAGTCAGCTGTAAACTATTTAAAATAAATCTCAGAAAAATAATATTAAACGAAACTATTTAAAACAATATTTAAACATCTCGACGACGGTGAGATTAAGTTTTCGAGGCAGGAGTCTAACTTCGTGCAAGTTCGTCGCCCCTCGTGTGCCTCTGACACTTTTCTTAAACTAAAAGGAAGAGTAATAAATCTTACTAGTTGATCCGTGACAATCATTTGTAGACAAAAACCGATCACACTGAAAGAATCTATAATTTAAAACGCATCTATATTTATAAAATTATAGGCCTGCTGCGTCTGTACACTAAAACAATTAGGTAATAAATTGGAGCGTTTCCAAAAAAAATAAAAAAGTTTGTCTGTTCAAAATAAAAACAACATGTGCTTGAGAATATACGGCAGAAGCGAAAGCAAAAACAAGACGTGATTAGCAAAACTTAATACAATTTTTTTTTATTCTAAAGCTGTGTATAAATACTCTAATAAATTTTGCTCTTACATTGGGTACGAGCAAAATTTGGAGTGATTGCACTTGTATCATGTACGAGAAAGATTTAATTTGTGGAGACTGAGATTTGAGATGAATGGTTATGATTGAACATTTGCTCAGTATCTAAAAAACGCCACTAAACTTGCTGTTCCATATTTTGTTGTACTTTCATTAATTGTTTATTTCATTTTATTCAAATCAACTCAAACGAACTTAAACGAGACGACTCAGTTTTATTTAACACCCACAAAGTGTTGGCTGTGTATGTATAATTGCATTCATCCATGCTTTCAGTTCCAAAATTTAAGTTAAAATTGTAATTTAATGCCTAGATTTACTAGGGTAAGTCTGTTTGTACTTATCATGTCATAAGACCACAATATAACTAATAGCACAATAGCTTAACTCATCAGTCTCCTTGAAATTTATACCTACAACCTTTTATTTTTCAGAGAAGGAAAATACACATACTTATTGAAGACCCCGAAACGGGGCGCATATGTTGGACTCACTAAAAACCTCCTATATGCTGTCAGCCCTGAAGGCGATGATTACAGTGACATAGGACGTGGGCCGTGGAGACCGCAAAGACTACGCAACAACAGTCACGGGACGTCTCTTAAGGAAATTCGAACCTTGGACCGACTGTTTGCTTGTGGGAAGCAGAGGAAATGAAATGAAATGAAGTGGGATGAAAAAATGTATATAATACAAATACTTTTTAACTTACTTATTTAACTCGGCCAGTGACGACCAGTCTCCGCAGCGTATAGCGTGGCACTCAATAATTTTGTCATCCTAAGATTGCTTAGCAGTTGTATTAGTTGTGTGTATGTGTGCGACGATTCAGGCGCTCCAATATGTAGTTAAAGTACTATTCTATTACTCTATTATAATAATAATAATAAATCCTTTTATTTCAGGCTACAAAGCCCATAAAATAAATACTTTATATAACATATAACATACATATTATATATATCTTAAATCTATGTCACATTTTCGCGGCGATGTGAGGTGCGGGCTCGGTAGCCTCTGGCGGTCGGCGACGTCCGCGATACTTGCGGAACACGACCCCCTTCGGCCACAGCTTCATGTCCAGGAAGGTCGATGTTCTGTTGGGACGCGAACAACAAAAGAGTTGAAGTCTACTGCGTGACGCGTCACCAACTTTTCGACCCCCAACCGGAACCTAGTTTTCTCCACCAAGTCCTGAACAATGTCGGAGGCCCTGATGGTGTGGTGAAAGCGAGAGACGTAGATATACGTCGCTGGGATAACGGGACGCAGGAGCTGGTTCTGTCCTATCGGTGCTGTGCGAAATTGGTTATGACTAGTTGGCCCCCTCTTCTTCCGCTCCACCTTAATGATGCCATCCTTGTCGGTCAGACCCTTCTACAAGCGGGTTCGTTGCGTGCCCGCTTCCACTTATTATTAAAATACGCCACTTTAAGAAAACAAGCATTGGATCTACAGACAAATGTTTTGTTAATTTGTCATATTATTTAAGAGCTATCAACATTATAATTCTTCTATAGAAATACCTACCTAATAACCTCACTATTAATTATACGCAATATATTATTAAGGTTGCAAAGAATAGGGATTTATTACGGGCGGCAATCTCACGACCGGCTATAAATCATGACGGGAACACTTTATCATAGAGAATATCTTGGAATTATGATGCTCATAATTATTATTTTTAGATGGCGATCACGATTTTCTCCTTCTTTTGTTACTTCTGATTTTATTATGGACTTTATTTGTAAGTCGAATTTATTCATATTTCATTGGTATTTCCAAGGCTTTAGTAGAATTAAGTGATAAAGATGCCACCAGTCAATAAAATAATATTCGTTGACTGTAGGCCGCTATATTCTAGCTCCCAGTCATTGTAGTTTACATGATTTTAATTAGGTAGTCTTATTTTGTTATATTGACAACCCGTGAGGCCCAGTGGGTAGTAACCCTACCTACTGAGTTAGTATAGTAATAGGTGCTGGGTTTAAGTCCCAGTAAATATATATATATATGATGAATAGCTTTTTTGTTTCCGAGTCATGAATGTTTAAATTATGTATGTTTAAGAAAGCATATTGAATTAAATATATTGTTGTCTATTAGATATTCTTAAGTATATTCAAAACAAATCTTATAACTATATTTACAATACTACGACTACATACAATTAAAACTATCACTACGTGGAAGCGTACCAAGAATACTGGCAGCATTACCGCGTTGGATAACAAGGCTGATCCGTTGACCGAAATAGCTGCCAGCGCTTGGGTTTCCAGTAGCCTTATTGAGGCGCGAAGATAGTATTTTGAACATTCTCCGCGCCTCTGTTGTTGTCTTGTACCATTAAGTGGTAAGATAAGTGAAGCGTAAAAGTGTGTCAATGTTATTATTTAGGTCCTGTAAACGAACACTTACGGGATTATTTCGTTTTTCGTCTATACATCTGTGAAGAAGTAAAGTAATCAAAGTGAAATTATCATCAATATAAACCTCTTGATGTCTTGCAGCTTCAAACATCAAATTTAATCTTTGATAGTAAAGTGGACATTATTTCTTAAAAGTGATTTTTTCAGAACCTCCTAATTTCAACAATTTTTTCATCATATATTTTAGTGATTGAAGCAAGCTTATTTTTGCTATAAAATGCATGATGTTTATTGAAAATACAACTGCAATAAAGTACAAGTCTTAGTAGTTTTTTTGTTTTAAGTATTCGATTTATAAGTAAAAACCATACCTGGTTGATTCTAGATGGTAAACCCAAAGTAAACTGATCTAACTTCCATTTAGATTCGTTTTACGTACAATGCAATAAAAGTAATTTTACTACAAAATCTGGTATCAGTTTATACTAAACAAATATTATATTTTTTAAGTAAAAATGAGGACAAACCAGCGTACGGGTCACCTGGTGTTAAGTGATCACCGCCGCCCACATTCTCTTGCAACACTAGAGGAATCACAGGAACGTTGCCGGCCGTTAAGGAAGGTGTACTTTTTTTAAGGTACCCATGTCGTATTATCCTGCAAACACCACACAAGGAAGCTCATTCCACAGCTTTGTAGTACGTGGAAGAAAGCTCCTTGAAAAAACCTATATAATGAAAGTTGGAAAGTTTAACAAGCATATAAGATATCCTGCCTTCTCTGCGATTTGGAGATAAAGTTTTCGTCGTGGGAGCGTAACTTTATGCAAGTTAGCGGTCCCTCGAGTACTACTGACGCAGTTTTTAACATTATATGAAAGAGTAATAAATCTAACAGCCACATTGCCAGGCACATGACTAAATTGCTTTTTTATGGGATTAGGAAGTCAAATGAGCCTACGGGTTGCCAGATCGTAAGCTATCACCGCCGCTTATAGTCTCTTGTGGCACCAGAGGTATCACAAGAGAGTTGCCATTCTTTAAAATACTAGAGTTTTTAGAGTTAAGCTAACCAAAGTCGTATCTTCTTAGAAATATTGCGAAAGAAACTTCCGATTCATATTTGAATTCAAATACACGCCTTTTTATTCGAAATAGGATTTCAAAATAACTGATTGAACACAGAAATTACTATAGATTACATTACATTTGATAATAGATACCGCAGACCTGATGATTAATGGTTAACTCGTTGTTCCATATTTTGTTGCTTAGACAATTTATACATAGATAGGCTATGACAGCCGTAAAAACGTCGAAAAAAAGTGAGTTTAGACTTAACCTCTATTTTGACCAATGCGCGCACACTAACACAAATCGTCATAGAAATAGACGTTGCTTGTCACGTACACACTTCCCTTAAAGCCTCGCCTAGTATCGGAATACTGGGTCTCGAAATCTCGAGCGATTGCCAATTTCGTGGTCATCTGGAAGGCAAATCCAAATTGGCTTCAAAGAAACTGGGCATCATTAATAGAGCACGGCAATACTTCAAGCCGGCCCACATACTAGCGCTCTACAAAGCGCAGGTCCGGCCACACATGAAGTATTGCTGTCATCTCTGGTCTGGCGCACCCCAGTATCATATCGATCCATTTGACCGTGTGGAACGCAGAGCAGCTCGAATTGTCGAGGACCCAGTGCTCTGTGAACGGCTTGATCACTTGGCGTTGCGTAGAGATGTCGCTTCATTGTGTGTCTTCTATCACGGGGAGTGTTCCGAAGACTGATTCCTGCCGCAGAATTCCACCTTCGCACGACACGCTACAAGTTAGGATATCATCTTCACTATCTGGTTCTGTGGCGGTCCTCCACAGTGCGGTTTTCAAGGAGCTTTCGTCCACGTACTACAATGCTGTGGAATGAGCTTCCTTGTGCGGTGTTTCCGGGACGATACGACATGGGTACCTTCAAAAAAAGTACACCTTCCTTAAAGGCCGGCAACGCTCCTGTAATTCCTCTGGTGTTGCAAGAGATTGTGGGCGGCGGTGATCAGGTTAAACAACAGGTGACCCGTACGCTCGTTTGTCCTCATATTCCATAAAAAAAAACATACATTAGAGTATTAAACTTAGCCTGTTTTCATCGGTTGTGTAATATAGCAAGAGACTCTATGTAGACGTATAAATTATCAAAGGCTTTTCGCTTCATTCCGTGCCCCATATGTATCTTGCACTTTCTTAGATTATTAGTTTTTAGAGATTACATCAACTATTACACTACCATTCATCTAAATTACTACACTAAAATCAATGTTGAAGGCTAGCTATGATGTCTGATCGAATGCTATACTAGTACTTAAGAACCTATATCTAATATATAAAATTCTCATGTCATGGTGTTTAACTTTGAAATCCTTCGAAACGGCTTGACCGACTCTCATGAAATTTTGAATGCATATTGGGTAGGTCTGAGAATCGGACAACATCTATTTTTCATCCCCCTAAATGTTAAGATTTTTTTTTAATTTTTTTGACATTCTTTTTGACTTTCAATAAGTGATGTCACATCCTATTTTGAATAAAAATATTTGAATTTGAACTTGAAAGTATACCATTAATAAAATACTATCATTTGTAAGTGCTACCTATTGATAGGTTCGAAGTCGGTGCCAAGCCAAATGTAAAAGCATAAAAAATACCAATCGAATTGAGAACCACCTCCTTTTTGAAGTCGGTTAAAAAGTAAAAGCAGGGATGGTGAATAAAGTTAATATTCACTAATATTGTTCAATAAATCTTAAGTCCATTAAGGGAGTATAATCTTTAATGTAATAAAATTAAAAAAACATTTGGGGAGATTTAGCGGTCAGATTAAATGCTAATTTATTCATTGTAAAATAAGGCCGGTAGGCTTAAAGAATAATTATAGTCTGTCTTTGCAATGGCTTTGATGTACTCGTAACGTTAAGGCTTTTCAAAAATCACATAAATAAGACCACATTTTCAAGACATTAGGGATTGAATAGTTTTTTTTCTTGGAAACACTTTTGTAAGGTAAAATATGTCTATTTAATCGAAAATGAACATTTTTAACTATTTTTTATACAATTGTGATAGAATTTTTGGGATTTCTGGTAGCAATACATGCGTTGTTCTGTAATTGATTGCTTACATTGCCGTATTAGGCTGGCAACGCTCCATGAATCATCTGGTCTGGTATAAGCAGAGGCGATCACTTACTCATTAAAAAAAACCTAATCAGTAATGCTTTATTATTTATGATAGATATTCCTATAGTATGATTCCTAAAGCATTCAGCGACTTAGTCGTATAAACGAGTCTTAAGAGAAAATATTTTAAAATGGCGTTACTTATCATTCCCACTCAGCCCAAGGGCAAGCCCTTTATACACAAGCATGCGGCAGTACTGCATGCAAATAATCTCAGAACTAAAACAATGTTGCAAAATCTTAATGTCAATCAAAAAGTGGAATTGTTACTGATAGCCTAGTATTGTTAACATTGTATATATGCTCATTGTACTGCTGTTATTTCAAGTACAAAGTACGAATTACATATTTTTTTCAAGTGAAATCTTCTTAAGCGGTGTTGAGCACTTTTCTTGAGATGGGTATAAAATGTTAAATTCACGTCAGGACACGTGACCTGATCGAAAATTCGTTAGACAGTCGTTGAAATTATGGATGAAGTTGATTTTTCGAGAGATAAACTTTTTAATGTAAAATAATTGTAATAGTTCTGAAGTGTCAAATCGTTTATCTACATATATAAAAGAAAGTCGTGTTACTTACACCATTTATAACTCAAGAACGGCGAGACCATTTTTCTGTTGTTTGATTTTTTAGGTTACTCTTAGTCCCGAATCTTCTTTCCCGACATAGACGTAATGCAACTAGGATTCGAAACATTGCGAATTGGACTGACGAAGAACAAGAAATTGCAGGTAAAAAGCACCGCGTATGGGCTCGATGTTGTGTTTCTGAATCACAAAAGCAAAGCGAGGCAGCCAGTAAACCTCAGAGTTCAACTACTAGATAATTTTCGTCGCACAAGAAGAAATTTATGAAGTACTGATTTGAATCGAGCAGCGTTTCGATACGATTGCAGTACTGATTACCGCTTGCATATGAGCGTTCACATTGGGTCGATGGACGTTGTTTTCAAGTATTTTCCGGAGAAACGCCAGGACTGTGCTGCCTTAGTAGGAAACAACCGAATCACGACATTTTCTAGCAAACACTCAAAAATACAGTGTTTGTTTCCAAATTTCCTCATTTGGGGCAGACATTGCCTAAGAACGACGATTTAATCCGATATTCAGGGTATTAATTTATTTATATTCTTACACACAATGCAGTAGTTGAATAACCTACCTACTATACTTGTTCCTATGTATTATGTATGCTAATTCTAAAATTTTTTTTTAGAATTAGCATACATAATACGTTCTAATTCTAAAAGACTTTGCTTTTGATTTTGTAGATACAAGGACAGATTCACCATCGAATTGGATCATTGCAATCTCTCGAAGATGCACACCATAAATTTTAACATTTCATAGGCACCCTGGAGGAACGACATGAAGAGATCAATGCAGCAATGGTAATAGCAATTCTTCATGATCTGCAGCAACTACTTCATGAACATTTTGCATGTCGAGTTAGATCCGTCTTGCATTCGCCATGACCATTAACAAATCTCAAGGCCAATTTTTGATAGTTTGTGGTCTGAATCTAGAAAATCTATTTCCCATGGTCAATCTATATGAATATATATATAAGAGATTTCCACGTATATAGTCACTCATCACGATATCTCTGGAACCATAAGGTGTTGAGACTTGAAATTTGGTAGGAATTTTCCTTTCGTCGAGTAGAGGTCAGCTAAGAATTTATTTTACGAATTTTACGAAATTCCGACGGCGAGTTTTTTTTTTTTTAACAGAACAACGTCTGTCGGGTCCGCTAGTATAATATAAATTGTCATTTTTGTGTATGATAGCGCATTAATATAGTATTTAACCACATAAATTAAATAATAAATAAATTGTCGGAGACCCAGTGCTCTGTGAACGGCTGGATCACTTGGCGTTGCTTAGAGACGTCGCTACATTGTGTGTCTTCTACCGCATTTATCACGGGAAGTGTTCCGAAGAGCTGTTTAACCTGATTCCTGCCGCCGAATTCCACCTACGCACGACACGCCTCAAGTTAGGATATCATCCCCACCACCTGGATGAGTGGCGGTCCTCCACAGTGCGGTTTTCAAGGAGCTTTCTTCCTCGTACTACAACGCTGTGGAAAGAGCTTCCTTGTGCGGTGTTTCCGGGACGATACGACATGGGTACCATCAAAAAAAGCGCGTACACCTTCCTTAAAGGCCGGCAAAGCTCTTGTGATTCCTCTGGTGTTGCAAGAGAATGTGGGCGGCGGTGATCACTTAACACCAGGTGAACCGTACGCTCGTATGTCCTCCTATTCCATAAAAAATACTAGTATTTTTATACAGCTAAATACAGCAATTAGTGCGAAATTGTTCCCTCACAATTCCAAAATATACAAAAATGCACAACGTTTATGTTCTTGTTTTACTTCTACGGGCACTCGCGGAGTGCAAACCCGATTTTTTTTTAATTAGCTTATTTTTTTCGATTAAGAGATTTTTAAAGAATTTAGATTAAAGATTTTCTATGGTGAATATGATGCGACTTGCTTTTTAGTTCAACGATTATGAATATTTATCATAAACTAAAACAATTTTGTACTTATATTGCATGGCTTAAAATATTTAAGAGGTAGGAATATAAAATATCATGTAAAGAATTTAACTGAACTGCTACTCGCGTTAAAATCCTCCTTTCCAACGCAAATGAATTGCTTTACTAACCGCTTCGAGCAAACACTTTTATTTAAAATTGTAACTTCACTTAAAAACTCATTAAACCAAAATCACCCAGTTTTTCGATTTAACATAACAAAACGTTAATTTGTATTGCGTTAAAGTTTATTTGATTTATCTACTGAGTACTTTGCAAAGAAGGAAATAAAATAATATTCACCAAAATAATTTCCGATTGAAAATTAGGGTTCTTTTTTGATATTTAATTCAAAATAAGGTGAAGAAATAAATATTTCAAATCAAAAATATTACAGTGTATCTGTGATATAAAAAGGTAACTTTACACCGAATTATCACCCCCTCACTCACTTGCACTTCCCGACCTCTGATAACCCGTAAATTATTTTTCCTTACAACTTTGTTATACTCTCGTCCTTTTCCCTTGAGATTTATTCTACTATTCTTTTTCACTTTTTATCATTTTCAAAGGCTTCAGCCTTCGTCTATAAATGCAACTCAAAAGTTGTTTTTGATTTTTTTATAACGGGCTAAGGCTCACGTGATAGACAGTCGTGAGACAACCGCCCATGGACATCCGGAACACCAGAGTCAAGGAATGCGTTGTCGGACGCCATGTCAATATTATAAATAAAACAAATGCTAGCGTACGAACACAATATAATATGTCTATTGATAGAACTATTTACAATCCCTGAAGGTTATCAATGTAATTACATAAAAATGGAATTTAATTCTATACAAAACATTGTAAATGTTAACACACATAAAATAACATCTAATTAATGCCTATATTATCTTAATACTACTCTTAGATATCACAAAACTAGAAGTAGCTAGTAATTACTACTGATTTGATGATCTTGCGTTTAGGATAGCTGATGTAATCAAATGAAAATAATATATTTTCATGATTATAATTTATAGTTAATACGTTACTGAATATGGGTACAGAGGCAACGCAGCAAATGACATTAAATGTTAGTGATGTAAACAATAATGGGCTTTATACACACATGAATATATATATTATGGATCAAAATACAATCGAACTTTACTACGCATACAATTTAAATAAAACACTTTTAAAGGATTCAACCGCATTTAACTGTTTTTTTACATTACATTTTTGCGTAAAAGGTACATTTTATTATTATTTTAGCAAACCCGACGTTTCAAGAGCTTTCCAGATCTCGTTTTCAGGGGGATCCTGACTGAGATCTGAAACGTCCGATGAGGATTCAAAGCTACGATTCCTCTCTGGAACCAGAGTAGTGGCGCCTTAGGCTGGTCCTACATTGGAAGCGGAATTTCCCCCGACCAGACAGTCTGGTCAGGACTGAACGAAACTAACCGGAGCCAGTGCTCGCTCCGGGGAGTCTGACAAGTCTGAACTGGTCTGAAAACAACCAAACAGATTTGTTTTTCGTCTATATCAGACTTACACACTCGACACCTTTCCACGTCAAGATTCCACATAGTACTGACTCTGGAAATGGATTCTGACTGGTTCGTCCGCTCCTGTCTAGCTGCAGTGTAGGAGCGCCGAGTCTAGACTGGTATGGTCTGGCCGGGTCGGGCCGACCGACTCCGCTTCCAATGTAGGACCGGCCTTAGACTAGTCGAAAACGGACCTTGAAAGCAATTGGAATTAATATTTCATCCCTACTCTGTTGTGCGGCTGGCTGTTACGCGACATGCGATAGATGGACGAAAATTGGGGCGATATAATAAGTGTATCACTTAAAAAAATTGTGAAAGTATTTAAATAGTATATCGTATTATATTCGGTAATTCACAACTCTTCATGTTAAAGTCCGTTTTGTATCCCTTTGTTTCATTGAGAAGTGTGGATTCATTAAACAATACATTTTACCAGTAATTGTGTTCAATAGGTACTGAAAACAGACAGATAATATTTCAAGCATCATTAAATTTATATTTCCGTTTGTTTTTTGCTTACAATGCAATATTATAACAGCTTATAATATTGAGACAGCTTCAATGGATCTGTAAATCTGTCAATAATTCAGGCATATCATGTAAATTAAATTATTGCTACTTCATGTTACAAATAATTAATAAATTAAATAAATATATTTTTGGATAATCTCATGTGAAAATTTTCTTCTACATATTCAAGCAAAACATATCATCATAAAATTGGTCGATTCCCAGATGCTTCGTAGCCAAGAATTCTTCTTACGTCCAACCGGTCGCTTACCATCTATGATTATTGTATTGAGAAACAACCAATTAATATTTTAAGTTTCATCGAGTATGAATTCCCAAATTTTTGCCAATCCCAGAATTTGGCGAGTCAACATCTCCTGAGGATCCCTCGTGTAGAGGCGAAACCCGTGTCGAATTGATTAGAAACAAATCTTAGAGGAATTTACACTCAAGACAACTCACAATTCACATTTGAATAATTATGAATTTCTGCAAAATAACTCAATTCAATAAATTTTAATAAATTATTTTAAAAAACTTCCTAAGGAAAATTTTTGTTGTTAATAGCACCAACCTATTTGAAAACACTTTGGTGGTATTTATATTCGGTTGATTTAAACTGTTTGCAAAACTATTTCGTTTAATTATCTCCATGAAAAACATTATATAAAGTAATTAAAAATATGCCTTAGCGTAGTAATATAAACAGCGTTTAAGTTGTTGAAAAAAAAACAGTTTGTTAAGACTTGGATAATATACTGTTTACAAGAACATCTTATCAAAAGCTTGTATTTACAAATACGTTCACAAATTAATTAGTTATTTATTATTTCATATTGCGTGAAGACACCCGTCACCTGGCTTGAGCACTGTTTGTGGGCTTGGCCAGATCTTGGCACTAAAACCAACTGCTCCAAGTCACCCTGGGAACAAATATAATTATTTTACTATAAATGAAGGATAAATTTACTAAAACTTATGCTAAGGAAGCCACAACCTAAGAGTTGAACAAGGCATACAAGAATTATTAACGATACTTCACTCGCACGGTTGGCTCAATGGAAAGAGCGCTCGCACAGAACGCGAGCGACCTGCATCGTTCATAATTTTTGTTTTCAAATTTAATTTTTGTAATTAATCCCAGAAGTACTTTAAAAAATAAAAAATTGTTTAGATTTGAAAGAGCGACATCTCAAGTCAATTTCCTAGTAAGCAAATATTGGGGTTTAGCAGGTTGGGAACTGTAAAGTAAATCGTGTAGAGTGTAGATGAAGCCACAAACTCTCAGTTGAACAAGACATACAAGATTTATCAACGATACGTCAATCGAACGGTTGGCTTAGTGGAAAGAGCGCTTGCACGGAACGCTAGAGGTCGCGGGTTCGAGTCCCGCATCGTTCATAAATTTTATTTTCAAATTTATTTTTTATAAATAATCCCAGAAGTGGGGGTTATCACTTTAAAAAATAACAAATTGTTTAAAAATTATGCTATAATACCTCTGTATTTATACAAAACAAAGTAATGTCTGGTAAGTAAGTTAAATTTCTTGATTTTAATAAGTGAAATTCATAAAAACGAAGCATTATTTACTCGTCCAAGCTATAGTTAAGAGTTAGAAACAAAAAAAAAAGAATCACGCTATAACATAGAAAGGAAGTAAATAATGTTCGAAAGTAATTGTAAACATTCCAGTTGGAAACAGTTTAGTAAATCAAACAAAAGATAACTCTAATTAATCAGAAAAATAACCCAATTACCCAACTATCCACTAAAATGAACTAAAATACGTTCTGAGAAAATATGGATTAAATATAACTATTAGTATTGTAGTAATAGAAATGTTTAATATTACATTTTTACAAATCTCCATTTATTTAAGATTATGGCGAATATATTATGTTGGTTCTGAATATATGCAGCTTATATAATATAAACGATGAGACTGCTAATGAATACATAAATTCCTAACGAGCGAAATATTACTGCTAATGACTAAATTTCTGCTCGCTCATTTGGAAGCAAAACATTTGCTAAAATGATAAAAATGCCTATTCACGCCTGTGGCTTCATTATCAAAATCACTGTTTATTTTGCTGTATTAATGTCACTTAGTGATAATTAATTAGGCTGCATTTATATCCCTTATCTTACATTGGTGACGCAACGTCATAAATCTTCTTTCAAATTATTCCTTGGATTTGTATACTTTAAGTACATTTATTTTTGCGATAAAAGCCTCAGAGAGCGATCACGATTCATCATTTGTTGCGAATGTATCTGTTTATTGAAATCAAACGAATTCTTTTATGTGAATATTTTCAACTCTAGTATTTGTTTGTTTTCTCTCTTTATCGATGAGAATATATATTCTGCACTTGTCAGTTATAAATTTAATTTAACTGTTTAATTTTGATACTGTTAACTTGTATTTACTTTTTGTTATACCTTCATTCATAACTTCCTGTTGCGTTTTTAAGCGGTTCACTTTCTATAACTTTGTGCTTATTGCTAATTTCGTCCGTCCATGCTAAATAAAATAACGACTTATTTAAACACCGGAGTTTTTATCAATAAAGAGAACGGAATACGGATAGGAAGAGTTTAAAACAAATATAAGAAATAGTAAGTGTTGTAATGCTATCGCTTACAATATCGCATATATATATATATATATATATATAATATTAGGGGATAAAGTATGAAATTGCCGATTTGTACCGAAAAAGTCAAATTCGTTTTTTTTAATTTAACATATTTATTTATTTAAAATAATTACTCTTATTTTTATACATTGCTCGCATCTAATAGGAAGATCACTTATGCCCCTGCTGCAGAAGTGTGGTGATCTAGATTCGATAAACCGTGTGAAATTGAAAGTTGAAAATCGAATGTTGCACATTTTTTAAAAGAAGAACTACGTAGGTACCATGTGAAAAACTGTTTCACGCCAAAATCTCAAACCATGAAGGTTCTATGTCAATTCGAAGTACCTATTACATTCATACCTTAACCCCTATTATTTTGTTACATTTTTGACTTGAAAATGTCCATTTATATCTTGCAAATATATATTCAAAAACTTTTTTTGTCAGCATATTAGAGTAAAACATTATTGATAATTTAAACATTAATAATAAACCACCAATACACATGGTTAAGTCAAAATAATATAACCCAAACAAACATACTTGTGATTGATGTTTTAGGATTGTACATTTATTCCAAAGATTGAAACATCTAAATTCCTTAAAAGCAATACAATTTTATGAGCACATACAAACGTAACAAGTGTTCAATAAAGGGTATGAGAAGGGACTTAGGCAAATGTTTACGATGTCCCGATATATTAAATCAATTGTCCACTTACAGAGAAGAGATATCCAATAATGAGATCGGCGTCCCTCGGAGTATCGAGCGCGTCCTTCTCGAGAATATCTGTTCGCAGCCAGCGGCAGTCGACGTATATTCGAACTGTGTTGTCGTCATGTACACTGCGGATATGACTTCAATATAAATTAAACATGCAAAAATAAAACAATTTCAAAATGCACTTCCCTTTAAGATTTTAATAAAAATACTTATTCAAATTTCAAACGTAGTAACGCTGCAGATTACTGCATATAGATATTATTAATTTTCGCAACACTAGGGGTCAACTATAGCGTTTCCGGTCTTTAAGGAGAATGTATACTCTAATCCTAACTCGTATGCAACTGATAATTCCACAAACTGTCTGTGCGATGCAATAAATTTCTTGCAAAACGCTCGCTTGTAGAATGTCAGACGTCAAAGTGATGCGGGTCGAATAAAAGTGGCCAAATAAAACTAGACAGTTATGAATTCTAAAAACGAAAACACATTAGTACGTGGTGGGCTTTGCGTATCCGACGTTGTAAATTATAACGAAGGCGCCTTAGATTAAGGATTGATCTCTGCTGAGCTCCAACTACAAAACGCACTACCTAAGAACAAAACAGCCTTTTTATTACGGCAACTATTAGGTGCTTGTGTGCCTGGCATCTTAACATTAAACTTAACTTAATTAAACTTAAAAATTTGGTAACATATGCTTCGTGTTATTTTACGTTGAAATTAATAAAATATAAAATACTTACTGATGATTTTATGTTAGTGTCCTTGTAATTTTGTTGTAGTATTATTTTTACAAAGTTGTACTACGCAACCAGGCATTTTAGTTTCAATTATTATTAGCAATAGTTTAACAGCACATGTGGCACGTCAAAGTTACAAATTGCTCGAGAATGGCTCGAGAACGCCCACTTAGGCGTAGTATTCGTTGCCGCACTTTGCGACTTCGTCCGTGGTATCTAATGGAGCGAAGCGGAAGACTAATTCTTAATCTAAGGTACACGTTATAGATTCATTTATAAACAATCTCTAGAACCTTCATGTCCTTTATTCTTACAATCTCGGTATAAACCCAAAAGATAGACTAGTTATGTTTTCAAACTTTTATCATCGCGGAACTTTAACATAAGCAATTATTATGGCGGGTATTCACCGCCGATATTTCGATCCAATTGCATGAATCGCGGTCGCGACGGAATTTCGGAGGCGGCGAGAAACTCTGGACAGATTGAAACTAATACTACATCTGTCCACAAGGCGTCTAATTCGTTTTCGGCATCAAATTAATAAAATAAATATCGTGACTATCCGTCATAGTAATAATTATATAATAATATTTTTATAATATTGACACAGCTTTACACAAGTTATCTAGCCAAAACTAGGCATAGCCTGTAAGGTACGACTTTACCAGTGGGAGGCTCCTTTGCACAGGATGCTGGCTAGATTATGGGTACCACAACGGCGCCTATTTCTGACGTGAAGCAGTAATTTGTAAACATTACTGTGTTTCGGTATGAAGGGCGCCGTAGCTAGTGAATTTACTGGGCAAATGAGACTTGACATCTTATGTCTCAAGGTGACGAGCGCAATTGTGGTGCCGTTTAGAATTGTTGAGATTTTCACGAATCCTGAGCGGCACTGGACTGTAATGGGCAGGGCGTATAAATTACCATCAGTTGAACGTCCTACTCGTTTCGTCCATTATTTTCATAAAAAAAAAACTATGGGTACAAGACAATGATATAAATAATAGAATAAACCTACTAAAACATAAATAAATACATAAATAATACTATCAATTAATTATTTATTTCAATCTAAAAGAGGAATGTACATTAACTCTCTGTTTAATCTAGAGAAAACATATCACCCCTTTAAACTTGAACGATGCCGAATTTCAGATTCATTGTGCGGACAATGTATAAAACGAGTTTCGAAGTTTTTCACATATTGATACACGAAAGAGGAAGCAATATTCTCAATAGTTAATATCAGCCAAAACCCACATCCTGCTACAAATACCCCAGGGCATTCTGAATGCAATATCGACTTCGATCTAGAGCATGTTTGCCTTCAAATATTTAACCGAAACTATTTTGAATATTTAACTTGCATTGTGGGATTTCTTTTACAAAACGTAAAGTAGTTCGATATTTAGGTTACTGTTGTTTATATTTTAAGTTCACTACTGAAGCGGTATGCAAAAGGAGGTCACAGAAAAATTTGTTGGTGGATGAGAATTTTTTTTATAATTGAGCAACATTTTAGCAAACAAAATGACCGTATTTATGCTCAAAGCTTAGCGGCTTCTCAGTAAGTCGACAGAATGCACCAAACCAAAAAAGGTTTGGTGGGGTAGTAGCTATGAAGGAGTGATTGAGCCTGCTTTTGTGAAAAAGATATAAAAACATCGGCAGAAGTGTATGAAGATAATAAATTCTTGAGAAGGTAACGAAGCCCCTTAACAACACCATGCTCAGTAACCAAGAATGGTCATTCCAGCAAGAGTCGGCGCCTTGTCATTAAGCTCGGTATACGCAGTTTTGGACTTCATCAGAGCTGAAGACTGGCCGTCGTCTAATCCCGACCTTAACCCGCTGAATTATGATTTTTGGTGAAGAATTTTCCCATAAAAAAAGAGTGCGTGCTTCTATTGTTAACTGGCCTCAAAGTATAAAGGACTGTATTGCAGCTAATGGAGACCACTTCGAATAAGCTTTTTATACTTTAAATTGTTTTATATTTATGTATTAAATAAAACGCGTAATATAAAAGTTATTTGCAATAGAATTTTTCTTTCTTGTCAGTTTTAGTATTTATGGCAATAGTAGTATATAAGTTACTCAACTTTTTTTGGGTCCCGATATCCACAATAGGCCTTCACCAATGATAATACAAATACCTGAAATTATATTCAACGTATACCTTATAGCAACATGATGCCATCGGAAGTCGTACAATGGTACAGCAAGGTAGATGGATCTTGAGGAACCCCCACCGGCATGAACCAATCTGGCTGCACCTCGACCGGCCAGCTCCAGTGATAGGAAGGATCCCGATCGACGACGGGATCGCAGCGAGATTAGGGTTCCTTGACCGTAGCCACCGCTCTACAAAGTGATTTAAGTGACATATCAGAATGAAAAATACAATAAATGAAATCAGATATAAATCAGGAAAAAAGATATGAATTTTAATTGTAATATACTTTACTATATTCGCGAGAAAGGTCGAGCTTTAATGTAAAGAAGAGAAAATGAATTTATTGCTATTCTATTCAACAATTATTTACAGCTTAATCATTTTATCAATTATAATAACAATATTTTGATAGTGGTGCAAGATTGATCATTTTGTATAATAGGGGTTAAAGTATGAAATTGCCGTTTTATAGGTACTACGAATTGACATAGAACCTTCGTGGCTTTAGATTTTTGAGTGAAACTTATTCACACGGTACCTATGTAGTTCTTATTTTAAAAAATGTGCAACATTCGAATATTGACTTTCAGTTGTTTTTTTATTCAGCTGAGACAAGAAAGATGGATGCTTCGAAAATTCTATTGATTTTTGAATAAGAGCTCCGACGCGGAACTTACGCGGCACCAACAGTTCACAATATCAATATTGCGTTTGGAGAGGGGATCCTAATGAATGCACCGATTTTGTGCTGGAAAATTTGAGTTGAAAACCGAACCACATGGAAGACCGCCCACACAAGTGAATAAAAATGAATTGAAAAAGATGGTGGAAGCCGATCTGAGCCAAACTACCCATGATTAGCGGCATGGTTTAACGTTACCTTATCAACAATATAGAATCATTTGCGTCAAATCAATAACAAATTATGAAAAATGGGTGCCTCATGATTTGACAGATCTGCAGAAAGAAACACGTGTTGAAACTTGTCTTGCCTTGTTGAATCGATACAGAAATGAAGGAATATTGGATCGAATTGTGACGTTACGTTATCCGTAAAAAACGTGGATTCTTTATGATAACCGAAAGCGAAAAATACAATGGCTGACCATAGGTCAAACGCCGCAAAAGCAAAGTTTACTAATAAAAAAGTAATGGAAATGGTTTGTTGGTCTCAGCATGGTGTTATTCACTATAGCTTTCTCCGATCTGGTCTAGCGATAATGGCAGAGATCTACTATGCCGAATTCTGAACTATGATAGCAAAATTAGCAGTGACTCATGAATATTGATCACCATTATTACTCCATGATAACGCGAGACCTCATATAGCCTTAGAACTGCTTCGTCCGTCAACCTCCGTATTCGACAGACCTTGCTCCAACAGACTACCATTTATTTCGTGATTTGGACAATTTCATAAGTCGTCATAAAAAGTTTTCTTCTCAGGATGCAGTACAAATG
Source organism: Leptidea sinapis (assembly GCF_905404315.1). Taxonomy (NCBI): domain Eukaryota; kingdom Metazoa; phylum Arthropoda; class Insecta; order Lepidoptera; family Pieridae; genus Leptidea; species Leptidea sinapis. The sequence goes on from NC_066298.1 coordinate 9,087,348, forward strand.
CTTTCACACAGTTTGTCGAATCTAGATCACCACAGTTCTATTGCAAACCTAAATAACCTTCCTATTAGATGGCAGCAATGTATATTTAATAATGGCAATTAATTTGGTTAAATGAATTTGTTTAATCAAAAACAGACGAATTATAATTTTTCAGTACAAATCGACAATTTCATACTTTAGCCCCAATATTAATATTATTATAATAATATTTTTACTAAAAACAATTGAAAATTATGGCACTTCATACCTTATTAGCTATTTTGTAAAACCAAACGAAATTATGAATATAGGTAGTATGATATGATCTGTCCCATAGTCTAGCATAATTAGCCTGAAATTGGCCATAAACAATAGATAAGCATATGGCTCGATGTATGACAGATTAACATTTCTATAAATATATATATATATTGTAGTATTTTGCTTCGACTGTAACCAGGTACAATGTAACTTCTACTGTGTGATTGCTAATATAATCAAAATCAGACTCGATTGTTAGGATGTCTAATCACTTAGATGTATTGTTGAGTTAGTGCCGGACTAACCAGGCCCTGCGTAAAACGGGGCCCTAACTAAACTGAATTCTTAAGCATAAATTGCAGCTGGTACCTACTTTAGGTCAAAAATTAATTTTAGTGTATCCGCAGGGCAGTCAGTTCAACTCTTTACAGCAAAGTCCTGGTCATTAATACTAAAACTGTATTGACACTTTCGTAGTTTCTTTAAGTTAATATTAGTTGTAAACTATATTTAATCCTAAATCTGTATTTTAAAATTTTGTAAATCTTTATTTCCAAACCCATAGTAAGGAAAATGCTTATCTGTCACATTTTTAAATAAATTTACATACCAACTGTATCACAAGGTAAAACAATTAATACGTCAATCCATCGATTGGTTGAAAAAGAGATCAGCTAAACTATTCCATACATAGTATCGTATGAAATTTCAAATCAAAGATTATAATAAATCTCCGATCACCATTTTTTCATTGCTTTCGAATAAGTAAATCGGTTGAAAGTTGCACCTCTGAGATACAATCAACTCAATAGCATCCATCTTAATATTAACACAAGTTAAATACGCTCTTAAATATAAAAATATATAAATTATATGATAAAATGTTCTAAATAGAGATTTTCATTTTCTTTATTATAACACTAGAAAAAGGCATTGCTTGTAACTATTTCTAGTAGGGTTCATGAGATGCATTATATCTTTAAGGGTAAATGTATACATTTTTATAATAAAATCCCAGCCACTGTTCAGACATTATCAATAAATAAATTTAAATGTTTTATTAAAAAATGGCTATGTCGTAAATTCTACTACACAGCTGAATATCCAAGTGATTGGACAGCCTGGGTCTGGATTTTTTATAGCAATAGCAATGACAGTACAATATTGTAAATTTTATTAAAAATAGCACAAAAAAATGCTGGGAGAGTTTCTAGCGCCACTTCTTCTCTCTCAGAGCGCCATTTGTTTCTGAAGCGAAGAATAGAAATGACATTTAAAATAATTCTAAAGGAAACAATTTTGAGAAAATAAATGCCTTTTTATGATTACGTAGCAGACTATTTGGTCAGTAGAGTCACGCCAATACAGCCTTCCAATAAACTTATAATTATTTAATCAGCATCTATATCTGCAATAAAGACTTTTCAAAAGAGAAATGAACGATTGGATTCAGCTGCAGATAATTGATTAAACCTCAACTGGGGCCTCGATGAAACCATAATTAATTGAATATCACTTGTTGAATAAATAATATTTTATGACAAGCTTAACTTTAAATGCCTTAACGAATAATTCAATTTTAATTTATGTTATTTTATTAGTAAAATAAATAAATTAATGGTTTTGTAAAAGCTAAAATGAAATACAAGAAAATCAAATATATGTTTTTCCTATTTGTGCCAGTTGTCCGCATCAATAACATATCTCGCAATGCAATGCAATTAGGAATTCAAATTCAAATTCAAATATTTTTATTCAAAATAAGATGTGAAATCACTTATTGAAAGTCAAAAAAACTACTACCCATTCCAAAGTGAATGCCTCGGGCCTGAGAAGAAAGGGCGCAAGAAACTCAGCGGGCTTTTTTTTGTCATCAAAAATATGTTTTACAATTAAAGTAACATTTACAAAGTAACATTGTACAATTAAACTTATTATTTAAGGGCGGTCGCTCCATTCCCAATCAGTGGTATCATTAAGAAAGTCATTTATGTTATAGTAACCTTTACCACACAAACGTTTTTTAACAATTCTTTTGAATAACGTAACACCTTTGTTTTGAACATTTTCTGGGATCTTGTTGTAAAAGCATATACATCGCCCCACAAAAGACTTACTAACTCGACTAAGCCGTAGTAGGCATCATCAGTTTATGTCTGTTCCTGGTGTTAACATTATGGTTATGACAGTTTCTGGCAAATTCACTTATGTGCCTATGAACATACATTACATTATCAAGAATATATTGAGAAGCAACAGTCAAGATGTTAATTTCTTTGAATTTTGCTCTCAAATTTGAAGAGCGAGGCTTCCCACCAATTCGTATCGCCAAGTCCAGAGTGGCGTGCCCTGTCCGTCGCCAATTTTTTTTGCGAAAGCTGCATGTTAAACGTTCGAAATGTGTGTGGTCGTACCAAGTCACTGCAGCTGCTCTCGAATAAAGTCAAAGTAAAAAATATTTTACTAACATTGAATCAAAAGATTGCTCGTCAACATCAATCACGAAAAATACCATCTCTGCATTCCAACCCGCTATTTAGTACGTCATCGCTGAACTTGTAAAGCCACCACATTTATTAAAATTCTTTTGATTTTTTTGCATTATTTATAAAAATTAATATTACTTATATTTAATCCTGGCGTGTTGTTGACTTAAAATTACAACTCACCCGAACAAAATAAAAAAAGTCAAACAACACAATTTTAAACAATAATAATATACAAATGTCCTAACGAAACAATTATGCTATTCCTAGGACCTCTAAAAGAGGATAAGAAAAAGAAGAGGTTCTTATAAAAAAATTGAATTAGCTACTTTTGCGGAAATTCACAATTCCAGATCTTAGTGGAATAACACCCAAGAAAACTCATAAAATTTCGATAGTTTCTCATATAAAATTAGACTAACAACCCGTCTGTCTGTAGCATGTCAAAATTTCCTGATATAATCGTATAAATAATACAATAATAATTATAACCCATAAACGCAAAATTTCTCGATTCCAACCCTTCACATGTATAATTCGAAAACTTTTCATTGAACATTGCCAAAGAAAAGTTTTAATTTTCGTAAAGTTACTGAATAAAACATACCTCGGGCCGCAACCTCAATGAGAGAAACAGTGTGAACTCGGTCGGGAAAGTATTCTCAGCGGGAAAAAGTTCAGAAGACGCGATCCAAATGTATGAGTTCGGTCGCAAACTAAAGGCGTGAGGTCGATCCGAAACTCGGCCCCAATGCGCTTGTGCTGGGTGAAAATTACGTCTTGCATCTGGTGCGAGAGGGTTTATTGTACCTGCCGACAAACTTAATATTAGATAATATAATAAGAGTGGCGAAATATTATACACTTTCATAAAAATTGTTTCTTGTCGCTTCCATGCGGCACTGCTACGATTTACGCTTTAATTGCCGCCGATTTTATGAGATGTACGTTAGAACTTATTGCATAATATAATAAGCATTATTCCATTTATTCTAAATCCTTTACCAATACACTATCTACAGATAGAGATAAATTACTACCTTCTACAGTCAGTAATTAGTTGTCAATAATCTGAAGCTGCCTCAATATACCCGATAAGTCATTCTTATCGCCTTACATCGGGACGCGTGAATTGCCATTTCCATCCAAACTTTTTATCGCTGGTAAGCTATACGTCGTCCCATTGACAGACAGCGTGCACGGATAAGGTGAGTAACCGTCGATTAATTTATTGGTACAGAAAAATCAACGATAGTTACGATTTTTATCTCAAGTAAGAGATAGACTGAATATTGGGAACGGCCGTTAGGTGGCTTAGATTTGACGTTTTAAATGTCACAACTACAGATACACTTTCGGGCCATTTCAATAACCTATCTACCCTTAGTTTAACTTACGGATATATTGCTGTCACCGTTTAATGACAAGATCTTATGTATCCATAGTTATGTCCAATATAGTTATAGTCCAATGCTTAATGTCGATAGGTTATTGAAATGTAAGTACGCGTAAAAGGATAAATTTGTCTACCTCTAGTAAGATAAACTAAAGATAAATAGGTTATTGAAAACGGCCGTTAAATGATTTATATGTCTAGATAGAGTCGCATGCTGTTAGACAACCAATAAAAACGGGCGAGGAAATTAATTTAATGTGCGTGACAAGCTACGACTTACACTCGCGATTCTCTTGATATCTAGATTGTTAGTGTGAGTGATTTGCTCAAAATAAAGATTGGTCTAAACTATATACCTAGAAGAATAATCAATGATCTAAGACGATAAATGAGCTTTTGAATTGATGTGTTTCTCAGTGAATTAAATATGTAATTTTAAATTATTGTAAAATTTGAAATAAGTAATGGGTTAAGATCTGAAATTTACCAATCTTTTATTAAAACTGCCCTGTTTTTTTTGTTATAAGAAAATATACTTTAATATTAGTAAATTTTGTTTCTCCAGTACCTAATAAAATAAGAAAAGTTTCAGCTCTTTTCGTATTTCCTGACATTTACTTTTGATGCTCAATATAGAGTTAAAGAATATGAACAACTATTATATATTATTATTGGTACGTCATTTTCTATTTCATTGGATTATTTTATATAATGGGTGTCCTTAAATAAAGTAAATTCACCTTTACTTTTTAACGGTCAACTGCCCATGCTATCCTGTTACACCAAAAAAAATCTTAGGAGAAAATGGGCTGCGTCGATCACAAACCTTTAGATGACCCGTATGCTCGTTTGTCCTCTCCTACCATAAAAAAAACATAAGTAGATAGCTGGCCTTTATGGTAGTACACCTGTTTTGAATGAAGCCATTTTTAATTCACTTAGAAACATTGAGCAAAAAAATTTATGTTCTTAACTTATTCCAACAATTTGGGTGTGCGTAGCAAATCGCAGTGTGGTGAAAACATACAGTTGATGAAGACGATATTAAAGTTAAGCTTAGACTTTGCTCAGACTTTACTTACGTAAAACTTAGCTGAGTGTGATAAAACGCGAACTTGTCTTTTGCATTGGGCTGTTTCAGCTTTAACTCAGTATAATTTGAGCTGTCAAATTAGAGCAACGTAGAGCAGCTCGAATTGTCGGGGACTCAGTGCTCTGTGAACGGCTGGATCTCTTGGCGTTGCGTAGAGACGTCGCTTCATTGTGTGTCTTCTACCGCATTTATCACGGGGAGTGTTCCGAAGAGCTGTTTAACCTGATTCCTGCCGCCGAATTCCACCTTCGTACGACACGTTACAAGTTAGGATTTCATCCCCACCATCTGGATGTGTGGCGGTCCTCTACAGTGCGGTTTTCAAGGAGCTTTCTCCCTCGTACTACAAAGCTATGGAATGAGCTTCCTTGTGCGGTGTTTCCGGGACAATACGACATGGGTACCTTCAAAAAAAGCGCGTACACCTTCCTTAAAACGAAAAAAAACGTTTTACGTAGATAAAGCGTAGCAATGTTTAAGTACGCTCTAATGATCTCAGCCTAAGAGAGCCGTTTGCACAGTATTCAATCCATCCATTGGAATCACATAATAGTTGTATGTTATCGTTTAATATAGGTGAACGCATTTTATTAGTCATGGGATACTCATCCCAACTTACCTGTCCGGAAGTTGTGGTATAGTATACGGGTATGCGACCCCGGCTCCCCTAGCTATTACTGTCCTAATCCTTGCCCTCCTGGGCGGTAATATTCTACATTTCCTATTTCCCACTTTAACTTACCAATCTTCCTTTCACACCACCTATCTTTCCCTTTCCCTATTCCTACCCTCTCCGCCAATCCAACGTCTGCCGCGTGGATGGATGCATGGTTAGGGGCAAGCCTAGTCGTTAGCGTACCACACTGCCCTGGGACCGGGCGACTCATAATCAGGCTAGCCTTACCCTGGCATGCGGGGCTCTGCTGGGGTGGACAAACCTTTCCCTTGCTATTCGTGGGAACGCAATGGAGACTAATAAAAATAGGTTATTTCACCAAAATGGCGGCGATGTGGTTCGCCACCCATCACGTCTCGTTTCTCGCGGGGGCGAAAAGCGGCCCATGGAGAGCCGCTTTGCTACGTTGAATGTAAGAGGAGGAGTGGATGATAAGGTAGATGAAGTATTTCAGATGATGGATGAACGATCCATAGATATTCTGTGCGTGAATGAAACGAAGAGGAAAGGATGTGATACCACGGTTCATGGTCCCTACACGGCATACTGGTCCGGAGTCCCCCAAACCAGCCGAGGCTGTCAGGGAGTTGGTGTGATTCTTTCCGCTCGAATAGTAGAATGTGTGATAGAGCATGAATGTGTTAGCCCAAGACTCCTCTGGATTAGGTTAAAAGTCGGACTCACTCGCTTGTTTATCCTTGGGGTCTATGCACCGACGGATCTGTGCGGAGGTGGGTCATTAAAAGCCAAAAAAGAGAGAGAGGAATTTTGGGACAGTATGAGAGAGGTCTTGAACGAGAGAAAATGAACGGATCGTGATGTTAGGGGATTTTAATGGGTGGGTTGGAGTAAAGCGTGATGGGTATGAAGGAGTTCTAGGTACGTTTGGGGACGAGAGAGTGAATGAAAATGGGAAAAGCCTGCTTGAAGTATGTTGGAATGGAATCTTTGCGTGGCCAACACAATGTTTAACCACAAAAAGATCCATTTGTATACAAGAGATGAGGGTGAGTCTAGAAGTATGATTGATTTTGTAATTGTAGATGAAAGACTGAGAAAGAAAGTACTAGATGCTCGGGCATACCGCGGTGTAGGCCTCGATACAGACCACTTCCTGGTCATAGCCCGAATGCGCGGCCTTTTTAAACGTTGCCGGCACCGATGAGCTGAGCCTACGAGTGTTTTGGACAGAGTAATAGTGGAAAATCTACAAGAAAAAGAAAGGAAAGACGAGTATGTAGAGAAACTGAAAGAAAGTTTTAAAGGCATAGAAGAGATAGGTGTGATTGAAGATTTGTGGGAGACATTTAAGAAAGGGGTCGTGAATGTTGCTGTTGAGGTATGCGGGGTAGCTAAAAGAAGGAAAGGAAGAAAGAACTATAATTTGTGGATGGATAAAGAGGTACAAATGGCGGTTCAAGAAAAGAAGAAAGCTTGGTTGGATTGGTTAGCAACAAAAGCTAACCAAAAAGTACAAAAGGCAACGGATGACGAGATAAAGGAAGCAAGAACGAAGTATAAAAGATTGAAATCAGCAGCGAAAGCAGTTGTGTATAGAAAGAAAGAAGAACGAAAGGATGATTTTGATAGGAGGCTCACTGAAGATTTCCAGTCAAACATTAAGTTCTTCTGGAAATCCATCAAAACAGCCAGAGGAAAAACGTCTACCTCGGAGCTCAGTATAATCAGGAGTCAAGATGGGAACATTATAAGAGGAGAAGAATGTGTGCTAAAGAGATGGAAAGAGTATTTTGAAAGTTTGTTTGAAAGAGAGGAAGTGCATGAACAACATCCGGCAGCTTCTATTGAAACTAATATAAATGTTGATGATAGTGAGATAAGCATGGATGAAATAGTGAAAGTATTGAAAAGTTTGAGATTAGGTAAAGCTGCAGGGTATGACAGGATTACCGTCGAGATGCTGAGGGCTGGTCAGGGCATAGTGGCTAGCCAGCTGTACCGCCTCTTCAATTTGTGCTGGCGAAATGGGCAAGCACCAGGAGACTGGTGCAAAGCTGTAATCGTGCCATTGTATAAGGGAAATGGGTCACGACAAGACTGCAGAAATTACCGCGGTATAAGCCTTCTCAGCGTCGTCGGTAAATTGTTTGCAAAAGTGTTGATTGAAAGAGTTGTGAATGAAACAGACGAAAAAGTATGCGGTGCATAGCCAAAAAGTTTTGGCTAAAAACAAAAAGGTCTATTGCGCGTTCGTGGATCTAGAAAAGGCCTATGATAGAGTGGCGAGGAATGAATTGTGGTCAGCATTGTCCACGAGCGGTGTGAGCAGTGTCCTCATACGAGCATTGCAATCTCTTTATAGACATTCTAGTGCTTGTGTAAGGATAAACGGGGCATACACTGAATGGTTTAATATCGAAAAAGGTGTTAGACAGGGATGTGTAGCGTCACCGTGGCTGTTTAATCTGTTCATGAACAATTGCTTGATAGGTTTAAAAGAGAATGACAGTGGTTTGAGAATGAATGAGTTACTCGTCAAATGTTTTCTCTATGCTGATGACCAAGTATTACTTGCATCTTCAGCCGAGGAGTTGCAAGAGATGGTAACTGCTATGAATGGAGCTTTTGGTATAATGGGAATGAAGATGAATGTAAAGAAGACGAAAGTGATGGGGCTTGAAAGAGATGAGGTAGTGACAGACTGCAATATCGTGATTGGAGAAGAAAAAATTGAACAGGTGAATGAGTTTGTGTATCTGGGTTCTAAATTTACAAGAGATGGAAAGTATGAGACTGATATTGAAAGAAGAGTGAATGCAGAAAACATGGTGAATGGAGCTTTGCACTCCTTTATGAACAGTCAGAAGGTGTCTAATAAGGCTCGCTTGGCTGTGCATGAGGGGGTGTTGGTTCCAACACTCATGTACGGAAGTGAAAGTTGGGTATGGCAGACGAAACATGAAAGCAGAATCAATGCAGTTGAGATGAGAGCGTTGAGAAGTATGATAGGAGTTAAACTGAGTGACAGGATAAAAAATAGTGAGATAAGAAAACGTTGTGGTCTGAAAGAAGATGTTGTGACAAAAATTGAGAAAGGTATGCTGAGATGGTTTGGACATGTCGAGAGAATGAATGAAGAACGATTGACGAAGAAAGTGTATAAGGCCAGTGTGAATGAAAGTGTTGGAAGGGGTAGACCTAGGCGGACGTTTCAAGATCAAATCAGGGACGTCTTGAAAAAAGGCCAGGTCAAGAGTACCCTAAACCGGAGAGCATGTATGAAAGGAATAATGAAAGTGGACGAAGCGAAAGAAGTATGTAAGGATCGTAGCAAGTGGAAAGAAGTGGTCTCTGCCTACCCCTACGGGAAAGAGGCGTGATTTTATGTATGTATGTATGTACGCATTTTATTAAGAATTACGTGACCTCAAAAAGGCCTTAATCATAAATAAAAACTTCTAGAAAACATGTAGTCTTTGATATACATCATAAAATTAAACAAAACTTTCTTAATATTTCTAATTCTAAGAAATTTATTAACTCTTTTATTATTTGTTTGATTCAGTTTCTTATTAACATTAAAAAATAGCCACGAACTTAATAATAAATATACAAGCTGAAGCATTAGTTAGGTCTGTAAATAAAACGATTAAAATAAACGATTAAACCTGTTCCACATCTCACTAATATTTCGGAGTGATATAGATAGATATCCACTCAATGTTGGCTCGTCAAAGTTGATTAAAATGAAGTTTTTTGTTTTTAAATTGAAAAAGGCTTTTCAAAACTGCGATTGAAATCAAAACCTATTGGGTAGACGGATTTTATCCCGTGAACGATTTTTTTATTAATAAAGATTTAAATGCGAAAATATTCATATTTATTTTACGTATGGTTATTCAAGTAAGTGGAAAAGAGTATTTAAAGCACAGCATATAGATTTCAAAAGCATTATAATTCAGGAAAATAAGATTTTATTTTTAATTTCGCCTACACTTCAGTTTTTTACGAAGGTATAACTATAGCGAAAGATTTTACACCCGCGATTCGCTTGTGTAAGATTAATTTTCATGGCCGTTTAGTTCTAAATTACGTGGGTCGATCGTCATGGCGATCTGACAGCTGAAAATTAAAATGATACCAATTAAAAAAAAACATTAAATCGTTTTTTGAATTTGGTGGGTATGATTATTTATTAGTATTATTATTATTAGTAGTACATACACAAAATCATAGCTTACAATATCAGAAATTTGTTCCCTCATAAAAAAATTGTAATCATAAAAATACATTAAATATCACATACCTTCACAATCAAATGAGTTACATGATCTCCATTCTTCACCATAACCCTCGCAGTTAGATTTGGAACAATATCGTCTTCTTGTTTGCCGTCCATTGCCGCATGTTGTACTGCAAGCTCCCCATTCACCCCAACCTGCCCAGCCTTGAAAAAATTAAGAGATTTAATTTATATTACAATTCAAGCAAAACAAGTATGGGTTCGATACACCTACCAGATACACCTAAATAAAATTATTAGAGTAAAAGAATACAATGAATGAATATAATTGCTTGTTTGATTTCTTAAACTCATACCGTTATCCAACACTTATCCTTCCCCTATTTTTCCCAGAGATAAGAACAAAAATAGGTTTTGTCTGTTTGAGGTATATAAAGAGTCAAATGTAAACAAAATACTTAACATTACACATAGGCACGTAGACAACTTACGTAGGTAATTCTTTCTACTCTTATCGTACGAGTTGTATGTTGCTTTGGCCTTGTGTTATTGGTCATCGGCCATAAGGAAGTACAAAGAGATCGTAGTATGCGTAAACTAATTATTATCAATGTATTATAAACCTACAACAGCTGCGAACTATATATAATAAGCTGGCAATTAAAGTGGCTATTTCTTCTAAGGGTGTTGACTAGGTGAACTTTTTGTACCATCTTGTTTTGTGTCCTCTTTATTCTGTTACCACGATATGAAATCACCGGGTGGTTGCACTGACACACTTCGGAATCACCGCGTGATCACGACCACTTGCTAAGGATTCTCCGCGTGTCTTCACCGACTTGCTTGGGAATTACCTCGTGAACGCGAAGACTTGCTATGGAATCTCCGAGTGACTTCACCGACTCACTTCGGAATCACCGCGTGATCACGACCACTTGCTAAGGATTCTCCGCGTGTCTTCACCGACTCACTTGGGAATCACCGCGTGAACGCGACGACTTGCTACGGAATCTCCGAGTGACTTCACCGACTCACTTCGGAATCAACGCGTGAACACGACGACTTGCTACAGAATCTCCGATTTACTGCACCGACTCGCTTTGGAATCGTTGCGTGACAGCGAGCGCTCGCTATAGAATTTGTATTAGCACCTGACATATCATAGCACATTCGCCGCAACCTTCCAGTGAGTGTCCAGATGTGGTTGGCGAACCCGTAGAATAATCTTTTGCTCTTTAAAAATAAACCATTGCCAATGAATACAGCCTTAAGCTTCTGTATCGAGTAGATTTTCAAACTTGGTAGCTTGCCATATTTTCCGATAGACTTACTTTGAAATAAAGTTTATGGTTCAAATCGAACTCTAAGATTTACGTGCAGCTGATACTCAATATCTTGAAATATTTTACCAATTTTATTGGAGTAGTTTTCAACTTACTGGAAAGTCTTGCGATGAACTAAACTTTCACAAGAAATATACTCTAATGAGCTGATATTACGTTTTTAATAAGAATATTTTATATTTGCTCTTCAATAATTTGGAATAAGAAAAAATAGGTTTCCACCGTAAACGACTATTTTAATGTATATTTCAAGTAGAATTTGATAAACTGAAGCAATTTCATTAATTATACTTATTCTTTATTATAAATACCCGAAATGGGAATGAAATAAATGTCAGCAAATTAAAATACCCGTCGCCTCGTGAAATAGATAGATTTATGTAAATATGTAGATTTTAGAATACTCCATTTTAAATGTTACTACTGTATTACTAATCTGTATCATTAGACTTGAAAGTCTTATAAATTATAAAATAAGATTTATTTTTATTTTTCTATTATCTCTATAATTTGAATTATTATTATGCTAAAGCAATATTTTATTTCATCACTGAATTTATTATCGGTTACATAAATTCCTTCAATTCGGAATTTCTAAAATATTTTTATAAGAAATTGTAAACTTTTTTTTGCTTTATTCATTTTATATTTTGAGAATTAAGACTATCTCTAGTGGATCAATTGATTTATGTTATGGTAGGAAGGTGAGAAGGGTCGTCGGCATGAGAGGTAAATACTGTGACGTCAAAACCAGTAACATGTTCTGTCATATGGTATAATTCTATTAAATTTATTTAATTAAAAAGACCACAAAACAGAATGTTCTCAGAGTTTATTGCGAAATTTCTTCTCTCTCAGTGCACCATTAGTTTCCAAACCGGTGGTAGTGTTCGAACTGACATCAAAAAGAATTCTAAAGGAGATTGAGAAAATAGATGTTTTTATGTATTAAATGCATCATTAAAACTTTTAACAGACGATCGATTAATGAGACATTTTCTTCTAAATTTTCCTTACGCTTTGATAAAAAAACGGCTTTTCTTTTCAAGTTTAGTCATTGTGAATGCCGGTTTCATCTAGCAAAGTGACGTGTAAAAATATCTAAATTTTTTTTTACTGAAATAAGCATAATTTATCAATAAACTTACCAACTGCACTCCATATAGCAATATCGACACCTAAGCTCCAAGGCACAGAAGCAGACGTAGCTTCCAACCACGGTCCATCTGGAGGTGTCGTCTCCAGATCAACTGCTGGATCACTTACTCGTGCAAACACCACCAACTCCTTCTGTGTCGCTGTACTCCAGTTGAAACATGGTGATATTTGCGGACTGATCTTGAGGTTCACTTGCCTACAAAATTATTTAATATTTAAAGTAAGGGTACAATTTAATGTTACATTTTAATGGATTTCAGCCCGTAAGGATGCTTCATGATGGAAAAGGGGCTTCATGATTAAATAATTAGGAAGGTATAACGAAGTTGTATGTTACTCTTATATCAACTATGGCTTAGTTCCATTGTGATATTTAAAAAAAAAAACAAAAGAACTATAAATGATATAATAACACCGTCGCATAACCTATTTCTATGTTCTATTTATTACAAATATTATATTATTAAGACCATTTTAAAATTATGAATACTATATGTTATTACGAGATATTTCTTATATTCAACCGCGTGCATGCCACCCGAGCCGAAGGTTGAAATGGCCTACTTCTCTCCCTAGTGGCGTAATATACTATATTAATATTTAGAAAGTTACCTACCTCTGAAGTTATATTCCCACTAAGTAGAGATTAAGTACTAAGTGTATATTTAAATCAATTAAAAAATATAATAAGTTATTAAGATACCTTAAAAGTTTCGCAAACATAGATATATTCACCGTCTGAAATTTAATCTTAGACGAAAGATACAGTTCGTTTATAGGTACTAAAATAATCCTCATCTATCAATACGATTGAGATAATTGCTAACAGATATTAAGGGCACCTTTGCGATATTGATGTCAATGATCTGAATGTAATGACGAAGCTTAGAGTTGGTCGGCCTTCGTCCCTAAAGTAATAGCGGCTACCTTCGTCGTCCACTACAACGTGGAAAGGATAATTAACATCTGCGGACGTGCCCAAACTTTAGCAATTAGAACTTGGCTCAACTGTTCAGCCGTACACCGTTATTGGATTCTCCAGTTGATCTACACGAAGCTGAAGTATGTGTTACGTTCTCATTGTTATTTAAATACTAATGGATAAGCCTGGCCAACTTTCGGTCAGCTTCAGTTTAACGTTACATGATTCGAAAATTGAATTAGGATTTCTAACGAAAATAGAGTTTATGACAAATAGTACTAACCTTTCTGAGATTGACTTGTATTTTTACACGCATTTTATTAGCTCTCTTGTATGTTTGTTTGTAACCGACTCATATGCGTGCGATTTTGACCCACTTTTAACGGCCAGATTTCGTTCAAACTTCTTAGATTTATCGAGGACCGATGACAATACATTAATTTGATAAAATTATTCCATTTTTCAATTTGCAAAATAAGATTTTTGATAATATATATTTTCATCTATCGTCTATAAGGCAGGAATTGATGTTAATTTTAAATTTCAAAATAAATTTTCTATTCTTAAGTTCGGCTTTCTATAAAAAGCGTGTTTTTTGGTTTTCGTAACCACTATTTAGTATTTTAAATATCGAACTAGGTCTATTTAAATAGAGGTTAACTATTTCAAGTTTAAATTTATTTTACTTTAGACCGGCGCGTATTTCAATATAATATTACAATTAAAAATATAAATTTAATCAACTAACTTAATAACATAATATGTATAATATATACATTATTCAAAAACTATATGAGCAAAATAAAACACACACCTTCTATTTAAAATATTAATTGAAATCTTTAATGCAAATTTAAATAAAATAGAAAAAATTCTAGAAATATATAAAGAACTTTCCTGCTAAACGGAGCTGACTAGTACATTGTTGTGTTAGTGCAGAAGACACCAACACAACACTGGTTTTGAGCAGCCCCTCGTGACATTGGAAGTTGAAAGTTGCTGTAGTCTTTCCATTGTAATTATTTTTTGTGTCAAAGAGATGAATATTATATTATATAGATTTTATTATTTATTTATTTTATTTATTTAATATATTATATTGGTACAATTTTATATAAATGTAAATATATTTTTTGAAATGACTACCTACCAATCGTTACATGCTAAATATAAAGAAGTTATAAAGTTATTGGAACCAAACGAAATAATCATTTAAAACTATTTGGTAATCACGCATTTTATTATCAGCCTGGTACAAGTTTTAAACGTAAGCGAGGACCCATATAAATCCCGTGGTTAGTGATCGTGTTGGTGCAAGCGATATATATTAAAATGTATATTTGTTTCCAAATTCTGAAATTTGCATGTGTTTTTGTATGTTTAAGTATAGTTATCGTATTGTCTACAGTATTGTCACAGCACAGGGTATGTCTAGTTTGAGTCTACACAACTTATATAAAAGTGTGTCAATATTATCATATTAAGTATCTATCCCTTCCATCAACAGGATGTAGATGAAGCCACAACTGAGAGTTGAACAAAGCATACAAGATTTTATAACGATACGTCACTCGACGGTTAGCTCAGTTGGTTAGAGCTCCGGCACGTATCGCCGGAGGTCTAGGGTTCGAGTCCCGCATCGTTCATAAAATTTTGTTTTTGAAATTTTATTTGTGTATCTATTCCTACTCTGTGGTACGATTAAAGTATGAAAAGACACTTCTTTGCAACATAGACAGTGTAAATAGCACGCATAACATTTTTGTTGTTTATCTTACCAGTTTGAGCGTGAAGCTTTTATCGGCTACAACGTAAAAGTTCTAAGTTTAACACACTTCTTATGGAACTTTGACCGTAGAAAACCTGAAGAGGCTATTATGTCTGTTTTGTGAGCGCTTTAAGAGTAATAAATAGCCATGAAAGTTTGATCGTTGGCAAATGTTTTGAATAATGGCTATTACACTTTTGATTCTGAGCGAGAAACAAACGATATAATCAGTTGAACCAAATTTAATACCTTACCATTGTATTAATATTTTTCCTGATTTTAATTTATTTACAACATCACAATCTTTAGAAGTATTATTTACAATACTTTACATGATTACATTTGGTAAAAACTACAAGTATGAGAATTTGTATCAAGTATACCTACGGGCAGCTTCTCCGCGTTAGAAAGCAAGGCTGATCCGTTGGCCGAAGTATCTGCCGGCGCTAGGGTTTCTAGTAGCCCTATTGAAACGCGGAGATAATACTTAGACAACCGACGAACCTCTGAGCTCTACGAGCATCGAGGTAAATGTGTAAGAGTCAGACCGACATATTTGTCACGTTTGCTACCTTCGGCAATCAAAGCAGAATCTTTACCATATAATGTAATTCAAATAAAATTAAATCAAAACCATCTATTCAGTTTGATAAAAACAATGGGAAAGCTGAGCTTTAATGAGAATAAGTCGCAATGAACCCACACAATCAAAATAAACATTAAGGTATTTTGTGATATCTACATGCCAACATTTTAAATCATCCCTAGTAAATATTTACGGCCTTACAAATAAACTTGGTATAAAGTTATAACTGATGATAAACAAAGAAAATGCAAAATGTTTACAATATCGTTGACAACACTGTCAACGATATTGTAAACAACAATAATTCTGAAGTTTTCCGAATGACAAACTGCCTTGCAAATAAACGCGGGAAACGTTATACGTCCGAAGAAACCATTCGTGTCTATTTGTAAATATTTTACATATTCTCGGTTTATGCTTAGTTATAACTTTATGCCAATTTTATTTGTAAGGCCGCTAGAGTTTTTATAACCTTCAAAAGTAGAGGCTTCAAATTCAGGATCGACTAATCACTACAAGCAGTGGATGTTCACAGCTATTTTTATATATTTATTTGTTGTCCAATCAGCAAGGCAGTGCCACTTACACTAATTATTAGACGAAACACAAAAAGGTAAATTACAAAAAAAAATAATGATGAAAGTTTTTTTTAAATTTTCAATTATGACGCATCGACTAGCAATCTTAGTGAATGGAATAACCAGCATATGCCTGACACGGCAAATCTTTCTTCATATTTATTCCTTCGATCGTTTCGAAGCTTTGTTTTGGAATGAAGATTTGTTTTAACGAAATCTTATCTAAATTGGTTGAGTTTCTTTAGCGTGGGTGTACAATGAACTTTCAGCTATACAAACATTTTCATAGTAGTACATACCTGTCAGTTGTATTATACGGCGAACCAGAGTACTGGCTAACTGAAGCAAGCTCCACACCTCCTCTGTATATTGATACCAAAGCTAAATCTAATGTTTTTATCTGAAACATAATATATTTATTATGAATTGGTTACTGTTGTGTTTCTAGTTTGATTTTACAACTGGAATGATCATCATGATCATAAGGAACAAACATAAACTTGTTATGCCTACTACTCGGCTAAGTCGAGTTAGTTAGTCTTTTGTGGGGTGATGAGTATGCTTTTACAACAAGATCTCAGAAAATGATCGAAACAAAAGTATTATGATATTCAAAAGAATTGTTAAAAAAAGTTTGTATGCTAAAGGTTACTATAACATAAATGACTTTTTTAATGATTCCACTGATTGGGAATGAAGCGACCGCCCTCAGGCTTTTAAAGTTTAATTGTACAATAGTACTTTGAAAACATATTTTTTGATGATAAAAAAGCCCGCTGAGTTAGTTGGGCACATTCTTCTCAGGTCTGAGGCATTCTCACCGCTGCGCATGCTGGAATCGAGCCTATGGCGCATTTTAGCTTCGTGGATTCATTGGTTCGACAACGTAAGACTACGTTTCCACTGCAGCACACACTGTACAGGAATATGAACCCACCACTATGTATAACTATAGCGTAGGTCATCACCGTGGAGCACGGAGAGGCTACGCATATTCCACTGCAATTAACGGACACATTATGCATGAATTGATTGCAGTCTGCTGTAGTTAATAGTCATGTATAGTTTGTACTTCAGTGGAATCGAAGACCCACGTTGTCAAACGGCAATAAGACACGCTTTGTATATGTGTACCGCATGCACAGCGTGCATGAAGTTAACAATGTTGAGCTATGTAAGCGCCTATTGTATGAAACGCATGTATCAATGAGGTCAATTGATGCTTAGCGTATCCGTGGGCATGGAACACTTAAGCTATAATATGCTCGATGGGTAGTAGTAGGTCTTAAAATGAGCATGGGCAAGAAGAAGATCATGTCAAATGTCCATGTGGCACCTACTCCCATAACAATTGGGAACTGTGCTCTCGAAATTGTTGACGAGTACGTCTACCTTGGACAAAAAATTCAGTTGGGCAGGTCCAATTTCGCGAAAGAGGTCACTTGTCGAATCCAACTGGGATGGGCAGCGTTCGGGAAGCTCCGTAAAATCTTTTCATCCCCTATACCACAGTGTCTGAAGACGAAGGTTTTCAACCAGTGTGTGTTGCGAGTGATGACTTACGGTACGCAGACATGGTCGCTAACTATGGGCCTTATGAGAAAGCTCATGGTCGCTCAGAATGGAGAGGGCTATGCTCGGAGTTTCTTATGCTGCGAGATCGAATCAAAAATGAGGAGATCGATTGGAGAACCAAAGTTACCGACATAGTCCAAGTGATTGCGAAACTGACATGGCAGTGGGCAGGGCACTTAGTTCGACGGACAGATGGCCGTAGGGGCAGTAAAGTCCTCAAATGGCGACGATTAGGTCAAGATCGCCGGAATACATTGGATGAGGGTAGCGCAGGACCGATCGTCGTGGAAATCTTTAAGGGAGGCCTTTCTCCAGCAGTGGACGTCTTCCAGGTGATGATGATGATAATGATGTGTCCGTGGGCTGCATTGGACACAATTAAATACATTTACTTGTAAAGCGAATCTTAACACACGTGCGTTTCTCCTTGCGACGCGGTGGGACAGCGGCTTTAGTTCCCAGAAATTGAACAAAATACCTGTTTTCAACAATTAATAATTGTTAAAGACCATTTGTGTTGTCAAAGTTACTATAGCATGAATCACTTTCTAAGCGGTTCCATTCCTGCGAATGGAGCGATCGCCACCAGGTTTATTTGTGAAATAGATTTATTTTTACAATAAAAGATAATATTTCATGTAACACAATGGCAAGAGGCCTGATGGTATGAAATTGATTTCATGGAATCTTGGAAGGCCACTGGTGTAGCATCTTATGCCATCGCACTGAGCACGTTAAAGGCAGTGGAACAATAGTGATAGCTGTATAATACCTTATAACCTAGCGGAGGAAATATTCTTCTCAAGATGATGGATACATAATACTTCTTCCGTTTGTAGTGGAGAGTTGGAATACATAAGCTCCGTCAGAAAAAACTCTCATAAGAAGTTCCCCATTCGACTTAAATTTGACATATCACATATCTAAAGGTGATATGGCACTTATCTTTGCCAAAGAATAAATATAGAAATTCAAAAAGGCGACATTGCCAGCTTTTCGGGCACCTTACCTGCAGACTGCGAACTATCTTATTGCGCTTTTTTTTATTTGATAGTTAGATTAAATTTTATTTTGATATTTATATTACAATTTGAATATTTAAAAAATGCTGCTGACTTTTATGCGCCCGTTCTTCTTAGGCCTCAGGCATTTCTTAAGTTAGAAATAATTTCCCACAGCATGATCCAAGTTGAAACAAATCGCAGAATGATGCATTAAAAACACTCAATTAAACTAACGTTCATAAGTGAATAAATTTAAAATATAGATAGGTATCATTTGAGTTGCTTATACAATATCATTCACAAACATTGCTCAAGCCTGATTCTACTAAAAAATCTAGAGATTCAAAGTTAAATCTCAATTAACAACGAAAGGAGGCTTGCGGTGCCGGGATTGACCAGGCACTCCAAATATCTCCCATTCATTCATAAGTAGCATAATATAGACTTTAAGAAGTTGGTTGTGTTTGAAGTAGTATTTTATAGCCTCACTTTTGCAGATAATTTCTTATCAGTCTTCTGAGAGAACTTACGTGAAAATTTGCTTCAACAACGACCGCCCTAAAAACAATCGAAGCGTCCTGAAGCCTTGTCTCAAGTGGCCTCTCAGCGAACTTTGGACACTGGCTGTCACAAACTATTGCCTGACACAACAGTACAACTATAACTATCAAATCTCTATTGGATACTTTGCCCAGCGGACGTGTCGATGCCATTTTAGTTTTCATTGCACACACACTTAAGTCACACATTCCCTTAACATCATTTTATTGCACTACGCTCTCTTCTACTCTTTCGCTGCCGTTTTCTGCTTGGCATTTTATCTGAAACAATGAAAATAGTAATGAATTAATACTATGTTTATTCTGTAATGTAAATTATAATCTACAGTAATTGTGCTTGCTTAAATAACTCATTTAATATAAATATATTATAGAGCGTTTTCCAAAAACAGTTTATGTAAAAAAATGAAATACAATTTAAGTTGATCCGACATTATAAAATTTAATTTGTGACAATCTCAAGTATTTCCACTAATTGTACATTTAGTTCAAAATTTAGGGAATGCATAATACAAGTAATTTATAAATTTTACCATTCTCGTTTTGTTCTTCACATATTTCCATCCGTGAATATTTTTTATGGGATCAAGAGGACAAACGACTAGTTTGACCTGATATTAAGTGATCACCACCGCCCATGTAAATGGCCACCCCCAAAAAGCGTTGCCGGGCTACCAAATGGTTGTATACGCTTTTCTTAAGAGTATCAATGTTACATCGCTCTGGAAACCCCGCCCAATGAAGTTCATTCCACAATTTGGGTGTACGTGGCAGAGAGTTTTATAAGTATGTTGTGGCATTACCGCAACGCATTGTGCCAATGAAGAAAAGCCCGGGTATTAATATTATATTCGAACGATTGGCTCAATTGGTAAGAGCGCTTAGGCGAAACTTCAGAGGTTGCGGGTTCGAGTCCCACATCGTTCATAAATTTTGTTGAGAAATTTAATTTGTATAATCAATCCCAGAAGTGAAGGATATCACTTTGAAAATAACAAATTGTGTAGAATTTAAAAAACCACATCTCAAGTCAATTTCATATTATGCAATTATTTGGGTTGAGCAGGTTATCAACTGTAAAGTAGATCCCGTAGCCATCACTTGAGAGTTGAACAAGACATACCAAGATTTACGAAAAGCGCGTACACCTTTCTTAAAGGCCGGCAACGCTCCTGTGATTCCTCTGTTGTTGCTAGAGAATGTGGGCTACGGTGATCACTTAACACCAGGTGAGCCGTACGCTCGTTTGTCCTCCTTTTTCCGTAATAAAAAAAGAACCATGCGTCAGTCGAACGGTTGGCTCAGTTGGTAAGTGCACTCAGATGGAACCCGAGAAGTCAAGGGTTCAAGTCTCGCATCGTGGTTACAAATTTAATTTAGATAATTAATCCCAGAACTGAGGGATATCACTTTAAAAATAACAAATTAACCACATTCATCATATAAATGTGTGCACATACCGGGATTCAAACCCGGGACCTCTAGCTCAATAGAAAGGGTCGCTAACTATTGGGCTTTATGGGGTCATCGTAGTCGCATATAAAACCAGAAAACGTTAATATACAATATTAGTATCAGACATCATTATTGTTCCGACATTCCTCTCATCATTATTATGAACCACAATTAAATATAATTATGTCTGCCTACCTGATGGAGGCAGAGATTGCGCACCCTGTGTTTCATCAGTTTATTGATTTTAGGAAACGCAACCCATAATGCCTTTGTATATTATAATTGGAAGCATAATTATCCCTGGTCAAGATCGAATCTTAAATGATAGCTATCTATCTGATATCATTATAAGAAAGACTATATGTATGTGTTATAACTAAAAATAAACATAATCTTGTTCTGATTCATACAAGGCTAACAAAAATAGACAAATAATTGAGGGGACAATGTGACAGCTTTTATTACAATCCCTGAAGAAATATTTAAATTATTATAAAAGATTCGTTAAAGAGAGACTTTAAAAAAGCTTATTATAAAATTAAAGATTATAATATTAATTAACAGATAAAAGTGCATTGGATTAAAGTAATGTAAATAATTGCAAGTCCTGCATATTTTAATTTATTAAGGACTTAAAAAAATCATCCAATTATCATATTTTGAGACATAAACAATTTGAAATTTAATTTAATGTAGGTAGATTTATATTTATTACTGGCAAGTATGTAAGTCTATAATAATATATTATGTGTAGTTATAATAGATGTACCTACATAAGATCGGTCATAAGATAGCTCTGGTATGGAAAACTTGACTTTTGTTTAATAATCCCCGAACATTTAAATAACTTACACGCATTGACGTACAATAACCAATTACGATCAAAAAATTGTCTGAAGCAAAACTGTGCCTACGCGTCTATTACGCAGAGTTTTCGTACAGTTGTGTTTCGACCGCGCTTTGAATACAACACCACGCAATGAAAAAGTGTTCGGTGAAAAATTGTCAAAATAACGGCATATCTGAACTTAAACATGATGGAATGTCGTATTTCAGGTAAGTGCCCCTTTAAACTAACAAAATTGTATAACGATCTTGACGATTTTAATCATTCTGCTAAATAAAATTTTTAATTGCTAAAAGAAAATGTACATGCCTCGTGTTCGCATGCGAGCTTCTAATGAGCATATACAATAGACTTTGAACATTACTGCCACGAAATAAGTTGTTAATTTGAATGAATGTTTTAATGTTATCCGTATAAGTTGATGTATATACACCGCGTTACTTTTTGTATAATATATGTAATGTAAACAAAATGATAACCCTCACTTCTGGGATTAATTACACTTTAGTGGTAGTAGTTCTGGGTTTAGTTTCTAGTTTAATTAATCCCAGAAGTGAGGGTTATCACTTTAAAAAGATCTCAAATTGTTTAGATTGAAAGAGCGACATCTCAAGTGAATTTCCTAATATGCAAATATTGGGGTGGAGCAGGTTATCAACTGTAAAGTAGATCCTATAGATGAAGCTACAACCTGAGAGTTGAACAAGGCATGAAAGATTTATCAACGATACGTCACTCGAATGGTTGGCTCAGTGGAAGAGCGCCCACACGGAACGCGAGAGGTCGTAGATTCGAGTCCCGCATCGTTCATGTCGTTATCAAATTAATTTTTGTGATATAATGTAATTGACCAGAGTAAAATTCTAGCAGTCAATTATTTCTGTGTAATCTCGTAAGCGCCAAGTTCGTCGTATCTGTAGACACAGCTAAGGGTCTTAAGGATCATCTATGACGTGAACACGAGGAGGGTGATCTTGATTGATGAAGGACCGGTGTTTGATGTATTGTGTCGATTACGTAATGGTATATTTTATAGTTTTAGCCTCTGACATTCTGTGGAGATAATAGGATTCGATATTTGTAGTTTTTATTAAAGTTAGCTTGGTTATTCAAGAAAACTTGCAAGGAATAGCAAGCAGTGCATAATTAAATGGAAATAAACGGACGCCTATCACAATGTGTCTGCTGTCCGTAAGTCTGTCAGCAGACTGTATATCATAGATCGTAACACTTAGAGAGCTGAATGTATAATTTATTATTATTATTGAATTTATAATTAAAGTTTGGCAAGATATATCAATAAGTTAAGAGTGTACTTATTTAATTTAAAAAAAAATAAGTTGCTATTTTTACTACGTTGGGGCAGTAAGGTCCTCGAATGGTCATCACGTACCAGAAGCCGCAGTGTTAGTAGGCCCCCCACTAGATGGCCCTACGATCTGGTCAAGATCACCGGAATAGGTTGGATGGGGGCAGCGCAGGACCGATCGTCATAGCGATCTTTGGGGGAGGCATTTGTCCAGCAGTGGACGTCTTCCGGCTGATCATAATGATGATGATGAGGACATTTATAATAATAAAAAAGCATGGAGAGCGCAATTAGTGCCACTCAGAATTTTTGGATTTCAATTATCCTGAACGGCACTGCATTGTAATCAACAGGGCGTATCAATTTCCACCAGCTGCACGTCCTGCTTGTCTCGTCCCTTATTGTCATAAAAAATGGTAAATTGAAAATAATTAATTACGTACATAGTATGTTATGTTACACGATGGTACCAAACTATTACATTTTATGCTGAACCGCACACTAGAAGTAGCCTGTGTTGTGGGGGAAATAGTAAAATTAACAGAAAATAAAATTAACTGACTTGCAATTTACAGATTTTTTAAATATTGTATCCATCGTAAGAACCTGTACAAATATCACGGAAATTTTTTGAAAAAGTTCCTTGAAAACATGATTACCTTCACTGTGTGGTGAAGGTAATCAAATAAATATTTTTATTTACTATATTTTTTTAATGAGAAAAACTAACACACGAATTGATTGATTTTTTATCTACCAGTCATGAAATAAATCAAAATAATTTGCTATTTGCTACCTTACTTTGGGAGTAACCTTAACTTTTATAATAGACAGAATATGACAATTATACTACCTAGATAATAGTAAAGCTTAGATTAAGGATTGGTCTCCGCTGCGCTCCTACTAACAAATATAAGATTATATGGAACATTAATATTAAAAATAATTCAGTATCTAACCCCTAAAGAATAGCAAATGAATTTAATAATTACTTTATCGAATTGACTGATGACGTTTTGACTACAAATGGACATCCACAAGCACCTACCAATCAAAGCTTTTTGCGAACTATTTTTTTAAGACCTATGTTGGAAGTTGAGGTTTGAAACGAGATTATGTCATTAAAAAATACTAACTCCGAAGGGTATGACGAGGTGTATACAAAGGTTTTGAAGGCAAGTTGTGGTGGTCTATTAAGTGTTCTGACATTTTTAATAAGCTTATCTAGCCTATATATAAACTTATCTAGGCATATGATAAAGCCTATATTTAAGAAAGGTATAAGTCTGATATTAGCAACTATCGTCCAATAACATTAATTTCAAACTTCTCAAAGGTTTTTGAAAAATGCATTCACAAAAGATTGATGGAATTTTGTTTCAAATGTAATGTAATTAGTACTGATCAGTATGGATTCCAGAAAGAGAAGTCTACGACTCAAGCAATGTTTTCTCTACTACAGAATATCTTATCTAATCTCAACAAGAAAAACTGGACTACGGGCTATGTTTTGATCTTTCAAAGGCTTTCGACAGAGTATCTCATCCTATATTAATTAAAAAACTTGAAGATATTGTATAAGAGGAACCACCCTTGAATGGTTAACTTCATACCCTTCAAATAGACCTCAATATGTTATCATCACGAAACCTGATGAAAATAACGAGATGAATTCATAAGCATCTGACCATAAATTAACTAAATTATGGGTTCCTCAGGGAAGTGTTCTTGGCCCGTTTCTATTTCTAATTTGTATAAATGACATCATAAACATAACAAGATACAAATGTGTCCTCTTTGCAGATGATATTTCCATTGTTGTGGCTTCTGAAAAAAAATGCCTCCGTAAGTGATCATGAAGCTGACATAAACATGACGATGAATTCAATTAGTCAATGGATTAGACATAATAACCTTAAGATAAATCTGGCAAAGACAAATTATGTTCAATTTAACACAACTAAACGCGAAACCCCAATTCTAAATGTTAATTATAATACCACCACTGTTAACACAGAAAATCAAACAAAGTTTTTGGGATTGCTCCTGGATGACACCATTAGATGAGAATCACATATTTCTAACGTTTGTAGCAAGATCAACAAATTTGTTTATGCTCTTCGGCAAATAAAAAAAGTTACTTGTTTACAAACAACATTATTAGCTTATCACGCTTATATTGAGTCAGTTTTGCGTTACGGACTGTTCTTGTGGGGTAATTGTACAAATATTTCTAGGGTTTTTATAAAATGAAAAAAAAAATGTGTGAGAGCTATTTGGAACGTGCCACCTGATGAGTCTTGCAGAACTCTGTTTGGAAAACTTGGACTATTACCACTTGCTTGTCTTTATATCTATGAACTGTGTGTATTTGTGAAATTCAATAGTGATTTATTTAAGAATGTTTGTGACACTAACCCTCAAAGAAACCGCCGAGATCCAAATAGACTAATTTTTGACGAAATCCCACTGACCTTGCAGTATGACAAGAGTTGTCTTGCTATGAGTGTCAGAATATACAATAAACTGCCCATTAATTTAAAATTATTAAATAAAAGACTTTTTAAGAAAAAACTTAACCACTGGTTAAGTGAACGACTATTTTATACGATAAATGAATTTCTGAACGCGAGTAATGTCATAACATAAAATGTGAAACTATTTATTATTATGTTAGTCTGTTATTATTTTATTATTATGTGAGTCTGTAATTCAATATTATTATTTTTTTGTATTATGTTAATTCATATTTATTATTTCTGACATGTACACATATATCATCTAATCTGTTACGTGTTATTTACCTTATACTATTTACTGTATTAAATTAATTTGCAAGCCTAGTTAAGCCTGGCGCAACATGTAAAACTGTAAGATTATACTATCGTAACATACCATGTTTATACCCAAATAAAGAATTTGATTGATTGATTGATTGATAAATACCGCAGGCGTAGTTGCAAAGTGCGGCAACTAATACTATGCCCAAGTGGGCGTACTTGAGCCAGTCTCGAGCAATGTGGGAAGTTGACGTGCTACATGTTCTATTAAACTTTGCTAATAAAGGAAACTAAAATGCCGGGTTGCGTAGAAAAACTTTGTTAAAGTAATACTACAAGAAATAAGAAAGACACTCGGATCAAATATAATCAGTAGGTATTTTGTATTTTATTAATTTCAATGTAAAATAACACGAAGCATATTTTAAAAAAATTTAAAGAGGCCATTGAATATCAAGATGCCGCGCACACAAGCATTTAATAGTTTCCGTAATAAAAGAGCGATTGTTATTAGGTAGTGCGGTATCTAGTTGGAGCGCAGCGCAGACCAAACCTTAATCTAGGTAGTAAACATTAAATCGAGATTCATATGGCATCAAGCATAAAAGGAATTTATTTTTTCTCAAAATTGATTCCTTTAGAATTCTTTTTGATGTCATTTCTAATAACTACTAGATACTACTACCGCTTGGGTAACAAATGGCGCTCTGAGAGAGAAGAAGCGGCGCAAGAAACTCTCCCAGCATTCTTTTTTTTTTGCGCTCTTTTCAATAACAATATACATTTCTATCGCTATAAAATAATCACAATCTAGTCCCAGGCTGTCCGATCACTTAGATATTCAGCAGTGGAATAATAAGATTTACGTCAGAGCCATTTTTTTATATAACATTTAAATTTATTTATAGATAATGCCTGAAGAGTGGCTGGGACTTTATTATAGAAGTGTATACATTTACCCTTAAAGCTATTATGTATCTTATGAAGCCTACTAGAATTAGTTATAAGCAATCCCTTATTTCTAGTGTCATAATAATGAAAATCACTATTAAGAGCAAAAAGGTGACGATGATCTGTGATTTATTTTAACAAGTTTGCAAATAAAAATAAAAATGTTAAAATGACATCTATGCACCAACCTATTGATCTATAACATTTCCGCATTTGAGTGCGTCGACCTATTGACAATACGACACGAAACAAGGCTTCTAAAGCCTTCTCGACCTATAAAGCTAACTGGATTTAATTATAGACACTCAATCAGTTTTCAATCAGGAGACTTTCAATTAAATAATTCATTTTGTTCCCTCAAATAACTTAAGACGAGTAATTTATTACATTATCAAGAATGCGCCCCCGTTCCTTTTTTAATTTAATTTCAAGTAGATTCTCAGAATATTTCACAAACCAATAAATAAGAATTATAATTTATTAAAATAACTAACTTACTTTTATAAATTTATTGTAAAACACGTTGACAAAATTCTTGGTTTTTGTGAAATACTGGGAGAATTTATTTTATATTTTTTTTAAATTTTAACTAGTCCTAGACTATTTTAATAGTTTAATAGTCGCCATATTAGTCAAAGTCTGAATCGAACAGTCTCGATTGTAGAGATATAATTAGTGAATTGCCATTATATTCTGACAGTTAAAAATAATTTTTCAAAGGTTTGGAATTACTGTTTATAACTTTTTAACACACAGTCCTTACTAAAGTAAGTACTTACTTTTTTAACTTACTTACGTTACTTAAATAAGTGAAAACTTCATCGAAGAGAGGATTTATTATATATGAAAATTTTCACAGCAACCCACAACTTTTCATTTCATATTACACATCAAAACACACAATAACATAATTTCAATTTGCACAAACACTGGTAAACTGCAGAGGAAATATTGACAGTATCAGATGATGTTTAGGAAGAGATGACGTCACAACATCACATAATATTCTGATTGGAGTTTATTGTGATTCAGGGCTGACGTAATTTGATCACTTAATTTACCTTTCTATTGTTCATACTTCATAGTAGTAAACATGCCAATTGCGGATATTTCTAATTCATAAAAAGGATTGTTTGAATGCATGTTTCACAAAATTTTTAAAGCCCTTGCTCAGCATATAGGGTGACTATAAACTGATTTGTTAAACCTATAACACAGGCTATATATATGCCTTATTTGGGGGAAGATAATTTATGTAAAAAATGTGTCAATATTATTACTATTATTCAAATTTTTGAAGTGATAACGTCTTTTAAAGTTCGTGAAAATTCCAGCACCACAACCCTTTCATCATAATTTATTTTTTTCTTGTCAATAGTTATTTAATTACTATCTAGCAGCTGCCTTTGTGTTTTACCATACTATACCATAGTTAGTTTGCTATATGGCAATGGATGAGTCAATACTTAAAACATAAGGTGGCAGTAATATAGAATTGCCACAACCCTGGCAGCGGTCTTATTTCGCACATCAAAGAACCCTAGTTTACCATTTCTAGAGGAAATTTAAGCGATAATTATTACCGTAATAGGACAGTAAGGTAGTGGGATCATATTAGTCTCAGTGAGACAGGAATTTGATGAAGCCACTTTATAAGTCATAACCATATTATGTAAACAAATATTAATCCATGATTTCAACGACTGTCTTACGAATTTTCGATCAGACCCCGTGTCCTGACGCGAGTTTAATATTATAAATTAATATTTTATACCCCATCCGAAGAAAAATGCTCAACGCAGCTAAAGAAGTTTTCATTTAGTAATTTCTTTGATTAACGCGAGTGTTACACATTTAAATAAAACACTTTTAAAGGATTAAAATGCGTGTAATAGTAACCGTTTTCACATTTGGTTTTTGCGTAAAAGTTAAATTTTTATTTTAGTTAACACGACTTTCATGGCGCTAAATTTCATAATGACAACTATGACAAAAACTATCTTTGGCTCATTTCATATGTAGCCCCCCTGAAAACGAAATCTGGAAAGGTCTTGAAACTTCGGGTTAACTGAAATAAAAATGTAACTTTTACGCAAAAATTTAAGGCAAAAACAGTTAAACGCGTTTTAATCCTTTAAAAGTTTTTATTTAGAAGTTTTCACTTCAAAAATATTGAAGAATATAATAACAATGTACACAATTTTATTATGTACTAAGAGCCTAAACAATAGTGTTCCAGACGTAATAAATCAAGCCTTAATTGGCTGTGATCGATGGATCTGGTTGCTAGTGTGGCGGAACGAGCCTAATTTACTTCAACTTGACGTGCTAATGTTTCTTACTTTATCAGCTTAAGTCACGTACAAATAACATTCGTACAATTAATATGGCTGTATCGGATAACCTTATCCAAATGTTTATAAGCTGTCTTAAGTCTTAAGACTCACTCTCATTTTAAAGTTTGGCAAGTCAACATCTCCTGAGGATTCCTCCTATTTTTTATGACAATAATGAACATAAGGGTAATGCTCAGGAATCTTGAAAAATCCACAAATTGAGAGTTGTTTTTATGAAACTAAGGAACGAGACGAGCAGGACGTTCAGTTGATGGTAATTGATGCGCCCTGCCCATTACAATGCAGTGCCGCTCAGGATTCTTGAAAAACCCTAAAACTCTGTGCGGCTCTACAGCTATGCTCGTCACGTTGAGACATAAGATGTAAAGTCTCCTTTGCCCAGTAATTTCACCCGCTACGGCGCCCTTCAGACCGAAACACAGTAATGCGTACACATTTCTGCTTCACGGCAGAAATAAGCACCGTTGTGGTACCCATAATCTAGCCGGCATCCTGTGCAAAGGAGCCTGGTGTAGAGGCGTTTCGTACATAAGACAACTTATAAACATATGGATGATATAACACGTAAACCAATAATTTTTAAGTAACCTTACCTAAGTGATTTTTCGAAGCATGCTGTTATATTAATATTTTTATTGCAATTTATTATTATATTTATAAGTGTAAGAGTGTTACAACAAAAAGCGTCTAGATAACATTGATAGTAAAGTGTACATTGAAAATTTAAAACAATTTGTACGCATTTTTTTGTAAATGTTTTAATACGAAAGTTTATTCATAATTTTACATATTTAATGCGTGCATTTCTCATATAATGACTATATTATGAGTAATTATTTGTTTTATTATTGAGGCGGTTTTGTAAGCAAGAATGGATGGAAGTATATTGATTGCGTGAATAATTAAAATCAATGTTGATGGCGAAAGTTTTGGGAAAGGTCGACGATCTAGGTGTTAAATTGAATAAAATTGTTGGCGTGCTAATGATTAAACATCCCTCATTTCTGCTTTCCCTTTTGCGATAGGTGTGAGTGTTATTTGAGTGTTTTTTTGTCAATATTTTAAATAAACTTGCCTTTTAAGCCAATTTATATATGTTGAGTTGCCTCAAGCGTAACTATGCAAAAGGTTTTAACTTTAGTCAAGGGATAAAATGTCTTATGAACAATTTATGGACGGTGCGGGACTCAAACCCGCGACCCCTCGCGTTCTGTGCGAGCGTTCTTCCACTGAGCCAACCGTTCGAGTGACGTTTCGTTGATAAATCTTGTATGACTTGTTCATCTCTAAAGGTTGTGACTTAAACGTTTCGGTGTTGAAATAGTTTGACAAACTATTTCCACCCTATTGCCCCCCTAACGTATTAGTGTGTTTTCAGTTTTAGAATTAGTAATAAAAACTTGTATCTATGTATTTATTTGAAACTATTTCTATTCGGTTTTCGAATTAGTAATAAATACTAGTATGTACCTATTTAAAACGGTTTCCTCACGGTTTATCGGTGTAGGTACTGACTAGTTAATACTGTATATAACTATTGCATTAAAATTGGTAGGGCGTACCATCAGGTAAACATCTGCTCGCGTCGTCACTTTATCCTACAAAAAAACTTTTTTATATTTATTTGAATGGCAAATGCCCAAGCGACTGGAAGGCGGCACCGGACTAATATTGAACAGTGTATAATGTAGCAGAAACATTTGAATAATTTGCTATACCAAATGTTAAAGAAAATGCGTTAATGTCCTAAAATTCAAAAGATTATAAAGAGATTACCAATTAAACGGACTATCGAAGGAAGTGTAATTATAATACTGTAAAATATTTTAGTTTGATTAAATTTTTAGGGTTCCATAGCCAAATGGCAAAAAACGGAAAATTTATTGAAGTAGGCGTTACTTAGCGGAAATCCATAATTATACAAATGATTTGAGTTTTCTTTAGTGTTAATGCAGTCTCGTGCCATATTTTGGCGAGACAACACGTCCTGAGGATGCCTCGTGTAGATGCGAATGCGAAGACAAATATTGGCGGAATTAACACTAAAGAAAACTCAAATCATTTGTATAAAAAACGGAAACCTTATAGATTCGTCATGTCTGCCTGTCTGTCCGTGTATGTCATAGCCTCTTTTTCCAAAACCATAAGAACTATACTGTAACTAACTTGTATAAGATGTATTCTGTTAACTTTTATATTATGTTACTTACTGTCATGGAACCCTTCATGAGCGAGTCCGAATCGCACTTGGCCGTTTTTTACTATATTAAGTGTAAATCGTACCAAAATTTAAACTTATCATTTGTAAATTTAATAATATTAAATAAATTATATATTTTGATTGCTAAACAAGGCTTCACGCTGTATAAATAGGTAGATTTGTACTAGGATAGCATGTTGATAATACCCCGATGTCGGCAATGAGGTCAGTTTACAAAAAAATACTAAACTCTCCTAAAGTAGCCTTCACTATAGTTAATAATGTCTCTCAAAGTCGATTCTAGGCAAGTTTACACGAAATAATTTTACGCCATAGAATGACGGCCCAGACGCACTGAATACTTACATAATAAAATGTTTTAAGTCTGAAGAAGAATTTTAATTAAAATAATGCACAAGATAAATAGGAGAGGCATGAAGAAAAAAAAATATTTTTTCATTCCTTTAACAGTAACATAGCGAGCACAATAATCATTTTTCAAAATATCATGTTATCGAAAAAATACAGCGAATATTTTTCCGCAGTCGGCAATTCTTCAGTTATTTACAAACTGACGAGTTATATTCTTGTTTTTTCATGTTTTGATTTCAATACTGCACTAATTGAAAAACCTTTTAACTTTGACTTGTAAACAATATTACCTTTCTACGTAATGTTTTAAACATAAATCATTTATAGAGATATAGAGAATCGCATAGAGTTAATGTGAAAGCTGTGAGATCGTCGAGGTTGATAGTTAAACTAAAAAAAAGACTAACATATTTTAATATACACATCTTGAGCCAAAGATGAGATTTGTTGAATTTGATGTTTCTTTAAGAGAGTCTTAACAACATCTATGATCCAGATTTAGTTTCCAAGATTAAATTTAATATTCCCTATCGATATCCCCGCAAAACAATAACACTTCTTCAAAGACCTTTTCGAATAACTGTTCTCGGTAATAACTCACCAATTTCCAGAATATCTAAAATAGTAAACGATATTTGCAAAAATTTGGATCCTTTTGGGGAGTCCCCAACTCAAAACATTACGTCCGTTTTTTCGGTATTTGATTATACTATATAAATATTTGTAAGCTTCAAAATAATTGCACGCTGTATCTGCCTTAAAAGATAATGCATTTAGAATTAACTTTAGATTAAATATTGTATTGTTGCTTGAGTTAATGTTATTATAACTGGTGGATTGAATAAATAAATAAACTCTATTTTGAACAATGCACGCACACTAACACAAAGTGACATACATACAAATCGCGAGTGTAAGACGTAGCTTGTCACGCACCCTAAAGTAATAAACCTGGCCTGATTTCATCGGTTGCCTAGAAGCAAGAGGCTCTATCTCGAACTTTAAATATATAATATAATATTGACACGCTCTTACATAAATTATCTTGCCCCAAACTAGGCATAACCAACCTGTTGGTTATGAACAGAACACTATGGGTGCAATACAACGATATATTTAATACAATATACATTCATGACTCGGAAATAACCATTCATATTCATTATATAAATGATTGTACCTACCGGGATTCAAACCCGGGACCTCTAGCTCAGTAAGCAGGGTCACTAACCACTGGGCTATATGTAAAAAATAAATTAATTACGTAAGGTTTTAAACATAATGATAAATTTCCATTTCATGAAGGAGAATAAAATCGTAATACGATTTCACAATCACTATTATTGTTCAATCCTTCACGGGACGCAAATCAAATCGCTTAACAATAAACTTATTGAATACACAATTTTCACAAATCCTCAGTTGTATTAATAGGTAGATGTTAACAGCGGCAATGAAATCTCCGTTCCAATACATAAGGAGCTCTTGAGTCTATTGTTTCACTGAAAATTTCTAAAGATTCCGAGAAGTGAAATTTCTAAGCCACTTTCTCTTAGAATCCGGAATGTTATTCAGTTTGAGTTTGACGTCGGAATTACAAACAGTTTAACAAATTTCGGTCTGGGACAAAGTTGGGCGATTGTTTTTGACTCCGCGAAATGAGCTTCAAAGTTCTTCGCTGGCAGCGAATTGTCAATGTTGAGATTGTGCGATATTAAATTATCTCTTACTTTATATAATGAAAATGAGGTCTTTGTGGGTATTTTTGAAGTAGAACTTCTTGACTTGGAAAATAGACTGGTAAATGCGTGACGAGAGCGCTACAAAAAGATCGCGCGAGGCGAAGGGAAGTTGAGTTTTTTGAAATATGTTTTGAAATATTTACATTTGGAATGTGTTGAAATAATTTTATTTGAAAAATGTATTGAAATAATTTTTTTTAGAAATATTATTTAAATAAAATTTTATTGAATTTTTTTTTTATATTTTTCATTAAATTATTTCTTTTTAAACTTTTTCCGTGAAGTTTTTACTTCTACTATGTGTTAATAATCATGGACATCTATTACCTTTAAATATATTCGGATATTTTAAGTACAATTAACTTGGTTATATACGGCATAATATGTATGTAGGATAAATACTCAAGAATAATTGATACAAACCTAAATAAAAAGAGATTTTATTTCGATTCGTGACCCTTTAAATTTTTTAATTTCAAATTTTATTTCTGTTTAAAACATTTTATGAAATAGATAATATTTCACGCACAGTTCGACAGTTAAAGTTAAAAAAACATTGAAAAGTGAAATAAATACTGTAATGATTGAACTTCCACAAATTTGGTGATCAACAAAAAAAGATTAAAATTTTTGATACGAAGTTTTGGATAGGTATAATTTTTTTTTTATGGAAAAGGAGGACAATCGAGCATACGGGTCATGTTATTATCATTAAATCATGCAAATGTTTAAGTGAAGCGAGGAGCTACCAGCTAGTTAAATATTATAATACAAAAATTTAATTATTTGAAACACTCAATGTGATCAACATCAAAAATATAAATTAAACCTCGAAGCTGTATAAAACAATCAGCCATGATTCGAAACTCAGTTAAATTCCTGTCAAACTTTGATGAAATTGGTAAATACCTTAGAACTTTTACTTCACCAACAATAATTTAACTAATCTACGTTGAGGGAACAGCTTTTATTATTCTAAATTTTTCGAAGTATTTTAAGTTGAATGGGCACATGCTTGAAGGCTTGAAGATACAAAAAATTTTTTTTTTTATGAAAATAAGGGACGAGACGAGCAGGACGTACAGGTTATGGTAATTGATACGCCCATTACAATGCAGTGCCGCTCAGGATTCTTGTAAAGCCCAAATATTCTGAGCGGCACAACAATTGCCCCCGTCACCTTGAGACATAAGGTGTTAAGTCTCATTTACCCAGTAATTTCTCTAGCTACAGCACCCTTCACACCGAAACACAGTAATGCTTACACATTACTGCTTTACGGCAAAAATAATCGCCGTTTTGGTACCCATAATTTTGCCGCAGTCCGTGCAAAGGAGCCTCCCACTGGTATATATAGTTTGAACATAATGTATCCATCGAAAGATTGAGTAGCATAGTAATATTGTAATAAATTGATAATCATACGCGTAGTTATTTGGGTAGCCAATCGTTCATAATAATATTAATGTGATCTAGTAATAACATGCTGTGATCTCAATTTGTGTATTCAACGGAATAATTAATTGCTGTTAAGAGCAAAATAAACACTCCATTAGGTAACCTATTATGAATTGTATCCTAGTTTACATCATGATCAAACCCGTTGATGGCATCATGGCTAGTCGTAACCGTGCTTAAAATATGATGAGGGAAACGATAGCTGGTCAAGCGTCAAGCTCGTTATCGGTTTGTACTTTCGGTTCCCCGGCCGATCATTTAACCGAGGACGGGTTTTTCATTAATTTCACTTGTTTGATTACGCGTTTGCATAATATACATATTTATATAATATTTTTAATGATTTATTAACTTTTTTTAAGTAAATCAAGTAACTTGCATAGTTTGTATAAATGTTATGCCTAAATTAAAAAAGCTAAAGCTATAAGACATTGTTTTAAAAAAAACGGCAATAAGTTCCTTGTTATTCAACTTTTCCGAAGTGTTGGTTTATGGTAAACATTGCCAGATGATAAAATACTTACCTACACGTGCTTACATTCCATTAAAGCATTAATAATTCTAAAACACGAAGCAATAGGGTTGTCATGTTATTTTTTTAACCGACTTCAAATAAGAAGAGGGTTTTCAATTCGACTGTATTTTTTGGAACGATGTTCCTTTTGGGGTATTGTGGAGGGTTGTAGCCGGCTTACAAAGTATTATTACAACGTGACCAGTGCCTCGTGTTGGCGCGACACCCGCTACTGCAAGACCGCGAATACCGCTTAGGGTCGTCGATTCGCATCTTTGTGTGAGTGTGTCATTTCGAACGTTTGTAGGTAGTTTTGATACTGTTACATATCTCTACTGTGACATTGACCTTCTTAAGAGTCATTTATTGATTTAATTGACTTAACGTATCCTTTGGGCAACTTATGGTAACCGTTTAGTAAAAATTCCGCTATCCGTCTGTCAATCTGTCTGTAAGTAGGCTGTATCTCATAAGTCGTAGTAATTACAAAGCTGAAATGTGGACAAAATACGGCAGAAAATAATAACTTGCACTTTATTTTATTGTTACTGAATGAGACTTAGCCGTCATGCGTTGTATATGTAACGCTCTTGGCCAGCTTGAGTCGGCTTAATGAGTGTGAACATTTCTCTTCTTTAGTGTAGTGAACTGACAGTTTTTAAATATAGATTTTGTATATGAAAATCTATTATTTCATTTATGATTTTATTAAAATCAGTATTAAATATAACAGTGTCTCTTGTACAATATCTCAAATGTAAATTAAGTTAAATTGTAGCAGGCAAGAATAACTCATAAATATGAAACAACCTCGATTTCCCTAGCGGGGATCTTTTCAGCTCTAAATAAATCTTCATGGAATGATGTAATAGTTTTATTAAAATATTTTGTAAAATATACGTAAAGAGGATTCTACATTTCTCTTTTAATAAAGGCAAATCAATACAACGTCGGTAAGATTGTTTTTTTTTCTTTTTTATTAAAGACAAGTATAAACGAGCGTACGGGTCACCTGGTGTAAAGGAATCACAGGAGTGTTACCGGCCTTTATGGAAGGTGATAGTGATGTGTATTTTAACTTTAAGGTTGTTTTGAATAATTTATATTTACGTGTTGTATGTTGTACGTGTGTAATAATTTCCATCACAGAACAGTTTATGTCTTTTACCTGTTCTGTGGTTTCCATCGTCATATGTACGTGTGATATTTCGTGTTTTTGTTGTACAAAGTTTGAGAAAAGGCATCACAACAACCGTGGTGTTTCGTATACGTGTATGTGTTATATGTTTGTAGAGATTTTTATAATAAAATTCGTCATCATTTTTGGGGGTTTCACTTCTAGCACATGTACACATGTCTTTTTATGTACTAAAAAAATAATTGAGCTCTAAACTTTCAAACGATTAATACTCAAGCTTTATCATTATTTATTGTATGAACTATGCAAGTAGGCAGGAATTACTGTCCTCAAATGTAAAAACGGTCATTAAATTCGATTTGTTCCTGTTTCGACTCGAGTTTTCGTCCCACTTTACTTTTTCGTCCCAAGTTTATTTTTATTTCTATTTCGGGTCACTTCATAAAATGTTATTTTTGTACAGCCAGAAAAAATATTTAATACTTTATTTTTAATATATATATGAGCAATAGCTTACTCGAGACTAAACAATGGCATGGAAAGAGTTCATAAGCGTATTGCAGGATATGTTCCTGCAGATTACGGCACAGTTATCTCATGTTTTCTCAAAAGTAGAACAATAAACTTGGCAAACATATCATAAACTGACTAAGTACATAGTAAAATTAACTTGATTCCTAAATCCATGCATCAAGACGAAGATCGAGAAAGTGGCAAATAAAAGATAGGATTTTAAGCATAAATAAAATTGTTTAATGATCATAAAATAAAGAATGTTTATTAAGAAATCACAATTCGAATAACAGACCATTCTATTAACTATTCTATAGACAATTTAAAATTATCATCCTAATATAGACAGCAGTCTACAATATGTACAATGTGTGCCCGCTAGAGGGTTTTACACGTTTT
Source organism: Leptidea sinapis (assembly GCF_905404315.1). NCBI lineage: Eukaryota > Metazoa > Arthropoda > Insecta > Lepidoptera > Pieridae > Leptidea > Leptidea sinapis. Next base: position 9,124,972 of record NC_066298.1, read on the forward strand.
TTTTAAAGAGAATGATGATTAAATCCAATTTATTTTACAATTTGAATTTTTATATTTTTATAAAAGTATTATATTGTATGCATTTAACGGTTAAAGAAGGCCAGGAGCCTTCTTGCTATTAATTGAACGAGTTAGTGATAGTCTAGTCAATACTAATGTTGTTGTAAGTTGATTAATACAATTGTCAAAGATAAGATTAATTAAAATATTTGTACGCTGTCTGTACAAAACATGTTGCAAAACACATAAATTACTTAATTAATTAATATTTTCGAGACGAATAAGGAATACAATCTAGTTCGAAAAAATATTTTTTTGTGTGGGATGAAACTTTGCGAGGCGAATGAGGAACAAATCTTAAATTAAACTAGAACTTAAGCCCAGTGATGGTTCTTACTGACTAATTTATAAACCTTCAACCAAAAGTCTTCCCCGCACTGTATTTAAAGATCACAAAGAAAATGCAATCTCAGAATGAAATTAAAAATCGTTATTATTCTATGATTAATGCTTCCCATTCATAAAATGCAAATATCCCGCCGCTTCCTTTGAATTTGACCGTAATTTGTCGTGACGTGGCTCCGAACAAAAGGATTCAGTTTTCCGACAGCGTACGGGGTATTACAGCGTCAAAGCCTTTCTTGTAAGACATAACGAGGTACTATCTACTGAATTTAGATGATATTATGTTTACAGATTACTCTTTCTTTTGTCAATGTATTTTGATCTTCAGATATAAGAGCTGGAAAATTATTGAAGGGTTGTGTTTGTTCTTTTTCTCTTATATTTTTTTTGAGCACAAATAGAGTATTTATGTACCTATTGTTCTTATAATATAATTTATTAATATTATTACACCTTGCAACGTGCCAGACTCTATACTTTTTGCAAAAAAACTTGCTGTGCTGCTAAAAATATATTTTGCAACTTCGATCCAAATTAAATTTAGGAAATTCCAAACCTCCACGGTATACAAGCTTTATTTCCTATTACTATTTCGTCTTCGATTAAATTCGACGCCCGAACGAATCAACTTTTATTCCTGTGGGATGACCCGACTCTCAATTTTGGCAGGATTTTATTTTTACATGTAATCATGAAGCGATCTTTTGAAACTAACGCAGCTCAAAATGTCGTTTATATTCCGTTCAAGTGCTTATGCAATATTTAAACATTTAAGTTTTAGCATTAACCATTTTTTTAAATATAACTAAAAAAGTTAGGATAATTCCAGTTTCCATCATCATTTCAGCCGGGAGACGTCCACTGCTGGACAAAGGCCTCCCGCAAAGATCGCCATGTTGATCCAACCTATTCCAGCGATCTTGACCAGATCGTTGGTCTAACGTGTGGGGGCCTACCAACACTACGTCTTCCGGTACGTGGCCATCTGTTGAGCTATCCGCCCTGCCCACTTCAGTTTCGCAACCATCTCGGCTATGTCAGTGAGTTTGGTTCTCCTACGGATCTCCTCATTTATAATAAGATCTCGCAAGAAAACTCCGAGCATAGCTCTCTTCAGCTCATTCATGCTTCCTGAGCGACAATGAGCTTTCTCATAAGGCAGTTTCCATAATTTTATAAGAAAAACATTATGTTTTATACATTCCGGCAGGTCATTACGTCGCTAGCCATTACCTCTGGAATACCTTAATTAGGGTTATTATATTAGAGAGCTCCTAGATCAAGTGTCAAACAAAGTTACAAACAACGGGGACTTAGATAAACAAGTCCGAGGTCTCTGAATTTAATTAATTATGTTAAAATACACACAGTTTGCAGTGACGTCACTTAGTGTTGTTATGAAATGATAGTGATGAAGTGATAAGGTTTGTGGATATTTTTGGATTGTAAATGAAAAAAGACGTTCAGCTGATGGTAACTGATACGCCCTGCCGATTACAATGTAGCAACACACAAGATTCTTGATAAACCCAAAAATGAGCGGCACTACAACTGCGCTAGTCACCTTGAGACATAAGATGTTAAGTCTCATTTGCCCAGTAATTTCACTAGATACGGCGCCCTTCAGACCGAAACACATTACTGCTTCACGGCAGAGATAGGCACCGTTGTGGTACCCATAATTTAGGCAGGCTCCGGTGCTAAGGAGCTTCCACTGGTTCAATTAATATTGTATTTTTCACCAATATCCAACTAATACTACTTATATTAAATGCCATTATGTATTATTACTATCTAGTTTATGAATTGTTTTTTTACTTTAAGTGATTCGGTCACTTATAGATACTATAATGTATAGATTTTCAATGTATTGACGGAGGATGCGGGATAAGAATGCAAGCACCTGGAGATGATGTTTATAATAATTTTATTATTATTAACGTATTGATACAAATTGTATTGTGATGCGGAACCCATCGTAGCGGTCGTAAAGGTTTTGATATACTTACCAGCACAGATGCTTAAAAAATAGATTCAACTGTTAAAAATTATTTATTCCCAAGCGATCATTTTTTAAAGCTGAAACACGAGTTGGACATGCCCACCGAGGGCTCCCTACATTTTATTATAAAAAGGGAAAAGGATTTCTTTCAGTCTTGGTCATTAATCAAAATCATTATCTGTCTAATCTTGTGCCAACTAAGCCCTTTGATACGATAACCCACATGACACAGTGAAATTAATTCAAAACTTTTACCGCATTCCTTACATAAAGAACCTGTTTTTTATGATTTGATTACAAATGTATACACAAATAAAATTTGATATAGAAAATATATATTAAAATTTGAAAAAAAAAAAAATATTTGTGTAATTAATCCCAGAAGTGTGGGTTATCACTGACCAACGCCAGACCAGAGATGATAGAAATACTCCATATGTGGCCGGACCTGCGCTTTGTAGAGTGCAAGAATGTAAGCTGGCTTGAAATATTGCCGTGTCTATTTATGACGCCAGCTTCCTTGGAGCCGAATTGGCTTTGACCTCCAAATGACTGCGGGATTGGCAATCGCATTGGAAAACTGGGTCTCGAAATTTCGAGACCCAGTTCTCCAATACTAGACGAGGCTTTGTTGAGGGAGGTGTTGTCGAAGAGCGGTGACGAAAAATTGAGTTTCTTAGTGATAAACGCGCAATTTTGAGTTTTCTGGGATTTAAATTGGACAAGGTTCATTTTACCCCATTCCTCGACCTTCTGAAGAGAGCACTCAATAGAAGACACAAGTGTCTTCGGGCACTGGCTAACGATTTCCTGAGAGAGGCCTGCATGGGCCGTGTATGCATGAATCCCTTGTACTATCGTTCGCATAGCAATTTTGCAAGTGTCCAAAATAATATCTATATGCAGAAGAAACAGTGTAGGAGATAGCACACAGCCTTGGGGCACTCCAACATTCAGGGGCTTCGGGTTCAAGCAATAACCGTCGACAAAGACCTAAATCTAAAAACATCGACTAACTCAGTAACCGAGCGAGTGGAAGTAGCCAGACCCGTATGTCAGGACAACGCTTGTAAATCTCCAGATAATTAGTGAATTACTAGTGACCCTACTTACAGTCTGGTGATATAGTTGACGCAACTGATGGTATTGATTCGCCCTGCCCATTAAAATGCAGTGGAGCTCGGGATTCTTGAAAAACCCAAAAATTCTGAGCGGCAGTACAATAATTGCGCTCGTTACGTTGAGACATAAGATGTTAAGTTTCATTTGCCTAGTTTCACTAGCTATGGCGCTCTTCAGACCGAAATAGTAATATTTATACTCTACTGCTTCACGGCAGAAATAGGCGCCGTTGTGGTACCTAAAATCTAGCCGGCTACGTGTGCAAAGCAGACTCTGGTAAAAAAATCTACAACTATAATTTGTATCATTTTTATTCAAACATAAAAGAGTAAATCATAATGAATAGAATGAAAATTTTAATTGGATATTAATGTCAAATTTTAATATCCTATTAAAATTTAACATAGTTTAATTTCTTACAAAAACATCAAAGCTTCCGAAAGAGTAATATCTAATACCCTGTTATAAGGCTCCTCAAAGGCCTTTCGCTAAACCTTTAAAGAATTTTCGACGTAAATTTTCATTGCGGACTAAGGAAATATTACACAAGCTTGTGTATAATTTCAAAATATTCTATTAATGGAAAAATTAAAACAAATAATTAATATATGTTTTTTTAACATGTTAGCGTAGGTTTAAGGGTTATGTAGATCTGGGGGCTGCTAAAAATCAGCGCTGTGTTGGTATTATTCCAATGCAGCATGACGCTGGGTCAGTTCCTTTTGATAACAATAACTGCTACACCTCGCTTTTTACCTCTAAGTCTTTTTTAGTTGTATTATTCTGTGTGGTTTGTGGTTGTTATTAATAAAGTTTTCATTCATTCATTCATCTAAAATGAAGGAGATAATATAATAGGGTTACTTTATCTGTTTTTCTATCTATCAAAAATAGTATCAAATATTATGTCTGCGGCACCATAAAATCAAGTTTCTACAAAAATTCATTCAAAAAAGTATTTGAATTTTTAATATTCGAGAACATTTAGCAAATTGATAATAAAAAGCAACCAAGTGCGAGATGGACTCGCTCAAGGGTTCCGTAGCAGCAAGTAATACGATTTAAGACGTATTAAAAAAAACTCCTTACTAGATCTCGTTTCAAACCAATTTTTGGTGTTATCTGATCTGATCATTCTGTTATTTTACAAGTTACAGGGAGGGAGGGAGGGGACACACAAATTTTACCACTTTGGAAGTGTCTCTCGCGCAAACTATTCAGTTTAAAAAAATGATATAAGAAAACTCAATATCATTTTTAAGGACCTATCCCTAGATGGGTATGGGTACGTATGGGTTTTATGAAAAAATAATTTGAGTTTCAGGTGTAAGTATGGGGAACCCCCAAAATTTATGGATTTTTTTCTATTTTTCACAGTATTTTTAACAGTATTGTTCTTATCATTTCGGAAAAAAGTGGCTGTAACATACGGACGGACAGACAGACATGACAAATCTATAAAGGTTCAGTTTTTTGCTATTTGGCTACGGAACCCTAAAAACGAAGACCGCCTATAATAATATTTATTACAAATCATACATTGTGCTATTTTATTACTTTTTGGAAAAAACAACTGATTTTATTAACTAAATCAAAAGTTTCTGTACATTAGAGGCTCTACAAGGACTCTTAATAGTGGATGTGCAGTTATTTTTTTTATATTTGTATTTATTTTTTTATTTTTTTATATCTGTATTTATCTGTATCTGGTTTCGATTACGATGTTACGAAAGTTTACATGAATAGATTTACTTTCTTTAAGTTTTATTTGTAAATATAATTATTAAAATTAACTAATTAAAGCTTACCAATGTCCATGATGAAGAATCGAGCGGAAATTGTGAAGAATTTCTTTTCTTATGTCCCTCTTATCAATTTACAATCATATGATCATAACTCAATCAAATATTCACACTCACTCAAAAAAAAATTAAGAAATAAATATTATGACCGTTCATTGTCAGTACATTTATGAAAATTTAATATATTATTATGTTCACAGAAATCGTTAACTTTTTGCTCTTAAAAGTGATATTCATTATTATAACACTAGAAATATGAGATTGGTGTAACTAATTCTAATAGGCTTCATAAGAAACAATATAATAGCTGTAAGAGTAAATGTATACAATTTTATAATAAAGTCCCAGCAATTATCTAGTCCCAGCATTATCTATAAAAAAAAAGTTTTATTAAAAATGGCTCCGTCGTATATCCTACTACTCCTACAGCTGAATAACTAAGTGATCGGACAGCCTGGGACTAGATTATGATTATTTTATAGCAATAGCAATGAAGTACATTATTGTATATTTTATTAAAAAGAGCGCAAAAAAATAATACTGGGAGAGTTTCTTGTGCCTCTTCTTCTCTCTCAGTGCGCCATTTGTTTGTAAAGCGGTGGTAGTAGTATTAGAAAAGACATCAAAAAGAATTCTAAAGGAATCATTTTAAGAAAATAAATGCCTTTTATGCCTTTATTTTATATCAAGGACACAAACAAAATACGTACACTGAAAAACAAGAATTCCATAATATCATTTTCATTTTTAAAATGTATTTCGTAGCCTCTGCAAATGTGATTATTCCAATGTTTCTTGGAAAAATACAAGATTAAATAATAAACAACTGAGTCCCATTAATCGCAAACAAGATTAATGCTTTTAGGACACATCCAGTGAGTGATCATATTTTAACTTTGTTTCCCATGCCATTTATCATCTAACTAATGAATTCTTCAGAATCTCGCATAAAATATATTCTATGAGTTTATTATTATTTTCACAACCTTGTGTTTTAAATTTCTAATAACTCGGAGCTTTAACGATAGTTCAATGGCGGTAAATACTTATTTAAGAAATATGTTTTAAGTGGGAGGCTCCTTTCCATAAGCATTACTGTGTTTCGGTCTGAAGGGCGCCGTAGCTAGTGAAATTACTGGGCAAATGACATTTAAGTTCTTATGTCTCAAGGTGAAGAGCGCAGTTGTAGTAGCGCTCAGAATTTTTGGGGTTTTTCAAGAATCCTGAGCGGCACTGCATTGTAGCAGGCCGGGCGTATCAATTACCATCACCTGAACGTGCTGCTCGTCTCATCCCTTATTTTCATAAAAAAAAAATTCATTTAGTTTTTCAGTATAAGTTTACTTGAGTAGAATTGTTTTATATTATGTATGTAAATTACATTGTTTGTGAATGTATTTTTCTTTGCACTGCATTTAATTGTACTTAATTAAATTTTAAGGACAATTATATGGACATAAATAAAATATAAAAGACCTATGGGGCCATTCGACTAATATAGTTAAATACATACATTATAGCACCTGAATTAGCAATAATATTTAATGATGCATTCATAGATAGATGAGGGTGTGTTCCCTGACCTCATGAAATACAGCAAAGTTATACCTTTGTTTAAATCGGGCAGTTCTTTAGACCCTGCTAATTTCAGACCTATTTCAGTGCTGCCTGTTTTTAGTAAAATTTTTGAAAAACTTTTGCTTCAACAGCTACAAATGCATTGTTGTAAATTAATGAACAAAAATCAGTTTGGTTTCACTAGGGGCTTATCAACAATTAATGCGGGTACTAGACTCATTGAGCACATCTTTGACGCCTGGGAAGAGTCACAGGATGCATTGGGCATTTTTTGTGATTTGTCAAAAGCATTTGACTGCGTCCACCATGAAACTTTACTCCTAAAACTAAAGCATTATGGAGTGAAAAATAGAGCCCTAAATCTGTTAAAATCATATTTAAGCGAAAGAGTTCAGATAGTCGATGTAAATGGCAAACGGTCTTCGGGTAAACCTGTGGGAATAGGTGTTCCACAGGGTTCTATTCTCGGTCCTTTCTTGTTTCTTATATATATTAACGATCTACCGTTTGTGGTAGATGATAGCCATGAGATTGTATTGTTTGCTGATGATACTTCACTTATTTTTAAAGTGAAGCGACGTGCGGATATTGATGACGAGATAAGCAATGCACTCTCAAAGATAGTGCGTTGGTTTGAGACGAATAATCTGCACTTAAACAGTAAAAAAACAAAGTGTTTACGGTTCATTACACCAAACACAGCGGAGGTACAAACCAACGTACTTATAAATGACCAGAGATTGGAACTTGTGGACACTACGGTCTTCTTGGGTATCACGTTAGATAAAAAGCTTCAGTGGGGTCCACATATTACCCATCTAGCAGATAGACTCAGCTCTGCGGCATATGCAGTTAGAAAGATTAGAGAGTACACGAATGTTGCGACCGCTAGATTAGTGTACTTTAGTTATTTTCACAGCATCATGACGTACGGTATATTACTATGGGGTCATGCTGCTGACATTGATATAGTGTTTGCACTGCAAAAGAGAGCTGTTCGTGCTATATATCAGCTTGGTTATAGACAGTCTCTCAAAGAAAAATTAAAAGAAATAAATATTATGACTGTTTATTGTCAGTACATTTATGAAAATTTAATATATGTTCACAAAAATCGTCACCTTTTTGCTCTTAATAGTGATTTTCATTATTATAACACTAGAAATAAGGGATTGCTTGTAACTAATTCTAGTAGGCTTCATAAGATACATAATAGCTTTAAGGGTAAATGTATACACTTCTACAATAAAGTCCCAGCCACTGTTCAGGCATTATCTATAAATAAATTTAAATGTTTTATAAAAAAATGGCTCTGTCGTAAATCCTATTACTCCACTGCTGAATATCTAAATGATCGGACAGCCTGGGACTAGATTGTGATTATTTTATAGCGACTGTACAATATTGTATATTTTTATTGAAAAGAGCGCAAAAAAAAGAATGCTGGGAGAGTTTCTTGCGCCGCTTCTTCTCTCTCAGAGCGCCATTTGTTTCCGAAGCGGTAGTAGTATCTAGTAGTATAAGAAATGACATCAAATAGAATTCTAAAGGAATCAATTTTGAGAAAATAAATGCCTTTTATGCCTTTTATAATTTACTAGCTTTTACTCGCGACTTCATCCGCGTGTAATAGTTACTTTAGGCGGCATATTGGTTTTTACACGATTTTTATTAGCTTCACCTGTATGTTTGTAACCGACTTCTTGGGCGCGATTTTGACCCACTTTAAACGGCTAGATTTCGTTCAAACTTTGTAGATTTATCGAAGACCGATAACATTACACTAATTTGACAAGATTATTCCATTATTCAATATGCAAAATAAGATTTTTGCCAATTTATATAATTTTAGAATAAATGAATTTGTGTTTCACGCCATCTAGCAGCATTTTATAAACTCTTAAGGCAATTATGAAATGATATCATGGAATATACGCGTATACAAATGATTCTGTAATGATGAAGTAATGTTTATATTTACGAAAAGATGACGCTGCTTAAGTATTTTGTTTCCATTTTAAATTATTAATGCGTGATTTAACTGAGCTACTTATTATAAGAGCTAGTTCGGTAATCTCCGGCTAGCTGAATTAAGTGATCTTCCAATTAACTTAAATATTATTCTTCGCTGTTATTAAAATCCCTACATTCAATCTTAAAAATTTAACTAAAAAATAAAAAATAGTTTTAAAAAAACTAAAAAACACGCTGTAAATAAAATTCAACAAAAAAATAGAAAATAAATTTTAATAAATTTAAATTGAAAATATTGTAAAGAAATATATTTAATTATAAACAAAAGCGTGGGGTGTAGAAAAATTATTATAAAAAAAATATATTTCTATGTAAAAAAAAGCGTGGGGTGCTTTTTAAGATATTATTAAAATAATAATTCTTCTACACCCCACTCTTTTGTTTATAATGAAATATATTTCTTTACACTATTTTCAATTTAAATTTATTAAAATTTATTTTCTATTTATTAGTTGAATTTTATATAAAGCGTGTTTTTTAGTTTTTTTAAAACTATTATTTTTAGGATACTTTGCAAATAATACACATACAAACTGCTATTTCCACTACTGGTAGCGCTCTTCTAAGATACAGCGGATATCCTTCTATGATATTATGTCATTGTGGACAGTATTTCCCTACGAACTTTAATATCCTATTTCAGCCCCATATAAGTCAAAGTTTCAAAAATGCTCGAACAAATGTTTATAAATTACTACTAATCAAGTGCCTAAATATAAAATTTATGGTTTTATCTCGGAAAATGACGGATTCCCATACAAATTTCCATACCCTACTTCAAACCCTCCATCTATTTTTTCGGAATTAAAGGTAGCCTTTGTCCTTTTCCAAGCTCTAGCCTATCTCTGTATTAAATTTCCTCAAAATCGGTTCAGTTGTTTAAGCGTGACAGCGTAACAACTTACATTCACATTTATAATATTCATTTGGGATGTACAAGAAATATAAAACTCCACCCAAACATGTCATGCTGGTTTATACCAAGCTTAGCAAAATGTATTATAAATTGAACAGTAAAAAAATTATATTTATATATTTTTGACTTAAATAATATTTATGTATTTGGGTACATAATATATTATTTCGTTATTCGTTAAATAAAACGTTGATCTTGTTAAGTACTGTTATTTTTTAATTTGTTTAGTAAGTTTGGTTATACATAATATATTAATGGCAATTTTAAATATTTGAAGAAATTGTAAATTTTCTTGAGTACCTAGGATATGTATAATTTTTAAGTTATTATGAAAAATATTTGAATTATTGAATTTAAAGCATCCCTTAGGCTGAGCACTTTCTTTGTGGGTATTGAATGAGACTAAGCTATCACGTTCAGCTAAGTAACTCGGCATGTATGTCGAGTCGAGTCCACTGAGGTAAAGTTATTGGTGAGGGTAAAAAATTGCACATAGAGCAAAATATATACAATAATAGTGACATATAGTAAATATTTTCTATACGAAAAAGTGACGAGACGAGAAGGTTGAACCTGATGGTAAGTATTCAAAATTTGTTCCTGTGCACATGATGCCGGCCAGATTATGGGTACCACAACGGCGCCTCTTTCTGCCGTGAAGCAGTAATGTGTAAGCATTAGTGTGTTTCGATATGAAGGGCGCCGTAACTAGTGAAGTTACTGGGCAAATGAGACTTAACATCTTGTCTGAAGTCGTAGTGCCGATCAGAATTTTTGGGTCTATCAAGAATCCTGAGCGGCACTGCATTGTAATGGGCAGGGCATATCAATTACTATCAGCTAAACGTCCGGCTCGTCTCGTCCCTTATTTTCATAAAAAAAAACACTATTGCGGTGCATTCACGTCCGAGTAGTTCTGTCCGATATCGGCCGGAAAATTCGGTTTTGATGTACGCGTAGCGTGTTACTATCTCAGAAAATCGGAAAAGAGAGCCGGCCGAATGACTCGTATATTTCTTAGATATGATGGTCTCTTCCAGGTCTTATAATGTAATTTGTGTCTAGATCATGTTGCTGTGCAGAATCTTGTTGTACCAGTTCCAAGCTCGTAAAATGTATCATTTGTTTTTGTGCATCGGTAAGCATTGTGGGCTCCGAACGCGTGGTAATTTTTCTTCCCTATTGGTTTGTGGAAAATACTATGGACATTACCAGAGGAAATCTTTAAGTCTTCGGCTAAAAAACTCACTGTGATGAAATAATCTGCTTAAAGAATTTTTTCAACTGTTTCAACTATTTGTTCGGTCACTATTATTGGGCGAGTTGAGCGAGCGTCTTCTTTAAAGGTCTTTCTTCCATGTTTAAATACGGCACACTAACTTGCAACTATAGACGGTGGAGAACTCACACCTAAAGTTATCATTCATAATAATTAATAATCTCAGATCAAATGTTTATATAATATTCAGTAAAGAGTGTCCATTGTCCAAATGTCCAAGGTTGCTTTAACTCTCTTGCTTTTAACTTGTAGTAAGGCAAAATAATTTGAAATCGGAGCAATTTAACGCGTTTCTTAAGAAAAAAAATCTATTCAATGAGAAGCTAAGAATTCTGGATGAAATTAAATGAATTTTGTAGAAAGCTTTTCGTGCTATATTATATTTGTACGCATTTGTCATGTCAGCTTAAAGTAAGGGTAAGAAATTACACATATTTTTAATTCTGTAGAGATATATCCTAATTCACCATTAAAATATCTATCTGAAAAATATGAAACAGTTTGCTAATCCTAATATTACTATACCCGTAGTATTATTCAAAATATCCATGCGATAACTTAATAATCATCGATTTAAATATAGCCATTGCTTGCAAGAATGGTTGTGGTGCACTATACTATGGTTTTTGTTCAGTTTTAGATTTCAAAATAAATACTTTAATATAGTGTATGAGTGAAAAGATCAAAGAGGTTCTTATCATTTTACATAAATTATTAACTTAAAGCGAGCAAAATAATGAGTTGGGGAAATTGTGAGTGGAAAAGTTTAAATAAAAAATAGTAAAAATAAAGATAATAACCAACCACTTGTAGGCATAAAATTGATGTAAGAATATTAGGTACTTATTAATGAATTTTATAAACAAAGATATAGTATTATATGTTTTAAAACAAATGACTTAGTGAATCGCTATTTATATGGTTATTAAAAAAATAATTGTTACTTAACTATGTGTATCTTTTATTGGTTACCTATAAATACGGGGGCTAACTCACTCATACTCAACTAAAATATTTTGTTCATAAATTTAATTCGTTTCATGTCAAAAGTAATACAATGGCCTTCAAAAGTAAGTATCACACTTTTAAAATTGGGATAACGTTTTAAGTACACAATATATACTTTCGAAATAAAAAGGACTCCAAAGAGAATTTAATTTTGTACATAAAAACTTTATAGTCAGTAACATTCTTTTAAGAATTAGCTGAAAAAAAATGTTCAAAAACAAAACCATTCCTTTTTCAAAGTGGACGCTTCCGAATTACAATTTTACCATTCACATTTTTCTTTCTGTTTTAAATTTTTTTCAAGACCGATGGGTCTTGTTTTAAAAATTTATGCTAAAAAGCACATAACATTTATTTATTATGCCTCTTTCAGTTGAAGAATGTGCTAGGATCATGGCTTTTCTGGAACTAGGCATCAGTATGCGTCGCACTGCAAGAATGGTGGGTGTGACGGTACGAACGGTCCAGAAGGTAAAGCGAAGGTACGAAGAGACTGGACACCATCTGAGGAGACTTTGTAATGGTAGACCCAGGTGTACCAGTGCCCGAGAAGATCGTTATATTATTTCCACTGTGTTAAAAAATCGCCACCAAAATGCAAAAGCAGATTTGAAACCCCGAAGACCAGCGAGTGGCCCAAAACTCGAGAGACAGCACCGAGTAGCGAGACTGCGATACGCCCGTGAACACATGCAGTGGGATGAAGAAGAATGGTCAAGAATTTTGTTTGCAGATGAGTCTCGATTCTCCCTTTACACTTCTGATGGAAGGCGAAGTGTTTATAGGCGACCTGGTGAGCGATACCTTCAATCCTGCATCTCAGAAAGAGTCCAATACGGTGGAGGTAGTGTACATGTGTGGGCTGGCATATCTTCAGAAGGTCGCACAGAGCTAGTAGCCATAGAAAATGGCACCCTCACTGGGCAAAAATATGCCCAAGAGATTCTCAATGAGTATGCAGGGCCGTATTTAGCAAATATGCGTGATGGATCGATGCTGATGCATGATAATGCCCGGCCACACACGGCTCATATCGAACAAGAGTATATTCAGGAGGTCGGTATCAGCGTGATGGCTTGGCCATCACGAAGTCCTGATTTCAACCCGATTGAACACGCCTGGGATGAGCTTGGGAGGCTAGTCAGAAATCGCAGACCACCACCTACTACCCTCAGGGCACTAAAGCAGGCCCTGGTAGAAGAATGGGAGGATATTCCCCAACATCGGCTCCGAAACCTAGTGTTCAGTATGCCAAACCGGCTCGAAGCTGTAATCAGAGCTCGAGGAGGCAATACCAGTTATTAAAAATTAAATAACATGTAATACATTTTAGTTGAATTTTTTTACACTAAACTAAAAATGTCAATTTTCATTGTTTTATCTTTTTTAAGTTAAAAATGTTACTAATGTATAATTTTAGTTTCTAAGAATTAAAGCCTATAAAATTTGCAACAAAACGTTTTTAATCTTAAGTCTCTACCTTCTATAGTTAAGAAAAAAAAAATTGAAAAGTGTGATACTTACTTTTGCAGGCCAGTGTATTATAATGTTATAATTATGTATTAATTTCAAATATTAAAAATATAAATAATTAATAATGATAATTTTATGTACATTTAATGATTATGAAATATATTTGACGTAAGTTAAATAAAGTGCATTCCATCCACAGAAAAGGAATGTCTGTTCCGTGATTCCATAAAATACTTCACATATAATTTTAGTTAAAACCTTTTTTGTGTTTAAAAAAAGCAGAAACGAGCATACATAGGTTCTTCTGATTAATTGTGATCACCGTCAGCCGCGGAACCCATTATTACATTTTATTCTCACTTACACCAAGTAATTAAAAATAATGCAGGCTCGGTCTATTGAGTCTCTATTATTAAGGTTTCATAAAAGGTTTTAAATATTATAATCATGAAGAATTATTTAGTATCAATCTATATTTAACAATTAATAAGAATTAGAGTAAGAAGTATTTCTACTTTTTCTTATTATTTAGTTAAACGATTATTTCAACATTACAAACTTATAAAATAATTATTCGGTTTGTGAAATGATAAAAATGCTGCGTGAAGTAATTTAATTAAGGCAAATACTTACAAAGTACTGATATGAAAATCCGAAGAGAAACACTGATGATATATTTAGTAATTCACTAACACTTACACTAGTTTTATTACGTTACGTATGAAATTGTCCGCTACACAGAGTACGTCCTTCACGTCCGCTCGCTACTGTAAGACTGAACTCTAAAGCGCTTTACAGCTTTTGTAGGGGTTGGGGTAAAGAAAGACAGATGAATCGCTTAACAGAGAGGTAAAACTTTGAACTTTATTTCATGAATAGTGTTTAGTTTGATACTTGACAAAAACAATGAAGTAAACGCTTCTGGTAAAGCAGCTGTTTATGGATTATTGATTGTTATTTTGCCACTTTTTGTGTCAATGTCTTTTTAATCTCTTACCTTCTTTGCTCTAAGGTGTCAGATACGGTGATAGTGCCTATTTTTTCTTCTCTACAATAATTCTGGGATAATCATGCTTGGTTATAATTATAAATTAATATAAATAAATATAAGTTATAGTTAAAAAGTACTTTTTACTAAATCCTTCATTTATATTATGCAGTTAGCTAAGTAGACAACTAATTTGTAATTATTAACGTTTAGTCGACATTTTTTTTATACTACTTTGTTGATAATAAAATCCTTATTGTAATAACTGCAATTGAAAATAATTCTACATTTCTTTTTGATTATAATGTTATTTAATTTCAAACGGCTTCTCATACAGATTAAGCTTCTTACGGCCTTACAAATCTCACACACCTCGGCACAAGACACCTCGCTATAAAAATTATCTTATGCAAACTAACTCTAAATTAACATTACGCAGTTCTGGTCCCTACCCAACATCAGTTAAAATTTATAATAAGTTACCAGAACACTTAAAAGCCGCAACCAATATTAAAAAATTTATAAGTTGTTTAAAAAAAAACTTTTGGAAAAATGTTACTATTCTATTAATAGAGGAAAAATATATTTGAATGTCTGCCCCTCTATCGTTCATTGCTATGCCTTATTAGGAGGTGCATGTGATAATTATTTAGGACAACAATTTTGTTTAGTAACTAAGTCGCATGTAACGCAATTTAATTAAATAAATAAATAAAATAAAACAAATAAAATTGGCATAAAGTTATAACTAAACATAAACCAAGAATATGTAAAATGTTTACAAATAGACATTTTGCTTACGAATGGTTTATTCGGACGTATAACGTCTCCCGCGTTTATTTTCAAGGCAGCTTGTCATTCGTAAAACTTCATAATTATCATTGTATTGACAGTGTTGTCAACGATATTGTAAACATTTTGCATATTCCTTGTTTATCATTAGTTATAACTTTATACCAAGTTTATTTGTAAGGCCGTTAAAGTTTAAGTGTGTGTTATTATATTTTAAGCTATAAACTACATTGTCTTTTAAATAAATATTATAAAACAAATCTTCACTTTGTAAGATCTGAAGAGCCCTTCAAATGGCAGTGCTCTTATGCTGTTATGTTCTAGTTTATGGAGCACATAGGACGTTCAATCTATACCTAAGTCTTTATGACGGACGCAGACTGAAGTTATCGGATTTATTTTGTGATGCGTTAAACCCTCCCTGTTATGGGGAGATAGTGTCATTTCAGATCAAGGTGAGACTACCCTCTATCTTATAAAAAATCTCATCATCAAAGTCATAATTCTCATTAGGCCCCGTACTTTTGATTCAAAATATACATACTGTATACAATGACACAGTATATTTCAAATATATGTTTAATCTTTCAAAATAGTTAAAATATTTATTTTACTTTTATTTTAACTTATTCATGGTAAAATGTAAGTGAAATACTCATAATTTAATAGATATGCTTATTGATAGCAAATAAAAACGAATTAAGATGGGGGAAGTATTTTTTTTAATTACAGTTACAAAAGAAAGTATTTACCTATAAAATACCTATTCTTATTTAGATGCTCTCTATTCAACCCAAAACACTCAAAATATTATGACCATTCACAATCGCATTAAAGAAATGGCTTTAATCGCTTCATAATACTCAGCAATCTGCTTCAAATGCTGAAAATGTGCACATATTTGAGGTAACAGTTGTTTTAACAGCTAAGAATTTAATTATCTAAACATGGAGTGCTTAATTAATATTAAATATGGATTATTTGTTTTGAATAAACATGAATCCATTATTATTTACACAATAATAATTGCTTCTAAGCATCATTTATGCCTAAACAAATATATATTCTCTCAATGTCTATGTTTTAGTAATAAGCATGGGATCACTTGATAATAAGGGATCACCTTGTGACGTGTCTGTGATCATTTTTATAAGAGATCTCAAGAAATTAGGATAAAAAGTTATTTTTATATATTTTAACTCGTATATAAATTATATGTTAAAAACCTAGCTTCAAATATACATTCTAAAAGAACCAGTGGGAGGCTCTTTTGTGCATCGGGTGCCGGCTATATCATGGGTACCACAACGGCTCCTATTTCTGTTGTAAAGCATTACTGTCTTTCGGTCTAAAAGGCGCCGTAGG
Source organism: Leptidea sinapis (assembly GCF_905404315.1). Classification (NCBI taxonomy): domain Eukaryota; kingdom Metazoa; phylum Arthropoda; class Insecta; order Lepidoptera; family Pieridae; genus Leptidea; species Leptidea sinapis. The sequence goes on from NC_066298.1 coordinate 9,141,736, forward strand.
TAGTGAAATTACTGGGCAAATGAGTCTTGACATCTTAACATTAAACTTAACTTGACATTTTTTTTTAATAATCCTGAGCGGGACTGCATTGTAATGGGCAGTGCGTATCAATTACCATCAGCTAAACATCCTGCTCGTCTCGTCCCTTATTATCATTAAAAAACAGTTTAAATTAAATATCACAGTCTCTGCAACAATTTGATGTTGAAGACCTGGTAAGGCTGTTGATGACACATGATTTATTTACACTAATTTTGTTAATTCTTATAACGTAAAGCAGTAATGTGCAAATCTTAGAATAAGGATTAATCTCCGCTACGCTCCAACTAGATACCGTACAACCTAAGAACAATGGCATTTTTATTACGACAACTATTAGATGCTTGTGTCCGTGGCATTTTAACACTCAATGGCATATTTCAAATTAACTAACAGACGCTTCATGTTATTTTACATTGATATTAATAAAATACAAAATATTTACTGATGATATTATGTGAACCCAGTGTCTTTCTTATTTCTTGTAGTATTGTTTTTACAAAGTTTTATTATGCAACTCGGCATTTTTTTTTCAATTATTACCAAAATTTAACAGACCATGTGGCACGTCAACGTCACACATTGTTCGAGACTCGCTCGAGTACGCACACTTGGGGGTTTGTTCGCACTTTGTGACTACACCTGCGGTATCTAGTTGGAGCGCAGCGGAGACCAGTCCTTAATTTACGGTGCAAACTAATGTGTTTCATTTTAAAGGGCGCTACTTGAATTACTGCCTTGCCTGCCTAATTAGAGTTAAGATCAATTGTGTCAAAGTGACAAGCGCATCTGCATCTGCTAATTCAAATTCAAATATTTTTATTCAAGACTAGTTGACCCGACAGACGTTGTTCTGTATATAATAATTAAAATAATGTTTTTATATGATTTTGTCAATTATATTATCATAACATCAAAAATTACTTCGTAAAATATGCACCCTGCTGTCGTAATGAATTTTTTTCACAGCAGAACTGTCAAACCATGCGTCAATAAATTCTCTCATAGAAATTATGTATGGACACATCAAAGGAAAAACAAATTTGTTATTTCTATTTAATTTAGCAGCATTTTCCTATTTATTCACCTTTTAAACCTTCTCTGGACTTCCACAAATAATTCAAGACCTAAATTTTCCAAATCAGTCCAGCCGTTCTCGAGTTTTAGCGAGACTAACGAACAGCAATTCATTTTTATATATAAAGATAGTATATAATATCACTTATTGAAAGTCAAAAACTACCACCACTCATTCGAACAGGTATGCGTCAGACCTGAGACGATCGGGCGCAACAAACTCAGCGGGCTTCTTTTTTAAAATAAAAATATAGTTAGGTACAATGATCGCCATTGGGGTAGTAAGGTCCTCGAATGGCGACCACGTACTGGAAGGCGTAGTATTGGTAGGCCCCCCACAAGATGGACCGACGATCTGGTCAAGATCACCGGAATAGGATGGATGAGGGAGGACCGATCGTCATGGCGATATTTGGGGGAGGCCTTTGTCCAGCAGTGGACGTCTTCCGGCTGAAATGTTGATGAAGATTGTTACAATGTAAAATCGTAATGTAAAATTTATTATTTAATAGCCTATGGGCTCGGGGTCGCTCCATTCCCAAATTAACATAACAATTCTTTCGAATTTTGTAATACATTTGTTTTGAACATTTTCTGGGATCTTGTTGTCAAAGCATACATCGCCCACAAAAGGCTTACTAACTTGACTTAGCCGAGTAATAAGCAATTTTATGTTTGATTCTGGTGTTAAGATTATTATTAGAACTGTTTCTAGAAAATTCAATTACAATGCCCCTAATAATTTTAAATTCAATCAAAAATCCTGAGTGGCACTGTATACATTATGTATGCATCAAACAAACTTTCGAAGATTTTTTTATTTTATTAATTACACTTTTAACATAATGATAATTTTATATATCATCATAGCTATACTTTACTTTATCAATATTGAGTAGCATTAGTTAGGTAGACTTATTCAATGCTATTAAACAGCCTAATTTTCAGTTTAAATGTTACTGCATTTTTTTAAGTTTGGGAAAACTCCTCAATCTATACTAATATTATAAAGCTGCAGTGTTTGTTTGTTTGTTTGAACGCGCTAATCTCTGGTACTACTGGTCCGATTTGAATGATTCTTTCAGTATTGGGTAGTCCATTTATCGAGGAAGGCTATAGGCTATTTTTTCAAAATTAGGGATCCGTAATCAAATTGCTATTTTGTAACACAAGGTGTAAAATCGAAAAACTATTTTTGCGTGCGCTGCAAAAACTATTGACAATAGAACAAATTATGTACAGGCTAGAAGCCTTCTCTATTTAAAAGACATCTTAAAATTTTTTTAGTTTCAAAATGCTTCTACGATTTACCCGAATTTTTTAATAACAAGTGTGAGAATTAGTTACAATATAGTATAAGAATGTAAAAAATGTATATGACTTCTTTTTTTTTTATGTATAACGTTGCTGTGCCCTTGCAGGGCGTCACATATTGTCTACCTATTAATGTACCAACCATCCTACTGTAAAATGTGACTTGCAATAAAATATTTTGATTTGATTTGATTTGAAATATAGGCAATATTTTATTACTTATAAAACTATCGCGTGAATTATACTTTATATGGCAAAACAACGTTTGCCGGGTCAGCTAGTTATGTTATGCTATATTGCTGTTGCCGTATTTGCTGTTAGACAGATGAGTTTGGGAAAACTTAATGATAGTGTCATCTCCTTTTTTGATATGAATAGTTTTGCTTGTTATCTTGGAGATTATTGGATCCCAGGTGAATAATAATTTTTAATTTATATTCAACTATAAAGAAGTATAGAATCGGTTTAAAGAACTTTAATTTCTCATTAAGACTGTCGTCACTTACATGAGAACATAAAATCAGTGAGTGAGAGGCGAATTTGCTCATTGCTGCTTTCCGGTTTTTTAAGGCGGTGGTGCAAGTTACAAGATATAGTTTATTGTTATAATGATAAGATGTTTTTATTCATTGCTTTGTAAGTGATATAGCAGCCTTTTTTTGAAGATGTTGAGTGAAGTCGCTTCTGTAACAGTTTTCGGTAGCTTATTGTATAGCTGTGCTCCTGCAAATGTTATATTATTTTTACCATAGTTGGTTCTAATACTAGGTAATACAAGGTGTCTGGCGCGACGTAATACATATTTGTTGGTATTGTGTTTTGTTGTGAATGTTGTATTTGAGTGAATGAGTCTATGAGTTATCTTATATATAAGTATGCATGTGTAGTAGTTGTAAAGTTTAGTAATGTTCAATAGTTTCGTTTCTTTGTAAATAGTTTCTGTAGGAGTTAAGTAGTCATAATTATGAAAAATTTTTATTATTCGGTTTTGTAGCGTTTGGATTGGTTTTATATTAGTCTTACCTGCATTACCCCATATTTCTATGAGGTAGAGTAAGTGTGGCTTAACTAGGACATTATATATCAATAGTCGAGCTTGTTTTGGAATACACCGAACTATTTTGTGTAGAGAGCCTACTAGTGATGAAAGTTTGTTTTTTATATTTATTAGGTGTGATTTCCATGTTAAGTGTTTATTGAGTGTCAATCCAATATACTTATCATATCCTTATACTTTACTTTATAGAATATTATTTAAATACAAAAGCCTTTTTTAAAAACGCTTACGTGGTGATGATAGCTATAACATAAATCACTTTCATAATGATACCACAGATTGGAAATAGAGCGACCAGGCATCAGGCATTTTAATTACTAAACTTTATTGTAACGAAATTTTATTCAAAAAAGCCCGCTGAGTTTCTTACGCCTCATTGTTTTTCTCAGGTCTGGGGCATTTTCGAGTGGGTCATTGCTTTACTTTCAATAAAATATATATTTTTTTTTAAACCATTTATTTCTGATACAACATTACAAAGCGATGTATACATATTATTCTGCCAAACTGCGCAGCAGTTTGTCGGCAGTAATTCTCGTGTTTCGCAAATTATCAAATCAATATTATGTTTTTGTGTGTGACAATTTAAAAGTCCCAAGCAGTATTTCTTAAGTCTATTTATTATGGACATTGTGCTAAGTAGAACTTTCGCAATAAGTTTTTCACCTGATTTTTTGTTTTACAATTCGACAATTGTGACGCTATATGGGTAGTTAATTCATTTATTAATGTAGGTATTACCCATTGCATGCTACGCATACCGTAATAATTACATATTTTAGGTACCACTAGCTTGTTTTTGTTAGATAGCCGAGTTGAGTAGGTATGCACTCTCTGTACTACAAATTTATTTATATCTCGATATTGTTCGATTAACGTTAATAATTTTACCTTTTTATCAATTGGAATAATATTACATATTTTAAACAAGCGTTCATAGTTCCTGTTAAGTTAGTTTTTTATATTTCTGTTCACTAAGAGCTTTAATGTTCTTATTTGCAAAGTTTTGATTTTATTTTTATTCGTAGTAAAAGTTAGTCCATAGTTACTCAATCCGTAACTAATTGTTGCCTCGACCAAAGAGTGATACAGGGTGTTCAAAATATTTTTACTCACCGATGACTTTAAGTGATAAATTTTACCAAATACTGTGCGGAGTTTCAAACATACTGAGTTAACATGTGCATTCCATGAGAAATTTTTATCAACAATGAGCCCTAGATATTTATACGACGTTACCTGTTCCAACTGACTACATTGACATATTTGTGAGGAATTATGCAAGCAAGATTAACTATGTCGTATTATTTTAATTTTAATATCTTTATATTGACTATATGGTGAGAATATAGACATACATTTTGTCTTTTCCATATTAATAATAATTCCATTGTCATGTGCCCATTTATTAATATTATTAAAATCTTGTTGCAATATGATTTGAATAAGATTTGGGTCTCTACTACTATACAATAAACATGTGTCATCAGCATACATATATGCTTTACAATTTTTTATAACTTTGCTCATACTGTTCACATGAATACTATATCCTATCGGACCAAATATGGAGCCAGTTGGAACACCATTTAATACTGTACCTGGATCACTCTCTGCTCCAAGGACATTTACTTTAAGTAGCCTGTTTTTGAAATAGTTTTGGAACCAGATTTTAATAGGCCCTCGCATTCATCCATAGACTGCAATAAGGCGTCGTGCTCCAGCGTGTCAAAAGCCTTTTTAAAATCTATAAAAATAGGTACCACCAATTGTTTTTCGTTTAAATAAGTATTAACATCATTAGTAAAAGAAGTAAGCGCTGTTGTTGTACTTCTATTTGGTCTGAAACCATGTTGTATGTTCGATATAATATTATTATTTTCCAGAAATGCTACTAATTGGCCGACAATGACTTTTTCTGTAATTTTATTTATTGTGTTTAGGATTGCAATGGGTCTGTAATTTGTATAGTCTGTATGTAGTCCTTGTTTGTAAATTGGTCTAATTAATGACAGTTTTAACTCTTCTGGGTACATTCCTTTCTTAATGCTTAGATTGATAAAATGCGCTATAACCTGAGATATGTCTTTTTTAATTAATTTAATATCCCGAACCCTTATACCATCCGAGCCTGGCGCCTTATTGCAATCTAATTGATAATTGACTTTTTGGTATCTAAAACTAATGTTGGATTCCTTAATATATGTTTGCCTGTCTAAAAACTTGTGCTGACATTTATGTTTTATTTTATCTATTTCATTTGTGAAAGTATCACAGATTTTATTACATATAGTTTTGGGTGTTTCATTTTTACCCATATATTTTTCTATTACACTATCTACAGATAAATTGTTCTTACCTAGCCAGCTGTTTATTTCTTTCCATTTTTTACGCATATCACCCTTACAGCATTCAATTGATTTTTTTCTTTGATTATCTTTAGCGACATTTATGGCTTTCTGTAATTTATATCTATATTTATTATACTTAAGTCTAAGTAGATTGTTATCTGGTTTAGCTTTCCATTGCCTAAAAAGTAAATCTCTGTATTCCATCATATTTTTCAGCTCCTTGGTAACCCATTCCTTAGTTTCACGTTTTTTTCTATTGTTGGTATGCATTTTTGAAGAGTCATATATTTCACAAAAGATTTCACTTATTTTATGATATATTTCGGTACTATTATTACACTGTAGCAGTTCTAACCACTGAACATCCTGTATTTTGCGTGCTATTTCTTTGTTATTGTAAACAAGATAAGGAGCTGTCGTGTTGAAAACCTGTTTCGGAACTTCGACCATAAGTCCAATTAAATAGTGATCGGCCACCTTACTCATTACAGTATATGAGTGCAGTGAAGCGGCTGTTGCATTCCGCACAAATATGTGGTCGAGGCAGGACGCCTGCCGGCGACCCGCAACAATAGCTTCTCGAGTCACATCTTGTATGCCACATTGTAAGCCTAGTTCCGATAATGTGTTTAAGTATTCATTTGCGGTCGAGTTTAGCTCGCTTTGAAGGATGTTAATATTGCAGTCACCAACTAGAATAATATTTTTAAGTGTAGAAGTACGGTGAAGTGTTCTTCTGATTTCCGTAATGAATTTGTTTTTGTTCATGTTCGGTGGTCTGTATATGACCATTAATTTTGTATTATAACAAGATTCGCTAATAGTTATTTGTCCGTATATAGTTTCAAACGATGAACAATGCACGGTTTCAGGTAGAAATTGAATATTATTTTTTATATACATGACAATACCCCCTCCTCTTCTATTCTGTCTTGTGTTCGAATACATAGTATAACCATCTATATTGTACATGCATGTTTCGTCTTTTCTAATATTTACCTCCGATAAACATATAACGTCTAGGCTAGATAGGCAAGGGTTTAATAACATTAATAGCTCGTTGTAATGTTTACGTAGGGAGCACACATATGAACAATATGTAATGCCAAATTCGCTTTTTGTATATTTTCTTGCCAATTTTGCAATTTTGTATAATTTGAAACATAAAAATCGTTTAATTCAATATCCATTGTAATAATTACTTTTACTTTTATAGGGTATATAATAAATATAACTGTCTAATTTAGATAAATGCGTGGACAAAAATAAATACCTTACTTTTGTGAGTTTTCCAGCAAATAAGTATTAATATCACTTTCACAACGCACTTGGAATATCTTCTTATCATTTACATCTTTTCTTATCAATATACGACCTTCTTGAATCCATATAAACTTGTAAATTGCTTTAAGTTTTTGTTTCGTGGTATAAAACAAAAGATGCTTTTGATAGGTCAGATGCTCATTAATATAGATTCGTGTGTTGTCATTATTGTTGTACAAAGTGTGCATAGTTATTGGTGTTTTACGGCATTTTAACCATTCACTACGGCCAGCTGTTGTTTTAAATCTAATTATTATTTTCGATCGTAAGTTTTTTTCGCCACCCACTCTCCAGGCATTTTCAATGTCACTTGTGCCGAGTTTCAGGTTCTGTGCAATTTTTATAGTTTGCTGCATTACACTTTCATCACTAATTTTTTTCAAATTCACTATTTCTAAATTTTGTTTTAGTTTTGCTCAAGAGCTCCAAGCCGTTCTTCCATCACGTTATTACATTTCTCGAGGTGAATATTTTTTTGTATAATATCTTTCATTCTACTCTCACATTTTTTGTCACTTTGGCACATTTTTGATTTAAAGTTTCCATTTCCTCAGTTTTAGAATGCAGGTACTCCAAGGATTTTTCAATTTCGACGTTCGTATTTTTAAATTCACTTATTTGGCTTTTTATGTCAGCCATTTCTGACTGTAGACTTAAAAAACGAGTGTCTTGTTCTTCTTTCATTGAGGCTAGCATGCTGTTCATGCTTTTCATTTCATCTTTGATCATTTTTAAAGTTTCACTCAGAGCATCGGTTGGATGACAGCTTTTATACCTTATCGGATCGGCCGATATGGTACTCGAGTCTGAATCCGTATCTTCCTTACTTCGCTTCTTTTTTGGCTGTCTCATATTTACCCATTTAGCCATAGAAACTTGCTTATCCTGTTTTCCCGATATACTTGAGTCTGACCCATAACATTTGTTTGTCTCTTTGTTGGGTGTGCGTTGTATATTCGGCATTGTAATACGCTCAGCTGGTAGATATATTGTAGGTACAGTAAAATAAACGCAACTTATTTTTACAGCACTCGACACACGTCCGTCCGCTACAGCGAAGCGCGAGAAACTTGAATTTAAAATCCTATTTTGAATAAAAATATTTATATTTGATAAATACAGAAAATGGACTAGAATATTAATCTGCAATTGGCATGCGTTTGACTGTTAAAGTGGGAGGCATAAAGCACAAGTTTTTTTTTATAAACCTTAGTATTTCATGCTTATTACTACTATCAGAATATGTAACAAGAAAAACGTAATATTCTAAAGGAATTCTAAGGATCGTACTTTTCAATCATTAAAATTTTAACAAGTAATCATTTCGCGATTTTCAGCAATTTTCCTAAAAAGGTAATTTGAGCCAAATTGGATAAAGAACGTTAAACAAAAGAATTGTATTAAAATGCTTTGATGGATTTATAATAGGCGTCCTTCTATGCCCACATAATACTATTTCATAAAGATCGTTTAAATTGGATTTTGAAATGAACAAACCGGCGAGCGATATTGAAATGTTTTATTGTGAACTCTTTGTGTTCAGAGTTGTAAATATTTCCTTTTATTGCGCGTTTTATAAAATAAATTAATACCTATTCATATTATTTACACTTTTATTTTCATGATAAATATAAATAAAAATCCTTCTATGCACAGGATGTCGGCTAGATTATGGGTACCACACCGGCGCTTATTTCTGCCGTGATGCAGTAATGTGTAAGCATTATTGTGTTTCGGTCTGAAGGGCGCCGTAGCTAGTGAAATTACTGGGCAAATGAGACTCAACATCAATATCTCAAAGTGATGAGCGCAATTGTAGTGCCACTCAAAACTTTTGGGTTTTCAAGAATCCTGAGCGGCACTGCACTGTAATGGGCAGGGCGTATCAAAAAATATCAAAATCACTTTATCCATGTAGGTCACATAAATACACTTATGAATGTCAAATAAAAAACATTTTTTTTCTTATTGAATCTTCCGATACTTCATAAAGGGTTGAGCTAATGAGAATAAGTAGCAAGAAACTCATTACCAATCTTTTTCATCAGATCAATCAGATTACTCAATTATCATCAGATGAACGTCCTGCTCGTGTCGTCCCTTATTTTTATAAAAAAAAAAAAACCTGTCTGTGGAAAATTATCGGAAATTTTTCCATCGTAACGGTCTTGAGTGCATTTTCCTTTGTTTTAATCCTAGATCAGAAAACAAATTTATTTTGTACTAAAATTTATGGAAGATATGGGATTCGAGCTCGCTCCTCTCGGGTTACGTTCGGATAGATCAAAATGACTCATATAGGTTGCTAATAAAAGCTTAGTGTACAAATAAAACACTCCAACAAGAATATTTCATTCCTATACAGTTTTCCAAAATTTCATTAAGATTCCTTAAGTCTTTACGCGACTGAAATAATAATAATAAATATCTATTTATTTTCTCCTCACAAAGATCTTATAGCTTAAACAGTACAGTAGTGTTACATTTTGAACAGCTGGTATTTTGTGAGGAGCTGGTGTCTGAAGTAGGTTAACCTTGTATTACACATCACCAGGACCTCACCCCTAGATATAAGGATCACAATTACTAAAACATTACACACCTGTACTGATTAAACTTGTATATTACTAGTAAAATAATGTGTGTGTGTGTGTGTTTGTGTTCGAGTGTTCGAGTGTGTTTGTGTGCGTGTAAGTATATTATACTCTCAGTTACTATCAGTTTAGAAGGTTTTCAGTGGGGGTATACTGGCTTACAATTTTTTTTTTGTTAGAATTCTTAAATCTGAGTTAGGGCAAAGCTAATATTACCTCTTTAGTTGTTCCACTTATTTTCAATAAAAATTACTAGTATTTCTGCTTTCCATGTGTCTACAAATATACTGTTTAACACCGATGTATTGTAATAAAGGATCATATTATATGTTTGTTTGTATATCGATAGTATCTCATTGTACTATTTGTACATACTCTCTATAAGTATACATTACTTTACTCATTTGATTTCTTTTCCAATAAAAATTATTAGGTTAAGTTTCGAGGTTGATAAGTGTGTGTATTAGTCACTGATAATTTTATTTTAAAAGTTTTGGTTAATACTATACTCTTTTAAGAGACTAAAGTAAGTTTTGATTGCTCTAATAATATTTTTAGGTGATTAAAATATGTCTTTATATCTAAAATAAATTAAACGAGCTAAATTAAAAGATTATAATATAAACCAGCGAATATAAAAGTTGACGCGGTTACTACCATGGTAGAAAATATCATGAATTCTTTTCGAATTAATTTATATTTTACTTTTGATATCAAATAATATATTTTAGATTCTTAACAATTCTTCTCGTTATATGCAGCTGGTGGAATTGGTTGTTTAACATTAATATAATATTGTGCCAAAAGTGCTTAAATTATGTCTTTGATAAATATATACGGTCACTCGCTCACAAAGCAGTATAAAAGTAAATATAATTATAAAATATACAGAGCGGATCCAACGAGCACGTTTCAAATCCCCCGGTCATCTTTGATGAGTTAAAACGTTCAACGAGCCGGATACAAAATGGAATCGGTCGTAAATCATTGGATTATACTCGCGCCAATTAACCCTCGTTTGTCGTATTATAATTCGCTATAATATCTCATGGTCAAACTATATCGTTTGAAATCCATTGTATAATTTCATAGTCTACTTTCTTACTAACCGTGTTTTTCAGACATATATTAAGATTAACATGTGTAAGGTCTTGAAAATAATAAATTATTCTATAAATAACAATAAATTTTTAAAAATCTATTCCTAATTCTACATTCTATAATGATCATTATAATGCAGTTACAATTATTGTTATTTTAAGTTGTAGAAGAATACGCAATTATTTTTTTACTTTTTAGTGAACATTTTAATATTTTGGAATAGATTTTTTGAGTTGGTTGTTTTTTTGGTAATTTTTTTTATGGTAAAGGAGGAAAATCGAAAGTATGGGTACCTGGTGTTAAGTGATCACCATCACCCACATTCTATTGCAACATCCGAGGAACCACAGGCCCGCTTATAAGGATGGTGTATGCGCTTTTTTCGAAGGTAGGTTACGGAAACCCCGCACAAGGAAGCTCATTTCACAGCTATGTAGTACGTGGAAGAAAGCTCCTTGCAAACCGCACTGTGGAGGACCGCCACAAATCCAGATGGTGGGGATGATAGCCATATTTGTGGCGTGTCGTGCGAAGGTGGAATTCGGCGGCAGGAATCAGGTGAAACAGCTCTTGAGAAAGGGGAGTGCCCCTTGATAAATGCGGTTACACACTGAAGCGACGTCTCGAAGCAACGCTATGTGATCCAGCCGTTCACAGAGCAGTGGGTCCCCGACATTTGCTCTGCGTCGCACGCGGTCAAATGGATCGAGCTGTCCGGGGTGCGCAAGACTATTATAAATGATTTTCAGTAAATCTGAAGTTCACTAACTTATTTTTCTATGCTGCTCATGAGACAGCATCATTTAAATGAAACAAATGAAGTCGGAGAAACGCCTCTCTCAACAGAGGATACAGAGGATAATTTCAAAAGAGACTTGTGAAGAGCGCAGAAATAGACGGTTGCCTCATGTTGCAATGCAGATACGAACGTAAGCGCATTGTAATTTTAGTACAGACAGAAATTCTGCCATAAATAACACTGTAAGCCGTTAAAGAGTTCCATTGATCATAATATTCAACTACTTCATAATTACTTGACGATAACAACATTACGGTAGGTGACTTAAATATAATAAATATATAAATATATATATATATATATATAAAAAGAAAATATAAATATATATAAATAAAATAAATATATAAAAGATTCGGTAGAGTATCATTAATTTGCTCGTAAGAATTAAAAATTTCCATTATTTTGTCATAGATACCATAGACCTAACCAAACTCTCATCAAACAACACTTGAAATACATCCTTTCAAATAAAAAAAGAATCATCGAATTCGTCTATTTGTGGCGCATATACTTAATGCATATTTAAGATTTATATGGTTTTCTCATTGATTATATCGTCAGAACTAGATCAAATTAAAATGAAAATGAACTCACGGGAAGCACCAACTTTCAAATAAAACAAGAATCATTAATATCGGTTCACCCAATCGAAAGTTCTGAGATAACAAACATATTAAAAAAAATACCATCGAATTGAGAACCTCCTCCTTTTTTGAAGCTGGTTAAAAATACTTAAAATATACTAAAATTGTTCCTGGCATATTTCCGCCCAAGAACTCAGACAGTGATTTACTCTTATAACTTGTGACAAAGATTCTTGCCGCGTACTTTTGTTTATAAGAGCCGGTTTATTTATCTCATTAGCATACACCAGTGGGAGGCTCCTTTGCACAGGATGCCGGCTAGATTATGGTTAGGTACAACAACGGCGCCATAATATGAAAGCATTACTGTCTTTCGGACTTCGCCGTAGCTAGTGAAATTAGTGGGTAAATGAGACTTAACATCTTATGTCTCAAGGTGACGAGTGCAGTTCTAGTGCCGGAAGAGTCAGTCAGAATGTTTGGGTCTTTCAAGAATCCTGAGCGGCACTGCATTTTAATGGGCAGGGCTTATCAGTTACCATCAGCTGAACGTCCAGCTTGTCTCGTCCTTTATTTTCATAAAAAAATACGTCAAATAAACTTCATTCATAATGGGAAATCATACTGCAAAATTTGTACATATATAATATATAGAACTTTAAGAATAAAGAGCACCAACTCAAAAATTTCATTCAATATAATATACTACAATTGATTATAGAGCTTAAATGTAACATGTGTATGAATATATTTAGAATAGCTCGATTTTATCTTTAACACGACGATATAAAGCGGATTCGAACCGTTGTGTTCTTTAATCTCCTAATCTGTATGTATAACCTTTTATCAGAGCTATGACCTGACGTAGCATCTTATTGCGTATTTTATAACAATAGCTTTGACACAATACCGGCTTAAGTAAGTCTTAAATTGAAAAGAAAAATAATATCAGGATGTTGTCTTTTGTTATTACGCCTTTTTCTACTGGTGATTGCTAAGCAAGGCTCTGTAAATAACAATTTTATTATTGGATTTTTCTTTGTAGACTATTTGTATGCCTATTCGAGTGGATATAAAATCTAAAATTGTGGAACTCTAGTTAACTGTATAGTACAAATAGAATAATAGCCTTTTATTGGAAAGACTATTTATAAATGATCATCATGTATCGTCATCATCACGTAGTGGACATTGTGGGTACATTCTGTGCATCCATGAACACAAATAGTGACACAGTGTCAGTGATACCGTGCTCGTAATCACCGGCGCATCCCGCACCCTCTGCGCTGGCCAGTCGCGCACTACGAGCCCAAGTCCGCAGTTAGAGGTGGGACGTTATCGCGAACCCATCACACTCACCCTGATGAAGGACTTCCGAATGGTCCAAAACTAGTCGGTATCGATACCGACAAAAACGTGAGTGAAGCCGTATTAATAAATAATTTAATAATGACTCACGAAAGTTTTAATAATTTAAATGGAAAATTATGGATAAGGATTCTTATTTTTTCTATCAAGTCCTTTGTTGACAGGTGGCAAAATGGGGTAAATAATCATTTGCAATTTAACCCACTAGCTGCGTGGATAGTCGGGTATCCAGTAATCAGCTCGACCACGTGACGCTGCGTAGAGACGTCAATAGGTTGTGTATATTCTACCATCGATGCCTTTTTATCCGAGCAGTGTCCTGAAAAGCTGTTTAACCTCTTCCCTGCAAAACAATTCCACCTTTACACATTCCTTAATCTTTTCGTTCCAGGAAACTCTGATTGCGCGCGGTATTAGTATGCCGTACGGTACTTTCGATTTTGGTTTATCTGAAAAATCTACTGCCCTGCCCTAATCACTGCCGATTTAGAATAATTTATTGGGGTACAATATTAGTTACATAGTTGTTACAGAATATTTGTTACAAAGTATACATTGGTACAAAGTAAGTAACTTTAATTTTACAAGTTAATTCTGGTCTCACACTAGGATTCCCTGTGTCGTGAGGTCCAGTCTCTTCCCCTATCTAAGTACAAAATAAAAATAAAAGAAATTCACGTGTGTGCGTGTGTATGGATGTGTGTGGATGTGTGGGTATGTATGGATATGTGTGTATGTATGGATGTGTGTGTATGTGTTTGTGTGTGTGCTCAGTAAGAAAAGACAATTGATAACGTTGGGATAATAATTTCAATTGTTTTTTAGTTTAGTACATTTATAAGTTTTTCTGTATCATCGTAGTTTAAAACTTTTAATCATTCAAATATTACTTTTTTACAACTGCTTTTAGTCTTATCTCTATAGATAACGAGTAATCTAGAACTATTTTGTTTGTATAAGTTACTGTAAAGGTAAGGCCCCAGGAAATAATATGTTCTTCGAGCCAAGAAAGAAAACACCCTTGGGCGATCCCACATTAGCGCCCTATGAGAAATTCGTGCCTGTTCTTTTGCATTTTTGTGGAATTTAAGTAGTGTAGCGGAGATAAATAATTGTCTTATTCGAAGATAGTTTAGTTCTGAGTAGAGGGTGTCTGTTGAATATCGCCACGGCTTATTGTATGCTATTCTTAATATTGCACGTTGGGCTGTTTCCAGTTTAATTTGAAGTGTCTTTATTGCGGCTCCCCATGAAATAAAGGATAAATTACGGAAAATTAAAGACCGGCAACGCTCCTATGTATATTCCTCTGGTGTTGCTAGAGAATGTGGGTGGCGGTGATCACTTAACATCTGGTGACCTTGTTGTCCTCTTCTTCCATAGAAACCAAAAAATACTGGATGTGTGGCATAGAGATGCATTCAAGAAACGTCCTACGAGCTACTAAGGAACTAAGGAATAATTATAAAAATAATATTCCTGCCGTGGTTTTCCCCAGGTGACAATGCGACGCCTATAGTTCGCAGCAGCTGACCGTGTAGTATATAGACTATTACTCATTTGTGCTCCACGCTATTTTGTTTATTTTTGTCAGTTTTTAATGTAAATGTTGTTTGTCAGTGTTTAATGTAAATGTTGTTATTTATTAAAGTGAAACTTTTATTTGCTTTTGGTAAACAACGACACAGCTAGTGAGTCCAAAAAACTGATCAACGAGGAAAAAACAAAGAATAGTGTTTAATTAGTTAGTTTCACCTTGACCGTGGTTTCATAAAACCACACAATTCTTTCTTTTATTATAATATAAAAAGATATTTCTCTAAAAAATCTCAAAAAATATCTTTTAGAGACCTATATCTTTGAAATAGACTTTCGAGAATTTGCAGAGGATTTTATACTATCACATTATGCCGGCCTATTCATATTCCTTGTAACAAAATTAACACAGGCCGTATACTTACATTGAGTACGGTTGTAAAAACCTTGTCACATCCGAGATTACGTAAATCGCTGGGTCATCTTTATTGTCTGAATAAGATCAATCAGTCATGTAAAAAGACAAAAGAAATTGTATAACAGCGTTTGGGGCTTAGATAATGATTGCGGAGTTTTCATGATATTTATTGTTTGAGATTTATTTATCATAGGGGATTTAGAGATATTGTTGTTTCTTGGGTATTTTGTTAATACTCTTGATATATTCTTTTATATAGTTATGCATGTCTGTTAGGATCATATAATAGGAGTTGGTATTTTTTTATTGAATTAAGTAATTATAAAGTTACAAAAATCCTCATAATTGTAGGCAATTAAATTGAATGGGTTATATATACTACTAATAATTATAGCTGATGAGGGTGAGATATAAATTCGGTGTTATATTGTAATAAAATAATTGATAAATATTAGACTTAATCTAATATATAAAATTCTCGTGTCATGGTGTTAAACTTTGAACTCCTCCGACACGGCTTGACCGATTCTCATGAAATTTTGAGTGCATATTGGGTAGGTCTGAGAATCGTACATCTATTTTTCATCCCCCTAAATGTAAAGGGTGGTCCACACGAAATTTTGTTTTGAAATTTTTCGACATTTTTTTTTAATTTGTTTGATTATGAGTCAGCATTAAAAAATACATACAACTTCAAATTTTCACCCATCTAAGATCAACAGTTACTTTTGTATCGCGATTTTAATATCGGCAATACAACGTTTGCTGGGTCAGCTAGTAATAGATAAAATATTACATTTAAGGCATTTAAAAAATTATAATATTTTTCAGGATGGTTATAAGCGGTATTTTCTTGAAGTTGTATACTTTTTCCTTCCCAACATAAGCTAGTTCAACCGTCCCTGAATCAAGCACCTATTTAGTAACGTAACCACTTTTGTAACCATCTCTTTGTAAATACGAGTTGAATCGTATATGTACAAGGTGACCCAAAAAAAAAAACGGAAAATAGATCGTCACCTGAAGTTGTTTTGCTATCGCCAGATTGCTCTATAGGCCTGATCCTGACGATTTTCATGACTCTTGCCAGAAAATAAGGCCGATAGGTTCTCGCATTATCAACCGATATTCTTCTGTGAGGGCGTTAAGATTTTAAGGCTTGTTAACAAAAGACTCGTAACTTCAATAAACCCCATAAAAGGAAGTCAAAACTTCTTTTTCATTCTTATTATTAATATTTATTATTCGGGAAACTTTGTCAGCTATTAGATTCAGCCTTAATAATTGGTTGTGGTTCTTGTTGTGCATTTGGTACGGTTTTGGAGCTTGAAATGATTGGATAAATTGCTGGAAATTACATAAATCCATGGCAAATGTCAGTTTTGGGGTAATGCCTCCTGCTCCGTTTGCTCGGGGGCAGGTGAAGACTGACCGTATGAATAATTATCAGTGCGTGAAACTTTTTTGTAGTTCTTATAGTTTCGGAAAAAAGTGGCTCTGACATACGGACGGACAGACAGACAAACATGACGAATCTATAAGGGTTCCGTTTTTTGCTTTTTGGCATCGGAACCCTAAAAACCTATTAGTTTCTTGTACCTATTCTGAGAAGTGAAATATGTTAGACAGGTTATGATAGCTAGGGCTTCTGCCCTAGGCAAGGCTTCTGCCTTTTAATGCAAGTTAAAATGTACTCTCACACTTGACGTATGTCATCCAAAACTACCAGGAAAAACAAAGCTTAATTATTGTGTACACAAAATACACCACCGCTGTAGAGCCGGAAGCTACGACGTAGCACTGCGGAGTTCTTGCCAAGAGCACTCTTATGGTGCGTACAGATTGGTGCAATGTAACATGAAAATGTATAATGCAATGGAAGAATTCGCCGTACACATCACTGCAATGTTTCATGAAAGGTAATTATTGTGTAACAATTTCTTATAGATTGGACATCTGGTCCGCGCAAAACGAGCATTTCACGCGCACCCTACGAGCTTTACAAGCCGCGCGCGGAGCGATTGGTTATTTGTCGATTTTTTGAACGAAGAACAGGGGCGCGTCTGCATCTAAATGGCTTCATAGTGAGGTTCGTAGTGAATGCGCGATATGAGCGCGCTATGTGTCCACGCTTCCAGCGAACATGCAATGAAAGATAGAATGCTACATGCCATGTTACGTTTCACGAGTCTGTACGCACCTTTATAACAAGCTGTATTATTGTAATTCGTTAACTTTCGTTACTAAGAGAGCATTAAACACCTTAGTAAATTTGTTTCGTATACAATAAGATTATTGTGTTTAATTTAAATAATTATTTGACTAATAGCTTGAATTCAATCAAAAAAGCGTAGAAGTCTTAAGTTTGTTATTATATTTAGAATAGTTGTAATTATATCACTCTTTATTGTATTTTTTGGTCAATTATGCTCTTACTGATGTCACTTAGACTCGACTCACTCCAGCCTAATAAAATAAAGTGGTCAGCTAAAGGGGTTTTCACATCTATAATAAAGATAATAGAAGTTTCATTGATTGCTTAGTATTGTCGAAATAGATATAGTTGAACTGATCCTGCTCGCGAATTCCACCTTCGCACGATTTAGAAAACCATCTGTCAGGGATGACATCTTAATTGGATCTCAGGCCTGCACTGTAAAAGTGCAGTTCTCAAGCAACTTTCATCCTCGTACAACCAAACTGTGGAATGAGCATCCCGCTATTTCCAGGATGATACGACATGGGTACCTTCCAAAAAGGGCGCGTACACCTTTTCAAAAGCCGGCAACGATCCTGTGATTCTCCTTGTTTTGTAAAAGAATATAGGCGAAGGTGATAACTTAACATCGTAACCCGTTCACACTTGCGTCCTCTTTTTACATAAAAAATAAACGAAAATTCGTGCAATATATTGCACGAATTTTCGTTAATAAAATAAAGTATACCGTATACGGTACACTTTATTTTATATTCGAATGAAATTTTCTTGGCTACAATCAAAACGACTTCTTAAAGAAGATGTTCGAAACAATTGCGGGCAAAGTTTAAAATATCAACAAACCTAAGTAAAGAGCTGAATCGGAATTGGATGTAGTAATATGTAGATTCAAAGAAAAATTTACATAATAAAGTATAGCCTACCTCTGTTCTGAGTCAAGCAAACGTTAACAATTTCAATATGCATGTATTCAGACATCCATGGCTGGGTTTATTTGAATAACTTTATAATCATCAGATTTATTATAATCAGATTAACCTACAGACATTGTGAAATGATAATATATTTGAAATCTGTTTGTAGACCTACATCTTTACCCATATTATCTACCATAAGGAATTGTATTCTTACTTAATATTTTATCAAATGACAAGCCTTCCGATATGAATTTATTAAAATAAAATACTAAATTACGAAAATATTTTTAACAAAAAAATTTTCAAGTAGGTTAATTAGGTGGGAGGCTCCTTTGCACAGGAAGCCGGCTAGATTATTGGTACCACAACGGCGCCTATTATTCTGCCGTGAAAAGCAAATGAGACTGAACATCTTATGTCTCAAGGTGACGAGCGCAATTGTAGTGCTGCTCAGAATTTTTGGGTTTTTTAAGTATCCTGAACGGCACTGCATTGAAATGGGTAGCGCGTATCAATTACCATCAGCTGAACGTCCTACTCGTCTCGTCCCTTATTTTCATTAAAAAAAAAGGTAAGAGTTACATTTCATTATGTTTTATTTAAACCGACGTTAAGTAAAATTTGCAGCATCACGTTTTGGGGGGGGTCATACAGTAGGATACGGGTTATTTTTACGCAAAAAGCTATAAAATGAAATGTGTTAAATAAATACTCTATACCTGTAACGTTTAAAAAAAAGTGTGTGTGTACTTATGTATGCACGAAAGAAGTTATACTTCTTTGGCCTAACGAAGCAAAAATCATTAAAATGATTTATTCCTCAAACTATAAAAAGAACAATTTTGTAAAAATCTTGTAAAGATGGCTTTGACAATTAATTATTAAATAATGCAAACGGCTGAATATGCTTGAACACTTTCCCTGTCCTAATAATGGACAAAGAAACCAAAAAATAAAGATTGACGCAAAAGTCAGAAAATCTTAGGAACCAACTTCCTGATGTGCGCGCATCTTAAAATTTAACTCTCATCATTTTTTAATTACGCGTCTTAGAAGAATAGCTTCAAAAGTAAAAAATAATCATAAAAATCGACGTACAGTTACCGAAGAAATGGGGTACTTTATGTTGCGTGAAAAGCGTATAGAATATGTACATTTCTCAAACCTTTAAATGACTGGCTTAATTATTTTTAATTATTTTTCTAATGAATTAGTTTGTTACCCATTGTCTCGTCACTAACACTAACTAGATTAAAACTCGGCTCACAGAAGCTAGACTCCAAACAATGATTTTAAATCAAAGCGCTAAGAGTGGGAACGCTGAATCCAAGGAATATAATTGGAACAAAAGATCGTCGCGCGACTTCTAAGAGTGGGAAAATAGGTTAGCAGTTTCATTTACACCTATATACATTTATTTAACAGGAATTGGTATATTAATACAATGAAGTGTAACATTACGATATAGTACTTTATTTACTCCCACAATTACAAAAATTATGTAATGAATATAATATGTATAACTTGTGGATAATAAAATGTAAAAAAATGGAACTCAACCCTTCTCGTCGACTTCCTATTTCTCAGGCGGCCATTTGCATTACTTAACTAACAGGAATTGGTATATGAATACAATTAAGTGTAACATTACTATATAGCTCTTTATTTACTACAAAATTTTAATAAATACTGCAATTTTGACGAAGGAAATGAAATGCCGAGTAATCTATACATATATAAGAGATTTCCACCTATATATTGACTCATCGCGATATCACTGGAACCATAAGGCGTAGAGACTTGAGATATGTTAGGAATATTCCTTTCGCCGTGTAGAGGTCAGCTAAGAACGGAGAGTTTTTTTTTATTATGAACAGAACAACGTCTGTCGGTTCAGCAAGTCTATTATATTAGAGAAGGTATGTGTGTATGTTTGTTCAACGAAAACTTGAGAACCGTAAGCCAAATAGAAATGAAATTTTGAACATTTAAAAAGGGTGACATGAACACTCCTAAGATTAATACCGGATAGGTGGCGCTGGTGTAATCGTAGACTTTATTTATTAGCGCAGCGGGTAAAACCTTTTTTAATTAATTAATTCTTAATTATTAATTGTCTCTAATAACGAACAATATTAAATCATTCGCAAAAACACTATTCTCTTCGTCACTGCTACTTCAATAATCATTGTAAATATTTTTAACCGACTTCAAAAAAGAAGGAGGTTCTCAATTCGTCTGTATTTTTTTTATGTTTGTTACCTCAAAACTTTGGTCCCATTGTAATTTGGTCCAGATCTGACAATGGCATCCATGAGAAAACCATAAAAGTCTTAAATTTGCTATTCAAATGTGGATGATAAATTTACATTTATTTTGAGATTTTTCATTGCTACATTGAAAAATTTAGTATATTTACACATTTTTAGATAATTTCTTGTTGGTTAGTGTACTTCAAATTAACTAAAAAAAAATAAAAAAAATTAACAAAAAAAAAACAACCGATTTTAAAAACATATTTCCAAAACAATAGATTATAATATGCACTAAAAAGTATTAAAATAATTGCGTATTTTTATACAATCTAATTCTAGTTACGATTATTGTAATTTTTGGAGTGGGTGTCATCCAAGTGTCTATCTTATTTCTTGTAGTATTATTCATACTAAGTTTTACTACGCTGTTGTGTTCAAAGTTTTGCAAATGTTAACAGAACATGTGGCACGTCAACGTCAAACATTGTTCGAGACTGGCTCGAGTACGCCCACGTGGGCGTAGTATTAGTTGCCACAGTTTGCAACTACGACTGCGGTATCTAGTTGGAGCGCAGCTGACACCAATTCTTAATCTAAGACTGTAACGCTCAACATAACGGTAATAAACTTAGTAATATCTGATAATATTTCTATTACTACAGTCAGTGCTTAAACATAATCCTATTATATCCGAATATAGTATAAATTCTTCATTTAAATCGATTCAGAAAGCCAACATTATCTTCAAGTCGCTTCAATAGTTAATTTTCCGTTCAATAGAAACACACCTGACCACATTTAATGGAAAACGTAATGGCTTTAAACAGTTCGAGTCAGGGCATTCAATTTTATATCTTATTGTTCTATTTTTAGCTGAATAAGGTTTCTGTTTTCCGTAGCTTTATCAGACTCTTACAAATACTCTTTTTTAAATAGCATATACACCTTCCTTACAGGCCGGCAACACTCCTGTGATTCCTCTGATGTTGCAAGAGAATGTGGCGGCGGTGATCACTCAACACCAGCCACCAGGTGACCCGTACGCTCGTTTGTCCTCCTTTTTCCAAAAAGAAAAAAAAATACATGACACACCAGCTGCGTGACAGAAGTGTAGAATAGTGTTAAAAATAAAGTTTTAATTTTTTCTCCACTTTTTTATTCAAGCGAAGGAAATTTTTTACCATATTGAACCAATCTCATATTATCGTTGGCAATATAGATAGACTGACGCACTAAAGTGGGCTCGAGTTGACTAAGAGAGTCTCGCTCAGTGATCCTAGTTGTATTTTGTATATTAAAACCTCGCTTTGATTTAGTTTTCACGTCTTTTTTGTGCTATAAAGAATTCACCGTTAGTATATAATGTTAAACTAAATACATTACTGTTACTAAACTATTTTAATTAATTTATACTATTTATACATAATCCCCAGATTTCACGTGTTTTACAGCTAACCCGATAATTGTTAAATTTATATTATACAGTGTTATAGTTATAAGTTATAGGTAGTTGCGAATGTGCACCTAAATGTTATGTATGTGTGTGCGTGCTGCGTCCCGTGCGTTCCCACCCCTAATTACCAATAAATCAGTGTGCAACCGGCTAGCATCCTTACCATAACTACTGGGCAAATACTTGACATACAGTGAACGAATATAAAACATGGAAGCATTTCTGACGCTTTAAAATAGCGCAACTAAAACTATACATTTAGTGGGCAGGACTCACAAACTATAACAGCACGCGGATCAGTTTGATTAGACGAGTGAGTACGATTGAATCCCAGTCAGATGAGGTTTTAAACACAGATAAAACAAGAATTTAAAATACATTCATGTGTTATAAAGTGATGCAATCTCAAGAGGAATTCAATCAATTTTGACGTGTACATAGACCAATTACTTAAAAATATGATAAAATTTCTTTTATTTGAGGGATGGCATTATGCATGCTGTAGGTAGTAGCAAATTTTACTAACTTTTTATTACAGAACTTAAATATTTATTTAGTAAATAACAGATTTGGTATTCTTTTTGGCTTTTTGTGGGATGTTACTCCGCTATTTTCTTTTGTTTTTCGGTAATATTGACTTTTTTTTTTGGACTCTTTCTACTTTTCCTTTATAAAAAAATGTGTACAAGCTAGTGCCTTCCTTATTACACTTTATTTTTAATTTAGATTCCTACAAGACTAGAGTCGTAAAGATTATGGTTAAAAGCTTTTCAATTAACAACATGGAAATGATTACTAATGATACCTAACAAGACATCTTAAATGCGATCACTCTAATTTAAATATGAAGATGTCTTATGTATTTTGAAGCGCTGTACCAATTTGAAACAGGTGCATTTATTTGGCTCGATGGCAGTACGATCAGTTTTTCAAGAGTTTGTATGCATTGCAAAAAGAAACTGCTTGATATACTCATCTCGCCAATAACTTAATTTACTTACCACTTTTCATGGATTATAAATTATATGCTTGTAATAAAGTGAGTCATTTAAATATTTCAAATATCAAATTATATTCATTGTTGTAACAATATGTTTCTCTACATTTTTCTTTTAACCATAACAATTTCATTTGTAAGTTTTGTGTGCATTCGTTTTGTGTTTTAATTAATATTCCGGTGACAGTTTATTTATTATTGACAGTTCATTTATTAATATTTAAAAACAAAAAATAACAATTTAAAAAAAAAATTAAACCATCGCCAGCTATTACAGAAGCGTTATCATCCTTTTAGAAAAGTGTACGTCTTTTTTTGAAGGTAAAGGTACTAATTTATCTGATATGTATAGTTCAAATATCCATTTCTTTTATCATGACTGATCCCCTTATACATTTGCGTACATCGTCCACATATCTGACAAACATTGACAATATGTCAAGCAAGCGAACCAATCACGTAAATCACGTTGCGCAATGACAAAATCACTGACAAGGCACATCCTAACTAAAATTCAAAAAATTCAAAAACACTTTATTCATCTAGGTCACGGAAATTACACTTATGAATGTCAAAAAAAATTAAAAATATTGTTTCTTATTGAATTTACCGCTACTTCGTAAAGAGTTGAGCTAATGAGAAGAAGTTGCAAGAAACTCATTGCCACTCTTTTAAGTCAAGATTTACATTTTAATTGTTTTACAAATCATTTCAATTACAATACAACACAAAAAATATTCAAATGTCAAAAACTGAAAGGCTTACATGAGTAAGTAAATAAAAAAGTAAATTAATACTTATAAACACAAGAGTTGTTGAGTATAGAAGATGCATCAATCCACACATACCGTAAATAAATAGAGGCATTATGTGAGCATTTCATAAAATAAAATATTTAATAACTTTAACTTCAAAGGAAATAATAATAATAAAAAACACATCAAGCAGACCTCCCGGTAACAAGACCATCCAGCCACCACTAGCCTAGATCCAATACTAATAACACTCGTTTTTATGTAGTGATATTTTACTGTATTGTGACTTAATTGTGTGAAATTTTGGCGCTAATAATGAACGGTAGATAGTATGACAAGACTGCTTCCAAATTTTTCGTTCATTGATATTATACTCTTGTGATTCCTCTTATAAGAGAGTATGAGCTGCGTTGATAACATACCATCATGAGACCCGTATGCTGGTTTGTCCTTCTCTTCTCTAAAAAAAACATAGTTCAACTATTTAAACCTATTCACTGGCGATGATTGAAAAAAGCTTAAAATGAAAAAATACGCATCTTAACCCCTTTAAATCTACAATTACTAATATTTTACCAACATTTTTAATAATAAAGGCCGGCAACGCTCCTGTGATTCCTCTGGTGTTGCAAGAGATTGTGGACGGCGATGATCACTTAACAACAGGTGACCCGTACGCTCGTTTGTCCTCATATTCCATAAAAAAAAAAAAACAAAAAATTGAGACACCGCATACTGCGCCACGCATTAGAAAAGAGGTGCTGGCAACAATTGCTATTCATAAACTGGAAAGAGTTCTTAAATAAAGTATTTTAGCCATTATATGCTCCAACATAGAGATTCATGTTGTTAAAAATTGAAGTAAATCTCGTGGTCTCGCTGTCTAGCTTGTGGAATTTCGTTCCCACACGTAACTAGATGTAAAAATATCTACTAAATGTTTTTCACGTATTACCGCCAATTTTGGCAATCAGAATATGTCTGGGATCAATTGTATAAATCTATTATTAATTCCATTAATTAATTATAAATATTATAACATCATTATATATTATCAAATAACAGGTTCAATGTTTACATTTTTTTTAAAGAAATTAAGGGACGGGACGAGCAGGACGTTCAGCTCATGGTAATTGATACGCCTCCCTACTACAATTACAATGCTGTGCCGCTCAAGATTCTGGAAAAACACAAAAATTCTGAGCGGCAATACAATAGCGCTCGTCACCTCGAGACATAAGATGTTAAGTCTAATTTGCCCAGTAATTTCACTAACTACGGCGCCATTTAAACTGAAACACAATAATACTTACACATTACTGCTACACGGCAGAAATCAGCACCGTTGTAGTACCCTATTCTAGCCGGCATCCTGTGCAAAGGAGCCTCCCACTGATATAATATAATACTAAAATACAGTGAATATCCGTTCCACCACACATCCTGTTATATTCATATACAGAAGTTTCTTGGCTAGAAATGAAACTTCTTTTTAAACAAGATGTTTGAAACAATTGTGGTTAAAGTTTAAAATATCAACAAACTTAAGTAAAGAGCTGAATCGAAATTGGATGTAGTAATATGTAGATTCAAAGAACAATTTAAATAATAAAGTATAGCCTACCTCTGTTCTGAGACAAGCAAACGTAAACAAATTCAATATGCATGTATTCAGACAACCATGGCTGGGTTTATTTGAATAACTTTAGAGGATTTGGTCTCCGACTAAACTATTGTCCTCAATAGAAGGCGTATTCTTTAAGCTATTTACCCATATAATATTGGATGTGGCTTAAGCTGTTTTTTATTCATATCACGTTGTTTTTTAAAATTTATCGATTTATTTTCTGACTTTGCAGTATACTATACATATAGATATATTAAATGGAATAAACGGCACTTATTTCTCAAAATTGGTTCCTTTTAAATTATTTTTGATGTCATTTCTAACACTACCACCGCTTCGGAAACAAATGCCGCCCTGAGAGAGAAGAAGCGGTGCAAGAAACTCTCCCAGATTTTTTTTGCGCTCTTTTTAATAAAATATACAATATTGTATTGACATTGTTATTGCTATAAAATAATCATAAACCAGTCCCAGGCAGTCCAATCACTTATATAGATATACAGCTGTGGAGTAGATTTACGACAGAGCCATTTTTTAATAAAACATTTAAATTACAAAATTATACATAATGCCTCAACAGTGCCTGGGCCTTCATTATAAAAGTGTTAATTAAAGCTATTTTGTATCTTACAAGGTCCACTAGATTTAGGTACAAGCAATCTCTTATTTCAAGTGTTATAAAAACGAAAATTACTATTTTGAGCAAAAAGGTTGTTTTCGTAAATGTGCT
This sequence comes from Leptidea sinapis, assembly GCF_905404315.1. Classification (NCBI taxonomy): domain Eukaryota; kingdom Metazoa; phylum Arthropoda; class Insecta; order Lepidoptera; family Pieridae; genus Leptidea; species Leptidea sinapis. The sequence goes on from NC_066298.1 coordinate 9,168,249, forward strand.
GACAATGAACAGTGATTATAATAGAAACATTTGAAACAAAATATTTTTATAATTATTAGAAAAAATATCCGAGTAAATTTATTCAAACAAAACAATGCTTATAATTACATTATTTCATATTATGATTTTTAAATATTGACATTCGTTTTTTTTTTTAGTTTCTTCGTCCTATATTAGGATAGGCAAAGGGTTCAAGCCCATACAGCCATATTCGTTATTTAATAATTAATTGTCAAAGCCATCGTTGCAAGATTTTTAAAATATTGTTCCTTCTACAGACTTAGAATTGCACGAGGAATATATAATTTTAAGGATTTTTGCTTTGGCCTAACCAAGTAAGTATTACTTCTTGCGTGCATACACACACTTTTTTTATATATTTCACCGAATGGTTGATCATCAAAATTTATAAAAAATACTTATTTAGTGCAGTAACTAATAAAAATAATGCGATGTCATTCATAAGTTTAAAGAGTTTTAAAGTGAAATAACTTATCTCAGGCTTAATTTTTCTTAAATATGTCTGATACTAAGTATAGTAATTCTCTAATAAGTACGTCGACTTTTGATACATTAAAGCAAAAACAATATATATGAATTTTTCAAAAAAAAAAATAAAATTTAAAAAGAAATAAAAAAAATTCAATGAGATATCCTCTACTCAAATAAAATATACATTATTAAAATTGATTCACAAATTTCAGATAAATCGGATAATATAGAAGAAAAATATACAGACTATTTGAGAATCTGCTTCGTTTTCTAAGTCGGGAGAAAAACATATGGTATAAATTATAATTTACAATAATTATCGTGTATAAATGGCAATGTACAGTTGTAATATTGAATGTTCTTGATCGAAGCTGCACCCAAATATGTCCCATAATAAAATGTAAAACAGCCTTCGCGAAACGTCAATATGATGCTCTCTCGTCTAAGCTTTACAATAAGATTCATGAGAACACTTTTATCTACACACTAAGCAATTTTGAGGTAAGAAAGAAAACCACCGCCTTCTTATCATCTTAAATAATTATCATATTCAGGAAAGGAAAGTCTACTGTAAATGAAATTACACACACACACACACATACATTAAATTTTTATTTATTTAATTTTAATTGTTTCGTTTGTCATTGTCTTTTGTCTAGGAATCACTGACCCAAAACAGTTTTTTAATGGTAGTATTCTTACAATTAGGGATAAAAAGATGTAAATAATTAGTATTATTTAATAAATATTGTATATTTAGTAATTTATTTGCAGTGGGTGTATAAGAAAATGAAATAAAGTATTATTATTAATAAAAAGGTTTGTAACTATTGGGTCACGAACACTGGATTAGAACTTGGTTCACACAAGCAAGACGCCAAACAATGCTTTTCTTTTTAATCAAAAGCTTTAAGAGCGAGAAGACGGCTTTCAAGGAATATAATTGAAACAAAAGATCGTTGCACGACTTCGAAGAATAGGAAAATGGGTTGGCGGTTTAATTTTTACTCGCTTATTTGTTTCATTAGATTTTCTATTAACAAGATTTGGAGCGTATTACAATAATAAAATGCAAAATTACTTTATCTAGTAAATTTACTAATGTAGAGACCATAAATAAATATAATTTAAATCTAGTTTGTAATTATGAGATTGGTATACTTTAAAGTCAGATAAATATTGTTTTAGTTTTAAGTTTTAGTTCTATTTCATCCGTTATTTTTAAAAATGATCATTTTCTGTAAGCCCGGCAAAATTGTTGAGGAAATTAATTTTTTGCAATAATAATTGTATATTTTAAAAAGGATGCCAAATTCGATATTTTCTCAAACCAAGGAGCTTGGAAACAACATCCATATTGTTTCAATAATAATTTTGTGCTTCATTCACAAGTAGCGTGTAGTGTAATTATAATACTCCTCGTAAACCAAATTTTCAAATCAGGGGCTGTAACTCAAAATTGTTTTTTTTTTTATGACAATTTGGGACGAGACGAGCAGGACGTTCAGCTGATGGTAATTGATACGCCCTGCCTATTACAGTCCTGTGCCGTTCAGGATTCTTGAAAAACCCAAAAATTTGATTTGATCGGCGCCACGATTGCGCTAGTCACCTTGAGACATATGATGTTAAGTCTCATTTGCCCAGTAATTTCACTAGCTACGGTGCTCTTCATACCGAGACACAGTAATGCTTACACATTACTGCTTCACGGAGGAAACAGGCGCTGTTTTGGTACCCATAATCTAACCGACATCCTGTGCAAAGCAGCCTCCCACTGGTAAAATTGATTCAATAGTAACACCCAAAATGCTAGAATAATTATTTGAATAAACATCTTACTAGATATTAAACTTTATAATTTTCTCTTGTATTTTCAGACTCGTTTGAATTGCGTAAATGTGTTTAATACTCTATACGTTGTAACATGAAATAAAATTACAGAATTACAATAAACAACAATACAGCTAGTGTTAAGAGTGCTCTTGTAAAGAGCACTCAGCGGAACTACGCCGCCTACGTAGCCTCTACGGCTTTACAGAGGTCTTGTATTTTTTGTAAAACAATATAATGCTGTGTTTTTCCTGCAATTGTTTAGCACATAATTATGCTAACATTTTTCACCTCAATCAGGCCAGACATGTCTGTGGGCGGTGGTCATTTGGCTGATATACTTTTTTTTTACTAAATCTATACTAATATTATAAAGCTGCAGTGTTTGTTTGTTTGAACGCGCTAATCTCTGGTACTACTGGTCCGATTTGAATGATTCTTTCAGTGTTGGGTAGTCCATTTGTCGAGGAAGGCTATAAGCTATGTTTTTTTTTTTTCAAAATTAGGTTATCGTAATATAATTGCTATTTTGTAACACAAGGTGTAAAATCGAAAACCTATTTTTGCGTGCGCTGCAAAACTATTGACAATAGAACAAAATGATGTACAGTCTATAATATAGGCAATATTTTATTACTTATAAAACTATCGCGTGAATTATATTTTATATGGCAAAACAACGTTTGCCGGGTCAGCTAGTAGAAAATAAATTGAGGAATCTAATTAAAGTATATATCCAATATGAGAAAACCAAAGTATTTCATTCATATAAACTACAACCAAAGGACACATTTTACGTCACCTTGTACGGATTTCTTGTTTTGATATTGTTAACGAATTTAACCTTTTCAAATCAGCAAGTGCCCCCACGCCGCGGTACGCTTTAGATCGAGGTTGGATCGAGGAATTTTACGTGTATTAGTGCTTATAATGAGGATGATTTGAGTGAATGTATCAGAAAACTATTGAAACAAGCTATAAAACTATGTAAAATAAACCATTTTTTAAACAAAATAAAGGCCACAACTTGGTCAGGGTGACGTGTGCCGCACGGCACTTTCTATTGTGGTGTATCTGAATAATCTAGTGTATTGCAGTACTTGCGAATTTCAGAAGATTAAGGCGTCTGTGAAAGTGATGAGATTCTGTTCTGATTACTGTGAAACATATGATTTTACCAATTACGATCTTAAAAAAGTAAAAGTTTAAACTCTACTACTCCGACTCGGTGTGTCTCAGGTTCACTTCATTAATTATTTAAATTAATTTCTTTCTTCCACGTAAAACCAAACTGTAGATTGAGGTTCCTTGTGTGGTGTTTCCAGGACGATACGACATGGGCTTCTTTCAGTAAGTTGGTATACCTTTCTTAAGGGCCTTTCTTTCTAGTGTTGCAAGTCAACGTGGGTGACGGTGATCAGTTAAAATTAGGTCAAATGAGCGTACGGGTAAGCTCAACCTCCTTTTCCATCCTTTTCCCACGCCAGTGGGAGGCTCCTTTGCATAGGATGCCGGCTAGATTATGGAAACCACAACGGCGCCTATTTCTACCGTGAAGCAGTTATGTGTAAATATTACTTTGTTTCTGTATGAAGGGCGCCGTAGCTAATGAAATTACAGGGCAAATGAGGGTTGAAAACTTTGTCTCAAGGTGACGAACGCAGTTGTAGTGCCGCTCAGAATTTTTCAATAATCCTAAGCGGCACTGCATTGTAATGGGCAGGGCGTATCAATTACCAGCTGAACGTCCTGCTCGTCTCGTCCCTTATTTTCATAAAAAAATAGATCTTGAGTTGCAGTCCATCGTTCTTAACTTCAAGCTTCTTTGACAAGGCGCCAAGCGATCCGAAAATCTTGATGAGGGAGGCGTGCGGCTACACGCCGCTGCACCACAATCTGAACCCACTGACACGCCCCTGGTACGGTAGACCACCACGAATGTAGTTGACATTAGAAATTTAGAACCTCAAACGAGACACCCACACACACGCATACACACCGTCAAACCCAGCAAACTGCTGGCACTTGTGACTCGGACGACGGCCGCAAATTAGAAAACAACCAATTGTTCGATGGTCTACGAGAGAGTCCTCGTCCTGTAATCGCTTCCAATTCGCAATAATTCTGGGCATTATTAATAATGCTGTTTTTAGGAAGCCGTGGCGATATATTTTATATATTAATTACAAAATAACAACAAAAATGACTACTAACGTTCATTCAGACTTTTAAATAGGAATCGAAATCAGTTACAAATATAAGCATTCTAACGTATGACAAACTTAAAGGCATACCAATCTAAATTACAATAAGAGGTTGACTTTCCAAACAGATATACTGGTCCACAGTACATCAAATTATGGTTATAGTTTAAGAATCTTTATTTCTCAAAAGAATTAACAATACTCTTACTGAGAAGACTTAAATTATCTTAAAAGTAAAAAGTAAGTTATTTACGTACAACAACGTAAGAAAAGAAAGATTCACTAATATCTAATAGTACAACAAAATATAACAACACACTAATGTAGTCACAATTACAATTAGTTAGAAACCACTAGAACAATAAATGTAATATGGCAGCACGAACAAAGTGAACAGAACCGGATCGCTAGTCTACAGTACATGAAATTCATCTCAAATAAAGCGCGCATTATACTCGCCTTACTAATACTTACCCCAATCCGAAAACTTTATTTCGAAATTTTTATGATAAATACGTCTCAAACAATAAGAACCATGAAAGTTCCGCAATCATATTTTAAAGCCCCAGGCGCTGTAATACAAATTCTTTTGTCTTTTAACATGACTGATTGATCTCGTTCGCACAATTAAGATGACCCAGCGATTTACGTAATCCATCTCGGATGTGACAAGGTTTTTACAACCGTACTCAATGTTAGTATACGGCCTGTGTTAATTTTGGTGACAAGGAAGATGAATTGGCCGCCATAGTATCGTATTAGATTATTTGCTCAATTTGTAATTCTTGAAAATATATTTGAAAAGATTCAGTATTTCAGCAGATTGAATCGAATTATATTATATTTTGTTTGAGGGAATAAGTTTTAAGATGAAAATGCCTTTTAGATGAAAACTCAAGACTTTTTTTAAGTATCTATATTTAAATTTAATTGCAACCTGTATGTCCCATTTTGTTCGATCGACTGCCATCTCGTTAGTGACATGACTCCCTTGTTTCTGAAATTTCAGACATCTGATAAAAAAATATGCGATGCTGGAAATCTGAAGGTTCTCAGGACTATATGACAGATGCATTGACCCATCCCAGTCGTATTCTATTATTTTTTGCTGCGATGCTAAAGATATGAGTGGTATAACGTTATTGTAATGCGTGCCTGCGATTCGCTCGTTTTGACAGTGAGAGAAAAAAATATTGTTGCAAACTACATTTTTCTAATTCTAACCTCAGAACTTTCGACTGGGTGAACCGATTTTGATAATTTTTTTATTGTAAGCGTGGTCATTTCCGTCATTGTAATTTGGTCCAGATTTGGCAATGGCATCTGTGAGAAAACCATAAAAGTCTTTTATTTATAAAGAAATACAGTAATGCCACAGATCGTACATCTACGACAGAATTTATAACTGTCTGTAATCAAATTGCAATGCGTTTACGTTCATTGATGCATTGCAAAACTACTTTAATTTAGATTTACTAAAAATAATTACAAAAAAAATAATTACAAAAAAAAGGTCTGACTTGAAAACAAACTATTCCAAAAAAGATTACTATTGACTATTAGACTATACGTTAACAACACTGTCAATATAATGATAACTGTTATTTTTTTCGAATTTGACGCAGCCAACCAATCATAAGCAAAACGTCTATTTCTAAACATTTTGCATATTCTTGGTTTGTTCTCAGGTATAACTTTATACCAAGTTTATTTCTTATGCCGTTAGAGTTAATATTAAGCGGTGGTAAACAGATATAAATGATACCATGCTGGTTTTAATATATTGAGACAACATATCTAAATAACACATTTCTTAAAATCGGCCAAGTGTGAGTGGGACTCGCCCATGAAGGGTTCCGTGGCTACAGAACGATTTATGACGTATTAAAAAAAAACTACTTACTAGATCTCGATCAAACCAATTTTCGGTAGAAGTTTGCATGGTAATGTACATCATATATTTATTAATTTTATCATTTTCTTATTTTAGAAGGTACAGGGAAAAGGGGACATATTTTACCTTTTTTTTGAAGACCTATCCACGTACGGGTTTGATGAAAAAACATTTTTGAGTTTCAGTTCTAAGTATGGAACCCCCAAAATTTATTGTATTTTTTCATTTTAGTGTAAAAATCTTGATGCGGTTCACAGAATACATCTTCTTACCAAGTTGTATAGTTCTTATAGTTTCTGAAAAAACTAGCTGTGACATACATTTCCATAAGGGTTCTGATTTCTGCCATTTGGCTACAGAACCCTAAAAATGAATTCAAATATTATATTTGAATAATATAATGCAGAGTTTTTAGTTTGCGAAATATGATCGAAGTTATATTATAGCCTGAGATAAATTTCCTTTATTGTATTGTAGTAACAGCTTTGGAACAGAAAGCCAATATCCTGATGGATTTTTATTGGCTGTTCTACATTTATTAAGAATGATCTGGAATATTTATGTTGTAAATTTAGGAACTTATTATTTATTGTTATTATTTTTAGTAACCAAATCTAACAATATAACAGAATATACTAACAGATACTAACTAAGATACTTTAATTTAGTAAAAGTTGTCTTGGAGGGAATATTCCGTTGTACTACAAAAAAATTTGTTAATAATAAACCGATAGTAAATTAATTATTCAATCATCAAACATTATTAATTCTTCCAGCATGATTTCTGACATTTATTTCTTCTTAAAATAGTCCCAGAAATAAACAAGGTTGTCCATATTATCTTCTCTCTAAATTTATTGTGGACTTCGACTTGCATAATAGGTATTGTACCACTCCGTAATCCTATTAATATTATAAATGTGAAAGTTTGTATGTCTGGATGTATGTTTGAACTTCTTTAACGCAAAAACTACTGAATGGATTTTGATGAAACTTTACAATAATATAGCTTCCACGTCACGAGAATAACACATAGGCTATTATTTATAAAACTATGGCGTGAATTATACTTTATATGGCAAAACGACGTTTTCCGGGTCAGCTAGTTATCTATATAGATAAAAATGAATTGCTGTTCGTTAGTCTCGCTAAAACTCGAGAACGGCTGGACCGATTTGACTAATTTTGGTCTTGAATTATTTGTGGAAGTCCAGAGAAGGTTTAAAAGGTGAATAAATAGGAAAACGCTGCTAAATTAAATAAAAACAACAAATTTGTTTTTCCTTTGATGTGTCCATACATCATTTCTATGAGAGAATTCATTGACGCACGGTTTGACAGTTCTGCTGTGAAACAATTTCATTACGACAGCAGGGTGTATATTTTACGAAGTAATTTTTGATGTTATTGACAAATTCATATAAAAACATTATTTTATTTATTATATACAGAACAATGTCTGTCGGGTCAGCTAGTTTATTATATTATTATGTACCTCACTTATCTGCTAACAAAAAATAATTCAATCTTGCGAGCTAGGTCTATTGAAAGCAAAGTAATGAAACTGCTACGTAATTTAGATATTTTTAACCGACTTTTCAAAAAGGAGGAGGACAAATAATAGTATGTTATTAATATTAAAGGTAAAGGTTTGCATAAGAGGTGTATTATATTACATTTTTAGTTATTTGATACTTTTCAGTTTTTGAAGTCGGTTTTTTTAAACGTAGTTTTTTTTATTAAGTCATCTGTTAAGACAAGAAATCAATCCAATGTACATAATAATTCTAATTGTTATGAGTAGTTTTCATTCTTACTACTTCAAATTTTTCTTTGATAATATTAATATCTGTACATAGTTCTAAGTTGTTTATTGTATTTTTTATTACGTGTAAGTTATTTTTGATACTTTTGTAAAAGAGAAGTTGAAATATTTCCTAAAAAATTAGAAGTTCGAAAAAATTTATAATTTGTTGTTTTCGTTTTCTTTATGCATACTTACGTATATAACCTTCAAATGCAGGAAGGAGGTTTTTAATCAATAAGATGAAATATGCAAAAAACTATTATATGAAATGCCTTTTTTTCAGTATACATTTTATTAATGCATGAATTTAATTTAAAATATCTTTTCATATAATGCGAATTAATAACGCAATTAAAATTACTATTTTGGATTAATATAATTTATTGTTTTTTTTAAACTACCGATCTAATTCAACTACGTTGAAGAACTAAAACATAAACCGCATTCAATATAATATATTCTAATGGGAGAATAAATAAGGGAGAGGTTGACCAAAACCTCTGGAGTTATTCAAATAAAACCAGCCACGGTAGTCTGAATTAATGCATATTGAATTTGTTTACGTTCGTTCGACTCAGAACTGAGGTATATAGGCTATAGGTACTTTCTTATTTAAATTGCTCCCTGAATCTGCATATTATTGCTTCGGATTCCGGTTCACATCTTTATTTAAGCCTGTTGATATTGTAAGCTCTAACCGCAAACTCAATAATTCCGATTAATACTTTATAGCTGGCATGCTTAAGAATATTTTGTGGAAAATTATATGAATATTTTTTAACAAAATATTGCACTATATTTACTGTGCCAAAATTTAAGTGTGGGACTCGAATCCACACTCTCTAGTTACGCCCCACCGCTTTTACCAACTAAGTCAACCATCCGAGTTATGCATGATCCGTAAATCCGGGGTATGTTTGTTCAACTCTTGGCTGTGGCGCCATCTACATGACCTTCACTACAGCTCTTGAAAACCTGCTCTAAAATTTTTGTAAGTGATTTTGTCCATATCTTTTGGTATAAATCATATTTGTCAGAAATTAGGAAGTTTTTCAAATTGCCTAGTTTGGTTAATTTTAAAACCTCTATAAAAATGATTCTGTTTGGTCTATAGATTTTGCTATACCCACGTAAGCCTAAATGAAAAGGTAGAAAAAAAATTATAATCTAAATTAAAACACTAAAGTTGACTGGAAACTGAAACTTACCAATAGGATACAAGAAATGGTTCAAAATTTAATTACCAGATCGTCTCAAAATAGAGTAACATACAAAATTCAATTGCCTGATTAGACTCTTAAAAAGTGGCATCCATTTGTAGTATAAGTGATCAGGTGTTTCTATAAAGCTGAATATTTATCCACTATCGCAATTTGGAGGATGACGCTAGCTTTCTGAATCGATTCATTGGAACAGATTAAAACTTATCTTTACTCAGGGAGATAAATCGATTTCAATTTAGAATGGGATTATATTTGAACACGGGCCCGTCATGTGAAGCTAGTTTTATTTGCTTGATAGAGTTAACTCGAGATTTTCTATCAATAAGTGAAACTTCATCTACTGACGTTTTATTTATTTATTATTTATTTATTTATTTATTTATTTATGATTCCTTACAGCTAACAAAATGAAAAGAGTATATTAAAAATTATACAGAATAGATACGCCAATTAAAAGGAATACTATTAACAGTACAATAAGTATGTGACAAAGTAGTTTAAGACAAAAACGAAAAATACTAGAAAAACTTACAAGAAAAAATTACATAGAAAGAAAAGAAGAAATCGTATCCATATTGAGTAACTGAAACGGTGAGTAGGTTGTGTGGTGTGAGTAGTGTGAGTGAATGTGAGTAGTGTGAGTGAATGTGATTGGTGTGAGTGAATGTGATTGGTGTGAGTGAATGTGAGTGGTGTGAGTGAATGTGAGTGTTCGAATATAATGTTTAAATTACGATGTGAGACTAATAATTTATCCTGAATATACTGATGATTAACTCCTGCAATTTAAACAGTTTAATATCAGTTTTTTGAACCTCAGACGTGATAAGTTGAAAATGTCGACGGAAGAAAATTTCTTATTATATATGTCAGGAATTCGAAATAGAGGTGAATATTTAAGATACTTAGTAGAAGCAAAGGGAATGTTAAATAAATTACTATGCCTAGTACGTAATGTTGGTACCTGGAATGATATTTTATTTAAGATATCTGGACAGTCAAATTTATTATGTAATATATCATAAAGGAGTAACATATCAATTACATCTCTTCTATCTTCCAAGGTATCGATTTTATGATAATTACAGGCTTCTTTGTAGTCTATAGGAATGAATTGAGATTTAAAATTCAATTTTTTTATAAATATCTTTTGTATTTTTTCAAGGCGGTCAATATAACATTGATATGTAGGCCTCCAGATAGGACTTGCGAATTCAAGGATGCTTCGCACGTAAGCATAATATAGCACTTTTAGGCACAAGATGTCATTGAAAGGTTCGCAAGTGCGAAGAATAAACCCTAGATTTTTATAAGCCTTCTGTGTTATTATTTCGATGTGGTTATTATGGGTTAGTTTGCTATCATGGATCACACCTAAATCCCTTATTTGAGTAATTTTTTGAATAATTTCGTTATTTAAAGTATAATCAAATTTTATGTTATTATGCTTTCGTGAAAATGTAATAATTTGACATTTAGCAATATTAACTGTTATTTTATTTATTTTATAATATTGTGACAGTCTATTTAAGTCATCTTGTAACATAAAGCAATCGTCTATTTGTGAAATCTTTTTATAAATCTTTTTGTCGTCAGCATACAGCAAGAAGTTTGAACTAGCAAAACAATTACTGATGTCATATAAATATATATTGTATAACAAAGGACCCAGGTGCGATCCCTGAGGTACACCAGAAGTCACCTCAACAAAGTCTGATCTAAAACCACCGAGGACGACGGCCTGACAGCGATTTCTTATATACGATTCTGTCCATCTAAGAAGGTTCCCTCTGATTCCAACTGCGTAAAGCTTCTTTAATAGTATACTGTGGTTGACTCTATCAAAAGCCTTTTCAAAATCTGTGTATATTACATCTATTTGTGATCTATCATTCATGTCGCACTTAACGGTATGAGTGAACTCAAGCAAGTTAGTAAGGACACTACGAGATTTAATAAAACCGTGTTGGTTGATAGGGATGCATTGTAGGCAATTTCTATAAATATGATCATATACAATTTTTTCTAACATTTTACCAAATATATTCAAAATGGAGATACCTCTATAGTTACTAATATTTGTTTTTGATTCCTTTTTATGTATTGGTACTATTCGGGCTTCCTTCCAACATCTAGGGAAGGTCCCTTCATTAATGGAGCGCTTAAAGAGTGTTAGTAGCGGAGGTAATAGGCCCGATTCACATTTCTTTATAAAAATAGCTGGTATACCGTCAGTACCGGCGCCCTTTCGGATATCCAATTTACTAAACAACCTCCTAAGTATTCTTTCATCGATCTCAATTGTGTGAAGATTTTCGGAAATATTTGATTCCTCGTTCAGGGTCTCATCATTTAGGTCACTAGGTTGGAATACACTTTGAAAGTATTCATTAAATGCATTGCAGATATCATGTCCATTCGTAAGTAAACTACTTCCGTAGTACATGTTGTGAGGAATACCAGAATCAGTGCGTTTATTTTTAATAAATTTCCAGAATTCTTTAGGCGAAGTTTTGATATTACTCTGACAACGATTCATATATTTTGTATATGATTCGATTTGCAACCTCTTTACTCGGGCTCTCAGCAAGGAGAACATGGCATAGTCTCCTGGATTTTTAAACTTTTTCCACCTAGTGTGAACTTTGTACTTCTCTTTTATTGAATTAATTAGAGCTGGAGTATACCATTTCGGGTATTGATGACGTGAGGAGATTTTTATAACAGGTATATGAGATTCTATGAGCGAATGAATAATTCTGTAAAAATTATCCACGGCCTCTTCAACGGAGCCATTTAGGATGTCGGACCAGTTTGTATTTTTTAATTTTAAATTTATCGTCTCATAGTCACCCTTAAAAAATTTCTTTATTACGCAAAAATGTGGTTGTAGGGCTTTCATAAAAAGGTCTTTTACGACGATAACCAGGGGACTATGAAAGTGGTCAATATTTACAAGTGAATCGCTACATATGTTACACTGTAAGTAAATATTTGATAAGACAAGATCAAGAATGTTACCACAGCTATTTTTGTTGAAATTATATTGTTTTAATCCCATCAGATTGTAAGTATTTAGTAAACTCAATGCCGATTCTAATAATTCTGAGTTACAGTATTTTGTAATGCTGTAACTATTATCATTACCATACCATGAAATGAAAGAAAAATTAAAATCTCCTATTATGAGAAAATTATCATTCGAATGTTTATCGTAAAATGATATTAGGGTCTTATTAAAGTTACGTAATAAATTATTCGCATCCGAGTTAGGGGGGATGTATGCCGCTATAATATGTAAATCCTTGTCACTACGTAGCGAGCGATTGCTTAAATATATACCCTTCGGAATAGTTAGCCATATACATTCTACTTGCTCGCAGTTTGAGTCCTGTGAAATAAACGCAGCAAGTAATTTCTTAATACATATCAAAACGCCCCCGCCCCTTCTCTTGTGTTTCCTGTCAAATCTGAATACATCATAACGACTGTCACATATTTCCGTGTTTAAAATTCCATCACATAGCCAACTTTCTGTTAAAATTATTATATCATAATTGCTTGTTTCTATATTATTATAAAGTGAGTGTAATTTCGTGCGTAACCCGCGAGTATTTTGATAATAAATTTTGAGATTATTTAAATCCATCATAAAGAAACCTAATTATTAAGAAGTAAAAATATTTAAAATATAAGGAAATGTCAAAAAGAACACGGTTACGCAATATAATGTAAATACAATTACATAATTTCTAATATAAAAATTTGTTGCAATAAAAAGCAATTGATAACTTATTAAATGCATAACATGGCTAAAAACAATAACAGATAAGAGGGTAGATATAAAATCATTTACTAAAAATTGTACGGCAGTGATGTGAGTACTGAGTGTCAGAGGTTTTAAACAACTTAAGTTTTTGTTTCTTAAGATTAATAATAATGTGTAAGTGTGAATGAATATAATTAGTTTGATTTTTTTTGAGTGGTAAAAGTGTGTGTGATGAATATGTGTGTGTGTGATGAATATACGTATTTCTGGTACAATGAACTCTAATAATAAAAAATGGTAACTGAGCATTAAACCTGCGAAGTGTCTAAAAAATCGTTCAATTCCTCTTCTGACCTGATCGCCTTGGGTGGACATTTTTCATTGCGACGTAAATAAATTACGCAGTTCTTCACCCAAACAAATTTGATATTACGTTCCTTAGCTCTTAGTTTGCACTTATTAAGGAGCATCTTATTAGCAACTGTGAGGTGTTCGTTGATGAAGATTTTCATGGAATTGTCATCAAAGCCAAGATCACGTGAGGTTATCCCTTTTTGTTTATTATGCTTTTTGAAGTTAGCTAGGAGTTCATCTTTACCTCTCTTATCCTTAAGTTTAGCCACAATTTTCCTTGGGTGTCCTTGTTTCTGACGAATTGAGTGAACTCTTGTTATAAATTCAATGTCGTCTCTTCTAAGGTCGGAACCAATAGCCGTAGCTAAGAGAAGAAGTAATTCAACCAAATTTTCTTTCGATTTCTCCGGTATGCCAACTAACTCAATATTTAAGAAGCGGGATTTTTGCTGCTCGCGTTTGTTTTCTAAATCAAATGCAGCAATATTTTTTTGAAGATTAGAGATAGCAGCATCTTTCTTCGCAAGTTCAGTATCATAACTTTTTAATCTATTCTCGACGTTGAGAATCTGTGACTTAACCCGGTCGAGTTCTTGACTTAGAGATTCAACAACAGAGAGTTTTGTATCAATATCTGCCAGCCTCGTGTTAATATCTTCAATTACACTCGTATTTATCTTTGAGGTTAGTTCGTACATTTCATTGCGTAATTTTTCGACATGTTCTGGGAGTGAAGTGAGAGGGGACAGCATATTCTCAATTCTGGTTAGTTGCACCTGGTATGAAGCGTCCTCCGGAATTAGATTCTTGGAAGCAGAGCTCGTTTGGATAGGACTCTTTCTACATTCAGGACAAATCCACGAGCCCTGTCTTTCAAATCCCAGTCTCCGCCACCCAACTTCCGATAAGCTAACACAGTGGAAGTGATAGGTTAATCGGCAACCCGAACACGAGGCCCCATCCAGAACTTTTTCATTGCAACGCTTGCATAAATCTTCCATGCCGAAGGTTGTCAACGCCGGTGCTCAATTATGTGCTAAATTGTCGCCAAGTTGTCGCGTGTTAAATTTTTCGAATGTAAACTTTGTTAACTATTCCTGTAAAAAGGATACGAGAACTTACTGACATAGATATAACAAGAATTGTCTATTTTATAGCGTTATGTCGTATGGAATTATACTATGGGGCAGTGCAGCGGAAGTAAATAATATCTTCATACTTCAAAAAAGATCTATTCGTGCCATTTACCAAATGAGCCCACGAGAATCTCTAAGGGAAAAATTCAAAGATATTCATATTATGACCATGTACAGCCAATATATTTATAGCAATCTCCTGCACATACATAAACATTATAATTTATACAATAATATAAGCGAAAAACATAATTTAAACACTAGAAATAACTACAAACTTATAGTGCCCTCTAATAGGCTCTGTAAAATAAACAATTATTTTGCATGCAATCGTATTAAATTTTGCAATAAATTACCAAAAAGTGTATCTGAATGTTCAATAAATAAATTTAAATCTTTTATTAAACGCAGACTTGTGTCGAAGGCTTATTACACTATTGAAGATTGACAATGTGGAAACGATATTACAATGTGGAATTGAATATGTATTATATTTTTTTTTATGGATTTTATGGTTCAGCCTATTTATAGTTATTGTTTTACTGGATTGCATCATTTTGTAAATATTATTTAGTGATAGACGTGGACCAGCAATCTTTTGATTTTTATATCAATATAAATATTTTTGACTTTGACTTTGATATCGATAAAAAAATTAAATTTTGAAAATAAACTTCTTGATATTGAATGAGGTCAGGCTGTCACGCTTAGCTATTTAACGCACCTCGGGTAAAGTCGACTCGAATCACTAAAGCCGATTATCCACCGCCACCGTCACCGAGAAAGAACAAGCTTGCGTGACGGCGATCGTTTGTCCAGCGCTACGATCTCGGTGGTCCAGTCCGTTTGTCGTGGTTGTCGTGCGAGCTGCGAGCTAATGCGTAGAAATAAAACTATTTTTATACCGATATGAGAGGAGAGAGAACCCCTAAAATTTATTTTATTGCAAATCGTCCACTGCGGTTCATTCCTGTTTCAATCACAGACCACATACCCACATACTTACAATAAATTATGCAAATTTAATTTATATACCAACATTTTTGGTCGATGCAGAACCCGCGTCCTTCGGGGGTTCAAAGTATATTTTAAATTTCAATGCTACCAGCATTCAATAATTTAATTTGAAAATTTGTTCTCAATGAACAGTCTAATATTATGAATTTGAAACTAAAGAAAAATTTCATCGTTATCATTATTAGCCGGAAGACGTCCACTGCTGGACAAAGGCCTCTTCAAAGATTTCCACGACGATTGGTCCTGCGCTGCCCTCATCCAACGTATTCCGGCGATCTTGACCAGATCGTCGGTCCATCTTGCTACCTAT
Source organism: Leptidea sinapis (assembly GCF_905404315.1). Lineage (NCBI taxonomy): Eukaryota > Metazoa > Arthropoda > Insecta > Lepidoptera > Pieridae > Leptidea > Leptidea sinapis. Next base: position 9,184,288 of record NC_066298.1, read on the forward strand.
CCTACCAACACTGCGTCTTCCGGTACGTGGTCTCCATTCGAGGACTTCACTGCCCCAACGGCCAACTGTCCGTCGGACTATGTGCCCTGCCCACTGCCACTACAGTTTCACAATCATCTTCCTATGTCGGTAACCAGCGGGAGGCTCCTTTGCACGGGATACCGGCTAGATTATGGGTACCAAAACGGCGCCTATTTCTGCCGTGAAGCAGAAATGGGTCAGCATTACTGTGTTTAGGTCTGAAGGGCGCCGCAGCTAGTGAAATTACTGGGCAAATGAGACCTAACATCTTATGTCTCAAGGCGATGAGCGCAGTTGTAGTGCCACTCAGAATTTTTGGGGTTTTTCAAGAATCCTGAGCGGCACTGCTTTGTAATGGGCAGGGCGTATCCATTGCCATCAGCTGTACGTCCTGCTCGTCTCGTCCCTTATTTTCATAAAAAAAAACTTTGGTTCTCCTGCGGATCTCCTCATTTCTGATTCGATCTCACAGGTAAACTCAGCATAGCCCTCTCCATTGCCCTCTGAGCGACAACGAGCTTTCTCATAAGGCCCATCCGACACGCAAATCCGACAACTCACTTGTTAATTTTGGGTCAATTTTTGATCAATTATTTTATATTATCTACACGGACTTTATTTTACGACAATTTGTGGCTGCAATACTGTGGCCGGCAACATTGCTAGCAATACCAGCCACACTATGCAATATTTTAAGGATGGCCCGGCATTATAGCCACATATTTTTTGATATGTCAAAATGTTTTTATGTGTAGCCGGCGTGTGGCTGAATCGAAAATACTGCAATATATCTGGGCCATCTATATTGTTGTTCTGTTTTACTGTATATGCGCGTCCCTTTCTCCCTGCGACGTGAAGTGTGCTGTGAGTGCTGCGACGTTAATCGTGTATAAATCTGTGGTGTGGCGACATTCTGTGCTGTCAGCAGCGGTCATTCTTGTGTTGTTTTGAAAATAAATTAAAATGACTAATACTTGGTCTAATGAGAAGACTCTTGACTTTATTAATGAAGTGTAATTACATTCTGAAATATGGAATGTGGAAACAGGAATGTATAAAGACAGAAATGCAAAAAAAGATGCATGGTCTATTGTTGCTACTAAGTTTGATATATCAAGTGATGACGCTTACAAGAAATTCCAAAGCCTGCGAACTTAAGTGAAGAATGAGGAAAGAAATGAGAATAAAAGTGGTAGTGCTGGCGGCAAACAAACAAAATGGTTTGCTTACGATGCGATGTCGTTTATTCTTAGTCAAGATACTCCAAATACAGGACTGGATAGTGAAAATGCAAGAGAAAATGTATGTACCTATATCTATTAATATATTATGGATTTCCTAAATATTTGTCCTGCAATGCCACTCGTCCCCGCTCTGTCATAAAATAATGCATAAATTCATCTCTAATCGCTTTTGCTCTCATTGTTGAGTTCCTTCCCAATACTCTTAAATCTGTTAAACGCTCTCCATCATCTTGCCATAATCCTGGGATCACCGTTCCAAGGTCAATATCTTCCCTGTCAAAGGCCCCAGGTGGTGAATATAAAGCTTGTGCTCTTGTATTTCGTCGCAAATGTTATGTAAATATGCACAAGCCATAACTATATTTTGTACATCTTTCATCTCAACATTGATAGTAGTATGTAGTATACGAAAAATGGATGCCAAAATTCCAAATGAGTTTTCCACAATTCGGCGTGCTCTAGATATTCTGTAGTTACATACTCGCTTAGGAGATCCTATGTTCAAATCTACAGTATAGGGCTTGCAAATATTTTCGGTTAATGGAAATGCATCATCTGCCAAGAAAACATATGGTGTAGATACTTCTCGACCCGGAAGGGGTTCACAATGTGGTATGTCAAGATTTTGGTTCAGGAGTGCTTGTCCAAAAGCCGTATGCCTAAAAACTCCCCTATCGGATATTATATATAAAAATTGTACCTTGCGTCTGTTACCGCGAATAGCACTATGCTAAAAAACTGCTTATAATTAAAATATTGAGTACCACTGTTGGGTGGACAAATAATTCTAATGTGCTTGCCATCCATTGCACCAAAACAGTGAGGAAAATTCCAACGGTCTTCAAAATCCTTTGCGACTCGTTTCCATTCAGTCGCTTGTGATGGCATCTGTAAAATAAAGGTTCCTTTTTAATTATATTAAATATTTCTTTCGTTTTCAGGGGACTGAAGCCCAAGAGACTAGTAGCATTGCTGACCAAGAGGTACTTTCAGAAACAACAGACTCTCTGCTTTCCTCTGTTCCCTCTCCAAAACCACGTGCTTCTAAGAAGTCCAAGACTGCAGATCCCATTTTGGAAAAAGCTCAAAACATTATACTTGAAGCAGGTGAAAAAAGAAGAAATGAATTTGCTGGTTCGCAGAGCATATATCAAACAAGTTAAGTAAATATGCTGACTATACTCGTGCTCAGGCAGAATGAAAATTTTATTTGACTGTGACATGGGAAAATACAAAAATCTAGCTTCGTTTACACAGAGTCCTGCTGGCGATAGCGGAGAAAGAGCTGGCACTTCTCAATCCCTGTATTCAGAGATGTCTCAATGTCCCAAGAATATAGCGCTCCTTATCAGTCTCCACCACAACAGTATGCTGATCTACACCACACCCAGTTAACTGCAAATATTTCTTATGAAGAACTTGTGACTCTAACTGTCAATAGTGATTCGCAAATTAATTGATTCTACGTCGAACAAAAATAAATGTGCACTTAATAAATACTTAAATATTTACTTGCCTTTATGTATTCCTTTAAGCCTTCTATAAGGGTTCACAAACCTCTGGGACAATAGTTGTAATTGAATAAGCGGACTCTCTGAAAAGGTACATTAAACTCTTGAAAGAATCTTCAGATAAATACGGTAGAGTTATTGCTAATCTTGTAGTCACAGGTATTGCATTCCTCATGTTTGTATCTTGCCTTTGTATGTTTGGTTCAATTCTGTTCACATGAAATTCGAAGTCGCTCTTAGACATTCTTGTAAAATTTTAAAAATAAATATTTATCCAGCATTAATTCCTTGTCTACGGAATCCAAAGTGTCACGCCTACTTAGGTAGGGTCGAATCCACATTCGTGTCCTTTTTTTTCGTTTTTCTGCCAAAACAATGTAAGCGGCTGCGATGAGCGTCATTTCGTCGGCCGTTGTTGCTGGATTGTGTGACTCATTAAAGGGTTCTGAATCAAAGGCTATATCATACTATTGCAGCCATATTGCAACATGTTGCCTTAAAATGCATTAAAATGTTTTTTTGATGGCTGGGCAATGTTTGCCAATAATTGCAGCCACAAATTGTCGTAAAATATGGCCCGTTTAGATGTACCTTACAAACTAATTCCTTAAAATATTTTCAGATCATTATTATAATACAATATGTTGCTTTCATGCCCAAAGTCATTTTGATATTGTTTGAAATTCTGACTAAATGTTAATATTATTGTGTATTTTATTATTAATAGAAAACTCAAGTGATTGTAAACTGAATATTTATACATTGCAAAGCGAATCTACGCAGTGAAAAACGGCAGTAGAATTAATCTTAATAATTAATGATGGTCTCACTTCGTAGTGGCGTCTTCAGAATTGATTTCGATTCTGATTTTAAACTTTGATAATGTCTACGGACTATTACTTTTGGTTTTATCGTAGCCGATCTTAATAGTTCCTACTAACTTTAACTTTGCTCTAGATTCTTGTGGCACTGACATGTGAATAGATTTTACGCTAAGTATCAGACTCAACCGGGAGAGTGTCGCAATTTAAAAATAAGCCAATTAAAACTTTGTATTATCCTAAAATAAATGAATGATTAGTTTTATCACCTCTCAGTTTAACCAATTCTACATTTTTTACATTTGGCTCGGTAAGTTTTATATATTTCGTTTTCTTGCAATTTAACAATAGGTTTTTAGCGCTAAACCAGTACAAGATGTCAGATAGAGTATCGTTTACTTTGACATATTATATAAATTGGTTACTTTTCACTTTGATTATGAGTGCTAAACTACGTGTAAAATGACATATACAAGTGTCATCCGCAAACAATATAACCATATGTGTTTTTTTCTATAAGGTTAGGAAGATAGTTTTTGTAAATAAGGAAGAGGAACGGTCCGATAATTGACCTTTGTGATACCCCCTTACTGAGAGGAGTCTTAGGAGATCTCCTGCCATTCACGTCGACTTTCCGAATTCTATTATTTTAATATGATATCAGAAGATCGATTGCAGTTCTTTTTATGCCAAAGTGCATAGCTTAGCCTGACCAGCGTTGAATGTTGAACACAATCAAAGGCCATAGGTAAGCCACAAAATCCACCCAGGTATCAAAAAATTGTTTTATATTTTCTGGCATCATGTCGTGAAAGCATATAAATAGTGCGAATAGTCCTCTTCTGCAGAACACCGATAGTTTTAAAATCGGCTATATTACCCCATAACAATATACCATAGGTCTTAATACAATAGAAATGTCTAAAAGTAATTAAACATAATCTAATAGAGAGACATCATAAATAATAATAATGCAATACAAAACATTTACCGAAAAATTTGCCTTTCGCATAACTGAAAAAAGTACTTCAGATTAAGAAAAGGCGCTATAAACAAACACAATAGCAATAAAATTTCGTGAATTCCATTTTCGCGAGTTCGCAAAAGCCATTAACTTGAAATAAAGGTAACATCAGCCGGTGGTCGTATGTTATCCGCACTGACGACGAAACAATGCATAGAAAGTAGTTTGCTTTCACTAAAACTGAATAAATTTCAGAATGTGACACGAGTTCATGTTGGCTGTATTTTTTTACAGAAAAGAAACGTTTCCGTGATCTATTTCGGAATTAACTTTGAGGAAAATAATATTAATTTTTAATTGATAAATTCGCAGTTGATAATTGATAGAGGAATGCGATTTGACAGAAAAACTGCAGTATCTAACATACACAAGTAAATTATCTGAAACTGGTATAGCGGATGACGTGGTCCTGTACAAACGTAATTTAAATAATAGTAATCATAACCCATATGTGATGATGGTAGTGTTAAGTGTTTTGGCAAAAATAAATATTACACATAAATAAAAGTTCCTTACAAGATTCCCTGCAAACTACGAGGAAAAAAAATGTTTATTAGTAAGTTTTTATGCTATATTTAAAATAAATTAATGCAAGTGGCGTAAATTAAAGAAGTTTGCTTAAGACGTGATGATGACGATAGAAGTGAACTTTAGTCTCCCTTCAACTTCAGAAGCCAGCAAAATTTACCCCAACCTGCATTACATAGCCAACACTGAGCCTTCACTTAGCTTCATTAAATACTCAAAAAATGAAGAACGCGGCACGTCTAAAACAATTATTTCTTCTAAAAGGCATACTAAATAAAAGTCTTTTTTACTTAATTTTATTTCACTCAATTTATTCGTAATATAAAGTTTCACACATTTCCATACATAATATAACACAAAAAAATACTAGCGATGAAGCTACAACTCTACTTGAAGTAAAAGTGTTCTTGCGGAGTACACTCTGTGGTACACGACGGCCCCGGGCTTTACAACGTTCTTGTTTTACTCTGCAAAAAAATATTGTTCTCGCTCTTGAGTTTTTTGCGTAGATTATTAAAATTATATGCAAATACTTTAAAATTCACGCTTTTTTTCATGTACATCTGATTAAATATTAAAATAAAGAGTTTTAGCTCAGTTCCAAGCATAACCTGTATTGATAACCAAAAATAAGTAATAAGGCCAGTCTTACCGATGCACTACGGTACATTCTATCTATTGCGATATAAGTGATCATAAAAAAAACCAAGTCTCTCAATTCAGTTCTTACCGAAAAAAGTTGTGCGATCAATTTAGTATCAAATCGGTCAATTTATTCAGTCCCAACGTAAGGGTACGTCTATCTCAGAGCTACTTAACATACTAACGTGACCATATCAATATTAAAAAAAATGTTTTTAATAAACAGATTATCCACAACGAAGCTATAGGGGGTCAAAGAAAATGGGCTAACTTACTTCGAGATGGTGCACTCGTGCCTCTTGTTTTCGATGGACTTGGCGGAGGCACTTCCGTGTCTCCAGATATTCATGAAAGTCGTTAAATCCACAATTTTAGGTAATATATTATTCAGATGTTTTTTTAGAAAATAAAAATGTTATTGACAGTTTTTCACTTTAATTGGGGCAGCTGGGGCATTAGGGCAAAAAACTTCTAAATGCTGGTGACAAAGGTAAATCATACAAATTACTGGAAGGAGAATGCACCAAATAACTCATGCTACGAGATGTGGATGTGGGCAAAACTTTTTTCCTTTGGTTCCAAATAAATGTCTTGCGTTATTTTGCCACTGATATTTGTTTTGATATGAAACGAGTCTTGTATGTACGATTGGTCAGAATGCCACCCCCCATATAACTTTAAAGTATATCAGTGCCCGAATCAGCCAACTTTGTAGCCGACGTTCCTTTGAAACGGTGTCCAGCGTAAAAATTGGCCTCAGGCATACCTAAATACTTCGCTGTTTCTGTTGGCGTATTACCAAATTTGTTAATACCGATTGTATTTACAGTACATTTTCTTTTCTGAAAGTTTTGGAAAAGCGGTCATTCTTTGTTTTTGTTGAACGGAGATCTTAGTATTTTTTCACTATTTTACGAAACGTTTCTTAGATTGTAAAGATCATGGAATCTTGGCTTTGATCATATCTCCGTGTGTTTCTACATCTTTTGTTGTGATATTATTCAGCTCTTGTCGTCTACAAGCACCAGTAGACAATTATTTACCACACAGTAACAAATGCGATACACAAAGATGATGTTAATACTAAGAGGCGGGACTGCCTCAGCAAAAATTGAAATTTAGTTTAGTATGAAACGTGCAGTCTGACTTGACATAAGTTAGAAATAGTAAGATATACAATATTATGGCGACGAAGTATAATCCGGATATGTTTGAAAGCGTACAGTTGTTTAAAACGTAGTGGATTATGGCTGTCTCCGTTTTTTGCAAGATTATAGGCGTCATCTGTCAATCAATGACTGCTTGTTTCATACAAAAGCTTTTTTCTTAGAGATTTTTTTATAGGCTGGCGATTTTTACAAAGTTTTTTTTTTGCACACGCCAAATGTACAGTGATTGATAACGTGTCCGCTAGCCTGTATGGCTGGCAGACACGTTATCCTACTTTAAAATTATAATTTTAGTGATAAAATTCATATATTTAAAAACAAATTATTTTTAATAATAAATAATTTGATGATAATATTTTTTTTTTCGTCTTAGAGACATATTTATTTGTTCCATTAATGTAAATGGATTTTCAGCATAAAACCTCTTTGTTATTACAAAAGAACAAAGATTGAATTATCCGGTTAATTTAAAAATATTCTATTTACTCTCATATAATTTGTAAGTATGTAAGTATATCTTTATTTAGAACAGAACCTACAAATACATGGAAATATTTACAAAATATATTAACAAAAAAAAAATTATCTAAATAGTTATGTACATATATAAAATGCATGCCTAATCTAATTAAAACTAATATTTAGTTATTTCCATAGTATTATGTCCTATGGTATATTGCTATAAAGCAACGCTGCCGATATTAATACAATATTAATGCTCCAGAAGAGGGCTATTCACGCTATTTATAACCGAGGTCCTAGAGAATCATTGAGAGCAAAATGCAAAGAAATTAATATCTTGACTGTTGCTTCTCAATATATTCTTGATAATGTAATGTATGTTCATAGGCACATAAGTGAATTTGCTAGAAACTGTCATAACCATAATGTTAACACCAGGAACAGACGTAAGCTTATAATACCTACTACTCGGCTAAGTCAAGTTAGTAAGTTTTTTGTGGGGCGAGGTATATTAACATTTGTGTGGTAAAGGTTACTATATATAAATGATACCATAGATTGAGAATGGAGTGACCACCCTTGGGCTATTAAATAATAAGTTCAATTGTAAAATATTACTTTGTAAACATATTTTTTCGATGAAAAAAAAAATGCCCGCTGAGTTTGTTGCGCCCATTCTTCTCAGGTCTGATGCATTCGTTTTGGAATGGATGGTAGTTTTTGACTTTCAATAAGTGATGTCACATCCTATTTTGAATAGAAATATTTGAATTTGAATTTGTATTTAAGGTGTTTGCAGTTTTTGGTTTAGTCCCAAAAAGGCTTTCAGTATCTCCTTCAAGAGAAGGCCGTCGCGATAATTTGCAGAGAGCACTAGTGATAATTCTATTATATAGCTCTTTTATGCTCTAGTGTGTAATATTATTATGCACGTTTGTGTTATAGTTCGGTTAACAGCCCCAAGAACGATGTAATAAGGCTCAGTTTACATGCAAGTGTGTTGAAACATTAGTAATGCAACAGTAGTCTTTGTGTAGAATGAGGTTTATTCTCAATTTATTTGAAACTAGCTGACCCGATAGACGTTGTTCTGTCAATAAACGGTTCGAAAGATATGGTAGATGCGTGGGTGAGTGCGTCGATGGGATCGTGACACGACAAGCTATATTAAAAAATCATTACTTTACGTTGCTACCTATAAATAACTCACTCTAAGAGAGTCGGATGTAAGCTTCACACTTTATTTTAAAATACATTAACGCTGTTCAAAGAAGAACGAGGGAGAGGCAATGTATACTTTATTACACCTTCATGCTGATACCTGAATTCCTTGAGCGTTTATCTTTTCTGGAATTTAGTGCCTTAGAAGATAAATCGGTTTTACGAAAATATACATAAAATCTGGAAATTACCTGGTTTATTACCAATTAATCGGTATTTATATACCTAAAATTCCAATTTACGTAATCACCAATACTACTATTGAACCGATTTTAAAAAATGGAAAGTTATTAAGTTGTGTAGGTATTTAAGATATATTTGCCTCTGAACTTCGTTGTTAAGCAACCGAATTGAATTTTTTTCTGACCAGTCATATTCTTACTGCAATTCTGTCACGGGAAATCGTGGATTCGTTACAGAGTAAGAAATACAAGTAGTATTTCTTTTTATGAAAATAAGGGACGAGACGAGCAGGACGTTCAGCTGATGGTAGTTGATACAACCTTTCCATTACAATGCAGTGCCCATTGGGATTCTTGAAAGACTCAATAATTATGAGCGGCACTACACCTGCGCTCGTAACATTGAGACACAAGATGTTAAGTCTCCTTTGCCCAGTAATTTCACTAGCTACGGCGCCCTTCAGAACGAAATACAATAATGCTGACACATTACTGCTTCACGGCAGAAATAGTTGCCGTTGTGGTACTCATAATCTAGCTAGCATTCGGTGTAAAGGAGCCACCCACTGGTAAAGATCGCGATCGTGATCTACGTTCCGGATAAACCACGGCGCTTCAGTGGCCGTGAGCGTGAATTTATTCTGCATACGGTACAAGAAGTTCGGTCGTGTGTGCGCGAACACGACGCTTGCCTATGATAGTATGGGGCGTTTGTACAGTGTGTTTGAGTGTAATTTGCTTCGCTCACACGCAAGTGGATATTAGCCAATGAAGACAAAACGGGCTCTTTTCGCTTAGGTTTGGTAATGTCACTCGTGAAGAGTGAGAATAGGGTGGGTGACAGCACTGAACTCTGTGGCACGCCAGACCCGATGGGTCGGACAGCCCTCTAGGCGGTATTGAAAGCTGCAGCGGCAGCAATAGGCGCCGTTGTGGTACACATAATCAAGCCGGCATACAGTCCAAAGGCACTCCCACTGGTGGATCTTGTATCGACACCGTGGAATGAAGCTCCATAGACACAGGACTGTTCAAGAAAATCGAATACGCTATAAAGAAAAGATTAATGTGTTTTCTGGTTTTACAAAGAAGTGTTGGCGGTAAATATCACACACAGGTGTTAGTCTCAATATTAAAAAAAAAATCAGATCTTTCTAGGAATGACTGCTTCCAGAACAAATCAATCAAATATACAGAAATTATCACTACGTGTTAGTGAAACTGATAAAAAGTTTTTCACTTAAATTTTATCCTCCTTTCACTGTAGTAGTACACCTATTCGAGATGTGTCGTTAGCGAGTAATATAACTCATTTATATTTAATACCAAGTATCTATAACCATCGTGAATGTGATGCAATTCCTATTGTACAGATTCGCTTTGTCCTTGTGAGGTACTGATAACAGATGTTGTTTATTGTTGCAAACACCGTGGTTTGTAGATCTGACTTTAATAGTGTGACCAAATTTGTATTCCAATATCTAACATACAAAGTTGTATCTTATCCATTGCGTACGACAGGAACTTATAAATTAGGAAAAAATATCGTTTTGCTGTGGTGGGATTATTTGTGCTAACCTATTTATCGAAATATTTGCAGTTACAGAGACGCACTTTTTTCAACGACGTAACAGGAAAATTTATTCTTTTGTTAACATGATGTTGACCCGGGAGAACTCATGCCCTTTACCGTTATATGAGCACTCTAGCATAAATTATTTTAATCAATTTGTAAATGAAATGTCTATCTGAAATCTAGCCTTAACTTAGATTAATAAGTAATTCTACTTTAACTTTAACTGTTAGATTAAACTAAAAATGTGTCCATTAACACATTTCTTAATGTCTCTATTAAGGGGAAGTCAATTTGTTCATGTGTTTTTTATAATTATACTATTTTTATATTGTGTTACACTTATTCACTAGCACTGCACTAACTCAAAAGGTTTTGTTCGTTTTATTCTTCTTACTATATCCATGTTGTCAAGGAGCTGGATTGCCTTGTTGATGAGCTACAGCGTATTTTTGGATAACTTTGTCAACAAACTCAATGTTAAAGTCGCGATGGAGTTCGCTGTTACGAATGTATAAAGGTGCGTTCACAATTTCCCTTAATACTTTATTCTGGAAGCGTTGTATGATTTGAATATTTTTGTTTGTTTGGTGCAGCGCCACAGCTGGATCCCATAACTCGTATTATATGAAGTAAGAAAAAACACTGTTATGTCTATAACCCATAAATTATATTTGAAAACAAAAAAATGAGTTGTAATTCAGTTGTTTTATAAGATAAATATAAGAATGTTATTAATAATATTTCTAACTTCTACATTGTAGCAATTCATTTCTAGTTGTTAATGACACTGTTCGTTCGGACATTTTTATATGTGTATTTTGTTCGGCAGTTTACATAGGAAATCTTAATTTTCTTAATATTTTAACTTGTTTATGCTATAAAATAGATGTCCTGTTTAAATTATATTTAAGCATCGTTTTCTTTTGCTCTGTTACGCGTGTAATTATGATTTTCCTGTTAATTGAGTGTTATTTAGGAATAGATTTTTTGTTCTCAAATTTAATTAGTAAAGCAACAATAGGCTTTGTGTAGACTGAGGTTTATTCTCAATTTATTTTAATAATACATTTCTATTATTTTTTTCCTTATTTATTTTCAAAATGTCTCTCAATTTTCATTTCGTAAGTGGAAATATTTTTTTAATACGGTTGCTCAAAAAGTGGCGTATTGTAGAGACGTATAGTCTTCGGGATGTGGGCTATTACATACTCGAGCTTTTTTTTTTATGGAATAGGAGGACAAACGAGCGTACGGGTCACCTGTTGTTAAGTGATCACCGCCGCCCACAATCTCTTGCAACACCGGAGGAATCACAGGAGCGTTGCCGGCCTTTAAGGAAGGTGTACGCGCTTTTTTTGAAGGTACCCATGTCGTATCGTCCCTGAAACACCGCACAAGGAAGCTCATTCCACAGCTTTGTAGTACGTGGAAGAAAGCTCCTTGAAAACCGCACTGTGGAGGACCGCCACACATCCAGATGGTGAGGATGATATCCTAACTTGTAGCGTGTCGTGCAAAGGTGGAATTCGGCGGCAGGAATCAGGTTAAACAGCTCTACGGAACACTCCCCGTGATAAATGCGGTAGAAGACACACAATGAAGCAACGTCTCTACGCAACGCCAAGTGATCCAGTCGTTCACAAAGCACTGGGTCCCCGACAATTCGAGCTGCTCTGCGTTGCACACGGTCAAATGGATCGAGCTGATACTGGGGTGCGCCAGACCAGAGATGACAGCATACACCATGTGCGGCTGGACCTGCGCTTTGTAGAGCGCTAGTATGTGGGCCGGCTTGAAGTATTGCCGTGCTCTATTAATGACGCCCAGTTTCTTTGAAGCCAATTTGGCTTTGCTTTCCAGATGACCACGAAATTGGCAATCGCTCGAGATTTCAAGACCTAGTATTCCGATACTAGGCGCGGCTTTAAGAGAAGTGTTCTCGAAGAGCGGTGATACGACAAATGGGGTTTTTCTAGTGGTAAACGCGCAAACTTGATTCTTCTGGGGGTTAAATTGGACAAGGTTCAATTTTCCCCATTCCGCGACCTTCTCAAGAGAGGACTCGATAGAAGACACAAGTTTCTCCCGGCACTGGTCGACGATTTCCCGAGAGAGACCTGCATGGCCAGTGTATACGGCATCACCAGTGCTATCGTCTGCATAGCAATGAATATTGGAGGTGTCCAACATATAGAAGAAACAGCGTGGGAGACAGCACACAGCCTTGGGGCACTCCAACATTCACGGGCTTCGGGTTCGAGCAATATCCGTCGACAACGACCTGTATGCTGCGCCCAGTGAGGAACCTGGAGGTCCACTTGCACAAGCTCTCGGGAAGCCCAAATGATGGAAGTTTGGAGAGGAGCGCCTTGTGCCATACAAGCCTGGATATAGCGAAGGCTAACTGCCAGGCCTTCCCCCTTGCTTTCAATAGCCGCTGCCCATCTATGTGTTAGGTATACCAGAAGATCACCTGCCGACCGACCATGGCGAAACCCGTATTGTCGGTCGTTGATCAACTGGTGACCCTCTAGATATACCAAGAGCTGACGGCTAATTATGCTCTCCATGATTTTGGAGAGCAGGGAGGTAATAGCAATAGGCCTGTAGTTTGCCGGATCCGAACTGTCTCCTTTTTTTTGGATCGGATGGACAAGGGCTGACTTCCATGAGTCAGGGACTACGCCTTTAGAATAAGAGTGCCGGAATAAACGCGTTAGCAGCGGCGTCAACTCAGGGGCACACGTTCTAAGCACGATTGGAGAAATGCCATCCGGCCCGCTCGACTTCTTGACGTCCAACAAAAACAGAGCTCGCCTAACAGTTTTATGTCTGAACTGTACTTCAGGCATAGAGCTCTGACACCACGGGATGGTCGGCGGTGTTTTTCCGTTGTCGTCAAGAGTCGAGTTGGAGGCGAAAAGAGTGCACAAGAGATCGGCTTTCTCTTTTGCCGTATGGGCCAGGGTGTCATTCCTCATGTGCAACGGCGCCATGGACGGCTGGCTGAAGTTACCAAGAGCAGCTTTCGACAACGACCAGAACTTGCGTGTTCTGGTCGGGTAACTGGAAAGCTGCTCGCCGATTTTGACGACGTGTTTTGACTTTGCACGGGCGATTTGCCGCTTTTTCTTTACTTTTTCCAAACTCATGCGTTCTCTTTCCCAACTGTCAAAATAATGTCATATGTAAATATGCAACCTAAAACTTCCCCAGTTAGTATAAAAAACTGTACCAATTTCATTGTATATGTGAATTATAATTTATATAAGAAATAAATGATTAGTTAGTTGAGTTCATTTTTTTTTATTATTCTATTAAATTCTTCTCTCTTGAATTAAATTCTTGCTTAATTTTTTCGCAACTGTATTAAAAATAGTTGTTCAGTACACGTGCGGAACCGCCATTGCAATTTGTTCCGACTGTTAACCCTCACCTTCGACTATGCCTCGGCTCCGTAGACATTTGTCGGAACTCTTTGCAATGACAGGCTTTCCGCAGCGTAATGAATAATCTTTATATATATAATTCTTGTGTGCGTGTGTATGTCACTGAACTCCTCCTAGACGGCTGGACCGATTCTAATGAAACTTTTTGTGTGTATTCAGGTGGATTCGAGAATGGTTTAGATTCACAATTGAACTACCTCCTAAACGGCTGGACCGATTTTGATGATATTTTTGTGTGTTCCAGTGAATTTGAGATTGGTGTGTGTCTTCAGATGGATTCGAAAATGGTTAAGATTCACAATTAAACTACCTCCTAAACGGCTGAACTGATTTTGATGACTTTTTTGTTTGTTTCAGTGAATTTGAGATTGGTTTAGATTCTCAATCCCGCCCATATAATATAATTCTCCTGCTCATGTGTATGTTAGTGAACTGCTCCTAACGGCTGGACCGATTTTTCAAATTTAAAACATGTGCACAGTACAACGTCTGTTGGGTCCACTAGTATACTATATTTTTACGAGCAAGCAAAATTTTATAGAATATTGTAGCCATATCAATCAGTATATATCATTTATTTGCTAAATTACGCTTCTATTATATTTATCCCTACGTTGTAAAAACATTAATTTACGTCGCTACCTATAAATTACTATCTCTAAGAGAGTCGGATGTAAGCTTCACACTTTATTTTAAAATACATTAACGCTGTTCAAAGAAGACCGAGGAGGTGCAATGTATACTTTATTACACCTTCATGCTACAATACCTGAGAGTTTATCTTTTCTGTAATTTAGTGCCTTGGAAAGTAAACTGTTTTTACACGAATACAGACAGGTAGTAAAAATGAATGAACAGCGTATATTCTTAATTACTTGTTAAAAATTTACAGCTGAGTAAAACATGTGAGGTTATCAAGTCGAGTTTTTATTATTATGTTTGTTACATCACAACTACATCTTTCATCAACCGATTTGTGTCGACGCCAGATTTTTTATCGTCGACTGTATTAAATTTAATTATTTTAGTATATCAAGCAATACCTAAGCCCATCAAATAACTGCTTATATTATTACTTATATAGTACTTCGTTTACCAACTCTGTCAATCATCTTTCATCAAACTGTCAAATAAACCCTTCATTCATTCATTTAATTCTACTTCAACTACTTGCACACGACACTGGAACTACACAAGAAATTTTAAATGTTATTCTGTTAAGACAGACGAAATACACATCTTTTAGAAAATATTCAATCTTTCTTTTACGACGATTAATTTAACGATTAATTTAACTATTCAAAAGTATAAATTTGGGCCTTCATGTTACGCATGTTTATCTTGGGAAATCGTTGGCCGGTGCCGGTAGTAACTTAAGTTTTCTATGTAGAAGACTCTTGATACGGTAACAAACCATTTAAAGTATTAAAAATCTCTAGTTCTTTTGTATTTGCCGAAAATAACAAATTTTGGACCAATACATATCTCCATAAGCAATATTATATTATAAACAAAAAAGTATTTACTTGCGAAATTAAAATTTAGAAAGATTTTCAAAAACAAGCAGAGAATTTTAACAAGTAACTTTTAAATCTTTTATAGCTTGTTTTAAAGCTAAAGTTGTGAATCTGTATCTTTTTATATGCCAATATAAAAATAAACATTACTACAATTTTCGACTCAGACACAACAACAAGAAATGTATTTGGGTCGAAAGGATTATAAAATAATTTTATTTAATATCACTTCCTATAAATTTAACATAATATTATACATTTATAACCGAAACCTGAATTTCGAAATCTTTATCTAAATAATTACTTAATTTTTCATTGATTCTATTCTATAAATTGTCAATTTACAAGAAAACATTGTTGGTAAATATAGATATTTATTACTTCTGTTTCGTTTCTAAGTTTACGCTCACAGTCTCGACAGATTTATACTAAAATCATTAGTTTTTTTTAATCCGGATAAAATATTTTCTCATTTCGCAGAAGCAGTGCACCAATTAGAGAAGTGCTGTTAGCGAGTAATTTAGTGTTACGATCAGACACCGGGAATGGCGACGCGAACGTTCCAAAGTAGATAATATTTCTTTTTTATCGTAAATTTCACTTTTATATCTACTATAAGCAATGCTCTTATGCAAACTTAGATACTTTGTTACAACATACCCCGTAAAATTATAGTTAATTATAAAAGCCAAACATTTTGTCAACTCTAGTAAACTGTCAGGGAACCAGATGATTAGAAAACATCTAAACGTACGCTTTTCGCGAGGATGGATCGGCCGCGACGGACCGATGCTATGGCCAGTTCGTTTTTCGGACCTTTGGATTCCATTTTGTGAGGTTATGTGAAGGACATTTATTTCTCAGATTGACACAATGGTTGCTGAGATGGAACAGCGTGTTGCATCGGATTTCACATCAATAACACCGACGATGGTGTGAAATGCCACACAAGCCATATCCCGACGAGCGAGGTTGTGTATTGAGTAAGGCGGAGCACACTTTGAGCCGTTTCGGTAAATTTGACGAAAAAGTAAGTCTTCGTATAGGTTGTTTCGTTAGGATAGGTTCTTTTAAAATTGTTGCCGTTCCGCGAATTAGGTAGAAATTTAAGTACATTATCCTTAGTTTACTCTTTAATTTTACTTATAGGACTTACACTTCAGTGAAAATAATAATAATTTTTATTTTTTTGGAGTATGTTAAGTATACAGCGTTACTACGGTTCTTAAATATTGTTTTTTTGGATTTACGGGTAGTTTTGTTCTATCTTTTAATAATAATAGAGCTAAGAGATCGAATCAGAAGTGAGGAGATTCAGTCACCGACATAGCGCAGATGGTTCTGAAACATAAGCAGCAGTGGGTGGGGCACATAGCTATAGGGACAGATGGCCGTTGGGGGAGTAAGGTCCTCGAATGGTGACCACGTACCGGAAGACGTTGTGATGGTAGGCCCCCCACGATATGCGCCGACGATCTGGCAAAGATCGCCAGAATGGGTTGCGCATCACCGATTGTCATGGCGATTTTTGGGGGAGGCGATTGTCCAGCAGGAAACGTTTTCCGGCTGAAATGGCAATGATAATAATATAATTTTAATGATATAATTGAAAAATGCGTACAATATTGTTTACCACTCTAAATAATAAGTAGAATTATTTTTATCAGGAACAATTATGACCTCTTGCTATCAATACCTGATATTATTTTCTTATTTTTAACAGTTTTTGCTCAGTATTGAATGGTGCAAGCACTTTTTTTTCCCAAGTGTCTTATACTAAATATATATTACTTATTTACGTTAAGCTTTATATATTATTTACATTATCAAACTGACGTATTGAGTAAAGTTAGCTTTTGACAGTTATAGTTAATTGGGACACTATTCTTGTTGTACAGATTCGCTTTGTTCTTGTGAATTTCTGATTACATATAATTACGTTATTTGTTGCGAGCACCGTAGTTTGTAGTGCTGACTTTGTGTGAGTTTTGTATTCCATTATCTAACTTACAAAGATGTATCTTGTCCTTAGATTAAGGATTGGTCTCCGCTGCGCTCCAACTTGATACTGCACTACCTCAGAACAACATCTTTTTTATTACGGCAACTATTAAATGCTTGTGTGCGTGGCATTTTAACATTCAATGGCATCTTTCAAATTTTGTAACATACGCTTCGTGCTATTTTACATTGATATTATTAAAATACTTACTGATGATAACATGTGATCCCAGTATCTTTCTTAATTCTTGTAGGATTATTTTTACAAAGTTTTAACTACGCAATCCGGCATTTTAGTTTCAATTATTAGCAAAGTTTAACAGACCATGTGGCACGTTAACGTCAAACATTGTTCAAGACTAGCTCGAGTACCTACGCCTGCGGTATCTTGGTGAAGCGAAGCGGAGACCAATCCTTATTCTACGATCTTATGATTTCATATAACAGTTATTTATAAATTGGGTAACGCGCACATTTTGCTGCAGTGTGATTCTTTGTCGATGTACATTAATGTGTGTATCAAAAATATATTTTATCCTATTTAAGTTATAATAATAAGTGCAGACGGATCAATAGACGAATATCATGATGTTAACAAGGAAAACTCGTTCCCTTTATCTGCTAATTGATTTACCAATCGGGCATTATTTTGGTGATTTTTGTAATTGGTCAAAAAAACACTTATATTTATGTTTTTACTTTATAAAAACACAACAAAGTAAATCAAAGCTACCCTATTTTACACAATACCTCAAATACTGTTATGTATAGCTATTCCAAAATTCTTGCCTAGACTGCTAGGTAAGAAGTTTGGAATAACAATTGTGTCGCAATTTTGGATCGCGTGGGGCGGGCAGAGAGGGGAGCAGGCACGGAATATGCCTTGCAAGAGCAGATTTAATTATAATGAAAATATTTTATTTTATTAGTTTATGTTGAAAACAACGATCACGGCTTACAAAACAGTGCTGGTCTTCTCGCTTGCTCGCAGTGGACCAAACGAGTTGCGGCATCGGGACCGAAACTCAGTGAGCATTTATTTAAGGAAACAGGGATTGTCTAGTAGTTAACAAAGAAGTCTTTGCAGTACCTACTCTAGGGTATTAGTACCCTCATGAAGAATTTGGTGGATCACATTTGAATAATCAGGTAAAAGCGTGTTAGACCGCGTGAACTACTAAGTTCTATTGTTGACTGATGTGGGTTATCTACTTCTGTTTTACCGAATTATTTTTATACCAAATTTACCAGTCAACTAACATTTTTAAGCTCACTCATAGAAAGTAAAAGTTTAGAAAACAGTTATTATATTGATTATAGTCATTACCTCTATAGACTATAGACTCTATAGACACTATTGAAATATTTTTATAGAATAGTTCTGATTGTGAAGAAATTCTACTTGTAATTTAAATTAAGTGTTAATATATCGTGAACAATCTTCAAGCGATTCGTTGGTTTATGTGACAAAGTGAATTATTTGGTGTTACGATCTACTACGATTGCTCGTAGTAATCAGTAAGCTGCTTGTCACTAACAACTACGAATTAGTAAAATAAAATATTTGTGGTCCATATGTAAATAGCTTTGCAAATATTAACAGCTAAAACCCAATTAACAGTCAAAACATCTGACATAACATTTGGTTCAAATTTACTTAATTCAATCCCAAAATACACAATTTTAAACCAAGAATGACGCAATGTTTTCTATAACGATGTTATAGTAATGGCTTCAGTACACACTATGAGCCACTATGAAAAGGTCGCGATTAAATTTTAATGCGATACTCTGGTTTCAGAGCATTTATGCTCACGTAATTTGTTGAGTAGATTAAAATGGCTGGAATGGTTACGATTCAAATAAAGTTATATACGAAATAAAATAAAAATTCAAATGAAATACGAACACTATATATAAAATATACGAACACTATAGAAAAATATACTGTTAACTGATTTTTTACTCCTTGCTAGGTTGATTGTTCACTTAAAAAGATTAGTAAATATACTATGCAATGTAAGCGTTAATTAATAAATGGCAATTAATCAAATTTAAATAACATTCATCTAAATCGTAGTTGTTAGTTGAATCTGCGTAAAAACAACCTCTTTGTTTGATTAAAACCCTTCGAATTGTTAGTTATCATCCATCAAAGTGTCCCTCCCTTCCAGCTTTTGTCGCATATGAAGTTGAGGACTTCGGAGTGTTACTAGATGCATCATGTGTTTTGTTTTTGAAAACACACGATGTCAAATACCAATATTTGAGTTATAGTTACCAAAATAAGTATTGTTATTTGATGAGTCTTTAGGGTAGCTAGTTTGACTGGTTTGCTTGTGCAATTACCTTGATTGGGCGATTGAACTAGTCAGTTAACCTTCTTATTCCAGCCCAGGCCTTCGCAGAAAGATTAGCAACCATTCCAGACTGCTTCAGGGATCCGGGAGCGATACTGGCGATTGGAACATTTGTGCCCGTTATTCGGCACGCTCCTGCACTCTGTAAACACATGCAGTGGCGGATCTTCGCCTCCATGCATGCCCTGCATCAACGACAGTCTATCACACCTATGGTAAGCAGTTCCTTGTTGAAGGGACAGTGGCCGGTTATAAAACCAATAACTTTGCGTATTTAATCTCTGTGTAGTCAGCTCAAGTTTCCAGTAAACCTCTTTGATGCCATCGGAACTGCATTGTTTATTCGCCTGCATCCATCGCCGTTTCTTCATTGTCCTAAGTAGGTTTTTTCAGTTACCGTGTGCAGCCATGCTTTGATTTGGGCATGTGGTATGGCTAGCAGTGGTTCTAGTCCATATACTACAGCCTCCAATTATTACCTCAATCATTTGATATGCTGGGTGACTCTGTTCGTAATTAGATTGCAGTGCATTGTGAAATTCCAGTATAAGGACAGAGGTTAGTCTCTAGGTAGCTTTCGCCTCATCCTGTATTACCAGACTTAAAGTTCTTAGGTTCAAGAGGTATTCGAGTGCAGATGATGGTGTGGTTCTCATACATCCAGTAGATGCTACAGTCACTAAGCGTTGTAGACTCTGGAATTTAGCTTTCTCCGTCGTCAGTTGCGTTCTGGGCCACCATGCAACTGATCCGTAGGTCAAAGAGGGTCTGATGACTAATGTGTACAGCCAAAGTAAGCTACTTCGAGTTAATGAAAACTGATTAAAAAATATTTATTGTTGTGTTCAACAAGAATGAGTTTCCCCTAAAAAAACTAAAGTGTGATATAGGGCTAATTGAATCTTTTTCAGAGTGAAGACTCTGTGAAGGGCTTGTTTGCTTGGCATTGCATAATGACGTCACATATGTGTCTTCGACCACATTTGTTGCTAGCAGCCATTTGCAGTCGTTCCTGTCTCCAAGTTCCAACTTGCCACAAACTCAAAAATGATTCCAAACGTCTGGACGTGTGGATTTCCTCCGCAGTGCAGTTCTGAAGGTTCTCTTTATACATCTTATTCCATAAAAATGTATCAATTTGAAGCCATAAGTTAATAAGTCCCTATTACTTTACAAAATTTATTCCCGTGTGTTTTGAATAAGTTTGGCATGTAAGCCTTAGTTCTTAGTAGGTCGTTATTGTTTCCCGGTTGTTTATGGAGCATAGGAAGTCTTCGTTAATCTTCATAGAAGTAATTAGAACTTTACCGTCTTATCCTTGTTCTGTTAATCGCTTCGAGTACCGAGATGTAAGATGTGGTGACGGAAGACAAATCACAAACAAAGTTTGTTATTTCAGTGGTTTGTGAATGATGATCCAATGTCGTTACGAAACTTACGCTGTTGAACTCAGAGGAATTTTCATCTATAGATAGACAAAATTAACTTCAGTATTTTTAATGCTATCGGAAGACAAATGAGGTTTGAAGACAATTAGTGTGACCGTGCGTCCGGTGAGTTGGTCAGTGATTTTTAAGTAACCGCTTTTACGGCTACAATTTTAAAATATATCAAAGTCCTACTGATTTGTAAAAACCATGATAATGTCGGTTATAAGCAGTCACTCACTCTCCAAAATACTCTTATCTCCTCAACATTTTTTGTTCTTATTTTTCAAAAGTTTCTGCCAGTAGAAACAGGTTGTTGTGTATTTACGATGTTTTATTATTTTATTAACTCCTTTCAGTGCGAAAGTTGAAATTGCGCTTATCGAAGGTTATTTATTGCCGTCGTTTATTTTACGTTCGCTTTTATCTCAGATTACCATAATTATACACCACAATATTATATCTAATATTAAAAATTGAATACTTAAGCTTCAAATCTAGAATGAATCCTCATGAATTGAACGTCTTACTTAAATCTGGTGAAGATTTTAATTGGACGTCTAATTTGGGTCAGTTATTGATGCTCTAGCGGCAAAAATTTAATTTTCAAACAGAGCAGATTATCACAACATATTATAAAACAAAGTGTCAGAAAAAATAATCCGTCTGAGAGCTTCATTGAAAACGCTGTCTGAACCCTTTGAGATATACCAAAATAATGTATGGTTGAATTGTGTATCTTATATGGGTCTACAGAAATGTCTTCGATGCCATATGACTATCTCGTAAGGATAACACATAAAATCCATCTTAATACTTAAAATATTGGCAATTATAAAGTGGTAATGTAAAGCTGTTTTCACAAATACGATATCGATCCTTATCATTTTAAATAAGTTAGATATTTACTCTTTTACACCATAATATAAGTGCCTGATACGATATGACCCTCCCCGCGCACTATATTCCAAATACTTTCTACATCTTATTTTTTTTTCTATTGGCATAACAGCGTCTGTTGGATCTGTTGCTAGTTATAAATAAAATGCACTTGGAGTAGCCAAGCGACTTGCGAATTTTTATGACACTTTTCATAGAAGTGTAAAACACAGTAGACAAAACGATTTAAAAGAACTAAACATTTTGAGTTAGTGAAATAAAAAGCTGGTGTAAAATATTACAGTAAGTAGTTAAACTAACATAATATCCTAAGTGCCCGTCATTTACCGGGTGAGACAATATTCATCATTTTGAAATTCGCAAGTTTTACCGAGTCAGTCAATATGAACCACTTGAAATACGAAACCACTCAATCGAACTCTGGTTTTAAATCCTCGATATATGTATACCCGGTTATTACTTTCTTTCAAGTAAAACTTGTTTTCTTATTATTAGATTGTAAGTTATATGCAGTTTATAACCTTAATAGAAGCAATAAGAATAGTTCAAATGGACTTTCTTAGTTTTACTCTACTTAATAAATTAATTTAAAATTAAATTGCCAGCCTCAGCCTATATTATATTGTAATTAAAATGATAAAACTTAGGATTTAACCATAAAAAGAAAAAAAACTTTTCAGAATAATTTGTAATTTCAGAAATCGGCCATTTATGAAAAATTTTAAAAACTATAATTGTTTGATAAAGAAGCTTACAAGGGATTTTTCTTAAATGTACATTACAAATAATAGAGGTTCTCTTTTGTTTTTATTTATTATTTAAAAATGTTGCAAAATCATATAAACATTGTTTAGTTATGTAAAATACGTACAGAACCCGTGACTGAAGATTTTTTGTGGCACTGAGTTCTTTGCTGCATTTCAAATTATAGCTTATTTTATATTAGCTTATTTCTAACCTATCGATACTAACACGTCCTACCTACCTGCCTTATTCGTTTAATCTGTGATTCATATTATTATTACTCTGCACATATAAAAAGAACAGCCGCAAGTTATATGTAAAGAAAGGTATCTGTAATTCAAGGCAATTCAATAAGTTCTCTAACACTAGATTTCAAGACAAACTCTGAAGGTAGTAGATCGACCAATAGTTTAAGACTACTTTGTAACAGAGAAAAATTTCTTGTAGGTTACTACAGACTATTATACAATTAATACAAGTATTATTTCTTACGAATGATATAATGCTTGTTAATAATATTTTCTACAAAGAATCATAATTTAGCAAGAAGTTTAAGGTCTTATGAATAAGTTAATTTTTTTTTATGGTATAGGAGGACAAACGAGCGTACGGGACACGTGGTGTTAGGTGATCACCGCCGCCCACATTCTCTTGCAACACCAGAGGAATCACAAGAGCGTTGCGCTTTTTTTGAAGGGACGATACGACATGGGTATGTCGTATGGTCGGACGGAAATGGTCGGACGTTCCGAGAGGGGCGTCGACAAAGACCTGGTAACTATTGGGATGTGTAGTCAGCAGAAGATCTAATAAGGACGGCATGTGGCTATCCACATCCGGGAGCCGCGTTGGCGACTCAACCAATTGGGACAGACCATACGCCAATGCAAAATTATGCACAGATCGCCCTGCGTAGTCTGAGGTACTTGATCCAAGCCATTCGGCATTGTACCCGTTGAAATCACCCAAAACTACGATGTCAGCGGAGGGGATCTGTGCAAGCACGTCGTCAATTGCCGCTTGAACGCAGCCCATGAGATGATCGGTTTCTGCGTTACCACTATGGGACCTGTAGACACACGCATAGATACGGACGCGGTCGTCTTAATCTACGCGGAGCCAGAGAGTAGACAGGTCGCTACCCTCAAAATTGACGAGACGGCGATAGCAGATATCCTCCCTAACGTACACACATACCCCGGCATGAGGCAAGAAGTTGTGCTCAATTTTGTACCCGGGGTAAGTTAAATATGACGTATCGCTAGGTCGAGATATCTGCGTCTCCGTAAGGAAACACAAGGCTGTCTGCGCCTTCTCAAGGTGGTGGTGGACGGCGTTTAAATTGGAGTGAATTTCCCCTGATATTGCAAAAGTCCACGTTGAGCGTGGAGCGGGGTGCCGTGGTGTTACTGCCTCGTTTGTCCTCGGTCATGCGCGGTTCTGTGCCCACCCCAGAATACGAAGGGCAGCCCGAGCGAGAGTGGTACCCTCCTGGGGTAATATCTTTTTACGGACTGCTCTCATATTTTGTTGGGTGGGGGGGAGGGATGGCCTCCAGTCCTCGACACTAACCTATGCGAAATATAGCGGCACTAGGCCGCTACTTCACGCCGGTATTCTGAGCGTATGTGGTAAATAACCCAGACGAGCCTGGCCCGATTGTGCTGACGTCATAAGACGGCAGCGTGACTCTCCCACTTCTAAAAAGCCCTTAGTCGCCTCTTACGACACCCATGGGCCTGGGACTCCCCTATTCTATTTATGCCCCGGGGAAAGTACAGGGCGTTAATTTCTGTAAAACTAAAATTCCTTCTAATTATAATTATTTGATGGTCTTAGTCTGGTCATTTATTTTATTCTATTGTTGCGTAGCAACGCTTCGAAGTATATGACGAGAGTTGTCAAACTTCTAGACATTGTTAATTTCAACTGTTTTCAACAATTGTCAGCAATACTCGTAGCTCAGCGGAAAAGTGTTTACTTTAGACGCTGTAGGCCCGAGTTCGATACACCAGTGTATGGAATTTTTTTTGGGTTTTTGTAAAGTTAATGGAAATTTCTAGTAAGTTCAGGATCAAATCGAACAGAAAAAAAGGGATGGAAAATGTGTAAGCAGTATAAAAATAGTTAAAAGAATTTTCTAGTACAATTTCAATTTAAAGATGGAATGGGAGAATCATTTTGAAAATGGAACAGAGAAAGAAGAAACAAAAGAAGAAGTAGTGAAAAGTGGAAGTGTTCCAAGAAGAAGAAGATAGAAGAGACTTATTGTTCGATGCGGTGTGACGCGTTGAAGGTACCGCCGCCCACAAGAGGAACAGCGGCAAACCGGCGAAGTGCAAGTTCAGAAAAAGTGAACGCAAATAAAGACTCGTTCCTATAAGCGAAGTATTATTTCCAAACCCTGACCCACTCCCGTGTCAATTGGTGTCAGAAGTGGGATTGGAAAGATGCCATTAGTGCCCAGGAACGAGAAGGGAGTGACCACGCCAGTGGGAGCAGCTGCAGCGGCAGAGGACGAGTCAGAAACATCTGGCTCTGGACTCAGTGTGACCGTGTCAGCATCGCAGGCTCCTGCCGTAGACATCAGCGCGCTCATGCAGCAGATGGCCGCCATGATGCAAGAGCAAGCGCGCCGACAGGAGGAGCAGCTGCGGGCCTTGCAAGAGGAACAAGCGCGCTGACATGAGGAGCAGCAGCGAGACCTGCATGAAGGCCTCTCCAAAGACATTTTACCCGTTGTGCAGAAAAACTCCACCCGTATTGACGCTGTTGAAAAAGAGAGCGCCCGGATTGACAGTGTGGAAATGAAGATGGGCAAAGTTGAAGAAAACTTTCAAGGGAAGATGGGAGATATGGAAGTAACCATTCATCAGCTCAGTGGTAAGGTCGTGTGTCCTTCAACCAACACAGGATTCACCTGCGGATCCAAATCGACCATAAATTTAAAAGTACCTCCCTACGACGGCAAGTCTTCCTGGGCTGCCTTCAAGCTACAATTGGAGACGGTCAGAAGAGCCTGCGGTTGGAGTGACCAAGAAGCGCACTCTGCCCTTATACTAGCTCTCTGTGACGATTCACTCTCTACGTATTGGAAGCACTCGGCGCTGGGAAGCAGGAAGTGACCTACACAGCCCTTCTTGACGCGTTGGAGTCACGTTATGGCGATCAAGACCTTGAGCATGTGTATCGGGCGCAACTTAAGGACTGCAGTCAAAGGGCCAACGAAACTCTGCAGCAGTGGTCCATAGAAGCTGAGAAGCTAGTGCGTAAATATGCATATCAGTCGTCGCCAGCTGCAATAGAAGAAATGTTGCTCCAAGTGTTCATCGATGCAATACGGGACGCCGAAGTAAGAGCAGCCGTACGATTGAGTCATCATACTAGCTTGAAGGAAGCGGTGGGTCATGGGTCGGAAGTGGAAGCGGTTCGCCATGATTCTCGGGCGTTGAGACTCCGCAAAATTGTACCAGCAGATTCCAGCCGAAGGCAAGCATATAACCCAGTATGTTATGGGTATGGGGAGCGAGGACACATTAGGAGCACTTGCCCCAAGCGTGAGAGCATAACGCAAGGTAGGAAGGATGCGGCGGTCTCAACATCACCGCTGGAGCAGCAGGAAAAGGCCAGGGCAGTGGGGTGGGCGCTGGCCGGTAGAAGCAAAGCTCCAAGGTTCTTCGTTAAGCAGACATGTGACGGAAACACTTTAGTCATAGAAGGAATGATAAATGGAAAATCTTGCCGCTTCACTTTGGATACGGGAGCCTCACGAACAGTCGTTAGCCAAAGAAGGCTAGAGAGCACGGAAGACGACATATGCGAGAAAATGTAAACTTAATACTCACAACAGCTACCGGCCAGCGCATACCAGTCCAGGGAGAGAAGATCGTGGCCATGAAAATCGGGGATACGTTGTACTGGCAAAAAGTGGTAATCGCGGATATCACAGATGACTGCATCATTGGGTTGGATTTTCTTCGAAATCATCATTGACATGAAACATGGTGTATTGAAGCATGGAGGTGAAGAAATTCCAATAAAAGGCGGAACTGTTGGGAAAGTTTTGTGCTTAAGAGACACTACTTTAAATCCGAGATCGCAGACCCTAGTCCCGGTAGTCCTGCCAAGGGATGACAGAGGAAGACCTTGTAAATGCGCTATAATAGAAAGAGAGACATCAGACACGACATGGATCCCAGCCAGGACTGTTGTGGGAAACTCCCAGATTGCGATGGTTCCCGTGTTTGATCTTCATGAGGACAAGCAAATCATTAGGAAGGGAGCAGTGATCGGAGCTTGTGAGGAGATAGCTTGGTTAAGAAAGTGTGAAGAAGGGAGGAAGACCGTAGCTGCAAGCCAGGATGTGAACATACAGAAACTTCTGGATGGCTGTAAAGACAATCTTACCAAGCTACAGTTAGTAAAAGCGATAAATTTCCTGCTATGCTACTACGGGATATTCCCAAAGAACGACGGGGACATCGGAAGAACTGGTCTGGTGAAACACAAGATCGACAGAGAAGACACTGTTCCGATACGGCAAAGACCAAGACGTAATCCGTTTGCACGCGAACAAGAAGTGGAAGACATGATTCGGGATATGAAAGAAAATTGTGTGCTAGAACCGTCATCGAGTCGATGGTGTTCTCCAGTGGTTCTGGTAAAGAAGAAGGATGGATCAACTAGATTTTGTGTGGACTATCGGCGTCTGAACGACGTAACTAAGAAGACAGTTAACCATTGCCAAGAATCGATAACACCTTAGATTCACTTTGTGGCATGACGTGGTTCTCTACTCTGGATTTGAAAAGTGGCTACTGGCAAGACGATCTGGACCCTAAAGACAAGGAGAAGACGGCTTTTTCAACCGGAAAAGGGTTATGGCAGTTCAAAACAATTTCCTTCGGATTATGCAACGCCCCAGCTACTTTCGAAAGGTTGATGGAGCATGTGCTGGCAGGTATGTTGGGAGAAATCTGCCTTGTCTACTTGGATGACATAATCATTATGGGACGAAGTTTTGAAGATCATCTTAAGAAGTTCGAAAAAGTCTGCGCAAAACTGCAGGGAGCCAACTTGAAGTTGAGTCAATAGAAATTGAAGAAGTCGAGTAATTACTTGGGGCACCTTATCTCGGAGCAAGGCGTTGTGACGGATCCTGCCAAGATAAGTGCTGTCAAGGACTGGCCGACGCCGACAGAAAAGACACATGTGAGAGCATTTCTAGGAATAAGCTATTATTATCGATGCTTTGTGAAAGGGTTTTCCAATGTTGCTAAGCCCGTACATCGACTGACGGAGGAAAAAAGAGCCTTTTCATGGGATGAAGAATGCGAACAAGCTTTCTTAAAGTTGAAGAAAAGACTGTGTGAATCACCTATCCTCGGATATCCTGACACAGAGGGAAGATTCATAAAGGATGCTGATGCTAGCAACACCGGAATTGGTGGAGTATTATCTCAGAAGAGAGGAGATCAAGACGTTGTAATTGCATACTTTAGCAAATCTTTATCGAAGCCGGAGAGAAACTACTGTGTAACTCGTAAGGAGTTACTGGTCGTGGTAAAGGCTTTACAACATTTCAAAAATTACTTATAGGGTCGCAAATTCCTCGTAAAGACTGATCATGCCGCCTTGAAGTGGTTACTAGAATTCAAGAATCTGGAAGGACAAGTGGCCAGAAGGATTGAGCAACTTCAAGAGTATGACTTTGAAATCGAGCATTTAGGAGGAACTAGTCATGGTAATGCAGATGCGTTATCTAGAAGACCTTGTCCGATGGAATGCAAACATTGCATTCGTCAGGAGGAGAAAGAGAATTTTATGATCCGGCTGATCAGAACAGATTCGATCGACGAGAACTGGAGTAACGATGCAATGAGGAGAGCTCAGGAAATTGATAAGGATCTTCAACCACTTTTACATTGGCTGGCAAGTGGTGGTGAATATACAAAATAATGCCTACTTCAATAAATTTACACCTCTCTTTGAATTCGCGCTCTACGTAATTTAGTTATCTATATATATGTCGGAGAAACACTTTTCTCAACGACATCATCTATAGTGGTTGAGGACTTGGTGGGCGTCATGAGGGTAAAGTGCGAGCACAAAACACGATGATTATAGTTTTCACAATATTTAATTTAGTTTCAGCACGTTTAAATCACAGTTACACATTCAAGCCGATAATTAATAATCAGAAAGAGAAATTATAACTGTTAAGACCGAGCAGTGAGTTCAAAGCGCCACTTTTTAACACCACTAACGAACCAACTTCAAGGACCCAACTCGATCCGTCTTCACTCCACGACTGAACCCGTAACAACTGTCAAACTGCCTTATATAAAGATGGCGCCTCGACCTCACTCAAGCCACGTGCTCTGCTCTGATTGGTCGTTACTTAAATTACGATAATAATGTTATTTAGTCTAGGAAAAAATGTAACTTATAAAGTAAGATCAAATTAAAAGTTATTAGAAGCTTTTACAATTTCAATAAACATTAAACATTGCACACTATGCGTTAAACAGTAATTCAGTTGACAATGGCTACTTAATAACTTCCTACTTTAAATATAATCACAAATCCGTTATTAGAAACATGTTTTAGGATTTACAACAATGTAAAAATTCGTATTAAATTATATTAAGATTTCTAAAATGTGTTTACATGATAAAGAGACAATTTTATGCAGTATCGTACAATCAACAAGCAACTCCTTCAATGGCTTCCTCCGACATATATAAAAATGAATTGCTGTTCGTTAGTCTCGTTAAAACTCAAGAACGGCTTGACCGATTTGGCAAATTTAGGTTTTGAATTATTTGTGGAAGTCCAAAGAAGGTTTTAAAGGTGAATAAATAGGAAAATGCTGCTAAATTAAATAAAAACAACAAATTTGTTTTTCCTTTGATGTGTCCATACATAATTTCTATGAGAGAATTTATTGACGCACGGTTTGACAGTTCTGCTGTGAAACAATATAATAACGACAGCAGGGTGCATATTTTACGAAGTAATTTTTGATGACCATTGCAGTTTATAATTAAATCTTTACTATACATGCTTTGCTATTATGCTCAGTATTTACTTATGTGAATTTCCAACTATCAATAATAGTAAGTATTGCGCTGAGGTGGCAAGCAGACATCTTATGTCTGCAAATAAAATGGCCGTCAACTAGCTTGCAGTTATGTTATGTCTGCAAAATTGGTGACCCATATTTATTTATTTTTTGTTAAAGAAAACCATATCACCAGTACGACCAGTGTGGTACCAGTGGGAGGCTCCTTTGTACAGGATGCCGGCTAGATTATGGGTACCACAACGTCGCCTATTTCTGCCGTGAAGCAGTAATGTGTAAGCATTACTGTGTTTCGATCTGAAGGGCGCCGTAGCTAGTGAAATTACTGGGCAAATGAGTCTTAACATCTTATGTCTCAAGGTGACGAGCGCAGTTGTAGTGCCGCTCAGAATTTTTGGGGTTTTTCAAGAATCCTGAGCGGCACTGCATTGTAATGGGCAGGGCGCATCAATTACCATCAGCTGACCGTGGTGTTCGTCTCGTCCCTTATTTTAATAAAAAAAAATGAATAAAAAGACAAAATACAAATAGAACCAAAGGAAAGTTCATTTCACATACTAAAAAAGTAAAAATATCGTCAATCAACTTCATACATCGTCAAACTACGACAAGCAAATTATATTATTTTCTATCAATTTTGACAAGTATTTGTTTCCCTTATTCATAACTTCATACATTCTAATAGTTGTATCAAATATGTTCTTAATTTGTCGCGGTTGTAAATAATTAATAATACTCTATGTATTTGAAGATTACTTACTCTATCAGAGCCCGAGAACCGTACTTCTGTAGAACCTTAAGAATACGATTGCCTGGAGGTACATCTAGCTAATTTTCTTCGCAACCCCATTGCACTTCAAATAAAGTAGCATGTGAGACAACATGCAACATAAAATTTTATACATGCTCATTACTCATCGCTAGCAGAAGAAGTTAGCGCTATTGTACCTACGTATCCATTCGATATATCGTGGCATTAGTCGTGTCGAATCCTACTCTTAGTTACATCGTATTCAACGTCGAAACGATGATTGAACGAACAAAACATTTTTCGATATTATCGGTCCTACCGCTACTCTTAGTTGAAAATGTGAGAGACGAATATTCGAATTTGAAAAATCGTCAAACGTCACTTTTACGATAATCTTATCGACATCTTCTAGGCTGTCGTTGCTATTATCGTTTCAAGTTGTATAGATATATTTGCCATACAAAATACATACTTAATAATTATTATTAACATAATTAATTATATGTGATTTACTATTCAACAGGATTTTTTTACTACCAAGTAATTTAAGTCATTTTGTTGATCGTTTATGCGTAGAAAGTAATGCAAATGGCCGCCTGAGAAATAGGAAATCGACGAGAAGGGTTGAGTTACATTTTTTTACATTTAATTATCCGCAAGTTTTGTATTATTTATTCAATTTTAAATGGTCATATTATTTTCATTACAAATTTTTTTAATATTTAAATTTTGTGTAAATGATGCAAATTAGTGATGCAGAGTCTGGCATGCTCCTTTGCGCCTAAACTATGTTTTGACTTTTGACACTTAACAGCGACAAAGCACAGATAATATTTAGTTTTTAAAGGCTTGCGCATAATTCATTCACTATAACGTATTAAAAAATCAAAATATTAGTCTATGGTTACGATAAACAATATGGAATACGAACATGAGTTAGAGTATCTTCGAGGTGCGATATATTATCGTATCGTTCCGAATATATCGTTGTCGATTTTGCGAGTAGACCTCCTGCATATTTAAAAGAACCTCCCATAGTTCAATGCGGTAGAAAACTATAGCGAGCGATAGCAAAAAAATCATTTATTTTCTCAAAATTGATTCATGATTGAGTCATTTCTAATATACTAGATACTACTTACTACCGCTTCGGGAAAAAATGGCGCTCTGAGAGAAAAGAAGCAGCGCAAGAAACTCTCCAAGCATTATTTTTTTTTGCGATCCTTTAATAAAATATACAATATTGTACTGTCATTGCTATAAAATAATCATAATCTAGTCTCAGGCCGTTGGATCACTTAGATATCCAGCTGTGGCGTAGTAGGATTTACGATAGAGCCATTTTTAATAATACATTTAAATTTATTTATAGATAATGCCTGAACAGTGGCTGGGACTTTATGATAATAGTGTACACGTTTACCCTTAAAGTATGTTATTAAGAAAAAAATTATCATACGAAGCCTTGAATAAGCTACAAGCAATCCCTTATTTCTTGTGTTATAGTAATGAAAATCACTGTTAAAAGCTAAAAGATGACAATTTTTCTAAACGTATATTAAATTTTCATTTATGTACTGACATTTCGTTTTTACCAGTACCACGACTGCTTAGGCAGTACAATGAGATAAATAAAGAAATAGTGAACATAGACATATATTCCAATAGTCTACAGGAATTTAAACGTTATCTTCGGAAACTTTACAATAAATAAAAAACACTCGGTATTTATAGAAATAAAAAAATAAATATCTTTTTTCATTTTATATATAATAATTAAACTTACGTAACTTAAAGTCTATAATCAACTTTAAATTGTTATTAAATTTTATTTTAAATTATATTGGTAATTAGTTAATAGTTAGTAATAATAAGTATGTATTAATAATAGTCACAGCATCAACTGTGAATGTTGTGTACATCTATTATTGGTACTCGCATCAGTAATGTAATTTCCTAGATAGTGTTATATGTAATTGTTATATGTGTGTACTGTTGATGTATCTTTTAGAATAAATAAAATAAATGAATGAATAGTCATAATATTTATTTCTTTAAATTTTTCTTTGACGACTGTCTATAACCAATCTGATACATAGCACGAACAGCTCTCTTGTAACTGTAATTAAGGATTTAGAATATAATAATGATGACAACCATAGTTTCTAATACTACGGTCCACTTAAGTTTATGATATATTGTGAAACTTAAGTCCAGTGACTTAATTAAAAACCAACTTAAACCTTGAATAAAAATGAATAAGAGCAATGATATGGTTACAATAAATAAACGGACAAACAGATTAGTGCTAAGTTTATCAGTGATAGGCTTCTTTGCACCGGATAGATAATAGGTACCACAACGGCGCCTATTTCTGCCGTGAAGCAGTAATGTGTAATCATTACTGTGTTTCGGTCTGAAGGGCGCCGTAGCTAGTGTATTTCTGGGCAAATGAGACTTGACATCTTATGTCTGAAGGTGACGAGCGCACTTGTAGCGCTCAAAATTCTTGGGTTTTTTCAATAATCTTGAGCGGCACTTCATTGTAATGGACAGGGCGTATCAATTACCACTAGCTGAACGTCATGCTCGTGTCGTCCCTTATTTTAATAAAAAAACTAAACTTGCAAAATTAATTGCAATACCTCTAGATAGATCAAAGGATATTATAAATATTCCAGTTTTAAATAATCTATGAAGTATCGCATAATATATTTATCAAGATGCAAGGCTTCTAAGGCGGCAGCGCTCTATACTATATAGTTCCATATATATTGCAATATGTTCTAGTCACGTTCAGAGTTTGTGTCTCAGGTGCGGATTTACGCTGCGGCCAGAGTTAATTCCCCTCAGAGTTTCTGTACAAGACGTAGCAATCACACAGTGTTTGTGTAAATAAAGGTGTAATTCGTATAAGCACACACACAAAACAGTTTTAATTACAACAGGAAAAGTTAATTTAAGAAATGCGAAAAAGCATGTATATATTTAATATACATAGGAATATGAACAGACGGCCCCATAGGGTAAGTGGTTAGCAACAAGTTTAGTTAAAGGTATCCCATCCTGGAATTGCTGTAGTTAAAAAAATATATATACATCTAATACCTTATTAGTTATACATCCCTTTTCATTTATTAATCAGTATCTATTTGTCTGTATAAGATGCACAGTAGACCAAACATAGACATAGAAGAAACATCTCTACGAAACTCCAAGCGTTTCAACCTTTCATAGAGTAGAGATTTTCAACAATCTAAATAACACTGCATTTCATTTTGTCTGAAGGATCGAGGTGACACAGGGGTTCACTTGACCCGAGACGAGAGCAATATATGACCGAAAATACACCTAATAACCTGGATAAATGCATATTGAATTTGTTTACGTTAGCTCAACTCTGAACTATGCTATGGTTTCCAGAATCTACATAAAATTATTACTCCCGATCCCAATTCGCGTCTTTGTTAAATCTTGATGTTATTTTAAACTTTGACCGCACTTGTTTTAAACATCTTGTTATAGTGGTCGTTAGTACTTGTGCTAAGAAATATTCTTATTTTAAGGAATTTCTCAATTTTAAATAATTTAACCTTTTTGAATATTATAAATAAAAGCTGTTTTAATAAGGCTACACAAAATAGCTACATCAATCACTACATTTTATTAGACTAAATCTACCGACGCGACTGTCTGTCTGTTAGTGATAAACACAAAATCTACTGAACTAATGTTATTGTTGTTTTTACTTAAAGACTTAGTGACTTTTTATTTTAGTATAACAGAGAGATTTTATGTATTATAGTTCCGTCTATAGATTTATCTACTACTTGTGTTTACCATAAAGGTTATCTGTGGTTAATGGTAACATTGTCCATTATAATTATTTGATAATTTTTTGATTTGATGCCGATAACATATAATAAAATATATATCGTGAGTACCCGTCATAATAATTACAATGTTAAGGATCCGCGATGATAAAAGTCCGTTAGACTACATTTAAGGTTAAATTATCAAATCTATTCTTTATTTCATAAACAAAATGTCACATAGGACACAGAGAGGGATGCCAAAACCACTTGTCGTATTTCTTTAATCAGAAGTTCGAAAATGGATTAAATAAATGGAGCAAAGGGATTATTTCACTATCTACAAGATGCGAAAAAGTTATTAAATAAAATGGGACATATTTATATACTGTTAGTTAGTTGTGTGTAAATAGATTTAAAACTATTGAGTTTTCATTAAAATACGCGGGAAATTCTTAACCTAACATCAATGACGTTCTTATGTATAGAACGTCATTACCTAACGTTTATAATATGCTTACTGGAACCACGGACTAGTAAAATAAGAAGGCCTCCGCGCCGTGATATAAGCAAGTGAAGCACCAGGAGGCTCCTTTGCACAGGATGCCGGCTAGATTATGGGTACCACAACGGCGCCTATTTCTGCCATGAAGCAGTAATGTGTAAGCATTACTGTGTTTTGGTCTGAAGGGCGCCGTAGCTAGTGAAATTACTGGGCAAATGAGGCTTAACATCTTATGTCTCAAGGTGACGAGCGCAATTGTAGTGCTGCTCAGAATTTTTGGGTTTTTTGAGAATCCTGAGCGGCACTGCATTGTAATGGGCATGGCGTATCAATTACCATCAGCTGAACGTCCTGCTCGTCTCGTCCCTTATTATCATTAAAAAAAAAGCACCTTTATGCTAGTGTGTGTGTGCGGTTACCGGGTATACCAGTTACTCAATTTTTTTTCTCCCTTAGATAATAATATATATAGATAATAAATACTTTTATATTATTGTTTTTACATATTTTCACAACGCACAACGGTATTTTTTAAATATTTTATTTCGACGCAAACTGATCTGTTACAGACGATGGCAAATCTCATAATGGCGGCTTGTTTTTGTACCTCACTGTTATGTAAGGTGACACGGAGTCCTTATTTTTTTACTCGTCCGTGACTTGAACGCTGTTTGTCGGATTCAGTACTAAGCCTTATCAAATTAAATACGTTATTATACTTAAGAATATCATGCAAATAATGAGAGCCCTTTACATCACACATTTTAAATAATTTAATATTAATGTTACACAAATTAAATTTGAAAACAAAATTTATGAATGATGCGGGACTTGAACCCGAGACCTCTCGCGTTTCCTGCGAGCGCTCTTTCCACTGAGCCAAACGTCCGAGTGACGTATCATTAATAAATCTAGTAAATAACCTGCTCAACTCCAATTAAATCCCCATCCCCTTTTTAGATTTGGAAGAGCGACATCTCAAGTGAATTTCCTAATATGCAATTATTGGGGTTGAGCTGTAAAGTAGATCCTGTAGATGGAGCCACAACCCGAGAGTTGTACAAACATACCAAGATTTATGAATTATGCGGCATGCGGGTGGTCCTGAGAGGCGTGGTTTCAAATCTGCAAAGTCCGTAAATTTTGGTACAAATTAAATTCGTGTAATATCATTGTTTATTGAGAAACAAAAAATAATCATAGAATTCTGGTTGGAATTATGTTACAGAAAATAAATAAAAAAGTATAAAAGGCATTTATTTTCCCAAAATTGATTCCTGTACAATTCTTTTTAGTGCACTGAGAGAGAAGAAGCTGCGCAAGAAATTCTCCCAGCATTTTTTTGCACTCTTTTTAATCTAATATACAATATTGTACTGTCATTGCTACTGCTATAAAATAATCATAATCTAGTCCCAGGCTGTCGGATCACTTAGATACTTAGCTTTGGTGTAGTAGGAGTTACGACAGAGCCATTTTTTAATAAAACATTTAAATTTATTTATAGATAATGCCTGAACAGTGGCTGGGACTTTTTATGTATCTTATGAAGCCTACTAGAATTAGCTACAAGCAATCCCTTATTAATGCTTTTGTCATTTAGAAATAGATATAAAATTCAATAGCCTGACTCGGACTCATTGAAACCATTTCGATTTCTATTAAAGGTAGTCAGGTGTGTTTCTATGGAGCAGAACATTTACTTGCTTTTGTTGCGTTGAAGAAAGAAGTAAAGTTTCTGAAAACGTTTTTATTATAGTTCAATAAAATTTATATCTAGTAATAGAGACAAAATGATTTTTCTCTAGAATGGGGTTATTTTTAAACTCGAATTATTCATATGACTGTAGTTTGTAAATTAACTTTATTAAAACAAACATTATTTACAATACTATGATTACATAAAAATATTACCATCATTACGTGGAACCATTCCAAGATTACTGTCAGCAATTCCGCGTTGGATAGCTAGGCTCCATTGACCGAAAAAGCTGCCAGCGTTTGAGTTTCCGGTAGTCCTATTGAGGCGCGGTGATAGTACTTTGACACCAAACGGCACAAAGGTGCAAGACTCACTGAGACCGACATATTTGCGAAGTTTGCTGTCTTCGGCAGTCAAGGCAGCAGCTCCAACTGACGTAACCTGCACATGAGAGACGCGTCCCATACCAGCGCCCTTCTCCGTGCCACCATGGTCATTCCATCAGCACGCTTACCATCGCGGCGGTTAATACCATTTGGCTCAAAAACAGCTGGTATATTAAGAGCGTTAATATCATATATAGTAAAAATTCATATTGAATTTCGAGATTTTCTATAATTATGCTTAAATTAATCGAAAATTTCTTAGTCAAAATGTTGCTTTATGTATTTAAATTAAAGTCCTTTGAAATGTTAAAGCTTACCAGTTCCCATTAGGTTATTAATTATGGCTTTGATTATGTAATTACTGTATTATGTATTCATCGTCTTAATTATGAGAGCAACTCATCCTCCACCCTTCCGTTTTACATTATAACTAATTTCATTATTATGTTCCTATAAAGGGTCCTTTACTTGCGGAAGTTCTGAAAACATTTGAATGTGACTAGGGCTATAAATATTATTACCCATCTGGAGGAGAACTGTGTTAATTAGTTTAAATGCACATTTTAGCTTTGTGAATCTCTCTCAAGAGTGCTTTTATTTTAAGATCTATCAAGGGATAACGGGAACTGATCCAGTTTCTCGGGAAAGAGATTCAAAAGGCTAAAATGTGTATTGATACTTATCAACACAATTACTCTCCTTCAGAAGATTTGAATATGCAGCAATGACAAAGTTTAAATATAAAAATAAACCCACATTAAGTATGTGGGTTTTTGTTTAAGGTATTTCTGGATTTTAATTCGATTGATAAGTTAACGTAAGCACCGTGCTTTTCTATGAATGTAGTAAGTATATCTTTTATTGTATCGATATCCTAATAGACCGAATAAGTTTCCAGTCATATCGTGTCATCCTTACTATATTCAAGTATTTTTTATCTTCTTCTGAATAGATTCCTTTAATTATAGAAATTAATTTTAATACTAACAATTACATCAGAAATTTCAAGAATCAACTTACAACTAACACGGAAAATGGGTGTGGTGTCCATAATGCAAATAAATACTATCTACTGCTAAAATATTAATACTTTTTTTTTGCAAATATCCAAAAAATATCAGCAAGAAGTACAGTAAGAAATAAGAATAATATTCTAGATTGAAGTATTTTGCAAAATATATATTATTTTTCGACATGTATGCGTAGAAGAGAAAATAAATTATTACAAAATTAAATGTAGGGGTTTTGGGAGTCGACTACGAAATGCTAAAATATTTAGGAATCTCTGTATATTTTTGTAATGTGTTATTTGAAGTATAAAAGCCTGTTCAGAATAATAATATTATGTCTACATCCTAGTGAACTACGAAGAAATATTTTATAGGTATTTACTTTCAAAACATACATTCAAATAATAATATTAAAACCTAATATTCAACATATTCCTTTAGGAGATATTTTACCTATATTTAGTTGTTGTTCAGGGCTATTTGAATTTGTTTTTAAGAAATTATAATTCCGTTATAGTTCTCTCTTAATTTAATGTCTCAAATGATTGTATTTAAAAATGTTTCGACCCTTGTAGGTATCGTATTCGTGCAGGGCTTATAGCGTTCTAGGTGCCTCTTAAGATACTGCGTTTAGGAGGCTGTTGGGTTTCATTGTAAAGCTTCTGGAATCTGTAATCATCCAGCCACCACAAGTAGCGCCCGTAGTAGAACTGATGTATCTGATGACATCAAGATAGAAACCTCACACGCCACGTACAAATATATTTTCAGTTTTCTAATTCTAGTCATTTTTTAAGCCCATTTGTCGTATCACCGCTCTTAGACAACACCCTACAGCCTTGGAATACTGGGTTTAGAAATCTCGAGCGATTGCCAATTCTGAGGTTACCTCGAGGGCAAAGCCAAATTGGCTTCGAAGAAACTGGGCGTTATAAATACAGCACGGCAATACCTCTAAGTCCTTACTCTAAGTAATTGACTAAATATAAACTTGTAGTAAACCTATCTTTTATCCTAGCTAACCTACCTCTTATATAAGAGCATCACGTAGACGTCTGGCATTCCACAACCGCGCGTTTTGTTGAAATTCCTTGCCTCGCACAGCCAGTTTGTGAAATCAACTACCGGCAGCGGTCTTCCCGAACAGGTACGACTTAGGGACCTTCAAGAAAAATGCATACTCCTTATATATACCTTAAAGGCCGGCAACGCATTTCTTGACACACCTGTTGTTGCGGATGTCCATGGGCGGTTGCCTCACCACTCCCCATCCCGTGAGCCTCTTGCCCGTTTGCCCCCTCTCATATAAAAAAAAATATAATAAAGAAACTTTCAGAAATTAATATAGTAATTAATTCATTCTATCTGAAGCTGAATCTTCTTTCAGTTTACTCTCAGAGCCTCGACAGATTTAAACTGAAACGATAAGCTTTTTTTAATCCCGATAAAATATTTTCTCATTTCACAGAAGTAGTTCACCAATTAGAGAAGTGCCGTTAGCGAGTAATTTAGTGTTACGATCAGACACCGGGAATGGATACGAATTATTACGTGTTGTAAGTGCGACTGAGTTGCTATCCAGTTCATGCTCTATTGCAAAATTAGGAAAATAATTTTGATAGTGGTAGCACTACGAAGTGATTTTAGGGACACAAACGAATCGGATCGGCCCACCCGGGGCAATACTACTCTCCTAATTAAAACCGACGATAGCAGCTTAACTACTGTGTTTCGTTTTACGTGTGGGTTAGCCGGAGGCATTAACATCCCCCCGACCGAGACAAGTCGCAACAATGTTTATTATGCGTGGACTACTCCAGTACGTTACCGAACTTAATAAATCTTTAAAAAAGTCCCTGGACGTGTACTACACGGCGCCTATTTCTGCCGTTAAGCATTACTGTGTTTCGGTCTGAAGGGCTCTGTAGCTAGTGAAATTACTGTGCAAATGAGACTAAACATCTTACGTCTCAAGGTGACGAGCCTAGTTGTAATGGGCAGGGCGTATCAATTACCATCAGCAACATTCTAAATTGTAATTTTATTCTCGACGCCTGAAAGCACTTGGAGAAGACCTATCGGTATAGGTTCTTTGCCATCATATACTGGTTCCATAGTGGTAGGTTAGAGTCTGATCAGTTCCTTGAACAGATCCGAATTACTTCAGCAAAGTTTGTAATCCTAGGCAATTTCTACACCCACCCCATCTCGACCATACGGGGAAATCTGACAAAACTCATTATTATGCCCGTTGATATCATATCTGGCATACACATACAGCTACCTATTTTTCTTTGACCTACCGTTGGGATACTAAGATTGTGATCTGCTTATCTGGATCACTGTGTTAATCACGCGTCTAATACGGCCCTGATTTTTAGGCGAACTACCTTGTGCCTGTACGTTGAGATGAGATGCAGTCCCTTTTTGCATCCTGACCCGAAAGGAGCCAATGAATTCAACGTTAATTCATACGAGTAGCTGATTTTCACCACCGGTCAATACGTAAAAATGCGAAATTCCACTCTCATCGCGTAGATGTGTTGGTCATCACTAGTAATATTTATGTAATAGTAGTAATATTTAATCTCCAAGTGTATTTGTTTCTTTATTACAATATTAGTAATTAAAAATAAATACCATTTCTCAGAAATTTCTGACGTTGTGTCGCAACATTACTTCCGTTAAAAAAAACCAATCCAATAAATAATGACACAAATAACCTACATTCACAAAATTGTATCATATGTCGGCGAACCAGAATACTATCTACTATGTTTTCGGTTTTAGGTCACTAGTGTGATCTATGCTTCGCTGTTTTAACGCCACGTCCAATCGGAGCGAAGATCTATAGACTTTTTTTTATGGAATAGGAGGACAAACGAGCGTACGGGTCACCTGGTGTTAAGTGATCACATTCTCTTGCTACACCAGAGGAATCACAAGAGTGTTGCCTACCTTTAACGAAGGTGTACGCGCTTTTTTTGAAGGTACACATGTCGTATCGTCCCGGAAACACCGCACAAAGAAGCTCATTCCACAGCTTTATTATTATTTGTAGTACGAGGAATAAAGCTCCTTGAAAACCTCACTGTGGAGGACCGCCACACATCCAGACTGCGGCGGAAGATGATAATTTTGACTCCATTATGTTCACAAAGTAGTTTAAATACCGATAGCGAAGAATAATAAATAATAACAAATATCGTTTATTTCAAAGATTATATATACATTTTTAGTGGTTGAGACTTCCTAGTAAGCTGTCTTAGGACACTTGTATTGGGAATATCTCGCAACTTCCTTAGCAGATACATTTTATTTAGTAAGCAATATAGAAATAAACAGAAATGATTAAAAACCAAAATTTTACTATTTACAATTAATTGTATGTGTGAGTTTGTGTGAGTGAGTGTGTGTATATAGGTTTGAATTGGACCTTTAATAATGCGTGTGTTTGTCATGTCAGTCTGATCAGAAGATTATCCACTTACACACCATCATAAGCAAGACAAGTTAGCCAATTATTTAAAGCTTTTCTGCATAGATGTAATGTCATTTGATGTATAATGTACATATTTATGAATTGTAGCTAAGAATAAAACATATTTTAAAATCAATGAAATATTTTAATAATAAATATCCTTTCCTTATATTATAATATTAATTATAATTTTAATATACATTAAATTTAAATAATAACCTAATCTTTTCTCAAGTTTAACAATTTCAATATTAAATAGTTCAACTGAGATAAGTTTATTGCATTTGTCGGGCGTCTCGAGGCGCACAAATTTTTTTTCCACAATATGTTAAACAAAAAAAAATAACGAATTTTATTTTTTGTTGGATAAGTATTACAATTTTCATTAAGTAACTCTTACTGAGAACAAAAAAATATATTTTTATTGGTTTTATATTTTATTTTTAAATGTTATGTGACAACGTGGAAGTTCAGAATTTTGAGTTTTTTTATGAATCTGTTAACTAATAACAAATCGTAAATCTATATAAATAAATTTAAAAAAAAATCCCTCAAAAAATTAAGAATAATAATTCAGATTCTCTAATCAAAAAAGAGTAAAATTTTATGTAATATATTATTTCCCTTAACACAATAAAGTTAAATTTATACCACTCACCTCTATATGATAAACGACTGGCGGCTGTCAAAGTACTTTCGTGCCTGTTTGATATTCGCCATTTTGGCGCTGTTGGCCATGTAGCGAGAGTTGGCGGTACTTAAACTTGTGATGACAAGCTTAGCAAACATCGATTGTTGGTGGGAAAATATTTACAAAAAAAAATTGTGTACTTTATTACGTTGGATTGAACGATTGAAGAATAAATAACACGGAAAACGAACGAAATTAATTTAAAATGTAAAAACATTCCAGAGTATTGAACGTTCCTTCCAGCCATTTATATTATACTTCAAAATTAGTTCTCTGGTCACTCGCGAGTGGCGCTTCAAATAGGCACAATAAATTTGCTATCAAACATAAGGAACAGCCTGTCTCGTGGTATTTATACAGGTCGGTGATTTATACACTCACACTGTCATAGTGTTGACTAAATTTAGCTTTAGACAGTTTTGGTTAAGTTAATTCAATGCGACACAGTTTGTTCTGTACACGTAATCGGTCAGTGAATCGCATGAGGTACTGATTACAGACGTTGTTTGTCGTTGCGAACACAGTGGTTTACTACGACTGACTTTAATTGCATGAACAAATTTGTGCACCGTAATCTAACTTAGTTGTTTCTTGTCAACGTCTCCACAAATAACTTAATAAATAAGATTAATTATATACACTGGCCTTCAAAAGTAAGTATCACACTTTTAAAATTGGGATAACGTTTTAAGTTCACAAGATATACTTTCGAAATAAAAATAGTCGGTAACCTTCTTTTAAGAATTGGCTGAAAAAAAAACTTCAAAAACAAAACCATTCCTTTTTCAAAGTGGACGTTTCCGAATTACAATTTTACCATTCACTTTTTTCTTTCTGTTTTAAATTTTTTTCAAGATCGATGGGTCTTGTTTTAAAATTTTATGCTAAAAAGCTCATAACATTTATTTATCATGCCTCTTTCAGTTGATGAATGTGCTAGGATCATGGCTTTTCTGGAACTAGGCATCAGTATGCGTCGCACTGCAAGAATGGTGGGTGTGACGGTACGAACGGTCCAGAAGGTAAAGCGAAGGTACGAAGAGACTGGACACCATCTAAGGAGACCTTGTAATGGCAGACCCAGGTGTACCAGTGCCCGAGAAGATCGTTATATTATTTCCACTGTGTTAAGAAATCGCCACCAAAATG
Organism: Leptidea sinapis; assembly: GCF_905404315.1. NCBI lineage: Eukaryota > Metazoa > Arthropoda > Insecta > Lepidoptera > Pieridae > Leptidea > Leptidea sinapis. Next base: position 9,227,658 of record NC_066298.1, read on the forward strand.
CAGTTGAAGTCCAGCTGAGTCTCGATTCTCCCTTTACACTTCTGATGGAAGGCGAAGTGTTTACAGGCGACCTGGTGAGCGATACCTTCAAGCCTGCATCTCAGAAAGAGTCCAATACGATGGAGGCAGTGTACATGTATGCGCTGGCATATCTTCAGAAGGTCGCACAGAGCTAGTAGCCAAAGAAAATGGCACCCTCACTGGGCAAAGATATGCTCAAGAGATTTTCAATGAGTATGCAGGGCCGTATTTAGCAAATATGGGTGATGGATTGATGCTGATGCATGATAATGCCCGGCCACACACGGCTCATATCGTACAAGAGTATATTCAGGAGGTCGGTATCAGCGTGATGGCTTGGCCATCAAGAAGTCCTGATCTCAACCCGATTGAACACGCCTGGGATGAGCTTGGGAGGCTAGTCAGAAATCGCAGACCACCACCTACTACCCTCAGGGCACTAAAGCAGGCCCTGGTAGAAGAATGGGAGAATATTCCCCAACATCGGCTCCGAAACCTAGTGTTCAGCATGCCAAACCGGCTTGAAGCTGTAATCAGAGCTCGAGGAGGCAATACCAGTTATTATAAATTAAATAACATGTAATACATTTTAGTTTTACACTAAACTAAAAATGTCTATTTTCATTGTTTTATCTTTTTTAAATTAAAAATTTTACTAATGTATAATATTAGTTTCTAAGAATTAAAGCCTATAAAATTTGCAACAAAACGTTTTTAATCTTAAATCTCTACCTTCTATAGTTAAGAAAAAAAATTAATTTGAAAAGTGTGATACTTACTTTTGCAGGCCAGTGTATAAATCATATTTAGTACTAAAATCTTGTATTCAGCTATTTTTCTTTCCGTCAAAGTGAGTGAATCGAATAAGTGCCTGCAGAAGTGCAATCTTGAAGTGAGAACTTGAGGGAATAATTTCGCACGAATTGTTTTATTTATCAGTATAAAAGTACTAGGATTTATGTGGTTAAATACAATATCGTACACAAAAATTACAATTTATACATATTACATCAAAAATTTAACACTTCAGATCTATTACAATTATTTTACATTAAAAAGTTTATCTCTCAGAAAAATTAACTTTCATCCATTATTTCAATGACTCCTTCACCATCTTCATAGATTTATGGTAGCTGAAGTAAGAAACAAGAAAAAAATAATAAAATAAACAAAATAAGTAACTGTTGGTAGAAAATGCGCAAGAAACATACAAAAAGGTCCGCCAAGACTGTGGGGAAACCCGGCTTGACTTGCAATGCTATGTTGGAAGGGCAGTATTCATTATGAGCTTTTAACGTCAAGTAAACACATTATCAATACGGACCTCCAGTGGCAACTGATAAGATTAAAATAAGGAGTTGAGAGAAAGGGTGTGGTCTTTGACCACGATCAAACTAGTCAACGCACATTTTTAGCTACTCGGCAAAAATCAATAGAGTTTGGTGGAGAAATGTTAATTCTTCCGCCATATAGGCCTTATCTTATACCTTCAGTCAAAGTCAAAATATCTCTACTCGTTGAAATCATATTTGATCATTTTGAATCGTCAATTTAAGGTTTCTTATAATAATAAGAGCTACATAATGTAGTTTGTAAAAATAATACATATACTTATCTTATCTCTAGAAAATTATAATACATATTTTGTTTTATTAAAACAGAGTTAGATCATGTTCATTCCCAAGCATTTTTATCATCTAAGTAATCCGTTATTTTATAGTAAGCTTTTTTATACAGTTTCCGTTTAATTGAATTTTTAAATTTGTTTATTGTCAGATTAAGCATATCACTTGGGAGTTTGTTATAAAAGCGAATACATTGCCCTTTCAATGATTTATCAACTTTATGGAGCCTGGTAGTGGTAACAGCAAGCTTATCTTTATTTCTAGTATTAAACTTATGACTATCGCTATTTTTCTTAAACAAGTTTATATTCCAGTGCACATACATTAGATTTTTATAAATATATTGACAAGTGACGCTCATTATACTTATCTCTTTAAATTTTTCACGGAGTGATTCTTTGGGACCCATATTGTAAATTGCACGAACAGCCCTCTTCTGCAGCACAAAGATGGTGTTAATATCTGCAGCACTTCCACACAGCAGTATACCATAAGACATAATACTGCGAAAGTAGCTGAAATAGACTAGTCTAGATTTGGCTACATCTGTATAGAGACGGATCTTATTGACTGCGTATGCTGCAGAACTGAGCTTCTTCGATAATGTATCAATATGAGGGCCCCATTAAGGCTTATTATCGAGGGTTATACCTAGAAATACAGTGGTGTCCACGAGAGCTAATTCTTTGTTTTTAATATGATATTAATCTAATACACTTTGTTTTATTCTCATTAAGTAGAAGATTATTAATATAAAACCACTTTACTACCTTCGAGATTGCAATGTTTACATCGTCAAAAACGTTTTGGTGTCGCTTAAGTTTAAATAAAAGTGACGTGTCATCTGCAAACAACACAACCTCATGATCGTCCCTCACAAAATGGGGTAGATCATTTATGTATACTAAGAATAAAAATGGTCCAAGTATTGAGCCTTGTGGCACACCTTAAGTAACTGCTGATCCTGGGGAACGCTTTCCATACACGTCCACTCTTTGAACTTTATCACTCAAATAGGAAGAGACAAAATCAAAGGCAACACCCCTAATTCCATAGTGGTGTAGTTTCCTGATCAATGTGTCATGGTGTACACAGTCAAATACCCTGGACAAATCACAAAAAACGCCCAGAGCGTCGTGCGATTATTCTCAAGCATTAGAAATGTGTGATATCAACTCGACACCAGCGTCAATGGTTGAACTACCCCTAGTAAAACCGAACTGTTTACAATGCAATAAATTATGCAAATTAAAGTGCCTTAACAATTGTTTTAAAATTATTTTTTGGGGGGTCTACCAGGGTCAGAACAACTACTTGATTTGACAAGTGGAGCTATTTTACTGTCTTCAGACTTCAACCGGTCCAGTTCCGGTCTCTTCAGCATTCTTTAGGCAGTGTCAGGTTAACATCAAGAACGAAAACTTGTCCCGACTATTTTTTTTTTTTGATATTATATTTGATCCCCAAAATTTGTACAGCAACGGGATCATATTACTAAATACAAGATAACAAAAAGTGATCGAACTACGGCCACATATGTACTGTCATTAATGCGAAGAAAAGGATTTAACTAAGTATTAATCTTCTTTTAATAATAATAATATTATCTCTTTTGATTAAATTGATGGGGAACAACTAAAACGACAACTTTTTGTAACCAAAATTTATGAACTATGCGGGATTGCTACCCGTGAAATGTCGGGTTTTGTCCAAGTGCTCTTCCAATCATTTAAGTGAGGGATATCGCTTTAAAAATAACAAATTGTTTAGATTTGAAAAAGTGACATCTCAAGTCAATTTCCTAGTATGCAATTATAGGGGTTGAGCAGGTTAACAACTGTTAAGTAGATCTGAGAGTTGAAAAGACATACCACGATTTACGAACCATACATCACACAAACGTTCGGCTTTGTTGGAAGAACGATCGAATTTAATTAAATTAATCCCAGAAGTAAGGGATATTACTTTAAAAATAACAAATTGTTTATATAACATATTTATCCTATTTATAACAGAGAGAACAACTAATCCTCGTGTTACAATTAAATTGACTGATCCAATAAACATTTATCCCCTTAACATTCACAAAACCTTCCCATAAATAGGAATAATGCCTTGTCATAATCAAATCCAATTGTAATAATTTGAAGACGCTTGTAATCCGATGTTTATTGTACATTTTATTAGGGCACCTCAATTTTACTGAGTATTGGATGATAAAATTGATCGTAAATCCCTCACATATATTGGTTTTGAATTCGGGTTGCCTATTATGTTGTCGGTACTTGAAGTTGAATGAAATCTAATATTACGCGTATATCATCCGAGCGTGAAGGCTTAGAATTATAAAAGGTATGAATGATTATATTATAAACGAGTGAAATGGAAAGCTTGATGAAAATAGCAGAAAACAGAAATGAATATTAGAAATGAGGCGTATTGGGAGACACGTGTCTGACGTCTTCGTTTTGAATGGCATCAGAACTTAGAACTTAAAACTATAACATCATAAATATAATTAAAATCTGCTTAAGCTTGTGCCAATGAAGCCCTTTCACACATGATACGGTTTACTTAATTTCATAATTTGGCCGTCCTTTGCATAAAGACTTTGTTTTATTTATGATTTAATGTATTATTTTGAGACATTTCCCTATACTTGAAGTATAAGATGGTACTAAATTTCAGGTCTAAGTCAACGGAAGTACCCTATAAATTTTCATTCCCTTGAGATTGTTGTAATATAAAATTTTGTGAGGCATTAACGGTCGTATCACTTTCTTACGTCACAGCTTCAAGCGACTGTAGACTTGAGCATATCGTTTTAATTTCAACTCGATACCCTCCACGCGTTCTCGAGATAAAAGGTCTTGACAGACCGACGGATGGATGCACGGACGGACACCAAAGGAATATAAGAGTTCGTTTTTACCATATATTGAGATACGGGACTAAAAATAATTGAACATCAACTGAGTTGCAAAGTGGGAGCCATGAAAACATAATAAATAATAACCAAAACCCCTTTCGGCCACTGCTTTCGGCATTTAAAACATCCGACATTAAAGCTTTATTGAAATGTCCATTAAAACTTTTTAATTCAATCCCACAATAAACAATTTCGGAACAAGAACGACGCAATGTTTTCTGTAATGACATTATAGTAATGACGTCAGTACACGCTGAGCGACTATGAAAAGGTCGCAATTAAATTTTAATGCGATACCCTGGTTTCAGTGCATTTAAGCTCCACGTAATTTGTTTGGCAGATTATAATGGCAGCAACGGTCCCGATTATATTTACGTTTCAAATAAATTTCTTATTCCTTTAAATTTATGTGGCTTATAATATAAAAACGATAAGGGAGATAAAGAACATCATATAGCACTGGGGGATCTAGCGATAGACGTATACGTATAATACTATCGTGGTATCGGAGAGATATAAAACTTACTACCAAGCTAACATGACGTAAATTTGTTTCAGTAAGGAGTAATCTAAACAGATATAGAATGGTATCTTAGATAATTTTTACGTCTATATAGAGTCTCTTTTCTGTTAGGCAACGCATGAAAAAACGGGCCATGCTTATTACTTTAAATTAGAAGCTAACAGATCACCGCTATTTTAACGTATTCACAGCTGTGATAGTCGAACTTAGCGTAATCATTATGTAAGAATGATTATGCTAAGTTCAACTGTAACAGACTTCATAAATAAATATCAAATAAAAGGATATCGCTAGAAAATAATCATATCCCCAGTAATCAAACATAAACGTAAGACTGCAATCTTTATCTAAATCGTACTCAACTTCAAATCGAGATCGTTGAAGTTGCGTAAAAACAAGCACTTAGTTTGATTACAGCCCTTCGAATCGTTAGTAATCATCTATCAAAGTGTCCTTCCCTTTCAGCTTTTGTCGCATACGAAGTTGAGGACTTCAGGCAGACTTGATGTATCGTATATTTTGTCCTTGAAAATAGGGTTCAGTAATTCAGACATTATAATATTACTTATACATTATAATATTACTGTTACATCTGGCCCATATTTCTATACAGATATGATGCGAGGACTATTAAGGGCATAAAAGGCATTTGTTATCTCAAAATTGATTAAGGAATCGAAAATTCTTTTTGATTTAATTTTTAACGCTACCACCGTTATGGGAACAAATGGTGCTCTGAGAGATAAGAAGCCCTCAGGAAACATATAGAAGCATTCGAAATGTGGGCATATGACTTACAAGGTCATAAATGTTTCTACGGCGCGTCAATCAAAAATAACGCAAATTCATGCAAATTATCAAGGTGAGGAATATCACATATTTGGGGCACATGCTAAGGCACAAGAGGCACAAACTACTACAACTCGTAATGATGGCAATAATTGCCGGAAGAAGAGGCGTAGGTCACTGAAAAAGACTTGGCTGCGCTTGATCTGAGAGTGGACTGGAATCGCAAGTGCGGCAGAACTATTTCGCCTCGCGAAGAAAAAATTGTTGAAATTACAAAGCTGACCGCAATCTTTTGCTAGTCGGAGAGGCACGCGAAGAAGAAGAAACTTTTTGAAACTCACGCAGTTAATGAATGAATGAAAGTATCTTTTCAGCTCAGTAAAATGTATATTCTAACTAAGAATAGTAAGTTAACGATTCCTAACAAGGGTTTAATTTGTAAGCACAAGTCAAATGCATCAATACTCTCGAACATTGGAACTGTACTTTCTGCGGAATGATACATAGTGGCTTATACGATCGAGTAATATATAAACTAATGAATAAATTTTAGAAAGTAAATTAAAGATCGTAAATTTACAAATAAATTTTAGTTTAAAAAATAAAAGGTTGACACAAAGTTTGTATGAAAATTGTGAATGGCTAGTACATAGCTATTTGTCAAATATCCAATAACCAAGTAAAATAAACAATTGAAGAACACGTTACAAGTTATGAAATTTTCATATTACTTGGGCACTCATATTTTTACTTAATGACGCTTTTTCGGTCCGTGATAGTAATTTCCTTGATATAGCTATATATTGCACATTTTAATAGAATACTTATTAAAGGATTAGAAATTCTTGAATTTTACCAGTGGCTCCTTTGCATAGGATGCCGGCTAGATTATGGGTACCACAACGGCGACTTTTTTTGCCGTGTAGCAGTAATATTTAAGCATTATTGTGTTTCGGCCTGAAGGGCGTCGTAGCTAGTGAAATTATTGGGCAAAAAGACAACATCTTATGTCTCAAAATCCTGAGCGGCACTGCATTGTAATCCTAGCTGCGTATCAATTACCATGAACTGAGCATCCTGCTCGTCTCGTCCCTTATTGTCATAAAAAAAGAAAGCTATTATGATATAACCGATTTTTTTCAGCGACTACTTGTTACATAAAAAATTTATAGAATTAATTAGAACTTACCCGTCTTATCCTTGTTCTATTAATCGCTTCAAGTAACGATTTAGGATGTGGTGACGAAAGACAACTCACCAAAATAGTTAAAATCAGTCGTTTATGAATGATTTAACGATAATGTTGTCATCATAGTTGCGCCTTTAGAATTTGTTACAATAAATTCAGTTTTTATTTAATGGATTAATTCGTTGGGACAATTGTTCTATGGTATCTATTAGGGATATGGTAATCATCACGGACTAATAAAAAAAGAAGGACTCCGCGCCGTGATATTAGCAAGTGAAGCACCTTTATGCTAGTGTATGTGCGGTTACGGGGTATACCAGGTACACAATTTTTTCTACGTTAAATAATCATATATCAACAAATACTTTTATAGTATTGTTTTTACACTTTTTGACAACGCGCGGCGGCATTTTATTTATTTATTTATTTGGATCATCAACGTAATGTTGATATCTATATATATTACACATTTATATAAACTTATGTTGGGTACAATTATTCTGATATATGTAACAATTAAAGATGAACACATCATTCAATGGTAACAGTGAACAGTGTGATTTATACAGTCAAAAATGTCTAAGTACTAAAATGTATATAAAGTAAGGATATAATTTATATGGTTTTATAATGAAGAGGATATACGTACATACTACTTGGAAAAAAAAAATTCACAGGTTAGCTTGATGTGCGAGAATTTTTACAAACTTTTTTGAATTATCGTTGAAAATATCGATTTCTGAATTTATTGAGTTAACTTCGTTGTATAATCTACAAAGCCTGACGATGGGGGCGTTGAGTCCAATGTTTGTTCTGCAGTAAGGAATGTGAAAGATCTTGGATATCGTCTGTCTTGGGTATTTAAAGGGTACTGAGAGGGATATGCATTCTTGAAGGTCAGAATTATTTATTTTATTATTAACTATTTTGTGCAGAAATAATAAATCTAGGTAGCTGCGACGAGATTTTAGTGAATGAAGTTTAAAGAAGTCGAGGCGTTGGGTATAAGGGCATCTATAAGATATTCCAGGTGTTGAAAAAGCTAGATGTCTCGAAAAAGACCGCTGTATTGATTCAATGCGTTGCGACTGCAAACTGTAGAAAGGATTCCAAACAACACTTGCGTATTCAATATGGGTTCGTATCAGAGCATTAAACAGTAGTATTTTGGTTTTTACACGACGGAATTTATTGGTGTTGCGTCTCATAAAGCCAAGCATCTGCGTAGATTTTTTAACGACTGAGTCTATGTGCGAATTGAATGTGAGTTGATTATCGATAAGAACACCTAAATCACGGATTTCACTTACTTCTTGTATCTCTGTATTATTTAACGTGTAAACAAAATTCGATGGTTTCTTTTTGCGGGTAAATTTTATAAGGAAGCACTTGCTGATATTTAAATACATATTGTTAGTGTTACACCATGTCCATATTCTATTTAAATCGGTTTGTAGTTGTGCACAGGAGACAGGGGATGCGGTAACATAAAGCTTCAAATCGTCCGCAAATATAGAGAATTTGGAGTGGAGTATTACTGAACTAATGTCGTTGATAAATAACAAGAATAAGATAAGTGCAAGGTGGGATCCTTGCGGCACACCAGAGGTTGCATAGTAAGTATGTGACTTATAACCGTTGGTCATCACTATTTGGGATCTCATTCCTAAATGAGATATAAGCCAGTTAAGAAGTGAACACACCGGCGGTTTTTAATTTCAGTGTAAGCAAATTGTGGTCAACTTTGTCAAATGCGCTTTTAAAATCTGTATTGATACTGTGTACTTCATGGCCCTTATCTATGTCACTGCAAATATTGGAAACGTAGGATACTAAGTTTGTTTGGACAGATCTTCCGTTGAAAAACCCGTGTTGGTTATTTGAAATCACTATTTCAAAGCTGTAGCTGCGACGAGATTTTAGTGAATGAAGTTTAAAGAAGTCGAGGCGTTGGGTATAAGGGCATCTATAAGATATTCCAGGTGTTGAAAAAGCTAGATGTCTCGAAAAAGACCGCTGTATTGATTCAATGCGTTGCGACTGCAAACTGTAGAAAGGATTCCAAACAACACTTGCGTATTCAATATGGGTTCGTATCAGAGCATTAAACAGTAGTATTTTGGTTTTTACACGACGGAATTTATTGGTGTTGCGTCTCATAAAGCCAAGCATCTGCGTAGATTTTTTAACGACTGAGTCTATGTGCGAATTGAATGTGAGTTGATTATCGATAAGAACACCTAAATCACGGATTTCACTTACTTCTTGTATCTCTGTATTATTTAACGTGTAAACAAAATTCGATGGTTTCTTTTTGCGGGTAAATTTTATAAGGAAGCACTTGCTGATATTTAAATACATATTGTTAGTGTTACACCATGTCCATATTCTATTTAAATCGGTTTGTAGTTGTGCACAGGAGACAGGGGATGCGGTAACATAAAGCTTCAAATCGTCCGCAAATATAGAGAATTTGGAGTGGAGTATTACTGAACTAATGTCGTTGATAAATAACAAGAATAAGATAAGTGCAAGGTGGGATCCTTGCGGCACACCAGAGGTTGCATAGTAAGTATGTGACTTATAACCGTTGGTCATCACTATTTGGGATCTCATTCCTAAATGAGATATAAGCCAGTTAAGAAGTGAACACACCGGCGGTTTTTAATTTCAGTGTAAGCAAATTGTGGTCAACTTTGTCAAATGCGCTTTTAAAATCTGTATTGATACTGTGTACTTCATGGCCCTTATCTATGTCACTGCAAATATTGGAAACGTAGGATACTAAGTTTGTTTGGACAGATCTTCCGTTGAAAAACCCGTGTTGGTTATTTGAAATCACTATTTCAAATAACCAACACGGGTTGCAACAGTGCCACTGCACTGATATGCCTAGTTATGGTAGGAGTAACAAGAGATTCAAAGAGCTTGGCAAGGCAAGATAGTATTGCAATTGGCCGGTAATTTTCTACTTTCGATAAGTCGCCCTTTTTTAATATAGGCACTATTTTGCTTTCTTTCCATACTTCCGGGAATATGCCATCTTGTAATGATTTGTTAAAAATTAGAAACAGAGGAAAAGAGAGAACAGTACTACATTTATTAATGAAAAATGGGTGGATATCGTCAGGGCCGCTAGCTTTAAAAATATTTATTTTTTTGATTTTTTTAATAATATCTGTTTCTGTTATATAAATACAATTGATGAGTGTGTCCGATAGTATTTGTGATGGGTGATTGTGTGTAGAAGTCTTTATATTAGAGTACACTGAATAAAAGTGGGAGGCAAAAAGGTTAGCTATTTCAGGGCCGGTATTTGCCACGGAGTCGTCTTTAGTCATTCTGTCAGGTAGTTTACATTTATTTTTCTTTTTATCCTTAATGTATCGCCAAAACGCCTTTGGATCTTTTGTTATATTGTCCTCAATATTGTTCCTATAAACAGACAAACAATGATCATGTAAGGAGTGACACCGATCCCGGAGGATTTCAAATTCCAGTCGATCCCGCGGGTTTCTATATTTTTTATATTTTGCACGGACTTTATTTTTTTCCGAAAGTATTTTTATTAGTTGTCCAGTATACCAGTGAGGATATCTGGAAGTTTTCACCTTGCGCTTTGGTACATATTTTGATATAGTTTTCCACAACTTGTTATGTAGGACAGAAACCATTTCATTTACATGTTTTTCTTTTAGTTGGTCCTGCCATGGATAGCTTTTTAATTCTTTTTTAATAGCATCATAGTCAGCTTTGAAATAATTATAATCGCTACGGGGCTTATGTTTAAGGAAGGTAAGGTTGGGAAAACTTAGATTTAAAACGAGATTAGGATGATACGGATAATACTAATTTAGACAATAATTGTAATGGTTTACTTATATTTACAGAGTTGAAACTGCAAAGTACTAAGTCTAATATATTGCCGTTTGCGTTTTGAATATTATTGATTTGGTATAAATTATTAGTAGAGATAAAATCAATCAAATTATAACCTAAGGGATTGTGGTGGTATGATGGTAGAGTGTATGTACTATTGTTTACGGGTGACCAGATAATTGAGCTCTGATAAAAATCTCCAATTACAATTAATTCTTCTGTATGATCGATGACAGAGTTAGCGTTATTAATAAAAGCAGCTTGAGTGTGAAGTTTGACAGGTGGAGGTAAATAGACAGCACAAATTGTTATTTTTTTAAGGATGTTATTCAGATTCAACTCTATAGTTATCCATAGATCTTCACATTCGCTTTCATAATGACTGATACGTGCTGAAGTTATGTCTTTCATTACTGCTATCATAACTCCTCCGCCATCCAACTTGCTATTACTGGAAGTATGGCGATCACGGCGGTAGACCACATAACGACCATTGATGAATTCGTTATCAAATATTTGATTGTTTAACCATGTTTCGGTAAAAATTATAATTTTATATTCATTTTGAAGAATATTTTTATATATTTCATTAGTTTTTGTACGTACCTCTGATAATATATGTCAACAGAATCGAATTTGGAAATGGAAAACTGAGTCGCATTTAAATCTAAAACATAAAATACATATAGTTCCTAAGTAATTGACTTGAGAGTGTCATGACTGCGGATTAGAATGCAGGAGCACGTTTCGTCTTTTCTCATATAGATTCGCCCGTTACGAACCCATACATACTTATAGCCCGAGACTTTAGCCGTTGTTCGAGCAGCTGCATGTAAAGACTTATTTGCTGGGGTAAGATGTTCGCTAACGTAGATTGGGGCAAGAGGAGCACTTCCAGAAACACCGAAATGGCAAGAGTTTAGCTTTTCATGAGCCTTTTTATTTTTATTGAACTTTGTGACTGCGGCTAAGAGGGTATCACGTTGACGAGCACTTCGTAGTTTTGCTATTACAGCTCGGGGCCTTGTACTTTCTTTGTCCAATTTAGCCACGCGAGTAACATGTTGAATATCAGCATCTCCAATAGAGCATCCAACAGCTTCAGCAAGGCTTATAAGAGTTGTGGACAGATTTTCGGATCGATGTTCAGGGAGCCCGTTTATTTCAACGTTAGATTCGCGCATGAGTTGTTCGACGTTGCTCAACCTAGTTGTCAAATCTTTAACGGAACTTTGTAGTTTGTGATTGTCCGTTTGAAGATATTTTATGACTTCATTTTTTTCGTCCAACGATTTTTTGAGATCTTCGTATTGCTTATTGAAGAACTCAAAGGAATCTTGGTAACTTCTCACCTGTGTTCTGATGTCCTTCAGTTGTTCGGCAACTTGCTGTTTAATTATTTGTGACACTTCCTGTCTGAGAATGTCACGAAGGCGGTTTTCTGTTACGAAATGATCTTGGTTGTTAGGAGACTGCAATACTGGGTTAGCTTTATTGACATTTATGTCAATGTTTAAAGATGTTGTGTTCAGAGCAGGCGTATCTGTCAACGAATGACGTTTGCATTTGCCACATTTAACAGTCCGGTTCAGTTCTTGACGATGATCTTTGAATTTTGCTGAATCAATATTCATACAGGAAAAGTGGTGTGGACCCTTGCACGAGGAACAATTTAAAAGGCATCCACGGTCTATCTTTTTATTACACTCTTGGCAATTCATAGTGCGAATGCTTCAAATCGACACAAGCGCCTAGTTCCGCTGATAATAAACTTCAATGAATGTTCAAGTAGGAATTTAATCCTTCACCCAATAATCTTGTTATTAAATTATAAATAAAAAACAAAATATTTTTGGAGCTGAGATTCGAACTCGGTTCGACGCGGCACAATCTAACGCCTTAGTTAGCCACAGAGCCACGAGGATTCTGACGCAATATCTGCAAACTGCGTTCACGTTAAGTACTTGGGCAAAACGATCAACACGAGACTGCTACATCACCCGACGGCAAAGTTTTTTTTTCACTGTACCCACAATAGTTTTTAATTTTTTTCACTGCATACCACACTACTAATTTTGTTTCTATAATAAAAACCGGTAAATTAACTTTCTGTAACAACACTTTTTGACCACAGTTCACTTTAGTTCATAGCTTTCACTTTAATCAGTTTCTAAATTCTAATATTCGGGTTTCACTGCTTTAAAATTTAAAACAATACGGAGCTTGACTAAGCGAGGTGTCACCGTTAACGTCTATTTATGACTATTATTTTAAAATTATATTATTAATATACGCAAACTGATCTGTCACAGACGATGGCAAATCTCATAATGGCGGCCGATTGGCTTGTATTAATGTAAATATATGCGTGGGGCTATGTATTTACACGTTTACCGGCTTGTTTTGGTGCCTCACTATTATGTAAGGTGACACGGAGTCCTTCATATTTTACTCGTCCGTGGGTAATCATATGCCCTGTATGATCTTGTGTAATCTGTTACTGCTTAAGGAGAGTGTACATGTATAATAAGAATTGAACCTCACAACGATATTCTTACCGTGAAAAATAATAACCGTATTAAAGCTTGGTTCAAATGGTTTTAGATGCATTTGAATATTGATGTCATAGCAAATTGAAAACACCATTTATATTTCGTTTATACAAATATGAAAACAACATTAATTATATATAGATATGTATAGAAAAAATAAACAGTGAAAGCATTGAATGAATGATTTCATTACTTAATCATATCAAATTAAATTCAAACATTGCTTATATCATACTAGCTGACCCAGCAAACGTTGTATTGCCGATATAAAAATCGCGATACAAATTTAAAAAAAAAATCATAAAAATCAAAAAAAAATATTTGGCGTGGACCACCCTTAACATTAGGGAGATAAAAAATAGATTTTGTCCGATTCTCAGACCTACCCAATATGCACTCAAAATTTCATGAGAATTGGTCAAGCCGTTTCGAAGGAGTATAACTACAAACACCGCGACATGAGAATTTTATATATTAGATTTAATATTACGCTTTCAAAATTATTCTATTTAAGGCGCGGACTGACTAGGATTGTAAACGCTACAACCAACCCTACATTATTTGTGTTGGTCATGTGGCTAAGCTAAGCAAATGGGCATTTATTTTACTGGTTTTCTTTTGTTTATTCAAAATTTACATAATAAATTGAAAAATTGTTCGGTTTAGAAAAGTACTAATTCTATTCAATTCTTTAAAAAAAGAATATTGTTATCGCTTAAAATTCGGAGATTTTTGACTCCAAAGTTTATTTTTGGGAAGCAACTTCATATATATAGATATTTCAAATTATATATAAATATTCTATTCGGTTAAAAATTATTATGAATTCCTTCTTTGTGCACTGTATTTTTTGCGTCGGAACATTTTCATTGCGATATGTTGTAATCGACTCCCTAAGAAACCAATTTTTGTTGATATTGCGGTATGACCGCGCCTTAAGCCTTAATTGTGTCGCGCGGCCCCCATATATGTAGTATGTTTCCTTCTAGCAAATAAGTTTTAACTATTTACTTGAATAAATGGTAAGAAATAATAAATAACAGGCTTGTTTTATCTAATCAGATAGTTTTTATTAATATAAATCTTCGAACTTTAATAATAGTAAAGATCACAAAACAGTATGAACATTTTGGCAATATTTTTTTCTACCATACAAATATCAAAGAAAATTATTGTTTAAAAGTTAATAATTATTGTTTAAGTTAAAATCAAAAATAATATTATTTTACAAATAACGTTTTATAATGTCTTACCAAAATTTAACGAAAATTAACATGAAATAAATTACTTCTAATCTTAAGGCTCAAAAATACTAAGATGAAACTTTGTTCAGTCTAGACTAGACTAGATCACTGATTCAAAATCTTCGTGTAAGAGTTCTTCTTTTATTTTATCACTCAAAGGCCGCGACATCTTGAAATAATAACTATTAAGCATAACAAACATATAAAAATTGGTTTGCAAAAAAACTTACGTAACTGGTATAGTGGGGGACGCAAAGACCCCAACTCGACTTAATGAGAATACTAAAAATGGCAGTTGCTCACAATATATTTATTTATTTTATTTTATTTATTTATTATCCAATTAGCAAGGCAGTGCGACTTACACAAATTAGACGAAACACTAAAAGGAAAAATTACAAACAAACAAGGAATATTAAAGAATAATTGAATTAATTATACAATATCAATGTTCTCCACGTGCCTTAGTATTTCAGAAACTAGGGAAGTCCAGCCATCATTGAATGGATCCCATTGAGCATTCTTGTCCAAGAGCGCGTTGAAATATGGCAATGAACGCGGCAACGGCACGGCGGTGTCATGGCTCGGGCAACGATGTGATGAAGCGGAACCACGAAAAGTTTATTTTTCGTGGGCGAAAATTATTGAATTTAGGGACACGTATAAGACACAATTGCTCATGAAGATTTGGAGCATCAACGACTCCTCATAAAATTCGACACATAATTTTTTGCTTGTCGCAAGTTTACTCGAGCTCCAGGGTATTGAAACCTAAACAACCTAAGAGAAATTTGGTTGGATACATCAAAGGATAATATCCATAGCAACGTTCGTACAGGCATCTTAAGCAGGCCTTCTACATTTTTCTAATAATAGTCCGTACTTTGTACTTTTACGATGCTTAGTTTATTAGAAAACCAAAAAATCGTCAACGTGGGTCTCCGTGGCCCCCACGATACCAGTTAAGGATTAAATATATGATTCTTGCATCACTTGTAAAGACATAATTTTCATTATATCCACTGCTGGACAAAGGTGTTAACCAAAGATTTCCATGACCGCGCCCATCCAACTTTAACCTTAACCAACTATTTTATGATGGTATAAAAATTTTGTGTATTTGAAATTTTCTTCTAATACCATTTTAATGTATTCGTTGAAAATAACAAATATATTCAGCTTGTAGCTAATTTACATACAAAAAACGACGTTCGGCACGCAAGAAATAATTTGTTAAATTGTTTGTTCCTCTTTTACAACGTAGTGCCCAAGTTTCCGCTATTAGGAACACGCTGTTGTATATTTACGACATTTTATTTGTATTTTTACAACTTTCTCCGTTATCGAAAATTATTTTCAACCAGACGTATATTTTACGATTACGTTGGAGGTTGCAAGATCGTAAATACAGTGATTTTTTGTCACAATTCTTTAGTATCCAAATGTGTTCACAGTTTTATCCTTTTTTAAGAAAATAAGGGTCGAGACGAGCAAGACGTTTAGCTGATGGTAATTGGTACGCCCTGTCCATTAAAATACAGTGCCGCTCAGGATTCTTGAAATACCCAAAACTTCTGAGCGGCACTACAACTGCCCTCGTCACCTTGAAACATAAGATGTCTTATTTTCCCAGTAATTTCACTAGTTACATACTTTCCTTCAGACGGAAAGACAGTAATACTTACACATTACTTTTTTGACGGCTTGACGGCAGAAATAGGCGCTGTTATGGTATCCATAATCTAGCTGGCATCCTGTGCAAAGGAGCCTTCCACTGTTAAATCTCAATCAATAGAAACTCCTCAATTATAAATCACCGCTTTACCATCCTGGTTTAAGATAATTGCTTCATGTATACAGTACAAGTTTTAATGTAAATCTTTTGAACAATGTGAAAAATTCTGAAAAGCTACATTGTAGTAAATTATTACAGCATGGGTAGAATAGAAGTATTCTCTAAGAAACACCTATTTGATATTATGAAAATTATTAAAATAATTTGATGATTGCTTTAACAACGGATTGAAGATAAACAAAAAGCATTGATTTAAAATAATATAGATCATAGGTATGCTATCAATTAATTTATTACTTAAGCACTAGAAAACAAAAAACAAACAGCTAGTAAAATAATAAGTGACAGTATAATTGTTTGACACATAAGACTTTAAAGATAAACATAGAGTGCGAGAGAAGACTGACTGACGGACTGACACACACCACGTACACAATCCACAAACAAACACAAACACGTACATATACATGCACACAAATATTTACATAAAAACATACATACATACACACAGCCGGTCCGAGGTTCGAGTCTCCTTAAGAGACGTCCCGCGACTGTTGTTGCGTAGTCTTTGCGGCCTCCACGGCCCACGGTCTATGTCGCTGTAAAAGCCTTAAGCGCTGACAGCATAGAGGAGGTATGTATGGAAATATATTTTGGACACATTATCCGACGCCTTCCCTTAGAAAAAATGATAGTTATAGGCAAAGTGGAGGGCAAAAGACCACGCGGACGATCACCCAGCAGCTGGTCGTACCATATCAAGACACTCACTGGCCTACTGACCTTCTGAAGTATAGTAAAATTACACCAATATTTAAATCGGGACTCACTTCTGACCCAAATAACTATCGCCCTGTTTCGGTGTTGCCGACCACTTTAACACTTATAAGTTACTTCATATAAAACAATTTGACTTTACTAGGGGACGCTCGACTACGGATGCAGGTGTTGAACTCATCAGGAATATTTTTGAGGCCTGGGAGGAATCACAGAATGCACTTGGTATCTTCTGTAATTTATCTAAGGCTTTTGATTGTGTTCAACATTCAACGCTGGTCAGGAAGCTATGCCACTATGGTATAAGAGGATCTGCACTCGATCTTCTGATCTCATATTTAAATAATAGGATTCAGAGGGTCGAGGTGAATGGCAGGAGATCTCCTGGGACTCCTCTCGGTATGGGGGTACCACAAGGGTCTATTCTTGGACCCTTCCTCTTCCTAATTTATATAAATGATCTACCTAACCTTGTAGAAAAAAAACACAAGGTGGTATTGTTTGCGGATGACACTTTACTTATATTCAAAGTGAAACGAAGCCAAGTTTTGTATGACGAAGTAAACAATGCTCTATCTGACATCCTGTACTGGTTTAGCGCCAATAACTTATTGTTAAATAATCATAAAACCAAATATATTAAATTCACCGCGCCAAATGTCATAAATGTAGATGCGAATATTTTATTAAATGGTGAGGTGGTAAAACCAGTAGAATCTGCTATATTTCTTGGCATTACTCTTGATTCCAAATTGCAGTGGGGCCCCCATATTGAAGGATTGGCGAATAGGCTTAGTTCTACAGCATATGCGCTTAAGAAAATTAGACGGTTAACTGACATAGATACGGCGAGATTAGTATACTTTAGTTATTTTCATAGTATTATGTCCTATGGTATATTGTTATGGGGCAGTGCGGCCGATATTAATACTATCTTTGTGCTGCAGAAGATGGCTATTCGCATGATTTATAACCTGGGTCCTAAAGAATCATTAAGAGTAAAATTTAAAGAAATAAACATTTTGACTGTTGCTTCTCAATACATTTTTGATAATGTTCCGTATGTTCATAAGCACATTGACGAATTTTCTAGAAACTGTGACATTCATAATGAGTTTCTTGCGCCCATTCTTCTCAGGTCTCAGGCAGTCTCTTTTGAATGGGTGGTAGTTTTTGACGTTCAATAAGTGATTTTAAATCCTATTTTGAATAAATATATTTGAATTTGAATTTGAATATATTATGAATTTGGAACAATAAAAAATTATTAGTCGACGTACTATAAAAAATGAGGAAAAAATCTGCTATTCATGAACCTTCTCAGAATTATTTGACAATTTAATTTCATGATAAACTCTCAGACAGTTCATCGAACAGAAACAGTTTCGGCTCCCTCACCTTTCACTCAATACCAGACGTGGAAGACAATGAGGCACGTGGTTTGGCCTTACACAGACCACTATTCAATAGAGTAAACTTGGAATACTTTATCGCATTTGATTCAAATATTATTGTACGCAATTCAATGATGTTCTATGCGATGCATAGTTATTATTTGCTAATTTTAATTACTTACGTAGTAATTTTTTATCTTTCTGTGTCGAAAAGATTTACTTAGTTAATTTATCACTAACATTTTACAAAACAATTGCAGAGATTAAAAGTATTTTTAAACGGTATATTTGCATTACATAGTTTACAGTGGTGTTTCCTTATATTTTAATAAGTAATTCTAAGAATAGTTAATTTGTTTCAATTTGCAAACCTTATGTCTTAAATTTTTTACTTTCATTTTCATTTCACGTAGTTTTAATATTGTGGCACAGTGGTTCTGTTGTTATGTTAACCTATATTTTGTACTGGATGTATTCTATTCGAGGCGGCTCGGATAAGGGGTCTGGAAATTGTTTTACGTGACACGTTATAACGAACGAAGAGGAGTTGAGCGCGCTCTGAATCACTAACTTGGGCTTGATTCGTGAAGCCTACTCTATTTAATTTTATATCTGCGAACCAATTTGGTTTAACTTTTGATTTCTTTTCGTTTCAACTTTTGTTTTGTAAACGTGACTTCCTTGATGAAATTTAAATTGTGACGAAGTTTTGATACTTATCTCTGTATAACTTAGATTACATTTTTGATTGTAGACTAACTGTATTAGTATGCTTTGTTTTAAAAAGAGCATAATAAATGGTGCATTCTTAAAAATTCCATACCTTTTCTTTCTTTTATATTTTACCACTAAGAATTATAATTAGCTGTTAATATGTTTTGCATATTTATTCATTCTTGACAAAAAACTTTCGCTTTTCTAAAAAATGCAAAGAATTTAGGTTTGGTCGCTGCTATATTTTATTTATAAAAGTTTTCATATTGAAAGTAAAGAGATGATTTCCCGTTCTAAAGTACTTTATTCACCTTTAGTTACTCTTTTAACACAAATGAAAAGTGTATTATCATGTACGATAGTATGACCACTTCTATAGATAACCATAATATTTAAGTTTGTTAAATACATTAAACTGTAGTTCAGACCGGAAAATTTCAATATAAGATCATGAAGAACTCAAAAAGACATAGCTGCCAAAGGATCTGGAGAAAATAATGAAATTTCAATATAAGTATCTGCTCATTTTCATGAAATTTGAACCAATGGTCACAGACCCTGCCACTTAGCTAGAGGTCCGGGTTTCGAGTCCCGGTAAGTGCAATATATAAAAATATCGAGAAAAAACAGTTTTCTATTAGAACTGGTTCAGACATGTACTACCTATCACAGACGAGTAAAAAAGAAGGACTCCGCGCCGTGATATTAGCAGGTGTTAATATCACCTTTATGCTAGTGTGTGTGCGGTTACGGGGGATACCAGTTACACAATTTTTTCTCCCTTAAATAATCATATATGGCCACAAATACTTTTATAGTATCGTTTTCACACTTTTTCACAACGCACGACGGCATTTTTTAATATTTTATTGCGATGCAAACTGATCTGTTACATACGATGGCAAATCTCATAATGGCGGCCGATCGGCTTGTATTAGTGTAAGTGCGTGCGTGGGGTTATGTATTTACTCGTTTACCCGGCTTGTTTTGTTGCTTCACTGTTATGTCAGGTAACACGGAGTCCTTCTTTTTTACTCGTCCGTGCTCCCTATGTGATACTATAATACTAGGAGTACCAAGTGATACAGCACATAATATTATACACACCTGTAGCAAAGCCTTCACACAATATTCATCAACAAGATTCAAAGCTCTTAAGGCAGTATTAGAGCGCAGTAGCCACGTGTATTGCAATATGTTTTAGTCACGTCCATAGTTTGTGTCCCAGGTGCGGATTAAAGCTGAGGCCAGAGTTAATTCCCCTCAGAGTTTCCGAGCAAGACGTAGCAAGTTATCACACAGAGACACTGTGTGTTCTAATAAAGGTGAGAGTACACTAGGTGATATTGGTAGCGACAGAACACAATGATTCTTAAAAGTTTCAAAAGTTAGTGGAAAAACATTACGGTTTTTAATCGACTTCGAAAAAGGGGAGGGTTCCCGATTCGATTTTTTTTATGTATGTACACCAATTACGCTGAGATTTATGATCCGATTTACGTGATTCTTCTCTAGTTTAATGTGGAATGTTTGCCATTTGGTTCCACAATAATTTGACATGGTTTGGCCCAGTAGTTTTCATTTTATGAAGATTTTTCAATGTATATTTTTGTTTACGTGGATGATATTTTTATAGTTTGTGTATAGCTTATTTAGGTGGTTTCATTTAGTTTGATTATATATTATTATTATTAACCCATTTGCCGATAAGTGGGTCTTATTCTACCTGTCATTCTGGCTAACAAACGTATTTCACGATATTTCATTGTCACTCACAAGAACTTGAAATAGGGGATCAATATTGTTTAAGGCACGTGGAACCTTTCGTAGGCCTACAAATAGCTACTTAATAAAAATGATATTTAATATATGACAGTAAAAAGCAACGAAATTTATTATATATTTTATTTTATCAATAGGTAGCACATACAAATAATTGTATTTTATTAATATTAAGGGTAAAAGATTTGCATAATAGTTGTATTCAATTAAATCTCTATTAAGTTATTGTATACTTTTGCGTTTTGAAAGTATTTTTTTTTAAACTTAGTTTTTTTTTATTTAACAATACTACTGTTATTGTTATACTACCCATGATCTCATGCGGAACTGAAGAAGTTGAAAGTGCGTTTTTATTATCTTATGATTATATTATATTGGGAAACATAATAATTAGAAACTATAATGTTCGAATTTGAAATAAGATAAAATTGTCACTTTATATTTATATTATTGAAAAATTATCATAACAATAAATATTCTAACTGTAACAATAAAAAATAGACATCCAAAAATTAATTGGATGCAATATATTCTAAGCGAGCCTTTGTTAACACAATATGATGAATAATTAATAATCTTTATTTAGTTATTTTTCAAAATTCATCTTTAGTCGTCATATTATATTGAGTTAATTTATTTAAGTCATTTCAGCTATTTCGGACTGTGTTAGATTCAAATAAAAGAAACAAAATTTGAACACTATGTAACTTCAATTGCATAACCAGTTCTGCAATATTATACCTATAGTTTTGTGAGAAAGTGAGAGCAATTTGACTTTTTCCGCAACTAATTCCAGATTCAATTTGTTCGTCTTTTGTGTCCGAAACCCGACATACATAACTGCGAAGACACAAGCTTGAGGACTTGATACAGAGGATGATGCAGATATGCTTTGCTAACATTTGTCACGTAAATTCTTAATAAAAGATCGATTCGGAAATTGATTGAAACTAGAGATTGTTACTTTTATTTTTGATACAAGATAGGGTAGGCTAACATAATATTATGTTCTGTTTACCAAGCACTGTTGCAGACTATCTGTTAATAAATCCAGCTCTCGCAGGAGACCATTTATTAATATTGTATAGGCTTGTAATGTGGGTTTTGTACCAAGCAGAACGCCGCCTGAAAATAAGTAAAGAATTATAGAGATATACTAAAAAGGTTCTAAATTAACATTATAATGGGGTGGTCTCTCATTTTTCATATTTTCACCGAAGTATTGAATTCGAGTAACATCAGGCAGCTCTTGTGATATCTGCACGAGCATTAGTTGATTAGCGATTGCCAGTACGATTTCCATCGACTTCGCTTAGCGTGTGTTTTATATGTCACTCACAGATGAGCCTAAAGCATTATATTATATTTTATTGTGGAACCCAAGCCCGATGACCTTGGCGTCGGTAAGATGTGACGGCGTAAGCCTGGCCATGACGACACGCGCTTTGTGGCAGCTTAGCCACTGACGGGTTATGTTAGTTTGGACAAAGCAGATTAATCAGTTGGACTCCAATACCCTTCTATTATGAATTTTTCTATAGGACTTCCGAGGAATTTTAAAAAAAGATGCGTTAGGTTTACTAGTTTCTTGGCTGATATATTACTTGTTTTACATCCTGAAATATATCCTTTCCTCGTTTCTCCTTGATTTGATAACATGGTTAATCTGAATGTGAACTTTAACTACGTACAACTTCATCGTGGAATGAACTTCTACGGTTTTAAAGAGGATACTTTTTTTTTTTTGTGGAATATTAGGACAAACCTGGCGTTAAGTGTTAACCGCCGCCCACATTCTCTTGCAACACCAGAGGAAACGTGTGTGCTCCTGTCCCATAAAATGGAGCCGGTATTGTCTAAAGAGTTGTTCTATTGTGAATCTTCTACCACACATATTACCAGGAATTTTCCTAAGTCCTAGAGAACCTGCTGCTTAATTCCATCATACAAACTTCGCGTGTTCTTCTACAGTGCGTTTGATAAGTGTGAAGCCCCAGGCTTGAGGGCTTGGTACAGAGGATGAAGCAGATATGCTTTGTTGAAATTAATTGTTATACTTTTCTACCCATCATCATCACCATAACATCTGCTGGAAGATGACCACAGATGTACAAGGTAATCTAACCCGACCATGTCCATCTTTTAGAGTCCAACGAACACACCTTCAATTCATAAAACATAATTCGTGAAACTTACTGTCCGAAAAGCTATCTGGCCTTTTAGCTTTGTGCCCAGCCCACTTCCACTTCAGTTTCGCAATACTACACTCTTATAATACACATTATCAAACGTATAGCAACTTTGACAGAGAATCGAGGTCGATATGATATGGGTTAATGTGCAAGAGTAAATCAACTTAAAACGCCGACAGTAATCCTTTGGTGTTGCAAGAGAGCATCAGTAGTGAGGACCCGTTATTAATAAACAGAATGGTTTCTATTCAAAGTACAATGTATTCAATAAATCATTTTAATCATAATTATTTTTAAAAAACGCGGCAATTGTCACGTATTAGCGATAATATCTACAATACTATAACAACAGTAATCAGATTATGAATAATAATTATAATATTAATACTTCATTGCCTTTCAGGCGACCTCTTCAGATCATTTGACGTAATATAATGTTTAAATTTGACAAATAGTTTCGTCTAGATCCTAGAAGAACGCCTAACATTAGCGTCATGATACCGTTCTACAAGGCTAAAGGGAGCATTGCTGAATATTAAAACTATAGAACCATCTAATTAACATCACAAGCTATGAACATTTAAGTCAGTGGTTCAAGTAAGGCATGGTCCTTATTGGTAGAGTCTCTCCGCCATAATTACATTACGCCCGGAGTGGGCACCACAGACGCCATGGAAGACAACTGACAGACAAGTATAAAGCCCCAAAAGGTATCCCTACTTTGTCTTTATTGAATAAGAAAATGATTTTAATCACTTTAATATTATCATGCTAGCTCATATGGAAAGCACCCCGAGCCCAACTGATTGAAACCAGAATCGAAATCTATTATTACTTTTTATGCTATCTGTACTACTGTAACTGCAAGTACAACACACACACACACACACATACACACGCCTTGTTCCCGTCGGGTTAGGCAGATACAATAGAATGCCATTTGCTTCTATCCTTTCAGACCCCACGCGCTTCCTCTACATTCATTACTCTTTTCATACATGCTCGTAGGTTGCGGGTGCTTCGGACCTCTCCTTTTCTCAAAACGCCCCCAATTTGATCGACGAATGTTTTACGAGGTCTCCCGCGACCGACTCGCCCACACACGCTTGCCTTATATATTTGATGCGTAATTCTTTCTTCACTCATTCGCTCCACGTGTCCAAACCATTTAAGCATTCCTTTTTCAGTCCTTGTCACAACATCCTCTTTCAAACCACAGCGTGCTCGTATTACCGCATTCGGAATTCAATCCGTCAGTCTAACCCCACACATACTACGCAGTGATCGCATCTCAACTGCGTTAATTCTGCTTTTATGCTTCTTCTGCCATACCCAAATTTCACTTCCATACATTAACGTGGCGACAATCACTCCATTATGTACAGCCATTCGCGCTTTTATAAAGGCATGCAGCGCTCCATTCACAAGTACAAGCCGCAATTATTTTCTCTAAAGATTATATCAAACTCACAAGCCCTGTGCCCTGTGCTTCCCCGGGGCGTAAAAGAATAGGGTAGTCCCAGGCCCTAGGGTGTCATAAGAGGCGACTGCGTGTTATTTAAAGTGGGAGAGTCACGCTACCGTCTTTTGACGTCAGCACAATCGGGCCAGACTTGTCCGGGCTACTTACCACACTCGCACAGAATACCGACGTAAAGTAGCGGCCTAGTGCCGCTATGTTTCGCATAGGTTAGTGTCGAGGACCGGAGGCCATCCCCCCCCGTCCTTTCCCCCCCCCAACAAAATATGAGAGCGGTCCTAAAAAATAACTTACCCCAGGAGGGTACCGGCTCCTGAAGAGCCGGAGAATCCCTCCCCGAGCATTCGCGCTCGGGCTGCCCCTCGTATTCTGGGGAGGGCACAGTACCGTGCATGACCAAGGACAAACGAGGCAGTAACACCATGGCACCTCGCTGCACGCTTAATGTGGACTTTTGTAACATCAGGTGAATTCACTCCAACTTAAACGCCGTCCACTACCACCTTGAGACGGCGCAGCCGGCCTTGTGTTTCCTTACGGAGACGCAGATATCTCGACCTAGCGATACGTCGTATTTATCGTACCCCGGGTACAAAATTGACCACAATTTTATGCCTCATACCGGGGTATGTGTGTACGTTAGGGAGGATATCTGCTGTCACCGTCTCAATTTTGCAATTTTGATGGTAGGGACCTGTCTACTCTCTGGCTCCGCGTAGATTTAGTGGACCGCGTCCGCATCTATGCGTGCGTCTACAGGTCCCATAGTCGTAACGCAGAAACCGATCACCTCATGGGCTGCGTTCAGACGGCAATTGACGACGTGCTTGCACAGATCGCCTCCGCAGAAATCGTATTCTTGGGTGATTTCAACGGGAACAATGTCGAATGACTTGGATCACGTACCACAGGCTACGCAGGGCGATCTGTGCATAATTTTGTATTGGCGTATGGTCTGTCCCAATTGGTTGAGTCGCCAACGCGGCTCCCGGATGTGGAGGCCACATGCCGTCCTTATTAGATCTTCTGCTGACTACACATCCCTATGGTTACCAGGTCTTTGTCGACGCCCCTCTCGGAACGTCCGACCATTGCCTGGTCAGGAGTGTAGTGCCCATGCGACGTCAACGTCGCAGACCACCAGCGACCCGCCGCATTTGGCACTACAAGTCAGCAGATTGGGATAGGTGGCGTTCCTTTTTTGCATCCTACCCTTGGGGCACGGTTTGTTTCCCTTCGGATGATCCTAGTGCCTGCGCCGTTGCAAAAGCCGGTGCGATACTGCAGGGCATGGATATTTTTATATCAAGCTTTGTAGTACCGATTGGTGGCAGATCACAGCCCTGGTTCGATGCGTCAGTTAAAGCAGCATCTGACTGCAAAAAACAGGCGTATCGAACTTGGGTTGCGGCGCTGAAGTCTTGTCTTAAGAGGTAATATAACCGTGCCTCCAAATTTTTTAAGCAGCAAATCGCCAGTGCGAAGTCAAAGCACGTCGTCAAAATCGGCCAGCAGCTTTCCAGTTACCCGACCGGAACACGCAAGTTCTGGCCGTTGTTGAAAGCTGCTCTTGGTAACATCAGCCAGCCGTCCATGCCGCCGTTGCACCTCAGGAATGGCACCCTGGCCCATACGGTAAAAAAGAAAGCCGATTTACTGTGCGCTCTTTTCGCCTCCAACTTGACTCTTGACGACAACGCAAAAACACCGCTGACCATCCCGCGGTGTCAGAGCTCTATGCCTGAAGTAAACAGTTCAGACAGAAAACTGTTAGACGAGCTCTGTTTTCGTTGGACGTCAGGAGGTCGAGCGGGCCGGATGGAATTTCTCCAGTCGTACTTAGAACGTGTGCCCCTGAGTTGACGCCGGTGCTAACACGTTTATTCCAGCACTCTTATTCCAAAGGCGTAGTCCCTGACTAATGGAAGTCAGCCCTTGTCCATCCGATCCAAAAAAAAGTGCCGGGAGAAACTTGTGTCTTCTATCGAGTCCTCTCTCGTGAAGGTCGCGGAATGGGGTAAATTGAACCTTGTCCAATTTAACCCCCAGAAGACTCAAGTTTGCGCGTTTACCACTAAAAAAACCCCATTAGTCGTCTTACCGCTCTTCGATAATACTACACTACTCTTAAAGCCTTGCCCAGTATCGGAATACTGGGTCTCGAAATCTCGAGTGATTGCCGCAGTAATTCCGTGACCATCTGGAGGGCAAAGTCAAATTGGCTTCGAAGAAGCTGGGCGTCATCAATAGAGCACGGCAATACTTCAAGCCAGGCCATATTCTAGCGCTCTACAAAGCGCAGGTCCGGCCACACATGGAGTATTGCTGTCATCTCTTCTCTGGCGCACCCCAGTATCAGCTCGATCCATTTGACCGCGTGCAACGCAGAGCAGCTCGAATTGTCGGGGACCCAGTGCTCTGTGAACGGCTGGATCACTTGGCGTTGCGTAGAGACGTCGCTTCATTGTGTGTCTCCTACCGCATTTATCACGGGGAGTGTTCCGAAGAGCTGTTCAACCTGATTTCTGCCGCCGAATTCCATCTTCGCACGACACGCCACAAATTAGGATATCATCCCCACCATCTGGATGTGTGGCGGTCCTCCACAGTGCGGTTTTCAAGAAGCTTTCTTCCACGTACTACAAAGCTGTGGAATGAGCTTCCTTGTGCGGTGTTTCCGGGACGATACGACATGGGTACCTTCAAAAAAAGCGCGTACACCTTCCCTAAAGGCCGGCAACCCTCTTGTGATTCCTCTGGTGTTGCAAGAGAATGTGGGCGGCGGTGATCACTTAACACCAGGTGACCCGTACGCTCGTTTGTCCTCCTATTCCATAAAAAAAAGCCCTCCATAATATTAGTGAAGATTTATATCAATGTGCATTACTTATCACAGTAAGGCAGTGATAAAATATAATCTGATCAAATAATTATCATGATAATCGTGAAAATCTATCGGAAATCTATCTATAAGTAAATACATTTTATTATAAAGAGTGATTTAATTAATTAGTTCAGTACACGTTATAATGTTCGATAAGACATTGATTTTGCTGACGTTGCTTGCTTTACAAGGTGAGAAATACACTTCCAAGTTTTAAAAATATTATTTTTTACAACTTCAGAAAGGGCGGAGACTCTAGATTTGACTTTTTTTCATACATATGTTAGCAGGGGTTTTATATTATTCATGTAATTTCCTCCACCCCGCAGATAGGGCCGACATTCCTCTTTTTATTTTGATATTTTTCCTACTTGTGGATTTAGCAAGTTAGTTTATATAATACAGAAAACTGTCGCTGATAATATAAACTTCACACATATTAGCTTATTGTCAAGTTATTAGTTAATAGTTAGTTATTAGTTAATATTTTACTGAGATTTATTTTAACTCTTTTGTTGTTCCACGCGATGGATGTAGAATAGAAAATAGAACAAAAAATATCCCACACATGCACAATCTGGGATGAATGACTATAATTGCTGAGTGTTTAGAAACATTAGATTTTTATACATTATAATAATTTCAACACTAAACGAGCAGTCGCACATACTTCTAGCAGCGAATGTTTCCGCCAACCAAGAAGATGCAACTGCTACCAAGCTTTTAGTTCTTGCGAGAACAGTGGCCAAAGTTAGTGACATTAGGAATGTATTTGATATTTCTTAAATGATAATAATATTTCATCAAAAATAATAATCCACGCGAAATGTATGAGAAAATCAGTTTTGTTAATAATACTATTTCGTAAATTGTTTCGATATTTCGACAGATATTCTGGTATTTGGAAAAGAGAAAAATATCAACATATCGCACTTCCGACCTCTCTGTGGCTAAAAATTCTATTTCTATCTAAATTTAACTAACATGACTATTTTTATATAATATAATAAAAATAAATATTTATATTTATATAATTTTTTTAATTTGATTTCAGCACAATGTCTCTCCGAAGTTCGTTTAGATGACCTCAACGTACACTATATCCAGCATCCATTAATTGGAACGTCATTCGGTATCGCTAAATCGAGATTAGAAGATTCCCTTGTGAGCTGCCACGTAATATTCCCCAATGGCATCCTGTACGAAGTATTCCCCAACGCGAATCATCCAAATTTGGACCTTACGATGGGAAGAGTACAACCATTAATTTCTTTTGAAAGTTGCTCATTTGTTATTAGAAATGTAGACTCAAGCTACAGTGGTACTTATGAGCTATTATCGACTGTACGCGAGGCTTCGAGCAATAATTTGGTGCTGACGCGTCGCAGATTCCACTTAACTGTTGTTGAATCAGATTTTAGTTAAATACAGTTTAAATGTAATACTTTGAAATAAACTGTACAAACTTAACCGTATTTCTCTCAAGAAAGTCATAGAAAGTATATTGGAAACTTTTGTTGGATTATTTTAAGTATTAATAATAATTTAGGTCAAGCTTACCAAAGACAAGAGAGCACGTGTGAGAAAAGGTTTTATGGTATCAAAGCAAGCCAGTGTCAGGACAGTGGCAAATGGAATTCTGAAATCTTTGCCTACCCCTCTGAAAGACAAGTATGTATGTGTTTAATGGATTTAATCATCCGATTTAATTAAATAATGCACTCAAGTATTGTTTACCATGTTCAAGTTAAGTATGAAATAGAAAATAGATATATCCCAAAAGGAAACGGTATGAGTATCTATGTCATGTGACAAGCGAAAGCAAAGCTATAAAATGTTCTAAACCAGTAGGTTCGTTGGGCGGGGTAAGTGACAATTAGGTACAATTGAAATGTGCGAAAGGAACGATGACTGGTCCATGCGTCAACTCGTGAACGGGTGCTGCAGGTGGTGCCAGGTCGACCTGTTAAAGTTAATAAATCATCGTATTTGTTGGATGCAATTACTAATTGTGTGATAGTAAAATAATAATATAGTAATCACGACCATCATGTTCACGAAGCATACTTACTTAAGCAATGAGTACAAGATCTATGAAATATTTTATATTATTTAAACACGACTCCTATATTGAATGCAGCAATTTGTTAAGTATATTACAGCCATTGTAAAATACTCTGTATGATTGAAAAGAGTGGCCGTTGAGTTTCTTGTATGTTCTTCTCACGAGCTCAACTATATACGAGCATATGGTTAATTCAGTAATTTAAAAGAAATATTTATAGTGAGCGCGTAGTTTAAGCCTATTTGAATAAAATTTATTTAACTTTGACTTCCAAAAAAAAAGAAACATAATTACAATTGAAAATTAGATCTAAATAAAATCTCATTTCACGGAACCATTTGAATCGTTATTCTTTGGAACTTCAGAATTAAATGTCTGAGTATAAAAGATATAATGAAGTATTCAAGTCTATATTTTCAAACCGAGTTGAAAGCATCTAGAACGTTGATTTCACTGAACTACAATACCCACTGATGAACCATTATCGTATCAGGACTATATTGCGAAATAACTTGTTCATTCATAGAGTTACAATTTTTTTTCCCTCGATTTTAACTTGAATAATGACAGATTTCACCGAGAACAAACCTTTATAATGAAATTTCCACGAACTCGTTATTAAGTACTAGCTGATACCCGCGACTTTGTCCGCGTAGATAAAGAGGGTACTTACAGATAATAAGCAAGTTTGGAATTGAAGATTGTCTCATGTCCTATTCCAGTTCCGGTCCTCGTTTACGGTACCGTTCCCAACATATTGTATGAATCTTGTTTCGAGGAAGATTGCTAATAATGCCAAACTAAACCTCCTATTGGAATAGTTGTAGCTTCTACATACGACGACCTGTATAGCCGAGTGGTTAGCGATTCTGCCTACTAAGCTAGAGGTCCCGGGTTCGAATTCTGGCAGCATTTACATGATTAATATGGATGTTTGTTTCCGTGTCATGGATGTTTAAACGTATTTATGTATGTTTAAGTAAGTACATTGTATTAAATATATCGTTGTCTTGTTACCCATAACACAGGCTATTTATTCTTAATTTGGGGCAAGATAATTTTTGTCTGAACGTCTGTCAATAAGTAAAAATAAATAAAATACATGTGAATTTCAGTTTTTCACAAATCCCGCGGGAGCCATGAATTATTCCGGGATAAAATGTATCCTATGTGCTTTCCCAAGCTCTGGTCTATTGCTGTATCAAATTTTATCAAAATCAGTACAGTAGCTCCGGCGTGAAAGCGTAAATAAACAAACTTACATTCCATAAAAATATAATATATATATTTTTATGGAATAGGAGGACATACGAGCGTACGGGTCACCTGGTTAAGTGATCACCCCCGCCCACATTCTCTTGCAACAACAGAGGAATCACAGGAGCGTTGCCGGCCTTTAAGAAAGGTGTACGCGGTTTTTTTGAAGGTATGTCATGTCGTATCGTCCCGGAAACACCGCACAAGGATTATTATTATTAGTAGGGATTCCCAATGTTCACAAGCTTATAAAAGACATGCGGAATAATGACACAATTACTGTGAAGTTAATTATGTACGTGGCAACCATCCGAGTTGCTTCGTCCGCTCAAACTTGCAAACAAACAAACTTGAAACCGACAAAAGGCTGATTCACGAGTACTCGGCATTTTGTTAAAGTTCGTTTGTTAAATTCTCTTACAACTGCTAATGAGGACTTTATTTTTACTGTGGTTTTTCTGACATACTTATTCGAAAATAATTCCTATTCATAAGTGTACACATACTCACATAATGGGAAACCTTGTTTCATACAAAATAACGGCCAGGCTTTGAAATAGACACAATTTATTTTAATTAATCTATCAGATAGCCAGAAGTTTGTATTTTTTACTTTGTTATCATCTAATCTCGAGTTCAAAAAATAATAATTATTGTTTTCTAAAATGAAACAAACTAAACTGAACCGATTTCTAATTTTCTTTCATGTGAAACTTTCATATTTTTGCCTTTAAAATTTCATAGGAATTCAAATATAACAAATCAAGCCTTTAATAAATATAACTTTATAAGTGGAACTGATAACCGGTAAGTATTTCAGCTTTAATAATAATAAACGCACACTTCACACATATTTTCATGCATAGCCACAAGATGGACCGACGATCTGGTCAAGATCGCCGGAATACTTTGGATGAGGGCAGCGCAGGACCGATCGTCGTGGAAATCTTTGGGGGAGGCCTTTGTCCAGCAACCAGACAATGATATATTTAATAAAATTAACTTAAACGTACATATAAACATCCAAACGTAGTTTTTTTTTTATTTACTTTTTAGTGTCTGTTAAAAATTATAATATATAATCAACCTGTATGAAAACTCCTAAAAATCCGTATACAAAAAAAGATTATATCATAGAGGTAAACAAAAATTTCATAAAAATTTCTTAAAATGAAATGGGCAAAACTATGTAAACTTTTTATAGGACCAAATGGCACCATCGAACTAATGAAAAATTACGTAAATCGGATCATAAATCTCAGAGTAATCGGTGTACATAGATAAAAAAAATACCGATCGGATTGATAACCTCCTCCTTTTTGAAGTCGGCTAAAAATAAACTTAAACGTACATATAAACATCCAATACTCAGAAACAAATACTAAAATTCGAACATATATTCGAATCCTGAAGAACTTAGTAGTCAGAATGTAATGGAGATATATACTCGTATCTTACATTTTGGGTGTATTTTAAAATCTCCTTCCGACGATGGTGTCCGTGTGAAATAATCCGATTCCTATATTTTTAAGTTATAAGTCAAATTGAATACTACATAAAATGACTTCATGAGTTTAAGAACAGTTTTTAATTACTTGTTACCCCACACATTAGAATTTTAATATGAGAAATCAAATTGAAATTTTCTTCAATTAAGAATGCTTCAGCGATGCACAATGATCTTGTATCTATAATCAGATTCTTTAACTGTTCATAAATTCTTAGCCAGGCAAATGATTGTGAATGAAACATGGCGGTCCTAATATTCATAAAACATTACGTTACATATCACGAAAATTCGGGGCTGCAGTCGCTTTTTTGCACTTCTTCTTCGTCTTTTTTTATGAAAATACGGGACGAGACGTGTAGAACGTTCAGCTGATGGTTATTGCTACGCCCTGCCCATTTCAATGCAGTGCCGCTCCGGATTCTTGAAAAGCCCAAAAATTCCTAGCGGCACTACAATGGCGCTCGTCACCTTGAGACATATGATGTTAGGTCTCATTTGCCAAGAAATTTTACTAGCTACGGCGCCCTTCAGACTGAAACACAGCAATGCTTACACATTACTGCTTCACGGCAGAAATAGGCACCGTTGTGGTACCCATAATGTAGCCGGCATCCTGTGCAAGGGAGCCTCCCACTGGTGGGAGTCTCCGCCTAGCGAAGTCAGCTTTCTAAATTCAAATTAACACTCTCGCATGTTGGGCAGCCAAGACATTTTTCTGCGACCTACGCCTCTTCTTCTAGCAACTTTTCCCATCATGATAATTGTAGGAGTTCGTACCCCTCTTGCCTAAGCACGTGCCCCAAATATGCTTATGCTTTTTTGCTCTGATTACGAGAAAAAAAAGGTCCATGGACTTTGCTGTGCCTACATATTGTTAATATTTGAACTTGGTTGCCCATTCCAGTCTCTTGGAACAAATTCTTTACATGAGTTGCTCATATTCGTGAATCTACTCCGCAAAAACTTATATTATACGAACTTAAAAATTATTGTCCTCAACATCTCGAGAGCGTCATATTGTTTTAATTTAACATTACAATATTTATTAATATTTGCATAATATAGCCTAATGTCATCCCTCCACCTATGTTGCTGTGAAGATTGTTTTATATAATATATATTCATAATACATAATATATTAAATACAGCGGGCCCGGCGACGACGCCATATCAGCTATTGTAATGACTGTACGAGATAGCACGTACGACGTAATACAGCGACGTCGCACTTAGCGCTCAGCCCGGCGTGAATAAGTAAAATGCAACGGGACAAGACGCGGGCGTGACGCGATTTATCGTGTTCTACGAGTATTCGAATAACAACAAAACAGAACATTCGCATAAGGGCTTTTCCATGCAAAGAACGACGGCAGATGTGGATCCTGCCTCATAAGTCAAATACAATACATACACGGTACTACGCTTCGTATTTATAAAAGATATAACGAAACAAGCAAACGTATCTTTCTATTTCAAATTTATTGTAACTGTGTTTTACTATACATAATTATTATGAATAACAGTTTCCGTCACATATCGTTTAATTTAATGTTTCAATATCAACGATGTTTCCTAAGTAAACGCAAAACACACAGTTACCATATCACCTGTGTCGTAACTCATCAAAGACAACCGCATAGCGCAATGTGGTACGACCTCAATCATTGCTTGCATTGCTTGAAATCTTACTTAAAAATTCGTAAGATATTACGCGGACCATCAGACCCACAGTGTGGATACCCAACGGTGCGTTGCCTGCCTGCCAGCGCCGCATTGATCCCGCCCCGCACTCTGTTTGAATAGACCTTTATATGTGCCTCAACCCGATCCTCATTGGATTCTTTAAAGAGATTCCGATCCATAATAAAGACATACTTTGGCGTACGCCATTCCGAAGCGAACGTACTTGAAAGCTTTTGCTTTTTATTTTGTAGATTTTCGACCGTGGTCTTTGAGTGGAGTATCAGATATAATCATATTGAATTTATACGGTATCTCAACAAATTGTTATTTTTTAAGTGATATCCCTCACTACTGGGATTAAGTATAGAACTATTATTTGTGCCAAAATATCAAACTGTTTAAATTTGAGAAAACGACATCTGAAGTCAATTCCTTGATATGCAATTATTGAGGTTGAACAGGTTATCAACTGAAAAGTAGATCCTGTAGATAGAGCCACAACCTGAGAGTTGAATTATAAGACATACCTACCAAGACTTACGCTCGTTGTGTTACTCGGACGGTTGGCTCAGTTAGTAACAGTGCTCATACGGAACCCGAGAGGCGCGGGGCTGGAGTTCCGCCCGTAAATGATACAAATAAAAAAGTTAATACTGTATTACTAATATAAGTACAATAAAATGCTTTATTAATATAAATAAACATTCAATAACCGTATTTTTACTGATTCAATGTGACTTAAACAGATAGTCTTTGGAGAAATAAATCAGCTTCATATTTTTTATCAAACCGCTTTAACTTTCAATCTCAACCTTAATTTAGCTTTTGACATAATCCTCTCTACTATTGGTAAACATAGTACAAGCATAAGTTGAAATAAGAAGACGTTTGCTGCTAATTTCAAGATAAGTAATTCTTCAAATTTTTCTGAATTCATAAGTTGCTCTTATTTTTCTTCTTTTGGGGCTTCTTTTATAACTGTAGATTATGGTGTTCGTGAAGGCATTGCATTATACTAGTTGTTACTTCCTTTCTATCAGCCCGGTATTCTGCTTCTGTCCGGGCAGTGGTTATTTAATCCAATGAGTGATATATCATCATCATTAATGCTCTGAAAATAAAAACAAAAATTAAAAATACATAATGGGAAATATTATAAATTTGTTTCCTCACTTTACCGATCTCCAATCTCTGTAGTTCAGTTC
This sequence comes from Leptidea sinapis, assembly GCF_905404315.1. Taxonomy (NCBI): domain Eukaryota; kingdom Metazoa; phylum Arthropoda; class Insecta; order Lepidoptera; family Pieridae; genus Leptidea; species Leptidea sinapis. Next base: position 9,263,147 of record NC_066298.1, read on the forward strand.
ACGTTGCACCAATAAATTATGTAACAGAATCTTTGTTACAGCGCCTTGATTCTCGATAAAACCTTCTCTTTCTCTAACCTCTATCAAAGGTCTTAAGAATATAAAATATGCTTTATGTATAATGCGAGAATTATGCGATTTAATCAATTTTGCATAAATCTAAATTATATTAAATCTATGTTCTGAAATATGCATATTACTGCTTTATTACATATCACTATGTATATGTTTATATTTTTATAATATTTATATATTATTATTATTATAAGTTAGGAGATTCACTAACATACGCAGGAGAATTATATATGGACTGTATTGAGAATCTTAAAAATCATCAAATTCGGTCCGGCCATATAGGAGGTAGTTCAATTGTGAATCTAAACCAACCTCAAATCCACTTGATTACACACAAAAAATGCATTCAAATCGGTCCAGCCGTTTAGGAGGAGTACATTGTCAACACACGTACAGAAAAATTATATATATAAAGATTAGCATTTAATTGTTAAGGTAGAAATTATATTATATTATATCTATGGTTATAAGTACCTATATACAATACAAGATGGCGCATAATTGAATGAAATGAACCACAAATTATGGGATATAATTTAATAAATTCTCTTAGTGCACACCAATAAGTTTTAAGCAATCGTTGTGCAAAATGTAAAGTTTAAAAGGCCAGTAATTTAAGCTCCAGCTATCTCTACAATTAATACACAATCTACTTATGTTACCGAAGCTAAAAGAAGTTTACTTTTATTTGTAAGTGTACGCTAATCTCCAAATCTGGGGTCTACTCTCTTTGTCCGAATCGATACTTCGTAAACGAACGAAATTTAAACGAAGCTTCGATAGTGACTATACTCTATTTTATTTTCGGACACATCGACGAAGTTCGGATCGAATGGTGAACGATTGAAATGAACATTATTTTAATCCAACTTTGAAGACTTCTATTTAATTACAACGTTGGGTAGTAACTTATGACAACCAAAAATATCTGTATTACACACGCAATGTAAACATATCAAATTAGTACTTATGGTTTTTTGTTCGAATTATTTAAAAAGTTTCTAAAAAGAATTCTCAATTATGATGCTAATAAATGATCTTTTATTGTGCTTTTTAACACACCTTGCAATCGCGATACCTACTCATGCTATCAGAAAGTTTCAAGAAAATATTTATTTGTTTCTTTTTCACAAAAAGTAGTCTCTACATATTACCATCCTTTTAAAAGTACATCTTTTACTGCTGCACATATGATGATGAAGCTATACTTTTTAATTTAGATGCTTAAGCAGGTACTTCTTGTTAGCTGTAAGTAAGTTTACCTGTTATAATAAAATAAAAAATAAATTTTAATCTTCTATTAATAACAAAAATGAATAGAAATTTATTGTAAAGATAGAAATACCACAACTGTTAGAAAGGAATAATTTAGATAAATATTTTACCTTTATCCTTTCTAACAGTTGTACTAATGCAGTTCATGCTCTTAGACCTACCTGTAGAGCTGGAGATGAAGACGCAGCTGATTCAGACGAAACCCGCCTGCTTTCTTCACATTGGAATTTATCCTCTGTGAACTCGGGAATATTAATACCACCCTTGATACATAGCTTATGTAAAGCACACAAAATGTACACAGCATGCTATAATTTATTTTATTCTGTAATTTCCTACAAACTCTTAGTTAAGTCTACGAGATATTCACTAATATTAAATTGATTTCATAAGCGGCGTCGGTTTCTTCTACGTTATTAATGTTCTTCACGTAGAGCAGCCTCGATTAATAGCATTCTTGAAACAATTTCAAGCAATTTGCAACGAAATATACACAAACGAAAATCTAAAGGTAACATCTTTGGTTTCGTCAAATTTACGTTAAAATTCCGAACAAACAGCTGTCATCTTCATATTTTCGTTGGGAACGTAAATGAATTAGAGTAGGTTAGAAATTGGGAATGTCAAGCAATGACGTTCGGGACGAAACTTCGAAACGGATGGAACCGTAGTAGGAAACTTCAATCCAAACTTCGTTTTTCGTTGAATTAGAGTAGACCTACTGATGAGGTAAAAGCTGATCAATTGATGTAAGCAATCGTAAAATGTAGTGTTTACTCTATTTCAATGGTTTCATAAAAAAAAATATATCCATTACTACGCAGGCAAAGTTGTAGGTGCTCTCAGGCCTTCCGAAATCAGCAAGTGTCCCCGATTTTGGTCAGCGGTCTGTCAATGCATATTATTTTACGTGTATTAATAGATTGCTTTTATTTATGATGATTTGAGTGAATGTATCTGAAAGTTATTGAAACAAGCTATAACACATCATCCATCTTGGTTTTTTTTGTGTACGTTAGCCTCCGTTAAAATCAAAGTTTTAAATTATAAATATAGTGAAATTAATATTACCTCAGTGTTTAAAAATTTAATTAGTATCCTAAGTCGAAGATAAATTGGTGTTGCACCAAAATTTCCAGTGGATCCGGCACAAATCACTGTCAACATTTTACTGTACTATCGCGTCTATTGAATAATAAGCAGAACACAACAACACAAAAACAAGAACAAGAATATTTAAAACAGTGTACAGAGAAACAATTGAATCAACACGCTGCAGTTTATAAAGTGTAACTATCCTTCACTGTGTTCAATCTAATCTAACTGTAACGGTATTGTGTATAATTGTGTTCGGTATTACAAAAATACATTTTTTCTTTTTATGCGTGAGGGTATTATTAAAACTACAATTTAACTTTACGTTGAGACACCTGAACTGCTTGAACTTTAAATTTTACAGTTTTCAGACCGTGCCTCGAATACCGCGTAGCTCTGTAATAAGACGGTGGACTGATACAGTGACGACCCCAGTTCTAATCCCAAGTGAAATACAGATCTTTTTTTATCTCAATTTTTATTTATTTTATATTACTTTGGAATTCTTGGTTTGCCGAAGCTAGTGCTCGTGTCAAACCAGACATTATTTGCTGTACTTCGACTTTTCCCAGGGGTTAACAATATCACACCAGTTCGTTGAAACATGTCTCAAAATGTAACATTACGTAATCCTACTAAGAAAGTGTCTACAGATCGGTGTGAAAAATGTATAACTAGGGAAGAGATGGTGGAACTGATTCGCGACGGGATTAACTTAACCTTTGAGGCTATATTTAAAGAATTTAAAGATGAGATTAAGGCTGATCTCAATAAATCAATAGCCTCTGAATTAAAGAAACAGATAAAATCGCTGCTACTTGATATGGAACGAATGAAAGAATCTCAGGCTGGGTTACAAAATGATTTGGAAGATGCTAAGCAGCTTATATGCAAACTTAAATCAGAAATTAAAAATAATGTGGAGCAAATTGAGGAAATAAAATCACAGATGGGAAAACAACAGTAATGGGAACTTAAATTTAAAAAATTGAACAGTTTAAACAATTTGGAAATTGTGGGTTTACCTGAAAAATCTAACGAATCTTTACCGGATATTATACGAAAAATTGCGCTTCATGCAGGCGTAGCTCTTACTAGTGAACAAATTGAATTTATACACAGAGTACAACCAAGACAACATATATCGGGAAGACCTAAACCGTTAGTTGTCAAACTAAGCAACCGTGACTTAAAGGATCATATCCTATCAGGGCTACGTAGAAAAAGAGGCATACAGACTTCTGATATAGGAATAAGTGGCAGCTCACAAAAATTCTTCGTTAACGAACATCTTACTCCTGTAAACAAAAATATTTTTAATGAAGCTAAGAAACTAGCCTTGGAAAAGGGATATAAATTTATATGGATAAGAAACTGCAACATTTTTTTAAGAAGAAGCGAACAACAGCCTGTTATATCCATATCCATCAATTCAATGAAAGATTTAGCGAAGATTGTGTAGTTGTCGTTGGTTGTTTTACTTTTATTGTTTTTTTATATTCAGCCTCACACATATTATTAACACACAATTACCTACTAATCAAGTACACATCACACTTCAAAATTTGTCACCTCACTGTACACAATTTTTATTTTATTTGGAAAAAGGCCCTTTTTTATAAAATTACTACCAACTTATTTCACAATTGAAGAATACTTAAAAGTCTGTACTTTACTCTGCATTTATACATTTCATAATAATGCGGACTAATATACTTAATATTTTCTATCAAAATGTTCGTGGCCTTCGCACAAAATTAGACCAGTTTAAGAGAAATTTGTCACTGAAAAATTTTGACATAGTTCTGGTTACAGAAACGTGGCTAAATAGTGAATTTTACAACGGAGAACTAGGCAATAGCTACTATGATATATTTCGCTGTGACCGTTCCACCAATACATCAAACAAAAGGCATGGAGGCGGTGTTATGGTATGTATATCATCTAAATTGCAAGCGTTTGAGAGACACGACTGGGAAAGCAGCGGAGTAGAATCTTTATGGATTACAGTCCCACACACATCTTTTAGGACCAAAGGTAAGAAAAATCTTCATATAATAATTGCCTACATTCCTCCGGACTTAATGCAACCTAAACGCCTTGAAGCGTTTTCAATGTCACTCGCAAAAGCCATAACATCTAACACAGATGACAATTTTTTAATAATAGAAGATTTCAATCTACCAAACATAGAGTGGTCCACCAACTCTGGACCTTCTATATTAAGGAAAGGAAGTACAGAACTACAAAAGGTATCTGAGCTCTTTATAGAAGAAATAAATGTTTCAGGACTCAAACAATATAACCTTACTTGCAATCATAGTAATAATATATTAGATTTAATATTCAGTAATTTTTTCTTAAGTGTTACTAAATCTAACACATCTTTAGTGAATGTAGATAAATATCATCCATGTTTAGAAATCGACGCATCCGAACTAATGCTACGCAATTTTCCGAAAACACATCCTGAAAAACACAATTTTTTCCGGGCTAACTATGACGAAATTAACAAAGCTTTAATCGAAATCAATTGGCATCTGGTCCTTAGAGGTGTAAATATTGACGATATTGTCAAAACATTTTATACAACATTGTTTAAAATAATAGAGGAATTTGTGCCAAAAAGTAAAAAAAGATTGCAGAAATATCCTCTTTGGTATTCAAAATCACTCATTCATATAATAAATGATAAAATTAAGGCTCATAAAAGATGGAAAACTTATAAAAATCCAAAAGATTACGATGAATTTTCTTTACTGCGAGCTCCTGAAAAACAAGTTATTAGAAAATGTTACGATTCTCACATAGAGCACTTACAAAATAATGTCATAAAAAAACCCAAAACATTTATGGACGCATATAAAGAATTCAAGACAGAACAATTTGGGATATCCTAATCCAATTAGCCAAGGAAGTCAAGTTTTTGAACAGAACAGGATGCATGTGAAGGTTTCAGTAAGTTTTTGAAAGTGTGTTTCAAAATCCCGCGACAAGATACAATCTCCCGCTCTTACCAGAATCTGATGATTTTTGCAATGGTATAAATGTAACTAAAGAAGAAGTTTATAAGATACTAAATACATTAAACGTAAGTAAAGGCCCAGGGAGTGATGATTGCCAAATATATTTTTACAAAAGTGTTCAAAAACTCTAACTGAACCTCTGACCCATATTTTCAATTTATCTCTTAATACATTTGGAATATTTGGAAGGAGGCCCTTATTGTACCTATCCATAAAAACGGCCCCAGAAATAAAATTGAACAGTATCGTCCTATTTCAATACTGAATTCATTTGAAAAGCTATTTGAAAAATTAGTATTAAATAAAATCAGTCCAATTATTATGAAACAAATTCCCTCAGCACAACATGGATTTATACCAAAACGCTCGACAGTAACAAACTTGGCTCTTTTTTCCGATTTCATTTTAAACAGTATGGATGATGGATACCAAGTAGATGTAATTTATACAGATTTCCAAAAAGCATTTGACCGCGTGGATCATATAATACTACTTCACAAACTGCATGCTCTAGGAATTCGGGGAGATCTCTATAGATGGATAAAATCGTACATTACCAAACGAAGGCAAGCAGTAGTTGCAGGTAGTTTCAAGAGTAGTTATATAGAAATTCTGTCGGGTGTACCACAAGGATCTATTTTAGGGCCTCTCTTGTATAACGCTTACCTATTCGATATTGATTTGTGGATAAAAAATTCAAAATATTTACTATTTGCCGATGACAAAAAAATTTTCATAAAAGTTGGTTGCCTTAATGACTGCGTTCGATTACAGGGAGACTTAAATAACTTGTCAGAGTATTATAAACTAAATAGAATATCGATAAATGCAGATAAATGCAATACAAACTGTTCTGAATTATTAAGTGCCCTATCGTTTAATGTACCACAATATAGAACACGTCATACGAAACTCCTGGTTGCACCACGTACCAAAACGAACTATTATAAAAACTCGATTATTTGCAGGATTCAAAATAATTACAATAATAACTATGATATTCTAGATATATTCATGTTAGAAAAGGATAAATTGAAGCGTGAAATTATTAAATTACACCAGTCTACTAACCACATACATACCCTTTCACACCCACACACATACGCTTTCACACCCACACACAAACATACACACAGTAAATAAGAAACACAAGAGGCAGTTGTTCTGACATATATCTTGTTGTAAAACTATTGTAAAATAATATTGTCAATATGAGTAATCTATAATGGCCTCAAGAATTATGTTATATATTATTGTTTATTAACGTTTACTGTAACGCTGTTGATTACCAATAAATAAATAAATAAATAAATAAATAAAAAATAAATAAATAACACCATGCAAAATATACCATATTTTAAACAAAATAAGGGTCAGAACTTTCTTTAGGCACTTTCGATTTTTGTGTATCTGAAAAATCTAGTGCTCTGGGGCACTTGCCGATTTCGAATTTTTTTTTTTTTTTTGGAGAGGAGGTAATACTGTTACGTATTTACGCCCCGGAATGGGGCGTAATATGTCGGACTCGAGTGTCCGCGTAAGCGGACACCCCATACCGACTAAAACCTCCTCTGTGCTGTTAGCAGCCCTGGCTTTCACAGCGAAGTAGGACGTGGGCCGTGGAGGCCGCAAAGACTACGCAACAACAGTCCGATTTCGGAAAGTTGGTTAATTATAATATATCTGCAGATATCGATTAGTATTTCTCGTTACTTGTTCACCCTATTACAAAGAAAAGAGGTTCTTCTTTTGGGGCCTCAATGATAAATGAAGCTTCAGCAATAAGATAGGATGTAGGGAGATTTTTAAAGTGATAACCACTCCCGAATGAAGTCACAACCTGAAAGTTAAACAAGAAATTTCAAGATTTATGAAAGTTACGTCACTCGAACGGATTGCTCAGTGGAAGAGTGCTCGCACGGAACGCGAGAGGTCGCGGGTTTGAGTCACACGTCGTTCATAATTTTTTTTTTCACATTTTATACGTGTAAATAATAATATTACTAAGGTTCATTACTACTTTCATTAATAAAACATTTCTGATCGATGTAGTGGTGACAGTCTATTACGCCATCGATGAGTTATAAAAAAACAGTGTGTGCGTGTAATCTTTAGGCGCGATTGAAGTAAAACTTAATACTAATTAACTTTAAGAATAATTACCAGACGCATTAATATATAAAATTAAATTTACATTAATAAAAGCCGTGTTACCAACTAAGCTCTCGCGTATTACTGAAGAGCTAGGAACATTGTTAGCTTTTTTTGCTAAATTTATGTTGGCATTTTCTGTACCTAAAATAAAAAAAATGCTTGTATTAATAAATAATATAATTAATATTATTTTATCAAGTGAGAATTTATATATTTTACAATTAACGCTATAATGTTATATTTAGATATTATTATTCATCAGAATATAACAAAAACACTTTTTACCGGTCAGGTCATTTTCAGGTTCTTGATTTTCTCTTTTATCCTTATTTATTTATGAAAGAGTAAAATGTTTCTGGGATTCTGCCATTTTATTTGACTGATTATTATTTTCATTATATATTTTATTTATAATACAGTTCATTGTCCATTCGCACATTTTAAAATTTTCACTCATTAATAAAATAATTGATAATAAGAAATTGTAGGTTATATTATTTTCAGCTCATATAAATATTACGTTGTTATTGAATATTAACAAACATGGCTGTATGGGCTCAACCCCTTTGCCTATCCTAATAATGGAAACGAAAAACAAAAAACAAGAACAAATTAACGAATGTCAGAAAATTTCTGAAAACTTATATATTATTTATTGCAATAGAAGTAATAAATAAACAATACAAACACTTGGAGATTTTTTAAAAATATTACTGAGTAATTTGAAATATTTTTTAAAACCATTTAATTATAACGGCTTAAAAAATTCTTTCAATTGACAATTGTACTGAGCTTTACTTCCGTCAGAAAAAAATTCTGAGTTACCCCCAAAACTTACTTTTCTTCAAAAATTCAAAGAAAGAAAAACGTAGAGGAAAATCACTAGACCATAATTTGTACCAAAATCGTTTATCTTTCTATATCTTTAAAAAAAATACTGCTTCAGTGGCATTTTTGCAATCCAATACTAAAATATAATTACTCTCACACGATAACCGACACCTGCATGTAACGACATTACCGACAGAGTTGGGCGGTTACGCTGACCCCGTAATTTACTTTAGATTTCAACGGTGTAATGTAGACAGAAATAGAATTTAAAAATCTCATAGATAAAACATATTCATTCAAATTAAATTTATTTTAAAATAAACTGATATTAACAAGAAAGTGTAATAAATTTTGTACTTTTATTACCAATTTGGTGATGAATAATTCATCGTTTATCTTGTCACATAAATGCAGCTGAAACCGCGGAACACAACTATGAAAAAAAAAATTAACACTAACTTCAAAAAAACTTTTCCAAAACAACAGATATAATATGCACTAAAGATTCTAAAATAATTACGTATTTTTATACAATCTAATTAATTAATCTCATTCTAGTTACGTTTATTGTTAATTTTTGAATCGGTATCCTCCCGCCACAGCCTCGATCCCACCTGTCGTCGCCTCACGTCGCGCGTGCAACTCAAGCACATCTCACCAAAACTATGTATATAGTTACCTACAAACCTACCTTGGCTGACACTGACTCCAAAGATATACGGTATTAGTAAAATGTTTGTGTACCGGGCTGTTAATAGGTACAATGAGAACTAATTGGTTTGTGACAGAAAAAGATCAGGCCGTCCACGTAGTGTTCGCACGAAAAAGGCGGTCATAGCAGTAAGGGAAAGAATTCGAAGAAATCCTGTCCGAAAGCAAACGATTATATCTCGGTAGATGAAGATGTGCTATCTTATCTTATTGTGCTAGAACCATGTCGCGTATTTTAAAAGATGACTTAGGAGTTGCAGCCTAGAACAGACGTACTGGTCATTTCTTTATTAATGCTTTAAAAAAGAATAGGGTGGTAAAATCGATACAACTACTGAAGCGGTACGCAAATATATCAAAACATTGCCACAAGTGTATCAAGATACCTATTTATTCTTGAGAAGGTAGTAAAGCCCCATAAGAACTGGGTAAGACTGCGTGCCCATAACAACGTAAGACTGGCCGTCGTCTAGTCTTAATCCGGTGGATTATGATTTATGGTCAGTCTTAGAGAATATGGCTTGCTCTATACGCCATGATAATTTGGAGTCCCTAAAACAATTCGGACGATTGGCAGTGAAAAATTTTCTCATTGAAAGAGCGCGTGCTTCTATTGATAACTGGCCTCAACGTTTAAAGGACTGTTGCAGCCAATGGAGACCACTTCGAATAAGCTTTTTAGATTTTAATTTTTCTTTTATTAATGTATTAAACTAATACACTGTAAGTAATAAATGTTATTTGCAATAGAAATTTGTTTTCTTTGGGTCAGTATTTATGGCAAGACTATATACAAGGTGAAACTAAATGGGTATACTATGCTTTGAACCAGACATTCCTTAGGTCATCTCTAATGACTATGTGAAGTCAGAAATGAATTAGCATTATAATTTAATACAATATTTAAAGTGCTAAGTTTTCGCAAAATGTATGATTCCCTCAACCCTAATCAGCTATTTTTTTGAACTCTCTTTGACCTTAAACAGATGAAAAACGTAGATGTGACATAATAACAGATAATAGTAACATGCCTACGATTCATTGCAGCTGTGAAGCAATTTGTGTTCTCATTTTGCCATGAAGACAAAGCTATTTTGTAAATGCATTTGCTTTAGCTGACATTGAAAATACTTCTAAATTTGTATTTACTGTAGTTATGTATTACCCAATAAATATTTTTTTATTTCTATTCTTATTATGAAACTATGTTATGTTAGTATTTACTCTGATTTCCGCGAGTGTTACAAATTTAAATAAAACACGTTTAAAAGATAAAAACTAGTGTTATTGTAACTGTGTTTTTGCATTAAGTGTTTTTTTAAATATGTTAGGTTGAAAAGATCGGCCTGTCTGCGTTAATACTCTTTGAATTGTGCTTTGAAACACGATATTTACTGCTCTGTGTGTGTGTAAATGTCTATTCTAAAGGCATCTACACATACTTCAATGTAGAATTATTTGAAGTTTTCTTCAAGTTACATTGAAAATAATTCCAAATTTGTAATTGTAGATAATGGGTACCACAACGGCACCTTTTTCTGCCGTGAAGCAAAAATGTGTAAGCATTATTATGGTTTGGTCTGAATGGCACTGTAGCTGTTCTTATTACTGGGCAAATGAGTCTTGACATTTTAATTCAAAAATGTTTTATCCAATAAAGATAATAGACTCCAATTAAGAATATGTTCTTCACGGATTTTTTTTGTCAAATATGGATATCTTTGACCATCCTCGTATTAATAATATGTACTCCATTCCCGGACCGGGTTTTGTACCCAGCCTGGGTATGGAATGGGGCAGTTATTGAGTTTTTCGTAGGAAATTTCTCACTAGCAGCCCATAGTTCAGAAATGTAGATGCTCGCCCCCTATTACGTGGGAATTAAACATAGTGAAACGTGGGTGGAAAAAATACACCTTTAACCCTTCAAGAATACAGACGTGAAACTGTGTAATGTTATGTAATTTCTTATTTTGTTTATTTGTTTCAATAACAGGAAGTAAAAAATGAACAATGACAATAACACAAGCCACATTTCATGTAGTGTGCATACTCCTTAATCATAGATTATTGTTTATGTTTAAGTACATAGGTAGGTGACCTCATTCTGTTTATAAACAAAGGCCCCGCCTAAAACTGGCAGTCTCTTTAAATTTAGGGTTGTCTAAGAAAAGAAATTGAATAATAATAAATAAAGTCTTTTTATTTTTTTTTTATTTATTTATTAAAACTTAAACATCACCATACTATTGTATATGACCCAAATAACGTACCATTCAAGGGATGTTATACCCTTTCTGGTTCACGTTGTATAATGATATTGAATCTAATATTATTAGTTTCAACCATAATGAAAATGATGAGCTTCCAAGGCAATCAGATTTAATCTCGTACTTGCAATATCCAAGCACTTTAATATCCGGCGTGTCCTCGAGGGCTTTCCAACATTGTCTACTGTTGTAATCGCTGTGATTCATAATTTACTCATTTTAATTAGAATCGTGGTTTGAAACAGAATACTTTTTTATGAAGATATGGGACGAGTAGGACGTTCAGCTGATGATAATTTATACGCCCTGCCGATTACAATGCATTGCCGCTCAGGATTCTCAAAAAACCAAAAAATTCTGAGCGGCTCTACGATTGCACTCCAAAAATAACAATCTGGCATCTCCTCTCCTTTCCGCTTTGGTGGATATCGAGCGTAATACGCTTTTCCAGTAAGCGTGTCAATACTTAATTGATGATTGAGTGTATTGTCTCTATTTTATGCATAGTTTAGAAGGTGACAAATCACACTTGTACCTATTCGTACAAAGAATTGAGAAGTATTCAACTTCTTGTAAGATAATTTGTAAGATTTTAAGTGCACTAAAAGATGCATAGAGCGATTGATCTTAAGTTTTGCAGGACCACCATCTTGGATTTCATATTTCCTAATTTTTAATCCCAAATTCATTCCTATTCCCAGAAGTATATAAATGATTCTCTCTCCATTCATAACTTTTTTTTGCCGTAAATAAAATATAAATGTAAAAGAACCCTATGCGAAGTGTTAATGTATAAATGTATATGGGCGCAAATTGCCACCTACCAGCAATAGTTGGCTACTTTTGATATTTATGACATAAAACCGTTATTTATTAAGGTCTGATATTTAATAGACACTGTGTTGATGTTTCATTTATTGTTAAAATACTTAATTTACTGTGTAAATGTTTAAATTAATTTGTATTAGAATTAATATCATAATTCTGTACCAAACTTTATTATTTTATGCAATTAGTCTTTCCTAATTGAATTTCGAAACTTGCTTGCAGCGTCATCTTCTTACTTACTAATGTTTATTTAAATTTGATGAACAAACCATATAATATAAATCATTTGAAGTTATGTAAATTCACTAAAACATTTATTATAAGTATTAAGCTGTATTTATAATATCAATGATATGTTGGACACCTCCAACATTCATTGCTATGCAGACGACAGCACTGGTGATGCCGTATACACTGGCCATGCAGGTCTCTCTCGGTAAATCGTCGACCAGTGCCGGGAGAAACTTGTGTCTTCTATCGAGTCCTCTCTTGAGAAGGTCGCGGAATGGGGAAAATTGAACCTTGTCCAATTTAGCCCCCAGAAGACTCAAGTTTGCGCGTTTACCACTAAAAAAACCCCATTTGTCGTATCACCGCTCTTCGACAACACTTCCCTCTAAGCCTCGCCTAGTATCGGAATACTGGGTCTCGAAATCTCGAGCGATTGCCAATTTCGTGGTCATCTGGAAGGCAAAGCCAAATTGGCTTCAAAGAAACTGGGCGTCATTAATAGAGCACGGCAATACTTCAAGCCGGCCCACATACTAGCGCTCTACAAAGCGCAGGTCCGGCCACACATGGAGTATTGCTGTCATCTTTGGTCTGGCGCACCCCAGTATCAGCTCGATCCATTTGACCGCGTGCAACGCAGAGCAGCTCGAATTGTCGGGGACACAGTGCTCTGTGAACGGCTGGATCACTTGGCATTGCGTAGAGACGTCGCTTCATTGTGAGTCTTCTACCGCATTTATCACGGGGAGTGTTCCGAAGAGCTGTTTAACCTGATTCCTGCCGCCGAATTCCACCTTCGCACGACACGCCACAAGTTAGGATATCATCCTCACCATCTGGATGTGTGGCGGTCCTCCACAGTGCGGTTTTCAAGGAGCTTTCTTCCACGTACTACAAAGCTGTGGAATGAGCTTCCTTGTGCGGTGTTTCCGGGACGATACGACATGGGTACCTTCAAAAAAAGCGCGTACACCTTCCTTAAAGGCCGGCAACGCTCCTGTGATTCCTCTGGTGTTGCAAGAGATTGTGGGCGGCGGTGATCACTTAACAACAGGTGACCCGTACGCCCGTTTGTCCTCCTATTGCATAAAAAAAAAATTTAGAATAGTTTTTTATGCAACTGTTGTGTAATAAGGGGTATTAAAACACGAATGTGGATTTATCTCACGAGGTGAAGCAGAGTGTGATAATAGTATCACATGAGTGTTTTAATACCTAATTATCAACAGTTGCATACAAGACTTTATCTACATCCTCTAAAAGATTCTGAAACAGTTAGCTTACTGCTAACATTAAAACAGCCAGTCCTAGTAGTAACCTAATATCATTCATTACTGATTATATACAAATAAACTAAGTGTTAATGAAATAATTATTTATTTTAGTAGTAATTTACATTTTGTAAAGTGCAATATTTAAAATTCACTTGAATATTATGTTCTTTTGGAAATTAATCGCTCATTTTTTGTAAACAAAACAATAACAATAGCGAAGAAAAATGGCGGGGATTCGAATAACCTACATTTTTTACGGCGCGCGACGTTCTGGTGGTGTGGAACGCGCGTAAACAAAAATGTTCTTTTTTTGAAATTCTTACAGATGCCACGCATCGAGCAATAAGAATGTGGCTGTCTGTTAAAACTCTTTGAGCATGAAGGGAATGAAAAAAAAATAGGAGTGTTTTTATGAAATTCAGTACAACATTACAACACTCTTTTGGATGATGTAATGGTTATTAGAACATTGGGTGTTTTAATGTTGGCAATTAGCTAACTGTTTCAGAATCTTTAATAGAGGATTTAAAGCATGGGTGTAGATAAATAATTTATCTACCCCACTACTTATTGCTCAGACAGCCACATTATTATTGCTCGATGCGTGGTATCTGTATGAATTTCAAAAAAAGAAAATTTTCGTTTACGCGCGTTCCACACTACCAGAACGTCGAGCGCCGTAAAAAAAAGTAGGTTATTCGAATCCCCGCCATTTTCTTCGATATTTTTATTGATTTGTTTACAAAAAATGAGCTATTCATTTTAAACGCTGCAAAAGAACATTATATTCGAGTGAATTTTAATTATTGCACTATACAAAATGTAAATTTCTACTAAAATAAATAATTGTTTCATTAATACTATTTTATTTGTATATAATCAGTAATGAATGAAATTAGGTTACTACTAGAACTGGTGTTTTAATGTTAGCAGTAAGCAAAATGTTCCAGAATCTTTTAGAGGATTCATATTCTGGGTGTAGATCTTGTATACAACTGTTGATAATTAGGTATTAAAACACTCATGTGATACTATTATCACACTCGGCTTCGCCTCGTGAGATAAACCCACATTCGTGTTTTAATACCCCTTATTACACAACAGTTGCATAAATAACTATTACAGGACCTAATATTATTTGATTGATTTAAAAGAAGTATCTACTTTTATCTATTGTAAGGTAGCTATGAAAGCGGTTGATGTAAAGACAGTTCAGTTCAGTTCAATTTCAGTTCGATACTAGCAATTGTGAGTGAATAAACTGAAAAATTCTTAGTGTGTTAGTTTACCGTGATGGACCGTGATCGAGAAAACCCTGGCTTAACGCCGACATGTACAATTATTTCATAATGGTCGTTTGATTAGTTAGGGTGTCCAATCAAAACAATCACACAAATTCACATTCGCATTTATAATCTATCTAAGAATAACTAACCGCTGTGTAAAGAAAATATTTATTAAAATCAAAAGAAACACATACACCTAAATCAAATATTTGATCATAAGATTCACTTTTTAGTTCGTAGACTATCGATTCAAAATATTTAACGTCTGTCCATCATCCATGTATTATAAAATAAAAATTTCTCACTTTACCACAATTTATATTCATGCTTTATTTATATTTATTACTATCTAACCTCTACTGGAAAATTCAAGTATGAAATTCCACAAAATAAAAGTAAAGATTGCAAGTACGTTCGCTTCGGAATGGCGTACGCCAAAGTATGTCTTTATTACGGATTGGAATTTCTTCGAAGAATCCAATAAGGATCGGGTTAAGGAACGGGTAATATACGAAAATACAGCAAGGATGGAAAACTGATAACGATTTCTGTATAAAATAACAGTAAAATAACTGCAATTAAATTTAATAATTATTTTTATAGCTATTGTTCTTCAAGTTGAACTTGAATCTGTATTGTGGCACGCTCCCTTATTAATTATTTGTGAAATTCCAATAGCTTCACATATAAAAAGCAAGTTAATTTAAACACGCCGAAATCTGCGCGGGCGAGAAGCATTATAATATTTATTTATGAAAATATTGGACAAGACAAGAAGGACGTTCAGCTGAGCGTGACTGATATGCCCTGCCCATTACAATGCAGTGCCGCTCAGGATTATTGAAAAACCCCAAAATTGTGAGCGGCAGTATAACTACGTTCGTCATCTTGAAACAAGTTGTCAAGCCTCATTTGCCCACTAACTGTACTATGTATTGCAACATGTCCGTATATTCGGCGCTATTAAGAGTGGACAACGCTCTTGTGATTCCTCTGGTGTTATAAGAGAGGGCCGTGGTGATTATGTATGTATGGTTTGTACCCCTCGTCCATAAAAAAACGGGGTGCACTCCGGAAGTGCCGGCAGAAGTGAAAGCTTGAATATTAACGTTGTGTATTTTTAAATATTTTGGAATTGTAAGTATATCTATCTATATATATAAAAATGAATAGCTATTCGTTAGTCTCGCTAAAACTCGAGAACGGCTGGACCGATTTGGCAAATTTAGGTCTTGAATTATTTGTGGACGTCCAGGGAAGGTTTTGAAAGGTGAATAAATGGTGAAAAATGCTGCTAAATTAAACAAAAACAACAAATTTGTTTTTCCTTTGATGTGTCCATACATAATTTCTATGAGAGATTTTGTTGACGCACGGTTAGACAGTTCTGCTGTGAAACAATTTCATTACGACGGCAGGGTGCATATTTTACGAAGTAATTCTTGATGTTATGATATATTATTGACAAATTCATATAAAAACATTATTTTATTTATTATATATACAGAACAATGTCTGTCGGGTCAGCTAGTATAGTATAAAAGTACAAGCATTTATGTGGTTAAATACAATATTCATTTATTGCGCTATCGTACACAATAATGATAATTTATACTATTATTATTATATATCTTAAAAAATTTAAAACTTCAGAACTATTTCAATTATTTTACATAAAAATTTTTTTTTCTCAGAAAAATCAACTTTCATCCATTATTTCAACGACTCTTTCGCCATCTTCATAACGAGCATCATCATCGCCAATCTCTAAAACTGATACAGATATATAGATTTATGGTAGCTGAAGTAAGAAAAAAACTAAAAAAATAAATTTAAACAAATAAATACATTTACAATTATCACCTTAGGGAGAGTCTTCGCTAATGACAAAGCTACACACATCAAAAAAGTCTAAAAACATGCATGATATTATAAATTTACCATTTATATTAATTAATTTCTAAGTCTTTATTCACTCAAAGTGCATAGGTATGTAAACTTTTTTGTTCTTGATGACATACTGGCTGGTTGAAAAAAAAAACTCTATTATGTTTTGTTTCTTTTACATAAAATTAAATGAAAGGGAATTTGTTTGAATTTAAGTGCGTTTTTATTGCTACGTTTAGTCTTCATTTTATAATTTTACCAACCATTTAAATAAAGTTAGCGACAAAGTTGAATTGTTAGATATTCTTTACGTAATGGAGCGACGTCGTAAAGAGCTGTAGGGATGATGCAAGCTAGAAGTAATCAATCTCAGGTATCTCGGCTTTTTGGCATTCATAGAAGTGATATTTGTCGTCTATGGCAGTGCTACCATAATACAAGGGAACCCGCTGAATAGCATTCAGACCGTAAAAGGAGTACGACCACTCGGCAAGAACGGTACATACAACTGACTGCAAGACGGCAGTCGATGTTAATCACTCGAGAGATAAGTTTGAGGCTACAAAATTCAAGTGGTGTTGATGTAATTCCCCAAACTGTGCGAAATCGACTGCATGAGTACAGCCTACGAGCTCGACGCCCAATTAGGTGCCCACCGATACGTCACGGGAATCGCGCTCGTCGAAATGAATGATGTAGAGAACGCAGAACATGGACCCAGGAACAATGGGATAAAATTATGTTTTCCGATGAGTCGCGATTAGGGTTTAGGCCTGATACAAGAAGGGTGCGAGTGTACCGTCGGCCCGGAAATACTGAAAGGCCTTGTGCATTCAGGAAGTTCATCCATACAGCGGCTGAACAGTTATGGTATAGGCGGGTATTATGAAAAACAGGCGAACTGAGCTCGTTTTTGTAAATGGAAACATGAACGCTGAAAATTACGTTCAGGATATTCTCAGACCTTATGTCCATTCATTTGCACAAACCTTTGGCTCCGATTTTACGTCAATGCATGACAATGCGCGTTCACATACAGCTCGGTAAACCAGTCAATACTTGGCAACGGAGATTGTCTGGGTATTGCCCTGGCCTGCACCATCGCCAGACCTCAACCCCATCGAGCACACATGGGATATGCTCCAGAGATATGTTTTGAAGGACTCGGACCGAGTGACAACAACCCAACAGCTGAAGGATTTGCTGCAATTCCATTGGGAGCGAATACCGCAAGATAACATAAACAGTCTCATTCATTCAATGAATAATTGTTGCCGACAAGTTCTGAATAGCAGAGGAGGCCATAATTTTTATTAAATTATCCTATTCTTTCACAATAAATTCATTTTCCTTAGAAATTTCATTTTCATTATGTACTTCACGGCCAAACAGATTAAAGGCCTGTATAAAAGCTGAAGGTGGTCATTTCTAAAAGAATATTTTTTTGGTATGTAGGTATAAGTTTTAATATTATTACATTACTTCATTTTAAAAAAATGCATTTTCATTTGTAACAGAACTTATGGCTGGACTAGGTATATATACTTAGTAATTAGATAATACATCCACAAAGACTGTGAAAGCTGTGAACACGTTTAAAAAAATAGCGACGAACTGTGAACCTCTATTTTCAGCAACGCACGCACACATTAACAAAATGACATATGTATCGCGAGTGTAAGATGTAGCTTGTCACGCACCCTAAAGTATTAGCTTGATGGCACGCACTGCCTAATAGCAAGAGGCTCTATCTAGACGTATCTTATGTCTTTAAACGAGCAATTCTTATATATATATATATATATATATATATATATAAGAATTGAATATATATATATATATATATATAAGAATTGTTATATATATATATATATATATATATATAAACTGAATCTTGGAAACGGCTCCAACGATTTTAATGAAATTTAGTATACAGGTAGTTTCGGGGGCGAAAAATCGATCTAGCTAAGATTCAATTTTAAATAATGTAGTTTTATTCGTGTTTTAATGAGAAACTGCTACAATAACATTAGAATACAAAGTTAAATTTTGCCACTATATACAAGAATATAATATTTCAGATGTGATATTGGGTGATCCAGATGTACTATAAGTTTTTTTTTGTTCAACTTTTGTACCTTCTTGAAAATCCGAGCAAGGCTCGGGCATCCAGGTACTAAATTATTTAAGTAAAGAACTTATTACTACATAAACTAAGTAATCGCTATATTGTTGTTCATAAGTCAACTTTAAGTAAGCGAACCAAAGAGTGGTCTCTCGCGAATACAAAAGGCAGGAGGTCGCAGATAGACGAGTAACTTTGTTTCAAACTGAACTTTCATCGTACTGCAAAGAGCTTCCAAAACTGCGTTTTCAAATAAAACACTCAACGGACTAACTAAAAGGAAATAAGGTTTTCCTATGAAATAAAATTTAAATTATTCGTCGAATTAGTACTTCACCGAAATTATGATCTTAATGCGTGCGTAAATTATAGTGCGCATTGCCAGGCATACTTGCACCAGTTTTACGAAATGGGATATAAAATATTTTCAAAATGACTAACTAATTCCTCGCAATTTTAATTAAAAAATTATTAATTTACTTTAAAATCAGTGGCTATCATCCGGGCTGCTCCTTTCACACAAACAATCTGAAAACCGACTAAAAGTTGAAGAACGTGAAGTTCAGAGTTTGCTGGAGTTCTTTTGTTAAATTTTCAGGAACTGGTAATGCTAATAATATGTGCTGAGACTGTACTGTTACTGTTAATAAATAATTTCTGGCAATTGGCTTAATATGAAATAGTTTTAAATATAAATTTTCTCTACATCTGCTTTGCTTCTACAATTACTATACAATATTATACACATATATAAATATCAAATTTATGAAAGTTAAATAATATTTAATTAAAACAAATCTTATAACTATATTTACAATACTATAACTACATAAAATTAAAACTATCATTACGTGGCAGCTATTTCGGTCAACGGATCAGCCTTGCTAACCAACGCGGTAATGCTGCCAGTATTCTTGGTACGCTTCCACGTAATGATAGTTTTAATTTTATGTAGTCGTAGTATTGTAAATGTAGTTATAAGATTTGTTTTAATATCATATTTATACAAACCAAATAATATGACGTTTAACATTGAAACAATGCTAGAAATAATACTAGTACATAAGTAATACGAATATCGAAAATTTCAATAAAGATCATAACCGTTAATAAATTTATGTTATTTTTATTTTGGCAATATTCTATGAAAATAAAAATATTACAAACATAAGTAAAAAAACTATAAAATTTCGATTAAAAGCATCTTTGAGAAAGCATCATAACTTTTACCAGGGAAACATCTATTTAAATTAGTCTTTTTAATGAAATTGAGTTAAATTTTAATTAAAAAGTGATTATACAACTTGATAATGCTTGAAATCTCCTGAGGACAAACCGGATATTGCAGTGCTTAGATATTGAACAAGATGTAATTTGAGTGGCTTGAAATTTCATTATATTTTCAGTGTAGATGCTTCGAATTATACCGTCTAGGATGTTGATAATAATATTTAATTAAATTTTTATATAATAATCACATGCACTATGCATACTAAAGCGCATAGTGTATCTTATTTCTGATGTAATGACTTGTATGAATTTTACATCACGGAATTTTTCGAGGTGAAAACCAATCTATTTTTGCTGAGTTTTCAAAGGGAACCCCGATTGCCCAGATGTTTATCACCTATATGGGAAAATTGACCAAAATTGTTCTATTAATAATATGAATAATACACCCATCACGATAAAAATGATTACGTTTAATTGTAAAAATATCTAGACGTCGATGCAACACATACGGGATTCGTGTGGAGAAGCGGATCTAGTCGCCCTACAGGAGACCTGGCTCTTGCCACATGACCTTGGAATGTTGGATACCATTGATAAAGATTTTAGTTGCATGGCTAGGTCCTCGGTAGACCTCTCTGCGGGGGTCCTGAGGGGCCGGCCCTACGGCGGACTCGCGCTGCTCTGGAGAAAGTCCAAGTTTCCTAATGTTTCTATTGTGAACTGCTCTAGTGATAGGATGATAGCTATTCGAGTGGTCAATGGCGCACAGTCATTTATGGTATTTAGTGTGTACTTACCAACTGATAAGCAAGACAAAGTTCCCGAATTTACAGATTGTTTGGCGCAGATGAGTGCCATCATTGAGGAAAATGACATTCCACTAGTTTATTTTTTAGGTGATTATAATGCCCACCCTAGTGCGAAGTTTGGATATCAATTATTGACTTTTTGTGATGAGCAAGAACTTTTATGTGCGGACATTGACGTGTTAGGTATATACTCAGACACACATACATTTATCAGTGACGCGCACGGTTCTCGTAGGTGGTTGGAGCATTGCGTGACGACTCAGGCGGCGCGTGACACTATTGTGTCTGTCAGTGTTATGTACGGTGTGTACACATCAGACCACCTACCATTGTGCGTGGAGTGTAAGATTGATCCCTGTTTTAGTATAAAATCAGTCGAGAGCCGGGCACTGCCCGCTAATAATTATAAGATACGTTGGGGGAATAGAAATGTTAGTCAAATAGATAGTTATTACGAATATTGTAAGTGTGAACTTGAGAGGGTGAGTATGAATGAATGTGTAAATTGTATAAATGAGTTTAGTAGTTGTGTAAGTAGCGATAGCGACGACTGTTTTAAAAGTATTGACGAATATTACGATAGGATTATAAACGTTTTACAAGTAGGTGCCGTAAAATGTTCAGATGTGCGCCCTATAAATAAAAATCGGAAGCCTGTAACCGGATGGAACCTCCATGTCAAGGAAAGTCATCAAGCGGCTCGGCTTGCTTATGAATGCTGGTTAGTGACTGGCAGGCCGTCCACGGGCGACATATATGAAAGAATGGTAGATAGTAGAAAGGTATTTAACACGTTCGTTGCATTACGAGATCTATCAGATCTCTTGCAGGACTTTTGTATTGTGCGTTGAATATAATAGTGTTGTTTCACTCCTTGCGGGAGGATCTAACTTGTAAAGTTCTTTAGGTATGAGTAGGACAAATATACATATTTGCTTCCTACTTAAAGATGAATTCAAGGACATTAAAAAAGAAATTAGAGATGGATTAGGTCCCTAACGCACAGTACTGTAATTATTTTCATTCCTTGCGTTAGAAGACATGTCGGTACTCGTGGAATCGTACGCCTCGTAGACGCAAGAGAGGGAAGGTGGGCGGCGCGGGCACTGCGTGACTCATTTTAGTGTTGTCATAGCATCGAGCGCACGTTTGCGAAATAACACTCGCGTATATACCTACGTGTTGATTATCATTTTTGTTATACAATGATTGCTTTGAAAAGAAAAAAGTGTAATAAATCAATTTTTTCTCGGTGAGATTTCCAACAAAAAATCAACGCCGGATTATACTGCTGCATCGTCCAGTAAAATAAAAATTTTGGAAAATGTTCAAATTTGCCCTCCATTGGCTAATAATGACAGTGATTGTGATTATGAAATATTTGACGCACCTAAAAAGAAAATGGTGAACCTTTCTACGTTGGAGCACACGCAGCTAAGTAATTTGCATAATTAATAAAACTTTTTCAATCGACAACTGAGATATTATTTCATTCCCATCACTACTTACTACACATATTGAACTATCTTCCGTTGCGGTACGAGATACAATCGATATCATTTTTTTTTTGGTATTTGTAGTTTATTCAAATGTCATAACTGCGTGCGAACCTAGCAAAATATAAAGCAATAGGCTATCTTTCACTCACTAAAACTTCAAAATATATTTGATTGTTTTTTTGGAAGATATAAACTATTTTGAAAACTGTATCTTTAGGAGACCGATTAGGTCTCAAACGCACCAAATGGTAGGTTAGTTTGGAGATCTTTTAGGTCTCCAAAGCGCCATCTGAAAGTTTTTTGAAAGTGATGGCGCAGGGAACGTGTTAAAAATAAAGTGAAATGGTGTGTTCGTAATGAGGAAATGATTAAGATGGACATTTTGGCTATGTGTAGAAGAGAAAAAAAATTCCCAAATTTTTGGAATGCAACAAAAAAATTGCAACACAAACATAGTCTACCTGTATCTGTGGATGGCTTGCAGAAGCCCAGAGAAATAGCAAAACTATTCGCCTCGAATTTCAAAATTCACTCGATGCCAGCACAAAGCCCGGAGATGGTAACTTTCCCTGTTGTTCCTGCGAAACCTGTAGTACAGTTCACAGTCGACGATGTAGCCAAGGCAATTCGAGGAATGAAGCGGGGCAAGTCTCCAGGCCATGACGATCTTAGTATAGAGCACATTCTATATGCGGGTGAGGTCCTGTGGCCTAAGCTATGTGTGCTTTACAATTTATGTGTGAAGCATGCATACCTACCTGATCCTCTCATGAAAACAGTTGTTGTGCCAATCGTCAAGTGCAAAACAGGAGACTTGGGCTCGTCTAACAACTATAGGCCTATTTCTCTGGGCACCGTAGTGGGCAAGTTGTTTGAGCGGCTGTTGCAGCCCGAACTACTGCAGAAAGTGTGTATAGATGAGGCATAGTTTGGATTCCGTCCCGGCGTCTCAACAGACTCAGCCATCGTCAGCCTCAAGCACACAGTTGACTATTATGTGAGCCGTAACACGTCTGTTTATGCTTGCTTTCTGGATCTGAGCCGCGCTTTTGATCTAGTGAATTATGAAATCCTCTGGAGCAAATTGCGCGCCTCAGGTGTTCCTGAATCAGTGGTAGAGGTGATGAGATACTGGTACGGGGGACAAACGAATCATGTGAGGTGGGGCGACATGACCTCTGATGCCTATAGGTCAGAATGCGGGGTTCGTCAGGGTGGACTAACCTCTCCGGACCTTTTTAACGTGTATGTTAACGACCTGATAGGCGGGCTGAGGAGCACTGGAGTCGGCTGCCATATCGATGGTGTTTGCTTTAACAACCTGAGCTATGCGGACGATATGGTGGTCGATCAAAGGACTCAGAAAGTTATTGTCAGTCTGTGAGAGTTATGCCAACTCTCACGGACTGAAGTACAATGTCACAAAGACGAAAATGCTTGTTTTCAAAGCGGGAAAGGGTCCGGAGAGAGTTCCCGAAGTGTATTTGAATGGAACAGAGGTTCGGGTTATTGAGCAGTTCAAATACCTTGGACACACTGTCACTGACGATCGCAAGGACGATCACGACATGGAGCGGGAAAGGCGGTCATTGTCGGTTCGGTGCAACATGCTCGCGCGCAGATTTGCTAAATGCAGTGATGAAGTGAAGGGCACCCTCATCAGGGCATACTGCCAGTATTTCTATACCTGCCAGTTATGGTACCGATACAAGAGGGCGTCCTTCAGCACCATAAGGGTGCAATATAATGATGCATATCGCATTCTTATGAAGTTACCGCGGTACTGCAGCGCGGCGGGCATGTTTGCCGAGGCGGGAATGCCCGATTTCTTTGCTGTCATCAGAGCTCGTATATCTTCCTTCTGGGAAAGATTGCGTAGCTCGTGTAACAGCATCCTCCAGGTGGTGGGCCAGGACCTGCGTAGTCCAATGATAGCCCATTGGCTCTCGACACATCGGGAAGCAAATAGAAAATAGCTTTGGACATAAAGCTGTTTTCTTTTTGCTTTTATCTGACTGAGATAAATAATGAATGAAAATAAATTTGTAATTGTATTGTATACTTTTTTTTTTTTGTTTTTTTTTTATGGAATAGGAGGACAAACGAGCGTACGGGTCACCTGGTGTTAAGTGATCACCGCCGCCCACACTCTCCTGCAACACCAGAGGAATCACAAGAGCGTTGCCGGCCTTTAAGGAAGGTGTACGCGCTTTTCTTGAAGGTACCCATGTCGTATCGTCCCGGAAACACCGCACAAGGAAGCTCATTCCACAGCTTCGTGGAACGAGGAAGTAAGCTCCTTGAAAACCGCACTGTGGAGGACCGCCACACATCCAGATGGTGGGGATGATATCGTAACTTGTGGCGTGTCGTGCGAAGGTGAAATTCGGCGGCAGGAATCAGGTTGAACAGCTCTTCGGAACACTCCCCGTGATAAATGCGGTAGAAGACACACAATGAAGCGACGTCTCTACGCAACGCCGAGTGATCCAGCCGTTCACAGAGTAATGGGTCCCCGACAATTCGAGCTGCTCTGCGTTGCACGCGGTCAAATGGATCGAGCTGATACTGGGGTGCGCCAGACCAGAGATGACAGCAATACTCCATGTGAAGCCGGACCTGCGCTTTGTAGAGCGCTAGAATGTAGGCCGGCTTGAAGTATTGCCGTGCTCTATTTATGACGCCCAGTTTCTTTGAAGCCAGTTTGGCTTTGCCCTCCAGATGGCCACGGAATTGGCAATTGCTCGAGATTTCGAGACCCAGTATTCCGATACTAGGCGACGCTTTAAGGGAAGTGTTCTCGAAGAGCGGTGATACGGCAAATGGGGTTTTTTTAGTGGTAAGCGCGCAAACTTGAGTCTTCTGGGGTTTAAATTGGACAAGGTTCAACTTACCCCATTCCGCGAACTTCTCGAGAGAGGACTCGATAGAAGACACAAGTTTCTCCCGGCACTGGTCGACGTTTTCCCGAGAGAGACCTGCATGGCCCGTGTATACGGCATCACCAGTGCTGTCGTCTGCATAGCAATGCATGTTGGCGGTGTTTAACATATCATTGATATGCAGAAGAAACAGCGTGGGAGATAGCACACAGCCTTGGGGCACTCCAGCGTTCACGGGCTTGGGAATCGAGCAATAACCGTCGATAACGACCTGTATGCTGCGCCCAGTGAGGAAGCTGGAGGTCCACTTGCATAAGTTCTCGGGAAGCCCAAATGATGGAAGTTTTGCGAGGAGCGCCTTGTGCCATACACGATAAAAGGCCTTCGCTATATCCAGACCAACTACCAGGCCTTCCCCCTTGCTTTCAATAGCCGCCGCCCATCTATGTGTTAGGTATACCAGAAGATCGCCAGTCGACCGACCATGGCGAAAGCCGTAGTGCCGGTTGATCAACTGGTGACCCTCAAGGTATACCAAGAGCTGGCGGTGATTTTGGAGAGTAGGGAGGTAATAGCAATAAGCCTTTAGTTTGCCGGATCCGAACTGTCTCCTTTTTTTGGGATCGGATGGACAAGGGCTGACTTCCATGAATCAGGGACTACGCCTTTTGAATAAGAGTGCCGGAATAAACGCGTTAGCACCGGCGTAAACTCAGGGGCACACATTCTAAGCACGGTTGGAGAAATGCCATCTGGCCCGCTCGACTTCCTGACGTCCAACGAAAACAGAGCTCGCCTAACAGTTTTCTGTCGGAACTGTACTTCAAGCATGGAGCTCTGACACCGCGGGATGGTCGGCGTAGCTTTCGACAACGACCAGAACTTGCGTGTTCCGGTCGGGTAACTGGAAAGCTGCTCGCCAATTTTGACGACGTGCTTCGATTTCGCACGGGCGATTTGCCGCTTAAAAAATCTAGAGGCACGGTTATATTTCCTCTTCAGAACTTTGCAGTTCGGATCCTTTGAGCCCAGCGCCGCAACCCAAGTTCGATACGCCTGTTTTTTGCAGTCAGATGCTGCTTTAACTGACGCATCGAACCAGGGCTGTGATCTGCCACTGATCGGTACTACAGAGCTTGGTATAAAAATATCCATGCCCTGCAGTATCACATCGGCTACTGCAACGGCGCAGGCACTAGGATCATCCGAAGGGAAACAAACCCCGCCCCAAGGGTAGGATGCAAAAAAGGAACGCATCCTATCCTAATCTGCTGACTTGTAGTGCCAAACGCGGCGGGTCGCTGGTGGTCTGCGACGTTGGCGTCGGATAGGCACTACACTCCTGACCAGGCAATGGTCGGACAATCCGAGAGGGGCGTCGACAGAGACCTGGTAACCATCGGGATGTGGAGTCAGCAGAAGATCTAATAAGTACGGCATGTGGCTATCCACATCCGGGAGCCGCGTCGGCGACTCAACCAATTGGGACAGACCATACGCCAATGCAAAATTATGCACAGATCGCCCTGCGTAGTCTGTGGTACGTGATCCAAGCCATTCGGCATTGTGCCCGTTGAAATCACCCAAGACTACGATTTCAGCGGAGGGGATCTGAGCAAGCACGTCATCAAATGCCGCTTGAACGCAGCCGATGAGGTGATACACGCATAGATGCGGACGCGGTCCTCTAAATCTACGCGGAGCCAGAGAGAAGACAGGCCCCTACCCTCAAAATTGCCGAGACGGCGACAGAAGATATCCTCCCTAACGTACACACATACCCCGGCATGAGGCATGAAATTATGCTCAATTTTGTACCCGGGGTACGTTAAATATGACGTGTCGCTAGGTCGAGATATCTGCGTCTCCGTAAGGAAACACAAGGCCGGCTGCGCCGTCTCAAGGTGGTGGTGGACGGCGTTTAAGTTGGAGTGAATTCCCCGGATGTTACAAAAGTCCACATTAAGCGTGGAGCGGGGTGCCGTGGTGTTGCTGCCCTGTTTGTCCTGTGACATACGCGGTACTGTGCCCTCCCCAGAATACGAGGGGCAGCCCGAGCGCGAATGCTCGGGGAGGGATTCTCCGGCTCTACAAGAGCCGGTACCCTCCTGGGGTACTTTCTTTTTTAGGACCGCTCTCATATTTTGTTGGGGGCCTCGACACTAACCTATGCGAAACATAGCGGCACTAGGCGTGAAGTATCACGCCGGTGTTCTGTGCGAGTGTGGTAAGTAACCCGGATGAGTCTGGCCCGATTGTGCTGACGTCATAAGTAATTATTTGTACGACTCAATATTGTGTATGGGATTTTATGCCTGCAATAAAGAATTATTATTATTATATACTTATCATTGCTTCAAAAAATCAAAAGTAATAGTAAAAATGGTATTGGAATGGAAATTGAATAATCTATTTGTGCTTTTAGGGGCGGTAATAATTATTCGAAAATTAAATATTTATACAGCATCCTGACTTCCTTTTTCGAGCTCGATCATTTCTTTTCCAGTTTATTTTTAAATTTATAAGTAAATTTAAAAAGATTAGTAGCAAGTAGATTTCATAAAATTATTAAATCGTATAGATTTTATGCGAAGCAAAATGAATGAGTCGTACGGACTCACGGTCTTCGTGTTAAATTCTTCAAATTATTTAAATGTGTTATAATATTGAATTATCAGTTAAAATTTAATTATTTTCACATAAATGTATGTAAAAAAATAGGCTGTTTGTGCGTGCAATCCCGTTGCCTAAATTCCTTGTAAAAAAAGTCAAGTTGCAAAAACGCACCGTTTTCTGATTGAATGTTGAAATAAACTAAACTATTTGATTTATTTTTTTACTATTTCCCACAATTCTATTAAAAAACGTCGTGTGATACACATAATGGAGGTAATTACAACTCGTGACATTAAAAACTCCTTCCTTCAGTTCGGGTTTGTTGATGATAGCTCTTTTGCAATAACCTACTTTCCAACCTGGTATTATGATGGTATTATGATCGAGCTAGCAGACCGAACAGGCTAATCAAATACACCACGTATAAATTTTATAAGAAAATAAAGTTTGTCGAGTTTGTCAACCGTATATTTGGTAATTAGTTACTCCGTAAATGGTGAAGAATATTTAAAACCCAATACTGTCGAATTAGTCCAGTAAAGAAAAGTTTCAAATCGACATTTTTTCGATTCTCGATCATATATTCAGTTTTTATGTAAAATAAGAATACAGAGTCAAAAAATCGAAAATTAGCTTGCAGGGGTTGAAAAAACAGTAAAAACTACCCCCGAAATAGCTTTTGGCGATTTTCTTCTAAAATATAATTTTTAGCGAAAAACCATTCAAACAAAATCGATAGATAATAAAAAAATCTAAGAATTTGTGTATTATCACTTTCCTCGTAAATGCAATAGAAAAAGAGATATTTGCATCTAAAAATTGCAATTGAGCCTGCTGCTACTGATAAATGTATTTATAAATATATTTAAGTGTTGTGAACCTCTGTTTTTGTGAAATAAATTTTATTATTTATTTTATTATTATTAATGATGTGAGACTCCGAACCCGCACTTATCCAACCGTTCGAGTGACGTATCGTTGATAAATCTTGTGTGTCTTGTTCAACTCTCAGTTTGTGACTTCATCTACAGGATCTATTTTACAGTTGATAACCTGCTCAACCTCAATATTTAGTATAGTTAGTATAGTATAGTATATTTAGTTCTTTTAGTCAAATTATATGAAATAGGCGTTTTATTGAAACCAGCACTTTGGTCGGTTGGGAGTGCCAAAATAAAATGACTACGTTCGTTGTGAATTTATAATTTGAATAAAGTGATTCGATAATGGAAACTTTAAACGTGGAAATTTTAATTTAAACCAGACATGAGTACTACAAAAACTGCTGAAAGGAACAATGTTGTGCACGGTACGTTTTTGGTTCTAACAAAATTTTGATCTACAGAAACGGCTCTGTGAGATACAGAGATAAAGAAAATTAATTGCAAGCTTAGCTTCAGCCTTTATTTTGCATGTTAACACAGAATTATCTCATTTAAAGCATTATTGAAAGGCGCGGAGGTTGTTGTTTTCCCGATACGTCTTAGGGATTTTCAAGAAAAGAGCATACTCCCACCGGGCGTATAAGGCCGTAAAGGGCCGGAAACTCACCTCTTGACACCTGGTATTGCACATGTCCAAAGTTGTCACCACTCCCCATCCCGTGAGCATTGTACCCGTTTGCCCCGTCCTATATAAAAAAAAGTTGAGTAGGTAACATGAATAATGAGAAGCACATACACACACGCGTTAAGTGTTGTATGAACCGGTATATTATTAACAACAGTACCACAGCGACTCCTTATCTGGCAACAAGTAGTATTGTGCAAACGTTATTGTGTTTGGGTTTGAAGGGTGCCGCAGGTAGTTCGATAACTGGGCTAGTGACACTTAACATCATATATATCACAGTGATGAGCGCAATAGGCTGCAATTTGTCTAATAATTTATGAAAACCATCTAATAAATAATATTTAAGAACATCTAATAATGTTTATATTGGTTTTTTTTTATATGAGAGGGGGCAAACGGGCAAGAGGCTCACGGGATGGGGAGAGGTGAGGCAACCGCCCATGGACATCCGCAACAACAGGTGTGTCAAGAAATGCGCTGCCGGCCTTTAAGGTGGGAGGGAATATGCTTTTTTCTTGAAGGTCCCTAAGTCGTATCTGTTCGGGAGGATCGCTGCCAGTAGTTGATTCCACAAAGTGGCTGTGCGAGGCAAGAAATGTCGAAGAAAACGCGCGGTTGTGGTATGCCAGACATCTACGTGATGCGGATGGTACTTTGCACGTAATGTCCGATGGTGGAATTCGGCCGCTGGAATCAACCCGAACAGATCCTCTGAGCACTCCCCGTGATAAATGCGGTAGAAGATGCAGAGAGAACCCACATCTCTACGCAATGCTAGAGAATCAAGCCGATCGGAGATGACTTGATCGTCGATGATTCGAGCCGCTCTTCGTTGTATGCGGTCAAATGGAAGAAGCTGGTACTGGGGAGCACCCGCCCAGAGGTGAGAACAGAATTCCATGTGAGGCCGAATTTGCACCTTATAAAATTGCAGGCGGTGGCTTTTAGTGAAGTACTGTCTCCCTTACTGAGTACACCAAGCTTTTTAGAGGGCAGTTTGGCCTTCTCTTCCAAGTGACCACGGAACTGAACGTCGCTCGATATATCGACGCCAAGTATGCCAATACAGGCTGTGGCAGTTAGAGGAGTGATCTTGAATCGAAGGGATACGACAAAGGGAGACTTTTTAGTGGTGAACGCACAAACTTGAGTCTTCTTGGGGTTGAATTGGACTAAATCTTGTCGGCCCCATTCCGAGACTTTGCAAAGCATAGTCTCGATTTCAGACACAAGTTTGATCCGGTTCTCGTCGACGCTATCCCGGGACATGTTGGCACGGCCGGTGTAGGAAGCATACCCCGTGCTGTCGTCTGCATAGCAATGAATTTTGCTGATTTGCAGCATATCATTGATATGCAGAAGAAGCAGCGTAGGGGATAGCACACAGCCTTGCGGGACACCAGAGTTTATGGGTTTTAAGTCGGAGCATGCACCGTTGATAACAACCTTGATGCTCCGATCAGCCAAAAAGCTAGTGACCCATTTGCACAACTTCTCGGGAAGCCCATAGGATGGCAGTTTCGCTATAAGCGCTTTATGTCACACCCGATCGAAGGCCTTCGCTATGTCCAAACTCACCGCCAATGCCTCTCCCTTCGACTCAACCGCTTGCAACCAGCTGAGTGACCCTGACGGAAACCGTACTGGCAGTCGCTGATCAGCTGGTGCCCCTCTAGGTATCCCAAGAGCTGGAGGTTGATGATCGACTCCATTACTTTGGAGAAAATGGAGGTAATGGCAATGGGGCGGTAGTTGGACGGATCTGAGCGTACACCTTTCTTAGGGATCGGGTGCACTAAAGCCGCCTTCTATAATTTCGGGACTACGCCTGATGAGTAGGAGAGCCGGAAAAGACGGGTAAGGACCGGCGCCAGTTCCGGAGCACATGTCCGCAGCACTATCGGGGGAATGACATCGGGCCCGCTCGATTTGTGAATGTCCAAGGTGAGAAGCGCCTTAAGCACGGCACCATGCCGGATTTTTACGTCCGGCATATATGAATCGCACCGCGGAATATGCGGTGGTGGTGCACATTGGTCATCCAGAGTCGAGTTGGACGCGAAGAGGGAGCCCAGGAGATCAGCTTTCTCTTTCGCGTCATGGGCCAGCGAGTCATCATCCCTGTGCAGTGGCGGAATGGCTGGCTGGCAGAAGTTTCCTTGGACAGCCTTGGCGAGCGACCAGAACGCACGAGTTCCCGAGGGAAGGCGTGCAAGTCTCTCGCCAATTCTGCCAATGTGCTTCGACTTCGCTTCAGCAATAACTCTTTTGAAGGACCTGGAGGCATTAATTATTAAGTTTGCTGGAATTCACATCCTTAGATACCACCGTATTGACCCAAGCCATCAGGCTTTCGGCGAGAGGCCATTTTGCAGGAGCGGTCAAACCATGGTTGGGACCTGCCACCGATAGGCACAGAGGAGGATGGAATGAAGAGTTCCATACCTTGCAGTACCATATCAGCAACAGCGTCAGCAGCGTCATCTGGTTCTCCCAGCTAAAAACAGATCTGCCTCCACGGGTAGGATGCAAAAAAGCACCGCATCTCGTCCCACTCTGCTGACCTATAGTGAAACACGCGGCGACAGCCTAAGAAGCGGGGCCATATTAGGCACGTGATTGGCACGGTGCTCCGGGTCAGGCAGTGGTCCGACGATCCCAGAGGAGGTTCAACGGAAACTAGGTAGCCGTCCGGATGTGAGGTCAACAGAAGGTCCAACAGTGAAGGTGTATGATCTTGCACATCTGGGATTCGCGTTGGCGCAATAACCAGTTGCGTCAGACCATATGCTAAGGCGAAGTCGTGAACAGATCTCCCTGCATGATCGGTGGTACGTGAGCCTAGCCATTCGGCGTGGTGGGCGTTAAAATCGCCAAGAAACACGATCTCTGCAGTGGGGATCTACTCCAACACGGAATCTGTAGCCATTTGGATGTGTTCGAGGAGCCGGTCAGTCTCTGCGTTACCGCTATGGGACCTATACAGGCATGCGTAGATTCGCGGATGGTCATCTCAGTCTACACGCAGCCAGATGATGGATAGGTCCTGTCCATCAAGAAAACTCAGGCGTCGAGAACAGACATCCTCCCTGACGTAAACGCACACGCCAGCCCGTGGTATAAAGGAGTGTTCCAAATTATACCCCGGGTAGGAAAGGTAAGATGAATCAGCCAGGGAGGATATCTGTGTCTCGGTTAAAAAGAGCAGGGCCGGCTTCGCCGGCATTTAAATTTGAGCGAAGCCCCCTGATTGTTATAATTATGTCTTCTTCGCAGTTTAATTATTGAGTTTGTTATAATATCTACTTCAACTTATGCTGCCAAAGATAGCAAGCGTCGCAAATATGTCGGTCTGTGTGAGTCTTACACCTTTGTGCCGTTTGGTGTCGAGACACTTTGCCTGTGGCACCCAGAGGCGCGGCGAATGTACAAAATACTATCTTTGCGCCTCAATAGCGCTACTGGAAACCCAAGTGCTAGCAGTTATTCCCGTCAGTGGATCAGCGTAGCTATCCAATGTGGAAATGCTGCAAGTATTATTGGTACGATTACTAGTAAAGATAGTTTTATTTCTATGTAGTCATAGTATTGTAAATATACTTAGAGGATTTGTTTTGTTTGAATAAATACATATTATGGTGTACACCAGTATTGATTTATATAACAAGAGCATTACTGATATTGTTTCATCTCTGATTGTATCACACAAAGTATTACGAGCATTGATAATAATAATAATATATTCTCTGTGAACTCTGATTGGCAATTCCATTACTGCTCCTTTGTACTTATTGTCCTCGGAATACTGAGGCTTCATACAAAAGATATTATTAGTAGCGGATATTAAATGAATTTGTATTGTTGTGGAAATGTACTCACAATTACCACTTGTATTTTTTCGTGACGCTGTATTGATAACTGGGTTATTATTTATACATCACAGGTTGCAATAAAATACATTTATTTTCATTACACTCTTTGAGCTCTCAATATAACCTGCCAGTATTCTTGGTACGCTTGCCCTACTA
Source organism: Leptidea sinapis (assembly GCF_905404315.1). Lineage (NCBI taxonomy): Eukaryota > Metazoa > Arthropoda > Insecta > Lepidoptera > Pieridae > Leptidea > Leptidea sinapis. Next base: position 9,296,854 of record NC_066298.1, read on the forward strand.
AAGCTTATACTAATATTATTCAGCCTTATTGTATAATTATCACAGTTTTGATTTATTAACAATCCAAATCTATTATTAGACGTTTAAATATTTTTGTTGCGTCACTTTACATCATTCACGGACGAGTAAAAAAGAAAGACTCCGTGTCACCTTACATAACAGTGAAGCACCAAAGCAAGCCAGTAAACGTGTAAATACATAGCCCCACGCACACACTTACACTAATACAAGCCGATCGGCCACCATTATGATGATTTGCGATCGTCTGTGACAGATCAGTTTGGGTCGCAATAAAATATTTTAAAAATGCCGTCTTGCGTTGTGAAAAAGTGAAAACATCAATACTATAAAAGTATTTCTGGCCATATATGGTTATTTAAGGGAGAAAAATTTATGTAACTGGTATCCCCGGTAACCGCACACACTTGCATAAAGGTGCTTCAATTGTTAATATTACGGCGCGGATACATCATTATAAAATATTGTAATCAAAATTAGTAAAACAATACAAAAGTGCAAATGTTGATATCTTGCCACTTAATTCATAGGAAAACCATTCACTATGAACCCATTTGAAAACAGTAGGGGATACTACAGTAATATTACTATAATCTATATATTTATATTCGAAGGTCCACTGAAAGTTCTAGAAAGAAATCTACAAAGTGAAACTAAAGATTCATTTGGAATAGCGTACGCTAAAGTATGTCTTTATTGCACATTGGAATTTTATCAAAGAATTCAGCTCTTATCGGATTATAGTTCTAACATTTAGCATGAGAAATCGTAGATCCTGTAGATGAAGCCACAACCTAAGAGTTGAGCAAAGCATACAAGATTTTATGATGCTACGTTACTCGAACGGTTAGCTCACTTGAAAGGGCACTCGTACGGAACGTAAATTTTAGAACCCTATAAGATTTGTGGGCAATCAATACTTTGTAATTTTTGATGACAAGGATTTATCTAAGCTACATAATCCACTAACAATTTGCCTCCCTTGCTAGTTCCGTGAATTTCTATTTATATCTCGATTTAAACACCATTCGAGTAACGTTCTCGAACGGTTAGCTCACTTGAAAGAGCACTCGCACGTAACGCGAGAGGTCGTGGGCTCGAGTCCCGCATCGTTCTTAAAATTTTGTTTGTGTACAAGAATCCTTTAAGATTTGTATGCAATCAATACTTTGTATTGTTTGATGACAAGGATTTATTTCAGCTACAAAATTCGTTAACAATTTACCTTCCTTGCTAGTTCCGTGAATTTCTTTTAATATCTCGGTTTAAACACCGCCTCGGTAAGTGTTGACTTCGGGAAGCAATTTGAAATGTATTTATAGTGAAGGAGCTGTAATAACGTTGCTTTTAAAAAATACATTTTCACCTCTAAGTTGTTATGAAAAATACTAGAGTATATTTTTATATGAAGCTCCTGCTTCTTTAAATAAAATATACAAATTTTCGCGCTGAAAATATATTTAAACAACAAGAAAACATTCTTGTTGTTTAAATATATTTTCAAACAAAACTACTTGTTTGTTTTAAATTTTAAACATTATTACTAAATACAACGAAATCGTTTTCCTGCCTGTCTGTCTATATATCCGCTAATTTCTGCTAAACCACGCAACGGATTCAGATATGGTTTTAGTTAGTTAGACAATAAACGTGTAAGAAGATATATATAAAAATGTAGTTTTTCTGGTGATTTCATATTTCTATACTCTGTTGCAGATAATGCACAATTTACACAAATGATGCAATTAGGATTGTATTATTTTTAACGCTATTTACATTTATATTCAGAAATTAATATAGTATTTTTAATTTTATAATTTAAATATGGCTGTATTCTAAGTATATCAAGATTTAAATCTTAAATTTGTAAAGAGTCCTTTGGAAGATATGATTGGTTAAAAAACCCTGTTATTCAACGTTGCAGAATTAGAAGTAAAGGTTGAGTTACAAATAAAGTTTAAAAAAAACAATTACGCACGATGCGGGACTCGTACCCGCGAGTCAGCGCCAAAAAAATTTTTTTCACATATTATTTATGTACCCCAGAAGTGATAACCGTATCGCCCTTTTCTGGAGCCTCATTCAAAATAAATTTTTCGCATTATTTAGTGAAAAGTCAGCCTCAAGCATTTTTCCATTTTCATCTTCTTTTTCTTTTAATTTAATAAACATCATTTGAAAGCAATTTATCCAGACTTGTAATGTGTTGTATTAAATGTAATTGTAATTCCTTTAATTAATTAATTTTCTCTTTGAGCATGTCTAACAACAACTTTGAATGCTGCCTTCTATACTTTTTCTTCTGCATATGATTGTTCAACAAACAAAGAATTTCAACAAAAAATATTTAAGTTGTCAGTTTTTTTATTATGACTGTTGAATCTAGCGTACTTATACACTGGCCTTCAAAAGTAAGTATCACACTTTTAAAATTGGGATAACGTTTTAAGTTTACAAGATATACTTTCGAAATAAAAAGGACTCCAAAGAGAATTTAATTTTGTACATAAAAACTTTATAGTCGGTAACCTTCTTTTAAGAATTGGCTGAAAAAAAACTTCAAAAACAAAACCATTCCTTTTTCAAAGTGGACGTTTCCGAATTACAATTTTACCATTCACATTTTTCTTTCTGTTTTAAATTTTTTTCAAGATCGATGGGTCTTGTTTTAAAAATTTATGCTAAAAAGCACATAACATTTATTTATCATGCCTTTTTCAGTTGAAGAATGTGCTAGGATCATGGCTTTTCTGGAACTAGGCATCAGTATGCGTCGCACTGCAAGAATGGTGGGTGTGACGGTACGAACGGTCCAGAAGGTAAAGTGAAGGTACGAAGAGACTGGACACCATCTGAGGAGAATGGCAGACCCAGGTGTACCAGTGCCCGAGAAGATCGTTATATTATTTCCACTGTGTTAAGAAATAGCCACCAAAATGCAGTTGAAGTCCAGCAACAGCTACTTCAGACCCGGAGGGACTACATTAGTGACAGTACAGTGAAAATAAGACTTGCTGAAGCAAATTTGAAAACCCGAAGACCAGCGAGTGGCCCAAAACTCGAGAGACAGCATCGAGTAGCGAGACTGCGATACGCCCGTGAACATGCAGTGGGATGAAGAAGAATGGTCAAGAATTTTGTTTGCAGATGAGTCTCGATTCTCCCCTTACACTTCTGATGGAAGGCGAAGTGTTTACAAGCGACCTGGTGAACGATACCTTCAAGCCTGCATCTCAGAAAGAGTCCAATACGGTGGAGGCAGTGTACGGGCTGGCATATCTTCAGAAGGTGGCACAGAGCTAGTAGCCATAGAAAATGGCACCCTCACTGGGCAAAGATATGCTCAAGAGATTCTCAATGAGTATGCAGGGCCGTATTTAGCAAATATGGGTGATGGATCGATGCTGATGCATGATAATGCCCAGCCACACACGGCTCATATCGTACAAGAGTATATTCAGGAGGTGATGGCTTGGCCATCAAGAAGTCCTGATCTCAACCCGATTGAACACGCCTGGGATGAGCTTGGGAGGCTAGTCAGAAATCGCAGACCTAGTGGCCTGCTTTAGTGCCCTGAGGGACTACCCTCCCTGGTAGAAGAATGGGAGAATATTCCCCAACATCGGCTTCGAAACCTAGTGTTCAGTATGCCAAACCGGCTCGAAGCTGTAATCAGAGCTCGAGGAGGCAATACCAGTTCTTAAAAATTAAATAACATGTAATACATTTTAGTTGATTTTTTTACACTAAACTAAAAATGTCTATTTTCATTGTTTTATCTTTTTTAAGTTAAAAATGTTACTAATGTATAATTTTAGTTACTAAGAATTAAAGCCTATAAAATTTGCAACAAAACGTTTTTAATCTTAAATCTCTACCTTCTATAGTTAAGAAAAAAATTTAATTTGAAAAGTGTGATACTTACTTTTGCAGGCCAGTGTAATAATTTCTTCTATGCATTATATAACGTGCTAATTTTAATAGTTTAAACACAATGGTTATTTATATAGTAATAGGCTTAATGAAGTTTTTTTCTTAATAAAAATTGGTTAAAACTTATATACTTAATATAATTACATGAAAATATTAAACTAAACAGTATAAATTAACAAGTATATTATTTATTATAAATAAAAAGTATTATTTGAAATTATATCGTTTTTATTTTTAATGAGTTTCGGTGGTGCAAGGTGTCTCTAATACGATCCCTGCCATGTCTCAATAGTTACGATTTCCGAATTCATTCATATATACGTTTATTCGACGCTCTCTGAAGAAAACATCGCAACAAAACACCTTACACAAATTATCTGTGAATAAATTCAAGGGCAATGTGTAATTGAATAACAAAGGGTTTTTTATGTTGTACGTATTTCATATCCACAAGATGCTTCGTAATTGACATTAATATTTGTATATTTTGTGATCCCAAAACAATAATAAGATCTCGTTCACACAAATTTTAAATTCAAATAATAGGCATTCCTGTGAGCATTGCGTCACATCTAACACTTGTTTATCTAGTAGCCCGTAACAAAAACTGCATAATGATACCTCGGCTAATGTAAGCACAAGTGGCTATAGAATCTCAAGTGGCCGCGTTGGGTTTGGCGCCAAAACAGCTTAGCGGGTGGCGTCTGCGGGCGCGTGAGAGCATAGCTTAGGCTAATTTTATTGTTTATGAAATACAAAATTAATCATAGTTATTAAGAAATTACATGTTAAGTAATATTTTAAGTTGTTTGAAGACCAACCATATTCTCAAATGCATTAACACCAGTAAAATTTATAATGATTCGGTAAAAACACGTAATTGAACCAAACTACGATAACAAGACAGTGGTTAGTTAATTAGGTAAAGCCTCGTACATAAAAGCAGACAAAAGCCTATACCATTAACTATTGATATTTTAAAAATCACAATTATGTTCTGAAATGCAAGCATATTGCTGAAACCACTGCAATATTTATTGGTAATCTATAATATAATTATAATCTATATATTTTGCGTAATCCATAAACAATATGAAGTACATAAATTAGCGGAAGCAAATCCGTTCATTGAGTATTGTAACGTACTTTGGCTGTTAAGAGCTCTGATAATATTCGACATGTCAGTATTTTTAAACAAGTTTTATTTGGCTTTATATAATCGCTGAATAACAGACTTAATATTCTTTCATATTCTCATCAGTTCGAGGTTCATTTGCACAGGACACCGGCTAGATTATGAGTACCACAATGGCGCCTATTTCTGCCGTGAAGCAGAAACGTGTAAACATCATTGTGTTTCGATCTGAAGGGCGCCGAAGCTAGTGAAATTACAAGGCAAATGAGACTTAACATCTTGTCTCAAGGTGACGAGCGCATTTGTAGTGCCTCTCAGAATATTTGGGTTTTTCAAAAATCCTGAGTGGCATTGCATTGTTATGGGCAATACGTATCAGTTACCATCAACTCAACGTCCTACTCGTCTCGTCCCTTATTTTCATAAAAATAAAATAAAACATATTTCTTCAAACCGAATACCAAATCAATTCCATATTGATTAAGATTGTCTGCAAGTAGCAAGCATTTTCCATCCATGTTATCATTCATGGCATGTCTACTTATAGCACAGATTTCCAAATAGTTGTTAAACGATTCTGCATAAAATTACATAATAATATAGTTATTTTGTACTAAAATTACATAGAAATAGAAGATTATAACCTATAACTAAAATCATCCGAAATTGATCTTTTTTGTTCGAGTTTACGTAGTAAGAAGCATTTTGTACAATATTATTTGCAGGTCACAGAAAACTAATAATAATGACAATATAAGTGTATACTTTAAGTAAATTTAAATTGCAAGAATGCGTAAGATACCTACTTGAATTTGTTTAAGCTGTAAGTAATTTGTAAAAATTAAAAATTATTTAATAGCTATTTGTGGAGGCTTTTAATTGGCCCATATGTAAACAGGTTCATATATGTATTTGCATTGATGGCTGTTAGCCACCCTATGAAAATAAAGTAAAATATTATGGATATCATACAATTACATCATTTTGTTTACATATATTGTACATAATGTACGAAAATAATAAAATTGATAGTGATAAGTCCTAGTTAGCAGTTGTCAGCTGTTACGTAGATAATTCTCGAAGCAAGCCATAAAGTAGAATAGAAACCGCAGGAGGCCAATTAGCCAGATTAATGCATCCTACATCACGTCGCATTCTATCTTATTGCTGATGCTCCATCTACCACAATTCCACAGAAAATAGATAATAAGAACCACAGTATAAAATAGTATTTTTATTTTAATACATAAAAGACTCTGATTATCAACCTGCTTAGGTAGGGTTCAAGCGACTAAGTGCCAAAGAATATCAGCCAACTGTTGACTTATAAACTTCCGCCCGACACACACTACACACATTTGGCGGCTGACAAAACGATGATTTGTGCTTGATTTTGTGTTACAAATTAAGAAGGATGATTGAAAACAACTTAAAATATTACTTAACATGTAATTTTCTTAATAACTATGATTAATATTGTATTTCATCAACAACAAAATTAACCTAAGCTATGCTCTCACGCGCCGGCAGACGCCACCCGCTCAGCTGTTTTGACGCCAAACCCAACGCGGCCACTTGAGATTCTATAGCCACTTGTGCTTACATTAGCCGAGGTATCATTATGCAGTTTTTGTTACGGGCTACTAGATAAACAAGTGTTAGATGTGACACAATGCTCACAGGAATGCCTATTCTTTGAATTTAAAATTTGTGTGAACGAGAGCTTATTATTGTTTTGGGATCACAAAATATACAAATATTAATGTTAATTACGAAGCATCTTGTGGATATGAAATACGTACAACATAAAAAACCCTTTGTTATCCCAAAGCGTTATTCAATTACACATTGCCCTTGAATTTATTCACAGATAATTTGTGTAAGGTGTTTTGTTGCGATGTTTTCTTCAGAGAGCGTCGAATACATGTATATATGAATGAATTTGCAAATCATAACTATTGAAACATGGCGAGCAAGGATCGTATTAGGTAGAGACCAACCACACTAATTAAAAATAAAAACGATATAGCTTCGAATAATAGAGACTATTTATTTATAGTAAATAATAAACTTGTTAGTTTATACTGTTCAGTTTAATATATTCATTTAATTATATTATTTTTCATTTTATAAAATTTTCTAAGTTTTAAGCAATAGTTTAACTATTAAAATTAGGACGTTATATAAGAAATTATTATAAGTACGCTATATTCAACAGTCAAAAGAGAAAATATGAAGTGTCAACCTGTTTTTAAGACCAACAAGGAATTACAAGTCTTGAAAAATTGCTTTCAAATGATGTTTATTAAATTAAAAGAAAAAGAAGATGAAAATGGAAAAATGTTTGAGGCTGACTTTTCAGTAAATAATGCGAAAAATTTATTTTGAATGAGACTCCACAAAAGGCAAAACGTCTGACTGTCCATGGGAAATTAACTCAACCTTAACAATTTGTTTTGTTTTTAGATAAGCGATATGGTTATCACTTCTGGGGTGCACAAATAATATTTGAATAAAAATATTTTTTGGCGCTGACTCGCGGGTTCGAGTCCCGCATCGTTCATAATTGTTTTTTTAAACTTTATTTGTAACTTAACCTTTACTTCTAATTCTGCAACGTTGAATAACAGGGTTTTTTAACCAATTATATCTTCCAAAGGACTCTTTACAAATTTAAGATTTAAATCTTGATATACTTAGAATACAGCCGTATTTGTATGAAAAAATTAAAAATTCTATTCTGAATATAAATGTAAATAGTGTTGAAAATAATACAATCCTAATTGCATGATTTGTGTAAATTGTGCGTTAACTGCAACAGAATATAGAAATATGAAATCACCAGAAAAACTTTTTTATATATATCTTCGTACACGTTTATTGTCTAACTAACTAAAACCATATCTGACTCCGTTGTGTGGTTTAGGAGAAATTAGCGGATATACAGACAGACAGGCAGGAAAACGATTTCGTTGTATTTAGTAATAATGTTTAAAATTTAAAACAAACAAGTACTTTTGTTTCAAAATATATTTAAACATTACCTACAAGTAAACAGCTGCGAAAATTTGTATATTTTATTTAAAGAAGCAAGTTTCATATAAAAATATACTCTAGTATTTTTCATAATAACTTAAAGGTGAAAATGTATTTTTAAAAGCAACGTTATTACAGCTCCTTCACTATAAATACGTTTTAAATTGCGTCCCGAAGTCAACACTTACCGAGGCGGTGTTTAAACCGAGATTTAAAAAGAAATTCACGGAACTAGCAAGGAAGGTAAATTGTTAACGAATTGTGTAGCTGAAATAAATCCTTGTCATCAAACAATACAAAGTATTGATTGCATACAAATCTTTAAGGATTCTTAAATGTACACAAACAAAATTTTATGAACGATGCGGAACTCGAACCAACGACCCCTCGCGTTCCGTGCAAGTGCTCTTTCAAGTGAGCTAACCGTTCGAGTACGTTACTCGAATGGTGTTTAAACCGAGATATAAAAAGAAATTCACAAAACTAGCAAGGGAGGCAAATTATTATCGGATTTTGCAGCTTAAAGAAATCCTTGTCACCAAAAATTACAAAGTATTGATTGCCCACAAATCTTATAGGATTCTAAAATTTACGTTCCGTACGAGTGCTCTTTTAAGTGAGCTAACCGTTCGAGTAACGTAGCATCATAAAATCTTGTATGCTTTGCTCAACTCTTAGGTTGTGGCTTCATCTACAGGATCTACGATTTCTCATGCTAAATGTAAGAACTATAATCCGATAAGAGCTGAATTCTTTGATAAAATTCCAATGTGCAATAAAGACATACTTTAGCGTACGCTATTCCAAAGTGAAGCTTTAGTTTGTAGATTTCTTTCTAGAACTTTCAGTGGACCTTCGAATATAAATATATAGATTATAGTAATATTACTGTAGTATCCCCTAATGTTTTCAAATGGGTTCCTTGTGAATGGTTTTCCTTGCTTTGAATTAAGTGGCAAGATATCAACATTTACACTTTAGTATCGTTTTACTAATTTTAATTTCAATATTTTATATTGATGTCACAGAAGAGTAAAAAAAGAAGGACTCCGCGCCGTGACATTAACAAGTGAAGCACCGTTGCTAGTGCTATGCTAGTGTGTGTGTGTTACCGGGGATACCAGTTACATAAATTTTTCTCCCTTAAATAATAAATTAAAAATATACTTTTATAGTATTGTTTTTACACTATTTCACAACGCAAGACGGCATTTTTAAAATATTTTATTGCGACCCAAACTGATCTGTCACAGATGATCGCAAATCGTCATAATGGCGGCCGATCGGCTTATATTAGTGTAAGTGTGTGCGTGGGGCTATGTATTTACACGTTTACCGGCTTGCTTTGGTGCTTCACTGTTATGTAAGGTGACACGGAGTCCTTCTTTTTATTCTCGTCCGTGAATGATGTAAAGTGACGCAACAAAAATATTAAAACGTCTAATAATAGATTTGGATTGTTAATAAATCAAAACTGTGATAATTATACAATAAGGCTGAATAATATTAGTATAAGCTTTAGTAGGGCAAGCGTACTAAGAATACTGGCAGGTTATATTGAGAGCTCAAAGAGTGTAATGAAAATAAATGTATTTTATTGCAACCTGTGATGTATAATTAATAACCCAGTTATCAATACAGCGTCACGAAAAAATACAAGTGGTAATTGTGAGTACATTTCCACAACAATACAATTTCATTTAATATCCGCTACTAATAATATCTTTTGTATGAAGCCTCAGTATTCAGAGGACAATAAGTACAAAGGAGCAGTAATGGAATTGCCAATCAGAGTTCACAGATAATATATTATTATTATTATTATCAATGCTCATAATACTTTGTGTGATACAATCACAGATGAAACAATGTCAGTAATGCTCTTGTTATATAAATCAATACTGGTGTACACTATAATATGTATTTATTGAAACAAAACAAATCCTCTAAGTATATTTACAATACTATGACTACATAGAAATAAAACTATCTTTACTTGGAATCGTACCAATAATACTTGCAGCATTTCCACATTGGATAGCTACGCTGATCCACTGACGGGAATAACTGCTAGCACTTGGGTTTCCAGGAGCGCTATTGAGGCGCAAAGATAGTATTTTGTACATTTGCCGCTCCTCTGGGTGCCACAGGCAAAGTGTCTCGACACCAAACGGAACAAAGGTGTAAGACTCACACAGACCGACATATTTGCGACGCATGCAATCTTTGGCAGCATAAGTTGAAGTAGATATTATAACAAACTCAATAATTAAACTGCGAAGAAGACATAATTATAACAATGCAAGCAAGATTTTCACGTAATTTTAAGTGATATGTCCTGACCATTAGAATGAAAGTTCACTAAGGATTCTTGAAATATCTTAAATTTCGGTATTGTAATGGCGGAAATAATTAATGATTTTGATAAATACTTATAAATAATAAGTAATCCTAACAAAAGGACATAACTGAATTATCTTTTTATTCTATGTAAAAGGAGGACAAACGAGCGTACGGGTCCCCTGGTGTTAAGTGATCACCACCGCCCACATTCTCTTGCAACACCAGAGGAATCACAGGAGCATTGCCGGCCTTAAAGGTGTACGCGTTTTTTGTAGGTACCCATGTCGTATCGTCCCGGAAACACCGCACAAGGAAGTTCATTCCACAGCTTTGTAGAACGTGGAAGAAAGCTCCTTGAAAACCGCACTGTGGAGGACCGCCACATATCCAGATGGTGGGGATGATATACTAACTTGTGGCGTGTCGTGCGAAGGTGGAATTCGGTGGCTGTAATGATAAATGGGGTAGAGGACACACAATGAAGCGATGTCTCAACGCAACGCCAAGTGATCCAGCTGTTCACAGAGTACCGAGTCCCCGACAATTCGAGCTGCTCTGCGTTACAAGTGGTCAAATGGATCGAGCTGATACTGGGGTGCGCCAGACCAGAGATGACAGCAATACTCCATATGTGGCCGGACCTGCGCTTTGTACAGCGCTAGAATGTGGGCCGGCTTTAAGTATTGCCGTGCTCTATTTATGACGCCCAGTTTCTTCGAAGCCACTTTGACTTTGCTATCCAGATTATTTTATTTTATTTTTATTTTTATTTATTTCTTATTAACAAAGAACATATTATGGGTAACAAAATTATTGTACATACATAAACTCATTTGAGTTTTACCGTGTACAATAAGGTCGTCGGAAGACATATAATATTATTTAAATTTAGAGTTTAATACTTAATTAACTACTTAAATTTAATTACTTATTTTTAAAGAAAAATGAAACAACTTAAAACTACATACAAATATTCATTATACAGAAGAAAAACAAAACAAAACAAAGGCATAAACATTTAGGTGCTAAGAAATTTTAGAACAACATTACAAACTAAATAACTTACAAATACCCTCAATATTAACACTACAAGTATTGTTGCTTTATCTACAGAGTGATTATTTTATTTACAAACAATAGAACACTGCAAGAAGGACGAGGAGAGTGAAAATATTTTTTTTTATTTCTTTATTAATTAAAACATTAGTCGAGTTTTGACAGAAAGTATTGATTTAATTTATATTTCAGGTTTTTTACTGTCAGGTCCTGCTTTACAACTTTGGCAGTTCATTTATCAGGTTAGGAACCAAATACTTGAGCCTGTTCTTACCATTAATATTTGAAAATCTCGGTAAGAGTAATTTAGAGTCTGCCATACTACGAGTACATAATATATTGCTGTCGTCTTTCTTTTTAAATACTTTGAGGCTCTCATTATAGTACTCTTCCTTTAGTAGTGTCATTTTTATATTTTCGTGGCAAGGTAGGATTTTGCAATATTCAAATAGTTTATGGTAATTATTGGAGATTTTTTTTTTTAATATTAGGCGGTACAATTGTTTTTAAGATCCTCAATTGCAACGTATAAATTTTGTCAAGGTGACTTTTATAGGTCCTTCCATAGCTTGACAACCCATAACCTATAATTGATTCAGCCAAAGATTTATACAGTAGTATTCGAATCTGATACGGAACCCTATCCTTTATCACAGCGAACTTTGCAAGTAAGGCTTAAATTTGTCACACACTATATCAATGTGGTCTTTCCAATTCAGCCTATTGTCAATGACAAGGCCCAGATAATTTTGTTACCTTACAACCTCAATGGCTTCGCATTTGCAACTGGTATGTGTAATTGTGTTAAGCATGTTAGTGTGTAAGCAATCGTGGCTGTGTGCTATTAATCGGGGCTCGTATTTTATTCTATTGTGACTTGTACTTATGTACATTAATTTTGTCTTTTTGGCGTTTAATACTAATCCCACATCGTGTGACCATTTAATTATTTTATCTAAGTCTATTTGAAGATTGGTGATAGCATTTTTAGTTTATCGCCGTAAGCTAGTACACATGTGTCGTCAGTGAATTGGATTTAATTCACAGTTTTCTATTAAGTTTGGTATGCAATTCACGTAAGTAAGAAAATGTAATGGTCCGATTACCGAGCCCTGAGCTGTGCCCTCAGACACAGATATTGGGTCACTGTACGTATCATTAACTTTTACAACGTATTTTCTGTTTTCTAAATAGCTATTACACCATGTAAGCATATTACCCCGTATACCACTATTTTGTAGGCAATTTAATAATATTTGATGCCTCAAAGTGTCGAAAGCGCTGCTGTAGTCCAGAAATACAACCATTACATGTTTTTTGTTATCTAGTTGTTCGTAAATTTTCTCTACTCCTCCTCTCTCCTGTAAAAATTATGAAATATAAATATAATGAAATATAAATATAATAATAAAATATATGAAATATAAATATAATAATAAAAATTATTCTCCGTGAATGCACCAAGGTGCATTCACGGAGAATTCAATTGTGTTGTATTTTTTTTGTGGTTGTAAGCCATACTGTGTACTATTCAGGATCTGATTTTATTTAAAAAACAAATGTATTCCATTACAGATATATTTTTCTACAATTTTATCTATTATTGGGAGTATCGTAATAGGTCTATAGTTGTCATGTACTTGTTGACTGCCCTTTTTATGGATAGGTCTTACTATACCGATCTTTAAGTCGTTGGGATATATGCCTTTACTTACACTCATATTTATTAAATTCGCTATCACTTTACTTATTTTTGTACATATATTTTTTATGTCTAATGGTCTTATACCATCTTTACCAGGAGATTTATTTACATTTATGGACTTAATGATTTTTTCTATGTCACTTGAAGTTGCTCTTCTAAAACGCATAGTGACATTTGCTGGATTTGTGTAAGTAGACCTGTTTAACAATGCATTTGGACATATTGGAATTAAAAGCTTTACCTTATTTGTAAAATGTTTTGCAAAATTATTTGCTAGATCAACTTTTTCGATGTTTTGTTTGCCAAAAGCATTTTTTATTACGCTGTCTAATGATTTTTTTATTCTTCTAGTGATTTGGTTAAGTATTTCCCATAATTTTCTAGGATTCTTATAATTGTTTTTTATTTCTGATTGTAGAAATTTATTTTTAGTTTTTTGTATCATTTTATTTGCTTGATTTCTGGCTTTGTTGTAGTTTCTTTTTAGTTGAAGGTTATTACTATCTTTTACCCATTTATTAAATAAATTATCTCTATAGGAACAAAATCTTATAATACTAGGAGTAATCCAGTGGTTTTAATGGCGTATATGCTTGGTTTTCAACTTAATTTGTAATGTCGCTTCAGTATAAATATCTTTAAATTTATTCATGATATTATTATTAATGTCAGATGGACAGTCAATAGCCTCACACACACTATTCCAGTCCACTTGATTAAGGCGTTTATATATTAATTTATTATTTAAACACAATTTATATTTTGGAGCATCCTGTAAGTACACAGATGAACCAACAGAGGCAACCATAATTGCACGGTGATCCGCTAGTTTTGTTCCTATCGCGGCGGTGTTCAGTTCTTGTATACGCGATTTAGCATATATGTGGTCAATACAAGATTTACTTAAATAGCCGTTCGATATTTCGATCCTAGTATGTTCGGAACTTCCACATATAAGGCCTAAATTATACAGGCTATTACTGTATTCATGTTTGGCCGCGGAATGGGTAATTGTTCGAGATATCGAGACCCAGAATTCCGATACTAGGCGAGGCTGTAAGGGAAGTGTTGTCGAAGAGCGGTGATATGACAAATGGGGTTTTTTTTTAGTGGTAAACGCGCAAACTTGAGTCTTCTGGGGGTTAAATTGGAAAAGGTTCAATTTACCGCATTCCGCGACCTTCTCAAGAGAGTACTCGATAGAAGACATAAGTTTCTTCATTCACTGACTTCATGTCGACGATTTCCCTAGGGAAACCTACACGGTCCGTGTATACGGCATCGCCCGTGCTGTAGTCTGCATAGCAATGTGTGTTGGAGGTGTCCAACATATCATTGATATGCAGAAGAAACAGTGTGGGAGATAGCACACAGCCTAGGTGCACTCCAGCGTTCACGGGCTTTAACTCATATTTAGAAGTAAATTACAGCTACGAACTATTAAATAACGAAATTAAACTACAGAATACACTATTCGCCATACACACCAGTGTTTGTTTACAAACGTGTGACGTCACAAGATTGACACGGTGCCATACTGCTGGAGCAAGCGTTTTGATAACATAATATTTGGTGTATTTTGAAACGATTTTTATTTAAGAACTTTAAATAAACCAATATAAACATTATTAGATGTTCTTAAATAATATTTAATAGATGGTTTTCATAAATTGTTAGACAAATTGCAGCCTATTGCGCTCATCACTGTGATATATATGATGTTAAGTGTCGCTAGCCCAGTTATCGAACTAACTGCGGCACCCTTCAAACCCAAACACAATAACGTTTGCACAATACTACTTGATGCCAGATAAGGAGTCGCTGTGGTACTGTTGTTAATAATATACCGGTTCATACAACACTTAACGCGTGTGTGTATGTGCTTCTCATTATTCATGTTACCTACTCAACTTTTTTTTATATAGGACGGGGCAAACGGTTACAATGCTCACGGGATTGGGAGTGGTAACACCTTTGGACATTTGCAATGCCAGGTGTCAAGAGATGAGTTGCCGGCCTATTAGGTGGGAGTATGCTCTTTTCTTGAAGATCCCTAAGACGTATCGGGAAAACAACAACCTCCGCGCCTTTTCAATAATGCTTTAAATGAGATAATTCTGTGTTAAGATGCATAATAAAGGCTGCAGCTAAGCTTGCAATTAATTTTCTTTATCTCTGTATCTCACAGAGCCGTTTCTGTAGATCAAAATTTTGTTAGAAGCAAAAACGTACCGTGCACAATATTGTTCCTTTCAGCAGTTATATCCACGTAACGTTTAAAGTTTCCATTATCGAATCACTTTATCCAAACCTGACCAAAGCGCCGCTTTCAATAAAACGCCTATTTCATATAATTTGACTAAAAGACCTAAAATATAGTATTATGTCAAATTCAAATAATAGTTTCTTTGATTAAAGCGAGTGTTACAAATTACAATAAAACACTTTTAAAGAATTAATCTCCCTGAAAACCAGATCTGGAAAGATCTTGAAACGAGTTAACTAAAATAATAATAAAAATTTAACTTTAACGCAACAATCTAATGTAAAAACATAGTTACAAATATACGCGTTTTAATCATATAAAATGTTTTATTTAAATTCAAATAATTTTATTTTATTATCTCTAATGATAATTATTATCTTTGCATGCCACGATGCTTAAATAGGACATGATAGAGACATCTTCCAAAAAAAAACAACACAAATTAAATTTGATAACAAAATTTATGAATGATGCGGGCAATTTATGCAAATACTGGGGTTGGGCAGGTTATCAACGGTAAAGTAGATCCTGTAGATGAAGCCACAAACTGAGAGTTGAATAAGACACACAAGATTTATCAACGATAAGTCACTCGAACAGTTGGATAAATGCTGGTTCGGAGTCTCACATCATTCATATATTATTTTGTTTTCAAATTGAATTTGTGTACTCCCTGCACATATAAAGTTACTTGATATAAGTCATTAAAATATAATTTATTTAACAGCAAACTGGACTGGACAACAAGCAAGACAGCGTTGCCGAAAGTCTCCAACTACGTTTTAACTCTCAGCCACTTTATCAAATTACACAGTGCTATGTAGACATTCATTGTTTAGATTATTGGTAGCGTCTGAGCTGAAAATATACTAATAAGCTTGGATTGTTGGATGATAGGAAATCAAAGTCAAATTCAAAGGTCAACACAATATCATCCGATTATAATATAATATTTATTATTACCAGTGGGAGGCTCCTTTGCACCTATTTCTGCCATGAAGCAGTAATGTGTAAGCATTACTGTGTATCGGTCTGAAAGAGGCCGTAGCTAGTTAAATTACTGGGCAGATGAGACTTGACAACTTATGTCTCAAGGTGACGAGAACAGTTGTAGTGCCGCTCAGAATTTTTGGGTTTTTCAATAATCCTGAGCGGCACTGCATTGTCATGGCAAAGCGTATCAATTACCATCAGCTGAACGTGCTGCTCGTCTCGTCCCTTATTTTCATAAAAAAATATGTTTATTCAATCCACCAGTGATAATTGAATTAATACAGGCATCAATATAATATTCAAACTAAAAGTAATCCCAAATGCATTATTTTTTAAGGCAGATACATCATGCAATTATTATGAAGCTTACAAATATTTATATGGTACTAGCTGATCCGACAGACGTTGTTCTGTAGATAATAAAAATATACTTTTTTATAAGAATTTGTCAATAATATTTGTAATAATAATAATATAATATTTCAAAACATCAAGAATTATTTCGTAAAAAATGCTCCCTGTTGTTGTAATGAAGTTGTTTCACAGCGGAACTGTCAAACCGTGTTTCACTAAATTCTCTCATAGAAAAAATGTCCATACAAAAATTTGAAAATAAAAATAATTATGGGTCCCAAATCTAAATAAAAACTATCCTATCTCTCAAGTTGGACCAAACTGCACTGAATTAAGTAATCCCCATTTAAGTCCGTTCATTAGTTTAGGAGTCCATCGCGGACAAACAACGTGGCACGTAATTTATATTATATATTAAGATAATCAAATGAAGTACTTATACATAAATTAAAAAACGTATTAAATTATTACCGAAAAATAATCACAGTACAATAGTTCTAGGTCACAGGAAGTTTTTTTAACAGTTTTTCAAAAAAGTCTTTGAAGCGATGTTATTGTTTTGCGGGGTTACCGAGAGGGATTGTTTGATACTGTATTGCTAATTTCGTGGCCATCTGGAGGGCAAAGCCAAATTGGCTTCAAAGAATATGGGCGTCATTAATAGAGCACGGCAATACTTCAAGCCGGCCCACATTCTAGCGCTCTACAAAGCGCAGGTGCGGCCACACATGGAGTATTGCTGTCATCTCTGGTCTGGCGCACCCCAGTATCAGCTCGATCCATTTGACCGTGTGCAACGTAGAGCAGCTCTAATTGTCGGGGACCCAGTGCTCTGTGAACGGCTGGATCACTTGGCGTTGCTTAGAGATGTCGCTTAATTGTGTGTCTTCTACCGCGTTTATCACGGGGAGTGTTCCGAAGAGCTGTTTAACCTGATTCCTGCCGCTGAATTCCACCTTCGCACGACACGCCACAAGTTAGGATAGCATACCCACGATCTGGATGTGTGGCGGTCCTCCACAGTGCGGTTTTCAAGGAGCTTTCATCCACGTACCACAAAGCTCTGGAATGATCTTCCTTGTGTGTGTTTCAAAAAAGTTGCTGGCCATCTCAATAAAAAAAAGGGAACATTTGGTACTAAATCTGGATTAGCATATACGTTATTCAGACTTTTATACGAGTATATAAACATCAAATCGAACAAATCTCTACTTTGAGTCAAGCTATGTATATTAAAATATGTGAGCCTTTCTTTATACGAAATTTAAATTTTTTGTTTCTTATTATGAAATAGCAATTGAAAGCTATTTTGCTGTTTTTATAACTAATATAATATATATATTATGTTTACTTAGTTACAGACCAGCGCTGTTCAGTGCAAACTGCTTCATACTATATTCCGTTTGTGCAACATCTAATATTGCTATGAATTTATGCTAAACCCAGTGCTCGCCTCGTGCTAGAGACTCATTTGTGGAGACAAGATTCTAAGATATTGTCAAGTCAATTAGTTGTGTAGTATGTAATTTTCAAAATTTGTGCATTTATGTAAGATATTTTTACATGAATTACATTAAGGAGTAGCCATATATATTGAAAAGGGTAAAAATACCAAGATCAGGAAAACACGTATGAAAAGATGAAAGAATTGTGACAAATGGAAGTCCGAAATTCATTCATATTCATATACTTTTAATCAAAATAGAATTTTAAATTACAGAATGTCAAAATCTATGACTAATTCGAAAAAATTTGCCCTATATCTGAGAAAAACAAGTTTTTTTTTTAACAATTCTTTTAAATTACGTTATTTTAAATTTGCTAAAGCATATACAAGGCCCAATAAAAGACTTACTAATTCTACTAAACCGAGTAGAAGGCATTACAATTTCATGATTTTTCCTGGTTATAGTCATTAAGATTATCATTGTAGGTATGTAGAAAATTTGCTCATGCTATATATATATTATAAAGTTAAAATCTGAAATTCTTGAATTTCTTAAGTTTTTTTTAATTTTTATTGATTTAAATTAATCCTATTTAGACATTCTATTATTTTACATAATATAGAAATACAGAGGTTGAAATGCATTTTACAATAGCACAAAGACTGTTTCTGATGATGATATGAATAATTCCAACAAAATTTCGTGTTATGTTAATGTCTGATTGTGATTCAGGAATCAGTGTACACCTTCGGGGAAATCTCAAAACATTGTTACCGTACTGCCAAACTCCACAACGTGTGGTTAATATGAAATTCTGAATTTCAAACTTTTTGTATTGTCGTATGGAAATTTTGCGCTCCCGATACGAAGCTTATAAATACTTTTGCATTAATTTCATATCTGGAAGATGCTTGAGTTATGCGAATACGTTTTAAAAGGAAAATATCAGTTTATTGTTTCTTTACTGATATTACGGTTATATCGAGAAAGACGCTATAATTTTATATTGGGTGTTTTTTTAGAGGTTCCCAACTTTGAGTAATACTGCTTATTTTACAGCATATACATAGGCATCGGGAATGGAATATTTCCACTGTTCCTGTGATATTAAAATCTATTTAATTGAAAACTCCTTGGTTTTAAAAATCGAATACCATTTATTTATTTAAAAAAAGATTCTCGGTTTGGTCACAAGTTCTTGTCAAACTTGTTTAGTCGTTGAGAAAATGGAATTGACTCGTGAAAATTCTAGAGAAATTATTATGACTTTCGAAGTGGTTTAACACAAAAACAGTGTGTTGACTGGATGATTTCTGCATTTGGTGATAAAGCCCCATCCAAAATCAACAATTTATCGCTGGTTTGCTGAATTTCAACGTGGACGTGTCAAGCTCAGTGATGACCCCGTCAAGGTCGTCCAAAAACTGCAATCACCAAAGAAAACGTTGATGCTGTGCGTAAGCTGATTGAGGAAGATCGACATGGGACATACCGCGAAATTCAGGCAACTTTAGACATTAGTATGAGTCAAATACAAATAATCTTGCATGAACAATTAGGGGTAAAAAAGATTTTCCCGATGGATACCGCATTTGCTCTGTGAAGAGCAAAATGCGGCTCGCGTTACTTGGTGCGTCAGAACTCTCGAAAGATTCCACGCAGGATCCTAAAATGCTGTATACAACATCGTATCAGGTGACGAATCCTGGATATACGCGTATAAACCCGAAACAAAAAACCAGTCACGAGTGGGTGTTCGAAAATGAGTTAAAGCCAACAAAAATTGTTCGTTCACGGAGTGTTGTAAAAAAAAATGATGGCCACGTTTATCTCCAAAACCAGCCATGTTGCGACTATTCCTCTTGAGGGACAAAGAACGGTTAATGCAGAATGGTATGCTAGCATTGCATAGCATGTTTGCCACAGGTCGTTTCTAAACTCCGTTAAGAGAACTGCAACCGCCGCATCATCCTCCATCACAACAATGCGAGTTGTCACACCGCGCAAAGAACAAAAGAGTTTTTAGGGCAAGAAAACATAGAATTATGAGACCATCCGCCGTACAGCACCGACCTAAGCCCCAATGATTTCTATTCTTTCCCTAAAATAAAGAATAAAATGCGTTATCAGAGATTTTCATCACCTGTAGAAGCTGTGGACGCCTACAAAACGGCCATTTTGGAGACCCCAACTCCCGAATGGAATGATTGCTTCAATGATTGGTTCCATCATATGTAGAAATGTGTCAAATTTCGCGGAGAATACTTCGAATTCGAAAAGCAATAAATACATTTTTAAATAGTAATGTTGTGTCACCCCTTGATTCCCGAAATTTTCAGTGCCGTCCTCGGTTTCTTTTTGTTTAATTTTGGTGTGACGTTTCATTATGGATAGACTTACATTGGAAGAAAGTTTTTAAATTGTTGAAATTTGCTATCAAAATAATTGGTCTGTTCCGGAACAGGAACAGAAATACAGAAAAGCAAAAGATCCAAATTAATCAATTCATCGCCGTTCTCAGCAACTGGAGTTATTTCTTCCATTTTATGGAAGATTTAACAAAAGGATCTTGGCTTAAAAGCATTCAAGATTCAAATTGTGAATAAATTATCTAAAGCCAAACGACCACCGGATGTGCCACCAATGGCAATCGGCAAATGGGCTTAAGCACAAAGTGATATTAATATTGAAATTCCATTAAAATTTTCGGTCTCAGATGAAACCCATTTTTTGTAGAGTGGGTTAGTAAATAAATAGAATTGTTATATTTAGAGTGAGGGTAATCCACAAAGTTTTTTCGAAACACCGTTACAACTACAAAAAGGTACTGTCTGGTGTGTTTTATGGAATGGCGGAGTTATTGCTTCATATGTCTTCCAAAACGGCGAAGGTCAGAATATTAAAGTCAATGGTAAACATGGGACATATATTCTTGCTGACTAGTGGTTCCAATGAGACTGAGCCAAACTACAATATTAATTTACTCAAAGAAACTTTTATTGAAAGAATAACTATCACGTAATGCTTCAATTAATTGGACATCAAGGTAGTGTCATTTAACACCATCAGATGATATTCGTTGGTAAATAAGAGACAATTGAACTACGAACAGTTATTTGCGAAATACAGCCGCAAATGCTGCGAAAGGTTTGTAGAAAGCAGCAAACATGGGCAACAGCTAAATTGTTTATTTCTTTAAATTTTTCTCCTAATGATTCTTCTTGATTTATACTCGATTTTATGTGTTTTTTTTTTTGGTTCTGACTGAATTCGCGAGGATTAACGTGCTAATTAGAACTAAGAGCACTACGGAAGGGCAAAATCAAACTTAGATGTTGCTAGAGCTTTTGAAAATTTCTTTACCAATGTTCCCATATCTACCACTAAACATTTAAACTTATGTCCAACCAGGGCAATATCATTACTTTCTGCAAATGTTACTAAATGTTCCTCTGGTGTTGCAAGAGAATGTGGGCGGCGGTGATCACTTAACACCAGGTGACCCGTACGCTCGTTTGTCCTCCTATTCCATAAAAAAAAAAGAAAAAAAAAATAATTTCCAATTTAAGTATGTTAATATCTCGGATATTATAAAGTCATTTAAAGAGATTAATGTTAAAAAGACAGTTGACCTCTGGGGTATATCTGTTAAAGTAATAGGCTCTCTGATTGATATAATAGCGCCTGAACTAGCCCTAATATTTAACAAATGTATAGACTGTGGCACATTTCCAGACCTGATGAAGCATAGCAAAATAATACCTTTATTCAAGTCGGGTTGCTCATCAGATCCCTCTAATTATAGGCCTATTTCAATTTTGCCTACCCTGAGTAAAATATTTGAAAAACTAATACTGTGTCAACTACGCGCTCATTTTAACATAAATAAAATAATACATGATAAACAATTTGGATTCACTCTGGGACGTTCAACTGTTGACGCAGGTGTTGCATTAATGGAACATATTTTTAGTGCTTGGGAGGATTCACAAGATTCTTAAGGAATCTTTTGCGACCTTTCCAAAGCGTTTGATTGCGTCCAACATGAAATTCTAATCAGGATATTGCAACACTATGGCATAAGATAAAGTGCATTAAATTTATTAATCTCATATTTGAATAACAGGACACAGTATGTTGAAGTTAATAGTGTAAGGTCTTCAGGCTCTGTGTTAGGAATGGGTGTCCCGCAGGGTTCAATTCTCGGACCATTTCTGTTTTTAGTTTATATCAATGACCTACCCTATCTTATAAAGAACACACATGATAAAGTATTGTTTGCGGATGATACATCACTATTATTTAAAGTTAATCGACATGCAACTACTATTGAACATGTAAATAATGCTATTTCTAAGGTAGAATAATGGTTCAAAGTAAACAATATTCTTTTGAATGGTAAGAAAACGAACTGCTTAAAAATCATATTACCAAATGTAAAAAAGATTAACACACATATTAAATTAAATGGAGAAATGTTGGATCTTGTAAATAAGACAGTGTTCTTGGGTATAACTCTAGATGAGAAGCTTCAGTGGGGTGACCATATATCTGCCTTAGCAAACAGATTAAGCTCTGCAGCATATGCGGTTAAGAAGATAAGAGAACTGACTGACATAGATACGGCCAGAATAGTATATTTTAGTTACTTCCACAGCATTATGAGCTATGGTATCCTTTTATGGGGTAATGCTGCTGAGATCAATACGATACTTGTGCTGCAGAAGAGAGCCGTTAGAGCAATTTATAACATGGGATCTAGAATTTCGTTAAAGAATAAATTTAAAGAAATAGGTATTATGACAGTGGCCTCACAATACATTTACGAGAATTTGATGTTTGTACAAAAGAATAAAAATATGTTCACAAAACTAAGTGACTTACATAGTGTTAATACTAGAAATAGGGGTAGACTTGTCATGTCTGCCACAAGACTCCATAAAGTCAATAATTTTTTTAGGTGTCAGTGTGTTCGCTTCTATAATAAACTCCCCGAACATATAGCAAATACATATGTCTATAAATAAATTCAAAGCCTTCACAAAAAGTAAATTAAGCAGCAAAGGCTATTACAATATCCAAGATTATTTAAATGATAAAGCAGCCTGGAATTGAATTGATCTACTTAAGTGTGATTTGTTTTATGTGATTTTAATTGTTTGATGTTATTTATATTACTTATTTGATTTGTTTGATTTTAATTTTATCTGTTTGATATTATTTATTTATTATTATGAAATTTAGCGTATGACTGAACTTAAGCCATTGTAAATCAATGTTATGAGTTCAATAAACATTTTGATTTTGCTTCAATAATACTTGTTTATAATAGTTACAAATAAATAGAATGGTATTGATCGCGTGATCAAACGAAGGTACTACAACAAATGTCTGTTTAATCTAAATGATTGATGCGGTTGCAGTGTCACATGTGGTTGGTGCGGTTGGAAGCAAATTACGGACATGTCTTGTCACTGAATAGTTTATGGTTTAGCTCGATCCAACTATTGTTTGTGATCTATTTTGAATATGTGAAGCCACTATAGATCTTCCTCCTACTTAACAAATTACATGTCATGTTACAAGTTTTAATTTATTTTAAAGCACTTATGAGATTTTAATGAAATCCAACCAGTTAAATCGAAGTATTTACCGTCATAGTCCAAATCCTGAAGTGGCAGTGGGCAGGGCACATAGTTTGATGGTAGAACGATCTGGTCTAGATCGCCGGAATACGTTGGATGAGGACAGCGCAGGACCGATCATCATGGAAATCTTTGAGGGAGGTCTTTGTCCAGCCGTGGACGTCTTCCGGCTGATGATCATGATGATGATGAAATCGAAGTATGAGTTCACCGCAGACCACACTACCTTGTAACACGAGAGGAATCACATAATATTGCGTTGGTGATCTTATAAAGCATCAAATAAACGTACGTACATAAGGTGAGAACCTTATTACCAATAGGTAGATCTATTGCACCAACTACGCTGTCTACATACGACGTTGGCTATATTAGTAAGGAAACTATGTTAACATTGATAATCTGATTTCCATTTGATTGCAGCACATTTAAAGATCGTATTATCTAATATATAAAATTCTCGTGTCCCGGTGTTTGTTACCAAAAACCTCCGAAATGGCTTAACCGATTTGTATGAAATTTTGTGTGCATGTCGGGTAGGTCTGAGAATCGGAAAACATCTATTTTTCATACCTCTAAATGATAAGCGTGACCCAACCCTATATTTTTTTTACATGTTTTTTTTTATGATTCAGCATAAAAAAATGCATACAACTTCATTTTCACCCGTCTACAATCAACACCTATTTTTGTATCGCGTTTTTAATATTATTCTTTTCCATCCACAGATCCGCAATAGGGTTGCAAGATGGCAATCGATTATAATAATTATTGTAGTACGATAAATTTTTGTACGATATATTTGGTAGGTCTGAAAATTGGTCGTCATATATTTATTAAGCCCCAAAAATTTTAATAATTAAATTTTTTTATCACCTTAAATGGCAATACAACGTTTGTTGGGTAAGCTAGTAGTGTATGTAAAGCTCTTCAAAATTTGGAGATTCAAAATTCCACAAGTAAAAGCAACAAATTTCGTATTTGAACTGCGAAGAATCCGATTAGGATCGGTTTACAGGACACATATTAGAAAATACTTTCTTTTATTAAGAAGACAGATGGGGAACTGCTTTACGATGTTCTGTTAATAGTTGCAGTTGCAGTTAACCAGTGGGAGGCTCCTTTGTACAGGATGCCGGCTAGATTATGGGTAACATAACGGCGCCTATTTCTCCCGTGAAGCAATAATGTGTAAACATTACTGTATTTCAGGCTGAAGGGCGCCGTAGCTAGTCAAATAACAGGACAAATGAGACTTAACATCTTATGTCTCAAGGTGACGAGCGCATTTGTAGTGCCGCTCAGAATTTTTGGGTTTTTCAAGAATCCTGAGCGGCACTGCATTGTAATGAGTAGGGCGTATCAATTACCATCAGCTGACCGTCCCATATTTTCATAGTTAAGTAGCAATACGTGAATAAATCGATATAAAAAACCCCATTAATATTGATATGCCTTTGCTACGACTCTTAATAATAACTAAAGATATTTGACTAATTAATTTCCGGCAACATCGTAAATGCAAGGAATTATAAATTGTTAGTTTCAAATATTGATCTCATGGAATTGAATGACTTTTTATTTTGTGTTTTTTAATGAGAATAAAATGATCTTTAAAACTAAATATACAAACCTTTTTATTTTATCTTATTTAATTAGAATCGTTTAAAAAAAATTTTGTTTATTCATTTTATTGGTTTCTCGCCAACTTGTAAAAGTAATTAAGAACGAGTCAACAGTGGGAGGCTCCTTTGCACAGGATGCCGGCTAGATTATGGATACCACAATAGCGCCTTTTTCTGCCGTGAAGCAGTAATGTGTAAGCATTACTGTGTTTTGGTCTAAAGGGACCCGTAGCTAGTGGAATTACTGTGAAAATGAGACTTAACATCTTATGTCTCAAGGTGACGAGCGCAGTTGTAGTGCCTCTCAGAAATCAGAATTTTGGCGTTTTTCAAGAATTCTCAGCGGCACTGGATTGTAATTGCCAGGGCGTATCAATTACCGTCAGCTGAACGTCCTGCAAGTCTCATCTCTTATTTTCACATACATCATTCTCCTGTATTTCAAAAATAAAAACGATATATCTCTGACTTCTTTAATTTTTAAGCTTTCCTTTGTCGTGCTCTTAAGGTTTTCAACCAGATTTAAGTAGAGAGTATTTTTTTTTTAATTTTTTACGTACGAAACTAATGCAGCAGCGTTGAGCCTACTTAATATGAGACGATTACCCCCATTAGATCAATAAAAATACGCTGTCAATCGAGTATTTAAAGTCCTTTTTATACCACGTATTTATATGAATTAAAGCTGATTTGTACAATCCATACTTGAATCCCTGCATTTATAAAAGGTCATCAGCAATACTATAATATATTTTTCATTTCTCAAACTCTGAAAGTAATGTTGTTTTGATCTGATTATTAAGTGGAAAATACTGCTTCCCTCCATAAACGGAAAAACTCATACAAATTACTTCCCACCAAAGGGCCGGAATGAACTTTAAAAGTATAGCTGCTGTCAGCTTTGAAGAGATTAAGAGATTTAAAATTAATTGTCAAATTAGGTCAATTTATTTATACTTTTTAAATTTAAATATGGAACTCACCACGTAATTCTTGCGGCTTATTCCGCTCAAAGAAGTTTGCGCTAAGTTCACACTGCCTGCTTAGAAAGTCACATGGCCGCAGCATTTCTTTTATTAGTTTTTTTTTTTACATAAAACTCTTCACAGCTGAAAGCAACTCTATTTTTGAAGCTCAGTTAGTTTTTCCGGCCCTTAGGTAGGAAGTAATTTGTAAAAGTTTTTCCCTCTCTATGGAGGGAAGCAGCATTTTCCACCCAATAATCAGATCAAGACAATATTACTTTCCGAGTATGAGAAATGAAAAATATATATCCGTGTGTATCCGTCATAATAAATACAATTTAAAATGAATTTAATATGCGTCTATCTTATTTCTTCTCTTTAAAAACCATTTCTACTATAATTTCTTCTTTGATGTATGACAAAATCTGTAATCAAGTATGTTTTATCACTGTCTTCATAACTTTGTATTATAATAAGTACAAAAGTCATTATCATGGTTTACTTATAAAGAAAATTTTGATGCTGCAGATATGAGATGATTATATAATATCTGAGGTTTTAAAAATAAATTAAATCCTTTCTAACACAGGATTTACCTACGTG
Organism: Leptidea sinapis; assembly: GCF_905404315.1. Lineage (NCBI taxonomy): Eukaryota > Metazoa > Arthropoda > Insecta > Lepidoptera > Pieridae > Leptidea > Leptidea sinapis. The sequence goes on from NC_066298.1 coordinate 9,323,979, forward strand.
TTGCAGCTAGCTTGAATGACTTGGTAATAAGTATTTCCGGTAATTCCTCAAACACATATAATTTTACATATTTATCACAAGGATGGTATATTTCTAGCTTATCAAATAGTGGAATTGCCCGTTTCACTATAACCGTAACGCTTACTTCCAGTATCGAAATGTAACAATGTAATAAAGCTATCTTTGTAACTTATACTTTAAAAAACAAACTATAAATGCAAGTCAAAGTAAAAGTCAAATTCAAAGTTTTTATTTGCATAAACATGTTAGACTGATGTTACATAAATATTATTAAGTACATGTTTGCCACATTAATGACGTGCAAATTTTATAAAATACATTTCTAAATCATTAGTTACAATGATATAAATTTAACAAAAGATTAGTAGCAGTATTATATAGTATAAAGTCAAGTTTTTAGTTTAAGATATTCGTCTAATGAATATGAGCAGTTTCTACTAAGGTATATTTTCAATTTAGATGAGAACTTCCTATTTGACGATACCTCTCTTATTATTTTTGGGATGTGATTATAGATTTTTATGCACACATTACAGCATGCTGAAATATAAGGTAGAATATAATTCCAAATGGAGAATTCGTCCTAAAGTGTAAAATCTTAGTGGGCTTTATTTTCAAGCATGTTTGTTTTTAGTTTTTAAATATAGTATTATTTATTTTCTTTCTTTATAGTTTTAAAACAATTCGAAAGTAATATTACAAGAGGACCATTGCTTATACAAGGGACAGATATACAAAAATATAGTACTGTAATCATTTTTTGATATTTGTGTGAAATGTGATTAGACGTCTTGAAGATGGTAAAAATTTCGTTGAACTATTCTGATTTAAAATATACATATAAACCTTATCGGCCTCACAAATAAACTTGGTATAAAGTTATAACTAAGCATAAACAAAGATAATGCAAAATGTTGACAATATCGTTGACAACACTGTCAATACAATGATAATTCTGAAGATTTCCGAATGACAAGCTGGAAACGTTATACGTCCGAATAAACTACAGTGCGTTCACAGTTATTTTACCTCTAGCCGTTAGGTTACCTAACCTGAGCGTTATATTGCCATATTTACTTTCTATGACTCCCTCAAACAACAAGTTAAATTTTACGTTTTGATGATATTTTTTTTTCTTACAATATAATGATTTGAACGTAAAGTTTGTAATAAGATCATTTGTTATTGGGACGGTTGAACGCATTTCGTATTATAATTTATTTGAAGTCAGATTAATGGTTTTTATGCAATGAATGAATAGTATCGGGTAGAAGAGTAGAAATAATACGACAAGTTACTTTAATAGTTTTATTATTCGGATTCCGATGATAAAAAATATACCTGTCATATAATATTATTATACCTATCTTACTATATTAATTTCCGTTTGCTTTGTTACTTAATGTAAGACTATACCTTTATATATCTTAATTAATTAAATTAATAAATTAATATTATTTTAAAATAAAAAAACAATTAAGTGATCGGGAGATTTCCGTCAGGAGCGAAGTTCGTTATTCCAATTTAATAAACTGTTCAGTAAGATACGAAATGATAATATTTCCAATATGAAAATAACTCAAAAAATATGTGTAAGCTTATCAAATGTATTTAACTAGTAACAAAGAATTACCAACCCATTTATGAGTACTTTGTATGTTAAAAAAGTATGTTTAGTGTATTAATTGTAAGCTGTCATTTGTTATTGTATTAGTTAGTTACACAGTAATAACCACAATATATTTATCCGGATCTTAATCGGAAAAAAAATCTATTTGCGTTTTAGACTACCTGTCATTCATAGCTATCAAACGTTTTTCACGATATTTCACTTTCTCATAAGAAATAGTGAAAAAGAGTTTCGCACAGCATTTTTTCGTAGGTAGGTATAATTTTCCAAAATATAGTACGACCTCCACGAAAATTTATATAAATTTTTAACTCTGCGTTTAGAGTTTCCCCAAAGTTGGTACCTCCTTTCTGACGGTATACATTTCAAGTAATTTATTTTGAACTGCACACAGATCAAAATCATCCAAAATAAATTTAATTCTTGGATGCTACTGGGCGTAGAAATTTTTTGAAAAGTGGATAAAGCAACTTCGCATTCTTTGGTTATGGTGCTTACGGTTTATTCAGATATTCCTGAAACAGGAAAAAAGTTTTATTTTATAAAGCCTATTTTATTCTAAATTAAAAATAAATACACACTGTGTAAATAATATGTAGACAGGTATTTCTTTTCAATAATTTTTCTATTTACATTCATACCTAATCGTATCAAATGCTACCAAACGAAAATTGTAGTTCTAACGAAACAAAATAGAGGTCAGCTTGGCATTTATATTATTTATTTATTCAAATTAAAACCACTCAAGGCGACTTATAACAATTGACAATCATTACTCTATTAAATTACGAAATCATATAATATATTAAAAAGACAAATATAAAAGACATAGAACTTGTATATCTAATTGAAGCAAATGATTGATTATATTACTATAAAATAAAACATACAAAAAACATCACAAGGTAGTAAAAAATTACAATGGGAAAGCTACAACAGCTGTTTACTCCAAATGTCACGAGGGGCTGCCGAAAACCAGTGTTGTGTTGGTGTGTCTTCTGCACTGACCAACAATATACTGAGTCAGCTCCTTTTAGCAGGGAATCACGCACCGCACAGTTATTTAATATTTTGTTTTTGTTTATATTTTAATAATTTCTGTTACATTTAATTTAATTTTTTATTTCTTTAAGATTATTACTGTAAATTGAAGGTGTGTGTTTTACTGTTAATAAAGTGTTTCTATTCTAAGTGTTTCTATTCTAGTTACTGTACTCGCAAGAACAACAAGAAGCAGTCTAACATTTATGGTGAGAGAAAATCAAAGTTGACGCGACAGAAATTATGTACCGATGGCGGTGACGCTAGTATATCAAGTTTCCACTAAAATTGGGAAAAATACTAAAGATTGGTAACCCTAATTTACATACCCGTCATGGGGGCACTTCGTTTACGAACATTTCCAAATGGAATTAAAGGAGCATTATTTTCTTTTTCTGTTTCACAGAAATCACGCACCGATAGTATAATATTTCTTCCGCTACTCTGAATTCTTTTCGGCATGCTAACATATGTAATATCACAAATTTGAAAGAATAACGCTAGGAACTTCACAGAACGACTCGACAGGAACACCAACATAAAGAAAACATATAATGACTTCTGTCAGAGGTAAAATAAATGTGAACGGACTGTAATCATAAGCGAAATGTCTATTTATAAACATTTTGCATTTTCTTGGTTTATGATTAGTTATAACTTTATGCAATTAAAAAAAGCTTAAACATCTACCCACTGACCAAGAGGAAATGTAAAGCGAAACTTGACTCCTGGTTAAAAACATTAGATTATGAAGATACAGAGAAACTTGTGGATGTGTAAAATATTCATCACTCCCTCACACACCTAAGAAAACCACACACAGCACAAATGTAACAAACTTCACTTACTATATACGTATCTCTAACACTCACCCAAAACTAAACACATAATATAATAATAATGATGTATATATTTCAAATCACATGTCCTGTACTATTTTTAATGTCTTTTATTAATAACCGTACTCTGTTTACTATTTAGATCTTTGTGCATGGAACATCATTCCTTATTGTATTCGGAGAAGGGCGTTGTTAGCTGCGCTGCAGTTTATACTTTTGCACCTATCATCGTTTTTACTTGTTTGTATTATCTTTGTTATATTGTTCCAAATAAAAGTTTTATTTATTATTTTTATAAATTTTTATTTGTAAGGCTGTATAAGTTTTAAGTTAACTGATAACACTTTGATTTCAAATCTGTTTACACAAACTGAGCGGTTCATTATGTGGGTATTAAATGAGTGTGACCTCTCACGGTATGCTACATAACGCTCGTTATGGTAAAGCGCGATTATTAATTTACCAGAGTAATTTTATACAATTATTATCAGGCTTTATTTATCTCTATATGTATTATAAATACTTCTTTAAAATTATAGAAAAATAAAAGGTTCGCATTTTTAAGCTCGCCTTTTTTTACTTTTAATGATATTATAATATTTATATTTTTATTGAAAAGACTAACAGCATAAATGTTACAAAAAAGTCTTAAAAATTTGTGAAGATTTAACAGCCAATTACTGGTCTCTCTATATAAGCAAAAAATCAAATAATTAATATTCAACTTAACTTACTATAACATGATACATATGTGTATATCAAAAACATTATAAGAACCATTTTATGCATAACAATGCTGTGTAGTATAATTTAATTTATTTTTAAATATTATTTTAAACCAGTTCCGTCCTTTCTTGAATAAATAAGAGCTGACTGTTCAATAAAACAATAAAATTCCGATACCCTTCGATATTCATTAGGTTTGTCCACAAGCAGCAAGACTTTTCCATTACCGTTGCTATTCATAACTCCCCCACTCTTAGATATTCTTATTTATAGATATTGGTATTTGGTAAGGCTTCTGATATATATTATATATGCATTATATATCCAACGCTATTAAGTGAATATACATTTTCATAAAATTAATTCTTACAGCAAAATTTGTTATTATGACGTTGCCCATACACACGTAAGGACAACATCGGATTTGTAAAAGATTAAACCACCTAGTATGGGGTAAAGTATATATTTTGTGAAAAAATTTAACAAAAAATAACAGACTTCAAAGAAACAATTTCCCAAACAATATAATATGCATTAAAAAGTAAAAAAAAATGAGTATTCTTCTTATTACAACTTAATAATCAATATAATGTAGTTACAATTATTGTTGTTTTTTGGTATCAGTGTCCTCCCGTCGTGGCTCCGTTCTAACCCCTCGCCTCGTCATATCGTGCGTGCGACACAAGCACATCAGTTCACTTATAAATATATATAATTATAGTTACAAGCCTACCTTGGCTGAAACCGACTTCAAAGATAGCAATAAATGTAACGAAATTGGACTAAGTTTAAATGCCACCACACGGGAAGCACCAGCTTTCAAATAAAAAGAAATCATGAAAATCAATTCAGCCTACTGAAAAAGTCGGTTACTAAATATTAGTAGTGGGACAAGTCCTTCATTCTGCCGCTAATTGCGTACAACTTTGTCTCGACGCCTAGTTGAAAAAAAACCCTTTAAGGGTTGTCACCAAACCTTGCTGTGTGTTCTGAGATTCAGCTACTTACACCCTTTCAATTAAAAAAAAAACAAACGATGTCTAAATGCGAGTACCGGTATGCAAACGAGCGAACCGGTACTCCCGCAAACGTCGCGGGTAGGAGGGGGACAACGATCTCCTTCACACCCCACCCCATTGTCGCTCGTTGTTAAGTTGTCTCAAATTTGCATTTATAAGGTAAAGCTGTAAAAAGGCCAATAGCATCGCTGCTCACGTCACCTATTTTAGACTTAAAGAAAGAGTGCTTGAGGTGCCTGTAATCACAGTGTCGCCAAAATTCTGCGAACCTGGTATGGTGTCTATATTTTCCCAGACCAACACTTATACAGTAAGTTCTACTAATTTACTTTCTTCTTGTGTCTGTATTCAACCCCCTCAATCGCTATTCTAGAATGACGATCGGAGATTATTTTAATTTTTTCTGTTTATATTTCATATTTCATTCATTTTTAATGTTTTAGTCATCTCTGTTTTCAACTTTTATCTTTATTCATATGACAGATAAGGTTTTGTATACATATAATTCCTATAGTGCTATAGATTTGAAACAAGAGATAGATGACATACATGGGGCACACTAAAAGCTTTGCACTTCTAGCTAATCGGAACTATTTGAATTTCGAATGTTATATTTTTTGAAACGTTTGCAACGTTCAAACGTTTGCAACCTTCTTAGAAATAAAAAAAACAATTAGCCGGAAATCATTAGTCAATTGGTTTTTATCACACATAAAATTTCTACGTATGCAACGAAAATGGATTTAAGTCGAAAAGATTTTAGAGCGATGATTTTTTATGATTTATAAAGTTCTCTCTCACCGCAAGACTGTGCCAAAAGTGCGACAGGCGAGAAACGTTGGTAAAAATGATCGATTTTTTTCAGCTACGGGTCCCATCTGCACAATTCCACTTGCAGATCATAAGAGTGTTAATGCCGAGTGGTATTCTACTATTTGTTTATCCAGGGTGTTAAAAAAAATGCGAAAGACGACCAAAAAGCCGCGTTCTCCTACATCATGACTGTGATTTCTGTATCTTGCCCAAAATCAAACATTTGATGAGAGGTTTCACTTTTACGAATTCCGAAGAGTAGGGAAGAGAGAGACTTCAGATCTGTGGTCCTCCTGTTTTAAAAAATGGTTCGATCGCATGAAAAAATGTTTAAAATGTAAAGGAGAGTATTTTGAAAAGCAATTAACATAATATTTTGGTTATAACATGTTGATTTTTTAAGTTACGCAAAACTTTTAGTGTGACCTACGTATCAATGATACAGCTTCGATTGGCGGCAGACATAATATCTGGATTCCAAATAATTTCACACTGGAGATTGCACATTAAAATCAAACAAAAGCATTTACGTGATTAAGTCATAAATTCAAATTTTTTTTAACTTTTAATAAGTTTTCAATAATTGATACAAATTCAATTTATTGAGATTTTAACTCCATTAATTTATGGGATTTTATTGGAAAGTATGATTAGTCCTAAGATTACTTGTTATTAAGTAATAAGCCTGTACATTACTAATGCACGCATTGGAGTAAACGTTAGTGTTGCGTTATGAAATTATCCTTAGTGATCACTTAACACCAGTACGCTCGTTTGTCCTCCTATTCCAGAAAAAAAATCCTTAGTTGCACAAACCCTATATTGAGCTTTATTTCTTTTTTTACTTAAATAAAAAAGTATTCAATTTTTACGAAGCTGGGTAATGCACCGCTATCGATTTGAATTTTGAAGTTATTTCTCATTGCTTATTGATTTTTTTCAAAATTCTGAGTATACGACCACATAAAATTATAAAATAAATTCATGATAACAAAAAATCGGTTCTCTGCCAGAAAAAAGGGCATAGGGTGGCTGTTTTTTTTTATGGAATAGGAGGACAAACGAAAGTACGTAAAGACTGTAGTTTTAAAATTGAAATTTCGACAAGCTGTTTAATGTTGTTGCCGCAGTGAAAAAATACTAAGACCGTGAAATAGAAGCCGTGTAAATTTTAATTTAAAAAGAGATTTCAAGCCTCAAGATGGTTTCAACGACGTCAAGCTTTAGTCCCTTTAACTTTATACCTATTTAATTGTAAAAAAGTAAATTTGCTTTATACTAAAAAAAACGTAAGACTTGAACAAGAAATAAATACAATAAAAATAATGGGGCGTGATAAGTCCAAATTAGCAGTTGTCATCTGTTACGTAGATAATTCTCCAAGCAAGCCATTAAGTAGAGCAGGAACCGCACGAGGCCAATTAGCCAGATTAATGCATCCTACATCACGCTGCATCGTATCTTATTGCTGAAGCTTCATTTACCACAATGCAGCGGAAAATAGATACGGAACACAACATGGAAAACCTTTTTCCTTTTTAAAACTGAGCGAATGAAATAGATACCAGCTACGGGAAATTACAAGCTAACATTTTAAATCGAATAGAGATTTTAGTACAGATTTTAGTATTAGTTTTAACTTAATAATTCAGCAATTTGTAATATTAGTTTTAATTTTATAAAATTTTTTCTAGTTAATTTTTCTCTGGTTGCTCGCACTCTCTGAGGTAATTCAACACAACCCATAGCTCATAGCTCAGTATAGCCCTGCGTGATGAGTTCAGTCTTCATCATCATCATCAGCCGGAAGACGTCGTCTGCTGGCCACGGCCTCCCCCAAAGATTTCCAAGACGATCGGTCCTGCGCTGTCCTTATCCTACGTATTCCGGTGATCTTGACCAGATCATCGGTCCGTCTTGTCCTACCAACACTGCGTCTTCCGATACCTGGTCACCATTCGAGGACTTTATCCTACTCAACACTGCCATCTGATAGTCGAACTATGTGCCCTGCCCACTGCCACTTCAGTTTCGCAATTATTTAGTCAGTTTAGAGTTTAGTCTTATTAAAATGTTAATTCGATAAGTGTTCCCTATAAAAAAAATACTGACAGTATGAAGAATGCAGTAAAACAAAATAAAGCTTTGCTTAAGAACACACAGAAGAGGAAAGTTACTACTACTTACCTAGCTACTTACCAGATCTTGTTCTTTGTTGGAGTTAAGTTAATAAGATTATATTTATTGTAACTACAATAAAAAGTATAAGCTTATAAAACCAACTTCATAAATATTATATTATACTCTTAAAAGGGTGACCCATGTGGTATCTCCTAATATTATAGGTAGAAAAATAGGTTACGAAATGAAATTCACTCACAAATGGAGCATACAAGATATTGACACGAGAGTGGGTCAGGGATTGGAAATAATACTCAGCTTATAGTAACGAGTCTTTATCTGCGTTCTTTTTTTCTGAACTTGCACTTCGTTTCACTCGGTCTGCCGCTGTTCCTCTTGTGGGCGGCGGTACCTTCAACGCGTCACACCGCACCGAACTAAGTCTCTTCTATCTTCTTCTTCTTGGAACACCTCCACTTTTCACTATTTCTTCTTTTCTTCTTCTTCTCCTTCTTTACACTTTCGAGTCAGAACTAGTACTGCCGTAGTCCACGCTTATTACGGCCTATATACCCCCGCATCTCTTCTATTTTCAAAAATGATTCTCCCATTCCATCTTTAAATTTAAATTGTACTAGAAAATTCTTTTAACTATTTTTATCCTGCTTACACATTTTCCATCCCTTTTTTCTGTTCGATTTGATCCTGAACTTACTAGAAATTTCCATTACCTTTACAAAACCCAAAAAATTCCATACACTGGTAGGTGTATCGAACCCGGGTCTACAGCGTCTAAACTAAACACTTTTACGCTAAAGGTACGAGTATTGCTGTCGGAGCTGTTGAAATTATCAATGTCTTGAAGTTTGACAACTCTCGTCATGTACGTTGCTGCACGATATGACGTTTGACAACTCTCGTCATATACGTCGAAGCGTTGCTACGCGACAATATTAAGGGGTTTAAGTATGAAATTGCCGATTTGTACTGGTTTTTTAATTTAACATATTTATTTAATCAAAATAATTCCCATTATTATCTATACATTGCTGCCATCTAATAGGAAGGTCATTTATGCCTTTGTGATAGAACTGATGATCTAGATTCGACAAACTGTGTCAAAGTATTTTGTACTGCCTCCTGGAAGAAAAGTTTCTATCACGTAGAAAATCACGAAAAAATGGTAGTCCGTTGGAGCCAGGTCTGTAGAAGATGGAGGGTGATGAATTGTAATTCCTGAAAAGTTAAAACGGTTTCTCGTGCTGTATGAGGTTTCGCGTTATCATGGAGCAATAATGGAGAAGATTGATTCATGAGTCGGGGCTGTTTCACTGCTTGTTTTGCTATCATTGTTCGGGGTTCAGCACAATAGACCATTACCTTTTTATTGGTAAGCTTTGCTTTAGGACACTGTTATAGCGTTTGACCTGATCATTGCATTATTCGCTTCCGTTATGGTAAAGAATCCACTTTTCAACAAGGCAGCACAAGTTACAACACGCATTTCTTTCTGCAGATCAGTCAAATTATAAGGCACCCATTTTTGATATATTTTTATTTTATTGATTTGACACAAATGAGTCAATATTGTTGTTAAGGTAACGTTACACCATACCGCTACTTCCTGGATAGTTTGACTCAGATCGGATTCCACCATCTCTTTTAATTGATTGTCATTCACCTGTGTGGCCTTCCAAGTGGCTCGTTCTTCAAATCAAAGTTTCCATCACGAAAGGGTTTACACCATAATGGCACGGTGCGTATATTAGTAGTCCCCTCTCCATACGCAACATTGAAATCACTCGAATTTTCTATGTATCCATCTTTCTTGTCGAAGCTGAATAAAAAAACAACTGAAAGTCGATAATCTAATGTTGCAAATTTTTTAAGGAACGAAATACATAGGTTCTTCTTCTCAATCGTTCACTCTTGTCGCCGTTGGTCTCCACAGTTATGGGTCGCACTGCTTCCCTCACGATGCTCCTCCACTTTTGACGGTTTGCAGCATTGCGGGAGCACTCCAAAACAGGTGTCTGGGTCACTGTTTTGATAAGGTCCGTCCAACGCGTGGGTGAGCGTCCTCTCGCTCTTTTCCCCTCAACCTTGCCCTGCACTATCAACCGCTCAATCGATCCTTCATTTCTGGAGATGTGACCAAAGAACTTCAGAATTCGTAGTTGCACAGTCGACGATAGCCTTTCCTTTATCTTCAGTTCTTTTAAGATGGAATTGTTGGTTCGGAAAGACGTCCAAGGGATCTTCAGGAGTCGTCTCCAACACCACATCTCTAAGGCATCAATTTTGCGGCGGTCTTGAAGTCTAGGGGACCAGGTTTCAGCCATGTAGAGGAAGATTGGAAACACAAGACATCTCATAAGTCGAACCTTGGTGGTTTTGGTGATCCTTCTGTCCTTCCAGATCTTATTGAGCTTCTCTACCGCAGATCTGGTTATAGCACATCGCCTTCAGATTGCCAGCTCGCAACCTTCGGTATTGGAGATAGTAGATCCAAGATAGGTGTAGGTTGGCACCACCTCACAGTTGGCAATGTGTTGAAATTCTACCCTGTTGTTATTTACGCGGTCTACTATCATCATCTTGGTTTTAACTCTGTTGATGGCCAGTCCGAATTCAAGGCTGGTTATTTCCAAACGGGTTAGTAGTTCTTCAATATCCTCCATTGATTGGGCAAGTAGTGTAGTGTCGTCCTCATATCTGAGATTACAAATTTTGCGCCCTCCGACAGACATGCCTTTATCCCAGTCCTCGAAAATAATCCGCATTATGTGCTCGGTGTAAATGTCAAATAGTAAAGGTGAAAGGATACACCCCTGTCGACTACATAGGTACCATGTGTAAAAGTTTCACTCAAAAATCTCAACCATGAAGGTTCTAATTCGACGTACCTATTACAATAGAACGGCAATTTCATACGTTAACCGTATACGTTACGTAATACGTTAAAAGGGTGACCCATGTGGTATTTTCTTCTCATACGTAGAAAAACACACACTATTTTTTCAAAATTAAAAGAAGACTGATAACAAACATTTAAGAATTTTGTATATCTGTATACAATTGACGGAAAAATTCTAGGAAAGGCATTTAATAAAATTACTAGCTCCCGCATTTTAAAATACATATTATTGAGGTGAATGAATGATATAGTCCATTGTAATTATTGGAAAATAATCAAATTAATCTGAGGTGGTAGTAAGTGCACAAAAAATAATATTTCTATAACAGTTTACTTTATTTAAGCTTACAATAAATCAATAAATCACATTAATATCGTGGTTGTGCCATAATCGCACTCGCCCACTGATCCAGGATTTATCTCGAGAGTCCACTAGAAGGTTTTATTACGCTTTATCTCAGACAAAAAGTATTGTCCAGACGGAGCGAACTTACTGGATGTATTAAGTCTTTGTGTTCAAGACTCCAGTTCAGAAATTCGGAGTTATTTTGCAATAAATTCTCACAAGTTTTATGTATTGAATGTCGGTGTACGGTTATTGCTTATTTTATTAGGAATCATGAGTGTAGTAAGAAACCCCACTTGGGTTGACAAGCGAACAGAGTCTGTTGAGCTTTGCTCGGGCGTGGTCACTAGCACTACATCTGTAAACCGTGTTTACCCCGAGTAATATCCTGTGGTCTTCAAGTCTACCACAAGCTTTGTGACTCTCGACCAGTGTTGACGTTCAATGCTAGTGTCTACGTTATGTTCACCTAGAATACCAGAATCAGGACCGTTGCAGCTGCTGCGCCGCCGCCACCTGAGTAACGTGGGAGTGTTCAAAGGTTAAAGGAGTGCATTTTACCTTTCCTCATGATTCTTGGTTGATTTCAAGTGCCTACATAAATTCATTTTTTAAACGAGCCAAAAAACCAGCGACTATAGGAAAGTTTAATACAGTCCTAAACTTTATTCCTGAGCCCGAACAGTCGGAAATTCAATATTACATAAAAATGTAATTTAAAACTTTCGTGTTAAAATAAGAATTGATAACTATATTGAATAGAATACAAATAGATTTATATACCATAGGGAGTGACAACATATTTTCAACAACAATTGGCAAATGCCATGAAAACTTTCATTTGAAATTAATTTTTTGCGCTATAGAAGACATCGAAGAAAATCCACTAAAGATAATCCTCGTCCAAGAATGTAAGTGACCGAACGTTAAAGTTAAAAGAAAAGTTGAAAAATTTTGTCTCAGTAGATCCTTGTGTCACAGGACGTTTTATAGCCAATAATAATATTTCCACAATCCTTAAGTCTGTAGCTGCATCTAAACAAAAAAAAAATAGACAACGTTTCTCAAGCTTCTTTGGCACTATCCACTGTCCTAGTATTATATATATTTTATTATAAAGTTAAAGAACGTTGCGTACAGCTAATATCGATAAATAACGGGTTATTATATTTTTATCAATATTCTTTAATTACACTTGTATAAAATCAATGTTCTTATAAGCATTAATGTATTACAAGAGACTTGATCCTGCAGACAAACTGTCCTAACAGTTTTGCGGGACTATGTTAGCTTTTAAGATTCTTTCTGTAAATGATTAATAGTATAAATTAATAAATAAATAAAATACTTACTCAGTAACAAGAAAGGTCTATTTAGGTAATAATTACCGAGTATTAGAACAATAGTGAATCCGAAACGCAATGTCTTTCAGTGAATGTGATAAAGATTTTAAATTCCTTACCGAATTATTACCACGGTATGATGGGAACCCAAAGTTATTAAACTTTTATATCAGAAAAGTAGAAAATATTATACAACTTTTATGTGAACCCTCCCGGGTTCACCCGGCATTTATATGTTTATTAAAAAGTAATTTAGGAGGTGCCGCGATTGATGCTATAGCCTACGAAGAGTCGTTAATAACGTGGGACTCCATTAAAACACTCTAGTCAGACGTTTAGGAGAACCGCGCAACGAAATCTGTTTTTTGTTATTTCGTTCTGTATCATTATGTAAGTATTGTGTTTGTTGCAAATATTCAATTTCTAAGTAAATAGTACAAATCTTACGATTAAGTGAAATTTGTGTGTTTCAATAAATATTTTGTAAATGCATTGTCTATGAATACTGTTTAATCATATTACTACGATAAAACTCCGTCTATCGATTTGTCAGTTTATGTACCTTATGTCGTATTATTCGGGAGCGGTTGAAGGCGTTAATGAATTCCTACAAGTCCAAACTTTTCTCGTTTGCGACGCTTTCCATCATGCTGAATTACGTTTTGACTGATAGGCCTTGTTTAATCTGTTTTATAATTTGGAATAATAAGTGGGATAATTTTGAGGTGGTTTGGCAGCGTTCCTTCCATGGAAGTTTTCTGCATAACAGCTTCTCTTAATATTTTTGTTTTACTTGTTTTAAATGAGTTATTGTAATATGTCAAGCTACTTACTCGTACAACTTACTTACAGCTGACATAAAATAGTTAAACACTTTGAATTCTTCAAAATACAAAAAGTATTTTCTTCATTTAGGTCAAAAAATACGATAACAATACAAACTTATACTTTTTGTTATTATATTAATTCAATATATATATAATATAATATGTACAATACTAGAATATTATACATATAAATTAATTTACATGCAGAGTTACCATTAAGCTGGTAACGGAGGACCTCTAAATAGAGGTAAGCTTAAGATAGGCAATTTTTTGCCCATGTGACCAAGTTAATCCTATCACAAAGGGACATGCCAGACTTTGGGCCGTCTGTCAAATCGTTTAGGTGACTGGATATCTATTTTATAAGTCTTTTTGCTTATGAACCCCAACTCTCCAAGCAAATTTTTCTAACTAATGAAACAATTAATTGCCACCGCAATATCAATTTTACCAGTGGGAGGCTCCTTTGCACAGGATGCCGGATAGATTATGGGTACCGGCGCCTATTTCTGCCGTGAAGCAGTAATGTGTAAACATTATTGTATTTTGGTCTGAAGGGCGCCGTAGCGAGTGAAATTACTGGGCAAATGAGACTTAACGTCTTATGTCTCAAGGTGACGAGCGCATTTGTTATTGCCGCTCAGAATTTTTGTGTTTTTCAAGAATCGCGGCAAAGGTGGAGCCAATAATCTGAGCGGCACTACCATAAACTGAACGTCCTGCTCGTCTCGTCAAAAAAAAACTTGTGGCCTACCATGGTCTCTAGGCTAGCCCTCAGATCACATTAGCATATTTTTCTTTGCAATTACAGATCGAACTAGAGAATAAACAATTTTGAATGCAACATACACTTAAAAAAAACGAACTTGAAAATTATGGAGCATTGCTTTTATCTCAGGTGCACCCCGGTATCAGTGCGAACCATTTGACAGCATGCAGGACAAAGCTGCTCGCATTTTTGGGAATCCAGTGCTCTGTAAATGGCCCCATCACTTGGCACTTAGACGTGAATAAGTCGTGTGCTTGAATAACATTTCACAGAGGGTGTACCAAAAAAGAGTTTTTTTTACTGTAGCGCATCCCACGATCAGTCACAACTACAGCCAGTGCTTTTACTAACTCCAACGTAACCGCCCCCGAGATGAATGCAAACTACAAAGTATAATACTCACATAGCCTTTGCTTAATACTTAGTCCGGCGCAGTACCTTTACCGACACAATGATGAATTCCATCAGCCTTTCAGGTGTAGCTCCACGCCGCATGCCGATCAGCAAACTAATCCTCCTGTAGCAAAGTATGAACTGCCAAGTCTTTACAGTTTACATGATACAGGTCGGTATGAATCTTTTTTTGAAAAGGAAAATGTATTCACGTATTTAGAACCCGAAATGGGACCATATGTTTGGCTAACCCCCCCCCCCCCCCCTATGCTGGTAGTTCAAAAGCTATTCCATTATAGCAAGGCGGGGCCACGGAGGCCAAATTTGTAGCTCACAGGCGCGGGCGTCTAGGAAGGAGACGCGAACCTCGGACCGACTGTTCGCTAGACTGGATGGAGACAAGATCACTAACGATCTAATATGTATGTTAGCCTGGGGATGAATTATAGTGTTAGTACAAAGACAACATTCGGATAAAGGAATTCATGTCACCAGATTTCGCTGTCTACGCAAGTACAATTTAGTAAGTATATATTCAATAATGAGACCATCGAAAAGTGAAACTATATATAATAACGAATTTTTATATATATTATAGCATCTACTTTTATTAAAATCGCAGTTCTTGTGATAACGAGATGAGATTGTTGAGTAATAAAAGTTTTATGAGACACAGGTCGTTTACAGTAACCCTTAAAGAAGTTGAGTTTGAGATTTTACGTACGTTTTTATATTTGTACCCGGTATGAGCAAAGTCAACTCAACTAAACTTAAGATCAACGATATGGTCAGAAATAAAATATTAACGACTAGCGACCTGCCTCTGATTCGCATAGATGGAATTTTTAAGAAATAAATATCTTAACTGTTGCCTTTATACTCTTGATAATGTTATGTATGTACATAGGCACATCTCTCTCTCCAAATTCCATCTATTGAGCTTCCCAAGAGCTTATGCAAGTTGACCTCCAGCTTCCTCATTGGGCGCAGCATATAAGTAGTCGTTGTCGATGATTATTGCTCGGACCCGAAGCTCGTGAACGCTGGAGTGCCCCAAGGCTGTGTGTTTTCTCCGACACTGTTTCTTCTGCCTATCAAAGATATGTTGGACACCTCCAACATACATTGCTATGTAGACGACAGTACTAGTTATACCGTATACACGGGCTATGCAGGTCTCTCTCGGGAAATCGTCGACCAGTGCTGGGAGAAACTTGTGTCTTCTATCGAGTACTCTCTTGAGAAGGTCGCGGAATGCGGTTAATTGAACCTTGTCCAATTTAACCCCCAGAAGACTCAAATTTGCGCGTTTACCACTACAAAAACCCCATGTGTCGTATCACCGCTCATCGACAACACTTCCCTTACAGCCTTGCCTAGAATTGGAATTCTGGGTCTCCATATCTCTAGTGATTACCAAATCCGCGGCCATCTGGAGAGCATAGCCAAAGTGGCTTCGAAGAAACTGGGCGTCATAAATAGAGCACGGCAATACTTCAAGCCGGCCCACATTCTAGCGCTCTACAAAGCACAGGTCCGGCCACATATGGAGTATTGCTGTAATCTTTGCTCTGGCGCACCCTAGTATCAGCTGGATCTATATCCTCTCTCGAAAAATGAACCTTGTCCAATTTAATTTAATCCCCCACAAGACTCAAGTTTGCGCTTTTACCACTAAATAAATCCTGTCTAAAATGGCTATTTGTGTAGGCTTGGGTTGGTTGGATTAACGAACCCACATGTATAATAGATACACTTGGACCTAGGACTTCCCTATTATTTTCTGCCCCAGGGAAGCACAGGGGGTAAGTGTCTGTCACACCTGTGGTGCTTACTTGGGGGTAACCTTTGCGTATTTTGTCCCTGAATAGTCTGCTCACGTTGTAATCAATCTGTTTTTCCATTTTTTTAAATGGATCTCTTCCGTTTTTTGGCGCAGCCATGTTTTAATCTGAGCATAAAGTATTCCAGTGGTTTCGGTCATATACAAGTAATATATTCACGAGTTGTTCATTGATACAATAACTAATATTATATTTAATACAGAATAAATCTTTTTTTTCTTTTTAATTGATTTTTCTTTTCTTTTTTTTTCTATTCTTTTTAATTTCTTGCAGAATTTCAAATCTATTTTACATAAAATTTAAATGTTTGTGTTTTTGTATATTATTATTTTTGCATGTCATGAATAAACTTAAAAAATTGGATGACTGAATTTGAAAATTATTTCACCAGTATTAAATAATTAGAGATCCCTACGTAAAGAGCAACTACGTTATTATTTTTTTTTTCGAAACTGAATACTTCGCGGGACACATTTCAAAATAGTACAATGTCCCCCCCCCCCCTTCCAAAATAAGAGAATGATACAACTAAAAAAATATATGATGTACATTACTATGCAAACTTAGGCCGAAAATTTGTTTGAGCGAGATCTTTTTTTAATACGTCATAAATTACTTAATTTAAAAGAAATACAGTATTATTAAAACATCGATCACAGTTACAACGAACTACAAGAACTTTTATATTACGTTACACACTGCTACGGAACCCTTCATGGGCGAGTCCGACTCGCACTTGGCCGCTTTTTCTCATAGCACAAAGTGTCCCTCGATGTTGTAGAGCATTTCAAGTTGCCGACGATCCATACCAAACATTAATAGCACAACTCTCCCAAAGCTGATTTTTAATGTAGACCTGTTTTATTATAAACTCAAATTCCAATTCAACTATTTTTATTTAAAATAGGATTCAAAAGCACTTATTTAACGCCAATAATTGCGTCTACAATCTAATTAATTAATCTAATTATAGTTACGATTATTGTTATTTTTGGAATCGGTGTCCTTCCGCCGCAACCCGCCTCTCGCCTCTCTCCTCCTCACGACTCAAGCACATCTCACCTATAACTATGTATGTAGTAACAAACCTATCTCGGATGACACCGACTCCAAAAATTACAATAATCGTAACTAGAGTTAGATTAATTAATTAGATTGTCTAAAAGTACGCAATTATTTTTATACTTTTTACTACACATTATATCTATTGTTTTGGAATAGCGGTTTTGAAGTCAGTTGTTTTTTTGTTAATTCTTTTTTTATTTTATGATTTTTAGTAAATTTGAAGCACACTACCAATTTTTCTTAATAACTGTACATATACAAAAAAATTCAATACAGCAATGAACGTAAGTGCTTTGCAATTTAATTACAGACAGTAAACGTTACACACAAATTCTGCCATAGATCGCACCCTTACTGTAAGTCGTTAAGGAGTCCCATTGATCATCATATTCGACTACAACAATTACTTGACCATAACTATGTTATGGTAGATGACTTAAATATCCGGATAGCATAAATAAAAAAGATTCGGCCGAGTTTCATTAATTTGCTCCTAAGAATTGAAGATTTCCGTTACTTTGTCATGGATTCCGTAATCAAAACCCAACTCACCAAAATATCTTTGAAGTATATCCTTTCCAATAAAAAAAGAATCATCGAAATCGGTTGGCGCAATATTGAGTTATTCGTAAATTTATCATCCATTTTGCTATACGTACGTATAGCAAATATAAGACTTTCATGGTTTTCTCATGAATGCCACTCTGTCAGATCTAGACCAAATTACAATGGGACCACACGGGAAGCACCAGCTTTCAAATAAACAAAGAATTATCGAAATCAGTTCACCCAGTCAAAAGTTTTGAGGTAACAAACATTTAAAAAAGAACATAACGACGAATTGAGAAACTCCTCCTTTTTTGAAGCTGGTTAAAAACTACCACCCATTTGAAATAGACTGCCTCAAACCCGAGAAGTAACTCAGCGGGCTTTTTTTCTTATAAAAATGTGGATGACAATGTAGTATCGTACAATAAACATTTATAATTAAAGAGCCTGAGGGTGTCCGCTTCATTCCCAGTCTGTGGTGTCATTAAGAAAATCATATATGGTATAATAACCTTTCCCACACAAACGTTTTTTAACAAATCTCTCAAATTTCGAAACATTGAATTATTTATTGATTGATTAAATTTGTTTTGTACATTTTCTGGGACCAAATTGTAAAAGCATATACATCGCCCCACAAAAGATTTATTAACTCGACACGTAGGCATAACATGTTTATCTTTGTTCCTCGTGTTAACAAGTTATCAAGAATATATTGAGATGCAGTGTTTATTTCTTTAAATTGTTCTCTTAATAATTATTAAGGACCTATGTTATAATTAGAGCGAACTCTTCTGTAGCACAAAGATGCTATTAATATCGGCTGCACTGCAAATCCATCATAGAGTTATAAATCATCATCATATAAAGCAGAAATTATTCATATTTCGAACAGCGTGAGTGACCCTTTTAAATACAAACGTTTTAATAATATATATTCAATAATATGCAGGCTTTCCAATTGAATAAGAATGTATCCAATAGCCACTTAGTAACTATAAGATCCCAAATATGACTTCGTGTTTCATACAAAAGGTGGAAGCCATTCGACATTTACCGCACAATATAAAGCCTCTAAAAGAACCACTTATATAGGGATCCTTGTACTTCGCTTGACGAAGGTAATGGAACGAATTTTATATTCACGAAACTTCTGAGAAATGTCATTTAATAATATGTTTCAGACATTGATTTAGGTGTTAGTACCAGAATAAAGTCAAAATTATTATACTTGAGTTAGGGTTTTATTTTATATTATATTAATACTTTGTAAAAAAACAAACATAAAAATTACAAACATTGTCGTACTACTAATAACGACAATGATTACCAATTTTCTGCTAAATTTGAAACATTTTATTGTCTTAGGACAATATTGAAGTAGGCGTTACTTTGCGAAAATCCATAATCTTCCAAATGTTTTGAGTTTTTTGTAGTGTTAATTCCTGAAACTTCAGTCGCGTACCAGAGTTTGGCGAGTCATTATCTCCTGAGGATGCCTTGTTTAGAGGCAAAACACGTGTCGAATTGTTTGAAGACAAATGTTGGCTGAATTAACACTAAAGAAAACTCAATACTTTTGTATAATTGTCTTAGGACAATTTATTATATCCTGATGAAACCTCCTGTAGCTGATGAAAACTCACATTGGCGATTTTACTGCCAGGTAGTACGTATATTTTTACATGCATATTATATTATATTATATCCTTTAAATGACCAGCCCGTCTCACAGACACCGCGTATGATTTTTGTGATAATTCTCATAGCCTTTTCATTGCTTATCCCCGCGTGCCTCAGTACCTTGAACATTAAAAGGCGTATTAGATTCTCTTGTAAAAACTTTGATAAGCCTATGTGCTGACCTGCAGTAAACAAATATGTGGTGACTGTGTACGTAACCGTTGACTAGTGGGAGGCTTCTTTGCACAGGATGCCGGCTAGATTATGGGTACCACAACGGCGCCTATTTCTGCCGTGAAACAGTAAGGTATAAGAATTACTGTGTCGGTCTGAAGGGCGCCGTAGCTAGTGAAAATACTGGGCAAATGAGACTTAACATTTTATGTCTCAAGGTGACGAGCGCAGCTGTAGTGCCGCTCAAAATTTTTGGGAATTTTCAAGAATTCTGAGCGGCAATGCATCGTAAAAGGCAGGGCGTATCAATTTCTATCAGCCGAACGTCCTGCTCGTCTTGTCCCTTATTTTCATTAAAAAAAACCATTCTGAGTAGCTGATACCGTGATGCTTGCGCTACAGAACCACGCGAGCCCAAACAACATCCTGAAAGCATTATTATATTGCACTCGGAGAGCATTGTATGCCCGCCGCGTATATCCAACCCACAGGGCACAGGTATATAAGGACTGGCAAA
Source organism: Leptidea sinapis (assembly GCF_905404315.1). NCBI lineage: Eukaryota > Metazoa > Arthropoda > Insecta > Lepidoptera > Pieridae > Leptidea > Leptidea sinapis. Next base: position 9,344,616 of record NC_066298.1, read on the forward strand.
ACGCCTTGAACAAGGTTACTTTAACCTGTGCGGTACAACGGTAGAACCTGCGGGCCAGCATATTGCAGCCTACAGCCAACGCTCTCCATTCCCTTTCAATATCTGCATCGTCTTTAAGGTGCTTAGTTACAATATGGCCAAGGTATTTGAACTCATTAACCCTCTTAAGTGGAACACCTCCAAGCGTTACTGGTGGCACATAAGTCGGCTTTTTCTTTGCTGGCTTAAAGACGAGCAGTTCACTTTTGTAACATTTTAGCGGAGCCCGTGAGATTCCGCGTACCTCTGAATGATGGAGAACAACCGCCGGAGAGCACCGATCGATGGGCTCAACAGCACCATGTCGTCAGCGTAACTGATGCTGTTCACACAGTGACCATCAATCGAGCAGCTGACACGTGCGCCACCGAGTGCCTCGATCAGCTCATTTATGTACAGGTTGAAAAGCGCCGGTGAGGTTAAACCCTCCTGCGTTTGAGTGTGTTTGACCATCTTACCTGATTGGTCTGATGCTCGTACCAATGGGAGAACAAGTCCACATAATGTCCCGGTACTTCCATCTGCCTCAACTTACCCCACAACAAGTCGTATCTGACTTAGTCGAAAGCCTTCGAAACAACGAGAAACACTGCATAAACAGGCGTATTCCTCTTCGTGTAGTATCCTACCACATGCTTTAGCGACAGGATTGCACACTCGGTAGATAACATCGGTCTAAAACCGAACTGAGCATCACTTAATTTAAGAAGATTACTGCCGCTCGAGCACTGCATCGAGTTCCTTAGCAGTTATGGTTGGATCTCCCTGGATCGGCCGATAGTTGTTACTATCCGATACGTCGCCAGTTTTATAAGAAATATTCATTTAGTTTATGTCTCTTCAGTGTTTTTGTAACGAGATATTTATTTTAATATTAAATTTTGATAGTTCCAATCAATTTTAGTTACAATCAATTTTTTTATAAAAGAAAGCTTCATCATTATCATCAGCCAAAAGATGTCCAATGCTGGACAAAGGCCTCCCTCAAAGATCTCCGCGACGATCGGTCCTGCGCTGCCCTCTTTTTTTTTTTTTTGAGAGGAGGAAATACTGTTACGTATTTACGCCCCGGAACGGGGCGTAATATGTCGGACTCGAGTGTCTGCGTAAGCGGACGCCCCATACCGACTAAAACCTCTGTGCTGTTAGCAGCTCTTGCTTTCACAGCGAAGTAGGACGTGGGCCGTGGAGGCCGCAAAGACTACGCAACAGCAGTCGCGGGGCGTCTCCTAAGGAGACTCGAACCTCAGACCGGCTGTGTGCTTGTGGGAAGGAGGCGCTGCCCTCGTCCAACTTTTTCCGGCATTCCGGTGATATTGACCAGATCGTCGGTGCATCTTGTGGCCTACTAATATAGGTTCGCCATTCGAGGACTTTACTGCCCCAACGGCCATCTGTCCTGTCTGCCTATATTAATGACTAACATTATATAATGAAGCTTTCTATTATTGTAATTATTATTAATTAAAAAATTATAAAACTAATGTGTTGTGTTTATCGATTAGAAATGAACATTGAAAACTCAAATATTTTTACTTTTTAAGATCAGGTTAGATCATATAATATTTTGTTCGAACATTTTCTAAGAAATACAATTTAACCAAGTGAGATCTTCTGATTCGCAAAGCGTCGTACCTATACTCGTATCTAACGTTCTGAGCCACCGAAACTGAATATTTAGTTTCCAGAAGAAATATAAAGCTATTTCCCCAGTTGAGATCGATTGTTGTATTAACATAACATGCCGTCTTGAGACGTTTGTCTTATTTCTTCGATAACATTGATAAAAGATTTCTCCACGTCTATCGTGAGGATTTTATCAAGGCCTTTTTACTTGGCTTCTGGCACGTATGTTTAATCAAATCGCATTTGAGACAAGCCCAGAAATGTCTTTCGGATTTGTTTGATGGTAAATGGTTGGCAAAATAATTTATATGATTCTAAATAATATTATAAACAATTTGCCTTCAGTTTAATAAGACACGACGTAGAAGATTTATAATATTCAAATTCAAATATTTTTATTCAAAATAGGATGTGACATCACTTATTGAAAGTCAAAAAACTACCACCCATTCCAAAATGAATGCCTCAGGCCTGAGAAGAACGGGCGCAACAAACTCAGCGGGCTTTTTTGTTTCATCAAAAAATATGTTTACAAAGTAAAATTGTACAATTAAACTTATTATTTAATAGCCTGAGGGCGGTCGCTCCTTTCCCAATTTGTGGCCCCAATGTGTGGTGGTGTTAGCCAATCTCATGTTAAACTAGACCACCAAGCTTAGAGTATTAGTTTTCTAATTTAAATGGAAGTGATCGCTGCTAAAGAATGAAACATGTTTCATTTTATTATTTTATACAGGATGGACCAAAAGTCCGTTTATGATTAGAATGATGATTAAAAAAAAACTAATTAGAGTAAATCAAAATTGTTTATTGTTTTCGATAGTAAACAAAAGGGCAATTTATTTCTTAAAAATAATATCATCCATATGCAATTCTTCATTATTCTGGCATTGCTGCAATCTAGAGCGGAAATTTTCGATAACAGCTTAACATGTTTCTGTTGAGATGTTTTGGATTTCCGTGCGAATACGATCCTTTAATTCGTCAAGAGTTACTGGGTTGGTGTCGTAAACTTTAGCCTTAAGATATACCCAAAGAAAAAAAATCCATTGGTGATAGATCCGGGCTACGAAGCGGCCAGTTAATGTCCACTCTTTTCGATATCACTTTTGAGCCAAAAATGTCTCAAGCTGCCCTTAACGAGTCATTACATGTACGACAAGTGGCTCCATCTTGCTGAAACCATGAGCGTTGATTAAAACCAACAATATCATGCAGCGCGAAAAAGTTTTGTAACATGGTGATATACCGCTCGGAATTCACTGTAACCGCACGTCCAACGCAAGTCTTCAAAAAAGTATGGACCAATAATGCCTCTTGCTGATAAAGCAGCCCATACTGTGACTTTGGGTGAATGCAGGGGTTTTTGATGCTTTAATTTCGGATTAGTGTCACTCCAATAACGACAATTTTGTCTTTTAACATGCCCATTTAGGTGGAAGTGTGCCTCGTCTGAGAAAAAAATGTTTGTAAAACTGGTGAATCGCTCTACCATTTCGTTCGCAAACTGCAACCTAGTGGCATGGTCCTGAGGCCTTAATTCCTGCACCATTTGGATTTTATAGGGATGTAGACTTAAATCTTTCTTGAAAATGCGGTTTTCTGATGTTCTTGGCACTTTAAGGACAGCAGACCGCTTTCGAGTTGAAAGTCCAGGTTGGTCACGAACAGACGATTTTACTCGCTCCACGTTTTCGGGGTCCCTCGACGTTCTAGGCCGGCCAGATCGAAGTAAATCCATTGTTGAATCCGTCTTCTCAAACTTGAGCACCCATTTTTTAATTAACATACCTGATGGAGCTTGATTTTTGTGTCGTATCTTGTAATGATTGCAAAACTTTCGTTGAGCTATGGTCGCAGAATCGTTGTTTCGATAGTACTCGCGTACACAAAACGCACGTTGATTACCGCTAAACGACGCCATGGTACTAAATTCCCATTGGCCGCTCTTGCAATGCGTAATCCCTCCACCCCCCTCCGCCACCGCTGCTAGACACGGAAACCGATTCAATTGTTATCGGAGTTTTTGTCCATCCTGTACTTGAAACAAATATACGATATACTATAAGTTACATACACAAATATAATTACTTAAATTATTAAATATAAGTTCTGAGTAAAGTGTGAAAACGTGATCTGGAAAGGTTACGAAATGACGGGTTAACTAAAATAATAATAAAAATATAACTCTTGCTAATCAAAGACAATAATAAGTACTTATTGATATTTATAACTTAATCTTTTTATTTTTGATATATTTACACAAAATATTAACAAAAAGCGTGAAATCTAGGGAGTGGAGACATTCAAAGGAAGTAGGGCGAAGAAACTTACAACGTATAAAATTGTATAACAATTTTAGTCAACCGAAAATCGAGTTGAAAATTCACTGAGGAAAATGAACAAAATTTTTGCTGCAAAATCATACCGTTCCCATATCTTATACAAAAACTTTACGATAAAAATTTGTTTTCTTCCTTTGAGAGTGATAATATTCAGAGTGAGAGCGTTTTAAATAAATATTTATAAGGGCGTCAAGTTGAAAACTGGTTAAAGTTTGACTTCAATTATAACTTGGGGTAGATTTACGACGAGACGTCGAGAGGAGATATAACGTTAACTGCTCACCTGTTTTCTTGCCAGATTTTTGCTAAAAGTTCATTCCGATGTTTCATTTCCTTCAGAAGGATAACAAGGTAAATATATTTCGCCTTCGAAAATTGTATAAAAATTAGATGATTCATAATAGATACACAGATCATACTACCATATGAAACCGGCAAAGACTTCAAAGCTATCAATATGTAGCACATACAAATAGTATAGTATTAATATTGGGGGGGCAGAGTTATTCGCGTCCGAAGGAACTACTTAGCCACTACCCTACACGTGCCCCCTGGGTGGTGCCAAATGAATAACAACACCGGGTCTCGGGCGGCGGTGAATTAACCCGACCAAACCAGCCTAATCAGCTTGGTCTAACAGTGAGAGTAGGGAATGACTCACACAAACCGCAACCCTGTGAACACTATCTGCAGGATCGGTAGCCTTGGCTTAATTGTCCGGACTATGAAGAAGACAACTTCTATAAAAAATTACCCTAAATCTACGGTGAGATTCGTGCCAAGAGACTGCATGGCTGGTGGGAGACCAGTCGCAAACGATCCACATCGACGGACCTGGCAAACGTCGTTGCATTAGCCTTCTAGGGAGAATAGGCGTCACCTTCCTAGCGACCTGTTATATCGGCCTTACTCGTGGGAATAAAATGAACCAATTAAATACAAATAATCAACAAACTTTACCAAACTCTAAAAAACCAACCAACCCTAACAGCATGATCCAAACAAACTCTGTATGAAAGCATGTTTACTCGGAACATAAGCAACTCGACATCGTCTCTGCCAACTAAGCTTAATTACTATAATTACAACCAACAAAACAAGGAGAAAGACAATCTGGAGTCACAGACCGATACTCTGCCGATTGCCAGAGACGACATTATATCAGACCATGAAGAATGGCAAAGGGATGAAATTCCCACCAGATGAAAGAAAAGGAAAGAAACAAGTCCAATTCACAATGCCGGGAATAAAAAACAGAAAAATTCCCCAGACTTTGTGATTCCTACACGCAATAGTTTTGAACTACTCGATACGGAGCCTACGAATAAAACCAACAATACAGATAAAGTATATGTACCAAAGCCAGAACCCATCTTTGTTACGGGCGTAATTAATGTAAATTCTCTTAAAGATGTACTAAACAAATTTGTAAAAAGCGATTTTTACCTCATGACCACACTAAGATCTGGGCACGTCATAAAAATTATACCTAAAGACATCCAGACATACAAAACGATTCGAGAGAATTTCATTGCCGATAATATCTCACACTATACTTACCAGCTTAAAAGTGAGCGAGCGTACAGAGTAGTATTACGCGGACTCCATGCTTCAGAAAATACCACAGAAATTTCAAAAGAATTGTATGAAATTGGACATGAAGTGAGACAAATAGTCAATATCGGACATCGAGCTACAAAAGAACCGTTGCCTGTTTTTTATGTCGACTTAGAACCAAAACCAAACAACAAAGCCATTTTCGATGTAAAATACTTGAATAACATGAAGATTACTTTTGAAGCCCCATATAAGAAAAAGGAAATCATTCAATGCAAGAGGTGTCAGAGATTTGGGCATTCCAGGAACCAATGTTTCAGGCCCTATCGCTGTGTTAAATGCGGTAGCGCTCACCCTACAACAACATGTACCAAAAAACCAGACACTGAGGCTACTTGCGCGAACTGTGACGAAAAACACCCCGCTAGTTACAAAGGATGCAAAGTGTACAAACAGTATAGAGAAATAATTCTTAAATTAGACCCTAAGACAAAAGAAACACCAATGCCTAGCAATATAGAGATGAAAAACCCGGGTCCCCACCCGGGTTCAAAGCCTAACTGCACAGATAATCAAAACCTAATTAAAACCTATTCAGAAGCAACGAAAACCAAAAAACAATATACTCAAAAAGACATAAAGAACGACTTGGCCGACCTTACTGACTTAATGGACATAATGTTCGAAAAACTACAACATTCAATGTTGACAATGATGGAAAAAATCATGGACAAAATGATGGACCGTATGGTCCAGCTAGTCAGCAGCCTGGTTAAAAAATGACCCGAAACCTCCAAGTAGTCACTTGGAACGCCAACGGCTTGACGGAACGACGTCAAGAACTAGAAACTTTTCTCAGAACAGAAATGATTGATATTGCACTAATCTCTGAAACAAGATTCACACCGAAGACACACATAAACTTTAATAACTATACAGTGTATACAACCAATCACCCAACTGGGAATAGCCATGGAGGAACAGCAGTGATTATTAAAAGCAACATTAAACACTACCCTATTGAGGAATACCGAACAGAAAAAATACAAGCAACATCTATAAAACTTGTAGACAGCAAACTAGAAACAGTATTCTGTGCTGTATACTGTCCTGCAAAACATACTATAACTGCCAGCGACTTCGTAAACTATTTTTCTACATTGGGTAACAGATTTATATGTGCTGGCGACTGGAATTCAAAACATTTAAATTGGGGATCTAGGCTGACCAACACTAGAGGAAGACAAGTCTGTAAAGCCACAGAAGAGATGAAGTTAGAATGTCATTCCGGCAGAGAACCTACCTATTGGCCTACCGACAGACTAAGAATCCCAGACTTATTAGACTTTTTTATTGTTAAAAACATAGATAGTAACTACTTAAACATAGAACCACGTATAGATCTCACATCTGACCACACACCAGTTATACTGAATGTTACTACAACAGTTAATCTGGTAGAACCCCCCCTTAGAATATACAACTTGAACACTACAGACTGGACAATCTATAAAAATATAATCACGACAGAGACAGAACTAAAGACCAAGATTAATACAATAGAAGAACTCGAAAGATAACTGGAATAACTTAATATGACTATTCACATTGCTGCCAATTCTGCAACTCCAAAAAAGACAGGTAAAGGAAAACCTATGAAACATAACTCATATCCAAAGGATATTAAAGAGAAAATACAAGAGCGCCGTCGTTTGAGAAAAACCTGGGATACTACTGGATATCCCAGTGATAGGACTGCATTCAATAGGTTCTCAAACGAACTCAAAGGCCTTATCAGCACCCTAGAAAATGATAATATTCAACACTATCTTTCGAACCTAGATCCAACGAGAGACACAAACTACTCGCTGTGGAAGGCTACCAAGAATCTAAAGCGCCCGAAAATCCACATATATCCTAAAAAATGATGGAAAAGGAGGATGGGCAAGATCAAATAAAGAAAAGGCAACAATCTTTGCAGAACATTTGAAAACAGTTTTCCAACCATTCCCTGAAAACAATCCAGAACAAACTATGAAAATCAAGAAAAACATTGAATCTGCAAACCAAATGTGTCTTCCACTAAAAAGTACCAGCCCAAAAGAAATCATGAAAGAAATAAGGAACCTTAAGGAAGGTAAAGCACCCGGCTATGACCTCATTGATGCCACATTACTTAAAAACCTGCCTCATAAAGGTGTAATGAAATTAGTTAACATCTTTAATGCCAGCTTAAGTCTAGAACATTTCCCTGGGCAATGGAAAATTGCACATGTAGTCATGGTACTGAAACCCGGTAAACCCCCACACGAAGCTACTTCATATAGACCTATCAGCCTGCTACCAGTTATTGGCAAACTGTTTGAAAGGATATTGCTTAACAGGATGAAAGAACATCTAAGTGCAGTATTACCGAACCATCAATTTGGATTTCGGGAAAAACACGGGACAATTGAACAGGGACACCGTATAATTGACACCATTAGCAGATGCCTTGAAAATAAATTATATTCCTCGGCAGTCTTTTTGGATATCAGCCAAGCGTTTGATAAGGTATGGCATGACGGCCTCCAGTTCAAGATAAAAAAGCATCTCCCGCATTGTCTATTCCGAATACTTAAATCTTACTTAGATAAAAGATGCTACCAAGTGAAGTACAGCGATGATCTCTCAGAAGTACACGAAATAAAATCAGGTGTCCTTCAAGGCAGTATCTTGGGCCCTGTACTATACCAAATTTTTACAGCAGATATCCCAACAACTGACTACACCACGACTGCGACTTACGCTGATGATACGGCATTACTGTCGGCTCATAGCAACCCAGAAACGGCTTCATCACAGTTGCAAAACCACCTAACAGAAGTTGAGACGTGGCTGAAGCGTTGGAGAATAAAAGCCAATGAGAACAAATCGGCACATGTAACATTTACACTTAGGCGAGAAACATGTCCACCAGTAAAGCTAAACTGCAAATTTATCCCTCAAGATAATAACGCAAAATACTTGGGCATGCACCTAGACAGAAAACTTACATGGCAAAAACATATTTGGACAAAGCGGAAACAACTAGATGGAAAATTGCGGTCACTGAACTGGTTATTGGGACGCCAATCACAACTAAATCCCAACAGCAAGATGCTAGTGTATAAAACTACCATAAAACCAATCTGGACTTACGGAATACAGTTGTGGGGAACTGCCAGCAATAGCAATATAGATATCCTGGAAAGATTCCAGACCAAAGCTCTGAGAACAATGTTTGGCATCCCTCATTGTATAAGTAATAGATACATATATTTCGACTTCGGCCTAGAAACAGTTCGGCAGGAAATAGCCCAACACAGCCTGAAGTATCAGGAGAAGCTGACCGTCCATGTAAACAAACTGGCACACGCTCTAAGTGGAGAAGATGCTCTTCAGTATACCCGGCTAAAAAGAAGTGACATACCGAGCCTACATAAAAGATTTACCACTTGACAACAAGAGAGTCGTGTGAAAAGAATTTTCACACAAGTGTGGCTCTTGAGGAAAACATAAACTGAGAAATAAAACAAAGAAGTGGCTTATTGTTGGAAAACAGATTGCCATGAAGCAGAAATCATCAAAAAAAAAAATTGAAGGTAAAGGTTTTCGGTGAGGTGTTTTAAATTAAATTTTTAGCCATTTTATACTTTTCAGTTGTTGAAGTCTTTTTTTGAAGGTTCTTTTAAACCTAGTTTTTTTATTTTTTACTTTTTAGTGTCGGTTAATCATAATAAATTATGAACAATGATCAACCTGAATGAAAACTCCTAAAAAGCCGTACATAAAAAACAATTATATCATCCACGTTCGTCCACGACAAAAATGTTCATTAAATGAAAACTATTGGGCCACTATGTAAATTTTAATGAGAGCAAATGGCATCTATTCCGCATCGAAGAAGAATTACGTAAATCGGATCATAAATCTCAGCTTAATCGGTGTACATACAAAAAAAAACTACCGATCGAATTGAGAACCTCCTTCTTTTTGAAGTCGGTTAAAAATAATGTGCGCCAATATTACTAATACGATAGAAATAATTTCATACAATCAGAAAAATTCTCAAACAAATAATTCAGAAAAAGAAACTTTTATATAAACGAAATTATGAAACACATGTAGCGGTACTAAACGTAAATACATACACTAGACCCTCGTCAAGTTTATCTGCCGAGACTGATTACGATATAACTTTGAGAATATCACAAAGAAACTCTGACAAAAATATAACTTCGACTTACGCTGACGTAAAAATTGTAATGAAATGGGTCTCGCTACATCTGTCCGCTTGGCAATGTGACACTAAATAAAAAAAATTTAGTAAAACCTTTTAGAACTAACCTCAAGAATTACCCTTATTTAAAAAATATACGTTCATAAATGACGAGGTCTATAAAGATTCTCGAAATTTAATGTTTCATTAATTTACTTTATAATCCATAAAATAAAAATGATTAAAATCACATTTCACTGATGGATAAATAGAAGCATTATATTTTGAGAACCTCCTTTTTGAACTTTATGTTAAAAGAAAACCAAATAATAATAAAATTTACATCTCCAAATGTCAAAAATAATAATGAAAGTGTTCTGTTTCTCAGTATAACTCTTGATTCCAAAATTACTATTGAAGGATTGACAAATCGATGTTATGTGGAATTAAATGAATAATATTGATTGAACAATTAACTAAACGAACATTAGATTTATTTATATAAATATATAATTAGCTGACCGAACAGACGTTGTTCTGTACGTAAAAAATAAATTGTCAATAATGTTTCTTAACATCTAGAATTATTTCATAAAATATGCTCCCACTGACGACAGGGCAACTGGAACACCATATAACAATAATTAAATTTTTTCACAGCAGAACTGACAAACCTTGCGTCAATAAATTATCTCATAGAAAATATGTCCATGCAAAACAAATATTGGAAATAAAAATAATTATAGGTCTCAATAAAAACTATCCTTTCTCTCAAGTTAGACTAATCTGCACTCCATGAAGTAATCCCCATTAAAATCCCTTCTGAAAAACTGGAGACAAACATCAAGACACTGGATCTATATACCTAGACTAGCTGACCCGACAGACGTTATTCTGTTCATAATAAAAAAAAACTTGTGGGTGGATTATCGTAAAATCATAATAATAAATAAATGTAAATAGACCCAATATATCGTGCTAGATAATTTGTCTCTGCCTCTTATCCTAATTGCTAAACTTTGTGGTTGAAGACGTATCTATTAAAAACTGAAAAGCATTATCCTGAATAAATTATATAACCATACTTAAGAGAGTTTTTTGGGTGGATTTATGATTAAAGGAATTTTTCTTACCTTTTGTGCGAACGTTTGCTTAGATGTTTGTGTTATAAACGGTAATGATGATATAAATAAACGAGGCTTTAAAATGAAACAGGTTCAAAGCTTAGAGACTAATAATATTATAAAAAGGATAACGAAACTAATCATATAGATTTTGGTCTCTGTTTGCTGACAATCAATGAAATTAGTGTGATTAACACACTAATTTCATTGATTGTCATCAGCTACTGACATAGAAATCTAATTAAGAAAGCGATAACTGCTAAATTTAAATACATACAGTACATTGCAACACTCCGGCTATCACAACACAAGTCACTCAGACTTGTGCAGCATTGGTAACGAACAAATTAAGATTTTTTTATGACAATAAGGAACAAGACGACCAGGACGTTCAGCTAATATTAATTGATACAACCTGCCCATTCGAATGCAGTGCCGTTCAGGGTTCTTGAAAAACCCAAACATTCTGAGCGGCACTACAATTGCGCTGATGATAGCATGCAAAGACAAAGGCATGCAGTGGTAATGGTAAGAGTAGGATGGTACTGTTACCATTTTATTACTTACTATCTCACTCTTTTTTCAACAATACTGAGCGGCACTGCATTGTTATGGGCATAGAGTATCAATTACCATCAGCTGAACGTCCTGCTCGTCTCGTCCCTTATTTTCTTTAAAAAAATCATTACCCGTAAGCTCGTTTATCCTCCTCCTCTGTATGCAAGACGATACGACAGAATTATTTGTAATTTTATTTTATTATTGTATTTCATTTTTAGAAAAAAATTAAAAAAAAAGGAACCCACATACTACAGAAACACTATATTGTCCGTCTAGATGGACTAGAATCTCATCATCATCGGACAGATGTCCGCCTGTATGTCAAGACCCCTTAACCTCGGGAACGCGTGGAGGTATCGTGTTGAAATTAAAACGATATAGTCAAGTCTGCAGTCTGTTGAAGCTGTGAAAAATTAAACTTCTAAGTTAAAGTAAAAAAAAATACGGCCGCTTATGCCGCAAATAACGTATATTTCCACACTCTCACGGGGATCAAAATTTATAGGGTAATATTAAGTATAGGGAATGGTCTGAAAACTATATGTTTGTAATTAAAAGATAGAAAACAGGGTCTATATGCAAGGAATGGTCTATGCATTATGAGCTATGTGATCAATGTGGTCATTAATTAGTGTCAACTTGGCATCAAGGTATACCCCAAGATCACGAATACAGTTAACTGTTTCAAGTTCTTGATCGCCTTGTGCAAATCTCATTTCAATTTTGTTTTTGTTTTTCGTAAGAGAGATATTATGCTTACATTTATTGTAACTTAAAAATAGTTTGTTACTTTTTCAATAGACATCCAACCTATTCAAGAACATCATTGAAATCAACAATGTGGGAATACAATTTTAAATCATCTGCACATAATAAAAACTTACAAGACTTAAAGCAATCAGAGATGTCATTAATAAAAAGTGTGAAAAGCAATGGGCCGAGTATAGAGCCTTGAGGTACGCCTGACGTTACGTTAACTGTAAATGGGGGAATTAACTGGGGGAGATGAAACCATTAATAACTACCGATTGTACTCGGGCACCTAGGTAAGCAGCAAACCAACGCAAGGGGTTACCTTTTATACCGTTGTATGATAATTTTTTTAATAACAGTAGGTGTCCACCTTGTCAAATGCCTTATGGAAATCTGTGTAAACTGTTTCAATTTGGTTTTTATTATCAAGGCCTTTAAATAAATAATCAGTAAAAACATGAAGATTTGACAAAGTAGATCTGCCAGCCACGAAACTGTGTTGCTGTTCTATGATTGTGTGCGGCATATGCCCTGCGGATGACTTCATTAATGCTGACGTAACGACTGATACGGCTTGCATATTTTAGGCAGAATAGCCCATGACGCCCAAGAGTATCTAACTGAACACCACATTGAGATAGACTAAAATTTATATACAAAATGCTTTTGCATATCCCTTACAACGTGTGTGCAATATTTTATACTACAAATACAATTGATTTGTTGAGGCGTGAAAGCTTATAAATAAACGAACTCAAATTCGCATTTATGTTATAACGAGAAGTCAAATTATCAAACACAAAGATAATTCAAAAAATATACATTCCGTTTATATTCCACAAACCATTTAAGATTTGGTGATGTCATTAGCTTTTGAAACAAAGATTTCACCCAATCATGGCCGCCTACATTTTCATGCATCGAATATTCAATACTTGATTCTTTAACATCATTGACAATGATATTCAAAATAAGCTATATATATGACTTATTTAATACTAAGATGCATTTTCAAAACTAATGTAACTTTCAATTATAGGCTGCTTCAAAATTAAAGCACTTTAAATTAATTCATAATAGTAATCAAATAGTAATGGTAAGACATTTTATAGTATCAAATTGAAAATCAATTCTTGAAGGTCGGGCCGGTATTTCCAATTAATAAATTCGAAAGACAACCGACCTTAAAGTCAATTAGTGTATAATTATTTCCACTTCATGGTGGTTTCATTTCCTAATTTAAATAATATTTAGTTCTACCGTGACATAAAAATAATAAAAAACCGTAACGATTAAGCCTGCGTAAGATATTTACCAGCTCCTTTGCACAGGATTCCGCCTGGAATATTGGTACCAAGTCGGCGCCTATTTCTGCCGTGAAGCAGTAATGTGTAAGTATTATTCAGAAGGGCGCAATGTACTAAACTGTATTAACCAGTGAAATGACTGGGCAAACGAGGCTTAAGATCTTATGTCCCAAGGAGACAAGCGCAATTGTAGTGCTGCTTAAATTTTTTGGCTTTTTCAAGAATCCTAAGCGGCAATGCATTGTAATGGGCAAGGCGTATCAATTACCATCAGCTGAACATCCTGCTTGTCTCGTCCCTTATTGTCATTAAAAAAAAAGATATACTCGTATAATTCCAGAGCCTTAAATGTCATACTCGGAGCGAAATAAAAAACCCGCGGACTAGTAATAAAAATAAGAACTCCGTGTCACCTTACATAACAGTGTCACACCAAAACCAGCGGATTAACGTGTCAATACATAGCCCCACGCACACACTTACACTACTACAGGCCGATAGGCGGCCATTATTATTAGAATTATTAGAAATGTCATCGTCTGTGACAGATGAGTTTGCGTCTCAATAAAATATTTTAAAAATGTCATCGTGCGTTGTGAAAAATTGTAAATACGATACTATATAAACATTTGTGGCCATATATTAATATTTAAGGTAGAAAAAAATGTGTAACTAGTATCCCCCGTAACCGCACACACAGTAGCATAACGGACGTGCTTCACTTGATAATATCACGGCGCGGAGTCCTTCTTTTTTACTCGTCCGTGTTAATAACATGAGAAGAATTTGGATTAATTTTTTATTTGTAAGTGCTTTGATTTTTGTCATTTTAGTTATACAACGGTCATAGTGGTTCCCTTATGAAAGATTTTTTTATGGTAGTAAGGGACGAGACGAGCAGGACGTTCAGCTGATGGTAATTGATACGCCGGTCGTAATATACTTTTAACCTGCCATTTATATATCAGCAGATGACGGAAGATTGTGGCTATCATTAATTATTAATGACTTCATCAAACTCAAGATACACTGATGATTTAATTATTATAATTGTTTCGTAAATGTCGCTTGTTTTTGTCGCCAAGTCGAGCAAAATCAAGCGGCACGTCCGTACCATCCTTTTCTCGAAGCAGTTCAAGTAATTTTCAACCCCCTATATCTTCGTTGTGGGTAAAACTACACGCCTGAATGCACTAAACAATACCTAACAACAAGACCTATATAGCTCAATGGTTAGTGACCATGCCAGAGGTCCTGAGTTCAAATCCAGATAGGTGCAAATATTTATATGATGAATATGGATGTTTGTTACCGAGTCATGGATTTTTATTGTATTAAATATATCGTTGTCTTGTAGCTTGTACCCATAGCACAGGCTATGCCTAAATTGGGGCAAGATAATTTGTGTGAGAGTGGGTATATATCATCAATATGTTTGGTGTGCATGGGGCAAGTGGGCCTCGTAGCAATTATCCTTTAGATACCGCTGGCACGTAAGCGCAGTAGAAGTCGCGAGTTTAAGACGTAGCCACACGAGCATTGTCAAGCACACTAAACTAATATTCCTGGCCTGTTTTTGTCGGTTGTCTAACAGCAAGAGACTATATCTACGTATAAATTATCTAAGGTTTGAAAATTGTTTAAAATTACTTTCCAGTTGGGACACAGGACTTGCAGCTGTCAGGGTAACCACAAAGCTAAGAGGTCATCAGAAATATTGAATAATTCACATTCTATGGGGCAAGATCACACCATCTTTCGCCAATGCTAAGGCCCTTAAAGTTGGATTGCAAGACTTTTTTATAATTTGGGAACCTGTCCAGTACTTCTACTTAAAGCTTCATTTTCGTATTTTAATGAACGAAAAAATAATTTATATAGAAATTGTGATCGAATTATCTTATATTCTGAAAGTTTATTTATTTATTTATTTATTAAAGCACACCACATCATATACAGTACAATTTTCTTAATCTAATGTTACAATTAGTAGTTCTAAAGCATACGACAATTATGGTGAACATAAAAATTACAAAAAATACTCCCTAAATACTTCTGAAAAATAGAACTAATACTATCTAAGCTATAATTATAACAAAAAAATAAAAAATGAAAGTACAAATTATAACTTTAACTTATTAAAATAATGAAAATAATGAAGACGAAAAAAAAGAAAAACTACTTATTAAAAAGTTATTTAAATTTTACTACGAAAACAATCGAAGTTAGAACAAAACACTCATGTTCCTAAAATATTGTTATTTCATCTTGCGAAATGCAAACACTTTCTCTGAAAATAAAATATTACATTATTCTCTGTGAGCCCGCTTATTAGGGTTGTCAACTCTGATGTAAAGGTGAAACTATATTAATTTGTTTAAACAATTTTTTATTTGTTTCTAGTAGTCTTTCTCAAAGTGGGCGATAGCGCCCCCTTGTGGGCGTTAGAGACCTAGAGGGGCGTTAAAGGGCCCAGAAAAAAACTTTATATTTAAAATTTCTAATATGGATGTTTGTGCACTCATCCGTGATTTTATGGATTAACAAGATCCCAGAAAATTTTCAAAACAAAAGTATTACGTTACTCAAAATAATTGTTAAAAAACGTTTGTGTGGTAAAGGTTACTATAACTCTTACTTAGTCGTATTTGCTTCAAATGTCCTATAATGGGTCATCGCTCCACCGATCAAATATTTTTAGTGCCATTCTTTAGGACTAATTATTGTAAGAATAGACTTCTTATCAGAGCTTGCAGAACACACAATGACTGTTATAACCACATAGACATATTTCGATTTAATAAGTTCGATTTTGTAGATACAACAATATTGAAATAACAAAAGATTTTGTTAAAAAAATTGGTAACTAAAGGTTATATTTGTATCAGTGAATTTATTGGCTCTTTAAACTTTTTTATTTTTTTTGTAATTATTTTTAATAAGTCTTAAAACTTCACTATGTTATAAGCATCGTTAGGAACTATTTTGGCTTGTGTAATATTTATCGATTATCATACCTTTATGTAATATAAATAGCTGTAAGTTCCTTTATACAAATAAATAAATAAACATATATGACTTTCTTAATGATACCACAGATTGGGAATGGAGTGACCGCGCTCAGGCTATTCGATAATAAGTTTAATTGTACAATATTACTTTGTAAACATATTTTTTCGATGAAAAAACAGCCCGCCGAGTTTGTTGCGCCCGTTCTTCTCAGGTCTGAGGCATTCATTTTGGAATGGGTGGTAGTTTTTGACATGTCATATCCTATTTTGGGGGATAAAAGAAATAAGTTTGATAATCTCTGGTTTATAGTAGTAGGCTGAGATCTATAAAGCGTACTTAGATTTTGCTCAGTCTTTACCTAAAACCACCTAATACTTAGGTGAGTGTGATAAAACTTAGCTTGAGTTTTGCATTGGTCTCTCTTAGCTTAATCTCAATATAATTTCAGCTGTCATATGACTATAAAAACGAAAAGAAATATCATGCTAAGCTCACACTCAGATAAGTTTTACCTAAGTAAGGTGTGAGCTAATTCTAAGCCCGCTCATCGTATCAATACATCTCAGCCTTACACTTTTTTTATGAAAATAAGGGACGAGACAAGCAGGACGTTCAGCTGATGGTAATTGATTGATGGTCACCTTGAGACATAATATGTTGAGACTCATTTGCCCAGTAATTTTACTAGCTACGGCTCCGTTCAAGCTGAAACACAGTAATGATTATACATTACTGCTTCACAGCAGAAATAGGCGCCATTATGGTATCCAAAATATAGTCGGCAATCTGTGCAAATGAGCCTCCCACTGATACTTCAAGTGGTATTTAAAACATTTGGTAGATCACATTAAAATTCTACACACGTATAAATTGTATAAATTGTTTGTATAAAACAAACAATTTGCACAAACTTTGTTATAAACTAATATTAATATTCGTTAATAATAAATTATTATAAAATAATACTAATTCAACGATTTTTAATTTGTTGTTTGTCTGTCGCCCGTTTAAATCAATAACGTCTTGACGAAAATTGGAATGCAGTAAAATATGTGAATGCACAAATGATAGGCTATCTAATGTATGCTAGATTATGGTGTTATAGTAGATCATGACCTTCGCACGACACGCCACAAGTTACGATATCATCCCCACCATCTGGATGTGTGGCGGTCCTCGACAGTGCGGTTTTCAAGGAGCTTTCTTCCTCGTACTACGAAGCTGTGGAATGAGCTTCCTTGTGCGGTGTTTCCGGGACGATATGACATGGGTACCTTCAAGAAAAGCGCGTACACCTTCCTTAAAGGCCGGCAACGCTCTTGTGATTCCTCTGTTGTTGCAGGAGAGTGTGGGCGGCGGTGATCACTTAACACCAGGTGACCCGTACGCTCGTTTGTCCTCCTATTACATAAAAAAAAAATCAAAACGACAACGGCGCCTACCTCTGCGGTGAAGCAGTAAAATGTAAGAGTTATTGTTGTTCGGTCTAAAGGGCGCCGTAGGACGAAATTACTGGGCAAATGAGACTTAACATCTCATCTAATTTCTCATGGTGACGAGCGCAAATGTATTGTTGCTCAGAATTTTTGTGTTTTTCAAGAATCCTGAGCGGCACAGCATCGTAATGGACAGAGCGTATCGATTACCATCAACTGAACGTCCTGCTCGTCTCGGCCCTTATTTTTATAAAAAATAATCGTCTTTTATTACTTACTTGACCCAGCAAACGTTGTATTGCCATATAATGTAATTTGAAAAAATCAATAATTAAATTAAAGCTTGTTGTTACCTCCTGAGAAAGTTAGAAAGGTATAAACATTATAATTAGTTATTCAATCTTTTATTATGCATTCATCTTCTTTCAATTTGATTTCTGAACGACACATCAAAGGAAAAAAAGTTCTTGTTTTTATTTAATTTCGACAATTTTCATATTTATTCACCTTTTAAACTCTCTCTGCAACTCCACGAAAAATTCAAGATCAAAATTAGCCAAATCGGCTCAGCCGTTCTCGAGTTTTAGCGAGACTAACGAACAGGAATTCATTTATATATATACAGATATTTATATATATTCATTTATATGCTTAAGAATAGTTATTAGTTTTTGGCCATTCTTTCGATTGGCATCATAAAAGTAGGGGTGGTTTTTTTTACATTTAAGTCGGTTCGATTCCCAGACGAGGCAAGTAATTTTTAGAAAATCTTTGAATGCAGAATTACTAACTCTTAAAAATAACATAAAGTCTTCTTTCAGTAAAATAGTCTATCTTCGATATTTAAGGTACTTTCCCTTCATGTCCCATAACTTTGGGACACCCTGTATAGATTACATTCTTTAGATCTTTATAGACAATTGACAGCCCTAGCCCTACTGACCCTCACGTAACCCCCAAGTTTTCTATTACAACAATTGCTTACGTCCATTAAGTGTATTAATGTTATCTAACAGGCACTACAGGCACTTAGACAAACTAACTTAGTGGTTTAGACTTACCCAAAGATTGTTATTTGGTTTAGGCGCTGTACGTGAGGCAATTCTAAATGGGCGATAATGGATACAAGAAAACTTCCATTTACTTGTATGTGATAGATATAACAACATACTTCTTTTCCTTGTTCTTACAAAAACCTTCTTAAAAAACTTTTCCATTGTCTATGAATGAACAAATACTATTACAGTTAGTAGCATTAACAGAGAGACATGAGCTCTTAAACGAAATCACACGAATCAATTACCTTCTTCATGCAACGATGTTCTAATATTGAAAATAGACAATAAAGTGCCGACTCTACGCAACGCCAAGTTATCGAGTCGTTCTCAGAGTACTAGATTCCTAACAATTTGAACAACTTTTTCCAGTAGGAGGCTCCTTTGTACACCACAACGGCGCCTATTTCTGCTGTGAAGCTACTGCTTACTATGTGTAAACATTATTGTGTTTCAGTCTGAAGGGCGCCGGAGCTAGTGAAATTAATGGGCAAATGAGACTTAACATCTTGTCTCAAGGTGACGAGCGCATTTGTAGTGAGGGTTAGAATATTTGGGTTTTTGAATAATTCTGAGTGGCACTGCATTTTAATAGGCAAGTCGTATTAGTTACCATCAACTGAACGTCCTGCTCGTATCGTCCCTTATTTTGATAATAAAAACTCTGCGTTGCAAATGTTTCGAGCTGATATCACCACATATTGTTACGTGATTGCGTAAGGACGGGTATGATGCTTTGTAACACAGGCTTTCATTCACTACCTACTATATTAATTCGTATCATGCTGCCTTCACATAATATAAAGACGAAAGACGAAGGAAGCTAATGAACGAAAGGGAAAGAATGTGTATAGTGAGACGGGTGAAAGAGAAGGGAGACTCCCGATTTCGTTCACCGGTCGTCCTTGTATTTGGACTAGACCAGACTTGACTAGATTCAAGTTTTAACAAAACAATAACTTGTAGTTCACTAATTTATTGTCAGTAAGAGAAAAATTAAATTACTTTCCATTTTTGAATTATTTAATTACAATGTTGTATGTCACCTGGAACCTATACAATATTTTAGTAATTAGAGAATGATCTTAGAGTTCCTTAACTCATGTTCAAATTCAAATTCAAATTCACTTTTACAAAATAAATGTGAAGTAAAAGTAAAGTAACATGTTTGTTTAAGTATTTTTTAGAAAGTAGGTAGGTACCATATATTAGTATAGTTTTAAATCTCTTGAGCCTTGGCTTATTAATAATAATAATTTAAACTAATTAGCATACGACTTAGTTTTTTAGGTTACGTTGCCTATAACGGCGCAAACTAATTTTTAAACAGGTGACTTAGATCATTTATGCACCTAGATAGACTATCAAATTGAGTTAAGAAGTTAAAACTAACATCTATTATCAGCAATTCACGCACACTAACACAAAGTGTCATACAAATCGCGAGTATAAGACGTAGCTTGTCACGCATACCAAACTAATATTTCTGGCCTTTTTTAATCGACTGTCTAACAGCAAGATACTCTATCTAGACGGATAAATTATCTAACGGCCGTTCCTAATATACTATGTACAGATAGAGTGTCAGTAAATAGCTGTCAATAATCTGAAGCTGTCCCAATATACCCGATAAGTCATTCTTATCGCCTTATATTGGGACGCGTGAATTTTAATTTCCATACAAACTTTTATCGCTGGTAAGCTATACGTCCTCCCATTGACAGACATCGTGTCGGATAAGTGAGTTACCGCCGATAAGTTTATTGGGATAAGTCAACAATAGTTACGATTTTAATCTCAAGTAGGCCACAACCTGAGATAGACTGATATTGGGAACGGCTGTAAGACAGATGATTTACACGAACCGAATCAATAGAAACAATGCCATAAAACTAATTCTAGCTCTCAAGTCAAAACACACACCGCACATGCGCAGTTCGAACTGAAAAGTGGTGGAGTGTGCACGTGTTATGACACATATTATTACGTTCAATAATTTAAAACAAAATGAAGCCCATAAATCTTATGAAAGCTGATGCTGCTTGTGTTAAACAGTTCCTAGATTCGTTTGACCATGTGTTTTCTGATTGTGACGGTGAGTTATCGCGAGTTATCAATATAATATTCATCCGTGCTCCATGTGTTAAGATATTATAATGCGTAAGATTGTCCTTGACTGATAGTAAGTAAATCTAAATCACATGTGTATTGTATCTTCATTTCATAATTTGTAATTAAATTGAGATTTGTTTATACAAATAATTCATCAATTCATGCGTTCATTAAAATATTTAAGAACTATTCATTTTAGAATGATATAAGTAATAAAAAAAATAATTTGTTAATATTTTTCATTGGGAATTTTCATCTGTTCATAAATAGTTATTTTATTTTTGTTATATTTTCTTTTGTATATAAGATTTATGTATTTTTAACAAGTAGGCATTTAATACGTCCATCATGCGAAATACTGAAAATAATTGAATAATTAACCCATTGAGAGGAATCGTTATCAGCTGTTCCATGCAAACGTTATAGGCTGTTGTGTCCTTGGTTTCTAACCATAGATAACTATTTTTTTAAATGTTAAATAGCAGTACTATCCATTTCTCTCTGTTTTTTTTTAATATTTTTGATTTTGTGAGTGATTCATTTCATCAAACAGGACTTACGACAGTTGGTCCGACACAGATTTCTTACCAGTGGGATGCTGCTTTGCATAGGATGCCGGCTAGATTATGGGTACCGCAATGGCACCTATTTCAGCCGTGAAGCAGTAATGTGTAAGCATTACTGTGTTTCGGTCTGAAGGGCGCCGTAACTAGTGAAATTACTGGGCAAAAGAGGCTTAATACCTTAGGTCTTAAGGTGACGAGCGCAGTTGTAATGCTGCTCAGAATTTTTGGGTATTTCAAGAATCCTGAGCGGCACTGCATTGTTATGCAGGGCGCTTCAATTACCATCAGCTAAACGTCCTGCTCGATTACCCCTTATTGTCATTAAAAAAATTCCTTCCCAAGTAAAGTCCTTCCCATTTAATTTCCGAAGTTTCATTACGATTGGTTAAGTTTAAAAGGAGGGTATGATCTATACCGCAACCCTGATTTTTGAGTTTTTAGTCGAAGCCGTAGTTTTCCTTATCGTATGAGTAGTTTTGTTTCGTCCGCATTAACGCATCAGATAAGAAATATGTTACGTTAGTAGCTAATGATATCTCTTTAATCAAAAGGCATAAAAGCCCATTATTTTCGCAAAATTGTTTCCTTGAGATTTTTTTTGATGTCACTTCTAACACTTCCACCGCTTTGGAAACAAATGGCGCTCTGAGAGATATGAACGGTGCAAGAAACTCTCCCAGCATTGTTACAGTAAAATCGTTGATTTTGACACGATGAATACGATATCCAATTATAATTATAAAAAAAAAATGTAATTTCTATTCACTTGTTGCTTTTCAGTTGCATCTACAGCCAGGAATACGTTGAAAAATTAGTTATTAAATTTTTGGTTGTAATTGTTATTTACACCATAATTACCACTATCTCATAGCATCTTAAGTTCTAGATCTTAGGCCTCTATTGTAGTTGAAGTTCAAGTTGAAATCACATCTTCAAAATTGGGCTTACATGAGAGCTGTCTTTACAAAAATATTGTGGTCGGAATGTAGATCATTGACCCTATTGTAAAATTCAAATAAACATTTTTCTTTCTCTTTCTTTCTAATGTCTATTTGTCAAAAACAGTCAAATACGCACATAGATCAAATGGTTATTATCGTCACTAATCTACATATTACACATGTCATAATGTTTTGACTATCTCAGCCCTGCGGTCCATCAATTCCTCTGTCTGTCAGCTGCTGGCGATGCAACTTCTGTGTAATAAGGGGCATTAAAACACGAGAGTGGGTTCGCTCGGCTTCACCTCGTGTAATAATAGTATCACATGAGTGTTTTAACACCTAATTATCAACAGTTGCATACAAGACTTTATCTACACCCATAATATGAATTAGAGGATTCATTATTATTCATTAAAAGATTCTGAAACAGTTAGCTTACTGCTAACATTAAAAAAACCAGTCCTTGTAACCGTAATATCATCAAAAGGAGTAGTATTGTGAAAATGGATGTTGTAATGTTGTACTGAATTTCATTACAACACTCGTTTGGATGATGTAATGGTTATTAGGACATTGGGTGTTTTAATGTTGGCATGAATTGAATGAATGAAGAATTGCATGCGTGTTGATAAACATACATTACATTTTTCCTTACGCTTGCAGTACTCCACATTTTGAGGGACTAGGGCAACATGAATAAATTAGGAATATCAATGTGACAAAACGATCGCCCTAGATTAGCTAAAAAATAGATTTTCCGATGGAATGTTATATGACGTGGACGAATTAGATATGTTAGATATACCTACTGAGATACTCGTACAATATATTTACGTCGTTTAGATAAATACTACTTACTAACTGGTAGTCTCTAAGCCTAATTACTTCGATCCCTTGGCATGGGTCATAGTCACAAGGGAAGTTCTGTGGCGATAAGAAACTTTTGTTGCAATAAGTTATAAATATCAGCTTCGAATATATGTTATAATATTTTAGTAAGTATCTTAAGAGCTTTCGCTGCCTGAAACTCGTTCTTCATTTAAATTTATACGAAACTCACAAACTTATAGACACGAATTCACAAAGGGACAATGGAATAATTTTAGAATTTAATTTTAGGCGTTATTTGGCTCAGTAAAGCCCTTCCTGGTGCGGGGAAGTTCTTCGAGCTGATGAGGAAATTAGGAAAATCAGTACACTTTGTATCAAACAATAGCTTGAGGACGAGAAGGAACTATGAAGAGTATTTTGAGGATGCGGGTATTGAGAATGGTTATGTATGTGATTTATTACGTAATTAATAGAGGACTTTGATGGATTACTCATTTAAAATAGCTTTCTAGAATTAGTTATAGTTTTATCAAAAATAAATTTACGAAAGCCGTTGAATATATTACATTTTACGTCGTACATAATTTAAAATATTTAACTGCTAGGTGGATTGAGTGACTTGTGAGATACTGAAGCAATATCCGAAAAAAAACGCTTTAAGTTTCACTGTTATGTATAATGATTAAACGCCATGATTACTGTTTAACGGGCGAATTGCCAATTACAAAATCACAATCACTGACGTGCTCATGGTAGGCTCCTCACAAGAAGTGGAGCTGGGTGTAAGATCTCTGCTCGCTGTGAATACTCGGGAATAAGTCCAGACATGAGAGCTTAAGTTTCCACCCCCCCTCCCCACTCCCTCTGAAAATTAGAAGTAGATACAAAATACAATAAGGATACGAAAAAAAGAATACAATATCAGATTTACGCTTCAGACATACATACATGAATTTGAATTTGAATTTGATATTCACTATTAGGAAGTCAGTGGAAATAGATAAATTTTAAACTATAACGATCCACAAGAAAGCCATGTAGGGAGTAAAAGCCTTAGTATATATAAATCCAGTGTCCTGATGTTTGTCTCCAGTGAACTCCTAAACGTATACCCGGATATTAATGGGAATTACTTCATGAAGTTCAGTTCAGTCCAACTTGAGAGATATAGATAGTTTTTATTTTGATTTGGGACCCATAATTATTTTTATATCTAATATTTGTTTTGTATGGTCATATTATATTCTATGAGAAAATTTTTTGACGCACTGTGTAACAGTTCTACTGCAAAACAATATCATTATAACAACAGGGAGCATATTTTACGAAATAAATCTTGATGTGAAGGATTATTGACAAATTCAAAGAATACGGTATTTATTATGTAAATAAATAGTAGTATAAATCTCGAACTATTGCAAATTCTGCGCTATTCTGGAAGATAAAGCCAATTTGGCTTTGATTAAACTGGGGTTTAAATAATATAGAGCACGGAAGTATTGACTTTAAGTCTATCAGTTTCAAACAATTGACCGCGTGCAACGCAGAGCTGCTCGAATTGTCGGGATCCATAGACTGTGAACGGCTAGATGACTTCACGGCTTCATTGCGTGTCTTCTATCAAATTAATCACGAGGAGTTTTCCAAAGAGCTGTTTGACTTAATTCCTACCGCCGTATTTCATCTTCACACAATATGCTGCAAATTAGGATATCATCTCCAAAGTGGATGACTGGCATCTCTCTACAGTGCGGTTTTCAAAGAATTTTCTTTCACGTACAACCAAGCTGTGTAATTAGTTTCCAGGTCAGTTCAACATGGGTATCTTAAAAAAAGACTCTGAAATTTTTTTTTCCTGAGAAACTCTATATGAATGTTACACACCCAGATGTCTGGAACCTTGTGAAAGATGCGTAAAAAATACACAGAATCTGTGACTCTACTCGTAGAACTCTTGTCGCCAAGGCAACAGAAATTGAAGCACGTTTGGTCACGTGCCCTTCACTAATCTTCAATGTTAATAGCGAACGGCTCTAACCCTTTAAAGGATACTTCGCGGACTTAGGAGTTGCATTTAGTACAAGTAGATGAAATTCAAACCGAGAATAAAACTACTATACTACCAGTTCCATCAATTTACAAAATAATGTAAGATCGAATAAGTTTAGTGGGACAAAAGTAATAATATAATTTATCTTTTTTATAGAGGACCTACAGATTTGCGGAGCTAAGCGGGCAAAACTCTTTGCAAATTCAGACTACTGTATAAGATATTGAACAGATCTTCTTGACAAATGTTTATTCTATTTTCACTTTTAGATGCGCATTAGTTCAAAACTTGCGTCTTACTTCGTTGATTCCAGCTGCCTAATTCCACCACCAGACATTACGCCAAATGCAAAATACCACCCACATCACGCTAAATTCTGGCATTGCACAACCGCGCGTATTGCAAGAAATTTCCTGCCTCGCACAGCACTTCGTGGAATCAACTATCGGCTGCTGTTTTCCCGAACCGATACGTCTCAGGGACCTTCTAGAAAAGATCAAGGCCTTAAAGGCCAGAAATGCATCTCTTGACACCTGTTTTTGCGGATGTACATGGGTGGTTGGTTCACCACTCCTCATCCTTTGCCGTTTCTTGCCCGTTTCCTCCTCTTATAAAAAAAATAGTGTTAAGATTCAACAGACCTATTACATTGATGTAACATTTGGATTTTTTTTTGAAAAGTATTAAGACTCGTTGTCCATACTCCAAAAAGACTGGGCAATCCAACTAATTTCACTTTTTTCCGACACTTTATTTCTGATAAATAATTCAATAAGAAACTGCTATATTATACTCCTCAAGCTGGTCTCAGTAATATAAGGGCTTTTTATTCGACTCAGTAACAATGTTGATAATGTATCAAAGAAATAAATATTACCATTAATATATTCTTTGTGATCCCTGATTGGGAATTCGAATATTTCTCCCTTATATTTTATTGTCCTCTGAAGATTGGATCTTCATACAAAAGAATGCTACGCAGACGATATTAAATCATATATAAGAAGGTATAATAAGCTATATACCAGTGTGATTAAAATACGAACAGATTAGGTTTAGCGCTTTGTCGAATTTGGTAAAATTGCTAGACTTACTTATGAATAGGAATACAGATCAATATTATAAATTGCAAGGCTTTTATTAGCTTCACATGTCCATCTAAATAATCTAATGTAACCAGTGGGAGGCTTTCCTTTTTACAGGATGCCGGCTAGATTGAGGGTAATGGCGCCTATTTCTGCCCTGCACTGCATTGTAACGGGCAGGGAGTATCAATTACCATCAGCTGAACGTCCTGCTCGTCTTGTCTCTTATTGTCATAAAAAATCATGGATTAGACCAGATAAAGGAACTTCGACGGACAACAGTACATACACGATGTTTTGTGTACTCCTAAAAATAATATGATAGCCGCTTTTGCGAAAAACATGACATTATGCCTGTTAACAACGTTAGCTGATAACAAGAGAACTCCGTTACAGATATAAGAATATTGTCCGATATATATATACAATAATCAGCTAGAAACATATTATATATCTTATTAATAATAGTTATCTATTTAATAGATTAGTAATCGCTTTATTATAATTTTAATTTTCGATATGAATATTAGGAACAAAAATAAAGGCGAATATTAAAATAATGATAGTTAATATCAAATTTCATAACTTATTAAGAATTCTGCCCTTTGCGATTGATGCCAAATAAAATGGTTAGCTGCTTATCGTATGAAAAATAATAAATGACTAAACTTTATACCCAGAATTCAGTGCTCTGCCGTACCCTTAGTTGCTATGATAAACATTTCTTACGAACAGATATATTCGTCAATACTAAAAACACTTTCAAAAAGCAAATCATTTTAAGCATATTGTAATCGAGTAGTTGATAACGACTTAAGCAATACACACAAACACACATACACTCATACACACAAAAGTACAACACAAAATCAAAATTATAAGTTAAATTTTTTATTTGTTTTAATTAAAATGTAATTAGAGCATTAAATGTTGTACCATAAATAGTGTGAACCTGTAATTGGCAGTCGGCCATCGCATAATATTTTTGTAATTTGTTTAATTTTTGTGTGAACCAACAGGGTTCAATAAGAAACAAAAAAAGAGCAACATTCGAAAGAAACTCTGGTTCAAAATTTTTAATTGGCTTGTAGAGTAAGCAAAAAGAAAATCAGAAGAATTTAAACCAAAATATTTCTAACAGGTTGCGTAAACTTTAAAAAATATTTAAGCATTGATTAAAAGCTTTTGTGTGAAATTTTTTGCATAAATTGCCCAATAAGCTGATTTCCTTATCCGATATTCTTTGAGTGGACAAATATATTTTTTTAATTTTTTAGGAAAATTTGACGATACCTTCTATAGCCATCGCAGAATATTTAAAATCTGTTGATTTTAAAAAGACGGTTTACTCAGTAGCTTGTCCTCAAACCGCAGTCACACTGAGGTCAAATGGCTTCAAATGTATCGAAGGTGTAAGTATTAAACTTATTTGACTAAACTTTGATAAAAATTAATTTTCATAATACTACATGCAATATATAGATAATAATAGTATACAGATTAATAACATAGAATATTCGCTATTGCTTAAAGGCCGTTTTCAATAACCTATATATCCTTAGTTTAACTTACTAGGAAGACAAATCTATCCTTTTACGCTTACTTACATTTCAATGTCCTATCGACAGATATATATCTACCTATCGACAGGACTATAATTAATAAAATAACTATATTTGACATTACTATAGATAGATAAGATCTTGTCATTAAACGGTGATAGCAATATATCCTTAACTAGAGATACGTTATTGAAAACGGTCGTTTATTTGTTCTATTGTTTTTACTGTTAAATTTATTAATTGCGTTACTGTACATATAGGTATATTACATTATTGTGTTATTAAATGATTTGTATAAAAAGATTTGTGCAAAATATCAGCATTCCTAATAAAATTTAATATCTTATCGATTTGATATAGAATTTAAAAACCAAGAAGACAATATACAACTTTTCAGTATTACGAGTCTCAATAATATAACTACCTAACGAATTTTCTTGGATAGTTAGTTAATTATATTTAATGTTTTGTAGTTTATTGAGAACGTCCGTAAGATCTTCAGCGTTTTGGATATAGAAGATAATTCTTAGTATATTAAAAATAAGTTTTACCAAGTTTATTGTACTTAATAGATAAGTAATTGAATTATGCATAGTCCTCTGTTTTGCAGCTCGAGTTTTCGAGGTTCTATCTCCACTATAAATAATAAAATATATTAAGCCACGCCAGAGTAAGGTGTTGTTATATAAGTATATTTTTCCAGTGTCAAGCTTCCTAGCACATATCATATTAACAGGTATCACTGCGAAGACTTTTTCTACTCCCATGTAAAGTAGTATCCGTAACTAGTGGACTTACTAACGGCCGTTCCCAAAATTCAGTCCATCTCCGCTTGTGTCCTACTTGAGATAATGATCGTAACTATCGTTGATTTTTTGTCCCAATAAACTTATTGACGGTAACTCACCTTATCCGTACACGCTGTCTGTCAATGGGAGGACGTATAGCTTAACAGCGATAGAAGTTTGTATGGCAATTGCAATACCGACAGCGATTGCCGATAGAAGTGAAAACTTATTTTGGCGCGTTAGAATTTTTAGATGGTTACTAGGGTTTTAGGGTTTTTTTAGGGTTTTAGGGTTATTTTTTTTTGTTTTTTTGTAGTACTAAAAGTATTTTTATTTATTTATAACACTAACACTATTGCAATATTATATTTTGTTCTTACTAGCGTAACTTTTTTAATGGCCTTAGTACAAAACAATGCAATTATTGGGTTATGAATTGCATTTTCTTTATCATTTGTGTATTATTAATTATTAGAAACTTTAAAATACATATAATATTCTTTAATGAATCATCTTTAACAATTTTGCCAGCTCTTGTGTCATCATCCTTATAATTAAAATTATTACAATCTAAAATAGAAACTATAGGATCATGGTAACTAAAACAGAAAATGAAAAATTTTGATTTGAATAATATCTAATATATAAAATTCTCATGTCGCGGTGTTTGTAGTTAAACTCCTTCGAAACGGCTTGAGCGATTCTCATGAGTGCATATTGGGTAGATCTGAGGATCGGACAACATCTATTTTTCATCCCCCTAAATGTTAAGGGTGGTCCACGTCAATTATTATTTTTTTATTTTTTTGACATTTTTTTAAATTTGTTTGATTATGAGTCAGCATTAAAAAATACAAACAACTTAAATTTTCACCCATTTACGATCAACAGTTACTTTTGTATCGCTATTTTAATATCGCCAATACAACGTTTGCTGGGTCAGCTAGTATATTTATCTACATTTTATTTATCTAAATGCGTTCGTGGTCTGCTATATGTAAATGCAGACACTATAGCCGCGTTTCGTAACGGTGTCGCGAGTCCAGAGATTTTAACTCATATAAAAATATGCGTACATTCGCTAAAAGAAGTTTTCACTTCAAAAATGCAGTTGTAAAAATGTTTAATTAATTCCGACAGTGAAGTAAACCTCCGTTCATACTGTTGAAGTAATAACGGTTAAAGCATGCTATCAACCATATACTAGTGTATATACGAACAAAACTTAAGAGAGAAGAACATCATTTACCAGTGGGAGGCTCCTTTGCACAGCGGCTAGATTATATGTACCAGAACGACGCCTTTTTCTGCCGTGAAGCAGTAATGTGTAAACATTACTGTGTTTCGGTATGAAGGGCGCCGTAGCTAGTGAAATTACTGGGCAAATGAGACTTAACATCTCATGTTTATTAATAATACGAGTTATTAATAATCGTGCTATTAATAAACGCGAAGCAATGTAATTCTAAATTTAAATTTTTTGTCTTGATCTTACTCTTGTCACTACAGAATTACATGGCAAGGAGAAGTAATTTTAAATCTGGATATTAAACTTTACTTATTTTTAAGTTTATTAATAAGACAGTAATCTTAGTATATATAAATTACGTGACGCGTTGTTTGTTCGCGTTGGACTCCTAAACTAATGAACGGATTTTAATGGGGATTACGTCATTGAGTGCAGTTTAGTCCAACTTGAGAGATAGGATAGTTTCTATTTCGATTTGAGACCCATAATTTCATTTAATTCCAATATTTGTATTATATGGACATATTTTCTATGAGAGAAATTATTGACGCACGGTTTGACAGTTCTGCTGTGAAACAATTTCATTATAACAATCGGAAGCATATTTTACGAAATAATTCTTGATGTTATGAAATATTATTGACAAATTCATAAAAAAAATCAGAATTTTATTTATTATTTACAGAACAACGTCTGTCGGGTCAGCTAGTTGATTTATATATAAAACACGTACAATCTATTACTTGGTGTATGCTAATAAATGGACCGTCAAATTGTTTTTTTAGTGAAAATAAGGGACGAGACGAACAGGACGTTCAGCTGATGGTAATTGATGCGCTCTGCCCATTATAATGAAGTGCCGCTCAGGATTATTGAAAAACACAAAAATTCTGAGCGGCACTACAACTGCGCTCGTCACCTTGAGACATAAGTTGTCAAGTCTCATTTGCCCAGTAATTTCACTAGCTACAGTGCCCTTCAGACCGAAACACAGTAATGCTTACACATTACTGCTTCAAGTATATTACGTATCACGTATAAATATTCCAAAAAGTATTTTATTCACATTTCTTCCAGCCGGATCAAGCCCCAGATCATTATTCAGGCTTATACCAATATCTTGAAGACGACGAGGAGATAGGGGCCGTAGTGTTTGACAGTGACTTCAAAGTGAACATGCCCAAGCTTTACAAAGCTATCACCCATCTTAAGCGACCGGAGGTCATCTTTCTGAGTGGTGCCACCGATAAATACATACCCTTGCCGACGACAGGAGGGCTTGGTTTGGGTAAAATATAATTTCCTCGCTTTTGAAGCTTCGATGTCGGCTTTTAATAACTTAAGTCATTTAATAATAATTTTAACTTAAGTTTTAATATAGCTTTGTAAAGTTGTATTTGAATTTGCTCGTTGCTTCAACTTTAAAATCATTTTAAAAACTATTACTCATATGATTATTATAAAAAATGGCAGATTTAAATTAAATACTTTAAAAAGGATATATATATATATATATATATATATATATAACTTATCAAAATATAAACATGCATATATTTTGGATTACGATATTCAAAACAAATGTTAAAAATGTGTTTGTGTGGTAAGGGTTACAATAACATAAATGACTTTCTTAATGATTCCACAGATTGGGAATGGAGCGACCGCCCTCAGGCTATTAAATAATAAATTTAATCGTACATAATTGCTTTGTAAACATATTTATTGATGAGGAAAAAAGCCCGCTGAGTTTGTTGCGCCCATTCTACTCAAGTCATTCTTTTTGGAATGGGTGGTAGTTTTTGACTTTCAATAAGTGATGACATCCTATTTTGAGTAACAATATTTGAATTTGAATAATATTTCAGGCGCTGGAATATTCACAGACATAGTGATAGCCGAGTCTAAACGGGAACCAATACAGCTTGGTAAACCGGGAAGAGTGTTTGGTGAATTCGCAATGAAACGAGCAAACGTCAGCAATGCAGGCAGAGTGCTCTTTATTGGTGATATGTGAGTAATATACGCTTCAATGTGGATTCTATGTAACATCTGGCTTTTGTTGTGGATATGAGGACATCGTGTTCCCATTTCCGGATATTGTATGAGTATTGCTTGACTATATTAATTCGAAAAAATAGTTGCTCTTTATAGTGACTTTCATTATTATAACACTAGTGTTTCTATATTTAGGTTATATCTTTTTTATTCTTTTCTAGAAATAAGGGATTGCATATACTGTTATAATAAAGTCCCAGCTGTTCAGGCCTTATCTATAAATAAATTTAAATGTTTTATTAAAAAATTGTTCTGCCGTAAATCACACGACTCCACAGCTGAATATAAAAGTGATCCGATAGCCTGGGACTGGATTATTATTATCTTATAGCAAAAGCAATGAGAGTACAATATTGTATATTTTTATTTAAATGAGCTCAATAAAGAATGCTGGGAGACCTACTTGCACCGTTTCTTCTCTCTCAGAGCGCCATTACTTCCGAAGCGGTAGTTGTATCTAGTATAATAGAAATGATTTCAAAAATAATTCTAAAGGAATCAATTTAGAGAAAATAAATGCCTATTATGAAGTGCTAGGAAAGCACTTCTAGTCTATTTTTTATGTATATCACATGTTTTTATATGTTTCTTAAATGTACAAGTAATGAATGTTAAACTCAAGAAATTTAATAGGATTAGACGCTATTTTGCAGATATCTATAGTTAATTAAAGTGCTAAGCTTTACACACTTACATAGAATATAATAATACTACAAAAAGTTTATGAAGCTTATCTTTATCCAGTTTTTTATATTATAATCTGTGGTTGACGGTCTTGGTCTAACAAAGAGGATGTAAATACTACGTAATAAGCCAAGGGACTGCCAAAGTAATAATTGAAATTTTGTTTAATATGAAACGTGCAGTGATTTAACATAAGTTTGAAATAGTAAGTACAATATTACGACGACGAAGTATAATCGGCTAAGTTTGAAAGCGAACAGTTGCTTAAAACGTAGTGGATTTCGACTATCTCCATTTATTACAAGATTATAGATGTGATCTGTCAGTCTATCAATCATTGCACGTTCCATACAATCGCTATTTTCTTGGAGAGTTACGCTAGGCTGTTATTTATATTGTGTAAACTACTTAGATAATTAATGTATTACTGGTGACCCCAATAAATAAAAAAGAGAAAAGTGCAATCGTCGCGATAGCAATAGTTAAATTTGGTCACTATAATATCAATAGTTCAAATATAATTAATTCATCGTGATCAAAATAATAACTTGACGTAAGCAAATGTATCTTAATAGATCTCGACCGCTTTCAATAACCTATCTATGTTACTATAACTTACTTACATTTCAATAACCTATTGACAGATAGCATTGGACTATAACGGCCATTCCTAATATTCAGTCTATCTCCGTTGTGGCCTACCTGAGATAAAAAAACGTAATTATCGTTGACTTTTCTGTCCCAATAAACTTATTGATAGTAACTCACCTTATACGT
Source organism: Leptidea sinapis (assembly GCF_905404315.1). NCBI lineage: Eukaryota > Metazoa > Arthropoda > Insecta > Lepidoptera > Pieridae > Leptidea > Leptidea sinapis. The sequence continues at coordinate 9,378,377 of NC_066298.1, forward strand.
ACATGCTGTCTGTCAATAGGATGACGTATAGCTTACCAGCGATAGAAGTTTATGTGGAAATTCACGCGTCCATAAGGCGATAAAAATGACATATCGTGTATATACTCACCTTATAGGTACATGCTGTCTGTCAATAGGATGACGTATAGCTTACCAGCGATAGAAGTTTATGTGGAAATTCACGCGTCCATAAGGCGATAAAAATGACATATCGTGTATATTGGGACAGCCTCAGATTATTGACAGCTAATAACTGACAGTTCTACTGTCAGTAATTAGCTGTAGCGGTAGTAATTATCTCTATCTGTAGATAGTATATTGGGAACGGCCATAACTGTATTTGACAAAACTATGGATAGATAAGATCTTGTCATTAAACGGTGACAGCAATGTATCCGTAAGTTAAACTAAGGGTAGATAGGTTATTGAAAACGGCCGTAAATCAACAAACATTTCCACCCCCTCAAACGACCCCGCGTTAATACTAAAATCGACTTATGATACATTATTTTATATTACCTTCAAGGATCAGAGAAATGTATAAGTGAAATGGTTTATAGATTGTCAATTTCTAAATAAGAGCAAAATCACAATAATAAGCGCCAATAAATAAAATATGATTATTTGTGATGAAAATAAAAACACGACGTATGTACATATTATATACAGTACGTATTTGTAAGTCTTCACGATTGCATACCAGTCTCAAGATGCTTTATATCAATAAACATTTCTATCTTGAAATTTTACGTTTACATATCAATGTACCGATACGTTTCCTCTTACCATAACCGTTTTCTTTGTTCTGGAAGGCTATTAGATCTAAAATATTTCACAGTGATTTTGCATAAGTATTAATAACTAGGCAATGCACTTGGGGTTAGATTTTATTTTACGAATGGCTGAGTGACATCCATGTTAACGTGATAATCTGAAACTATGTCAGCCACGACTGTTTACTTCAAAGGCAAATACAATAATTATTTTACGATTACTCTCAAGGCTGGATAGAGATGTAACAAACGTCAGCATATAAATGATAAGAAACACATAACGTAACGTAACAGTAAAATGGAAACAAAAAAGAAAAGAGTCTGTGTGTGCAGACTTTCGTTCGGTTTATGTGAACATGATAAAAGTAATTATATTAATTTATTTAGCCTTAATGGAAAAATCTTGTATCTATATTATATTATCGCTATTTGATTCAGCGACATTTTGAAAGGAATGAGGAGGTAAATGTTCTTTTATACGTCCTGCTAAGCCGTGCGAATGAATGAAAGAGTATTCATTCGAGTGATTCAACCAACCATCTGATTTCACCTTTACATGGAAGTGATGATTTATTATTCGGAATGTCTAAATATATTTTAAAATAATCAGAAAAAAAATTACAATGGCGATTTAAAAAATAAGGACAAAGTATTCCGAAGAGCTGTTTTACCTAATTCCTGTCGCCGAATCCCACTTTCGCACGGATATATATTATAAGGATATCATCCCCACCATCTGGATGTCCTCCATGCGTTCCTCCACAGTGCGGTTTTCAAGAAACTCTCACGTACAACAAATCTGTGGCATGAGCTTCCTTGTGGTGTGTTTCCGGGATGATACGACATGGGTACCTTCAATAAAAGCGCGTACACCTTCCTTAAAGGCTGGCAACGCTCCTGTGATTCCTCTGGTGTTGCTAGAGAATGTAGGCGGCGGTGATCACTTAACACCAGGTGCCCCGTACGCTCGTATGTCCTCCTTTTCCATAAAAAAGCCCTTATAATGACGTGTTAATCTGTTTCAGGATCGAACAAGACATTGGACTAGGAAAAGCAACAGGATTCAAAACTCTTCTCGTTATGACACATTGTACTGAAGAACAGATGATGAAAAATGAAAAATTATGGCCTGATTACTATGCGGATTCTCTTGGAAGTCTATTAGATGTTTTAAATAAATATTAAAAAAAATAGTTAATGCTTATGCGAGACTTCTATTATTACGCGCTTTTTATTAGCTTCACTTGTATGTATGTTTGTTTGTAACCGACTCATTACGCGATTTCAACCTCACTCTAAACGGCCAGATTTCGTTCAAACTTCGTAGAATAATCCAGGACTGATGACACTACATTAATTTGATAAAATTCTTCCATTTTTCAATTTGCTAAATAAGATTTTTGTTTATTTATATAATATTTTCGTTTTTATCGTCGATAAGGCAGGAATTGATGTTCATTTTAAATTTCAACCATCATCTTGTCAACCAAAGCGTGGTTTTTTAAGTTATTTTTTAAACTACTTTTATTATTTTTACAAACAGGTTATTGCGTAAACGAAGTAATATGAGCAAGATTGTGAAAGAGCTGTGATAATAAAATTTTATTACAGATTATGTAGTTTTTTATGTTACGCTTTCGATGTTAAGTTTATAGTAATAATAAAATCCTAACAACATTGAAATGTTTATTTGTACATATTTACGACTCTATTTAAATAACACAATTCGCTATTATATTCAATAAAAAAAATTGATTATTTGTAAATTAAATTTCTTCAAGCCTTTTTTTGGATTCCGTCCCTGGATGTGTTAGACTTATAGGATCACTTTCTTGTTCGTCTTTCTGTCCATACCAAGAGGAGGGTAAACGCGCATAGCAGTCACCTGATAGTAAGTGATCACCTTAGCCTATGCACTCTTGTAAAACCAGAGAAATCACAAGAGTGTTATAAAGCGAAGAATAAACGTACTTATGTATTTGAAATCGAAAACATATTATCGGTATGTGGCGGGCGAGACTTTTTTTATGACAATAAGGGATGAGACGGAAAGGACGTTCATCTGATCGTAATTGATACGCCCTGCCCATTACAATGGAGTGCCGCTCAAGATTCTTGAAAAACCCAAAAATTCTGAGCTGCACTACAATTGCAGTCGTCTCCTTGAGACATCGCGATCTTTATCTCATTTTCCCAGTTATTTCACTAGCTGCTACTGCTTCACGGCAGAAATAGGCGAGAATCAGCGTGTATATTAAATTTACAACATTTAATATGATTTACCACTTCCTCCGAGTACAAAATAAATAATACGGGATTTTAAATTTGAGTTATATTCGGAGACGCCGCGAAGCATTTCCCTTGTAACCTCCCTATAATATTTCGAAGAAAGTATATGTATCGTCCATTACGTTAAGAGTTAGGATAGGTTACAGCTTACGGCCGTTTTCAACAACTTATCTCTAGTTACTAGTAGTTACGGATACATTGATGTCACCGTTTAATGACAAGATCTTATCTATCCATACTTATGTCCTATATAGTTTTTGTCCAATGCATTATGTCGATAGGTTATTGAAATGTAAGTAAGCGTAAAAGGATAGATTTGTCTACCTCTAGTAAGTTAAACTAAGGATAGATAGGCTATTAAAAACGGCCGTTAGTGTCAGGATCGCTACCCTTATACGCTACGACTAAGACAGAACGGAGGAAGGCGAGAATGCACGTATTTTGGGATCAACTGAAAGAAGTGGCGTACATCATGGAAACTTATTAATAATTGTAAGACGTAACAAAACTAAGAAAAAAGCAAATCGTAAGTAAGTCTAAAAAAGTGGGAGAAAAAAGATATACCTAAAAGTAAAATATAACCGCAAATTATCAATCAATATCTATAGTTCAATCAATAATTTATATTTATGCCTAATTACTGTCTGCTAAAAGATAATATAATATATATGTGGAAGGTTGGCCAGCAAGTAGTAATTGAGGTCTCACAATTCATTCTTTTTCAAAATTCAATCTTTTAAAGATACTTACCTACTGATTTTAGTATCAAAAAAACGATATTTATCTTATTGTGAATTACTACTGAATTACTGATTTGAGTCGGTATAGATAGTTTGATGGTGTCGGAACATATAAAATATAAATATACCATACCATATAAAAAAACGCTGTCATGTCAAAAAATTTAGTTGTCAATTGCGCAAAACGTTCCGTTAGTGCAAGATGACTTATTTTTATACGCTTTATGTTAGCTTCACCTGTATGTTTGTATGTTTGTAACCGACTTCTTTGGGCGCGAATTTGACCTACTTTAAACGGCTAGATTTCGTTCAAACTTTGTAGATTTATCGAGGACCGATGACATTACACTAATTTGACTAAAAATTGAAAAATAAATAATAGTTAAAAAAAACTAAAAAGCACGCTTTATATAAAATTCAACTATTGAAAATAGTGTAAAAAAATATATTTTATTGTAAAAAAAGCGTGGGGTGCTTTTTAAGATATTATTAAAATAATAATTCTTCTACACCCAACTTTTTTTTTAAATAAAATATATTTTTTTTACACTATTTTCAATTTTAATTTATTTTCTATTTTTTAGTTGAATTTTATATAAAGCGTGCTTTTTAGTTTTTTGAACTATTATTTTTCTAATTAATTATAATAATTTATTTCTTTTGACTCCCATATCATAGCACCTTAATAATTGTTGTATAAGAATCATATAAACTTAAGTTTATAATTAATATAAACTTGTACTTGTACGATGCTTCCTTAATTTTTTAATGATGTGGATCCCTTCTTGCCATCCTCCTTTACCAATTAAATCCGTAATTTAAATGGCATAAACTACATTTCCACCATATCAAAGCACCCATGGTTTTGGTACAAAATAAAAATACTCAATTCAAAGAAATCTAAAAACAGTAAATAATTTTCGCTTCACCGAGGTAAAATACCGTTTGTGTCGATGTGTCAACTGAATTCGCCAGAATAAAATACGGCGTGCAATAAAACTGCTCGAAAACGTTTCGCACCGGCATTCGAATAGAAAAAAACCTAAAATACTTGTGGGCTTTCCGCTTGCAGCCGTTTTTCAATTTCCACTGGCGCGGTAACATTGGCCGGGGTAGAATTGGAAGGCAATTTGTTGAAATTTAGCTCGTGTGGATTCCTGTGAATGTTATTGAATATAACAGTTGATGGAAGTTATTGTTATATTATATATAGTTATATTAAATATCCATGTAATTGTAATTGAATAAGACACCAAGGTTTACGATTGATGCGTCACTCAGACGGTTGGCTCAGTTGGTAAGAGATAAGTTGGAAGAGGAAATACAATAGACTTATAACCTTAGATTAACGATTGGTCTCCACCGCCCTCCAACTAGAAACCGCACTACTTAAGAACAATAGCTTTTTATGGGTGGCATCTTGACTCTTGAATCAATGGCATCTTTCAAATTATGTAACACGCTTCGTGTTATTTTACATTAAAATTAATGAAATACAAAATACTCACTGAAGATATGTGATCCCAGTGTCTTTCTTATTTCTTGTAGTATTATTTTTACAAATATTTACCACACAACCTGACATTTTAGTTTCAATTATTCGCAAAGTTTAACAGAACATTTGGCACATCAACGTCACACATTGTTCGAGACTGGCTCGAGTACGCCCACTTGGGCGCAGTATTAGTTGCCGCACTTTGCGACTACGCCTGCGGTATCTGATGATATCTATGTGGAGCGCAGCGGAGACCAATCTTTAATCTAAGCTTATGACCTACCAGTACATTAACGAGTCGCAAAAGTTGCTAATAAAACCATAGTAGCTGATTGGACCTCTAATAAGATGTATAGACATTATCCTGTAAAATTGAAAATAAAAGTCTATTACTCAACTTAGATTAATTTTAGGTTTTATGGTTAAAAGGGCTTAAAAACTGACTGCTATGAAATCAACACAGAGTAACAAACCCTCTAATTAAAACCTATATCCACTTTTATTGCAAACAATAAAATTTAACATTCAATAAAACGCTAATGTACTTGGGCTTAATTTTAAGCACAGTATGCAATAGCTTAAAAAGGTGTTCAACTGTTAAATAATTCGTATTAATTATCTATATTTTTATACTAGCTGATAGAGAAAGGTTTTTTAAATATAATAAGTAAGTTTGGAATTGAAGATTATCTCATGTCCTATTCCTTTTCCGGTTCCCGTTTTCGCTCCCGTTCCCAACATATTATATGATTCTTATTTTGAGGAAGATTACTATGGCAAACTAAACCTACTACTGGTATAGTTATAGCTCATCGACGTGAATTTCAGTTTTAAACATATCCCGCGGGAACAGTGGATTCCTCCGCGATAAAATGTAGCCTATATTTTTTCCCAAGCTCTAGAGTATCGCTTTACCAAATTTCATCAAAATCGGTTCAGTAGCTTAGGCGTAAAAGCGTAACAAAAAACTTACTTTCACATTTATAATGTTTGTCGGGATTTTTAAGCTGACTAATTATTATTTTGTGTGAACATATAGGTATGTTGTGTCTGTGGATCTACTGAACAGATTTGAGTTATTAATTTTGTATATCATAGTGAGTTTTATGAAGAAAAGAATATAGTATCTAGCATGGACGTTTTAGTAAGTGACTGGGTGTAGACAAGCAAAAGAGAGTACTACTCCAAATAGACTTCAAGCGCTCTCGCAAGCTACTAAAACTCCCTAAATGTAATAAGGGGTTACGGCCCTTTTAACAAACATCTAATTAGTATAGGTGTCACCGACAGCCCGCTGTGCAGAGCCTCCATAGAGGCAGAAGGGACGGCCGCATACATCATTCTGGAGTGTCGGAGTGTGGCCACTAACCAGGCCAAACACCTGGGGTCACCGAGGACTCTCCCGGAGGTCATGGGTGACATCAGAGGTTTGATTAACTACCTTGAGCAGCTGGAATGTCAGAATTAGCTGCCCACCTCATCACGCAAAATAGGCGTGCCATAGTCGTCGAGTTGCGTATGATAATAATTGATACCCTATAATCTAGACTATAGTTTTATAATGTACTAGCTGACCCAGCAAACGTTGTATTGCCATATAAAGTACTAAAAAAATTCAATAATTAAAATTTTTAGGGTATAAAAATTGATTACGACCGATTCTCAGACCTATCAAATATATCGTACATAAAATTTATCGTATTATAGTTATAATCATTATATTCGATTGCCATCTTGCAACTCTATTGCGTATCTGTGGATGTAATAGAATAATATTAAAATCGCGATAAAAATAGGTTCTGATCGTAGATGGAAGTTGAAGTTGTACGTGTTTTAAATGCTGAATCATAATAAAATAAAAATAAAAAAAATGTGAAAAAAATGTGTAAAAAATTTGATGTGGACTACCCTTAACATTTAGGGGGATGAAAAATAGATGTTGTTCGATTCTCAAACCTAGCGCTCCAAGCACATAAAATTTCATGAGGATCGGTCAAGCCTTTTCGGAGGAGTTTAACTACAAACACCGCGACACGAGAATTTTATATATTAGATTGATTTCGGAAGAGAAATACACTGACGAACTTTTTTATTCGCTTACGCTAAGTTAATGCGTAGTAATACTCGTACGTAAATAGGGGGGTAGGTACATTATATTACATAAACATTCTTCCTTAGACCTACATTAAAAAAATCCATATGTGTAGTTAAAAGGCAATGATTTCCTCAAAATTGATTCTTTTAAAATTATATTCCGTGTCATTTCTAAAATACTAGACACTGCTACCGCTTCGAAAACAAATGGCGCCCTGAAAGAGAAGAAGCGGTACAAGAAACTCTTCCAGTATTCTTTTTTTTGCGCTCTTTTTAATAAAATATACAACATTGTACTGTCATTACGATTGCTATAAAATAATCATAATCTAGTCCCAGGCTGTTCGATCACTTAGATATTCGGCTGTGGAATAATAGGACTTACGAAAGAGCCATTCTATAATAAAACATTTAAATTTATTTATAGACAATGCCTGAAGAAAAGGACTTTATTATAAAAGTGTAATATATTTACCCTAAAACCTATAATGTAAAATGGTAATTCTGTATTATAATAATAAAATATTTTTTTTGCAGCACTTAAACTACTAAAAAATAAAAAATAACGGTTAATTTAAATCAACATAAAAATATAATATTTATAATAAAAATAAAAACAACACATCTGCCGCAAATAAACTCAAGCTCTGCTTATGCTGGCACACATTGTGTATGCCCAGCGGCGATCTTTCGCTCGAGCAATTCTGTGATTTCACAGCTGTTCCGACACTTTAAAAACGTATACTAGATACAAACACAAGTATTGAAATGATTTGATCGTAAGAGGAACTCTTTTAATGGAAAACAGTAACGAAATGAGCAAGACTAAATCTGGTAGTAAATTATACATCCCGACCATTTGTTCTTGATTGAACCCACAGTTCGGAGCGGCAACACAATTGCGCTCGTCTATTTGAGACCAAACGTATATAGATAATTTTTGCGTCTAGATAAAGTCTTTTGCTACAACCGATAAAAACAGGTCAGGAATATTAGTTTAGTGTGCTTAACTTACGTCTTACACTCGCGATTTGTGTTAGTGTGCGTAAATTACTCAAAATAGAGGTTAGTTCTAAATTCTATTTTTTTGACGTTTTCATAGCTGTCATAGTCTATCAAGATGTATAAATAATCTAAGATTTTACTAGCTGTTGCCCCTTTCAAAGAAAAACAAAATAATGCTCGCATTTACATTTTTATTCATTTAGGCAGTGACTGTGCAATAGTATAGAGTGAATTTTATGACTTGCATATATGCGAAGATGCTCCATATATATATTATGGAGTTTAAATAAATATGTTTATAATTCATGTATGTCAGGACTAAGAAACATAGACACGTCCAAGGAGTGATCTCTTTGAAAGGTATGTTTGTATGAAACTCCCATCATTTGTGATTCCGAAGAGTTTTTACAAGTGGTATCAGGTTCTTTTCCGTGCAATACGAGATGGCAACCTCCCAATATTACGTGGACAACCACTTATATGGACAGCAACTCTGCTACAATTCCTCTGGTATTGCAATAGATTGTGGCTCGCGGTGAACACCAGGTGATTAAATTGAAATGTAAACTGAATGAAAAATTATGCGTGAGTTTCATGGAATACTCGAATGGAACGAGGCTTATTATATTTTTATTGATAAACGTTCTATATGATTGATTAATAAATACATATAAATGAATTAGTGCTGAAAGAAATTAAAAAAATCTACACACCACAAAGCATTTTGAACTTTTTTTCAAAAAAATGAAATTTAAATATCAGCATAATAATCGAAAGAAAATAAATTAAATGTATAAAAATTATGTTTTACAATAAGTAAATCATGAAATGAATATATAATTTTAATAAAAAAACATTTTTCATGCGTGGCTTCGAACACTCGCCCTCTGTCAGGAACTTAAATCTGGCGCCTTAAATAAATACTCTACGAACCTAACTTGAAATTAGTAGTTGAAATAAATGATTCAACTTTACTCTGACTCCGCGGCCGGCTGTAGCGAGACATAATGTAACACTGAAAATATAAGGGGTCGTCGATACGCGTACGTGGGCAGACAATTTAAAAGAAAGAAAGAATGTCAGCTGTCAAATCCTAAACACTAATTCATTTTTGGTTGATTATGTGGTTCTAAGTTTATTGAAATAAAAGTAAATCTGATGTCTTGTGGAATAAATATATAAAAAAGACCTCTCTGTGCTTTGTACAAAATTTTCAGGAGACATGAACGGATAATTCAGCATTGCCCTGCCGTGTTGTGTAAATATAACTAACAGGGTTTCTAAAACCCGAGAAAGTGTTTTCACATGTAATTCTTCTCTTTAATGTAATTATATAATGTTATGTGAAGTGAATCGATCCTCCATCAAAGAAGCTTAATATATCATTGGTGTGGACTTTTGATTACATATTTTGTGCTTTAGCTTTAAAAAATCAGTCAAAAAGCAGTTTAAAAATCGACTAGTAATATCAATTTTGTAAAATCGATTTCAAATTTCCCCAATGAACACGTAAAAATGTGATGATGTGACACAATTCTTCAATGTAATTGAATTTATATTTATATACAAGTTATCCTGACTGTAAGGTTTGTCAATGTATTTGAACTTAACATAAAAATTTGATATGTAAACCACTACTTTCTTATATTTATACCCAAGCATCAGGAAATAAGATTGTTGTTACCTTAAACCTATGGATAATTCCTGTCGTGCATTTTTTTTATGAAAATAAGGGACGAGACGAGCCAGACGTTCAGCTAATGCTAATTGATACACCCTGCCCATTACAATGCACTCCCACTCAGGATTCTTGAAAGACCCAATTCTGAGCGGCACTACAACTGCGCGCGTCACCTTGAGACATAGGTAGTTTGTCTCATTTGCCCAGTAATTTCACTAGCTACGGCGCCCTACAGACCGAAACACAGTAATGCTTACACATTACTGCTGTAGGGCAGAAATAGGCGCCGTTGTGGTACCCATAATCTAGCCGGCATCATGTGCAAAGGAGCTGGCAATACTAGTGAGTAACCCAGGACTATATTTTTATTTATTTTTTTATCTTAACATTCTCATAATTTAATATTTAACATTTATTAATTAATTTCTTAACTTTACAATGCGATAGATGGACGGGGTGGCGATGGAATAATCTTTCACTTTTTTTCGCCTAGCCCCATACCGTGTGATGAGGAACTTGATTCCATAAATAGCTCACCCGCGGCTGTCACAAGTGACAACCACCGCGCATTCGTATCTGCAAAAGGGATGAAGAAATTCTGCTTTTAAAGTGAGTCGCTCCTTAAAGGGTCAAATTGTGGAAATGCTTACAACTAACGAAATAATCACCTCATTTTCTAAATTCTTATCGAATCTCGAATTACGAAAAGCAAAACTTTGCACAGTTAACTGCCAAGATATTCAAAAGATTCGCAACATTTGATACTCGTAGTAATACTTAAACATATCCATACTTCAGTAATCCCTAGTTTATATTGCAAAACTTCTGTCTGTGCTTTAATTAATTTCCAAACTATTCAAATTTATCAAACTAATTTGATAAAATAATTAGTTTAGCAAAATTTAATCTTTACACTTGAAACTAGTGTAATTGCTAATCCGTACAATTTGTTATAACAATATTGCTAATGCTAAATGAAAACATTTCGCACATCACATTATAATTAGTTTTGACTGACGTTTTATAAAAACAATTTTTACCCAGATTGTATTCTAGATCTATTAATTTGATATTTTTATGCAGTTAAAATGTATTTAATGTGTAGTCCAAGCTTGATATGCTAGTCTGGTCAATAAATTGAAGAAAAATACAGATAAAGCCCTAAAATATCCACAACCTACTTCAATATTTATAACCTCTAGATAAAAGTAAACGAAAAATCTGAGATAATTTATACGACGTCTAGATAAAGTCATACCGTCTTGCTGTTAGACAACCCAATAAACACGGGCCAGGAATATTAGTTAAGTGTGCGTGAACTTTTTTCGACGTTTTCACAGATATCATAGTCTATCTATGGTCCCGGGTTCGAATCCCGGTAGGTGCAAGCATTTATATGATGAATATGGATGTTTGTTTTCGAGTCATGGATGTTTATATGTATGTTTATGTGTATTTATATATGTATTTATGTAAGTTTAAGTAAGTATATTGTATAAATTATATATATCGTAGTCTTGCAACCCATAACACAGGCCATATATGCCTAATTTGGGGCAAGATAATTTGTGTATTTGATAAAACAGTGTGTCAATATTATTATTAATATTATAAAGGATCTCAGCAAAAAATATATCACTTTCCTTCATGTTTCCTCTAAGTTCTGAATGACCACATGATGAATGATCATATTGAAGTTTAGGTGTACCTATGTCTCTGTATTTTTATTTCACATCACACAAATACATATGGTCAACACAAATGGTCATTTAGCGAAATAAAACAAAAACTAATAAAAATTAATAGAATCTGTTAATCTTTTTCATAGGTATTTTAATAAATAAACATTCTAATTTGATTTATAACTATGCAAAGAGTAACTGGGGAAAGACAGCATAGCAGAAATGAAATAAATTTAACTATGACTTTGACTAAGACTTCTCGTCAAACCTAAGATTTGACTAGTCAAATCTGGAAATGCCGGCGCAAATGACTACAACATACAAGAATATTACTGATATTATAAATTATCAATAAAGTAATAATTAACATTAATGTATTCTCTATGAACCCTAACGGAAATTCTATATTGCTTCTTTGTCTTCTGAATATTGAGCGTTCATATAAAATTTGTTATTAGTAGCTGATGGTAAATTATGTTGCATTGTTGAGAATCTGACATGGCTTTCATAAATTTCAAAGAGGCTCGACATATACGACCAACGATATATTACATTTTCAAAATTAACAAAATTATAAATAGAATACGATGAATAATATAATTAATAATAAGGTTAATGCCAATTAATTTTCCGACATTTTAATATTATTTAATTATTATTATTATTTATATGTATTATAAATTCAATATATGGGAATATATGTTAGGGACATAGGATATAGGTTACCTTAATAATGACAAATAAACTCCCGCCTCGAAAACGTACTTTAGGAAATGACTTTACCAGAATGTAGGCTTACTAATGAGTTACGAGTTGTTATTATGAAAGTTGAAGCCCTCGCCACAGAAACTTTGAATGAAAATAGTTGGAGAAAGTTGATAAAACTGAAATGACATTCGCGTAATCAGTTTAATGACTTCCCACATTATAAACTAATTCCTCACGATAACTATGACTATTATTTGGTTTACTTTTGTATTTTTACCAGCTTTTTATATAATCATTAATTTATGTTTTATTATTTGTCTAACTAATCCTTAAACTGAACAAAATTTCACGTTTGCATCAAAATTTTTGATAATTGGTGCTTATTTGAAATTGCAAATTATTCCGTTTGTTGGAACAATAGATCATTTCAAATGTGCCACAATACAATCATGTAGAAATCTAAATAAAAACGTAATACAAAATATGTTGTAAGTAGCACTTATATATAAGTTATTAGATATAAATACATATAGATTCTTGTAGCTACATAATTTATTACATCGCCACGTACGCTTGCAATGCTTTAGATATAATTAATATTCAGGGACTTGTACAGGAATGGTGTGCAAAATGATAGCGATACACATACGAGTAAATTAAGAATCCCATAGTGAAAAATTATTGCCATTTATTATATTTTAGCAATAGTAGTTTCGTTATATAAAGACGTTGTGATATTTGTACTATGATTGTAAGTATTATTGCAATTCTCAGTACAGTATACTCAAACACACCATATTAACGCGTTGTAAACTAATATGGTATCGAACAGCTGACTGTCTATATGTCTATAAGTCACCTGTGAGGCGACATGTTTATCGTGGCTTCACTTCGTCACTTAGAGTACCTTCTTATTTAGATTTCTATTGGAGTGATCTTTCTATGGCATCTTCGAACATGGTATTTTACTATACCATATTTGAAGATGCCGTTGAAGCTTAAGGAGTCCATTCGGGAAACTCGACAGGGTACCAAGGGTATCACTAGAGCTTAGTACGTGAGAGTATGATATTACGTTTGATGAGTGGGAGCCGGAATTATGAAGCTCTTCAGCAAGGTCAGATAAGACTTTTAAACCCTTATACAGAGAGAATACTGGATGAAATAGAAAAGGCTACAGTGAAATACCCAGAGTGAATCCCGCAGAATATAATATCATTTGCTTCGGATTTTATCACTAGCTGATTAGCAACAGATAGATTTATTCAATAGATTTAGATCATTCTATTGCTTGGTTTTCAACTTATTTTTTATTTGTTTCTCTCACTTTCTTAGTGCGTAGGTAAAGTTCATTTGGGACAAGCACGGAAATATTGTCTCTTGCGATGATCCAGTGAAAAATATTTGTGAATTGTTAGCAAATGCGTGAGCTGCTACAGACGAAAAGGTGACTGCACCACATTTGTAAGCAACACATCAAACCAAATAGAATACTAAGATGCCATTTACAAAATCTCAGGGAAAAAATGTAATAATAATAATAATATTGACACACTCCTTCACAAATTATCTTGCCCCAAACTAGGCATAGCCGATAGTATGGGTACAAGACAACGATATATTTAATACAATATACCTACTTCAAAATACATAAATACATACAAGCATCAATGACTCGGAAACAAGCATTAATATTCATCATGTAGATGATTGCACCTACCAGGAATTCGAACCCTGGACCTCTAACTCAGTAGGCAGGGTCACTAACCACTAGCTATAGGGCAATGATGTCAGCGTTGACTCTACGCCAAGGAGGTATTTCTGCAAAACAGGAAAACCACAAAATACTCTTACTGTACTGAATAAGCGACTAATTCCATATGAGTATAAGGAAACATTCAGGGAATAATGTTTTAATTATATATAATATTATGTTGGCTCCATTCTGGACTATTTTTATCACTTGTATTTGATTGTATTCTTAGAATAGATAAAAAATCAATACTTATCTACATTAACCTTAAATACTCAATTAAGATTATTTGTATTTCAACAGAAATCCACAATCTCAAAGCAAGTATATCAAAACTTTATTCCATTGAACTCATTAGCGGGATGTTGCGAAGTTTCAAAGATTTTTATATCCGTGGTTATACCTCCATTACTGATAAACAATATGTCCCGGCATGCAGTAATAATACTTTAGGAATAGTTATCATAAACTATTTCCTCGGCGAAATTACCCCCTATAGGGGGTGAATTCCAAAACCCTAACTGCAGCTTGTTTTATTTTTATCTTATCAAAATTAACCTTAATTTGTAAAACAACGTCCCATTTTAAAGGCAAAGCTGTAGAGTAACTAATACTATAAGAAATGCTGGCAAATATGTGTTTTTTTGTACTTTCCAAAGGGAGAAAGTTTATTTTTTACAGTATTTGAGCACATCTGGGCGTTTTATATTAAATTTGTGCAAAAACTACACTACACATTAAATCTAGTCTCGCTATTTCTGGTAATACATCTATTTCCGATCTCAACTATTGGAAACACAAGCAACTGGTAATCAGCGAATCTCAAATCTAAAGTATTATTATGACATAGCGGGATACATTGTAGATTAATAAAAAAAAAGTATTCTAGCCAAGCTCGGCCAACTTCTACAAAATCACTAATCAAAAAGAAGTATCTTTACGATTTCCTATAACTTCTTGGATATTTCTTAAATTACACAAATTAAATTGGTACCAAAATTTATGTGGTGCGGTTTCAAAGTAATGCAAAAAATTACTTATGTCTGTATTCTGTATGTTATAACTTCCCAGAATTTGATTCTCGTTGTTAAGACTATCAAATCGTTATAATACAAATGTTTTGCATCAAAGGTAACAATTTAATTACTGGTACTTACTGTACGAGTCCCCGATCTAGGCTCGCCAGAAAAATGTATCCCGTATAAGGAGAAAGTTACGTTGGTGAGTCAAAGGCGAAGTGCAATTAAAAAGATTATTCCATGCATGTCAACGATGCGACCCATCCTGTGTATGTGTATATAGTCATTGGCTTAGAATAATAACTTATTATAAGACTTCAGAAAAGGAGGAGGTTCTCAATACGTCGGTATCTTTTTGAAGTGAAACTTCTTTATCGACGTATGAGAGAGACATATGGCAAATCGTCACGATGTTCACTTACGCGCCATTTTGTTTTTTTTATCCAAGATGACTGCCGTGCAATTTTATTATTTCAACAATATTGATATCGTATCGGAGGTTCTCGAGGGTGAAGCCAACGAATTTAGGATCATTTTTGAAATCCAAGATGGCCACCGCGCAAATTTATGATTTCAACAATATGGATATTGTATCCGAGGTTCTCGAGGGTGCAGAGAACGAACTTGGGATCATTTTTGAAATCCATGATGGCCGCCGCGTTAATTTATGATTTCAACGATTTTAGTTCCATGTGGCACAACAATTCCGAAAGATGCATATAAGTTGTTTGGCATTAGGGTTATCATTATAACCACCAAGCAATGTTTTTTTTTTCATGAGAGGGTGCATACGGGCAAGAGGCTCACGGGATGGGGAGAGGTGAGGCAACCACCCATGGACATCCGCAACAACAGGTGTGTCAAGAAATGCGTTGCCGGCCTTTAAGGTGGGAGTATGCTTTTTTCTTCACATCTCTACGCAATACTAGAGAATCAAGCCGATCGGAGATGACTTGATCGTTGCTGATTCGAGCCGGTCTTCGTTGTATGCGGTCAAATGCGCCCAGAGGTGAGAACAGTACTCCATGTGAGGCTGAATTTGCGCCTTATAAAGTTGCAGGCGGTGGCTTTTAGTGAAGTACTGTCTCGCCTTACTGAGTACACCAAGCTTTTTTGAGGCCAGTTTGGCCTTCTCTTCCAAGTGACCACGGAACTGAACGTCGCTCGATATATCGACGCCAAGTATGCCAATACAGGCTGTGGCAGTTAGAGGACTGATCTCGAATCGAGGGGATACGACAAAGGGAGACTATTTAGTGGTGAACGCACAAACTTGTGTCTTCTTGGGGTTGAATTGGACTAAGTTTTGTCGGCCCCATTCCGAGACTTTGCAAAGCATAGTCTCGATTTCAGACACAAGTTTGTTCCGGTTCTCGTCGACGCTATCCCGGGACATGTTGGCACGGCCGGTGTAGGAAGCATACCCTGTGCTGTCGTCCGCATATCAATTAGTATTGCTGATTTGCAGCATATCATTGATATGCAGAAGAAACAGCGTAGGGGATAGCACGCAGCCTTGCGGGACACCAGCGTTTATGGGTTTTAAGTCGGAGCATGCACCGTTGATAACAACCTTGATGCTCCGATCAGCCAAAAAGCTAGTGACCCATTTGCAAAACTTCTCGGGAAGCCCATAGGATGGCAGTTTCGCTACAAGCGCTTTATGCCACACCCGATCGAAGGCCTTCGCTATGTCCAAACTCACCGCCAATGCCTCTCCCTTCGACTCAACCGCTTGCGCCCATTTATGGGTGAGGTATGCAAGAAGATCACCAGCTGAGCGACCCTGACGGAAACAGTACTGGCAGTCGCTGATCAGCTGGTGCCCCTCTAGGTATCCCAAGAACTGGCGGTTGATGATCGACTCCATTACTTTGGAGAAAATGGATAATGGCAATGGGGTGGTCGTTGGACGGATCTGAGCGTACACCTTTCTTAGGGATCGGGTGCAATAAAGCCGCCTTCCATAATTTCGGGACTACGCCTGATGAGTAGGAGAGCCGGAAAAGACGGGTAAGGACCGGCACCAGTTCCGGAGCACATATCCGCAGCACTATCGGGGGAATGCCATCGGGCCCACTCGATTTGTGAATGTCCAAGGTGAGAAGCGCCTTAAGCACGGCGCCATGCCGGATTTTTACCTTCGGCATGTATGACTCGCAGCGCGGAATATGCGGTGGTGGTGCACCTTGATCATCTAGAGTCGAGTTGGACGCAAAGTCAGAGAGATGAGCTTTCTCTTTCGCGTCATGGGCAAGCGAGTCATCATCCCTGTGCAGTGGCGGAATGGCAGTATACGTGTAGATTTTAAAAAAATGATCCCAAATTCGTTCTCTGCACCCTCGAGATCCTCGGATACAATATCCATATGGTTGAAATAATCATTTTGCACGGCGGCCATCTTTGATTTAAAAAATGATCACAAATTCATTCTCTGCACCCTCGAGATTCTCGGATACAATACCCATTCCGGAGTTTTAAAAAAACAACGATTCTAAAGAACTTCTTTACTTACACTTCAAAAATTCTTGCATTAAAAATAAAAAAACTGACTGTACCTACTAAAGAGTCTTGTTAAAAATATGTTCTATTTTATATTCTTTCAAAGATTTCTTTAAAAGATTTGGTAATGTCAGGTTCATCATGCTCGCTTATTGACGGCGTCATGGGACTTACGCCATGTTCGTGTAAGGGCACTGCTTGTGGTGATAGGATGATCCTGTTATCAATAACCCTGCTTTTGTTGGCAAAGTAAATGTTATATATTTTATTAATAAAATCATTTAAAATTTTGATATAATGTTCGCATAATATCTTAATTCATTGTTTCTTTGGAGTGTGTAAAAAGATTATGCGTTTACAGAGTAAGTACTGATGAACTTTTTTGAGGTTTAATTAATATTTTTTTATTTGATCCTATCTATATAATGTTATGTTTCCCTGTGAGAACGAATTAGAAATGAGGAATTCTGTAGAAGAACCAAAGTCGCTGACATCGCCCAAATGGTTGCGAAACTAAAGTGTCAGTGAGCAGGGCACAATACGGACAGATGGCTGTTGGGTCTGTAAGGTCGTTGAATGTCCACCACGTATCGGAACACGAAGTGTTAATAGGCTGACTAGATGGACTGACTATCTGGTCAAGATCGCCGGAGAAGGTTGGATGATGGCAGCGCAGGACCTATTGTCATAGCGATCTTTGGGGGAGGCCTTTAAAGTTGAAACATTTGAGTATTACCATTAACGTAAGGTGATGGTTAATGATAAAACGTTACTTAGACATTTATGAATGTTATTTTTTGACCTAAATGAATGTTTATTTTTGCTGTTAAAAATATTCACGTAATTATACTTACCCTAAAGACCGGCAACTACCGAGGACGCAACTTGCGGCATACTTACCATCAAGTAACCCTCATGTCCATTTATCTATTCCATGAAAAACCACACAAAAATTCAATTTACACTGAATTCCTTGTGGTCAAAGTGTTCGATTCTGAATATATTATATCTAATACGAGTACAACTTGAAACTATTGTGTACAATACTTTATCTATACCCATGCATTAAATCCTGTATTAAAGATTCTGAAACAGTTAGCTTATTGCCAACATTAACACCCAAAGTCCTTCTAACCATCTAATGTTGTACTGTATTCCATAACAACACTCCTTTGTTTTTTTTTTCGAGCCCTTCATACGCAAAGAGTTTCAACAGACATCCACATTCTTATTACTCGATGTGTGGCATCTGTATGAATTTCATAAAAAGAACATATTCGTTTATTCGTTCGACACACCAGAACGTCGCGCGTCGTAAAAAAAACTAGGTTATTCGAATCCCCGCCATTTTTCTCCGATATTTCTAATGTTTTGTTTACAAAAAATGAGCGATTCAAGTTTTGACAGCACACATATTGATTTATATAACAGGAGCATAACTGATATTGTACCATCTCTGAATGTATCACACAAATTATTACGAGCATTGATAATAATAATAATAATATATTCTCTGTGAACTCTGATTGGCAATTCCATTACTGCTCCTTTGTACTTATTGTCCTCTGAATACTGAGGCTTCATACAAAAGATATTATTAGTAGCGGATATTAAATGAATTTGTATTGTTGTGGAAATGTACTCACAATTACCACTTGTATTTTTTCGTGACGCTGTTTTGCATACATACAATATTGTTATTAAAAAATACATCACAGGTTGCAATAAAATACATTTGTACAAATTATAGTCTTTGAGCTCCTAAAATAAACATGACATGATACGATCTATGTATTGTATATTTGATTAAAAAAATGAATTCTGGGAGAGTTTGGTATTATAAGGAGGACAAACGAGCGTACAGCTCACCTGGTGTTAAGTGATCACCACCACCCACATTCTGTAGAGGTTTTGTTTGTTGTGTATAACGGTACCCATGTCGTATCAACCCGGAAACACCGCTCACAAGTAAGCTCATTTTCATTTCATCATTCTCTCACATTTCTTGCGCTGCTTCATCTCTCTCAGAGCGCCATTTGTTTCTGAAGCGGTAGCAGTATTAGAAATAACATCAAAAAGAATTCTAAAGTAATCAATTTTGAAAAAAATAAATGCCTTTTATGATACTCATTAAAACCAATGTTCCTCTTGTCTGACTCCCCGGTGAAATCACATAGGCTTTGAGAACTGATCCTTTAGATGGACTGACATGGTGGCGTTTCCAAACAAACACTTCAACGCTTCCATATATCAATAATAATAATGGCATCCCTGAAGAGACTGAAGCACCGTCCAGGTCTCGATCGAATAAAATACTTTCTCACAGTTCACTAATGTTAAACATAGTATAGGTCATTATAGTCCTATTATGAAAAACAAAGACGAATGATATTATGTAATTAAATAATTTTTAATTTTGCGCTTAAAAATCGATACAAAGGACCAAAGTAAATCCAAATCTGCTATTTTAATATATTGTTATAAGACATTACAATTCTGTTAATAGGAGCGGTCCTACCGACGTTACTCTTCGTAATTCTTTATTTATTTTATTTATTTAAGATGTACCAACAATAACTCAACTTTTTTTTATTGATTTGCACTTACATACTATTTCTAGGTTGGTTATTCTAATTAGGTACACTTTAAAAAAATTAAGTAATTTAGTAATAAATCTTAAATCTAGAAACTATACAATGTAAATAATTATAATGTGGTAAGTGTGGAATTACAAAATAGCCTTCATAGCCTGAAAGTAATTTTATTTTTAATATATTGTGACCACGCATTTTGTCTTGGAACCAATGAATATCATAAGCTAAATATTTATATTAACGTTAACTAAGTACTTATTGACACCACACGACGACGTAAGGTTTAGTAAGATGCAAATGTCTGATGAATTTTTGAAATTAACACAACACTGCCAAAACAAGACGTGAGCACAAAAAAACAAGACACGGGAGCAATCGGACCGATTTAAATGTACAATTCGAATAATATCAGAGACATAAAGAAATCAGAGAAAAGGATTTGAGTTAACCATAATTACACTAGCATTTTTGAAATAAACTTCCGCAATGAACGTACTTAAGCTAGTAACTTTTACAGAATGTAGGCTTGCTAATGAGCTTTTATTATGAAAGTTGAAGCCCTCGCCACGGAAACTTTCATTGAAAATAGTTAGAGATGTTGATAAAACTGAACTACGTTTTACCAAGCCATTTTAACGATTACGTAAATTTTTGGTTATGATGGTGACTGTTTTATCGGATTAGGTTATATATGATAAAAATACCGAAAGACTTACAAAATACGGTATACTTTTTATCATAAAGAGTAATTAAACAGTATTAGTAGTAGTAGTTGGCATTACTCTTGATTCCAAATTGCAGTGGGGCCCCCATATTGAAGGATTGGCGAATAGGCTTAGTTCTGCAGCATATGCGGTTAAGAAAATTAGACGGTTAACTGACATAGATACGGCGAGATTAGTATACTTTAGTTATTTTCATAGTATTATGTCCTATGGTATATTGTAATGGGGCAGTGCGGCCGATATTAATACTATCTTTGTGCTGCAGAAGAGAGCTATTCGCGCGATTTATAACCTAGGTCCTAAAGAATCATTAAGAGAAAAATTTAAAGAAATAAACAATTTGACTGTTGCTTCTCAATACATTTTTGATAATGTTTTGTATGTTCATAAGCACATTGAGGAATTTTTTAGAAACTGTGACATTCATAATGTTAACACGAGGAACAAACATAAACTTGTTATGCCTACTACTCGGTTGGGTCGAGTTAGTAAGTCTTTTGTTGGGCGATGTATATGCTTCTACAATATGATCCCAGAAAATTTACAAAACAAATGTGTTACGAAATTTAAAAGAATTGTTAAAAAACGTTTGTGTGGGAAAGGTTATTATAGCATAAACGATTTTCTTAATGACACCACGGACTGGGAATAGGGCGAACACCCTCAGGCTCTTTAATTATAAATGTTTATTGTACGATATTACATTGTAATCCATATTTTATATTAAAAAAAAAAGGCTCGCTGAGTTTCTTGCGCACATTCTTCTCAGGTCTGTCTGGCAGTCTCTTTTGAATGGGTGGTAGATTTTGACGTTCAATAAGTGATTTTAAATCCTATTTTGAATAAAAATATTTGAATTTTGAATTTCGAATTTCGAATTTTGAATTTGAGTATAGTGAACACTTTTCAGTCTATCGATTATTATTAAAGTAACGAAATTGTTTAATTGGTTCACACTCAAATAAGTTTGTAAAAACGATGTCCTGATTCAACAAAAATTTCATAAATCAGCATAATTGAAAATTATTTATTACTCTGTATATTTTAATTTCCTTCCTTGTTGTTTCAATAATTTTCAGTGGTTTGATTTGGAAGATAAATTTATTCTCAAATTCCAGACACCAAAAAATATAAATATTTAATGGTAATATCAAATTAATGCCTCCAAATGTAATATTAATAACGTGGTTATTGGTAATTCGACGCATTCCTGTAAGGAGGTGATAGGAGTGAGCTTAATATTTGCGAGAATTTTAACCCTCATATACCCTCATAAGGTAAAAGTGAACCTTTTTTCAGTTACCAGGTTTATGTATTAGTACAGAACTCTACAGAGATAAATTATTTATATACATATGTTTATTCTTTTTATGAAAATAAGGGACGAGGCGAGCAGGAGACTTTCAACTGATGGTAAAAGATACGCCCTGCCCATTACAATGCAGTGCCGTTCAGGATTCTTGAAAAACCCAAATATGCTGAGCGGCACTACAATTGCGCTCGTCACCTTGTGACATAAGATGCTAAGTCTCATTTGCCCAGTAATTTCACTAGCTGCGACGCCTTTCAGACCGAAACACAGTAATTTTACACATTATTGCTCCACGGAGCAAATAGGCACCGTTGTGGTACGCATAATCTAGCCGGCTTCCTGTGCAAAGTAGCCTCCCACTGGTATATATATAATCTTACAGGAAGTTAGCCATAACACGTCCATTGCTATCACTACTGTTATATTTATGTACACCTAGTACCAGAAAAATATGAAAGTATAAAAATACTTTGAATACCAATACTATAGCTATATGTATCAAAAAGTGTTATCCAAATGTGCTTACAGTCATGGTAAGAGACACGCTTTAACTTTCTTCAAATACATTATACTATCTCGAGTTCACTTATTTGTATATTTTATAACAATACTAGCTGACACGACAGACGTTGTTCTGTAGATAATAAAAAAAAATACCATTTTATAGGAATTCGCCAATAAT
The DNA here is from genome assembly GCF_905404315.1 of Leptidea sinapis. NCBI lineage: Eukaryota > Metazoa > Arthropoda > Insecta > Lepidoptera > Pieridae > Leptidea > Leptidea sinapis. The sequence continues at coordinate 9,401,431 of NC_066298.1, forward strand.
ATTACAAAACATGACGAAATGATTTCGTATAAAATGCTCCCTGTTGTTACAATGAAATTGTTTCACAGCGGAACTGTCAAACCGTGCGTCACTAAATTCTCTCATAGAAAAATGAAAATAATTATGGGTCCCAAATCGAAATAAAAACTATCCTATCTCTCAAGTTGGACCAAACTGCACTCCATGAAGTAATCTCCATTAAAATCCGTTCATTAGTTAATGAGTCCATCGCGGACAAACAACGTGTCACGTAATTTATATATATTAGTATAGATATTAAATCAAAAAATAAATCAACCTACTAAATGTAAAATCATAGTGCTTTTAAAGTTAGCTTTGTGAGTAGAATAATCCTATAATCCTCTTACCGTAGTAAATTTGCGACTTATTTCATACTAGAATGAAGACTATTTCCAGGAAAAATGTGTTGGCTGATGATGCGATTATATCCGACTCTTGCGGATGGAGCGACTTAATATGTCACATGTTTTAGTTTTTCACCAAGTAATTTATCACATGAAGAATGATATCCATAAAGAGCACGCATAAAATACTAGCTGACCCGGCAGACTTCGTACTGCCTCAATCGATAAATAAAAGACCTAAACTTAATCAATTTAAGGCTTTAGGATAAACTATATTTTTTGTTTTAATTGTGGTGCGGTTAGGTTCAGAAATTTTATTTCTTGGCAAAACATAAGATTTATCAATCTACCCGTTTAGTGTCGTAATGTCAAAAAATACTGTTTGCGTTCAGAAATTTAATTTGTAACAAAACTTAAGATTTATCAATCTACATAAAAATAATCTGATAGATAGTTAACAGCTGTAGATAATCTACCAACAATAGTAACTAAAATTAAGTTTATTTTTTACCTCCTGAGAAAGTTAGAAAGACATAAAAGTCTAATTAGTTAATATTTTTAAAATATTATTTTAAATTGATTTCTGAACGACGGAGAACACATCTAAGGAAAATCAAAATTGTTGCTTTTATTTCATTCCGAGTATTTTCATATTTATTCAACCTTTTAAACCTTCTCCTGATTTCCGCAAATGATTCAATATCAAAATTAGCCAAATCGGTCTATCCGTTCTCGAGTTTTAGCGAGACTAACGAACAGCAATTAATTTTTATATATATAGATTACTGAGAGTTACATCTATAAATAGGAAGTTTGATTTGCACAGAAATTACAATTTTATTCATAGATGATTTATATGTTCTAGACTAGGAGTCTCTTGCTGCTAGACAACCAATGAAAACATGGCCAGGTTTTGTACTTTCGTATGCGTGACAAGCTATGTCTTACACTCGCAATCTGTACTTCACTTTGTGTTAGTGCGCGTGCATTGCTCAAAATAGACGTTAACAGTAAACCTCAACAGCTGTTTTCGACATTTTCACATGTTTCAAATTTCAGAAGTAATAGGCAAGATCTGATTTTGAGTGTTATTTATTTTTACAAACTAAGATCTCTTACTTAAATATTATACATATTTATTATAAACATAATATTTAGTCCGTTACTGGAATCTAAATTTTAATTTTAATCAACAACAACCTTTAATTTGTTCGGTTTTTTATGTTAATCTTTTCTTAAAATTCGGTCTTACCGGTGAAATAGGTGACGAACAAAGCTCGTGCGTGCGTCACAGCATGCTCGTAAGCTCTTTAGAGTAAATATATTCTTTGCTCGTGAGTCCCTCCTGGATAGCTACGCTGGCGTGGCCAACGCGTGTACTCGTAGCATGCCGTGTAGCGTGTAGCGTGCCGCGTTTTCGATACACGCGAAGTGAGACAGGCTACTTCAGCTTAGGTTTGAGCCACGGCAAAGTAATTCTGTAATTTACTCAGTTTAAATAGCAGTTATTATTGGTGGTGGTTTAGTAATAATTTAGCTTTTTCAATTTATTTAATACTAGCAGTTGCCCGCGACTTCGTTTTCGAGATTATTTTCCTGCTGGAAGGGCAATAAAACAAAATTCAACCTAAAGAGGTCGCAATTTATACTCTTTTTGGAATAAAGAGCTGACAGTTCTATTTTTGACAAAGTTTCAATTTACATATTGTTATAAGCCTCCACGTAGGTTGTTATAAGCCTACAATTGGTCGTGAAACAAACAATTTCTAACATGTAGGTATATGTCAGAAATTGATACACCGACTGTTTTCAAAGTTTGATTCTGGCTTTATTATTATAATAAGATTATCGAGTAGCATAATTTCTTAACCAGAAATTGTTGCTTTCTTTAAATTGATAAATATATATATATATATATATTTACACGCTGACCCGACAGACGTTGTTCTGTGCATAATAAATAAAATACTGTTTTTTATGAATTTGTCAATAATATTTCATTACATCAAGAATTATTTCGTAAAATATGCTCCCTGTTGTTATAAATTGCTTCACAGCAGAACTCAAACCGTGCGTCAATAAATTTGTCACAGAAAAAAACAACCGACTTCAAAAACACTATTTCGAAACAATAGATATAATTTGCACTAAAAAGTATATAAATAATTACGTATTTTTATACAATCTAACTAATTAATCTAATTCTAGTTACGATTATTGTCATTTTTGGAATCGGTGTCCTTCCGCCGCGACCCGCCTCTCACGACTCAAGCAGATCTCACCTATAACTAAACCTATATGTAGTTACATACCTATCTTGGATGACACCGACTCCTAAAATTACAATAATCGTAACTAGAATTAGATTAATTAATTAGATTGAATACGTAATTATATTTATACTTTTTAGTGCATATTATAGCTTGTTTTGAAATAGTGTTTTTGAAGTCGGTTGTTTTTTTGTTAATTTTTATTTTTTCTTTTTAGTGAATTTGAAGTACACTAACAAACAATTTGGCTAAATATGTGTAGATATACTAAATTTTTCAATGTGGAAATGAACGTAAGCGCTTTGCAATTTGATTACAGATAGTAAGAAATTCTGCCACAGACCGCACCCTTACTGTAAGTCGTTAAGGAGTCCCACTGATCATCATATTCGATTAGGACTTAATCACTTGACCATAACTATGTTATGGTAGATGACTTAAATATCCGGATAGCATAAAAAAGATTCGGCCGAGTATCGTTAATTTGCTCCTAAGAATTGAAGAATTCCGTTACTTTGCCATGGATTCCGTAACCAGAACCTAACCAAAGTCTCACAAACTATCTTTAAAGTTATCCTTTCCAATAAAAAAAGAATCATCAAAATCGGTTGTACGATATTGAGTTATTCGTAAATTTATCATCCACTTTGCTACTTTTATGGTTTTCTCATGGATGCCAATGTCAGATCTGGACGAAATTACAATGGGACCACACGGGAAGCACCAGCTTTCAAATAAAAAAAGAATTATCAAAATCGGTTCACCCAGTCGAAACTTTTGAGGTAATAGACATAAAAAAAACATACCGAGAATTGAGAACCTCTTCCTTTTTTGAAGTCGGTTAAAACATAAAAAATTGTTCTTCTGTATATTGTATCTAACACGTGAATATTGTATCGTGGAAAACTTTAACGTAAAAGTTCTCTATGTAGTTATTTAATGAGTCACTGATTTTTATTATAATTATAAGTCTTACGAAATCTGCAATATTCGTTAGCAAATTAATTAAGCAGTTAACAACCTTGTGTAATTAATTAATTTATCCTGTTAAAATACTGGGCATTTCAAATTAATTGTAACAGATTATCGGTAAATTAATAAATGCTTTGTAAAGCGATGATGTGGTTACATCAATGGAAATCACGAATTGTAAAGGATTAATTTGACCTCAATTGTAAGACTTTATTATTTAATGAATGTAACGAGAGTGCCAAACATAAATTTTTGAAAATTTTATTTAAAAATTGAAAAAGGGTGGATGTTTTTAAATTTTCCGCGCGAGGAAGAGTTAACAAAAGCATACTATAACAACTATTCTTAAATACATTGTATTTTTAAACAAGAAGAGATCCATAAATCAGTATGAGATGGGTGAGTTTGAGCTTAAAACGATTAAAACGAGTGTTTCTATAATGTGATGTTAAAAAAGGCCTGAATGTTTTGAATGAATTTTGAATTGAAATTATAAAACTTACAGGATTACTCCGTTATGTTGTATTTATTGTGTGTGGATTTTTTTTTATAGAAAAGGAGAACCTGGTATGTCCTCTTTGCCATAAAAATAAATATATTTTATTCCTTCGTTCCATAGATAGCTCTTTTTCACCGATTAAATTTTGGGACAAAATGTACCTTTTTTACTTTTCTATGATACGCCTGATACCCTAAAACTTTGTAAGAAAATTTTATGATGATCGGCTGATATGTCAGTCATGAAAGCGAAACAAATAGGATCACTCATTTTCGCATTTTGTTTATCTTATAGTGATGGTTATACTGTATAGACTTGCAGCCAGTAGTGTGTATTAGTTTTCTAGCAAGGTAGGCACTGTAGATCTAACTAGTCGTAGTTGAGCTTTAGTCGGACAATACTAGGTTTTGAGGTATAATGTTGCATATCGAATTTGCAATCTGGAGACTGCCTACCGTAGGTATTTAGTATATTGCGTAAGGAAAATTTAATAAGTGGGTGTTTGATAAAAGTTTGATTTTAGAATAACGGAACCAAATTAAAAATTATCAATTTTAACACTAGTGCTATATTTAAGTACTTCGCGGGGTAGGCACTGCCCAAATTGCCTATATGGTATGCACGCCCCTGCAGTTGCAGCATAATATAAACGTTATCGGAAATGAACTCAGTAATTTTTGAGCCTCATTCCACCTAACAACGTTTTATAAGAATAACTTTAGTCATGAAAACAATTTAGGATCGTTCATTATGTATACGGCAACCTCAAAACATTGTTATGGTATAACAAAGGAATTGCCATCTTGTCCTGTCCTGAACAGGGAGGTATTGTCTCGACACTATTCATAAGTGGTAACTATTGTGTAGTGTTCGCTGTGATACATACAGGTGAACTAAGAACTATGTAGATGCGATAAGAATTAAGCAAGACTTATATTAATATAGAGTCAAACATAATATTGAAAAAAAAAGCAGTCATTACTTCACGGTACTTACGACAAAGATGGTACTTGCGTCAAAGCGCAAGATATTGAAAAAGAGCGCAAAAATACTGGGACAATTCTTCGCATCGTTTGCAACTTTCTCTCTCAGAGCACCATTGGATTGGTGGTTATGGTTAATTGACATCAAAAATAGCTCTAAAGAAATCAATTTCAAGAAAATAAATCACTTTAATTACGAAAAGTAATGGCTATTAAAAGGAACTGATTCTAAGGCTAATTGAATATAGAACATTTGAGTTCATAACAAAAATTAAATTTGAAAACAAAATTTGTGAATGATGCGGGATCCGTACCTGTGATCTCTCGCGTTTCATGCGAGTGCTCTTTCCACTGAGCCAACCGTTCGAGTGACGTTGATAAATCTTGTATGTCTTGTTCAACTCTCAGGTTGTGGCTTCATCTACAGGATCTACTTTACAGTTGACAACCTGCTCAACCCAAATATTTGCATATTAGGAGATTGACTTGAGATGTCGCTCTTTAAAATCTAAATAATTTGTTATTTTTTATAGTGATAACCCTCACTTCTAGAATTAATTCATAAATTTTGTTTTTAAATTTAATTTGTGTAATTAATCCCAGAAGTGAGGGCTATCCCTTTAAAAACATAAAAAAAGGGCGGAGGAGAGGCATGGTTTTGACATCACGCACACCAAGACCTGTAACAATGTCTCTCATCTATTTTACTACCCTATCCCAAGGAGTAATCTGGCAGATGGTCATGGGTGGAGCACAAGTTGCAAAGATACTCATGGCAAGTCTACTTAGTTTCCTTCCCGTGGTTGCTGCCTGTTATTGATCTGGTTCCCTATGAAACAGATATAACAAAATCTGAGTAGACGCACTTGACCCTTCTCTCCACATCAATCTCTTCCGCTTCTAATCATTTTTCCCATCCCTCCTCTCGGCCGAGCTCATGGCCAGCGGTTCTCCCAGTTTTTGTAGCTTGGGGCTGGGAGACTTTCAACGACCTACCTGCGTTTTTGGCCTACGCAGTCGATCGCCGTAAGCTGGGACGAAGGAATCCTGGAGGATTGAGCTGTAGATGAGCAACACGCCCTCTTTGGTCTGGACTTCCATGCGAAACGGTAGCCCCTCACCTAGCCAGCGTGGGGAAATGGTCTTCGATAGCCTGCCTTCTGCAGATACCTGGCGAGGGGCGACGAGACTGGTGGCGGTCATAATGAGGGTGTAAGGATTGCCTGGACAAACTGGAGGTGTTGGGAACCTATGCTCCCAGCCACGCTCTTCCAAGCTCTTGATGTCGCACCTAAACCATCAACTCGCTGTACCGACATCCTTTGTGGTTGTCTTAGTGCACCGAATGGTCACTGCCTATTGCGGGCTCCGGGGAGAGTGGGAAGCCATGAAGGATGAATACTTACACTTTAACATGGATAATTTAAAGGTTTCAAAAAATAACAACACACCCGAGGGGCAAACCGAGGGAAAACCTGAAGGGAAAGCCGCACTGTCCATCCTTTCCGCATCTAAAGCAAGAGCTGCTACTTCAATCGCTATGGGAGTGGCGCAAATAGGGTCTTTGGAAACCCCCATACACATAATATAAGTAACTTCGAGCTCAAATGGGCCCAGGTGAACGCGCCAAAAAACAGGGCTGCTAAAACCACTCCCAAAATGGCTCAGCGGCCTAGGGGCTTGGCGATTATTGAACCCGGGCTCTCGCGTAAACACAAGAAGTTACTCAAAAAGAAGGAGAAGAGGCGAGCAAAACGTGAGTCTCAATCTCAACCACTTACCTCTCTCCCCAAAACACAAACTGACAGACACACTGAAACACCAGGTCCGTCCACAACAAAAACAATTTTTCGTAAGTGCTGGAAACCAAGGCAACTGGCCAGTCAGAGAAGGAAAGAGGACAGGACAAAATCAAATCTAAGAGGGCTAGGTTTGGCGAGACCTTATCTCCTAGAGGCGAGCCCAAGAAGCCTAGATAGACTCCAGCCCAAGAGACCAGTTCGACAGCTTATGCCGAGGCAGCATCTGCAGATAAACCCAAGGCTGCGCTCGTCATCACATCGGCAACGGGTTATATCACGAAAGAAACTGCTGCCATAATTGAAAAACACCTGGACGATGTGTTCATCGCGACAGCCAGAAAACAATTATTGACCGTTGAGGGCCCCATCTTCACGCGGAGGCCGACTTACTATGACGGCTCGCTTCGCCTCTACTGTGAAAACCAGGAGGCAGTGGAGTGGACCGTCGGGGTATGTTCGGAGCTAGATCTGCCGGGGGTGGGCAAACTCACGATCACAGACGCAAAAGACATACCGAAGATGGTACGCTGCGGCATCCGTCTACCCCACGAGCACGATGGAGACCAAGTGCTTATTGGTATGTGCCTAAGACTGGGGAACCCATGGGCACAAGTGGAGCGATGGCGTGTCCACACCATTATCCCGCAGGAGAAGGCGACGTTTGTGGTAGTGAGTATCCCCAACGACATCGTACAAACAGTACTGGAGTGGAAGCGCCGCCTCGGCTATCGGCTGGGTGCGGTGTACCTTAAATTCCAGGATGCCAAGGGGAGGTTCGTGGACACCCCTATGGATTCTCAGAACGAGTCAGGGGGGATGCGGGTCGCGGCAGCTGCTGCAAAACCTGAAGTCCCACCGGCCTCAAGCAAGGAGACCTGACAGGCTGGGTTGAGCCGAGCTGTCGAAGCATCAAGCGACGATGAGCTCCTTGACCTAACCAAACTTGGGCTGGGGGAGAGAATCCCAATGGAACCCCTTTCCCCCAATAAGTAAATATTAATACTACAATGCAACCTCCATCATAGCATTACTGCGACGGCTCAACTTCGAAGATGATTGGAGGTTGCATCTACTACACCAGCCATTGCACTGATCCAAGAGCCGTAGATTAGGGGCGGCAACGTATGCGGACTCTCCAATATTGGTGGTAAGCTCTTTGTAAGCAATTTCGAAGAGGTGAGAGCCTGCATTTACGGAGAATATAAATATACAGCCTTTTGTGGATTTCTGTTCCAGAGATCTTAGTGCCATAAGGCTGAAATCTAATCAAGACATAAACAACCTCAACATCGTTATTGCGTCAGCCTACATGCATGAGGTGGATGCGGTAGCACCTGAAGGACTCAACACACTCGTCAGATTCTGCGAACATAATGGATGGGAACTAATTGTATCAATGGACTCCAATGCCCATCATCCACTATGGAATGGAGGTAATGATCTAGTTGAATACCTAAACCTACTACTTATTTAGACATATTACGGGGAATATAAATATACAGCCTTTTGTGGATTTCTGTTCCAGAGATCTTAGTGCCATAAGGCTGAAATCTAATCAAGACATAAACAACCTCAACATCGTTATTGCGTCAGCCTACATGCATGAGGTGGATGCGGTAGCACCTGAAGGACTCAACACACTCGTCAGATTCTGCGAACATAATGGATGGGAACTAATTGTATCAATGGACTCCAATGCCCATCATCCACTATGGAATGGAGGTAATGATCTAATTGAATACCTAAACCTACTACTTATCAGTCAACAGTGCGATGTCGTGCTGAGCAAGTGTAATTCCGTTTCATCGTAATATTTTATTCAAAAAGAAGTATATAAACAGTAAAAACTTGATAAGAAGTGTGTTCTTTATGTTAATTAATATCTAAGCTGAGCTACTAGTGCTATTAAACATAAAATCAGTTAGTTTAGTGCTTATTTTGAAGTATTCAAACATGAAATCTTGTGATTAATATTGTTGTGAGGTGACATTGTGTGTCCTTCAGCTAATAAGTTCAATGACCTCAGTTAATGTTGTGGCCAGTAGTGCAATATCGGATGCCTTATTTCAACATTTGCACTCAAGACAGTTTGGCGTTGCGGTATTCAAGACTGTCCAAAATTAAACAGTTGAAAGTCCGTGGTTCAAATCTCGGCCGTGAATAACATTTTATTATTTTATTTATTTTAGTATATTCTTATTATAAATAAAATATGAAGTTTGCGTGTTGCAAGTTGACAACAGGAAGCAGTGGTGAGATTATCACTTGCACTAAATGTAGACAAAATTATCATGTTCAGTACCTCTTTGCAACTGATAATAAAAAGGAATTAAAAAATGAGTTGAAGAAGCATTGGATGTGCCCGCAGTGCTCTTTAATGTTACCCAGGCAAACAAACAACGATAATACTCCTATACGTAGTAGTGGTGTCATAAATAAGTCAAATGAAAATATAAATTTTAAAAGAGGTGGTAGTTCATTTTCGCGTATTCATGTGGACACGTCATGTGAAGAAGCCGAAAATGATAACAATTTACTGGAGTTGATTAGGACGGTTGTCACATCGGAGTTTTCAAGCTTGAAGGATGAATTTAAATCAGCACTTGTTCCACTCAAAGATGAATTAATATCGATTCGACAGGATTTCAATTGTATTAAGGAATCTTTGGACTTCTTTAACTCAAAATTTGATAGTTTAATTTTACGTATTGAAAAATGTGAAAAAGAATTAAATCAGCATAGTGAACAGTTATCTGAGTTTGAGGAAGTAAAATCTACAATGCAATCAATCCTTACAGAAAACAATAATCGTGAGCAATGGGCTCGTCGATCGAATATTGAAATCTATGGAATTCCTGAACATAAAAATGAAAATCTGTATTCTATTTTACAAAATGTTGCCAGCAAAACCTCCATTAAAATTGATCCCAGCACCGACATTGATTTTATCACCAGAGTTGCCACCAAAAACAAAAATAAGGATGCTAAAAAGTGTAAACCTATCATTGTGAAATTTTTAAGTCGATGGAAAAAAGACGAATTCCTTGCACAAGCAAGAAAACTAAAGATAAAGGGTAATGATTTAGGTTTTTCAAACAATTATAATAATGTTTACTTTAACGAGCATCTAACAAGTTCAAATAAAACCTTGCTGCTATCTGTAAAAAAATAGCAAAGGAGAAGAATTATAAATATGTTTGGATAAAAAATTGCAGTATAATGTTAAGACGTTCCGAAAATAGCGCTGTACTAAATATATGTAATGTGAATGATTTAAACAAAATTGTATAAGGATTACTTATATATCTACCTATGGCACATCATGTTATGAAGTCTTTTTGTTTTCCTGCTATAGTTGTTTATATCTTTATAATGCATTTTGTTCAATTTTAATTTTTAACGTTTGTGAAGGCATTTGTGTTTATAAGTTATCTTTTATATGGGTTTTTAGTCGCGGAATCTATTTAATGTATGTTATTATAGTTATTTTTTATATTTATTATGTAATATATTATAATTTTTCTTTTAATACCAGGCAAATATTGAATAGTGGAGTTATAATTATTATTTTACAGAATTTTTTTGTACGTGTAATTGCTTTAAACTTTTTAAATCATGGGATATAATTTAAACATTTTGTACCAAAACGTACGAGGCTTGCGTACCAAAACTAATAAGTTCTTCAGGGCAATGTTGCATAGGGAGTATGATATTATCTGTCTTAGCGAAACGTGGTTGTATGATGGTATTTTTGATTCCGAACTCTTTGATTCAAGATACACTGTCCATAGATGTGATAGAAATTATAATGTACGTGGTGACAAAATGGGCGGCGGTGTACTTATCGCATTAAAGTCTAACATAACAGTTCGTTCGTCGACATCCATTCAATTGAGCGACTTTTCAGCTGAAATAGTGAAAGTAACAGTATCGTTGATGTCTACTGCAATAACCAGGTCACTTCATATATATTGCTGCTATTTCCCTAATATTAACTATCATTGTGAGAGGCTTATTGATTTCTTTGAATTGGTTTCGGATTAGAAGCTAAATTATCCTAACGATAGTTTCTTGGTGTTGGGTGACTTTAATGTCCCGACTGCGCAGTGGGATAGGAATGACAATGTCATGATCCTGTGTAACCTTTGCGACGATAATAGTCTGGTGTATGCCTTGGCCAACTTTATGAATTTTGCTGATCTGAGGCAATTTAATTCAGTTCATAATGTCAATGGCAGATATTTAGATCTTGTTTTTAGTGACTGCCACTGTTCCGTTAGTCGTTGCACTCAACCGCCTGTTAAAGAGGATGCACATCACCCAGCTCTGGGAATATTATTTTCTATCCAGAACTTACGATTAATTAAGCCAAATGCTAGATTGATTCGACTTTTTCACCGTGCTAACTACGAGGAAATCAATAATGCACTGTCCGATATTAATTGGTTTGAATTGTTGGATGGCCGTGATAACTTGGATGCAGTTAATGTTTTTTATGAAATAATGCATAAAATTGTAAATGATTTTATTCCAGTCAAAATTTTAAGAAGTACCCATAAGTTTCCCTGCTGGTACCCTAGATGCTTAATAAAAGTTATTAAAGAAAAATTAAAGTATCATAGGAAATGGAAAATTTATATCAGAATTTCTGATTATGATACGTTTAGTCTGTTGCGTGATCGCGAAAAAAGGTTACAAACTAAATATTATGACTTGTATGTGTTGTGTTTTTCCTATTCTACGACCCATTATTATTCCTCAACAGCATGGTTTCGTTAGCAATAAATCTGTGGAGTCCAACTTATGTGAGTTTGTTCATCAGGTAACTACTGCAATGGATCAAGGCTTCCAGGTGGATGTTGTGTATACCGACTATTCAAAAGCTTTTGATAAAATCTGTCATCCTATCCTAATTCGTAAAATTGAAGAACTCGGTATACATGGCGACCTGCTCCGTTGGCTTACTTCATACCTCAGGGATCGAAGCCAGGCTGTTACAGTTAAAGGTTACTGCTCTACGTTCGTGCCTGTTACTTCTGGTGTTCCTCAAGGATCTCATCTTGGACCCCTTTTATTTAACCTATACATAAATGACATTATTGCAGTATTTAAACATTCTTCAATTCTTCTCTATGCTGATGATATGAAGATATATAAAACAATAAGTAAACCTTCGGATTGTAGCTTATTACAGGATGATTTGAATGAATTGTGTAAATATTGCAATGATAGTCTCTTACAACTTAATATTAAAAAATGTAACGTAATATCTTTTTCTCGCAAAAAAAATGTTATTAAATTCAAGTACACTTTAAATAAAAATCTTATTGAACGGGTTTCATGGGTGAGAGATTTGGGCGTTCACCTTGACTCCTCGTTAACCTTTATTCACCACTATAGATGTGTGACTGCAAAAGCCTATCGCATGCTTGGGTTTGTTCTTAGAGTCAGTAAAGATTTTAAACATATTACCACCTTGATTCTTCTATTTAATGCATTTGTGCGTTCTTTACTTGAATTCGGCTCGGTAATTTGGAATCCTCATTACAATGTCCATATTCAAGAAATAGAGAAAATTCAAACGAAATTCTTAAAGCATTTAAAATTTAGGTGTTCCGCTATCGATCAATATGTCTCTAACTTAATCTCTCTGGAAAAACGTCGTAAGGTAAAGGATCAAACATTTCTGCTAAAATTACTTCATAATATGATTGACTCTCCACTTCTTCTTAATTGCCTTAATTTCCGATGTCCAAGACAATCTTCGCGAATTAAATCTTTATTTAATTTACATACTACACGCACTAACTATGCACAAAATGCCTTTATTCATCGTTCTTGTTTAGTATACAACAAAGAATTCTGTTCAATTGATTACTTTTCAGGGTCGATACAGAAGTTGATTGAACAAATTAAGAAAATGTCTTAGTTTTAATTAATTCTCATTAGTATTATATATAATAAATATTGCATCTCTTTATTAACTTAAAAATGTATGCTATTATTATTAATATTATTAGTAAAATCATATATAATTTTCTATAAATATTTTGTTATTTTCAATTCAATATATTTAATTAATATTTATTATTTTCATTACAAATAGGTACTTTTAAATTGTAATTAATTTGCTCGCATTTTTCTATGTACTATTTAATTGTGGAAACTTTTATTGGTCAGTGATTTATATTTTAAGTTTTATTTTTTAAGTGTATTAAGTTGTACTGTTTGTTTCCCGAATAAAATAAAATAAAAATAAAATAAAAATAAATAAAATAAAATATTAAACAAAGGCAACGAGCACACTTTTAGGGGGAGGCGGTGCATAACAATAATTGACTTGACACTGGCAACCCTCCGAGCTGCTGATCTAATAGCGGGTTGGCATGTCTCAGTGGAGGCATCATGCTCTGACCACAGGTAGATTCGCTACGATTTAAAAATAAACAATAACCCCGAACAACCTAAAAGGTACCCGAGAAAGACTGATCAGAGGCTCTACAGATCTCGAGTAGAACTAGAGCTGGAAAAACAGCCGCCTACCCCTAGGTTAGACAGCATAGAAACAATTGATGAACAGGTAAGTAACTTAAATAACACCATACTAAACTGCTTCCATAAAGCCTGTCCTCTAGTAACTCCGGTTACTAGGGTCATATCCAAGGGCTGGATAAGAACTTAAAAACATACGAACAAAAGTAAGAAAAGCCTTCAATAGAGCAATGAATACAAGCGCTGATGCAGACTGGGATACCTACAAGGAGAACAAAAGTCTATATAAAAACGCATTAGATTTTTGAAGTCTAACTCATGGAGAAAATTCTGTGAAAACATTTATTCCACTCCACAAGCAAACCGCATTAGGAAGGTACTGGCCAAACAGGGTCCTTGCGTTGTCGGAAATCTGAGGAAAGCCGATGGTACAATACAGGAGGAGACTAATACGGTACTGCTACAAACACACTTTCCAGACTGTAAAATAATACGAGAACCCAATTGGACGATACCTAACAGCTTAGTTACAGAAGACTGCTGGTAAACCGCCTATGAGATCGTCACCTACAACAAGGTGAAATGGGCGGTGGACAGCTTCCAAATCAGCGGGCACAGATGGCGTCTTTCCTGCACTGCTACAGTGGGGAGGAGATAAGTTAATGTACATACTGACATATAACTATCAGGCCTGACTGGCCTTTAAATACAATCCCCTTGCCTGGCGGGAAGTTAGGGTCACCCAAGCAAGGTAAGAGTAATTACACTAATCCTAAATCATTTAGACCTATCAGTCTGTCGTCTTTTCTTCTCAAGACTTTAGAGAGAATATGCGACAGACACCTGAGAGATAATGCGCTACGTAATACAACTATACACAGGCATCAGCATGCCTACTGCCAAGACAGATCAACGGAATCCGCTCTTCACCACGTAGTAGGAAAAATTGAACAATACAAAATAAATTAGTCTGTCTAGGTTGCTTCATAGATATAGAGGGAGCCTTTGACAAAACCAACTTCACCAGTATCAACATAGCACTTCGTAGACACGGAGAACAGACCCTGCTTATTGACTGGATAATTAATATGCTAAGAAATAGAATTATAAGGGTAACAGGGGAAGACACGAAAGGCACCCTTGTAGCCCGTGGCGGTCCGCAGGGAGGTGTTCTCTCTCCGCTTCTGTGGAACTTATTAGTGAACGATCTGATCTCCAAACTGAACAATCAATACTTTTACACAGTAGGGTATGCCGATGACATCACCATATTAAACACAGGCAATAATGCCAGCATGGTATGTGATAGGTAACAAGCAGCTCTTCGACTCATCGAAGAATGGTGTAAAGACTATGAGCTCTCTGTAATCCCACAGAAAACACAGGTAGTACTCTTCTCTAACAAAAGATTGGTACCACAGTTTGGAACCACAGACCGCCCACCATCTTCAATACAAGACTTCAGTTATCAAGAGGTCAAATAGCTAGGTGTGATTCTAGACAGCAAAATGAAACTGGAGCAGCCACCTAGAACACAAAATCAACACCGTGAGTATCACCTTATGGCAATGCCGCAAGATAATTGGGATGAAGCGATGGGGTCTCCAACCAAAGCTCACCTTATGGCTTTACACAGCATTGGTGAGATCAATGCTCACTTATGGCTGTATAGTGTGGTGGACCAGGATGAGACTTACAACTTGCATCGCCAAATTATAAAAATTTCAAAGGCAAGCATGCTGTGCGGTGACGGGATGCATGAGAACAACTCCTACCGCCGCCTTGGAAATAGCCCTGTGCATCCCTCCGGTCCACCTCCTCCTCCTCCATTCATATATCAAGAAGCGGCAATGGCTGCGCTAAGATTAAAACACCTGTAAACACAGAGAATTGACAAAGTTAGACATCTTAGCATACTTTCAGAAGCATGGTCAGCTATGCCACTTGTGGAAGCAGCTAGTGATAAAATAGAGTGGACATTCATTTTTGACAAAAAATACAGAATAGAGCTCGAGGAAAGGACCGACAGTGTCCTTACACACAGCATATCCGAATCCTTGGGTAAGCTTAACACTGTAAACCAGGCTGAATGCATGGGGACTCTGCTAGCTGCCAATGCTATCTTGGCCAGAAAGGTTCAAGATCACACTATTAGAATACTCTCTGATAGCAAATCGGTATTACAATTCCTTCAAGGTAAGATAATCAATTCCGGCCTATTACTTGAATGCCACTCAGTATTAAATAAGGTGGGTGGCACAAACAACAACTTAACACTTCAGTGGATCAAAGGTCACAGTGGGGTCAGGGGCAACGAGGCGGAAGACCAACTAGCTAGAAGGGGTTCTGAGACCCAACCGGTTGGACCAGAGCCTTTCCTGCCTCTGCCACATAGTTGGTACAGGAACCACTTAAATCAAAAGATAAAAGCACTACATCAACAGTACTGGGATAGCCTTGATAGTGCAGGCAAGCGTCGACTTGCGTTTTACCAAGGAAATTAATCGGTGTCGACTAAGATTAATACTATGTGCGGCCACAGGTCACGGCAATTTTAACAGGCAGCTTTTTAATATAGGTGTCACAGACAGCCCTCTATGCAGAGGTTGTCTGGGGGCAGAGGAAACAGCCGCTCACGTTCTGCTGGAATGCAGAGAGGTGGCAAACTACAGGGCGATGCACCTGGGGCCACCAGGCGCTCTTCGGAAAGTCTTCCGAGACGTTAAGAAGTTGGGTGACTGCTTGGAGGAGCTTGGCTGGTTGGAGTAGCCTCTACCCTCGTACGCAAAATGGGCGCATATGACGTCGAGTTGCGGAAAGCGCCCGTATGAAGAAGAAGAACATAAAAAATTGTTCATTTTGGTAATATATACCTAATTAGCTTGTTCAACTATGTAAAGAATTGCTTCTTTCACTTGGAACTTACCTAACTGGCTCTTTATTCGTTCTATTACATAAAATATGAAATTAGTGACATTGTTATTTTTTTTGTAAATGGATCTCAAATCCATTTCTAACTGAATTGAGATCGTTTTGAAAATCATTCCTAGAAAGTAAAACTGTCTGAGTTTTAAATGTTTTGATTTGATTCGCTGCAAAAGTTTATAGGATTGGTTGAAAGTCTTGGGAAAGATCCGATGATATATTCTATTATCGGAACTGGGCTCAAAAAGGGATGTTTTTAAGAGCACAAAGAAACGCAACATTGGATAATGGGTTGGAAAAGCCACGAAAAAGACAGAACTGTCGCAAACGAATTTTTTTTTGTAAATTAAGGGACGAGGACGAGCAGGACGTTCAGCTGATATTAATTGATACGCCCTGTCCATTACAATTAGTGCCCCTCAGGATTCTTGAAAAACTCCCAAAATTCTGAGCGGCATTACAATAACGCTCGCCACCTTGAGACATAAGATGTCAAGTCTCAATTGCCCAGTTATTTTACGACGCTCTTCAGACCGAAACACGGTAATGCTTACACATTACTGCTTCACGGCTGCGTAGGCGCGTGTATTGGCGCCGTCATCCTGTGCAAATGGAGCCACTGGTAAATTGGTTATATAATGTTCACGTTTTATAGAATTTTTTTGCGTGATAAATATTAATCATCTAATTTTGTTAATTATAAAATAGAAAACAATTTTTATTCAATAAGTGCTTCTCAACAATAATTATAGGCATTGGGTGCATAAAAAGCTAGCTAGGGCGCCCTTCAGACCAAAACACAATAATGATTACACATTGATACCAAAATCTAGCAGGCAGTGCAATCCAGTGCAAAATGAGCCTCCCACTGGGTTGTTTACAGAAAACGAAGTTTGACTTCAGAAAGCGATCATTACGAGATCATCAAATGCTTTTCTGATACTGTCATCAAAACTTGTCGGATTCGGGAATACGGGCGTATCACAAAGCCGATTATGTTTGTCTTCAGCCTTGTATACACCCAATAATTTAATTCAAACCCCTTTATCTAAATAATTTAGGGCTTGGGCGATTGACAAATTAAATGTGGTTCGTTTGATATAAATTCGCCCCTGTCCACGCTTGAATAATTTTGTTTTCGTCCACTCGAGTCAGAACTTTACCCGAAAAGATCAAAAGTGTTTTGTTAGAAAACACTACAAACTTTGATAACATAGGGCATACAATGTAACCTTTCCCGTTTCTTTTTTGTAAAGTTGTTACGAAATAAACAAGATGTAAGACGTAACAACCCAGAAAAAATACCATTAATTAATATAAAAAGTTATAGTTATTTTGAAGAACTTCTAAGATATTTACATATTTACCGAGTGGCAATGAGTTTTTTGCGACTTCTTCTAATTAGCACAACTCTTTACGAAGTAGCAGAAGATAAATAAGAAATAATAGTTTTTTTGCCTTTCATAAGTGTCATTTTCGTGACCTACATGAATAAAGTGATTCTGATTCTGATTTGATTTGATTTGTTATTTATTACTCATACTAATTGGAGTAGTAACGTGATTACATTTTGACTTTTAGACTTACCTCACTAATATTATCAAAGTTAATCCAATTTATTAAATGAGGAGATTCCTCAATTAAGTTATAACGAGTATTTCGATCTTACCATCAGATTTATTTATTTAATACCGTATTCCACCCGAAATAATACAACTATACAATGTTGTTCTACAAAATGGCGTTGAAATTTAACCTTAATCAGGTGCGATATTTGATAATAGGTCCGATTTACTTGAAATAGTTTGAACGCAAATTAATGACCTACCTCACTCTGATTTACATTCACCCCGTTTAGAATGTAGATTTATTTATGTTCAGTGTATCAAATACTCGTTTAATAATATACCTTTACGGCTAGGTTGTTACTCAATAAATATGTTGCGGTAATCTATACTACTACTACTATTAGTATGTTGGTTCTATTTGTAGTTTTAAGGGTCCACTCCCAAACGGTAAGACATTTTCAAATTAAAAAGATGCTATTCCAATCTTTGAGCTTCTTCTAGCACCAAATTTGGATACATGGGGCACACTAAAACTTTTGCACTTCTAGCTAATCGGAACTATTTGAATTTCGAATGTTATATATTTTGAAACGTTGTAACCTTCATGGAATGATGAATTTCGTGAAGGGCGGCCTTCAACTGCCGTCACCTAAAATAATGTGGCTACTGTTAAGCGGCTGTATGCTGTTTATGACATTGTCACAGGAGACGAATCGTGGATTTATTGTTATGAACCCGAAAAAAACAGTAATCTTATGAATGGGTGTTTGAAAATGAGAACAGGCCTGCAAAGGTGAGGCTGGCGAGAAACTTTGGTAAAAAAATTGTCGCATTTTTTTTCTCAGCTACAGGTTCCATCTGCACAATTCCACTTGAAGATCAAAAGGGTGTTTCTGCCGAGTTTTTTTTTTTTTTCTACCATTTGTTTATCCAGGGTGTTAAAAAAGTTTGCGAAAGACGATCAAAAAGCTGCATTCTCCTACATCATAACAACGCTTCTTCACACACGCCCAACATAACTAAGTCATTTTTAGCTTCCGAACTTCTGGGTATCCATGCCGAACGTCGTGGGTTCGAGTTCCGCGTGGATCATAAAATTTTGTTTTCCAGTTTTATTTGTGTATTAATCAAAATCCTAATGATAACAAATTGTTTAGATTAACAAGCGCGACATCTCAAGTCAATTTCCTAATATGCAAATATTGGGGTTTAGCAGGTTATCAACTGTAGATCCTGTAGATGAAGCCTCAACCTGAGAGTTGAACAAAGCATACAAGATTTTATGACGATATGTCACTGGAACGGTTAGCTCAGTTGGCAGAGCACTGACACGGAACGCCAGAAGTGGGTTCGAGTCCCGCATCGTTCATAAAATTGTTTTTAAAATTTTATTTGTCAGTATCATTCTTTTAAATCAACATTGAGCTTTATCATTTTAATATTAATTTAAAATATTCAAATGTTAAATACTCAAATACCTTACGCGCGAGAGTGAAAAATAAAGTTAATTAATAAATAAATGCCCAATAGTTATTGTATTGTATTGTACATTATTACATATTACACACTTTGAATAAATAAAAGTATTATGCGACCATTTAATTAAGCATGATAAAACTATAAATAATATATTTAATCCGCATTTTTAACTTCCGAAATCGGCATGAATGCCTTAGATCGGCGTGATTTTGGCGCAGTGTTCTGTCAATGCGTATTATTTGACATGTTTTAATAGATTGCTTATAATTAGGATGATTTGAGTGAATGTATCAGAAAGCTATTGAAACAAGCTATAAGACCATGCAAAATAAACCATTTTATAAACAAAATAAGACTCATAATAACATAATTATTAATTCGTTATTCGCCATTCCCGAGAAAGATGATATAAGATTATCTTGTCGTAACGATATAACCAGTCAATTGCAAGTATAAGTAATGCTTGTCGAGGATCTAGTACTGTGACAGCAATCTAGGCCCCCCCACAAGATGGACCGACGATCTGGTCAAGATCGCCGGAATACGTTGGACAAAGGCAGCGCAGGACCGATCGTCGTGGAGATCTTTGAGGGAGGCCTTTGTCCAGCAGTGGACGTCTTCCGGTTGATGATGATATCGTTTCCCCTGTTTATTTTGAAAGGTTGCTTGATTGATTGTATCTTGGAATTTAGATGAAATGGCTCTTAGAAACATTTAACGAGATAGATGCAAGATAGATACAAGACGTATACTGAAGTGGTATATTCATTTCATAGAGTACTGTATTCTCGACAATTTAATCAGCTGCATTTACCGTTGGTAATAGTTTGCACTGGCGCTTAGGTGTACCTACGATACGAGCAGGACGTTTAGCGGATGGTAATTGATACGCCCTGCCCATTACAACGCAGTGCCACTCAGGATTATTGCAAATCCCAAAAATTCTGAGCGGCACTATACTTACGCTCGTCACCTCAATCACCGAAATCAGATTTTAAGTCTCA
This sequence comes from Leptidea sinapis, assembly GCF_905404315.1. NCBI lineage: Eukaryota > Metazoa > Arthropoda > Insecta > Lepidoptera > Pieridae > Leptidea > Leptidea sinapis. Next base: position 9,421,790 of record NC_066298.1, read on the forward strand.
TTTGCCCAGTAATTTCACCAGCTACGGCGCCCTTTAGTACGAAACACAGTAATGTTTAGACATTACTGCTTCACGGCAGAAAAAGGCGCCGTTGTGGTACTCATAATCTAGCCGGCATCCAGTGCAAAGGAGACTCCTACTGATGGGAGCATGTTTACGATATTTACCGAGTATTTCGTACCTGTCTTAATCATTCGTACCTACCTGCTGCACTCATGAGGACTATTGTTGTACCAATAGTTAAAAACAAAACGGGTGACTTATCAGATAAGCGCTACTATAGGCCCATTTCTCTGGCGACTGTTGTAGCAAAGGTGTTGGATAGTGTGCTTGACTCAGAACTGCAAAAACATGTGCAAATTCATGCGGCGCAATTCGGTTTTGTACCCGGACTTTCTACTGAAACTGCCATTCTGAGTCTCAAGCACACTGTCCAATACTATACTGATAGGCAGACGCCTGTGTATGCCTGCTTCCTTGATTTATCAAAAGCATTTGATCTTGTTTCGTATGATCTTTTATGGAAAAAACTCGATAAGACTGGCGTGCATACACAGGTACAGCGTCTCTTTCAGTACTGGTACGCTAACCAGACCAATAATGTAAGATGGGCTGGCAGCCTCTCGGATGCGTACAGGCTGGAGTGCGGGGTGAGGCAGGGGGGGGTTGAGCTCACCCATGCTCTTCAATCTGTATGTCAACGAGCTCATAGTTGGGCTCAGCAGCGAGCGTGTCGGCTGCTCGGTTGATGGTGTTTATATAAACAACATTAGCTACGCGGATGACATGGTGGCTGCTGGGTCCAAGTGTAGGCTCTATAAGAAGGCTATTAGCTATCTGTGAAAGGTATGCGATGCAACATGGGCTCAAATATAATTGCCAAAAAAGCAACTATTTGGTCTTTAGAGTCCCTGGTAAGAATATATGTAATATTCCGCCAATGAAGCTGAATGGTGTTGAGCTTAAGAAAGTTCAACATTTTAAGTACCTTGGACACTACGTCACCGAAGACCTCGAAGACCAAATGGATATTGAGAGGGAACGCAGGGCACTGGCGTAGTGAGGTAAAGATAACGCTTTTCAAAGCATATTGTCAAACCTTCTATACGAGCAGCCTGTGGGTCAGATATACTCAAAGAACGCTTAGTGCCTTTCGCGTTCAGTACAACAATGGTTTCAGGTTGATGTTGGGGCTGCCCCGCTTTTGCAGTGCTTCGGCAATGTTCGCGGATGCGAGGGTGGACGGCTTCCATGCCATCCAACGCAAAAGAACCGCGTCATTGCTGAGGAGGTTGCGGGGTAGCCCTTACATCATTCTGCAAACCATTGCTAGTCATTATGATGCGCCAATTATAAAGGCATTTATGCGGCTTCATGTGCCTGTTTAGTTATAATTATACTAATATAATTTAGGACATTTTACTAACAATTATTATGGATATCTTTTTTTTACCCGAATTTAAATTAATAATATTATTAAGTATTTTCTTATTAATTGTGATTATGACATATCTTAAATTTTAAACTGTAATTTTATCTGTAATTTAATTAATATCAAATTAAACTCAACAGTATTATGTAATTTAATTTAAGTTAAGATTGTTTGTATATCTATGGGTAATGCCTGAAAATAAAATGATTTATTATTATTATTATTAGTGAATGGGTGAAGACGGTTTACTGGATCAGTCTTCCGCGCCAGAGCTGGTCTTGGGTACGTATCCCGATTAGAGCAGTGCGTTGTGTTATGAACGCGATACGATATTTTTCACTTCTTCCATATATATTTATACTGTTGTGTATTATTCAAGACTAGCTGACCCGACAGACGTTGTTCTGTTCATAATAAAAAAAACTTGGAATTTCGAAAAATCCGTTCTTAGCTGACCTCTACTCGGTAAGAAGAATATTCCTACCAAATTTCAAGTCATTAGCTCTAATGGTTCCAGAGATATCGTGATGAGTGACTATATACGTGGAAATTTCTTTTATATATACATTTTGAATATATAGATAAAGGAGATAAGATAAGGGAGTACTAATTTGTGGCTAGATTAATGTGTAAGATGTGCGATACAATTCTTGTAATGTACAATTATTACAATAGTTTTATTTTAAGTAATTGTAATTTTAAAAATTATCATAAGAAGAGGTCAGCATTTAATTATATTCTGTTTTCATGTTAACTGTTCACAGTTAACATAAAAACAAATTTTTAGAAACAAATACACATGCCCTTGTTAATAAAAAGAAGTAAAAAATTTGATAATACTAAATTGAACTTCACAATTATTAAAATATGAATTTAATATTTATTAATTCCAACGTTGGATGAGGGCAGCGCAGGACCGATCGTCGTGGAAATCTTTGGGGGAGGACTTTGTCCAGCAGTGGACGTCTTCCGGCTGATGATGATGATGATTTATTAATTCATAAACCAAAGCTATCAAAAAAAAATTAGTCTGAAAGCAATGACGATCGATATAGAACGTCATTTTCTGAAAGTCAAATTTAACGTATATGTATGAAGGTGAAATCTAACAAATGAAATTATACTATCATGAATCGCCTACGCGTACCTTCCATGTCAAGTAACAATAAACTGGATCTAATATGTCTATTATTTCTTTGTTGACAAATTAAACTAGGACAAATGACATTGTTTTTCTGTTTGTTGGAAGTTCCGTCATCCAATTTGGCTTTATGTTGTTTTTATCTCATTTATATCAGTATCAGCTCTCTCATTATGGGCGTGTTATCGTGTTTTTTTTTTGTTTTTACGTGTTATTCTTTCGACATTAGACCGCCTAAGCGTAGGTGATCATTTTGAGTTTTTGAAGTGAAAATTTATTTATCCACGTTGGGCGCTTTTTTGTAAGGGAAAATCTTTTGGTTTACGTCACCGAGAACCTCATGACTAGCGCACGCGATAAATAAATAATTGCGTTAAGTCACTGATATGCTTATAGCAGTATATCTGTAGCTATACAGCGGACGTATTCTACAACATTAGTGCTGTGTACTTCTCGTTAGTTAAATTGAATGGATTTAGTGATAAGTTCAATATGTACTGTTGAAATAGTGTTGAATAATATATTATTGAAAATAAATTTAAAAATAAATTGATATTAATAATTTAATTGTTCTTAACATGAAATTTCAAATTTTATTACGAAAAATTTTAAGTTTACACTTCTATCGGCAGTCTCTAAACTGCTAATTTTTATTATTTTTAACCGAGTTCAAAAAAGGAGCAGGTTCTCAATTCGTCGGTATGTTTTTTTTATGTTTGTTACCTCAGAACTTTTGACTTCAAATGTTTTTTATACTATCCGGATATTTGAGTCACGTACCGTTACGGCGTTATAGTCATGTGATTGCCGTTATTAAATATGATGATCAATAGAACTCCTTAACGACTTACAGTAAGGGTGATCTGTGGCAGAATTTCTTACTGTCTGTAATAAAATTGCAATGCGCTTACGTTCATTGCTGCATTGCAAAATTTAGTAGATCTACAGAAATTTAGACAAATTTGTGGGTGTCAACTACATGGATAGTTATAGATGAGATGTGCTTGAGTCTCACGCGCGACGTAAGGAGGCGAGAGGCGGGAGCGGGGCTGTGGAGGGAGGACACCGATTCCAAAAATAACAATAAACGTAACTAGAATTGGATTAATTAATAAGATTGTATAAAAATACGCAATTATTTTTATACTTTTTAGTGCATTAAATATATATATCTATTGTTTCATAATCTAATCTGAAAGCAAAGACGTTCGATACAGAACGTCATTTTCTGAAAGTCAAATTTAACGATTATGTATGAAGGTGAAATGTAACAAATGAAATTATACTATCATGAATCGCCTACGCGTACCTTCCATGTCAAGTAACAATAAACTGGATCTAATATGTCTATTATTTCTTTGTTGACAAATTAGACTAGGACAAATGACATTGTTTTTATGTTTGTTGGGAGTTCCGTCGTCCAATTTGGCTTTATGTTGTTTTTATCTCATTTATATCAGTATCAGCTCTCTCATAATAGGAGGGTTATCGTTTTTTTTTTTGTTTTTACGTGTAGTCTTTCGACTTTAGACCGCCTAAGCATAGGTGATCATTTTGAGTTTTTGAAATGAAAATTTATTTATCCACGTTGGGCGCTTTTTTGTAAGGGAAAATCTTTTGGTTTGCGTCACCGACACCCTCATGACTAGCGCACTCGATAAATAAATAATTGCGTTAAGTCACTGATATGCTTATAGCAGTATATCTGTAGCTATACAGCGGACATATTCTGCAACATTAGTGCTGTGTATTTCTCGTTAGTTAAATTGAATGGATTTAGTGATAAGTTCAATATGTACTGTTGAAATAGTGTTAAATAATATATTATTGAAAATAAATTTAAAAATAAATCACACGATCGATCACATTAAAAAATTTAATGTTTCGGACACATTATTAAAAATTAATTCTCATATGGCCTTAACTATTATTCGGTCTTGTTTATTTGTTCCAAAATTTACGTACCTCTTAAGGTCTAGCCCGTTATGGAAATTTCCAAATTTGCTTGATGTGATTGATATTTCACTTAAAAATATTTTAGAAACCGTTTTGAATTGCGCGTTTACAGATCGTGCATGGTCTCAAGCCTCTTTACCGATACGGTTTGGTGGTTTGGGTACTCGCAAAGTTTCGGGCGTTGCCTTACCAGCATTTCTATCTTCAGTTCATAGTGCGCAGCCTTTGGTTACTAGAATTGTAAATCATGTACCAGGTAACTCAGAGATTGTGTATTTGAACGAAGCTAACAATGCTTGGCTAAATATTGCAAACATTCAAAATTTTCCAGACGATTTAAAGTGTCAAAAAGCATGGGACGCACTTCTTTGTAAGTCAGCCTTTTTATGATCTATTGATCTCATCTACTGACATAACAGAGCGTGCTCGTCTTTTGGCCGTGACACAAAATGAGTCGGGCTTTTGGTTACAAGCCTTGCCTTCTGCGCCGATTGGAACGCTACTTGACAATATGACATTGTCAATGTGCGTATCACTCCGGCTAGGTATAAAACTGAATGAACCACATCAATGTAGATGTGGCGTTCAGGTAGATGCTCTTGGACGCCACGGGTTATCCTGCCTAAAATCGGCAGGCCGTATCAGTCGTCACGCCAGCATTAATGAAGTCATCCGCAGGGCATTTGCCGCTCTTAATATACCAGCTGTTTTAGAGCCAAATGGTATTACCCGCCGCGATGGCAAGCGTCCTGATGGAATGACGCTGGTGGCTTGGGCACGGGGAAGGGCGCTGGTGTGGGACGCTACTTGCGTCGACACTCTGGCTCCTTCTCATGTCCATGTTACGTCAGTTGGTGCTGGGGCTGCTGCTTCGACTGCCGAAGACAGCAAGCGTCGCAAATATGTTGGTCTCAGTGAGTCATACATCTTTGTGCCGTTTGGTGTCGATGCACTTGGCCCGTGGGGCCCAGAGGCGCGGAGAATGTTCAAAATACTATTTTCGCGCCTCAATAAGGCTACTGGAAACCCAAGCGCTGGCAGCTATTTCGGTCAACGGATCAGCCTTGCTATCCAACGGGGTAATGCTGCCAGTATTCTTGGTACGCTTCCACGTAATGATAGTTTTAATTTTATGTAGTCGTAGTATTGTAAATATAGTTATAAGATTTGTTTTGTAAAAATAAATTGATATTAATAATTTAATTGTTTCTAACATGAAATTTCAAATTTTATTACGAAAAATTTTAAGTTTATACTTCTATCGGCAGTCTCTAAGCTGCCAATTTTTATTATTCTTAACCGAGTTAAAAAAAGGAGGAGGTTCTCAATTCGTCGGTATGTTTTTTTTATGTTTGTTACCTCAGAACTTTGGACTTCAAATGTTTTTTATACTATCCGGATATTTGAGTCACGTACCGTTACGGCGTTATAGTCATGTGATTGCCGTTATTAAATATGATGATCAATAGAACTCCTTAACGACTTACAGTAAGGGTGATCTGTGGCAGAATTTCTTACTGTCTGTAATAAAATTGCAATGCGCTTACGTTCATTGCTGCATTGCAAAATTTAGTAGATCTACAGAAATTTAGACAAATTTATCGGTGTTAACTACATGGATAGTTATAGGTGATATGTGCTTGAGTCTCACGCGCGACGTAAGGAGGCGAGAGGCGGGAGCGGGGCTGTGGAGGGAGGACACCGATTCCAAAAATAACAAAAAACGTAACTAGAATTGGATTAATTAATAAGATTGTATAAAAATACGCAATTATTTTTATACTTTTTAGTGCATTAAATATATTTATCTATTGTTTCATAATAGTATTGTTGAAGTCGCTTGTTTTTTTGTTAATTTATTTTTACACAAAAAATATTGATTACAATGTAATATCGTAATAAAACCATAAATGTAAAATAATCACGAAAATTATAAAATTCATATTTAAAAAAGACGTTTAAAATAAGTAAACGGATATCACAGCAGTAATTATAAATTTTTGAAGTTTCCAAGCCTGAAAATAATTCTTGGTAGAACTCGGCTTGAGAAAATCTTAATTGATTTACTTAAGGGTTTTGCAAGGTGAACTAAGTTGCGAGGTTTCAATCAAGAATACTCAGTTAAAAATAAAACTAATTACGTATTCTTATAAGTAAGGTATTATATTTTCTTACGAGTATATTATATTGTTTACAATATTATTATACCTAGGCTTTCCACAAATACTGAAACAAAGAAAAAACATTTTTTTTCTGATGAGTGCAAATAACATTTATTACTTTTACAGTGTGTTAGTTTAATACATAAATATAAAACAATTTAATATATAAAAAGCTTATTCGAAGTGGTCTCGATTGGCTGCACTCTTTCCATGGGAAAATTCTTTACTGCCAATCGTACGGATTGTTTTAGGGACTCCAACTTATCATGGCGTTAAGAGCAAGCCGTACTCTCTAAGACTGACTATAAATCATAATCCAGCGGATTAAGATCGGGACTAGACGACGGCCAGTCTTCAGCTCTGACCTTCGCCAAAACGTTCGTTTCCAATCAAGACTGCGTAGACCGAGGTTTATGTTCCGGCGCCGACTCTTCCTGGAAGGACCATTCTTCGTTATTAAACATGTTGTTGTTAAGGGTCTTCACTACCTTCTCGAGAATGGTATCTTGATACACTTGTGCCGATGTTTTGATACCTTTTTCACAAAATGATGGCTCAGGCACTCCTTCATAGCTAATGCTGTATTTAATACATGAATATAATACAATTTAAAATATAAAAACCCCACCAAACCATCACTGAAGTCGGACAGTGCCCACATTGCAGTTTTTCCGTTGACTAATTGGGAAGCTTCCTTAGAGCTTTGAGCATTAATACGGTCATTATGTTTGTTAAAATGTTGTTCAATTGTAAAAAAAATCTCATACGTTTTTTTTTCATCATTTTTGAACTTTTGAACTCACAGAAAGCTTTCGAAATTCTCTACGTTATTGTAGAGACATAATTTTGAATGTCGACTTGATTCAATTATTATAATTAAAAACAAACATGATTTACAAATAATTCTAAATTGGCAAGCAATAATAGCTATATATATTTAATTAAAAATTGAGCCGATTTATCAAATCACAATAGTTTTAATTGTAGCACTGCTATCAATCGAGAGTAATTCGACTGCCAGGTTCTTAGTTTTTGAATATGCAAATCAGCACATGTCTCTCATGTGACCAAATAAGGCGCTAATTCCTCATGTTTAAATATGGCGCCAAATTCCAAAAGATTCATTTTATTAGTTTTGTTTGGTTAAATTTTTTTTTGTACACAGACTTAGTTTACCTCGCTTGGCTGAAATATACGCCACAGCGAAGTAGTACCACGAGCGATTGTGGCATCCCAGTATACGCCATTATTAGTGATAATCACATGTAAGAATATTATACTAGCGTATAAACTAATAAAGCGTGCAAGAGAACATCTGTAACGGACATACAGCAAGATAGTAAAAGTAAGCGAATCTTTTGTTACTGTACCAATTTTGATTGAAAAGTCGTAAACAGTCAGCAATGCTTGGCATTAGCAACTTAGTATTTTAATACTAAACACTTTTACTCGCACTATCGGGCTGTGAGGTCGTCTTTACGCTAGTATATTCCAATTCTATGATCCAGACTTTATTGTGTCAGTTATTGGTATACGATACCACCATTGAAATATAAGATTATTCTTGAAGTGACGTAGCCCCATCAAACATGTTGCCGCGCAGGTGACCTATAGACCAGGAGCGAGATACTAGTGATTTAGTATTAATTGGATCGCCGGACGTTATAGAATAGAATAGGGAGCACTTTAATAACAATAAAAGACACACACGTTCAATTAACAGTATTAATTACAATCTTAAAATACTAAATGAAATGAAATAGGTAACAAAAATAATTAAAATATAAAATAAAGATTGTAAAATTAAAAATTAAAAAGAACTGTGCGGTGCGTGATTCCATGCTAAAAGGAGCTCAGTACATTGTTGGTCAGTGCACAAGACACCAACACAACACTAGTTTTCAGCAACCCCACGTGACATTTGGAGTAGACAGTTGCTATAGTCTTCCCATCGTATTTAATTTATACAATAATAATATGCAACAAAATATCTATCAAAATATATATCTATAAATTATTAGAATATATAGAGTTGTTTAACTGTCTAAAAAATATGAAAAGGGGGAAGTGCACTTAGACCATCTAAGTGTGGAACACGTATTAAATGGCGGGTGTTTCTTACATGAATTAGTTTCAAAAAATTTTAACCTATGCATGTCTCATTGCTATCTTCCTGCAGAATTTATGAAATGCGTTGTAGTGCCCATACCTAAGAATGGATCTGGTAATGCTTCTAATTCCAAACATTATCGTCCTATCTCCCTAGCTACCATCATGTCTAGGATCTTGGAGAGGCTGCTACATCCTGAACTCCTAAAACATATTAAATAAAATAATGCACAGTTTGGTTTCCGTTCCAATCTCTCAACGGATATGGCTATTTTCGCTTTAAAAAAATACTGTAAAATATTATTTAAAAAGAAAAACAAGTGTATACGCGTGCTTTTTTGATCTTAGCCACGCATTTGATACTATACAGTATGGCCTATTATGGTCTCGGATGGAGGGGACTGGTGTTCCCCGTGATATACTAGGACTGTTGAGATATTGGTATGGAGCCCAAACTAATGTGGTTAAATGGGGTAGCAGCTACTCCAAAGAGTATAAGCTAGAGTATGGCGTTAGACAGGGTGGTCTCATGTCACCAACCCTATTTAATCTTTATATAAATGGACTTATAGATGAACTCAGCGGGTCCAAAGTCGACTGTCGGCCACAAGTAACATGTTAGCCCGCAGATTCGCTAGGTGTAGTGTACCTGTCAAAATAACCTTATTCGGCGCTTATTGCCAATCGTTCTATACCAGTTACTTGTGGAAAAACTATACAAAACGAGCTTTCCATACGCTACGTGTGCAGTACAATAACGCTTTTAGAGCAATGCTTAAACTACCGTGGCGCTGTAGCACGTCGGTCATGTTTGCGGAGAATAGGGTTGACGATTTCTATGCCGTGTTAAGAAAATAAAATAAAAAAGAATAATATAATAATTAATTTTGTGTATGACTGTTGTAAATATGATATTTGTGACCTGTGACGATTTATTTATATTATATATTTGACATAATATATATTTTTTAATAATATAAGAACTGAAATAAAATTAAACATCATTGAATTGTATTAGACTATATTAATTTTATAATTTTTATTTCTATAATTTAATAATTTTCTTTTTTAATTTTTATTATGACATAATATATTAACTTTTCTTTTTTATCTGTAATTTAATTAAAATCAAAGTATAATGTAATTTAAGTTAAGATTGTTTGTAGATTTATGGGTAAAATGCCTGAAAATAAATGAATTATTAATAGCGATAATTATGCACTTAAACTATTTAAAAAATTTAAACAATTTTTTTTCCATTATTTTAAACATATAACACATATTATATTTAACATAATTTGGGCTAGTGTCCTACGGTAAGCTATAATGCCTGTATTGAAAGACACCGCTCTTCCCCCGTTTCAATTATTTATGTAGGAACACATAATTTTTAGATAAACAATCTAAAAATATACACAGACATAGTCTTTCTTTACATTACTAACTTCATCATCATCATCATCAGCCGGAAGACGTCCACTGCTGGACAAAGGCCTCTCCCAAAGATTTCCACAACGATCGATCCTGCGCTGCCCTCATCCAACGTATTCCGGCGATCTTGATAAGACCGTTGGTCCATCTGGTCTACAGCCTACCAACACTGCGTCTTCCGGTACGTGGTCGCCATTCGAGGACTTTTTTTAACGGCCATCTGTTCGTCAAACTATGTGCCCTGCCCACTGCCACTTCAATTTCTCAATAATTTGGGCAATTGTCGGTATCTCTGGTTCTCCTACGGATATCCTCATTTCTGATTCGATCTCGCAGGGAAACTCTGACACTTCATTAACTTAATTGGTTTAAAATAATGTATGTATGTGTGTTTGTGTTGGTGTGTGCTCTCATTCTCACATTGCATCTCATTTTGCACACCATACCTGGGCAAGTCTCAAAATTGAAAAACGTTCTACGTTTAAAAAAACCGACTTCAAAAACTCAAAACTATAAAATAACTTAATAGAGATTTAAATTAATACATCTTATCAGCTTTATGCGAATCTTATACCTTTAATTTGAATAACGTACTATTATAAGATTTGCATAAGATGTGTATTAAATTAAATTTCCATAAAAAAATTTTATACATTTGAGTTTTTGAAGTTGGTTTTTTTAAACGTATTTTTTTTTTACTTTTTAGTGTCATTAATGAGGTAAACTATAAGATTTCGTTGCTTTTTATTGTCATATACTAAATAGTAATTTTTTTAAGTAGCTATGGGTAGGCCTTTACGTACGATAGGTTCCGCTTGCTTTAAACAATATAGATCCCTTATTTCACGTTCTTGTGAGACACTGAAATATAGTGAAGTACGTTTTTTTAGCTTTGAATCCTAAGACCCACTTATTGGCAAACAGGCTTATACAAACTAAATGAAAACACCTAAAAAAAGTACACAAAATATAATAACATCATCCACGTAAACAAAAATATTCACAAAAAAATGTTCGTAAAATTTTAACTACTGCGCCAGCCTATGTCAATTTTTTAAGGGACCAAATGGCAAACATTCTGCATCAAACTAAAAAGAAATCACGAAAATCGGATCGTAAATCTCAGAGTAATTGGTGTACATACATAAAAAAAAATACCGACCGAATTGAGAAACACCTTCTTCTCGAAGGCGGTTAAAAAAAAAGAAATTCGCACTAATTACATTTCATCTTCTGTAAGTTGCTTGTTCTGATAATTTTTCCAAAATGAAATTCAGGCAAGTTGAAGTCATGACAGGCTGCTCGAACTCGTACATTATCTATTTAATATCAGATAATAGAAACATTTTCAATTGAATAGTTTTGTGTTCACACGGTGGACCCAACTCACAACGATTTATTGCTCTTCTCTCGATCATGCGTACGATTTATTTGTACCCAATTGAAACGTGGGTACCTACTCAAATATTAATTTATTGCTTAAAGAGGTAACAGATTGCTATAGAAAAATATATACGATACTGAAAGCTTCACGTTGTGAATATCTATTATTAAAATATCATTTTAAATAAGTTATTTTTTGGAAGAGGAGGACAAAATGAGGGTACGGGTCACCAGAGGAATCACAGGAGCCTTTTTGAAAGGTGTACGTGATTTTTTTCTTTAAAGGTCCTACATGTCGTTACGTCCGGGAAACTTTAAAGTTTAAATTGGGAATGATTTTAGTGTTACGTTTTTTTAACTACACTGGCCTGCAAAAGTAAGTATCACACTTTTCAAATTAAATTTATTTCTTAACTATAGAAGGTAGAGATTTAAGATTAGAAACGTTTTGTTGCAAATTTTATAGGCTTTAATTCTTAGAAACTAAAATTATACATTAGTAACATTGTTAACTTCAAAAAGATAAAACAATGAAAATAGACATTTTTAGTTTAGTGTAAAAAAATTCAACTAAAATGTATTACATGTTATTTAATTTTTAATAACTGGTATTGCCTCCTCGAGCTCTGATAACAGCTTCGAGCCGGTTTGGCATACTGAACACTAGGTTTCGGAGCCATGTTGGGGAATATTCTCCCATTCTTCTACCAGGGCCTGCTTTAGTGCCCTGAGGGTAGTAGGTGGTGGTCTGCGATTTCTGACTAGCCTCCCAAGCTCATCCCAGGCGTGTTCAATCGGGTTGAGATCAGGACTTCTTGATCCAAGCCATCACGCTGAAACCGAACTCCTGAATATACTCTTGTACGATATGAGCCGTGTGTGGCCGGGCATTATCATGCATCAGCATCGATCCATCACCCATATTTGCTAAATACGGCCCTGCATACTCATTGAGAATCTTTGAGCATATCTTTGCCCAGTGAGGGTGCCATTTTCTATGGCTACTAGCTCTGTGCGACCTTCTGAAGATATGCCAGCCCATACATGTACACTGCCTCCACCGTATTGGACTCTTTCTGAGATGCAGGCTTGAAGGTATCGCTCACCAGGTCGCCTGTAAACACTTCGCCTTCCATCAGAAGTGTAATGTGAGAATCGAGACTCATCTGCAAAATTCTTGACCATTCTTCTTCATCCCACTGCATGTGTTCACGGGCGTATCGCAGTCTCGCAACTCGATGCTGTCTCTCGAGTTTTGGGCCACTCGCTGGTCTTCGGGGTTTCAAATTTGCTTCAGCAAGTCTTCTTCTCTCTGTACTGTCACTAATGTAGTCCCTCCGGGTCTGAAGTAGCTGTTGCTGGACTTCAACTGCATTTTGGTGGCGATTTCTTAACACAGTGGAAATAATATAACGATCTTATCGGGAACTGGTACACCTGGGTCTGCCATTACAAGGTCTCCTCAGATGGTGTCCAGTCTGTTCATACCTTCGCTTTACCTTCTGGACCGTTCGTACCGTCACACCCACCATTCTTGGAGTGCGACGCATACTGATGCCTAGTTCCAGAAAAGCCATGATCCTAGCACATTCTTCAACTGAAAGAGGCATGATAAATAAATGTTATGTGCTTTTTAGCGAAAACAAGACCCATCGATCTTGAAAAAAATTTAAAACAGAAAGAAAAATGTGAATGGTAAAATTGTAATTCGGAAACGTCCACTTTGAAAAAGGAATGGTTTTGTTTTTGAAGTTTTTTTTCAGCCAATTCTTAAAAGAAGGTTACCGACTATAAAGTTTTTATGTACAAAATTAAATTCTCTTTGGAGTCCTTTTTTTTCGAAAGTATATCTTGTGAACTTAAAACGTTATCCCAATTTTAAAAGTGTGATACTTACTTTTGAAGGCCGGTGTATTATTTATTTATAATTATTATTTCGTACTCAACTTTTTATATTAGAACGTGCCTTGGTCTTTTACACTATCGGATATAAAAAATCGCTAATTCTGAAGATACTGGTAAATATAATGGGAAAGACTTAAAATTATTGCATTGTCATCGGTGCTGGATAAGTGTGCGATTTTCAATTCAGAAAATAACTTTCTCAGATTCCGTAACATACAAAGCTTTTCTTAAATTGATTAAATATCATCATTATCAGCCAGAAGACATCCACTGCAGGACAATGGCCTCCCCCAAAGATCTTCATGACGATCGGTCCTGCGTTGCCGTCATCCAACCTATTCCGGCGATCTTGACCAGATCATCGGTCCATCTTGTAGGAGGCCTACCAACACTGCGTTTTCCAGTACGTGATCGCCATTCGAGGACTTTTCTGCCCTACCGGCCATCTGTCCATCGAACTATGTGCCCTGCCCACTGCCACTTCAGTTTCACATTCATTTGGGCTATGTCGGTGACTTTGGTAATTAAATATCAGTTTAAAACTATTCAAACGTCTTAACGATATTCCGAAAGAAAATTTAAAATTGTTTTAATCGTATTGTTAGTCAACTGTTTATTTCCAATAATAATTAATTCTAAATCAGGATGTAATTCGAAATACTCTTAATATTATTTTATTATGATTTCATGTATGTATTGCGATTCTCATTGTACTTTCACATTCTTTATTAGTCATTAAGGTGACCATGGAAATTGTTAAACTTCCCCGGGGCGTAAAAAGAATAGGGTAGTCCCAGGCCAAACGGTGTCGTAAGAGGCGACTACGGGGTTATTGAAAGTGGGAGAGTCACGCTACCGTCTTTTGACGTCAGCACAATCGGGCCAGATTCGTCCGGGTTACTTACCACACTCGCACCGAATACCGGCGTGAAGTAGCGGCCTAGTGCCGCTATGTTTCGCATAGTCTCGAGGGCCGGAGGCCATTTCTGTTAGGCGAGCTCTGTTTTCGTTGGACGTCAGGAAGTCGAGCGGGCCGGATGGCATTTCTTCAATCGTGCTTAGAACGTGTGCCCCTGAGTTGACGCCGGTACTAACGCGTTTATTTCGACACTCTTATTCCAAAGGCGTAGTCCCTGACTCATGGAAGTCAGCCCTTGTCCATCCGATCCAAAAAAAAAGGAGACAGTTCGGATCCGGAAAACTACAGGCCTATTTCTATAACCTCCCTGCTCTCCAAAATCTTGGAAAGCATAATTAACCGCCAACTTTTGGTATACCTAGAGGGTCACCAGTTAATTAACGACCGACAATACGGCTTTGGCCATGGTCGGTCGGCAGGTGATCTTCTGGTATACCTAACACATAGATAGGCGGCGGCTATTGAAAGTAAGGGGGAAGGCCTGGCAGTTAGCCTGGATATAGCAAAGGCCTTTGATCGTATATGGTACAAGGCGCTCCTCTCAAAACTTCCATCATTTGGGCTTCCCGAGAGCTTATGCAAGTGGACCTCCAGCTTTCTCACTGGGCGCAGCATGCAAGTCGTTGTCGATGGTTTTTGCTCGAATCCCAATCCCGTTAACGCTGGAGTGCCACAAGGCTTTGTGCTATCTCTCACGCTATTTCTTCTGCATATCAATGAAATGTTGGACATCTCCAACATACATTGCTATGCAGGCGACAGCACTGGTGATGCCGTATACACGGGCCATGCAGGTCTCTCTCGGGAAAACGTCAACCAGTGCCGGGAGAAACTTCTTCTATCTAGTTCTCTCTCGAGAAGGTCGCGGAATGGGGTAAATTGAACCTTGTCCAATTTAACCCCCAGAAGACTCAATTTTGCGCGTTTACCACTATAAAAACGCCATTTGTCGTATCACCGCTCTTCCACAACACTTCCTTAAAGCCCCGCCTAGTATCGGAATACTGGGTCTCGAAATCTCGAGCGATTGCAAATTCCCTGGCCATCTGGAGGGCAAAGACAAATTGGCTTCGAAGAAGCTGGGCGTCATTAATAGAGCACGGCAATAGTTCAAGCCGGTCCACATTCTAGCGCTGCATAAGGCGCAGGTCCGGCCACACATGGAGTATTGCTGTCATCTCTGGTCTGGCGCACCCCAGTATCAGCTCGATCCATTTGACCGCGTGCAACGCAGAGCAGCTCGAACTGTCGGTGACCCAGTGCTCTGTGAACGGCTGGATCACTTGGCGTTGCGTAGAGACGTCGCTTCATTGTGTGTCTTCTACCGCATTTATCACGGGGAGTGTTCCGAAGAGCTGTTTTACCTGATTCCTGCCGCCAAATTCCACCTTCGCACGACACGCCACAAGTTAGGATATCATCCCCACCATCTGTCCTCCCCAGTGCGGTTTTCAAGGAGCTTTCTCCCACGTACTACAAAGCTGTGCAATGAGCTTCCTTGTTTTTTTTTTATGGACAAACGAGCGTACGGGTCACCTGTTGTTAAGTGATCACCGCCGCCCACAATCTCCCGCAACACCAGAGGAATCACAAGAGCGTTGCCGGCCTTTAAGGAAGGTGTACGCGCTTTTTTTGAAGGTACCAATGTCGTATCGTCCCGGAAATACCGCACAAGATAATTTAAAAAAAAAGACATAATAAAAAAAAATAAAAAAAACATTGAAGCATTCCATAGAATACATAATATTATTAAACTATACTATTATTATAGTTCTTTTTAATTTATATAAATGACCTCTGCAATATGAATATAGAAGGTGCTCGTATACTATCCTACGCTGATGATACTGCTATTGTCTTTAGCGGAAGTTCTTGGAATTTGAAGCTGAATTGTTCCTGATTCAGCTTTTTCTATTTCTATACATATAGCTAATTGGTTACAAATGAATTTACTAACACCGAATACAGTTAATACAAATTATATCAGCATATCTAATCCCTCTCAGCAAGAACTTTGATATTAGAATTCATAACTATGATATCATATAATATGGTAAAACTTGTGAATGCCCTACTATAGAGAAAGTTACCAGCACCAAATATTATTTTCATTAATACTGAATAAAATATATGTAGCGCTAATCCAGTCAATATCGCTTCGTCTCTATCTTGAAAGGGCGCAACGTGCTTGAATAAAAATTATGTATTTTAAAAAATGGCGTCAGCGCATAGCCTCTATTCTGATAGTAACTTATTGACAGTTAGAAATTTGTATATAGTACATACGGTATTAAAAATATATTAAACTATTCCTTACAATAGTACATCTATATATAAAACAAAGTCGTTTTAGTTACACCATTTATAACTCAAGAACGGCTAGGCCAATTTTTCTGTTGTTTGTTTTTTTGGATTTCTCTTAGTCCGGAATAGGATAATAAGTAATAAAATATCGAAAATATCACGAAAAAATATTAATATAAAAAAGAAGTATTTTCTGATACATTTAGTATGGATTGACATTTTGATGACATCTTGAGAATAGAAAGAAAATTCAATGAAGTTTTTTGTTAGTTTCACGCTACATGAGTAATAAAATACAACTGACAGTGCACGTCATGTTATTCAAGTTGACTGGTTGGTGTGTTTGTTTCGAGTGTGCGAGTGAATATTAGTTTATTATGCCGATATTATCATTAACAATGTCACGACTAAATATAACTTGTCTAAATAACAAGACAATCAAGTAATTCCTGACAAAGACGTAATGCAACTAGGATTCGAAACATTGCGAATGAAAGGACTAAAGAAAAGAACCGCGTTAGTGTGTATCGACGTCGTGCTATGAATCACAAGAGCAAAGCGTAGCAGCCCGTAAAACGGATCGGCTGGCAATACGAAATCGTCCAGTAAAACCTCAGAGATCAACAACTTATAGAAAATTTATGAAGTACTGATTTGAATCGAGCAGCGTTTCAATACGATTGCAGTACTTATACTGTACTGTAGTACTGCTTGCATACTAGCTTTCGCATTGGGCCGATGGACGTTGTTTGCGAGTATTCTGCGGAGAAACGCAAGAATTGTGCTGCAATTTTCTAGAAAACATTCAAAAATACAATGTTTGTTTCCAAATGACCTCATTTGGGGCAGACATCTAAGAACGAGGATTTAATGCGACATTCAAGGTATTTCTTTATTTACATACTTACACACAATACAGTGGAAGAACCTACTATACTTATTCCTATGTATTGTGTATGCTAATTCTAAAAACAATGTTTATAAATCAGTAATACGGGTTTTGCTTTTGATATTGTAGATATAAGGACAGATTCACCATCGTATTGGATCACTACAACCTCTCGAAGATGGACAGCTTAAATTTTTACAATTATACTTCATGGGCAACATGGACAAATAACTTGATCGATGTCAAGAGATCAATGCAGCAATGATAATAGCATTTCTTCAGATCTGCAGCAACTACTTAATGAACATTTTGCATGTCGAGTTAGCCCGCAAATCTTTAAATTCCGATCCATCTTGCATTCGCCCTGACCATTCAAATCTTAAGGCCAATCCTTGAAAAAAGTTTGTGGTCTCAATCAAGACAATCTATTTCCCATGTTCAATCTATATACATATAAGAGATTTCCACGTATACAGTCACTCATCACGATATCTCTGGAACCACTAGAGCTAAAGACTTGAAATTTGGTAGGAATATTCTTTTCAACGAGTAGAGGTCAGCTAAGAATTCCAAATTCGGATTTTCCAAAATTCCATCCGCAAGAGTTTTTTTTTATTACGAACAGAACAACGTCTGTCGGGTCAGCTAGTTACTAAATAAAAGAATGAAACACACTGTTGCTCATGTACCTCACAACAAAACAACGTTTGCAAGTATACAGTATGAAAAACGTGCAGCCTTACTGTATAATAAAATAAATAAACTCAACAATATAATATATGAAAAATCCCACTATGAATACAAGAAAATAATAATTTAGTGGAATAAGGTCGTATAATTATGAAGACACAGAAAACCCACTTATAGTTAGGTACTAAATCTTTAAGTTTTCTTTCATACTAACACACACACCCACACACACCCACACACACACTCACCAATACACACAATCACACACACGTCTTCATACATACACGGGTCACACACACAGCACATTAAGTTTAGATTACAAATAAATAAATTTTTACTATGTTATTATTGTTAGTAGTTTTCTTTGCTTTACTTAATTATATTTATGTTAAGATCAACTTGTTTATTATTACATCATGTCGTTATGTTTTTGCTATGGAAGAGCGGCTACTACAGGCAACTCTTTGCTTAAAAGGAGACCCCAACACTGATATTGTACATTTTGTATTTTGTTGTAATAAAATTTTTACTTAATATTTCAAATTATTTACATATTACTTAATAATTAATAACGCTAATAAAAAAAATATAAAAAATAAATAATTGTAATAAATAAATATTTGTATTTTGTATTTGGATTATATTTTTTATGAAAATAAGGGACGAGACGAGCACGTTCAGCTGATGGTAAATGATACGCGATAATTCTTAGAGGCACCATAATTGCGCTCGTCACCTCGAGACAAAGATGCCCTTCACACCGAAACATAATAATGCTTACACATTACTGTTTCACGGCAGAAATAGGCACCGTTGTGGTACCCATAATCTGGCAGGCATCAAAAGAGCCTCCCACTGGTAAAGTTATATTATTTATGACTGTCAAAATTCCAAGTGATTTTAACAATAACAAATGGTAATCAGGCCAAAGTTTACGCTCTAGCAGTAATTTTATCCAAACCAACAAACGGCATACATACATAATAGCTTTAAGGGTAAATGTAAACACTTTTATAATAAAGTCTCAACCAATATTCAGGCATCCTCTAAAAATAATTTGAAAAGTTTTATTAAATAATGGCTCTGTCGTAAATCCTACTACCTACTCCACACAGCTGAATATCTAATTGATCGGACAGCCTGGGACTAGATTATGATTATTTTATAGCAATAGGAATGACAGTACATTATTGTATATTTTTATTTTAAATAAATGCTGGGAGAGTTTCTTGCGCCGCTTTTTCTCTCAGAGCGCCATTTGCTTACGAAGCGGTAACAGTATGTAGTATATTAGAAATGACATCAAAAAGAGTTCGAAAGGAATCAATTTTGAGAAAATAAATGCCTTTTATGCCTTTAAATACGTAAAGAGTAGTAAGCCAATACAGGTGCGACATTTGATAATAGGTTTGTTTCAATTCAAACATTTATAACGCGAATTAATGTTCTACCCCAGTCTGAATTATATCGCGTTCCAAATGTTCAATTATTTATAAACGTTGTTTTGAATTTCCGTTGACCAAACAATAGGTTAGATAAATAACAAGAGTATCTTTTGTTTTATTTATTTTTATACAAACATTTTATTACATACGAGCTGACCCGATAGACGTTGTTCTGTACATAATAAACAAAATACTGTTTATATATACTTATGAATTTATCAATAATAGTTCATAGCATCAAGACTAATTTCGTTAAATATGCTCCCTGCGGGCCTACCAT
The DNA here is from genome assembly GCF_905404315.1 of Leptidea sinapis. NCBI lineage: Eukaryota > Metazoa > Arthropoda > Insecta > Lepidoptera > Pieridae > Leptidea > Leptidea sinapis. The sequence continues at coordinate 9,441,836 of NC_066298.1, forward strand.
GAACTCTTATTGCGATTCAGTTGACAACCTAAAATGAACTACTTTGCTTTCTCATACCACGATGTCATTAGAGCTATCCAATTGAGGTTGACGTCAAAACAAGTCGGAAATTTAATCGCAAACTGTTTAAGTTTGTTCATTCATTTGTACCATGAGGCCATAAACCTATACTGGATAGCTTTTGTGTCAAAGTGAGCGATTCAAAAAAGTTACTATTTCTAAGCGGAACGTGAATCGTTTTGTTAATAACTTTTAAAAAATAGTGAAAATATTCAGAGAAGGAAAATTGAATTAATGAACGATAAGATGAGAATACATAATTAGATTTTTTTTAAACAAAATACTGAAAATAAATACCGAAAATGAAATATAAAGATTACAGAATATTTGGTCTCTTCACAAGTCTGTCTTGTAGGTCCATCTACATTGCAAGGTTACCATGAATATGCGAGAAGTCAAAAAGTACACTACGTATGTGTGTGACAGTGTATGTGTGCGCTTATGCGTGTGTGTATGTATGTATGAATCTGAGCATACATGATTTTAGCTGCTACTTACTACAGTGAGACTAAAACTTGATGAGCCGCTTTTTCGGAGACCAGAAAGACAATGGAATTTCCGTGAATTTAGATTAGTAATTCTTATTACTCAACTGCAGATTTCCTAAATCAATTATGGGCTGCATGGTATTATAATTCATGGCGGTATTTTTTTAAGAGTGTAAAAGAGTACTGGAATAATTTTATCACCGTTTATTTTCTCTCAGACATGTTCTGTACCAGTGGGAGGCTCGTTTGCACAGAATGCCGGCTAGATTATGGGAACCACTACGGCGCGTAATTCTGCCGTGAAGCAGTAATGTGTAAACATTACTGTGTTTCGGTCAAAAGGGCGCCGTAGCTAGAGAAATTACTGGGCAAATGGGACTTAATAATATCTTACGTCTCAAGGTGACAAGCGCAATTCTAATGCCGCTCAGAATTTTTGGGTTTTTCAAGAATCCTGAGCGGCACTACATTGAAATGGGCAGAGCGTATCAATTACCATCAGCTGAACGTCGTGCTCGTCTTTTATCTTATTTTCATAAAAAATGCAGTTCCTTAAATAGCCGTGGTGGTGTATTAAAAGATGTCAGAAAAAATTTGAACGTGCGTTTATTCATAAGCAAAGGATATCTTAATATTGATGGGATAAACGAGTTTATTTGGAAATTTTGAAGACAGCGGCTTATAATTCTCTTTAATATTAATTTAATATATATATTTATGTATGATAAATATTTATCTCTAGTAAAATACGGCCATAATTTATATCATGAGGTAATAATTTCCAGCCACATCAACAATAAGTCCATGTCCATTATAATGAACAAGATATATTGCTACTATTTAGTTGTCTTATTAGGTTCGGAATAATGTCGAAACTGTGACGGCCTTACAAATATACTTGGTATAAATATAAACCTGAGTATACATATACCAAGATTATGCAAAATGTTTACAAATAGACATTTTGCTTATGATTGGTTAACATTACTTTATTTATTTAAGTAACACTTATTCGCTGAATAAAGTGATATGTTTGTTTAAAATAAATAATTATAAGTTTTAAGACACTTTTTGAAAAACAGTCAAGTAGCCAATTAAAATAATATACTGAACATCATGTCACTTGACACATACACAACAAAATTTGAATTTAGAACTAAACGTTATATCCTCGTCTGCTGTTATTTTTATATTTTATTTTTTTCGAGAGGAGGAAAATACATTTATGTATTTAGGCCCCGAAACGGGGCCCATATGTCGGACTCGAGTGTCCGCGCAAGCGGACAATCCCAACCGACTAAAAACCTCCTCTATGCTGTTAGCCCTGAAGGCTGTTACAGTGACATAGGACGTGGGCCGTGGAGGCCGCAAAGACTACGCAACAACAGTCGCGGGGCGTCTCCTAAGGAGACTCGAACCTCAGACCGGCTGTGTGCTTGTGGGAAGGAGAGAGAATGAAAATGAAAATGAAGATGAGAGATGAAAAAATGAGAAGAACCCACTCGCCGGCGAGTGTGGTGATGTTTTGTGTAATGTATGTAAGTGTGAATGTATGTGTTTATGAATGTAAGTATGTATGTTTGTATGTATGTAAGTAGTATAAATGTTTGTGTGCATGTATGTTTGTGTTTGTGTCTGTTTGTGGGGTGTGTTTGGCGTCTGCTGTTAGCTGATCTTACTAAATATAATATACCATGGTGCGCTACAATAGCGACATTAAATGAACACACGGGTAGAGTTATCTACCTAGAGCTATCTAACATATATCGAAAAAAAAAAATCTAAAATGTATATATATATAGTATATAAATGAATATATTTAGAAAAAAAATATTAAATTATCCTTACGCGGTCGCATAAGAAGGCACGAAGTGGGTATCAGTGTGTACGCTAGCGACTACTACTAGATTCCTTACAGGTTGTTCCGAAATGATATTTTGGATAAATAATTTATTTGGGTGAACTAAGTATTTTATATTTTAATATTTTTTATGTAATTTTTTTGTTGGTTTTATGTCACCATTGCTTTTTTATATTTAATGCCACGCTGTACTCGTATAATTCTTTTTAATGTGCGTATATCAATAAATTTCTCTTAAATTACTAGACAGCTTTCGTGGGAATTTTAATCCTTGGATGATTAAAATGGTTTGAACCTGACGAGCAGCGCTGCGATTAGCCTCCAGAAAATTATGCTCTCTCGAATTTGAACTCTTCTGGTTCGTTTGGAAAATCAAATTTGTGTTAATGAATCTTCATCCAGCCCCAAGTTCATCATCAGTCTTATCTTCGTTTACTATTAAGTAGCATTTTGGGCAGATAACGTCAGTCAGATCCTCTTAAATCTAAAAAATAATCAAAGCAATTTCAAATGCTATAACTATAACAATTTGCAATATTTTTTATACTTTTCATAATTTCACCAATTCGTTTCTTATAAAAGAAGAATTCCAAACGAGTCTCGATAAAGCGGAGAATACGAAATCAGTTTTAATTTTAACTAAGTGTCCCTTGTCCCTGATTGAAACCTCGCAACTTTCTCCACCTTGACTAACCCTTAAGTAAATCAATTAAGATTTTCTCAAACCGTTTTCTACACAGAATTGTTTTCGCTCTTCTGAACTTTTAGATTCATAATTACTCCGGTGTTCATCGGTGATTCATATTTTTATTAAAATATTGTGGTTATATTTAATAAACCTTTATTCACATAGGTTTAATACTAATTAGAATAAAAATTTAAATGTGATTTTATTTACAACTGTGATGAATTCTCATAATCAAGTTACTGGTGTATAATAAAACTGCTTGCTTTGTGACATCACATATATTATTATTTTTATCACTCTTGCTTATTACTTTCTTATACTTCTTACTTAATTACTAACAATTGCACAGCTTATTATTAGACATCTGTCTCCGACCATACGCTCGATCAGAATGTCTCCACTTTTTCAAAAGAATCGAATATATATACCTTTCTTTTTTCATAGACTACCCACATAACGGCATTTCGAATCGAACAACTTACTATTATCGATTAAAACATATGAATCAATTACAATCATCGAATAGAGTTTTATAAATTACTTATAAGTAATAAAAATAAACTTGATTTTACTGACTTATTTTTAAAACAATAATAAATAATCATAAATTCATTATACAACCAAGGGCGATAGGCAATAAATTTATGAGTTCTTATGAATTCAAAGTTTTATATACTGTATTCAAGTAAGCTTAAATTAAGCGCTTTTAAATCGTTACTATATTACTTTTAAATTACTGAATCTACTTCGATATGTTCGGAAAAAATAGACGTGAGATGAACATACAAGAAACTCAACGGCCACACTTTTCAATCAAATATAGTATTTTACAATAGTTTTACTATACATAACAAATTAGTTTATAAGGTGCCTCCAATATATGAATCATGTTTAAATAATATCAATAATTCATAAAAAGTAATAAACCATAAACTGTAAAAATATAATTAAATAATATAATATACGAAAACCTGACTGCCCAGTTTCCAAATACATTCTCAAATTCAAAAATGTTATATTCAAAATAGTATTTAAAATCACAATGAATGTCAAAAACTACCACCCATACGAAAAAGTATGTTTCCAGCCTGAGACATCATTACAATGAATATGGTACAGTTAAATTAACCATTCTTTTACAAAACTAATAACATGAAAATCTAAAACAAGAATCCTCTAAAAAATATCTCCACTACACAAAACAAATAACAACAATTTCAGTTCCTTTTTATACGCTTTATATTAGCTTCACCTGTATGTTTGCATGTATGTTTGTAACCGACTACTTTGGGCGCGATTTTGACCCACTTTTAACGGCTAGATTTCGTTCAAACTTTGTAGATTTATCGAGGACCTATGACATTACTCTAATTTGACTAAAAAATGAAAAAAAAAATAGTTAAAAAAAACTAAAAAGCACGCTTTATATAAAATTCAACTAAAAATAGAAAATAAATTTAAATTGAAAATAGTGTATAAAAAATATATTTTATTGTAAAAAAAGCGTGGGATGTAGAAGAATTATTATTTTAATAATATCTAAAAAAGCACCCCACGCTTTTTTTAAGTTTTTTTAACTATTATTTTTATTTTATTTCGCTATAAATTTGCACCGACCTTTGCACTCACGCGCGTCACGAAGCGAACTAAACTGTTACAAGTGCCATCTAGCCAACAGTTCAGGAATTATTTCGATGGGCCGTCTCGGTCTTATGGCTATCTACCCCGGAATTATCCTACTTGTATTATTCTTTTGCGTTATGTAGACCGTTGGTGCTGGTTTTAAAAAAATACAGGCACATTTCGTGATCTGATCGGGGTATAACAGTAAACTACGCTAAATATTACTTCATACACATAAATATTACTTCATACACATAAATATTACTTCATACAATTGATAGTATTATTTAACATTAATATTATATGTATTACAGAACGTTCGCTACGAAGTCAACAAGCAGTTCATGATCTGTTTTAACAATCATCAGATAGGTACCTATTTCATTCAGCAGAGTTAATGCAAATCATGGTGGCATTATGATTTTATATATTCATTTATTTAAAACATCACAAAATCCACAGAACTTAAATTAGGTTATAATAATACTATTTTGTAGGACTTACATCTAATAACGGATTTACAATATTTATAATAAGACATGAAATTTTTGCGTGTGTGGTTTGGTGAGAGTGCGTGTATGTGAGTGAGTGTGTGTGTGTGTGTGTTTGTCAATACCTCTAAATTTAATCTTCCTTTAGATTTTTATTAACACTCCTTTTAAAGCAGCCTTTACTGTTATTAAAAAGTTCAGTACTGTTGAATTGTTTATTATAGCTGCATAGAGTGCGACAGATTACCGAATTTTCATAATAATTAGTGTGACTCAGCGGGACTTGGAATAGAGACGTGTGTCTGAATATTTGAAAAAAAAAATCTTAGTAATTGAATATTTGAAATTTAACTTCACACTACTCGGACGGTACGGTAGAAATCGATAAATTTTAAAATATAAAACAAATATTTGTACAAAAATAAAATTAATGAAGAAGAAAATAAATTGCATATAAAAAATTTTACGGTGTTTGTTTCGAAAGAAGAAATATCGATCTAATACGGAAACTGCAATCTACACGTTGGTCCTCTTGTTAAAAATAATTATGGATAAATTCTTTCGTATCAAAAATAAATAACACGTATTTTTAACATTTTTAATCAGAATACTTGATTTTTAAAGCAACTATAGTAATTGGGAAGAAATGTAATAAATAAATATTCAGCGATATTCATCCTCGCGTTTTACGAAACTGTTTTGACAGACGTACAGCCGGACAACATTATAGTCCTTTAAGAAATTTGTTATGTTTTTAAAGTCTCAGTTCTAGGATTAATATACAAATAATATTTGAAAACAAAATTTTATGAACGATGCGGGACTCGAACCCACGAGCTCACGCGTTCCGTGCGAGTGTTCTCCCAACTGAGCCAACAAATCGAGTGACGTATCGTAATTTTATTTGTGTATTAATCCTAGAATGAGGTTTATCACTTTAATTACATAACAAATTGTTCAGATTTGCAAGAGCGACATCTCAAGTTCAATTTCCTAATATGCAAAAATTGGAGTTGAGCAGGTTATCAACTGTAAAGTAGATCCTGTAGTTATTTTTGTATCGCAATTTTAATAGTAGTCTATTCCATCCACAGATACGCAATAGAGTTGCAAAATGGCAATTGAATATAATAATTATTGTAGTATGATAAATTTTATGTATATATGATACTCTGAGAATAGTGTCATTAATTTTTTGTACCCCAAAAATTTTAATCATTGAATTATTTTATTACTTTATATGGCAATACAACGTTTGTTGAGTCAGCTAGTACCTTATAAATTTTGATTCCCTTGACATCGTAATATAAGTTTTTTGCGGTTTAAGCAGCCGTATCTTTTTTAAATTAGTTTTTTATTTTTCACAGATTGTATAGTTGAGTCAGTATATCGTTTTTCAACTCAATTCCTCCACGCATTCCCGAGATAAAGGGTCTTGACAGACAGACTTACGGACGCACGGACGGACGGACAACAAAGTGATCCTATAAGGGAACCGTATTTTCCTTTCCAGGCACGGAATCCTAAAACCACGCATAAAAGATTCGTCAGAGATTGTCTATGTAATCAACAGTTGTTCATATGAAATCAAAATGAAAATAAAAATGAAAACAAGACTGTAACATTGCAAACGACTGTATTCAAACATGTAAAGATTCATCTCATTGTTAATTCAGCGGAGATAATCTAAATCTAATGAACCGTTAACAGACAGATAAACCCCTTTCCTGAATATTAAAACGATTGAAACCGGATTAACTCCACTTCGAACAAGTTGACAATTAAGTTGACGACACCATGTGAATACACGAGAGCTTCGAATGAAACTTTCTTTTATATTCGTGTCAAGTTTATGCCGGCGAGTGTGTTCTTATCACCTTTTCATCTTTCATCTTCATTTCATCTTCATTTTCATTCTCTCTCCTTCCCACAAGCACACAGCCGGTCTGAGGTTCGAGTCTCCTTAGGAGACGCCCCGCGACTGTTGTTGCGTAGTCTTTGCGGCCTCCACGGCCCACGTCCTACTTCGCTGTGAAAGCCAGGGCTGCTAACAGCACAGAGGAGGTTTTAGTCGGTATGGGGTGACACTCGAGTCCGACATATTACGCCCCGGAATACCTCCTCTCAAAAAAAAAAAAAAAGTCAAGTTTATGAAACAAACTCTGTAAGCATTTTCTTATTTAGGTTATGATTTAACACATCACCCAACTCTTAGTGTACTCAGTACAGTTCTATTCCGGAATTATCCGGATTATGTTTATGTTTGTTTAATTTATAAATTTCAACCGCCGCATATCTACAAAGGAGTTATTTTTTTTATTTGTGGGGTTGATAAAACAGTGAAACATTAGATCTTACTAACTGAAGTTCATTATAAGGTAAATGTGCCACCAGCACCGTTAACCACGCATTAAATAAGAAATTGAGAAAGGTAAACGTTAGGTTATAATTTTATAGATACAAAAAAAGAGAGTGAAAAACGTATCACAAACTATTAATTTTAAACAATATATAAGGTACATATTTGTTTTGATTTCAATGCTTGTACTATTTGATTTTTAAACATTCCAACTGACGTGCACAAAATATCGATATGACTAAAATTTACATTATAAGCTTCACCAATTCGAAATAACGGCAAGCGTTTGCCTACGTTTGTACGACATACTGTGGTGGCAAAAAGTTGATGAGCTCTACGACAGTTAGAACTCGTAGGAACTTTGTACATTATCTTATTTGTTAGTGCGATACAATCGTATTTATGATGACATACTCGTATATCAGAAAGCATCATTACGTCAAGTTGTAAGCGCTTGTCGTTAAGTTCTAACAAATTATAAACCTTTAAAAGTTGGTCATAAGGTAGTCTACTGCGGAAACATCTGTAATGCACATGGCGTAAATACTTTTTTTTTATATTCTAAAGACTCTTTATAAAAAGTATTCCACACGGGCACAGCATATTCAAGTTGTGAGCGAATGAGTGCCTTATAAAGATATATGAATGTATTGAGATGTAAGATCGAGAAACAAAACCAAAAATTTTTCAACGCTTTGTTGATAATGTTGTTTATGTGTGTATCTAGATGATTCCTAAATCAACTACTTTCAGATATTCGTCAGACAGTCTGTAGTTAAATTTATGTTTTAATATTTTGTTTGTAAGTGTTATTACTTTACGCTTATTTAAACAAAGAGAATTTATTTGTTTTGCAATATTCTGCAAATCGATCCAAATCTTCTTGAAATTTTATGTGGTCCTTAGATGTTTTAATAGTGTGAAAAATTTTAAGGTCATCAGCATAAAGCAAGATGTTACAGCACTGAAAGCTTTTGTTAATATCATTAATAAACAATATAAATAACAGTGGACCGATTATAGAGCCCTGAGGAACACCAGATGTAACAAAGATGGACTCTGATTCGAAGCCATTGGTTACAATCTTTTGTGAGCGATTTGATATATACGACTTGAACCATCGCCATAGATTGCCACGAATACCGTTAAAAGCAAGTTTTTCAAGAAGCATTATATGGTAAACCCTATCAAATGCTTTTCGGAAATCAGTGTACACACTGTCTGCCTGGATATTAGACTCTTAATTTTTAAAAAGATGAGTCATATAGACTAACAGATTTTTTGTAGTGGAAATGGTCGTATTTGACCGCCTACTGTGTAGTCGGGCCGTACTGGCCTTAGTTAATATAAGTAATAGAACAGTAGCGTAACTCAGCGGTCTCCTTGAAATTTATACCTACGTCTAAAAAACTATGAGTAGAAAATAATTTTCAATAAGCAATAACTACGACTAGTGTATATATGTAATAAATTTTTTTTTATTGTAAAAAACAAACTCCTTTTTAGGTGTCAGTCAAATTGCACCCAAACATATTAAAATATGTATATAGAACTATTCATGTTTGTAAGATAAACATCTAAAAAGTACAGAATATATTTGAAAATATAATAAAGATTCCTTCATGCAGCATCCACTATCTTAAATATTTACGATAGATTTCGTCCAGGGGCATGCTCTGAATTACCAAGATCTTTGATATTTAAATATTTATAGGGAATATTTCACGAGATTTTTGCGATACACAATACACAAGACATAGCAATTTGAAGGGTTTCGCATATCTAAAAAATGAATTCTTAAACTCTTATACACAAATAAAATTTGAAAACAAAATTTTATGAACAATGTGGGACTCGAACCCATGACCTCTCGCGTTCCGTGCGAGTGCTCTTCCAACTGAGCCAACAGTTCGAGTCACGTATCATCATAAAATCTTGTATGCTTTGTTCAACTCTCAGTTTGTGGCTTCATAATAGCTTTAAGGGTAAATGTACACACTTATATAATACAGTCCCAGCCACTGTTCAGGCATTATCCATAAATAAATTTAAATGTTTTATTAAAAAATGGCTCTGTAGTAAATCGTACTAGTCCACAGCTAAATATCTAAGTAATTGGACAGCCTGGGATTAGATTATGATTATTTTATAGCAATATCAATGGCAGTATAATATTTTATATTTTTTTTAAAAAGCGCAAGAAAAGAATACTGATTGAAGAGATATACTTGCGCCGCTTTTTCTCTCTCAGAGCGCCATTTGTTTCCGAAGCGGTAGTAGTATTAGAAATAACATCACAAAGTATTCTAAAGGAATTAATAATGAGAAAAGAAATCCCTTTTGAGTTCGAAAATTCTTGCAATAGGTAAGTCTATTTTAAGTAAAGTTTACTACACTCTACATTTCCACGTACTTTCTTTTTGCTTCAAAGAATTTCATGGGATAATTAGCGGCTAAAAGTCTTAGAGTTACCGTCATAAATTGATCCCTTTTCTCCCACCATTTATTTATAAATAGCAGGTCTATGAACCCTGTCCGCGACCTACCTGTCGAGGAATCCAGGGAAACCTGTTCTGACTCATTCTTCAGGGGATTATAGTTCTTGGAAACTGGTAGGCTGTGTGATCTTAAAAATAGGGTCCATAATCACGTAACAATAAGTATTCAACTGAAGCGATAACTTTTGTTGTAATATAAGGAATCAATTAGTGTGTTTGTTATATTATTATAGTTCATTCAGTCAGTGTTCGACAATCGACGTTGTGTGATGTGTTCTGTCTGTCTGTTTCATTTGTTCTGTTCGTTGGAGGTTTCCGATCAATATTAATTAAATACAGGACGTGTTATTTTATGAGGTAAGATTCTATTGAATATATTGTTAAATATATCGTAAATATTTGAATAGATTAGATAATTACTACGTTTTGAACTTTAAAAAGTGCCGCAAAATTAAAAGAACGTAGCCATTTTGTTAATAAAACATATGTATGAACAAAAAAGCTTTTATCAGTTTTCTTGTATGATATGGATTTTTTGGTGTTTATCTATTACATAAGATTTACTCATGTGCTCATTTAGATGATTCTAGTTTTAATGGGTAAATGTTCTGAGGCACTGTTGGCATGATGCGTATTTGTTCGATAAAAAATTATACAACATTTAATATAAATTTAAAATAAGTTTATTTTGTCATATGAATATAATTTAATAGTATATAGTATAGAATGCAAAGCTTACAAATTTTACCACTATTATAAAATAATCATAAAAAATCTTGCATAATAATAATTTTCAAATCACCAAATATTTACATCAATCCACTATATTGGCATATATACGCACAAGAGAAAAGGCTGTCACGCTGTTTGTATTTAAGGAATTTTTTAAACATTCTTAATTAGATTGTTGTTACTTTTTTATTCAAACAAGTTAAAATTAAAATAAAATATTAATAAAAGTTTATTAAAATAATAATATAACAGAAATAAAAACAGTTTCAGACAGAAATATTACTCTTGTGATATTTTATAAAAATATCTGAGCTTTTTATATAAAAAAATGAAAAAGTGGAAATTGCCTATCCTTTTTAAGTACATAATATTATGCTCAATTAATTTTATAAATAAAGATATAACTGTAAAAAATTAATAGGAATGTAATAACTCAATGACAATGAACAATTCAAAATATAACGTTAACCAAACTAGTATATTGAATACAATTGCTGACTACCTGAAAATAAACAGTACAGCTGTTGTAAAGGTCACTTGAAGAATTACAAGCGAGTTTCTTCCGAGAACAATAGCAATTATTGTACACTCTCCATTCACCAGACTCGTACCAACAGTGGTGAAACACAAACATCTGTGGCATTCCAGATTATTAGGTGCTTGAATGATTAATTATTAAAACTTTTGAAGTCTGATCTTAGAGTAAATAAACTTAACATATACCATCACAATGGTTAAGTTGAAGTAAGGTTTCTGTTCTACGAATTGTATATTATGGGTTCGTTTGCTGCCATTGTCGAATGCTCAACAAATTTTAGCAGTTCTGGATTTTACACCATCAATATCATGATATAATATCTCCATTTTACTTAAAGGTGGAAAGTTTTTTTTTGATGTTAAATTACTTTAAATACTTTAGAATAATTCAAATAATAGAAGTGTTTGTAGTAATGTTCCACTCCACTATCAATATTTTTGAAAGTTTGTTTATCGATACGAAAATAATTTTGCAAAATCTTCCTCAAACATTTCAAGTAACTTTTTACAGACAATCACAATTAGTATATCAGTTTTTTATGTGTTGTGCAAGAGTAAGATTCGTTAATGAAGTATTAATTACAACACATTTTGATATACATTATAAATGATGCTATTAATGGTTTCTCTCCATTAGCAGTGATATAAATTAAATGGTCTTGTTATAATATTTAACGGACTTTCTTTTGTTCCAGTTGTATCACTTGAGAAGATGGCGACTATCTGTAATAAGGAAAATAATATGAAGCAGCCAACAACGTTACAAGAGGCGATTAACGTAATCAAATTCTTAAAAACAGCTCATAAGCAAGAAATGGCTAAAATGAAAGAGGCTTATACGAAACAAAGTGAAATTATAAAAAAGCTAGAAGAAACAAGAAAGAAAGAGTTAGAATTTCTATCAAAAGAACTTGAAAAATATGAATTAAATTTATCGCAAAGAACAGAAGCAGTTAATAAGCAATTATCAGAAAAAGATGAAATTATTAAGAAACAAGAACAAATCATTGAAGATCTGAAGAATGAATTAAAAACAAAAGAAAATTTAAATGTGCCTGAAATTTCTTTAAGCGTCGAATCGAACTCTGACTCCGGAGTTGCTTTGGAGAATGAGGATAGTTCAAACAATACCAAAGATTCAAAGACTGCAGCAAAAGCCACGAGAAAATGTAGTAGACGGTTTGCGGATCCTATAAGCTTTTTACGTCGCGTTGATTTTTCTCCAATGAAATATAAACCAAATAATCGTGAGGGCACAAAAAAGAAAGACGAAAAGAAAAAGAATTTAGATGTCCCAAATCTAGACACCAGAGTTCTTCTTAGACAGCAAAGTAATGAAAAACCTACTAGCGATGAAGAAAGACATATTTCTGAAGATGCTTCATTTTCAGATGAAACAATGACTTCTATCCTAATACGACCTAAGAAACTAGACGAGAGCATGAATAACCACTTCTCTGATGATGGAAGTGAAGACACCAGTGAAGAACTTTTCGATAGAGTGATGATACGAAGTAGTATCAGAAGATCAGTCAAAGCAAATCCAAAATATAAAAAAATAAATCGAACAAAATCCAAACTTTTAGAGCAAGTTAAAATAAATATTGTCGATTGAATCAATTATTTGTCATGTTTATAAGCTCAATTTATTTTCAAAAATATCGCGATCGCATTTCAATTAAATTGATGTGGGTTGTATATTAAAACATTGCGTATGTGAATGTTTTGTGTTTTATTTTAATTAACTACCGCTATGTTGATCATAACACGATCCATTGAAATGTTCCCACGTAACCAGTAAAGGATGTTTGAGTAAAAACTGGATTATAGCAAGTTTTACAATTATTGAATACGCTTCTCAGATACTACCATTTACTTTTTTTTAATGACAAAAAGTCGCGAGACGATTAACATGTTTACCTGATTCTAAGTGATACGCCTTGCCCATTAAAATGCCGTGCCGCTTAGAATTTTTGATAGCGGTACGGCAATCGCGTTCGTTCCTTTGAGACATAAGTCTCCAGACGAGTTATTTCACTAACTATGGCGCGCACTTTAAGCCGAAAGAAAATAATGCTTGCATATTTTTGCTTTACGGCAGAAAAACGCAACGCTGTAGTACTCAACTATTCGTCATTCTGTTTAGAAAATGCCACGACCGAATGAGCGATTTCTGACAATCGTTCGTAATCTATTTATCATACCACAAATTTTTTATTGGATTTTTTTATTTTATTTATATGACAATCCGACGTTTGCTGGGTCAGTAAGATTTTATATTCAAATATTAGGTAATAAATGTGTGTTTCTGATAGGTACAGCACATTAACCTTTTTATTTTGTTCTTAAATCGAATCATTGTATTTGCTTATTTAGTTTTTTTTACTAATTTATATAATAGCTTATAATTATTATTCTTAGAACATTTTTGGGGATTTATCTTCCTATTTCATAAAATCAGCGCCATAATCAAGTCTAAATATCATTATTCAGTTAAATGAATTTAAATAAAACATTTTTAAAGGATTAAAACGCGTGTAATTGTAACGGTTTTACATTACATGTTTGCGTAAAAGTTACATTTTTATTTTATATAACCCATTCCTAGAACATATTTATTCAATTCATTCAAATATTAAATTCACAAAGAAAAAGAAAGCAACAACCGACTGCCTTTTTTGTATATTTTAGTTATACGCAAAGCACACAGATAGGTACATAAACGGTGAATCCCATCACCACCTATCACAACTTCTTTCTATCGGTAAATGTTTGTTTCAGAGAGCCCACCGCCTATGTGATGCTGACCATCTCAATGAGTTACATCATATCAACCAAGTACTCCATGAGAACAAACTGCGGCCTCCTCGTCAGCATCGGAACAGAGTTAAACCAAACGTAATATCTCAAGCCGACTTAAAGAACACATTGCGGATATCAAACACAGACGTCACTCTAAGTCAGCTGTATGTGAACACATAACAGACCGTCCTAACCACTACATTCGGTTCGACCAACCAAAAGTTTTGGTAAAAGAGAATAGATTTCTCCCAAGACTGGTACGTGAAGTCATCGAAATTAAAAAACACCAAATTTCAATAGAGAAGATGGTCTAAAATTATGTAACACCTGGGATCCAATAATCTCTAAATTAAAACCCATAACTACACATACCAAAAAAGAAGAGGACAATGTTAGTAAATTTTGTCAAAAACCATCTGTGTACAGCAAATACCACCTCCGAGGAAATAAATGGCGCTAAATTTCATAATGACAACTATGACAAATACTATCTTTGACTCACTTCATCTGCAGTCCCCCTGAAAACGAGATCTGGAAAGGTCTTGAAACGTCGGGTTGATTAAAATCAAAATGTAACTTTTACGCAAACATCTAATGTAAAACCGTTACAATTACACGCGTTTTAATCCTTTAAAAGTGTTTTATTTAAATGTGTAACACTCGCATTAATCAAAGAAAATACCAGTTAAATTAAGTTTTTTCTTAACTCGGTGGTACGTAATAAAAAAAACGGTAAAACTTCATAATATGATGAGGAAGAAACTCGGGACAGAAATCAAGTCAAGACCATAATGTGTACAAAACTAAAGAAATTTGCGCATATTTTCCCAATCAAAGGTAATGATTCACACGTTATAAAATTAATGATTGTCTTTTTAAATATTTATTAACGATTTACTGAAAAAAAAATGAAGAACAAGATCAAAACACACATATATTTCCAAAATACAGTCCGACCACGCGATGAGAAAAATAGTTAAAAACAGCGTTTCTGGTAGGCACAAGCACTTAAAAAAAATAGTCAATGCGATTATTAGTGTTACTAAGAATTAATTATTTAATGCCCGCTTCTAATAACAACTAACTCAATACCACAAGAAATATAACGCAACAAGCATTAATTAGAAAGTGTAATTAAGTAATGACATCAAAATTATCACAGGAATTAATATAGCAATGATGACTCTAAAACCGCTTTGCCAGGTTTACCAGTGGAATAATAACCGGGGGTCGAAAGAATCAATTCCTGAGGTATTAAGACGCCCGAGCGCAGCAAGGGCGACTATAGTCCGAGTAGGAATTGATTATTTTACCCGTGTTAAACACTCTACTTTTCATTTCGAATACGAGGAAAATAAAACTAGTTGTTTATCTAAGCACAGATTAGTATCCCGCCAATTTATGTCGACTTTTTAAATTTTAAATATGGAACTAAACGCGTAATTGTTGCGGCTTATTCCGCTCAAAGAAGTTCACACTGGTTGTTTAGAGTCACATGGCATTTCTTTTGATTAGTTTTTTTTACATAAAACTCTTCATAGCTGACAGCAGTTCTATTTTCAAAGTTTATTCCGGCCCTTGGGTGGGAAGTAATTTGTATGAGTTTTTCCCTCTCTACGGAGGAAAGCAGTATTTTCCACCCAATAATCAGATCAAAACAACATTACTTTCCGAGTATGAGAAATGAAAAAGTATATCTTTTATCATTACACCCAATAAGAATACAGATATTATTATCTGACAAAACAGAACAAATTTTTACGTTAATTTGCTTTACACAGACAGCTCTTATAAAACTTCTAAACAGATACACACACTTACACACGCACACACACACATAGTGCACTTTTTGACGTTTCGCTTCATATTGGTAACCATAAAATGTAAATAACTTGCCTACAGTACAGGCTATGCCTAGTGTAGGAACCAAATACTATATAATATTATGCGATAAAGTGTCTGTATATAGTAAATAAATAAATTATTTTTCTTCTTTGTTCTGGCTCACTATAGATGGGGTCAGCTCTTCTAATCTTCTTACACCATGACATTCTGTCTAGGATTGTCAGGTTGGGGAGATTTTCTATAAGAATGAAGCTGTTCATACTAGTGTACCCGTGCCTTTCTTTTACTCGGCCTAGTTTTTCTTTTTTATGATAAGGGACGAGACGAGCAGGACGTTCAGCTGATGGTAATTGATACGCCCTGCCCATTACAATGCAGTGACGCTAAGGATTCTTGAAAAACTCAAAAATTCTGAGTGGCTCTACAATTGCACTCTCACCTTGAGACATAAGATGTTAAGTGTCATTTGCCCAGTAATTTCACTAGCTACGGCGCCCTTCAGATCAAAACACAGTAATGCTTACACATAGTAATGTGAAGCAGTAGCTTCACGGCAGAAATAGGCGCCGTTGTGGTACCCATAATCTGTCTTCTCTAAATTGTCATCATCACGTCTCATTATGTGACTATATCACCTCAGACGGGTCTCTTTGAGCTTTTCGGCTATAGGGGCGTCTTTTAACTGCCAGGGGTGTTCTCGTTCCGTGCTTTGTCAAGCCCTGTAGCCCCCCTGACCCCTTTCTATTACAACCGTGTGAATCTTGTGCACACAGTATTCTTTAAATGGCCAACACTCTCCGCAAATAATCGCGGGTCTCACCGCCATCCTGTAGAGCTTTCCTGTTGTGGGTACCGGCATGCGCGTGTCACTCAGCACTCCAGCTAATGACCGCCAACTTTGCCTGCCAATTTATGAACGATGCGAGGCTCGAACTCGGGACCTCTTACGAACGTGCGAGCGCTCTTCCTGAGCCAACCGTTCGAGTGACGTAAAGTTCATAAAGCCACAATCTGAGAGTTGAATAATATTATGAAAATTAAATTATATAGAATGAAAAAAGGTGTTTTTATCAAACTAAATAATATGTTTAAAACAGTGAAGCAAGCTTTTCTAGATTTACAGTAGTTTTTCATGGTTTTGATGGTGAAATCTGAATGTCTCTATTTTAATTATATAGTTGAGGTAGACTATTTAATTTCAAATTTTGAAATAAAATGTATGTTACATAATCATAAAATAAAATTCCACATATAACTGCGTTCAGTATCGCATGCTCAACTATTTGAAACGACTTTGCATTTTTTTTACACAAATAAAATTTGAAAAACAAAATTTTTTGAACGATGCGGGATACGAACCCACGACCTCCGGCGACCAACTGAGCTAACTGTTCGAGTACCGCCTCGTTATAAAATTCTGTTTGATTTGTTCAACTCTCAGGTTGTGGCTTCATCTACAGGATCTACTTTACATTTGATAATCTGCTCAACCCCAATATTTGCATATTAGGAAATTGACTTCAGATAAATCTAAACAATATGTTATGTTTTTAAAGTGATAACCCTCACTTCTAGGATTAATACACAAATAAAATTTGAAAAACAAAATTTTATGAACGATTTTGTTATATTTTTTTTATATAAATATATATATATAACATATTTTTTTTTTGCCATTTGAATCCTCTTATCCTAAAAAATATTTCATTCGCTTTTATAAGCAATCTAGAAAGTAGAAAAGTAACAGAAAAGTAATATTTATCAACATTATCTTGTTTTATTACCTAATAAAACTCGTAAAGTTTTTAGTGCCGCTTTTATCGCAGCCATTTTTAATTACGCAGGTGCCTTTTGTATGTTAAAATTATCGTCCTTAATATTCGAGACAAATAAAATGTTGCCAATAAATGGTATCAAGTACCCCAAGCGAATTACTTTTAAGATTACGAGTATTTTACCTTGAATACGCTCTATAAAACTCTCAGGGGAGTATTTCCATAATCATAAAAATGTTTTTATATGGCGTTATCAGACGAGGTTTTTATGGTTCCTTGGCTGTCCGTTCTTCAATAGCATTCAAAAGACATTCAAAATTCACTCGGGAACGGTTATGTAAATGAAATATCGAGATAATAGCGAATATTCTGCTGAATATAATGCTTTTTATGAAGGTGTGAAAAGTACTTTGGTATAGCTATATTGCCAATATGCCGATATGGCCATATTGAGCCGTTACCTGTTGATATATTATCGCATTCTGAGCTTGTCTTTCTGCAACTGGGAACGTTACATATATTGATTCGAGGCATCGCGCGTCGTGTCAGGTGAACTTCAGAGCCTTGAAAAAAATCGTTCACAATAACAATCCAAATAAATTGCATTTTTTAAATCATCGATATTTAAATGTTTTTTATATTTCACTTTTTTATTATGTACTAGCTGCTACCCGCGAATTTGTCCGCATGGACTATATCAAGCGTGATAGTATTGCCTATAATATGTTTTCCCTACCTCATCATAATCATAGGACTATTAATGCAAATTTTGATTTAAATCAATTCAATCGTTTTTTATGTTTAACCCGGACATACATACAGACGTATATAAAAACAGATCAACGGACAAACAGAAAAAAAATCCATAAATAGTAGATTTTACAACGAGTGCACAAAACGAACCATTTTTACATTAGTAATGTCGAGGGTAAAAAGGTTTTGTGGACGAGTTATAAACTCTGCTTTTCATTTCGATAGCGAGGAAATAAAACAGTAGTATAACATCGTCATTTTTAACAATTTTAGCAAATATTAAGAAATTAATAAACGCACGAAAAAACAAGACCTGTTTCCCGCCGCTTTTTTTTTAAATCTTACGACATTGATATTAGGCTTGGGCTCCACACCTATACAGCCTACTATTGAATTAATTTGGTAATATATATATTATTAATTGATTAAATAACCTACCGTATTTTAATTTAAATTTTAATATCTTTTATGTCTTAAAAACACACGAGGCAAATAAATTAAAGTAAATATCAAAAAATAACAAATTTTATCTCTGAACTTTTTATTGTGTTTGGCTGTATGGCTCATTTTCTTTACCTTAATAAAGATACATTTATGAGTAGATCCTTTTGTGCATTTGTGCACAAAAATCGATTTTGTGCAACCTATATCGTGCACAAATAAGCAATTTCAGATCATATGAAGTGAAAATAATTTTTTAATTCGGTATTCTATGTTATACTCACAGCAGATAATATCTAGAGCACATTAACTACTTCTTATAACAATGGCCAACAGATATTGTATAAAATAACGCCATCGGGATGTTTGGCATCATTATTGCTTGCCAATGAAAATAATTTAAGATAAAGAAGAAATTTATTTTTGATTAGTAAAAAATCTAGATCCTGGAAAATTTTGAGAAACTGTCGGGTGACAGTGTGGTTAGAAAAAAAAGGGGTTTAAAGCACAAATGATTTTTTAGTAGTGATGGCTAAAATAGAAAAAATACTTCTATATAAATTTAATATTCTGCTAGCGGACCTGACAGACGTTGTCCTGTACACACGTCTTAAATTTGAAAAATCGTTCCAGACGTTAGTAGGACTATCATAGACATGGGCAGGACAATTATATGTGGACTGAATTGAGAATCTTAAGTCTAAACCATTCTCAATTTCACTTAAACACACAAAAAAATCATCAAAATCGGTCCAGCCATCTACGAGGTAGTTCAATTGTGAATCTAAACCATCCTCGAATCCAAATCAAATCACTGTCAACACAGGTACAGAAGAATTATATATATAAAGATAAAAATGTTGTAAAAGGCATAAAACGCATTTAATTTCTCAGAATTGATTCCTTTAGAATTCTTTTTGATGTTATTTCTTAATACAAGATACTAGTACCGTTTTGGAAACAAATGGCGCTCTGAGAGAGAAGAAGCTGCGCAAGAAACTCTCCCAGCATTCTTTTTTTTGCGGTCATTTCTATCGCTATAAAATAATCATAATTTAGTCTAAGGCTGTCCGATCACTTTGATATTCAGCTGCTGTGGAGTAATAGGACTTACGACAGAGCCATTTTTAAATATGACATTTAAATTTATTTATAGATAATGCCTGAACAGTGGCTGGGATTTTATTATAAAAGTGTATACATTTACCCTTAAAGCTATTATGTATCTTATGAAGCCTACTCGAATGAGTTACAAGCAATCCTATATTGAAGTAAAACTTCTTTAGGTTTGGCTTAGAATTTTTTTCTGACGGAAGTAACGCTCAGTAAAAAAGTCAATTGAAACAATTTTTCAGTCGTTAAAATTTTATCGTTGTATAAAAACATTTCAATATGCTCAGTAATATTTTTTAAAAATCTCCAAGTGTACAATTTGCTTATTTAAGTTTTCAGTCTGACATTTGCGTCATTGCTTTTGGTTTCTTCGCCCTTTATTAGGACAGGCAAAGGGTTCGAGCCTATACAGCCATATTTGTTAATATTCAATAACAACATCATATTGATATGTGCTAATAATAATATAACCTTTAATTTCTTACTATCAATTCTTTTATTTAGTGAGTTTAAATTAAAAATGTGCGAATGGTTTTAATTAATTATAAATAGAAGATAATAATCAGTCAAATAAAATGGCGGAATCCCAGGAACATTTTACTATTTCATCAATAAATAAGAATAAAAGAAAGAAATTAAGAACCTGATAATAACTTGACATGTAAAAGTGTAAGCCTTTATTTTCAGATGAGTAATAATATCAAAATATAACATTATATCATTTTTTGTAATATATATAAAATCTCACTTGATAAAATAATATTAATGATATTATAAAGGTAGAAAAATAGCTACGTGAAACATTGCTGAAAAGATGAAGTTATATCGTCAGCATTTCCGAAAAAAAGAAATAGCAAAATATCTAACAATGCTCCTAGCTCTTCATTAATACGCGAGTGCTTAGTTGTTTATACGGCTTTCTTTAATGTCAATTAAATGTAATATATATTATGTATCTGTTAATCATTCCTAAAGTTAATTATTATTAAGTTTAACTTCAATTTGCCGTGTGCTGCCCCGGGGCGTAAAAAGAATAGGGTAGTCCCAGGTCCAAGGGTGTCGTAAGAGGCGACTACTTTTTGAAAGTGGGAGAGTCACGCTGCCGTCTAATGATGTCAGCACAATCGGGCCAGAGTCGTCCGGGTTACTTACCACACTCGCAAAGAAATACCGGCGTGAAGTAGCGGCCTAGTGGCGCTATGTTTCGCATAGGTTAGTGTCGATGACCGGAGGCCATCCCTTCCCCCTCCCCATCACCCCCCAACAAAAATATGAGAGCGGTCCTCAAAAAGATATTACCCCAGGAGGGCAATATCTTTTTAGGTAAGAGTCGGAGAATCCTTCCCCGAGCATTCTCGCTCGGGCTGCCCCTCGTATTCTGGGGAGGGCACAGTACCGCGCATATCTAAGGACAAACAGGGCAGCAACACCACGGCACCCCGCTCCACGCTTAATGTGGACTTCTGTAATATCAGGGGAATTCACTCCAATTTAATCGCCGTACACCAACAACTTGAGACGGCGCAGCCGGCCTTTTGTTTCCTTACGGAGACGCAGATATCTCGACCTAGCGATAGGTCATATTTAACGTACCCCGGGTACAAAATTGAGCATAATTTTTGCCTCATGCCGGGGTATGTGTGTACTTTAGGGAGGATATCTGCTGTCGCCATCTCGGCAATTTTGAGGGTAGAGACCTGTCCACTCTCTGGCTCCGCGTAGATTAAGAGGACCACGTCCGCATCTATGCGTGTGTCTACAGGTCCAATAGTAGTAATGCAGAAACGGATCACCTCATGGGCTGCGTTCGAGCGGCATTTGATGACGTGCTTGCTCCGATCCCCTCCGCTGAAATCGTAGCCTTGGGTGATTTCAACGGGCTCAATGCCTAATGGCTTGGATCACGTACCACAGACTACGGAGGGCGGTCTGTGCATAATTTTGCATTGGCGTATGGTCTGTCCCAATTGGTTGAGTCGCCAACGCGGCTCCCGGATGTGGATAGCCACATGCCGTCCTTATTAGATCTTCTGCTGACCACACATCCCGATGGTTACCAGGTCTCTGCCGGCGCCCCTCTCGGAACGTCCAACAATTGCCTGGTCAGGAGTGTAGTGCCTATCCGATGCCAAAGTCGCAGACCACCAACGACCAGCCGCGTTTGGCACTACAAGTTAGCGCTCGGCTCAAAGGATCCGAACCGCGAAGTTCTGAAGAGGAAATATAACCGTGCCTCCAGATTTTTTAAGCGGCAAATCGCCCGTGCGAAATCGAAGCACGTCGTCAAAATTGGCGAGCAGCTTTCTAGTTACCCGACCGGAACACGCAAGTTCTGGTCGTTGTCAAAAGCTGCTCTTGGTAACTTCAACCAGCCGTCCATGCCGCCGTTGCACATGAGGAATGACACCCTGGCCCATACGGCAAAAGAGAAAGCCGATCTCCTGTGCACTCTTTTTGAATCCAACTCGACTCTTGACGACAACGGAAAAACACCGCCGACCATCCCGCGGTGTCAGAGCTCCATGCCTGAAGTACAGTTCCGACAGAAAACTGTTCGGTGAGCTCTGTTTTCGTTGGACGTCAGGAAGTCGAGCGGGCCGGGTGGCATTTCTCCAATCGTGCTTAAAACGTGTGTACCTGAGTTGACACCGGTGCTAACGCGTTTATTCCGGCACTCTTATTCAAAAGGCGTAGTCCCTGATTCATGGGAGCCCTTGTCCATTCGATTCCAAAAAAAGGAGACAGTTCGGATCCGGCAAACTACAGGCCTATTGCTATTACCTCCCTACTCTACAAAATCATGGAGAGCATAATTAACCGCCAGCTCTTGGAATACCTTGAGGGTCACCAGTTGATCAACGACAGGCAGTACGGCTTTCGCCATGGTCGGTCGACTGGCGATCTTCTGGTATACCTAACACATAGATGGGCGACGGCTATTGAAAGCAAGGGGGAAGGCCTGGCAGTTAGCTTGGATATAGCGAAGGCCTTTGATCGTGTAGTGCACGAGGCACTCCTCGCAAAACTTCCATCATTTGGGCTTCCCGAGAGCTTATGCAAGTGGACCTCCAGCTTCTTCACTGGGCGCAGCATACTGGTCGTTGTCGACGGTTATTGCTCGAATCCCAAGCCCGTGAATGCTGGAGTGCCCCAAAGCTGTGTGCTATCTCCCACGCTGTTTCTTCAGACGACAGCACTGGTGATGCCGTATACACGGGCCATGCAGGTCTCTCTCGGGTAAACGTCGACAAGTGCCGGTAGAAAGTTATGTCTTCTATCGAGTCCTCTCTCGAGAAGGTCGCGGAATGGGGTAAGTTGAACGTTGCCCAATTTAACCCCCAGAAGACCCAAGTTTGCGCGTTTACCACTAAAAAATCCCCATTTGCCGTATCACCGTTCTTCGAGAACACTTCCCTTAAAGCCTCGCCTAGTATCGGAATACTGGGTCTCAAAATCTCGAGCGATTGCCAATTCCGTGGGCATCTGGAGGGCAAAGGCAAATTGGCTTCGAAGAAACTGGGCGTCATAAATAGAGCACGGCAATACTTCAAGCCGGCCCACATTTTAGCGCTGTATAAAGCGCAGGTCCGGCCTCACATGGAGAATTGCTGTCATCTCTGGTCTGGCGCACCCCAGTATCAGCTCGATCCATTTGACCGCGTGCAACGCAGAGCAGCTCGAATTGTCGGGGACCTAGCGCTCTGTGAACGGCTGGATCACTTGGCGTTGCGTAGAGACGTCGCTTCATTGTATGTCTTCTGCCGCCGAATTTCACCTTCGCACGACACGCCACAAGTTAAGATATCATCCCCACCATCTGGATGTGTGGCGGTCCTCCACAGTGCGGTTTTCAAGGAGCTTTCTTCCTCGTACTACGAAGCTGTGGAATGAGCTTCCTTGTGCGGTGTTTCCGGAACGATACGATGGGTACCTTCAAGAAAAGCGCGTACACCTTCCTTAAAGGCCGGCAACGCCCTTGTGATTCCTCTGGTGGGCGGCGGTGATCACTTAACACCAGGTGACCCGTACGCTCGTTTGTCCTCCTATTCCATAAAAAAAAACGCGCGTAAAAATTACACGTACAATACAAATAGCTGACGATTTTTGTGATTTATGAATAAATAAATAAAATAAATAAATAAACGTACATTAAATTTTCATAAATGAACTGTCATAATATTTATTTCCTTAAGTTTTTCTTTGAGAGACTGTCTATAACCAAGCTGATATATATCACGAGCAGCTCTCTTTTGCAGATAAAAAAAAATTAATGTGAAAATAACTTAAGTACAATCTGGCGGTCGCAACATTCGTGTACTCTCTAATCTTTCTAACGGCATACGCCGCAGAGCTGAGTCTATCTGCTAGTTGGGCAATATGTGGACCCCACCGAAGCTTTTTATCTAACGTGATACCCAAGAATACTGTAGTGTCCACAAGTTCCAATCTCTGGTCATTTATAAGTACGTTGGTTTGTACCTTCACTGTGTTTGGTGAATGAACCGTAAACACTTTGTTTTTTACTGTTTAAGTGCAGATTATTCGTCTCAAACCCACGCATCTTTGAGAGTGCATTGTTTACCTCGTCATCAATATCTACACGTCGCTTCACTTTAAAAATGAGTGAAGTTTCATCAGCAAACAATACAATTTCATTGCTATCATCTACCACAAACGGTAGATCGTTAATATATATAATAAACAAGAAAGAACCGAGTATAGAACCCTGCGGAACACCTATTCCCACAGGTTTACCCGTAGACCGTTTGCCCTTTACATCGACTATCTGAACTCTTTCGCTTAAATGTGATATTAACAGATTTAGGGCTCCATTTTTACTCCATAATGCTTTACTTTTAGGATAAAAGTTTCATGGTGGACGCAGTCAAATGCTTCGGACAAATCACAAAAAATACAGAATGCATCCTGTGACTCTTCCTAGGCTTCAAAAATGTGTTCAATTAGTCTAGTACCCGCATTAATTTACTCTAATAATCTTTATATTAAAGTTTATTGAAATCAATAATGTCATACACATTTTCACTATGAGAATAATCTCTAACGATTAATGAATACCTAGAATACCTTCAAAAATGTTGTTGGTTTTCTCTATTCCTCGTCAGTCGTCAGTTGGTCAGAGCTGGTCTTTGTTTATAAGTATAATATGATAAATGATAATATTCTAATCTTTTTTCTCGATGGAAAAAACCAAAGTATAACTTATGCGATTATTTTGAATGTTTTTTTAAAAATAATCCAATATTTGTAGTAAAAATTTAGTTTTATAAGTTTATACTTATATTCTGTTAAAACTCTTAAAGAAAATATTTTCAATCAATTGATAAATCAGACATTGGATAAAAAATACACGGCTCCTACGTAAGTAGCTTTTGGACTTTTTTGAGTTAATACTCTATCTCTTTTCCCTGATATTGGGGTAAAAGGGATAACCACGCGGTTAAATGACGCCCCATTATTTTTCGACCTATATTCAATGTATGCTTTTCATATGAAAACTTAAACCATGCCAAACATCACATGCTACGGTGCTTGCAATATCCCAAAGTGTTTCGAACAATCTGGTTCACTTAACTTGCGAGCAGTGCCCGCCAGGCGAACGGTCTGGCATCATGGAAATTGCTCGCAAATGTCAACTTGACATTTGCTACACCGCGTCAAGTAAAAGCTGACAGTGAAATGGGAGTGCTTGTAACCTTCTAACGTGGTGTATTATCTTTATGATAAGTGACAACTTCTGCAACGAAAGCTACCTAAGCCCCGCTGAGTTTCCTGTACCTGGTTTTCTCAGTTCTAAGGTGACAGAGGTGGATTTTCAGTCTTAAATATTTAAATCTGAATTAAATTCTTTTTGTTATAAAAGGCAAAATGTTTTAAATAAAACAAAGCAGATATAACAAATAATCATAATCCTATAAATGTAAACTGTGCAATTTCAACCGTGAAATCAATAACACAAGCTCACATATATATCCGTGTAATCCCAATGGCACGTGTAATGCAAGGATTTCAAACTTTCTCACCGTCGATAAACTTTTCATACGGCTTATAAACTTAAAACCATTATTATATACTGTGGCATGCAATATTCACCCGAAATCCAACGTAATAAGATTCAACTCTGCTAAAATACAATATCTGTAAGTAGATTTGTTTATACACGTCGAAGCAAGTATTGGAAAAACTATGGTTTCACGTTCAATAGGATTGATCTAGAACAGTCTCTATTATAACAAAATATTATTCGAATATTCTTTTTCATGGTTATAAAGATAAATTTGCAGCATTAATCGCATTAAGAGCTTGTTAAATTAAATGATTTGTTAACGTCCTTTTATCTTTTAATAAAGCATCAAAATTCTTATATCAAATGAAATTATCTTGAAAATAATTAGTAATGTTTCTATTTTATGGCCTCTATATTCAATCTAGTGTTATTTATGCCTAACAGATCTATAAAACGGCTTCTTTTAATCCATGCGTTGTAAGTATTTGAATGAACGTGACAGTCATTGCATTTTCTAATATATAGATACAAGTGCTGAAACGTTGTTTAGTCATATAAATTAAACACGCCGCGCCCGCTCGTTGTATGAATTATGATATGTAATGATTAGTCATTGATTGAATTATTTGTATTGCGAATATATTATATAATACTATAGTTTGTAATTACACTTATACAAGTGTGATTATAAACTCCGATACGTCACATTATATTATGTTTGATAGGGTGAAAGTAATGGCTTGCGATTAAAACTTTGTGTCCCGCAAGCTGCAGGAAGCTATAGAAATTGACCGTCGACCTAATTTTAATAGAGCTCTGCCACCAACTTAACGCCATTAACGCCGAAACCATCGTTACAAAACGCATCTCGCAATAAGACCCATAGTGCCGATGATCACGTAGTGGACATTTTGTGCACCCGTTGAGACCAATAGTGACATAGTGTCAGTGATACCGAGATAGCGTACTACGAGCACAAGTCCGCAGTAACAGACGGGACATTATCACTACACTCACTCTGATGAAGGACCTCCGAATGGTCCGACACTAGTTAGTACCCACACCGATAAAACGTGAGTAAAGCCGTATTACTATATAGGTAAATCATGTCTCACGAAAGTTTTAATAATTTAAGTGTGATTCATATCGATTCGTGCAGTGTTCGTGCGGGGCACTACTTCCAATACACCTATTTCTTTAATCGTAGTCGACCTATTTGCATGTATCATTAATCAGCAGTAAACATGGTATCTATTACTTTCTGAATACTGTGAAGGCCATTATAATTACAGGCTATATCGTCTCATATTGAAGATCTAATTGTAATGTTATCAGGTTCGTACAGTTTTGTATTTCGTTACGACTCGGATGATATTGACACTGTTAGGATCAGATCAAGCCACGGATCAGGTCACATACTCGTCACTAACTCCCATATAAATGACTAAATCTTTTTTATAAATCTATTACTAATTGATTAACTTATTTTGTTTTATATATAATATCCAACTGTTGTTCAATGGAATCCCCCTTTTTCTTCCATTCGTCCTTATAATTTATATTCCTTATATGCTGGTTAGAGAATTGTAATTTCACTAAAGCGATCATATCATAGTATGATCTGAATTTTACTATATTTTGTTTCCAACTCATCAGGAATCCAACTCCTTTTTTTGTTGTATCTTCTCCATACTTGGGGCACACTAAAAATTTTGCACTTCTAGCTAATCAGAACTATTTGAATTTCAGATACTAATGATGTACGACCACG
This sequence comes from Leptidea sinapis, assembly GCF_905404315.1. Taxonomy (NCBI): domain Eukaryota; kingdom Metazoa; phylum Arthropoda; class Insecta; order Lepidoptera; family Pieridae; genus Leptidea; species Leptidea sinapis. Next base: position 9,469,698 of record NC_066298.1, read on the forward strand.
GACATTCTAATGCTGTTTATGACATTGTCCTAGGAGACGAAACGTGGTTTTAATGTTTTGAGCGCGAAAAAAAAACAATCTTGTGAATGGGTGTTTGAAAATGAGAACAGGCGAAAAATTATCGCACTTATTTGTTAATATAATGTCTGCATTCTTATGCGATGGAAAGGTCTTCCCTAACACAGATACTATGAATTTTAAAAGAATGCTCTTCAACATGTGTGTGTAAGTTAAATATGCTTAACAAATTTTGATTTTTTTTTGTGTGTCGTATTCCATTAAAAAAAACTTAAGTACAGGATGTACTTTAGTTGATTTTTATGAAAATAAAGGACAAGACGAGCAGGACGTTCAGTTGATGGTAATTGATACGCCCTGCCCATTACAATGTAGTGCCACTCAGGATTCTTGAAAAACACAAAAATTCTGAGCTGCAATACAATTTCGCTCGTCACTTTGAGACATAAGTTTCATTTGCCCAGTAATTTCACTATCAACGGCGCTCTTCAGACCGAAACACAGTTATGCTTACACATTACTGCTTCACGGCAGATACAGGCGCCGTTGCGGTACCAAGAAACTAGCCGGCATCCTATGCAAAGGAGCCTCCCACTGGTAAAACTGTACAGAAAAACTGTATCTACTTTGTTATCTAATTTCACTTAGTCCAAAATTATTATTATATGTTTTAAATTCTATTCAATTTTCAGTTGTTATCTTCGATCTCATATTAATCACACTTGGCAACCCAACTGTTAACAAGCATGTTCTGCCCCATAATTAATTCTATTACACCTGTCTTCAACACATGTTCCCTCTTAAACAATGTACATTGAAGACATCAGCTTCAAAGGTACCTTATATTATATTAGACAAAATGGTTGCTTGTTTGTAAGCGATTGAGGTAGACTTACGCCCATACAAATAACTTGATATAAAGTTATATCCGAGCATAAACCAAGAATATGCAAAATATTGACTATATCGCTGACAAACTATCAATTCAAATATTTCTATTCAAAATAGGATGTGACATCACTTTTGGAAAGTCAAAAAGTACCACTCAATCCAAAAAGAATGCCTCAGACCTGAGAGGAATGGGCGTAACAAACTCAGCGGGCTTTTTTTTCATCAAAAAATATGTGTACAAAGTAATATTGTACAATTAAACTTATTATTTAATAACCGCCTGAGGGCAGTCGCTCAATTCCCAATATGTGGAATCATTAAATAAATTATGTTATAGTGGCCTTTATCACACAAACGTTTTTTAACAATTCTTTAAATATCGTTATACTTTTGTTTTGAACATTTTCTGGGATCTTGTTGTAAAAGCATATACATCGCCACACAAAAAACTTACTTACTAACTCGACTTACCGAGTAGTAGGCATAACTAGTTTATGTTATAATACAGTGATAATTCTGAAGTTTTCTGAATGTCAGGCAGCCTTGCAAATAAACGCGGGAAACGTTTTAAGTCGCGTAAGTAAGTAAGTAAGTAAGTTGCGTAGTAAAACTTTGTAAAAAAATACAACAAGAAATAAGATATACACTGAGATCACATATCGTCAGTCAGTTGTTTGAATTTTATTAATTTCAATGTAAGATAACACTAAGCGACTGTTACAAATATTTGAAAGATGCCATTGAATGTCAAAATGCCACGCGCACAAGAATCTAACAGTCGCCGTAATAAAAAAGCTATTGTTCTCAGGTAGTGCGATATCATAATCGGTCACAGTGACAATAGATTCACTTTATTTTTCTATCATGCTGTATCTCGCGTAGATATATATATATTTACCAACAAATTTTAACTTTATTTGGTTCCAAAGACCTATCACTATTTATTCAATGCCTTTGTTGAGTGTTATATTGTGACCAAAATGAATTAATGTTTTTTTTTATTTGATCGATAAATATAATAAAATTAAAATAAAAATAAAAAAGCCTTTTATTCCCATACTACATTACATAATTACATAATTAAGTTAAGCTAAATTTAAAAATTAAAACAAACTTATAATTATTGTTAGTAAACTTAACTTAATAATATAAGAATTTAAAAAGAGAATAGTTTTATGTTAGTATTTTTTTTTTCTATTTCTTAATAATAAATGTTTAATTAGTAGTATGGGCCCCTCTTTGGGTGAAGGCCTCCTCCATTTTTTTCCACACTATTCGGTCTTTGCCCAATATTAGCCAGTCTTTTCCAGCGTATTCAATCACATCATCAGCCCACCTCTTACACGGTCTTCCAACTTTTCTAATGCCCACCGGCCCTTTCCATTTCGTTGTATTTATCGTCCATCTGTTGTCTGTGAGTCGTGATATATGACCGGCCCATTGCCATTTAGTTTCAATGCGTGGGTCAGTGCCACCTTGAAACATTGGATGTTAAGTCTCATTTTCCCAGTAATATACCTAGCTACGTCGCACTTCTTCTCTTCAGACCTAAACACAATAATGCTTATGCACTATAGTTATGTTAATAAAAAGCCTCCCACTGGTCTGCCCTTAGTCGTCTCTTACGGCACCCTTGTGCTTGGGATTTCCTTATTTTTTAATGACCCGGCAAAGCACAGGGAAAATCATTATCTCATTTAATAAGGGTGTGAAAAGTAAAGTTTTTTTTTCATAAATATCCACTACTGGACCCATGCGGAATTGTACACAGACGAAGTCAAGCCCACAAACTATTATCAAGGCAAACCACTCCTTGGTGTAAAATGCTGCTAGATTTAAATAATTTGTTATAAACGCTATAATACGCGACACACCTTCAATGTGTTTCAACATTGTTTGAAATTCAGAAGGTATTAGCTATTCTATTCGACGACAATTACTTAACATAATTTGTTAAACACATGACTCAATGATAAATCGTTGAACGTTCCAAAGAGAAACATTTTCTTTTGAATTTTCTTAAAATCAATTTGTACATTTATAAACTTTGTTATATTTATAAAAATATATATATGACTAAGCAGGTACTGCTTATAAAAATTGTATTTTCTTAAAACTTTAATAGCTTTATATTATATTAAGACATCGTAATTGTAAGGAATAATGTCTTTTAAGGAATGTGTACAGGCTTTTTTTAAGGTACCCACATTGTTTCGTCCCGGAAGCACCGAGGCTCAAGGAAGCTCAATTCACAGCATTGTTGTGCATGGAAAAAACTTCGTTGAAAACTGCAGTGTGGATGAACATTCAGATGGTGAGGATGATATCCTAATTTGTGGCGTGTCGAGGGAAGGTGAAATTCGGCGGCAGGAATCACGTGAAACAGCTCTTAGGAACACTTCCCGTGATAAATGCGGTAGAAGACACAATATAGCGACGTCTCTACGCAACGCCAGGTGATCGAGTCATTAACAGAGCACTGGGTCCCCGAGAACTCGAGCAGATCTGATTTGCACGCGGTCAAATGATTCGAGCTGATACTGGGGTGCACCAGACCAGAGATGACAGCAATACTAAATGTTTGGCCGGACCTGCGCTTTGTAGAGCGCTAGAATGCATGCTCTATATATGACGATATATGACCCATGGTTTTGCTCTCCAGATGACCGCGGACTTAGCAATCGCTCGAGATTTCGAGACCAAGTACCATGTGTTGTTGTGTCCGCGATAAATTCTGGACCGCAAGCAGTTTTGATCCAAATTGGTTCTGGTATTCATTATATAAAAGGCCCTACTTAATCTATTATAAGGTCTGTGGACAACTAACGATATACGTGGAAGCAAGCAAGGGCAATCAATGACGCCTCTAAGAATTTTGAATTATAGGATTTGATTCGACACATAACTACGTTCCTCGAGATATGGGAGTTTGATGTATTATTGTAACCTCTCCAGATTTTATTTAAGTGTTTTTTTCACGGACAGTAAGATGAATCGTGAAGTTAAATTTATAGACATAAAACGCTAGCTAGTTTATAGAATGAAGTAATATTTATATGATAGATATTTATTTAGCTAGTAACAATGCCGATAGCACCTACCTGTTAATTATGACTATAGTAGCCATGGCTGTGTGGCCTAGCAGGCGAAGATTTGCGGTGTGCCGACATGCCTAGATATGCAAATTATAAAGTTACTTAAAGTGAAAACTTTTTTAGCCGCGTTGGGGACTTTTTGGTGGGAAAAAATCTTATGGGTACACGTCACCGACTTGCTCATGACTGGCGCACTCGATAAATAATTTAAAAAATATATAAATATATATATATTTAGACCTTTATGGTTAGATTGGGTTCGCATCACCGAAATGCTTAAAGCAGTATACTATAGGTATCTGTAGCTATACAGCTGTCGTATTATGCAACATTAGGGCTGTGTATTATAAGTTAAATTGAATGGATTTAGTGAAATTTTCAATGTGTGCATACTGTGCATTGTTGAAATAGTGTTTTTGTATGATTAATATATTTTAGAACATAAGTTTTTAAAATAAATTAATAATATAATTGTTTTTAAACATTATGTTGATTAAAATTTTAATACTAAAAGTTCTAAGTTTTCACTTCTATTCACCTTGTTCTTTACCACTGCCTATTTTTGTATTTTCGATTCTTACATTCTTTGGAAAGAATCATACATTTTTGATGCCTTAGAGAAAATTTCAGCATATAAAACGGAAGGTATAATGTTGTTAAGTATACTACGATCCTAGCTGTTACCTTATCGGGATTGTGCTTTGAAGTGCTACTCTATCTGCTGATAGAGAGAGCTGGCGCGGTGAGTTTGAACTTTTACTGTAATGGGTATCGCTTACGACATTTTTGAGTACATGCTTAGACTTCACACCGTCACAACCTTCTATACCAATACAAGTAGCTCCTGTTCTTTATAATGTGGGACTTAAGTGCAAGTGAGGGCTTAAGTATAGCTAATGTGTTATCGACGCCTTTTTATGCATACTAGTCGCCTGCCCCGACTATGTCTACGTCGATATTTAAATAAAAGAAATCTACGAAATTAGATTACATTTTTTTACACAGAAAGCGAAAAAAAAGCATAATTGTATGTCGTGCGGCTAGAATAAAGAATACATACCACATACAATCCCGCCTGTCCGCCATGGTATATGCAATTATGGGAGACGCATTTGCACAGGATGCCGGCTAGATTAATTGGTTACCAAAAGGCGGCTATTTCTGCCGTGAAGCAGTGATATGCTTCGGTCTGAAGGGCGCCGTAGCTAGTGAAATTACTTGCATTGCAATGCATGCAAATGAAACTTAACATCTTATGTCTCAAGATGACGAGCGTAATTGTAGTGCCACTCAGAATTTTTGGATTTTTCAAGAATCCTGAGCGGCACTGCTTTGTACTTGGCGTATCAATCTGCTTGCTGCTAGCTGAACATCATTCATAAAAATAAAAGCTGTAAAAAGGCGCCGCAGCTAATGATAGTAGGGGTACTTAATTTAATTGTATAATAAATGTAATTAATTCAAGACTCCTATGTTTAATAATGCCTTCATACTTCCAATAAAAAAAATCAAAAAGCTAACAACAAACACTAAATTCGAGAATACTTAAGTGATATTAATAATTTCAGAATCGCATCGTCACAAAGGCAAGCTGTGTGCGACGTTCAAAGGAAGTGCCTCTGAGATTTGCCCCTGTCTCTGTAAGCACGAGATATTTCATAATGTTGTACAGTTTTTATGACGTCTGTTCGCTTGAGTGATTCTTATTTTCTTGTTTACGTGCAACAGACTATAAACGTTTACCAACAACAACCAAACAAGGATTCAAATATTTATTTAATTAAGAGAGTTAAAGATTTATAAAAAACCATAGAACTAAACAGAGAAACTGCTTTTGTATGTTTATAAAAATCTTTAATCACACCCCAAAGATGATAGAGGTATCGTCTAATAGTAATTTCTCATCTAAATTGAAAATATATCTTAGTTAAAACTGTTTATATTCATTAGACGAATATTTTCAATTAAAAAATTGATAATTTTTTATAATATAATATGATATTACATAATACTGGTACTAATTATAAAAAAAAATATAATATAATAGTTTAAAAATTGAATTAAATTGATATTAATATAACTAATGATAAATAAATGTTGTATTTTTCTTAAATTTGCACGTAATAAATATGGCAAACAAGTATTTTATAATATTAATTTAATATCAATCAAGTTTATGCAAATAAAAACTTTGACTAGATCAGGGGTCACCAATCAGTTTCACTTGGGGTCCGTTTTAAGAAATGAAATGACCATCATTGTCCTCATTTTTTGTTGCGGATTTTATCTATCTCAAGTTTGGAGTAAGATTGGTGCAAGCTATTGATATTAAATCCTGGAGGAGATGTTCCTCAGCAAGTCGAGATCGAAATTTATTCTTAACTAGCTGACCCAGCAAACGTTGTTTTGCCATATAAATTATTTTAAGACTTAGACCGTTTCTTGGACATGCAACATTATTTTATTTTTCTAAAATAAAAGAATATTTCTAAAATAAACGTAGCTTTAGTTACTCCTTATTAATTCAGCTACCTGCCAATAACAGTCCCGTCATCATCGGTCCAGCCATTTCAGAGATTAGCCGGAACAAACAGACAGACAGACAGACAAAAATTGTAAAGAATGTTATTTTGGTGTATACCGTATATATATATATATTCATATACATGTAGTAAAAAACGGTTATTTCAATATTACAAACAGACACTCCAATTTTATTTATATGTATATATATGTCACAAATTACACGATAATAAGCTTCGATTCTTGCTTCTTCTTGCTATATCTATACATTGCCGCATTTGCTCCAGTTGCTGAAAATATGATTGGTCAATAAGCAGCAATGTAAAACATTTATTCAGTTCATGTTATTATGTCCTCATAATATGTGTATAGAACATCATTTAGTTACTAGACAAAGAGTGTTACATTAACATGTTGATGATGAATATAATTTTTTGTTCTTTTGTTGAGTTCTCGTGGCAGGCTTCGTCATGTTCGCTTAAATGCCACTGCTTGTGGCGGTGACGTGGGACGGGTCGTTCCATTCCTCATGCACTTGACGGGCGCTACTTGTGGTGGATTGATGATACTACTTCCAGAAACTCTGCTTCATGTTTTTATTCTATTTTTTATAAACGGTCATAAAATACTCGCAAAATAAATACCTTTATTTATTAACGGTGTGTGTGTGGATCGATGCATATACTGTAATCCATAACTCTTGTTGTTACGTATTAATTTACATTTACTTTTATTTGACTTACTCGTGTAAGGCGTTGACTACTTGACATTTAAGTATCGATGTTGCATTACTTTGAAATGATTTGTTCAACGATGGAACCGTAAATGTTGATTTAAAAGAGTGGCAACGAGTTTCTTGCTACTTCTTCCCATTAAAACTTTCCGGATTGGACGTAAATGTAAAAAGAAAAGAAACCTATTAACATTCGTAAGTCTCATATCCGAGAGACAGAAAAAGAAACCGAGGTAGACCATTTAGGAGATGGGTGGACGATATTAAAGCAGTTGCCGGTAGTACATGGACTAGAACAGCTGAAAACAGGAGTCTGTTGGATAGGACCTGTGTCTATAATAGACAAACAGACAAAACCCATTATTATTCAACTAATTAAAAAAAAATGTATGTAGTATCGGAATTTATTGGATAGGATACTAAATGTTTATTAAGATGTTATAATTAAGGAATCACGGGGCGGTTAATTTAAAGTGAGTATATTTATTAGAAAAAATTGACGGAGTTAAAAGTCGTACATCGAAGTTAAGTAGGAACTGCCCGCTTGAGTCCCATACAATTATATCTTACTTACTACCTGGGTTCTCACCCCCGCATCAGTCATACTTCGTTCTTACACTCTCAGTACTTATAATGTACATTTTTGCCAAGAGACAAAACTATACTTACGTTCCCATGCTTTCTAAAATATCTTAACTAAACATCTGTTATTTGGGAATTTTTCTCAATCCCTTTATTTACAACCTTTTGAAAACAATACTAACTGCTAAGTACAAAGGTGCAATAAAACAATAAAATAGAAAACTTAAATCTAAAAATGACCATTCCACATGTATATATATAATTTATGAAGGAAAATACTGTCAAATTTAAATAATAATAATGATTGTAAAATTAGATTAAGTATTTTGACTGAATAAAGGCTATTTTATTTTATTTTATTTATTTTTATTTAAGTCTCATATCCTGCGTCCTGCTCGTCTCGTATCTTATTGTCATAAAAAAATATTTCTTAAATTAAAATACCTTGGTCTTATTTAGAATCCTTTCGTTAATAATTTCCTTCTTAAAACTATTATTATTATGTCCTTTCGTTTTTTTTAGACGAGTAGAATAAATGATCGAGTTCGTTACCTGATGTTAAGTGATCACCGCTGCTCAAAATCTCTTGCAACACCAGAGGAATCCGAGGAGAGTTGCCGGACTAGTGCTTTTTTCGAAAGGGACCCATGTCCTCAAAATACAGCACAACGAAGCTCATTGCAGTTGCATTATAATGGGCAGGGCGTATCAATTACCATCGTTACAATTACACAAACTTGCCAAGATTTATGATCAATGTAATGCCCGGTTACATTATCTCTGGACACGACGTCGATGACGTCACTTTGTTAGAGCGCTTTCGCACTAAGTCCGATCGGAATCCTATCCGTATTTGTGAAAAACAGGTGCACTCATAGAACTGTGTTTGACGGTTGACGGAAAGAAATCGGATGACGGAAGCCGGATCTAGTGCGTAAACTACCATAGAAATAGCAGAAAAAGAGAAACTACAGAATAAAAAACAACAAAAGTCAAGACGTAACTGTCTGTTAAACGTTGATAATAATTGAAACTATAATGCCGGATAGCGTAGTGAAACTCTGTAAAAATAATACTACAAGAAATAAGAAAGACACTAATATCACATAATACTGTAAGTATTTACATAATACAGTAAGTATTTTGTATTTTATTAATTTCAATGTAAAATAACACGAAGTGTATGCTACAAAATTTGAAAGATGCCATTGAGTGTCAAGATGCCACGCACACAAGCATCTAATAGTTGCTGTAATAAAAAAGCTATTGTTCTCAGGTATTCAGTTGGAGCGCAGCGGAGACCAATCCTAAATCTAAAAATGAATAGTATAATAATAATATAATAAAGTAATAGTAATGAAACCGCAAACTGTACTGAGGAAAATAGACGAGCGCTAGATGGTGAAAGGAAAACGGGAAGAGGCAATAAGTTCCAGCGAGGTCTAAAGATAATATGGCCATGTGACAGGTTTCGAACAATTTACTTAGCGGCTTAGATGTTGTATCTATAAAATTAAGAAGAATCTTTAAAAATTCTGAGTGCAAGTGGTTACCAGAGGGTAACTGAATTATATTGCTAATTGAAAAGGTGATGCTAACCTTTGCATTTGCAGATACGCTTTTCACTTTTTTTATGAAAATAAGGGACGAGATGAGCAGGACGTTCAGGTTCATTGGTTACGCTCTGCCCATTACAATTCAGTGCAGCTCAGGATTCTGGAAAAACCCAAAAATTTTGAGCTGCACTACAATTGTATGTATGGCGACCTGTATAGCCGAGTGATTAGCGATCCTACCTACTAAGCTAGAGATCCCGGGTTCGAATCCCGGTAGGTGCAAGCATTTATATGATGAATATAGATATTTGTTTCCGAGTTATGGATGTTTAAATGTATTTATGTATGTTTATATGAATTTATGTATGTTTAAGTAAGTATATTGTATTAAATATATCATTGTCTTGTAACCCATATCACAGGTGCAATGCAATGCTTGATTGGGGCACAATGCTTAACTTGGGGCAAGATAATTTGTGTAAAAAAGTGTGTCAATATTATTATTATTTGCCCAGTAATTTCACTTGCTACGGCGCTCTTCCGACCGAAACACAGTAATGTTTACATATTATTACTGCTTCACGGCAGAAATAATCACCGTTGTGGTACCCATAATCTAGCCGGCATCCTGTGCAAAAGAGTTTACACGTAGGCATAGATTGAACTTAATGAACCAAAAAGAGCACCTCTTTTCAGAGAAATAGCTGTGAAAATGCACTTTCACCTCGTTACCGCGTGACAAGTTCTGTAAAAAAATTTCCCGAGCAGGAAAATTGTTTCCTTTTCTCGTTTCGTAACGACACTATTGTGCAAGTTATTGCTACTTTATTTTAAACATGACAACCTCTTTTCGTGTCAATTAAGCGAGATATTTTTAAAGAGACGTACCTAGCAGTTTTATGTTTAAATGTTTGTTTCAGACCGATCTCGCTGTTCGACGCGGAAATGCTGCCAATATTCTTGGTACGCTTCTCCGCAATGATAGTTTTAATTTTATGTAATCATTGTATTGTAAATATAGTTATAAGATTTAATTAATGAGAACTTACTGGAAAAGTAAAATAAAGTGGTTTAGTGTGTACATAAACCTACCTATTACTTGAGTAATTACTAAATATTGAGTTGTTAAAGTCGAAAATAGAAACACATTATGTTAAAACTGTTATTTCAATATTGTTATAAAAACTATTACAATTACAGGTGTTCATTAATTTTGAATCTAAGTTAATTCTATCTATCTATCTATAATTCAAGCTATTGATGACTTTTCCTTATTGGTGCATGGGTGCCAATTTTTTGATAGTATTCTTTATTTGACTTCTGAAATAAGCAAATTCTTAAGAAGCCGCTAGACAATGCTAAAGGGAGTGGTGACTGTGGCAAAAAATACAAAATCATGTCAAATATTTATTTATTAACAATATTATTGTGCAATTATCAAACAACATAATCATAAACTATTCATTCAAACAAACTTTATATTATATTATGATTGATAAGCTATAAATATATTAAGCATCTTAATTAAATTAAAACATTGTAAATAGGTTTTGGTAATTTTTACATTTTACACTTTAAATATGTAATTTTATTTTACAGGCCATACATATCCTAAATAGTCTATTATATGTACATATTATAATGTATACAATGCACACCTACATTTAAAATTAATACTGTATAAAAATACAAAAGGCAAGAAATTATTTCCATAATTATTATCAAATACATTTACATAAAATTATTTACATTTAGGAATAAATTGTTTTAGTTACAAAATTATAAATTATCTATTCGATTACCTAATAACTCTATACGTAGGGAAAAGCACATTATAAAACAATTTACAAAAATATAAAAAAAAAACTATATCCCGAGCATTTCAAGCAATCTTATGTTGAACCATTTTATTTCCCAGTTAATTGATCTTCTTTTACATTAAATGCATTTATTATTAGTTTTAAAAAAAAAGGTTCCACCGCGCAAATTATCTACAATATTTAAAAAGCATTAATAAAATGTATACTAATTGATTATATATCCATTTAATATATATTTGTATATGTACTGTACACATGCTTATGTGACTACAATAAGAAAATTATGTGACTTTCCATACAGCGTGCAACTTTTCTTGCTATTTCGCCTTCAGAACAGGCGTTTATTAAATTGAAGCAAGCACCGCTTTAAGCTTTTCACAGTCTCGCAGGTACGAGGTCTGTATAGCTTAAGGCATGTCCCAGACAGACTGAGATGCGGTGGATAATGCGATACTATAGGGAACTTACAAGTACCACTATAATTAGTGACAGTACATCGGCTCACATCGGATGTATTTAACACTTTTTTTTATTACAATACAGTTCTTTCTACTTGTAAAATAGCACAAAGAATATTTTTTAAGGATTTTTATTTTGTCACGCCAAAGAAGTATAAGAAGTGTAAAGTTCTTGCGTGCGTACATATTAAATAAATACACACTTTTTTTTAGCTTTAGTCTTTATCTCTTTTACTAGTTTGTCAGAGTTAGTAAGAGATAAAATAAATTAATATGACAGTAAAATTATTGAATATTTTAGCCGATGACTTAACAGTTATTCTGTTATAATAATAGTGGATAGTTTATCGCACCGACAATCGCATCGTCTGTCTGTGACACACCTTACGGTTGACTGTTCTGTTAATAAAACACCTCACAAAATGTTGAATATATCCAACACTCCTGAAGGTAAGTACGCATTTTAAAGAATAAATAAGAAGAATTCTCTAACATTTATTGGTCTACATATACATATAATATTCATGATTTGTGTAAAGAATGCAATATTTTTTTAAGTTTAGGGAAGTTGCTTAGTATTTTTGAAAGAGAATTTAATTTCGTAATCCATACTTCAATAGTATTTGTCGTACTCTATTGAACAGTATGTCTGTACATCTAAGTTAGGTGGACTAAATGAACTAATAGGAAAACATACTTTATATCTTAAGGCCCAGTTCATATAAAGCGAACCGAACCCCGCACATTTCTTCTAAGCACTCACCGTGATAAATGCGGTAGAAGATGGAACGAGAACATACATCTCCACGCAACGCCAAAGAATCAAGCTGATCGGAAATGGCTTGTTACCATAAACTTAGCATTCTAGCGTAATATATTTCTCTCTTTCTTTCTACTATTAGAAAGAAAGAAAAAAAGGGTTCTATGTGAGAGTGAGATAACTATCCTTACACAAAAACCTAAGTTTGAGAAAGAGACGGAATAGATACACCGTGAAACTATTTTTAAACAATTTAGTATCCATTAATCTCCTGTCAAATTGGACCGCGTTTTAATTTTAGTGTTTTTATCGTAATTATTCGGTTTTTTAACGGATTTTATTTAAACAATATAATGGTTTCGTGTTCGGTATTAGATTGTGTTGTTATATACCTACAGAAACAATCCAAATAAAGAAACATTTCACAGGTAAATACTAATTCTTCAATACTACTTTCGTGGTAAGTATTATTGTAGAACATATTCAACTTAATATTTGGATTTATATTCTAAATAAGCAGTAGGTAAACATTCTCTTTTCTAATGATTATAATATGAATTTTATGCAAATATGTTTTAGATAATAAAATATTGTATACGTGAATATGACGCTGTTTATCGATATTTGTCATAGGGATGGACCAAAAGCAAAATACTACATACTTCACTATCTCACTAACACATCTGTAAAACTAGCACACATGAACATTATAAATTTAGTCCTGCCGTAATGAGGCAGTCAAACACTCTGTCTATTACGTAAGTATACTAACGGCCTATTTCAATAACGTATCTCTAGTTACGGATACATTGCTGTCACCGTTTAATGACAAGATCTTATCTATCCATAGTTATGTCCAATATAGTTATAGTCCAATGCTTTATGTCGATAGGTTATTGAAATGTAAGTAAGCGTAAAAGGATAGATTTGTTTACCTCTAGTAAGTTAAACTAAGGATAGATAGGTTATCTAAAACGGCCGTTAGTTAATGCTTGTTACTGAGATACTTGTTGATACTGAGATTAATGCAATATTTTTTTTCCTAGTAGTAGAAATAACTTTATTTGTAAACAATTTTGTATTAGATCCATTTCTGGTTGGTAGCACATACGATATTATTCTCTATTAAGTGAAGTGTCATTCGACCAGGATCGTATCGCATTACGCTACGTCTTAGATTTTATATGGACACATTATATTGACACTGCTAATAGCATATACTGTATTATTAATAAACACAATGAAAAGTTACTCCAAATTTAGAATTACTTTTTTTTTTAATTAAAAGACAAAAAGATTTAAATTGTAAATAACTTTACTTCGCGTTTATTAGGTAATAACATAGATAGTGTTAAAATCAGTTGGATTAATGAATACAGATATAAACAATTTGTTATGTTTCAAAGTGATAACCCTCAGTTCTGGGAACAAATATATTACACAAATAAAATTTGAAAACAAAATTTTATGAACGATGCGGTACTTGAACCTGCGACGTCTCGCGTTCCGTGCGTGCGCTCTTACCAACTAGGCCAACCGTTCGAGTGACGTATCGTTGATAAATCTTGTATGTCTTGTTCAACTTTCAAGTTGTGGCTTCATCTACAGGATCTACTTTACAGTTGATAACCTACTCAACCCCAATATTTACATATTAGGAAATTGACTTGAGATGTCGCTCTTGCAAATCTATATTTTACAGATGTTGCAACAATGGCTTAAATTGTAATGAGGTGTTATATTCATAAATTGACAGTTTGCAGAATCCAGGGCACAAATTTGGATATCCTAGTACAGACTCCAGGGAGGTTGGCTTCTCCACAGCCGATGCCCCAGCTGATGATGCCAGCCAGGAAGTATCTGTGATCCTTTCCTTTCACCTGTGAACATGGATTAAATAATATATGAAATTATATATTTCTAGCCATTCCCACCCGCATCGCTGGAAATAAATTTAAATTTTATTCATCTTATAAAAAATAAACCATCTAAATTTGGCACCGAATGGTGGTAGTTTCATGTCGATACGATCAGTGGTTTAGGCGTGATTGAGCCTCAAACAAAGACCATTTTCATTATATATATAAATATATATAGAATAGCCGGTCCCGTCCGCTTCGCTAGGCGAATTTTAAAAGAAAATAAAGTAAATTTCATTCATTTTATTACAAATACAATGGAAAAATAAGTAACTATAAACCATCTAGGATAAATTTCGCATCGAATGGTGGTAGTTTCATTTCGATACTATCAGTGGTTTAGGCTTGAAAGAGCCTCAAAGAAGGAATATTTTCATTAGATATATAAAGATTAAATTAAATTATATAGACAGAAGAGATAATATATTATTGACGACCCATACAGCCCAGTTGTTTTAACCCTGCCTACTGAGTTAGAGGTCACAAGTTCGAATCCCGGTAGGTGTAAACATTTATATGATAGGGTGTTTGTTTGAGGGAGGAGAGAGAGTGGGAGGCTCCGTTGCACAGGAAGTCGGCTAGATTATGGGAACCACAACGGCGCCTATTTCTGCTGTGAAGCAGTAATGTGTAATTATTACTGTGTTTCAGTCTGAAGGGCGCCGTAGCTAGTGAAATTACTGGCCAATGAGACTTAACATCTTATGTCTCAAGGTGACTAGCGCAATTGTAGTGCCGCTTAGAATTTTTGGGTTTTTCGAGAATCATGAGGGGCACTGCATTGTAATGGATAGGGCGTATTAATTCATAAACATCAGCTGCTCGTCTCATCCCTTACTTTCATTAAAAAAAACTACCAAATTGTTCGGAATTATACTTATAGTACCATAAGATTCAGCGTGTTTCGGAAAAGGTTTTCAGTATTTTGTTTGTTGCTATTACTTATCCGGAATCCATATTTTTTTTGACTAAGGAACCTATATATTCGCAATACAAATAATTCAGTTCGGACATCTGATTACAAATCACAATTCATACAATGAGCGGACTTTATATGGCAATACAACGTTTGCCGGACCAGCACTTGTTTTAATATAAATTAAGATTACAGAATGATATGTACACAACTTATTATGTCATCTATGAAGAACGCGTGCCACACTGTGAACGGTGAAGCGTGAGATTATATTTTATCACAGCTAAAATATTTATCATTCTTGACATAACATGTGTTAAGCAACGCATTAGAACTATGCAATAATAATGCAAGTAATAAGTACGTAAAGCCGAGAGCGCAAAAAAGAATGCTGGGAGAGTTTCTTGGAAAACGTGCTCTGCAAGGGTCACGAAAAGCCGGGTTAAATAAAATAATAATAAAAATGTAACTTTAACCCAAAAACGTAATGAAAATATTACAATTAAACGTGTTTAACGGTTAATTACGAGATAAAAATTCGTCCTTTAATTAAGTTTACACGCTGATCGAAATAATATTTTCACACATTATTCGGCCGTAAAGCAGTAATATGAAAGCATTAATATGTTTAGATTTGAAGTTAACTTAGTAGCAGTGAACGTCTTGCTGTCTTGATATTGTCAAAACAAACTAACAAATAGGATGTAAATACTTCGTAATAAGAGGTGGGACACGCTAAGTAAAAATTTAAATTTAGTTTAGCATAAAACGTGCAGTCTTTTAACATATATTTGAAATAGTAGTAATTACAGTATGGCGATTGGCAACGAAGTATGATCCGACTAAGTTTGAAAGCTATCAGTTGCTTAAAACATTGTGGATTTCAGCTATCTCCGTTTTTTTACAATATGATAGCCGTCATCTGTCAATCTATCAACGACTGCACGTTTCATACAATCAAGTGAATTGCTTTTTTCTTAGAGAGTTTCGCTAGGCTGCATACTAATGAGTAATAATGACTAGTCCGAAGCCTTGAGAAGATATTTGAAGTAGCAACATAAGAACTATTCTAGCACAATAGAATAAGTGCTCTCTTTGTTTTTAATATAACCTCTTTGGTTGTAAGATGGACAGGTAAACGTTAGCGAAATTGGAAACAAAAGGAATTGTTCGCAATAGCACTGTGTCGGGACCGTTAAATTAACATTTGCCTGCAGTTCCGTAAACACTTTTGTATTCTACAATACATTTGGAACGATGCTTCAATTACATTTGCTAACATTTCTGGATACGTCCGTCTTTGTGTAAGTATTATTTGTATTGCGGGAAACGTAGTATCTTGGCGCTCGCTGTTGCGGTTGAAAAAGAACCGTTTGCCCTAGTTTTAAAAATTTGAGCATGTATAAAAAGACTAATCAATGTAGAGGAAGCGCGTGAGGTTTGTAAAGATAGAATCAAGTAGCGGTCTTTTGTCTCTGCCTATCCTCTGTCGGAAATAAGGCGTGAGTGTGTGTGTTACAAAACTGAATTTCCTTTACTTCTTGTCTAGTCAACTTCTGATAAAATCCCCCACATCTTTAGATGGAAGAGATCGCTGGGTTATACTTATTAAATAGATCATTTTAATATTATTTAATTTTTTTACCTGTAGTGGTCCACCAGAATCTCCTTGGCAAGAATCGTGTCCGCCGGTCTCGTGGCCAGCGCACAGGAATATGTCAGGAATGAACTCATGTCTGCCCGCGCGAAGAAACATTGATTTGCAGCGCTCGTTTGATACTATGGGAACTTGAACCTGGAACATCAAATTCATCATGCATCATGGGATAGCAGGATAAACGAGCGTATGAGCCACCTAATGGTAAGTCATTACCGCCGCCCTTACTATTCAAATTCAAATATTTTTATTTAATATAGGATGTGACATCACATTTTGAAAGTCAAAAACTACCATTCCAAAAAGAATGCCTCAGACCATATTTTTCATCAAAAAATATGTTTACAAAGTAATATTGTACAATTAAACTTATTATTTAATAGCCTGAGGGCAGTCCCTCCATTTCCAATCTGTACCATCATTAAGAAAGTCATTTATGTTATAGTAACCTAAAGGTTAACCTGGTAAACCACACAATCGATTTTTAACAATTCTTTTGAATATCGTAATACTTTTGTTTTGAACATTTTCTGGGATCTTGTTGTAAAAGTATATACATCGCCCCACAAAAGACTTACTAACTCGACTTAGTCGAGTAGTAGGCATTAAAAGTTTATGTCTCTTCCTGGTGTTATGGTTATGACAGTCTCTAGCAAATTCATATAAGTGCCTAGAACATACATTAAATTATCAAGAATATATATTTTCTTATTTATATTATATCTGAAAACATTGGAAGATTTAGGTACTGGAAAGTTGTCGGATGGGTAGTACGCGTTTTTTTATTTTGTTTCTTATATTGTCTTGGAAACACCATGAAAGGAGGCTCAGAAGAAGACACATGAAAACCGTACTGAAGAGGAATAAAAGAGGATAAAACGCAGTAAAAAACACATACTAAAGCACCGTCTCTACGCAACGCCAAATGCATGTCAGAATAATATAGAAGATTTCACAAAGATAAGTTGCATGTTATTTTCATGATAGTACTTCTGAAATATAGTAAATTACGCAACTAGAGAGGGAAGTGGGCCATTACAAAACGGTGTAAAATGCCACCCGAGCCGAAGGCAAGCATGCGGTTTGAGATGGCCTTTTTCCCTCCCGTGTTACGTATACGATTTTTTACCACACCTTTAATAAAGATGTAAACAAATTCAAAGGGCCGAAAAGGGCCACTGGGTAAAAAAGCGAACTTTCCGCGGAGGTATGGTAAAAAAGTATTTACCATGGCACGGGTGCGACGGCCAGAGACGTGGAATCTGTATAACGTGGGTCTTTATCAAGCTAACCACTAACACTCCCTGTGTTAAATACAGTAGACATCACACTATGAAGCACCGTCTCGACGTAACGCCATCAAGATAATTATATTTAAATAAAATATAATATTTGCTGTAAAATTGTTTGACAAATAGTCTTCCAAATAAGCAATTATTATTATTACTTTTTAATATCTAATACTGTATACGATTACATTTTAATAACGTAATAAGCGAATAAACTTATTTTCATTGTCATCAGTCCATCAGAGATATATTTTGTATTTATTTTTGTATCAGAAGATACTTTCGCACACATCATCCAGGAATTCAGTGCTGTGGATACATGCCGGGCTAAATACATGGGGTCAACGAGGTCTTAGGTGACCATGGGTGGGGAGATTTGATAGTTTATCTCGAGGAGCTTGCATGGCACGATAAGCTGTCCACCCCACCATGAAAAATAGACGTATAGTGGACGTAATATTAAGGAAACTAATCTGTGATTACTAGTACCTCTTCTTAACTTAATAATATTATAAGTGAGAACTCCAGAAACACCACCATGTCAGCGCAACTTATACCCGACAGTGCGACTTACCTCTTGCAAGATAGACGGCAACACACCCCCTTCTGACAATCTCCCCCATCCAGTAACAGTTGCAGTTTCTCCAACCAGCAAATCATCGGAAGCCGGCAGACATATGGGCGATATATGAGGCGCGAACTGCACAGGAGAATCCAACTTCACCAGCGCCAAATCGTATTCGTATGTGAAGAAGTTATATTTAGGATGAACAGCTTTTCTGGCGACGCCGCGCTCCACGTAAGGATACTGCTCAGATACTGACGAGAAGTCGAATTCACCAACTCGGATCCGTATCGCAGATGTCAGCAGGCTGGAAATTAAATGGAATATCAAAGAGGTACACAGTCCTAGTAAATCTTAAGTATATCTTTATAGTAAATTTAAATTATCGCTACAATAGTATTCAAGGAATTTTAATCGACGTTTAAGGAATGACTTCCTTTTTTTTATGGAATAAGAGGACAAACGAGCGTACGGGTCACCTGGTGATGAGTGATCACCGCCGCCCACATTCTCTTGCAACACCAGAGGAATCACAAGAGCGTTGCCGACCTTTAAGGTAGGTGTACGCGCTGTTTTTGAAGGTACCCATGTCGTATCGTCCCGGAAACACCGCACAAGGAAGGAAGTTACTCGTATATCCAGGTCGATACTATAATGGTACATTATTTAAATAAAACACTTTTAAAGGATTAAAACGTATGTAATTGTAACTGTGTTTTTACATTAGGTTTTTTCGTAAAAGTTTCAATTAATTTAAATTCAAAAAAGTTCTACAGAATCGCCTTATTCAAAATGATTACTATACGATTAACGGAGTATGGAAAATAGATACTCCTGGTTCAACTTATTCTAATTCTTCATATTAAGATTGTATGCTTAAGAATGTAACATAAATCTAATACATTTTTGGTTAATATAGAATCCACTATAATTTCGTTATATAGAATCATTTGTGGGCTTGCTTTGTGAGCATTAATTTTGTAATTTTGTAGTCTGATAAGCAATATCTAAACCTTAAACCTTATTCTTTACCTTTTAAAATTAAGCCTTATTAAGTACAAAGAGATAAGCATCGATTGCTTGGTGAAAGGGCTATTTTAGGTAAGGTTAATGTTTGAAAGCGTAATATTTTAGAGTTTCTATTTTATTAGAATGGGATGTTTCCCCTTATTTAATGTTAAATATCTATGAAATTGCAAATTACCCATTAAAACGACTGCATTCATCCATAAAAGCAATGTATTGTTACCTGGTTTTATAGCGTAGTTCTAGCCATAAACCTCAGCAGAGAATTACTAGTGCTAAGAATTTCTAACCTCGAAAGACATACTATTCTCTCTACGGTATTTGTAGGAATGTGACAGATAGGCGTTTTCAATACTATATGGATTTGGAAATTAAAATTGACATATTAAAATAAAGATTCTAGATTGATTGATGGAATCCCGAAGGTTATAAAAAACTATATGAGTACCGGTATAATATACTTCAGTGGGAGTGGGAGGCTCCTCTCCACAGTAAGCCGGCTTGATTATGGGTACCACAACGGCGCTTATTTCTGCCGTGAAGCAGAAGAAGTGTTTCGGTCTGAAGGGCGCCGTAGCTAGTGAAATTACTGGGCAAATGAGACTTAACATCTTATGTCTCAAGGTAACGAGCGCTATTGTAGTGCCGCTCAGAATTTTTGGGCTTTTCAAGAATCCTGAGAGGCATTGCATTATAACGGGCAGGGCGTTTCAATTACCATCAGCTGAACGTCCTGCTCGTCTCGTTCCGTATTAACATTAAAAAAAAACTTTTAACACGATTCATATATTGGATGCAGCGCCATACAAACTAATTTATTATGTATATTACAGCCATTGTAAAATACTCTATTGATTGAAAAGAGTGGCCGTTGAGTTAGTAATTGAAGTTTACATTTTTATTGTTTATTTTTCTCTATTGAATTGCAAGGCCAATGAAATATCAGGAAATTAAAAATATAACTTTTACCAAACATCTAACGAAAAGTTTAAGTTTCAATTACTCGCGTTTAAATAATGTATATATATAATAAAGTATTTCATATAGATGTGTAATACTCGCGTAGCTTTTGTAATATATATTTATAACTGGTGATTTATTATAATAAACTACGTTCCGTATAAATGTGACTATAACAAGGTAAATATCTTTATTTACCAAAGCTTCTAATTTGAGTCAGAGATATGGCCCAACTTGGCCGTTCTTTGTAAGTAAATTGCTGAGGCAAATTAAGATAACCATGTCTTTTGGAACATTCCCAAAAACACAAATATAATATGTTGCGTACAACTGTTTATTCGAAGTTAGAAACCACACAAATAAGGAATGAATTGATTATTCTATTGTTATTAATGCTCTTGCTTGTAAGTATATAGATTGATTGGTCGACGCGATTGTCAACAAGTTTCAATGGGGGTTATGTATGTTAAAGCGGCTATCCCAAGAAATCGCCAATATAGGGTACCGATGATCTGTTTCACCTGATCCATGCCAAATCTGGCCTTCACACCACACGTCACAAACTTAATAACTCCACAGTTTGGTTTTCAAGGCACTTTCTACCATTTACTACAAAAACTTTGGTATCAAGTTCCTTGTGCGGCGTACAACTTCTTTAAAGGTGCCGCCTTTAAGGCTTACGCACTTTTTGGCCAACGGATCCACTGGTTAAGAGAGTGTGGACGATGGTGACGACGAGAAATGGTTTCTCGACAGTTTTGTTGTTGTTGAAATAATGACACATCATAACTGACAAGCTGTACAAAAAACGTCAAAAATGTATCTCGTAGAATTGTTAATATAAATAAAAAAATTGAAATTAATCAATATTATGTGTCACACTTAGATAATTAATAACAGGTCAGGCACATTAGTTAAGTGTGTGTGACAAGCTTAAGACGTAGCTACTCGCGATGCGTGTATTTCTGAAAATAGAGGTAAGTTCTAAACTCTTTTTTTTTCTACGTTATCACGACTGTCATAGTCTATCTAGACGTATAAATGATCTCATAGGTCTGGGTCTCAAATCGAAATAGAAACTATCCTATCCCAAATTGAATCAAACTGATTTAAGTAAAATCGGTTGAGAAAACCTACTCAAACCTTTTATGAATGCTACATTATGGGTACCACAACGGCAGCGGTGCCTATTTCTGCCGTGAAGCAACGAAGTAACGTGTAAGCATTTACTGTGTTTCGGTCTGAAGGGCGCCGTAGCTAGTGATATCACTAGGCAAATGGGACCTAACATCTTATGTCTCAAGGTGACGAGCGCAATTGTAGTGCCACTCAGAATTTTTGTGTTTTTCAACGTCCTGCTCGTCTCATCCCTTACAATAATATGGTATAAAAAAACAACGTGATACAAAATTTTTATATTTAAAGATTTGTAATACGTACTCATCAACACAGTGTCCCGCCGTGGCTATCCAGCCTTCGTTGATGATGGCGCCACCACAGCGGTGAGTCGACGAGAAACCGAAGAAGGAATTCCGTCTGACGGAGACCTGCCACGGCCAGCGACCGAAGCTGGAGTCCTTGCCGCCCATGATACGGGAATCAGGTCGGGATAACATTGAGGTCATACCGCATTCTGAAATTTTATATAAAATTCTCAGGAGATTTTCGCGTTCAACAAAATATAGGGTGATTCAAATTATATTTACATATTATACGCCAATTTATTGGCGAATTGCTACAGACAAAAGTTTTCTTTTTTTTACAATTACCTGCTGGTAAGTTTTATTTCCTTAACCTATATAAATATAGTAATTTTGATTTGATTTGAATATGCAGCATTGCATATTTATCACAATAAAAACTTACAATACACAGTTTATTAAAATCTATATTGATACATTGTTATAATTGTGAGAGACCAGCGCTTGAAATAGGTAACAAATACCTGTGCTACAAGCCACCGGGCCACCAAAGATGTAATTAATAAGTACCTGCCTACCTATAATTTAAGTAAATCTATTTTTAATAAGTATTTTATTCATGTATTTATTCAAACAAAACAAATCTTATAACTATATTTACAATACTATGACTACATAAAATTAAAACTATCATTACGTGGAAGCGTACCTAGAATACTGGCAGCATTACCGCGTTGGATAGCAAGGCTGATCCGTTGACCGAGCTAGTAGTTACTGGATAAATGAGACTTAACATCTTATGTATCAAGGTGACGACCGCAATTATAGTGCCACTCAGAAATTTTGGGCTTTTCAAGAATCGAAGAGCGGCACTGCATTGTAATGGGTAGGGCTTATCAATTACCATCAACTGAACGTCCTGCTCGTCTCGTCCCGTATTTTCACTAAAAAAAATTGCATAAGAAAATAAATTGTATTTAAGTTGGTAAGCCTTTTTGAATAGATAAAGTTTCTTACCAACAGTACTTGTAGCGGCAGTAGTCTGAATACTCGGCATCGTCGTATCATCAGTTTTATTGATGACGTTGATCATTGGGTCTTTGGGCTTCAAGTAGTTCTTGTGGGGTTTGGTCGTGGTGGTCGTGAACTTCTTGGTTGGTTTCGGTTTGTTGGGCTTATCCCAGCTCGAAGGCCGGGGCTTCGTGATGAACCCTGGCTCAGTCGTAACATGCCAGTGTATTGTGTTTAGATTGCTCGGTCTTGATTGGACTAAAAATCAATTTTTGTTTTAATTTTGAGTGTTTGATTAGATTCCATAATTAGGGAAATTCTACTAATGTTAACTAATAGTTTAAAAGTCTGTCTAATTCTCTTTCTTAACATCTCAGGTATGTAAGAGGATGAACATTAACTTTTCAGGTTTTAAGAGTTCGCATGAGAGAGATAAATTATGAGGAATAAATCGATGGCCGATTGAGTTTTTTATGGCAGATTCACCATCGTCCACACTCTCTTAACCAGAGGATCCGTTGGCCAAAAAATGCGTAAGCCTTAAAGGCGACACCTTTAAAGAAGATGTACGCCGCACAAGGAACTTGATACCAAAGTTTTTGTAGTAAATGGTAGAAAGTGCCTTGAAACCCAAACTGTGGAGTTATTAAGTATGTGACGTGTGGTGTGAAGGCCAGATTTGGCATGGATCAGGTCAAACAGATCATTGGTACCCTCCCTGTAAGGAATACGGTAGAAGACACACAATAAAGCGAGGTCTCCACTGAACGGATAGCTTAGCCACCCAGAAAACTGTTCATAATTCAGTGATTATTTCAGTCGGTAAAAGGAAAAGTAATAAAAGAAAATAGGATCACTATAAAAGAATAGGAGAATAGAAATCTACGGAACTGATTTATCAGGAATTTTCACGGGTGATCAGAGTATAATAATGGACATGTCAGAAACAAGTAATATAATATTTTCAGTTCACTTTTTTATACTTCTTATTTCTTTCCGGATCTAATGAAATCCACGTTGACGAAGTAGCGAGTAGAAGTTGAATATTTAAGTTTTAATTTGCATTAAAGCAACATCTATATTCTTATGTAGAAATTACATACGTTGTCTTACCCGGAGAAATGCTGTTGTCATTGTGTTGATCCGATATAGCCATAGGGCGCGCCGGTATATGACTATGACTAGATGAAGAGATTTTGTTGTGCGGACTAGCTTCCACTTCACTGTTTGGTCTATTTACATTTTGATATTTATTTACACTGTGTTTATGCACTAAATCACTATTGTCTATGTAAACTGGCAAGTTAATTTCCGGCGGTCGATAGTTGTGTGTTGGCGCGCCATCTATCGGTTTCGTCATGAACGATGGACGTTGAGTTTGCACAGTGGAGCGCATCGTTTGTGTTGTTTCGGGTAAGTTCGTTGATGTTACGAAAGGTGCCGCTGTAAATGAACGTTCGGTTATTGTCACAGGAGTTTCTGAAATAAAAACAAATAAATCGTATTTTTAATTATATATAATATCAAAATATTATTCTTCGTTCGACAGTTTGAATAAAGTAAAAGTACTGTAAAAGTATGTAGATATTCATATAATAAATGTACATACTGTATGAATGGTAATTGTAATAGGTGTTACCTAGATCTACTTCAAATAATTCTTTGATATATTATTGTGT
This sequence comes from Leptidea sinapis, assembly GCF_905404315.1. Classification (NCBI taxonomy): domain Eukaryota; kingdom Metazoa; phylum Arthropoda; class Insecta; order Lepidoptera; family Pieridae; genus Leptidea; species Leptidea sinapis. The sequence goes on from NC_066298.1 coordinate 9,494,577, forward strand.
CTATTACTATATCTAACATCGTTGCTAGCGTAAATGTTTTTAATGAAAAGCAGATGAAAACATACCTTCTACATGGAGCGGCGTGTCTGGCAGACGACAACATGACCCGAACATAAAGCCATCGACACACACACCGGCGTGCGTGCCGCCCACGCGGATACACTCCTGAACCCACATGCACGCGCCGCGAGCGCCGCCCACCGAGCATGACTTGCGTGACATCTGGTAGCCTATAAATAAACATACTCAATAAACAAAATAAGCCTTTTTTGCTGCTTTACTCAACATTAAAAAATAAAGTAAAAACATAATAAAAAAAATTAAATTATATTATGTAAGTGGTAAAAAGTAAGATTTAAAACTTAATTGTAATGCAATGCAAAATAATTAAGAGACACCCATTAAGAGACAGAAAATACTTTGGTACATATTTTAACAATAATTGTATGCAGTAAGTATATTGTGTACATATGCGACTTATAGAATTTATTTCAAGTACTGGCACTGCTCTTTTCGACAAAAGCTTTCCCTAAATACTTTTCATATTCATATTTTCTATCCATATATCCATATTATATATTCCATATTTTTATATTTCTCGCAACGGACTATCTACTCTATTTATACCATCCTCCGATTTAAACTATAACTACTCCGCTATGCCACCAAAATTATCGTGATCATTCATTAGTTTACGGCTGCAACATCCTTAGTACAACAGAAAACAACATTTTCAAATGACTTTGACATATCTTTATATATATGCTAGTGGACTCGACAGACGTTGTCCTGTACACACGTCTTATATTTGAAAAATCGGTCCAGCCATTAGGAGGAGTTAACTAACATACACATGAGCAGGAGAATTATATTATATTATGGACTGAATTGAGAATCTAAACCAATCTCAAATTCACTGGAAAACACAAAAAATAATCAAAATCGGTCAAGCCGTTTAGGTCGTAGTTCGATTGTGAATCTAAACCATTCTCGAATCCACCTGAAGACACACAGAAAGTTTCATTAAAATCGGTCCAGCCGTTTATGAGGAGTTCAGTTCCAACAGACGCACATAAGAAATATAAATATACATTAAGACTAGCTCACCCAGCAAATGTTGTATTGCCATATAAAGTAATTAATAAATTATTGGGATCTAAAAAGTGGTGCAACCGATTCTCAGACCTACCAAATTTATCGTATTACAATTATTATATTCGAGTGCCATCTTGCAACCCTATTGCGGATTTGTGGATGGAACAGAATAATATAAAAATCGCGATACAAAAACGTAGAAGGGCGAAAATTTGAAGTTGTATATATTTTTGTTGATGATGTTCGACTCTCAAACCTACCCAACATGCACACAAAATTTTATGAGATTCGGTCAAGCCGTACTTAAGTACAAACACCGCGACAGGAGAATTTTAAATATTAGATTTTTATCCAGTGTCCTGATGTTTGTTTCAAATGAACTCCTGAACTAATGTACGGATTTTAATAGGGATTACTTCATTGAGTACATTTTAGTCCCACTTGAGAGATAGGATAGTTTTTATATCTATTTGGGAGCCTTCCAATATTTTTATTGTATGGACATATTTTCTATGAAAGAATTTATTGACGCTCGGTTTGACAGTTCTGGTGTGAAACAATTTCATTATAACAACAGGGAGTATATTTTACGAAATAATTATTGTTGTTATGAAATATTATTAACAAATTCATAAAAAACAGTATATTATTTATTATGTACAGAACAACGTCTGTCGGGTCAGCTAGTAAAATATTATTACAACAGTTTTTTTCCAACAAGGTACGTAGAGTTCTTCAAGGGTCAATCAAGTAATTGAATACTTTCAGAGTTATAATTAATTGTATATTGATTCAACATACTAACAACTTCAAGGTTGAAATCGTTTTACATCGAACACGAGCTGAACTAGTACTCAGTAATGTCGTAATGTAAATAATTTAGTAACAGTTATAGCTCTATTGCCGCGTCGCAGTTATTGCACGCCATGTGTGTAGTAGAACCTTTATAATTTTTTAAGCTATATTGTATTCATTATGTAATTATAGTCTTTATGTTATTAAAACAAGAACGTATTTTTTTATGATAAGAAATAACATCACAAACTAGATTTTAACTTAATGGTCAGTAATGTTACCCTAACTATTACAATACAGAGCCGATCACGATTTTTGATATAAAAATTCCGATCAACACCATGATTTGATGAGATTTAGTCTTAATAGCCCAGTAATTATACTACTTCAAACCGAAAAACAAATAGACTCTCTCACAAAAGGTGTTGTTGTGCTACAAATGTAGCTGGAATATTGCACTTAGACCTTCAAATCACTTGAAACTGAGCTGACATTGAAACATTGCCCAAGAAATCGAGTACTTAATCTAATATTACATAGAAAGATAAAACTAGACAAATACGATAGCCGCCAAATGTTTACAAGATACATTACGTCGTGCTTTGCCAAAATTTTCTTCAAATACTTAATAACACTCCCAGTTACACAGTTAGCAGTACACTTCCTGTATCTTTCATTAGAGGTACCGTAAGTCAGGTCAGATAAGAACCGTTTTTAGGAATAAAGTAATGTGTAGAATAAATTGTATAGAATTTGTGACTGACTTGCCGTAGAAGGTCTATCGACCGTTCAACTCTTGTGGTCTAAGTATAAAGTTGATGTATTTCTATTTTATTTATTATTATGTTGTTATTTTTTCTATGAAATAAGGGACGAGACGAGCAGGCGTTCAGCTGATAATTGAAATAATGAAAATAATTGTAATTGATACGCCCTGCCCATTACAATGCAGTGCCGCACAGGATTCTTGAAAACCCCAAAAATTCAGAGCGGCACTACAATTGCAGTCGTCACCTTGAGACATAAGATGTTAAGTCTCATTTGCCCAGTAATATCACTAGCTACGGTGCCCTTCTGAACGAAACACAGTAATGCTTGCACATTACTGCTTCACGGCAGAAATAGGCGCCGTTGTAGTACCCATAATCTAGTCAGCATCCAGTGCAAAGGAGCCTCCCACCGGGACTTATACAGCGTGGCGCTTTAATGGCGACATTAAATGAACACACGGGTAGAGCTATCTATAAATCGTAAAAAAATCATTCTAAAATTTAACGTAAATAATTGAAATTGTCAAACAAACAAATTACATAAAAAAACCAAATTTTAATCACCCTTACGTGGTCGCAAAAGCCGTCAGGAAGTAGAGCCAAAGTTAGCGGGCGGTTACCTTACACTTACCGAAATAATATTATGGAAAATTGATTTATTTAGGTGAATTATGTATTTTATTTTTGAATATTTTTTATGATTACATTAGTGTAATTTCTTTGACCTGAATAAATAAAGTGACTTTGCTTTGATCTGATTTTGACTTGTTGGTGGATGATCCTCCTATCGAGAACTCTACTTAAGTTGTTAAATTCGAAGCTATGATATTATTTTTTATGTTCTTAATTTAATCAACATAAGTGACTTTTCCTTATAGTCTTTAAAGGAAAATGTAGTAAATTCAGTCATCGCACTATAGTCTATACGCATAAAGAAAATGTACATATATAACCAAATATATACATATTAAATGATATTGGCTTTATATACATATTGCCAACATTATTAAAATTTTGAGCCATATTTTATAGTGATAAGAGTAAAGTAAAGTAAAAAATAATTGCAACAAAAAGGCCACTGCTTGTATTTTAGGCCACGCTTCTTTATTTAGTCTTCAGAAGCATCGCAGATATGAACAGAGACCTAGAAAGCGTGCCTTTCGCATCTATTTAAATAAATACCTATTTACCGTATCACTTTGGCGTTAACAGTTCTAAAATAAAGGTTTAAATTACAACTGTTTTTAGGATATTTTTGAAAGAGGAGTAGTAAGGACGAGCGTGTGGACCACCTGATAAATAAATTAAATTTAAATAATTTACTACCCTAAATAGTAAACCAATTTTAATAAAATTTTGTACACTTTGTGCAGTTTGATCCAACCTGATAGGATTGTTTTTATTTCGATTCGTGGCCCTTGATTTGATTTATCAAATCAACATCAATTTTTTCATGTGTAGAAAGGGTTGGTAATTTAAACGTACTTAAAATTAAAATATCTGTATTTTACACTTTTCCACTAATAATTATTATATTTAATACAATTTGGGTAGCGTTACCCCTTACAATTCACAATCAGTAATGTTTTCTCGAACTGAGCACTCTGGCTTATTTAGGACACTGGCTTTGCCGTCCAGATGGCCACGGAATTGGTATTCGGTCGAGATTTCGAGACCAAGTATTCCTCATTCCTTCTTTTAGTGGTAAACGTTCAAACTTGAGTCTTCTGGGAGTTAAACTGGACAAGTGAGAACGTCGTTGTTATAGTAACCTTTACCACACGTTTTTTGACAATTCTTTTGAATAACGTAATACCATTATTTTGAATATTTTCTGGGATCTTATTGTAAAATACATCGCACCAGAAAAGACTTACTAACTCGAGTTACGAGTAAAAGGCATTATAGTAGTAGGCATATAAAAGTTAATGAGTTCGTGTATGTTATATTGTGTTTAGTTCACACTGTGTGTAAGTTTTATTTTTCTTGCTGGAATGGAAGGACAAAATATAGATTCCAGGTCCCACAGATGATAAGTGATTACCTCAACCCGAGCTCTCTTCCAGCTGGAAACCACAAAGCTTGTCGAAAAACGATCTCTTAGAGTGATAAAACTATTTTCTAATTTATTGCATGGGTGGGTAAGTAGGTCACTTACTATGCATTCATAGATAATCAAGATGGCTTACAAGTTATTAAATCTAGATGGCTCAGAAGTGGGAGCGTTAAAACTGTTTGGTGCGAGTGGAAGTCGCGCAACGAGAATATATATCAAAATGCGAAATTTGACAGAATATCTAAATTAATATTTGATTTTTAATATTATAATTATATTTTACACTCCTTAACGCTTTCTTAACTAGTTTTGTTAGCGTTTCTAAACTAGAAGACTGTATGGTGCGTTTTTTTGGTTGTTCATCTGTCTTTATCCTAGTATTTTCTTTGATTAACGCCAGTTTACACATTTAAATAAGACACTGTTTAAAGGATTAATTATTATATTAGTTAACCCGACGTTTCAAGACCTTTCCAAATCTTGGGGGGACTTCGTTAACTAAAATAATTATAAAAATATAAATTTTACGCAAAAATCTAATGTAAAAACAAAGTTACAATTGCACGCGTCTTAATCTTTTAAATTGTGTTTTATTTAAATGTTTTTAACCTTATCATCCTCACGCCAGCACATGAGGTTGTAGGCTTGAAATAATTTGCAGCAACCATAATTCTACGTAACAGTTTGTAAGATTTAATGAAAGACGGAAACAGGAAGTAACTCTGTGTGTTGCTTTGTGCAAAACAACAAAAGAATTATCTTCCTTGAACAACATGGGAAGTATTTACTAAAGTTGCTTCTGTATCGCTTGCATAACAGTGAAATTGTGTAGTATTTTGTACACGGCAATATGTTAACTTCATCGTACAACCTTAACCACTGCCTTTCGCTTATATGATAGTAACATTCATATTAATTTTCGCACTTAATATGTAAGTTTTTGTTAGCACAAAATAATAGATATGATTCTCCAATCAATCAATCAATATAACTTTATTTATTTAAATCAAATGACACTTATGGATATTAAAAGTTATCACCTATAGCTGTTTCACCTGATTCTTGCCGCCGTATCCACCTTCGCACGACACGCCACAAATTAGGATATCATCCCCACCATCTGAATGTGTGGCGGTCCTCCACAATGCGGTTGTCAAGGAACTTTCTTCCACGTACTACAAAGCTGTGGAATGAGCTTCCTCGGGCGGTGTTTCCGGGACGATAGGACTTGGGTGCCTTTTAAAAAAGGCCGGCAACGCTCCTGTGATTGCTCTGGTGTTGCAAGAGAATGTGGGCGGAGGTTATCACTTAACACCAGGTGACCTGTACGCTCGTTTGTACCACTTTTCCATAAAAAAGCTATAAATGTTACCATTTACTACTAATATCCACGAGAATTGGTATATTTATGTATGTATAAACAAAGGCCTAAAGAGGAAAAGCTATAGGAATAATTGGAAATTTTTGAATTTAGGTTGTTGAAAACTGTTGGTTACAAAAGTAGTAATGTCTAGCCATACCGTGGATACCATATAGGGCCCGGAGCGGACCGGATTCGACACAAACGCTGCTGATCCTTCGACCAAGAAGACCACGTTTTGAGTCAGTTTCATTAAATAATTTGATGATTTTATTAGGTTTCACCCTCGAATTGTGTGCCGTTTGATTGTGAATACGATCATGATATAACAAAATGCACCCAAATAGGTAATATTCTTTTTGTATCCCTGACAATGGTTATTTAGAGTTTTATGTTCAACGATACAATCTCAATTTCCATTACAATATTAGATTAACATTTTAATTATAAATTGTCACCCTCAAATCAACAGACACAAGTCACAAGCAAATAAGCGTTGCTAACGATATTATGAAACACTTGAAATTGTTTGTTACAAACTCAGAAATCTTTCTGCCCCAAAAACTGTTAATTGTCAAATTGTATTGTTCTATTTTACACATACGTTTTGGTGCAAGCGTTATTGTGTAAAGAGTAAATTATGCTTACTTTATTTCAAATTTACTCTTACCAGCCTGTAATTTATGTTAACCAATAACGGACGTTCGTTGATTTAAGCCAAGCCATCCATTACTCAATTATACTTTTTTTTTAAACACCAAATATTATTATTATTATTTGGAGAAAGTGGCTATATGCCTAGTCCTAATTGGATCCTAGTAACACCGCGTCCAGAATTGAACTATTGTGTTCACCACTCATACTTATAACTCGTCGTCAAGCCCTGCCGCGTTAGTAAACCGCAGTAACTTCTTGACACGAGTATTGTAAACAGCATCTGGGTGTAGGGTATATACGCTTATGCATTAGTGGGCCGCAATTGCAGAGGAGATGAAGAGGCGTTACATCAGCCTCGAGGCAAAATCTGCAAGTTCTTTCGTTTTTAATTCCGACCACACAGAGGTGCTTAATTAAGCGATAGTGCCCAGTCAGCGTTCTGGTGAGTATGCATAGGTTTTTCCTGCTCAATGATAGGGCTTCGTTCGCATTTCTGTTATTGAAAGCCTTTATCAGTGCTTTGGAATGGTTTAAGCCTGTTGAGTTGCTCCAGCGTTTAAGTGCCTCTAGTTGACATTGGTTCCTCAGGGTGTGACGAATGGCGCTCTTAGGCAGTCCACAAATAAGTTCCGGACCGTACTAAACTGCTTTAGCTCCAGCTCTTGCAAGCAAACACCAAATAACAATAACTAATTAAAAAAACAACTACCTTATTAAATATCACTTTTGTTCTGGATAATTTATTATTAATTAGGAAAATAATAAAAAAACTGACAAATTGAAGCGACACTAAAATCCGTGTTGTGCTTTAATTCCACTTGAAAAAAAATATGTCAAAATAAGCTCAAAATATAATGCCATGTGCTTAATAGAAGATTATACACCAAGGGAGCAGTGTCAATTATTTGCCACGAAATTCCAAATTAAAGCAAGTTATCATTTCCCTCAAAAGAGATAAAAATCTCCCTAACGAGAAGAAAGATTTAAATTTGTAACCTTGAAATTCGTATGAATACTCTCAGCACATACGGTATTTGTAAAGAGATCTTATTATAAAATTGAATATCGACGAAGATGGAAAAATGTTGAAATATTCGTGTTTTATTAGCGCGAAAACCCCGCTGTCATAGATAATTTAGTATTTTTAACTACTTTATGTATTTAGAGAAGTGGCAACGAAGCCATCCGAATAAAAAAAAAGAATTATTTTGCGATTGTAAGAAAAAAACCCAGTGTGGTTCTTGAGAAAAAGGAATTTGGTGTATGTCAGTATCAATTACAGTACAAAAAATATATTAATCTGACGTGACGAGCACACCAACGATCTGACGAAAGGACATTTACGTCATTTATGAAATATTTAAATACTCCACTAACAGTGACTATTATATAGGTTAGAGTAGACTGGTTGGTATCCTTGGAATTTCTAAATCGCATCTATTTTATGTAAATAATGTAATTTATAATATTTAAATTACCAACCCCACCTTATACAAAATGATGAATAGGATAGTCTATAAAAGGGAATTTCTCGCGACTAGTAATAATTCAAAACCAGTAGTTAGCCATCAGAATCCTGTAATACCGTTAAATACCAAGGACACACTAAACACTTGAAATGCCTGCACAGGTCTTACTATTGGAACTCATTGGTGAATTGAAACCAAAGACAGAATAATGAATGTTCTAAAATAATTTTATTTTGCTAAAATTGTTAGAAAAATAGATGTCAATAAGTAAGTACCTACTACATTAATAATTAAAAAATTACAGTTTACATTCACAACACACATATATAATATCTTATATTAGTATAATAGATTCATAATGCAGCGCATTTCTATATTATAAAAAAGTATAATATACTTAGTTTTCTAAAGTGAAATATCACTTTAGAAAATACATAGTAAAATATTGAAGGCACCATTTCGTCATTACATCCTTAAATGGCTTAAAATATAAAGGAATATTCCGAATATCATGGTAAGGGCTTGCGGATTGTTTGAGTACCTCGTCGGGCAAATTAACATACTTAACAAAATAACATGTAGCCATAGTGTATTATATTTAAAGTTCCTTCCTATCGCGTATTTTCTTAAAGCTAAGGTAGAGTTAGCTACAACTAGGAAATCGCTAAATATTATATTATTGTTTGGATTTTATGTCTTTCATTACTTTTCATTTATTGAAGATAATAATAATAAAAAATAAATAATAATAGAATTACTTTTTGCAAATTATATTCAAATAAAATTATTATATCTTCTTAAACTAATTGACACGATGCATAAAAACTTTTTGCATAGAAATGATGGTAGTCAGTATTGGCTGCATGGAATGTCCTTTGCCCGCACATTGATTTGACATTTGAGAATAAATGGCGGGAGACGTCTGTTGTGAAAATTGTTTTACAACTTTCATTTGTAGCTCCATAAATTAGTGTTTAGTTGTTGTTGAATTAATGTTTAACTAGGAGCAGCATATGAATAATATTGTAAAAACAATTTATTTGACATTTAGCTGATGAGTAATCCACTTTTCACTCAGGTAATAACTATGATTTGTATGCAGATTAGATGAACAGTTATTCTGGTAATGTTTATTTGTGTTAATTTTTTTACCTTCTACCGTAGGTATAATAATTAATACATAAACCATCTTAAATTGTTATAAAGTGCACGTAATTGATTTAGAGTTATTGATTTCCGTATATTAGTTATATATTATTATTCAAATATATCGAAATATGGTTTAACGCGAGCCTCTAGCCCGCCAGGGTGAGTAAACCAGACGAGTAGAGTTATTCCCCTCAATTATTGAAGAAGAAGAAATCTGATAATATCAACAAAACTTTTGTACTACAATAAATCAAACCTGAGTCACAGGTTACTAATAAGTTACGAGGTAACAGAAAAATTACTCCCTTGTAATAAGCAAATACCTACTCTAAGGCGCTCGATTTGGCATCGCTTTTACTTTGTACAGTGCGTGATGTACCGGAGCTCCTGAATATCGATCATTCCCTTGATGTGTTAAATATTTGTTAGTGAATAATAAATTTAAGCGAAAATTTATGCATCGCTTGTTAAAGAAACAAATATTTTGACGTATGAATCCACATACGTGACTGCAGGGGGTCGTTTTAAAAAGTTGGCGGAGGTTACGTTTTGGCCAAATAAGGAAGCGTTTTTGACATGGATCAAGATCTTGAATTTGCACGATACAGAAGAGGGCAATATGTTTATATATAAGTATATGTTTGTTCCATTAGCGCTCTAGAGACCAGAAGCGTGGGCGATTTTGTTGACTCGGCATCGAACGGTTTAGCAGTTCATATCAATATGTCATTCTCCAGTTCCAAATACGTAATAGAAAATACCTATCTGTCACATTTATAACAATAGCGGTAGGTACGTCATGATTGGAAAAATATGTTCTGTATAAATTGGCCATTAACCTGGCCGTCATTCGCATTTTTTTTAAGTACTTAAATTTATTTGCATTTTCTAATTTATTGACTTTGGATTAAGCACAATCCAAAAATTTTCTGTTTTTATTTACAGCTAGAAATGGATGGCTTCCAAACTATATACAAAAATGAATTTGCGGAAAATTGGCGTAAAAATCTTTTGGAGGATGCGAAAACAGAGGTAGAACAGTGCAAAAATGTAAAACTGCTACCACAGAGTGCACGACTAACGTTATGGCAATTTTGTACCAAGCTATGCATTACTAAAGATGGCGTCCCGGGTCATGCTTGTAGGTTAGTCGAGAGATACCTGATGGCTCAATTGAGAAATTATAAAAAGATGGCAGAGACAGTGCAAAGGAGAAAATTCATACGAAAATTGAAAGAGGAATTCCTATTAACATTGATGGTCGCCATACAACTTTCAGCAAAAATGTCCTGCACCGAGAAGAAGGATGATTCGACACTTGTCCGATTCTGGTTGCTCAGTTACGGTTGCTCGTTCACACTGACGGATATCCGGGAGAAAGAATTTGCGATAATACGCGACCTGGAATTCAGGATTCCACTCTGGACAGGTGTCGATACAGCATTGATGTTAGCAGTGGAAGCAAATATGACGGAAAGCGTTATGGAGACTATAGCACTAATGATGGATACTGCAGAGTTCTTCCGAAAAGAGATCGCTGAAAAAGTAGGTGAAACAGTTGGGACGTCAAAAGAGAATGTATTTATTCGAACAATACACTTAGCAGCAGCCGCAGTTTCCGCCGTTGCTGAATTGATAAAAGAAAATTTTGAAGACACCATTAACACGGTAGCTAAAGTTACCGCAGCACCGGTTGATTACGTTAATGTTATAAAGAGTATTTTACTTAATATTTTTGGAGACTGCTCTGGTGAAGTTATGTTCTAAGAATAATAAAATAATGATTTTTTTCTAAGGTGTGGTTTATTTTAATATATATTCCATATACTGTTGTTAACTTTAATTTTTGTATAGAATAGGGGGCAACGTAGTTTTTAATTTCACCTACTCACAAGTGACCAAGAGGTCACTTTGAAGCAGTAATACTTAGTGTCCTTTTTTTAAGTTTTTTTATGGTTCAAATTCGCCTAGAAAAGTAAAGGTCTACAGCTGACTCATTTATATCATATGCAATATACAAAGATTTACTTTCATTATTATAATTATTATTATTTAAAGATCTTACATTTTCACGTTTAATACGATACTTTTTAAACTCAATTTCTAATATCTTCAAAGTAATTGCTAAGGACATTCATTCAAATCGTCGCAGACGTGGCTTACCCGCGTGGTAATCCCTTTTAGCCCAATGCCAGGTAAAAGATGGGAATTGTGCATAACTTTCCCGGAGTTATCATATTTTTATTTGTTGTTCACCTGATGATAAATGCTCTGCCCATGCAACAATGCAGTGCCGCTCCGAGTTCTTGATTGTCTCCAAACTTTGTGAGCGGCATCGCATTTGCTTTCATCACTGAGACAAGATGTTAAGTCTCATTAGTCCAGTAATTTCATTAGCTATGGCACACTCCAAATCGAAACACAATGCTTGCATATTATTGCTGCACGGCAGAAAAATGAGTCTCCGTGGTACTCACTGAGCCGACTTCCCGCGGAAAGGAGCTTTCTACTGGTTAATATAAAAAAACTGGTGATGTAAACATTATTTAATTTAGTAAAAATGTTTCCTTGTCAGTAGCACACACTCTACAAAATTTAATTTTAACTTCAGATATTGCCTTAATCAATGTAACGGAAAAACACGTTATATAAAAGGTTTACTTAAAGAAGATCTACAAGATTATTTTAATCGGGTGTCACCTGTTGTAATATTTTATTAATATAGTTATGGTAGAGGTACTCCTCTATACTCTACTTAGTAGAGAGCTCCTTTACTCCAAGCAATAAGAAGGTGCACACTTTGACATGGATTTGCAAGGTCTTATTTGCTAAAATCGACAATGTGTAGAGGACTTACTTGTCCCCACGAAAGAGACAATGTAAGGAATAGGAAAAAGCGGGTACTATTTTCACGTGTTGATGTCGCACACAACCATAGCCAATTGAGGTTTTATTTAAAGAGATAAGATAATATCCCGTTCACGATGATTGTAATCTGTTACGTTCATCATAAAAAATAAATTTACTATAGATATTTAACAAGCTAATCACGGGCGATAATCCTCAAACGGTATTCAACTTTGTTCAAGAATATTCAATTGAAATTCACTTAACCCCATATTTGAATAAAGCCTGGCTGGCGAAGATTAATAACCATTTTCCAGTGAAATTAAATGAAGACTAATAAAAGAAGATTTACGACTTTCAAACAAGTGGATTACGTTTTAATAGAGTTTTATCTTCTCAGTTCTAAAGATCGTAATTTTGCAATGCTAATTATATGCGTGTGAATTTGACCTTTCTACACATCATTTCGTGGTAAGTTTTTAAGTATGGTTTTTATTTTAGAATTACTTTTGATGACTTGCGAACATGTACGGAACAAAAACTGATTTTTTTGCTTATGATGACGTTAGTTATGTTTGTCTGAAAACAGATTGAAGAAAACGTATTGAAGTTAGAACATATTGTTGTGAAAGATCACAGCTATTTTCATAAGTTTATTGTAACCGAAAGATTGCTTGTTACAAAGGTGGCCCTGCGGTTATAACTACAATTAAAATATATTGTCGAACATTGCAAATATTTTTTAAATATTGGGATTTTAAGAGTAAATGGTAACACAGGATAGACATAACAGTGAGTGATGAGACAGTTCGAACGTTCACCTTTTGGTACTAAAGGTAAAAACATTTCAATGCTGTGTCGCTGCGGATTCTTTAATATATCCAATCCTGAGAGGCTGTTCTAGAAGACACAGCCAAATTGTTTAGAAGAACCTGTCCTACGTTAAAGCACTCTATAAGGTGCAGTTATAGCATCTTTGGAACTATTGTTACCATTTATATCAGGAATCAAGTACTCTATAAACGGGTTGATCACTGGGTGCTGCGAAGGTGAGTCGCTATTACATCATAATGTTCCCCCGCATTAATTACGAGCTATGTTCTGAAGAGCTGTTTGAACTGTTCCCTGCGGGGCAATTCCATCTTTGCCACAAACTAAAATAACATCATGTTATCTGAATATGTGACATTTCCCCAAGGGACATAAACTTTCTACCACGTACTACCAAACTTGAGAACGAACTTCCTTGCATAATGTTTCCAAAATGATACGACATGGGTCCCATAAAAAAGCGCGAAGAAGCATCTAAAAAGCTATCTGATCCTAAAAGGTAATCAACGCCGCTCATACTCTCTTGCAACATATATATGTATATATGCACTCAAATAACCAAGTCAAAGGAACTTTGTTTGAAAATAAAAATTATTTTAGCTCGCGTTAACTCTTATATAAGACCGCTACTGCTTCTGTGATTCCTCTGGTGTTACAAGTTCCCAAGCCAGTTTGTTTAAAAAAATACAAACATTATGTTTATTTTTGCCAGTGGCTCCTTTTCACAGGATGCCGGCTAGTTTATGTTATACAACGGCGCCTGTTTCCGCCGTGAAGCAGTAATGTGTGAACATTACTGTGTTTCGGTCTGAAGGGCACCGTAGCTAGTGAAATTACTGGGCAATTCTTAAAATCTTATTACACAAGGTGTCGAGCGCAATTTCAAGAATCCTGAGCGGCACTGCATTATAATGGGCAAGGCTTATCAGTAACCATCAGATGAACGTCCTGCTCGTCTCGTCCCTTATTTTCATAAAAAAATTATTAGTAAGACAATAGTTTGTGGTTGCGTTAGTTTGTAAGCGCAAATATCCGGTAAGACTAGGTGAGTGTGTGTGGAGACCGACAAGATCGTGCAGTGAACCACACACTTAACTAGACTCGCGTGAACACACCGTTACCTCGTTCCGTATTTGATACAATGTCATTTTTTCTGATGACAAATGATGACCTCAGCCGGGGTGGTCATTGCACCTTGGATCGTAATGATTGCCGCTAGAAACAGACATTAACACTTAACGTTTGTTCTTTCACATACAACATTTGTAGCGTGAACGCTATTTACCGAACAATCGTATATTTGACGGACCGTTTCTTTGCTTATTAATAGTGAGATTTCTATCTTGAGTAAAGTTAAAACATTTACGGCCGTTTTCAATAACGTATCTCTAGATACGGATAATTTGCTATCACTGTTTAATGACAAGATCTTATCTATCCATAGTTATGTTCAATATAGTTATATCATTAGTTATAGTCCAATGCTATGCAATAGTTATCTGTCTATAGGTTTTTGAAATGTAAGTAAGCTTAAAAGGATAGATTTGTCTACCTCTAGTAAATTAAACTAAGGATAGATAGGTTATTATAACGGCCGTTAAATGGCAAGGGCGTTTATAAACCTCCGCGGTAATTAAGGTAAGCGGAACCTCGTTTTAGCCCAATACACAGAACAGTTTACATAAGCACCTTCAATTCAATTTATGATTATATCAGTCAAATGAATCAAAATATTCCCTTCTAAAAATCTATAAAACTAAATGTTACTTAAGCATTTTTTATCGAGATTTTATTCGTGTTTCAGCTGTTGTTATATTCTAAATAATATTTTTAGCCAAAAACATAGTAGTAAAAGTAGCTTCTTCATTAACTTCGCATGGCAAACATCAGATAATAATTATATTATCTGCGTTTTAAGCGATGTGTGTAACATTGAAATTGTCTTCCACACCCTGGTTATTTGTTTCGTAATTCGAATACTGAAATATAAAACTTGTTACCAGTTTCAAATGGCTAAAATTGTTTCGTATCTATTATTTCGTTCGGAGTGTTCAAGGGGATGTTTTATTAAACGGTTGCTAATATCCGTGTAGGTTAGGTCGCATGAGTCGAAATTTGCAAACCTATCTCCGAAATGGTAATTGATAAATTGATTAAAATTGTCAGTACTGCTACTATTGCATTTCTGCATGTTTTTATAACATGGGTTGTTATGTTATCATGACCAACAGCCTTGGTGTTATTTAAAGAGTTGATTGCTATTATTACCTCGTTTTTCGTACAGGGCGCTAAGAACATGGTGGAATTTACCGTATTTATTAATTTGTAGTCTGGTTTTATTCCATTTACATTAGTACTCCCATTTATAAAATAATCATTAAATGCAATTGCAATATCATTTGGGTTTTGTATATTTTTGCCATTATGTATAATCTTGTCAAAATTTTTGGGTGTTATATTTACATCAACTTTATCTTTAATGAGATTCCAGATTGCTTTACCTTTAATTCTTGAATTCTTTATATAACTTTCGCTACTATTTGTTTTGGCATTCTTTATGCATTTCTTAACAATCTTACTATATTACTTATAATTGTATTTATATTTAAACTTTCCAGTATTATTTTGTTTATGTAATATTGATGCATAAGTTGACGTTTTGTGTTGCAGGATTTTCTTAATCCCTTAGTTATCCATTTTGGTCTTATATTGCTTATATTTACTTTTATAGTTTTATAAGAAAAACACTGCTTAAAAAACAGAAGAAATATGTCGAAAAAAATATTAAATGCATCTTCGCAACTGTTCTGAATATATGCCTCAGACCAAGATAAGCATGAGATATAATAATGAAATTTTTCCATATTTTCTTGGGAGAAATCTCTCCTAGTGAAATAATAGTGTGATTGAGGTTTAAGGGATATTTTAATATTTGGCATGTATTATGATCTGAGAGGAACCATAGTAATACTTAACCACATGTCTGTTATATATTACGAATTATGTGGTAAATACATGATTTTTCTCGAGTAGGTTTATAAATGTATACATATTTGCAAGTTGAAGTTCTTTAGAATGTCAATATAGACAAGATAGACATGACACTCGTCCTGTACAGTTTAGCAATGAGTTAATATCACTAAAATTTATAAACTTTCCTGTGTCAAATAACTTGGTGGTGAAGATAGGTGGAAAAAAACGGTTTCAAACCTGATTTATTTAATGAAACCTAGTTAATGAATTTAGGAATGGTGCGACTGCCCTTAAATAGGCTTAGGCTCTTTAATAATAAGTTTTACTGCATACAACATATTTTTTAAAAAAAGAAGCCCGCTGGGTTTCTTGCGCCCGTTAGGAGACTTGTTTTTGTGGACAAGGCCTAAGAACTTGTACTCAACTCATGTACGATCAATTTAGTTGCGTTGTATGATACACAACAACTTTATATTTTTGCATGTGCTGACGCTACTAACGCTTCTAATTTGTTCGTAAGTGCGCACGTGGCTTAATAATTCAGAAACCACATCCAGAGTCGTAATTTCAAGACTTCATTTACAAAATGCAATTTGTCGTTGTCGTAATATTCCTATTTTTTTTTTCTTATGTCGTTTAAAGATATGTAATGTATAAGTGGCTTGATACATCTACTGTTCTCAAGAGCTCTAGTGGTTTTTTTATGTGGCAACATTACAAAGCAACCTAAAACTATATTTATATAATGAGTATGTTTATATAGTACGTAATATACGAGTTTTAAAGATGCAATATCCCAATATGTAGGTTACATACACCAGCAATCTTAAGAACTAAATTCATCCAATTTGAATTATGTATTATTTAACGTCGAAAAGGTTTAACCTTTTCGACGTTAAATAAGATATATTTTTTAATATTGCAACACTTCAGGCAGTTAAGTCGTTAAATTTGGACGAATAAACCCATTTATGCTTAGCCAAATAAAATAAAGCTACCGACGAACTTTTGACGTAACAAAACAACTCTTGAAGTGAGATGAAACTGTTAAAGGTTGTTAGAAGTTGCTTGGGATAATTGATGAAGTTACCAACTCCCGCCAAAAAGCGTATCATTGGCGTAATTTGATTTATTTCTACATTTTCGTTTTTTAAATCAATATAATATTCGGTACTTTTATCGAATTAAAAATTCAAGACAAGAATTTTTTTTATGAAAATAAGGGACATAACGAGCAGGACGTTCAGCTAATGGTAATTGATACGCCCTGCCCATGACAATGCAGTCCCGCTCGGGATTGATGGATTGAAAAACACCAAAAATTCAGAGTAGCACTACAACTGCGCACTAGTTACGGCGGCCTTCAGACCGAAACACAGTAATGTTTACACATTCCTGCTTCAAGGGCTTATAAGAAAAATCCTGAAAAGAATTGACAAATTTACGATCAAATACTAAACTTAAAATGCTGTAAGTTGGGTAACGTTAACGCTCCTGTAATTCCTCTGGAGTTGCAAGAGGGCATGTGAAATGATGAGAAATTACTGAATTTACCACCATATACTAAATTACCATAATATGGTAAATTCAGTAATTTAGTAAAACAAATTTAAAATATTATTCAGTAAAATCTTACACTATTAAACGCATATTAACGTTCGTTTATTTAATTTAAATTTTTGCTTATACACCTTTGTATTCGTATGAATAAGACCAAGTTGTGTTTGACTATAATTGGATCTACATTGATAATTTAAATTATTTCTATACATAATCTATGTATTAATAATGTAAATCTGTTGGTGAATCATTACATAAATAAATTAATTAAATATTTTTGCTGTGGTTGAATATGCACTCTACAGCACGGGTAGCGTTAAACGTTTAACGCAACTTTGTTGGAAGTCGCATAAGAAGATTCACTTCAAAATAACCTCTGGGCCTAGTTCTTAATCATATTTTAGGATTAAAGGCCCTAAATTAGAATAATAAAGTTTAAATTTTCGAAATAACAAAGAAAAAGAGAGCGAAATCGTAACAAACGTCCTAAAACAGTAAAAGGATAATGAAAGGACAATTTAAACTTTTTTGGGCAGCAAAATAAAGCCTTGAGTAGGGTCGCTTTATATAAATTGGATACGTTTGTGTCCCGTGATTGTATGATTCTATTTATTTAGGAGAAAAAGTAGTTACAATTCGTATGAATGTAAACAATATTTCAACGACGATATAAGAATAGTTAAAAGTAACCTTCGCTTTTCTCATTGAAATTTAACTTGAATGTTGTTTCTTTAAAGTTAAAACTATAACCACACAGGGATGGATACTTACCTTTAACTCAATACGTAATTATCCATCCATAGTCTGTGCTATAAATAAATAAAAGAAATAAAAAGTTTATAAACGTGCATGTTATTATACCTACATGAATCTGTGATGGGAATATTCGTTTTGAAGAAACGGAGTTACTAGCGGTATTAACCTAAAATTTAATTTTAATGTGGATCCTTATTACTCCAACCGAACAAATAATTCAAATTCAAATTTAAATTCAAATATTTTTATTCCAAATAGGATTTTTAATCACTTATTGAACGTCAAAATCTACCACCCATTCAAAAGAGACTGCCTCAGACCTGAGAAGAATAAGCGCAAAGAAACTCAGCGGGCTTTTTTTTTTATATAAAATATGGATTACAATGTAATATCGTACAATAAACATTTATAATTAAAGAGCCTGAGGGTGTTCGCTTTAATCCCAGTCCGTGGGGTCATTAAGAAAATCGTTTATGCTATAATAACCTTTCCCACACAAACGTTTTTTAACAATTCTTTTAAATTTCGTAACACATTTGTTTTGTACATTTTCTGGGAATTGAAGAAACTCCTCATAGATAAGAAGTAATGCACTTGCCAGGCCATGGACAGGTACTGGAACTTTTCAATTGTATGTAACCACAGTTTAATAGTCACATTAAAATGATCTGTACAATCCTAGACTTTTGCAATGCTGCAAAGCACCATAATAACTCATTATTTCAATTCCGCCGTTCCAAACAATACTAGATCACTATTTACGCGTTGATGGTTCTACAAGTCAGCTGTGGAGCGACATGGTCACTACGGGTATATGACTTTTACTACCTTTTTATGATTTTGAAATTTGGCAAGATAAACATCTGTTTATCTTGCCAAAAGATCGAAAATCGAAAGAAACAAAGATCTCTTTGGAATATTTATATTGATAAATGCGGTAGAATACACTCATTGAAGCGTCATCCAAAGAGGATGTAAGTACTACGTAATAAGAGGCGGGGCTTCCTAAGCAAAAAATTTAAATTTTGTAAGAAACGTGCAGTCATTTGACATAAGTTTGAAATAGTAGTAATTACAGTATGGCAATTGGTAAAGAAGTATAATCCGGCTAAGTTAGAAAGCGAACAGTTGCAGCGAACGTAGTGGATTTTGGCTATCTCCGTTTTGTACAAGATTATAGCCGGCATCTGTCAATCTGTCAATGACTGCACATTTCATACAATCGTGTGAATCGCTTTTTACTTACGGCCTTCGCTTACGGCCGTTCGCAATATACTATCTACAGATAGAGATAAATTACTACCTTCTACTGTCAGTAAATGTGTCTGTCAATAATCTGAAGCTGATGAATGACTTATCTGGTATATTGACCCGATAAGTCATTCTTATAGCTTTATATTGGGACGCAAAGAGAATTTAAACCCTGTTGCGACGCGTGAATTGCTAATTCGATACAAACTTTATATCGCTGGTATAAGTCGTCCCATTGACTGACAGCGTGCACGGATAAGGTGAGTTACCGTCGATGAGCTTATTGGGACAGAAAAGTCAACGATAGTTACGATTTTTATCTGAACTAAGCGATAGACTGAATATTGGGAACGGCCGTTAGAGAGTTTCGCTAAGCTGGCGACATCTCTACGCATTGCTAATCGTGCACAGAGTACTAGATCCTAGATGATTCAACTATGCATTGCACGTGGTCAAATATATATATAAATAGTGGCACGTGGCTCAGGGTTATACTCGCGTAGAGACAAAAGATCCGAACAATAAATACTACATATGTGACAAGACCAACGCCTTATGTAGTGCTCAATCGTCGTTCTGTTGACACCCGGTCTAAGATGCTAATAAGCCTTTCCCGCTTTATTTTGCATAAAGAAGTATTATTATTACATAATAAAAACTACTTTAGCGGCGTTGAGCACTTTTCTTGGGATGGGTATAAAATATTAAACTCGCGTCATGACACGTTGCCTGATCGAAAATTCGTAAGACTTCGTTGAAATTATAGATGAAAGATTTATAACTAAATATTGTTCGGCTATTTCAAATTTATGATCATACTGTCATTGGACCAGTGGTTGAATCGTGATTGCGAAGCCGAAACACCGCTAGTCGAGGGATCGATTCTCAGCCGTGAAATATTTTTATAGTTTAATTATTTGGTTTTTAGCTTTGTCATTAGCGAACACTCTCCCTAAGGTGATAGTTATACTTGTATTTCTTTGTTCTAATTGTCTTTTGTATAATTGTAGAGTTACGACCACGCCGTTAGATAAATCTACCTTAGAATCTGCGATCAGTTCTGTATGGAATAATGGTGAAATGGTGGAAATCTTCTTTACCGGCGTAGAGCACTTTTCTTGGGATTTAATAGTTTTCAAATTAGGCAAAATGTAGGCCTGCAAGTTTCATGTAAACTAACTAACCACAAAGGAGAAATAGCAATTTGAAACATAAAAATAATTGAAAATAGCTCTCTATACTTAGAAATGTGATGGCCACTGTTTGTAGGGCATAATTGTAGGATTTCCGTTGTGAGTTTCACTAAAATGAGGGAAGGAAAGTTGACTTGTCAAGACATTAAATATTATGTTTTGTTGGACACGTGTGATTTGATGATAATGCTTATTGTTAGCTCATAAAACGCTGTACAAACAAGAACATTTGAATTTAAATTGATAGTCTGAAAGTAGACTCTATTTTATCGTGTGTTAGATATTTTATAACCAACAAGCAGTGTCGTTAAGTCCGTCCCTATTTACATGTAATTATTATAATATGAAACTTATTTGATCGTGGGTGGTCGTTTAGATCTTTAGAGCTTTGTTCTATTTAAATTCTCAAGATGGAGAGATTATTGACAGGAAAATTATATATCTTTATATATGAAATACTAGCAATGCCCCTCGGTTTCACTCGCGTAGATACCGATCTCGTGGCAGTGGAAAGTCTACTAAGTCGGACTATAGTATAGTAAATTTTACATTTGTCTCATTATCTTGAAGCCAAATTATTTAAGGTTTCATTTCTACCACTTGTGAATTGCAAACGAAACGTGTTTTTTTATTATTGCATTATTTTCTTTAAATTGACATTCTTAAATTCGTTTTATCTTTTGAATGGAATGTCCGATTTTAATAATTTAAAAAGTATTTAACATGACAGATTTTTTATGACAAATTTTTACCTTGGGTTATAATTATTGCATTTATATTAGGGATCCCTATTTTTTTGAAAATTTAATGTAGCCTATGTCACTCAGTGAGATGCAGCTTTCTAATGGTGGAAGAATTTTTGAAATTGGTCCAGTAGTTTTGTGTGAAAACATTACAAACATATATGTAAATTTACAAATACTTGCAAATATATATGTAATATAATAAAAATATAATGTTACAAAAACACAAATGTTTCCTCTTTATATTATTAGTTTCGATGAGAATTAACCGATTTTGATGAAATTTTCAGACAACCTTCTAATCTTAGAGAGTGATTGTCAGAAAGTTATAAGGGATCGGATCTTGTAGAACGCGTCGGAGAGGATCATGGAGTGAGCATATTCGTTACTAATAGATGGCTGAGGGCCAGTAGGTCGCCATAACTACAGGAAAGACCGGATGAACCCTGACTCTATGATGAAAATCATGAATTGGCGTGATATCGCACAGGATCGAAATAAGTGAACGCAAAGTCCCGCTTTGGGTTGATGCGCTCGAGGAGTAAATATAGGTATTCCTTCTGCCAAGCAAATGACAGCTAGGAACGGATTTTACGATATTTCCTCCGCCCGGTTGCAGGGCCGTTAATATATTATATGAAGACCTGTATAGCTGAGTGGTTAGCGATCCTACCTACAAAGCTAGAGGTCCCGGGTTCGAATCCCGGTAGGTGCAAGCATTTATATGATGAATATGGATGTTTGTTTCCGAGTCATGGATGTTTATATGATTTTATGTATATTTAAGTAAGTATATTGTATTAAATATATCATTGTCTTGTAACCAATAACACAGGCTATATATGCTTAACTTGGGGTAAGATAATTTGTGTAAAAAGTGTGTCAATATATGGATCATCCAGAAATGCGTTTTTGTTTTATTTTTTTCATTGGTTTAGATTATCAATTAATGAGAGTTTGTTTTATTATGAACAGAACATCGTCTGTCAGGTCAGCTAGTTACTTATGTAAAATTACATTCAAAGTTGAAGAAAGAGCGAACTCCGTTCCTGCCGAGGTGCGTCGGTCGCAAACGACAATTTTTTGAGTGTATTTCTCTCTCAAACGGTATTTTATCGTGACACATGAATAATTTTTAAGGAATCAGTGAAAAAAACCGTTATACACGATGCATAAACCTTCCATTTTTCGACCGCATCAAACATACCGCTCAAATACCATAGAGATTATTATTATTTCATGAATATTTATAGCCGTATTATTTGAGTATCGCAAACTCTACAAATGTGTGATAATTAGGTGCTTTAATATGATAATAGAAGCTTATTAGCTCGCGGCATTTATTCATAGAATATCAAACATAATACGCCTAATTTACATGAACCGCTATAATGTTCATTATAATGATAAATTTACGTAACATCATATAATAATGATCATACCATATTATATTATGCTATTGTGGATTCCGTCCACACATGAGGGAATTTTAAATATATAGTCAAAGTCAAAGTTTTTATTTGCATGAACATGTTAGATTGATGTTACATAAATATTATTAAGTACATGTTTGTCACATTTATGACGTGCAAATTTTAGAAAATACATTTCTAAATCATTAGTTACAATAATATATAGCAATCAGGGCATAGTTAGATTCTAAATAGCTATTTGTGAATTATTTTTATTAGTAGCAATAGAAATAACCATAGAAAAACTTTTCAATATGGAAAGTCATATTTTAAGAGGCCAAATGGCAAAAATCGGAACCCTTATGGATTCGTCATGTCTGTCTGTCTGTTTGTCCGTCCGTATCTCACAGCCACTGCTTTCCGAAACTTAAAGAACTGTACTGTTAAAACTTGGTAAATAGATGTATTCTGTGAACTGCATTAAGATTTTCACACAAAAATAGAAAAAATCAATGAATTTTGGGGATTCCCCATACTTAGAACTCTATTTTTTTTTTCATCAAACTCATGCGTGTAAATATGGTGTTCAAAAATGGAAGTTTTTTTTCTAAACTGAATAGTTTGTGCGAGAGACACTTCCACTCCACCCCCTGTAACTTCTAAAATAAGAGAATGATAAAACTAATATATATATATATATATTAGTTTTATCATTCTCTTGTATTGTAATATGTATATATATATATATATATATATATACACATTACAATACAAACTTCCACTGAAAATATGTTTGAACGAGATCTAGTCAGTAGTTTTTTATTACTACGTCATAAATCGTTACAACGAACTACAAGAACTTTTATATTATATTACTTGTTGCTACGGAACCCTTCATGGGCGAGTCCGACTCGCACTTCGCCGCTTCGAGGCCACAGGCATAGCGATAATAGTAATGGATAGAATAATAGATGAAAGGTATTTTATATTAACCTAGCTAACTCGACAGACGTTGTTCTTTCATAAAAAAAAACTCTCATTATTTTACAATTTAAGCCAATGAAAGAAATAAAACAAACACGTATTTCTAAGAGATCCATATATTATGTTATTTTAACAGTGGGAGGCAGCTTTGCACAGGATGCCGGCTAGATTATGGGTACCACAACGATGCTTATTTCTGTCGTGAAGCAGTAATGTGTAAGCATTATTGTGTTTCTGTCTGAAGGGTGCCGTAGCTAGTGAAACATCTTATGTCTCAAGGTGACGAGCGTAAATGTAGTGCCGCACAGAGTTTTTGGGTTTTTCAAGAATCCTGAGCGGCACTGCATTGTATTGGCAAAGCGTATCAATTACCATCAGCTGAAAGTCCTGCTCGTCCCTTACTGTCATAAAAAAATGTTTAAGTACTTACGTACGTACTTAGCTGACCTCTCGAAAGGAATATTCGTACCAAATTTCATGTCCCTACACCTTATAGTTCCAGAGAAATCATGATGAGTCAATACATAGGTGGAAATCTCTTATATACATATATACTAGCTGAGTCGACAGACGTATAATAATAATAATAATAAATAAAATACTGTTTTTTTTCTGAATTGTCAATAATATTTCATAACATCAAGCATTATTTCGTAAAATAAGCTCCCTGTTGTTATAATGAAATTGTTTCACGGCAGAACTGTCAGACCGTGCGTCTATAAATTTTGTCATAGAAAATATGTCCATATAAAAAAATATTGAGATAAAAATAATTATAGGTCCCAAATCGAAATACAAACTATCCTATCTCTCAATTTGGACTAAACTGCACTCCATAAAGTAATCTCCATTAAAATCCGTTCATTACTTTAGGAGTCCATCGCGGACCTTAAAATGAAATATGATTTGACGAGTGAATTGTCTTTCATTTAGAAAGATACTTAACAATTATATCATGTACCTTTCGTTAGTTTCGTGAAACCGGTTTTTAGAGTTTCTTATACCTATCGATTTAGCAACATAACAAAATTGTATTTCGCAATGCAAATACTCATACCATTTAACTAACAAGTCGATTAAATCTCGAACAACTTTGTTCGATTAATATTATGAGTGTAATCAGAACAAAGAACTTGATAAAGCATGAAACACAGTGGTTCCAACACCCACGTTTAATAGTAAACAAATGGTAGGGCACAGTTGGTTTAACGTTAACAGTGTTAATGAAAGTGAAACTCCCCACTTTTCAAACATTACCCGAAGGCATTACAGCTGGTTAAAGGGATCATAGATTTTAAGGTTTGATGCACAGCCATTTGCCGTTATTGGCTCTAAAATGTTAACATCGAGTAGTTTTCGCATTATAATGTTAAATTGAATTAAATGATCACAAATTATTTGCCTAACTTTGTTGCTTGAAAGTCACAAATTAGTTAGTTAATTAATTATTATTCCTCCTAATTAATAAAGTGGCGAACATTTTTAAAAACAGAATGCACTATGACAGACTCGTCCATGTCCAAGCCTTAACTCGTAACGGGCATAACAAATAAGGCAAGGGAACGACCCTCTCCACGACGTTGCCACAAGCAATCAGCGAGTAATGTTTTAGCATACTATAATCATGTTACCAATTACCCGAGAACATAATGAACTCCCAAATTGCATTCCGCTTTCACTGCAGCGTCTGGGAGGTCGTGTAAAATAAAAAATATTTCTATAATATGTAATTATTGATGCGAGCCTCTCGCAATAGAAAGTGACTGCTAAAAACTGTACAAATGAATTGTTAACAATTATTTTAAATGTTATTCAAGTGGGATTAAGATTGTTGGAGTCAGAAGATGATAGAAAACATTATTTTCAATCGAATTTAAGAATAATTTCCCATTCTGAAAGTCGTTTACAGCGTTGATTTTTTATGTGCATGTTACACGATTTCTCAGCATTTTGAGGACCGATTATTCTTATATTAGTATGTGTTAATATAAATGAACAAAGGTGATCCATTGATAAATAACCCTAAGGGTTATGTATATGTGGGTTACAAATGAAATCAAAGTCATTTTATTCATGAAAGAAATGAATGAATGTCAAAATTGTTCTTTTCTTTTAAACATTTACCAACACTTCGGAAGAGGTTGAGCCCCAATGGGAAGAAGTGGCAAAAAACTCATAAGCCACTCTTTTAAATCAACATTTACAGCTTCATCGTTTTATAAATCATTTCAATTACAATATATGTAAAGTGATTTAACAAAAATACTCAAATGTCAAATACTTAATGCCTTACACGTGTAAGTCAAAAAAGTTAAATATATAATATGTAATGTAATGTGTAAAAACAATAGTTTATTGAGTACAATAGATGCACAAATCCATACACACCGTAAATAAATACGAGCATTGCATTAGCGATTTAAAATATAATAACTTTAATATTAAAAACATGAAGAAGAGATTCTGGTAACAGAATCATCATCTAGTTAAAATAGAAAAGAAGGTGGCAGATTATCTAGATATTTTCACACCCGCAACAACGGTAGTAGCTTAGGAAGTTGTGGCTATAATATTCATACCTTCTTATGTTTCTTTGAGCATAATTTTATTGATCCAACAATTTAAGTCTACCAGTAAGTCAACTAACTTTATAAATTTAAATATTTGTACTCAAAATAGGATTCAAAATCTCTTATTGGACGTCAAAAACTACCAACCATTCGAAATAGACTGCCTCAAACCTGAGAAGATCAGGCACAAGATACTCAGCGGGCTTTTATTTTTTTTTATGCAAATTTTGATTACAATGTAATATCGTACAATAAACATTTACAATTAAAGAGCCTGAGGGTATGTGCTTCATTCCAAGTGTGTGGTATCATTAAGAAAATTGTTTATACCTTTCCCACACAAACGTTTTTAAACAATCCTTTTAAATTTCGTAACACATTTATGCACATCGCCCAATAAAAGACTTACTAACTCGAATTAGCCGAGTAGTAGGCACAACAAATTAATGTTTGTGCCTCGTGTTAACATTATGATTATCACAGTTTCTAGAAAATTTAATGTACTCATGAACATATTATCGAACATTATCTAGAAGAAAAAGAGAAGCAACACTCAAAATGTTTATATCTTTAAATTTATCTCTTAATGATTCGTTCTTATACGTACCTGAAACATAATAGAAAATAAACACTAAATCTCCACTTAAGTGCTGAACGACAAAAATATCAGTACTGACAACAACTGCACGAAATAGCTCCATAAAAGGTAACGCAGTCGTAAAAATTAGTTCCACCCCTCAGTTATTACCATCAGTGATTTGTTCGAAAGCGAAACGGTCTCACTTTCCTTTCGAACACACATATAAGTTTGTAAATTCACTTTCGTGACCTTGCAAGGGCTTAATAACATGCTGTCTTGAAAAAGTAAAAGTTATTGCCTTAGGCATAAAACATTAGTACGAAATGTTCCGTTTTGTAGCGTCTGCTATCACGCAAGCCTACAACGTTCAGTTTAAAAAGTATGCTTTCTGTGATTTGCAAATTAGATTATGTTTGCAAGAGTTGGATGTAGTTAAAACTCTTTTCTATGATGGTAGAGTTATACTATCACTTTATGAGTGACAAACAAGATGAGGTTTTTTGTAAATAACGAGCCTTCTTCTCGTAACTTCATCAGCGTGATATTTGGATATACCGCAGATTTATAATTTCGTATAATATGTCTCGCTTGACTGACTAATAGATGGAGTAACATGCAAATCAACGACATGGAAGGAACGAGAAATAAAAATATTGGCAGACTAAATAGACGGTGGAATGATAATCTTAATCAGATTGCGGACAAAGGCTTCGCTCTAACGAGTGGAAATATGGAAGGAAATCGAACAGACCTTCGAGGGGGATAAGATGAAACCGACAAGCATTACTAACTTCTATAATACTACTAGTATAAAATACATACACACACATAGTCACGCCATGTTCCCGTCGGGGTAGGCAGAGACTATAGAATGCTACATTCTTACAAACCTCACGCGCTTCCTCTACATTCATTACTCTTTTCGTACATGCTCGTTGGTTCCGGGTTCTGATCGTATAAAATATTTATTATATTATTATATAGCAAGCTTATAGCTGATATTGAATACTAAACAGCTTATTATTATACTTGTTATTACAATATAATCATATTTCCTACATTTATATATAAAATACTTAAAAAATCTATTTTATGAATATAAACTAGAATCACGACCATTCCGCCGGTGGTTAGGGCGACAGACAGATATGCGTTCCGTCCCTAAAACCGCAAACTTTGTGTCTAACCCTTTATCCGGTTCTTTAGCGAGAGCCTCTTGAGATGATCAGGTCGAGGCCCTTTGCTAAAAGACCGTTTACGGAAACGACTTTCGCGACAATTATTGTTGAATCAACATCCCACATGTTACTGACTTCGTATGCTGTCTAGGTATCTCGACAATTTGTCTATATATGATGATAATCTCATCATCATCATCAGATCATATCATCACACGGAACGGTGATATCAACAATAAGTGTCCGACGCTCTAACTGATCTACCAACACAATATTAGGCTTATTAGCAATGATAGTTCTATCCGTGATGATAGATCAGTCCCAATAGAGCTGATATTACATTAAATATCAGCATATAAAATCCTTTTTAATCAATCGTTGTAAGCAGCATTTTGATAAGCTGCATATCCAGCTAATATTATAATCTAACCTTCCTAGCATAATTTCTCTACAAACGTAACGTAAATCATGTTTTAAGTACATTCCGACATCAAACCGCAACGGTTTGCAAATAAGGCGTTAAATACTATCTGCACTGTTTGGTTTTTGTCAAATAAAAGTGAAAGTATGAAATCTTAGATTAAGGATTGGTCTCCGCTGCGCTCCAACTAGATACCGCAGGCGTAGCGGCAACTAATACTACGCCCAAGTGCAGTCTTCTGCGTGGTTCGTTCATCAAATCAAAGTTTCAATCACGAAAGCATTTAAACATGGTATTGAATTATGCAACATTGATATTGCGAGCTGTTTCTGCCGCTTTAGTTCTGTATTCAAAAATCACTCGATTTTTCAAAGTATCTTTCTTGTCTGAGCTGAATAATAAAAACAACCGAAAGTCGATAATCGAATGTTGCACATGTTTTAAAAGAAGAACTACGTAGGTACCATGTGAAAAAAGTTTCACTCAAAAAGCTCAAGCGATGAAGGTTCTATGTACCCATTACAATAAAACGGAAATTTCATAGTTTAAACCCTAACATTTCTACTTACATACTACAACAGATCATGGGATCAATTTTGTTATTGTTCACAGGAATAACAAAAATCAATGTATCGAGATGACTCCGAAGCCAAACACAAACTGAAACTAAATCGCTGACTCCACAAACGGTAACTGGTAACAAGTTTGTGTATCAGTGTGTATTACAAAGTTATTGGTCAACTTTCCAGCAGAATTGTATATTGTTCAAATGATTGAATTGAATTTCTTATTAAGTAAGATTTTTTTTATGAAAATAAGGGATGAGACGAGACAGACGTTCAGCTGATGGTAATTGATACGCCCTGCCCATTACAATGCAGTGCCGCTCAGGATTCTTGAAAATCCCCAAAAATTCGGTCGGGTCAGCAAGTGTAACTATAAATACACCGGTATTTTACCAGTGGGAGGCTCTTTTGCACGGGATGCCAGCTAGATTATGGGTACCACAGCGGTGCCTATTTCTGCTGTGAAGCAGTAATGTATAAGCATTGCGGTGTTTCGGTCTGAAGGGCGCCGTAGCTAGTGAAATTACTGGGCAAATGAACCATCAACTGAACGACCTGCTCGTCTCGTCATTTATTTTCATAAAAAAAAATCTTACAACCAAAACTAATGCACCAATACTTAAAGATATCACAAGAAATAGATATGGCGGTAACACTGCCTCGTATGAACAAACAGTTAGTTCTACTGCTAATTATATATATTATCTTCACCCTTTTAAGTGTACCGTTGTCCATGTAAGTGTGTATAACAAAGTGTCCGTTCGTGCAGGTCTATTATTTCATGCCGGATGAAAGTACAAAGTAAACTAAATAATAAATTTACATTTAAACATTAAATTTTTGCGTAAAAGTTACATTTTTCTGCAGTCCCCATGAAAACGAGATCTTGAAAGGTCTTGAAACGTCGGGTTAACTAAAGTAATAATAAAAATGTAATTTTTTCGCAAAAATCAAATGTCAAATAACCATCACCAAAGAAAATACAAAATGGTAAAGTTAAATAGTTTATTTAAAATACTTTCAAAAGATTAAAACGCGTATAATTGTAATTGTTTTTACAGTAGGTTAGGATCACATAATCTGCCAAAAGCCATCTGTCTCCAGCAAATACTATCTCCGAGGCAACAAATGGCGCTAAACTTCACAATGACAAATACTACCTCGGTTCCTGTTAACCGCAATCCCCCTGAAAACGTGCTCTGATAAAGTCACGAAACGTCAGGTTTAGTAAAATAATAGGTAATAAAAATGTAACCTTTACACTAAAACTTAATGTAGAAACACAGTTACAATTACACGCGTTTTAATTCTCGAAAAAGTGTTTTATTTAAATTGTAACACTCGCGTTAATCAAAGAAAATACTAAAGTTAAATAGCATGAGTTAGAAAACAGTAGATGGAGCGACGACTAAAGCCTTGTAAATACCCCACTGACCGACTCCGTATGATTCTACACAGTTCCGTAAATCTTTCAGACCGAGATATAAACGAGGATAGCATTGTGTTTATTGCGGTGCCACTTGCCAGTGAAAGGGCTTTGATAGCCCTTAACACTTGAGATTGAAATATTTCTAAAGTAACAACCAGCTGATTACTGAGAGTTACAACCTTCATGTGTGAATTTGTAGCACTTTCTCTGTTCTCAAGATTGTGATACGGTCAAAGAGTCTAGTATGATTGTGTTAGGGTAGAGCGCGCCTGCGGCCGGGACTGTCATTTCTAGGAGATATAGCGCTGATGCTAAAGGGCTTTGTAATGTAACTAGATACCGCACTACCAAAGAACAATAGCTTTTTTATTACGGCAACTATTAGATGCTTGTGTGAGCGGAATCTTTCAAATATTGTAACATACGCTTCGTGTTATTTTACATTGAAATTAATGAAATACAAAATATTTACTGATGATATGTGATCCCAGTGTCTTTCATATTTCTTGTAGTATTATTTTTTACAAAGTTTCAATTATTAGCAATTTTAAGAGAACATGTGGCACGTTGACGTTGATCAAACATTGTTGAAGACTGAAGATTAGTACCCGCACTTTACGACTACGCCTGCGGTATCTTGTTGGAGCGCATCGGAGACCAATCCTAAATCTAAGGTTATTGGTATTGAGCGAGATATAACGTCAAAATTTATTGTTAACCTACTATCACCCGAGGCTAGCTTGCTAGTACAAACTAGACTCCCTTAATTATATGATATTTCGACAAGTTTTTATAAATAAACGAAATCTCTTATCAAAGAGAAATTTAAATATACTTACCACGCATTTTCTTTTCGATGCCATAACTATTTTTCATCGAAAATTATGCTTTTTTGAAGGATATCGGAATTTGCTTGAGAACTACATTACGATTAATCCCGACTATAATAACTGAAATGTATAAAATAACTTAATAAAGATTTAATTTTATTAACCCCTTATGCGAACTTGACACCTGTAATATTAATAAAATACTACCTATTGATAATTAAGTCGATGCCTTACCGCTTGGGTTGTTTTGTTCTCGACGAAGCTATCCCGCTCAAAGTCACGCATGGCGAGTGTAGGTATCAATTAAAAAGCCGAACACAAAATATAATTATCCACATTAACAAAAATATTTTAATAATGACTACTAAATATTAGTAGGTTT
The DNA here is from genome assembly GCF_905404315.1 of Leptidea sinapis. Taxonomy (NCBI): domain Eukaryota; kingdom Metazoa; phylum Arthropoda; class Insecta; order Lepidoptera; family Pieridae; genus Leptidea; species Leptidea sinapis. Next base: position 9,526,434 of record NC_066298.1, read on the forward strand.
ATTATTCAAACAAAACAAATTAAACCTATATTTACAATACTATGACTACATAAAATTAAAACTATCATTACGTGGAAGCGTACCAAGAATACTGGCAGCATTACCGCATTGGATAGCAAGGCTGGTCCGTTGACCGATATAGCTGCCAGCGCTTGGGTTTCCAGTAGCCTTATTGAGGCGCGAAGATAGTATTTTGAACATTCTCCTCGCCTCTGGGCCCCAGGGCCAAGTGTCTCGACACCAAACGGCACAAATATGTATGACTCACTGAGACCAACATATTATATTAAAACAAACAAAACAACAAAAATATTAAATTATTAAAACTTTCGTGAGTCATTATTAAATTATTTATTAATCCGGCCTTTCACATGTTTGATCGGTGTCGGTACCGACTACACTGGCCTTCAAAAGTAAGTATCACACTTTTAAAATTGGGATAACGTTTTAAGTTCACAAGAAATACTTTCGAATTAAAAAGGACTCCAAAGAGAATTTAATTTTGTACATAAAAACTTTATAGTCGGTAACCTTCTTTTAAGAATTGGCTGAAAAAAAAACTTCAAAAACAAAACCATTCCTTTTTCAAAGTGGACGTTTCCGAATTACAATTTTACCATTCACATTTTTCTTTCTGTTTTAAATTTTTTTCAAGATCGATGGGTCTTGTTTTAAAAATTTATGCTAAAAATCACATAACATTTATTTATCATGCCTCTTTCAGTTGAAGAATTTGCTAGGATCATGGCTTTTCTGGAACTAGGCATAAGTATGCGTCGCACTGCAAGAATGGTGGGTGTGACGGTACGAACGGTCCAGAAGGTAAAGCGAAGGTACGAAGAGACTGGACACCAGCTGAGGAGACCTTGTAATGGCAGACCCAGGTGTACCAGTGCCCGAGAAGATCGTTATATTATTTCCACTGTGTTAAGAAATCGCCACCAAAATACAGTTGAAGTCCAGCAACAGCTACTTCAGACCCGGAGGGATTACATAAGTGACAGTATAGTGAGAAGAAAACTTGCTGAAGCAAATTTGAAACCCCGAAGACCAGCGAGTGGCCCAAAACTCGAGAGACAGCATTGAGTAGCGAGACTGCGATACGCCTGAGAATACATGCAGTGGGATGAAGAAGAATGGTCAAGAATTTTGTTTGCAGATGAGTCTCGATTCTCCCTTTACATTTCTGATGGAAGGCGAAGTGTTTACTGGTGACCTGGTGAGCGATACCTTCAAGCCTGCATTGAGATGCAGAGAAAGAGTCCAATACGGTGGAGGCAGTGTACATGTATGGGCTGGCATATCTTCAGAAGGTCGCACAGAGCTAGTAGCCATAGAAAATGGCACCCTCACTGGGCAAAGATATGCTTAAGAGATTCTCAATGAGTGATGAGAATGCAGGGCCGTATTTAGCAAATATGGGTGATGGATCGATGCTGATGCATGATAATGCCCGGCCACACACGGCTCATATCGTACAAGAGGTCGATATTTGCGTGATGGCTTGGCCATCAAGAAGTCCTGATCTCAACCCGATTGAACACGCCTGGGATGAGCTTGGGAGGCTAGTCAGAAATCGCAGACCACCACCTACTACTCTCAGGGCACTGAAGCAGGCCCTGGTAGAAGAATGGGAGAATATTCCCCAACATCGGCTCCGAAACCTAGTGTTCAGTATGCCAAACCGGCTCGAAGCCATAATCAGAGCTCGAGGAGGCAATACCAGTTATTAAAAATTAAATAACATGTAATACATTTTAGTTGAATTTTTTTACACTAAACTAAAAATGTCTATTTACATTGTTTTATCATTTTTAAGTTAAAAATGTTACTAATGTATAATTTTAGTTTCTTAGAATTAAAGCCTATAAAATTTGCAACAAAACGTTTTTAATCTTAAATCTCTACCTTCTATAGTTAAGAAAAAAAAATAATTTGAAAAGTGTGATACTTACTTTTGCAGGCCAGTGTAGTTACGGACCATTCCTTCGTAACTACACCGATCAATTTAACAAAAATATTCATAAAATAAAATCTACTGGGCCAATCGATGTCAAATTTTAATGAGACCAAATGGCAAACATTCCGCGTCAATCTAGAGATGAATCACGTAAATTGGAACATAAATCTCACCGTAATCGGTATGCAGACATAAAAAATTTCGATCGAATTGAGAACCTCCTCCTTTTTGAAGTCGGTTAATAAAAGCAAAAAAAATACTACCACATACAAAACACACCTTTGATCTTTTATGAGAGGCTAACTTACGTAGGTTCTTTTCCCAAAATTAATTACATACTGAAAGCACATTGGAACGTGGCCGAGGAGAATCAAACCTAAGGCACTGTGGAGAGAGTTAATGATTCCACCTATTGCGCCATCTACGCTTCACAGGCTTACTTTAGACCTATCTAAATATTTAACAAATTGTGGTCCTCTTTAGGTAAAAGCCTTCACAATCTCTTTCGAGGTCCCTTAATAGCAGCATAAATTTAATACAGCTTTTATAATAAGTATTTTATGTAATACTTACGATATAATACAAAGGCAATGAAAAAAAAGTGTGTGTGTGTACTTATGCATGCATGCAAGAAGTTATACTTCTTTGTTTATATGTTCTACATTTTTACAAAGAACAATTTTGTAAAAATGAAAAGATCGCTTTGACAATAAATTATTAAATTATGAATACGGCTGTATGGGCTTGAACCCTTTGCCTGTCATAATAATGGACGAAGAAACCAAAAGAAATAACGAATGAAAACGTCAGAAAATTTTAGGAACCAACTTCAATCTGTTACTATAGTGTTACAGTGATGCGTGCGCATCTTAAAATTTTACTTTCATCTTTTTTTCATAATGCGACTAAAGATGTATAACTTCAATAATCATAAGCGAAGGATTTTCGTAAACAACCTCGGTGTAAGGTTATCATAAACACGATTGCTCGCTACCAAGCTACGTGCTCATACTATCTAATACGTGGCTGAGATTTCATCTGAGATGCTCCAATTTTTTTACATTTAGATGGCAATTTAAGCTATTTTCTGTGCAAAATGATAATATTATTTAGTACAAACGTACACGTTTCTTTAAAAATATTGTGAATGTGATATTATTTGAATTTGCACATTATACATACCTAGCGATTCCCTGCGAGATCGAATCAGAAATGAGGTGATCCGTAGGAGAACCAAAGTAACCGACATAGTCCAAACGATTGCGAAACTGAAGTGGCAGTGGGCAGAGCACATATTTCGACGGACAGATGGCCGTTGGGGCAGTAAAGTTCTCGAATGGCGACCACGTACCAGAAGACATAGTGTTGGTAGGCCCCCCACAAGATGGACCGACGATCTGGTCAAGATCGCCGGAATACGTTGAATGAAGGCAGCGCAGGACCGATCGTCGTGGAAATCTTTGCTGGAGGCCTTTGTCCAGCAGTGGAAGTCTTCCGGCTGATGATGATGACGATGATGACATACCTATCGAGTATGTTGGCAAAATTAAGTCCATTTTTAAATATATATTCATATCTGATATATATTCAATTTAGTCATACACTAGGTTTGACCCCTAATAAGGGATTTTTTTGAAGAGAAATTATTTCACATTTGAATTTTTTACTTTTTATATATGAATGGGGCCAAACGGGTAAGAGGCTCACGCAATGGCGAAGCTTGGATAGTGTTATAAGGGGGCGTAGAAAAACCAAGAATATCATTATCTAAAGTAAATGCGAATCAAGATCCGACAATTCATAGTGAATCGTATGAAATTTGCCTGACAATAAAATGAACTTTGTATTTGTTTTTTAATAGGCTACCTAGGGGAGGGGGGGGGGCTGACTAGGGTAGTCTATAATAGAAAAAAGGTTCTACTGCTTGGAACCTACAGTATGAAATATTAATGTAAATCAAAGCGTTTAAACCAAATTTTTAATATAAGTTATTGCTTTTAAAACTAAGTAGAGATAGCAGATACAATATTTTCCTTTTAAAAATTTGTCGTAATTTAATTAGTGAAAAGTAAATGAGGAAAATGACTTACAACAACGTTACAACTCTATCTCAGAAATGTCTACTTGATGATTTATAAATTTTATTCATCGAAAAACTCACTAAAACACACCTTCACACTTCCTTTTCTCTTTAAATTTACGACGACTTCGGAATAGGTTGAGCTTTTAGTGAGAAGAAGTGGCAAGAAACTCATTGCCACTCTTTGAAATCAAAATTTATATAATGTAAACAGCAAGAAAAAAACAGTAAATGTAAGCAAAAACAAGAGTTATTGAGTACAGTAGAGCATCAATCCACATACACCGTAAATAAAATTAAGGTTTTATGCGTTTTTTATATGTGACTATAAAAATATATTAATTTTAATTATAAAAACATGAAGCAGAGTTTGTGGTAACAGGATCATCCAACCACCACAAGTAGCCCGTTCATGAGCATGACGCATGAACCAGCCATCGCCTCCGTCGACCATATTTTAGGGAAGGGGACAACCTGCTTTACGTCGCCGCCACAGGTTAGTGACATTTATGCGAGAATGACGAAGCCTTTCTCGAAAAAAAGCAAATAACAAAAAATTTTCATCTGCAAATTATGAAATACTCACTAAATACCTCAACTTATATTATATATTGTATTTAATATATATTATATTATATTTAATAATTATTAATATTATATTTTTATTAAAAGAATATTAAAGCTCAAATCTATAAGGAAATTAAATACCAAGCTTTATTATCATTTACTTGTACATTGTAATAAGATTGTTCTATAAGATTTCGTTTAATTAGGCTCTGAAACTGTTGAGAAACATTTCCATTATATTTTCAGGAAGTTTATCATAAAACCTAACGCAATTGCCGATAAATGACTTAGATCTATTATTAGATTAGTCTAGTTTACTTATGACATATATGTCATGCCACTTCTAGGCTATAAGTATACTAGCTTTTACCCGCAACTTTGTCCGCGTGGAATAGTTACTTTGGGCAGAAGTATTTATTTTTTGATATACTTTGCAAATATTACACATACAAACTGCCCTTTATCCCTTGTCAATGCGGACAGTGTCTTTAATAATATTCCCCTGCGAACTTTAAGCTCCTACTTCATCCCCAAGTAAGTCAAAGTTTGAAAAATGCTTGATCAAAATTAATGACTTCATAACAAATGCTTAAATACAAAGTTTTATCGTAATGACGAACTTCCATAAAAACTTTCATTCCCTATCCTCAGCCCCTCCATTAATTTTTTTTGCAATAAAAAGTAGCATAAGTCTTTTTTCAAGTTCATTGGTTTAGGCGTGAAAGCGTAACAAACAAATTGACATTTATAATATTAGTAGGGATGTCATGGGATGTTAAATAAATGTTTAACTGAATTGAATACGTAATGATACATAACACTTGCTTGAACTTTAGTAACCGGTTCTAGAATTAATGTTTCTGATCATAATCAGAATTATCAGAAGCATTAAATCGTTTAATAATTATATTGCCCAGTAGTGTAAGCTTGGCTGTAGCAGTCATACAAGATCTTAATTATTTATAACGTTCATTAAGGGATTTGATATTTAAGTCAGCTGATTAATCCACTGAATTAATTACTGGCGATTTAATACTTCTAATTTCTTCCGCGTACTTTTAATAAAAGACGAAGTAAACCGAATGTATAAGGCAACTACGGTTTGCGATTATTGCCACATGACAAAAGCGAAAACTTCATCAATGCGAGGTGAATAACACGAAATAACTATATTCTATTTATCCATTTCAGCTGGAAGACGTTCACTGCTGGACAAAGGCCTCCCACAAACATCGCCATGACGTGTTCATGATCTTGACCAGATCGTCAGTCCATTTTGTCTTGGGCTTACAAACACTACATCTTCCGGTACGTGGTCGCCATTCAAGGCCGCCCTAACGGTCATCTGTCCGTCGGGATATGTGCTCTGCCCAGCCCAGCTATATCAGTGACTTTGATTCTCCTACAGATCTCCTGACTTCTGATTCGATCGCGGAGGAAATGTTTATTCGTAAATTCATTATATTTTTATAACTAGTGCCAATAAAGATACGAATCTTAAATGGAAATGAACATAAGATAGAAGGTAGGAAAAATAGAACCCACAGTGAAACAGGGGTGGCAGATGATATTACATGTGCGAGTGAGAGAGCATCATTAGCGGTCTCCAATTTAGATTCGTTTCTTTATTGGCACGAGTTATACCAGTGGGAGCATCACAGCGTCGCCTTTTTCTGTTATGAGGCAATAATGTGCAAGTATTATTGTTTTTTGGTTTGAAAGACGCCATTGGTAGTAAAATAACTGGGCTAATGACATTTAACACGTTACTAGGCTTGTTTTGGTGATACACTGTTATGTAAGGTGACACGGAGTCCTTATTTTTTTACTAGCCCGTGGTCGTACGTCTCAAAGTGACGTTCACTATAAATTGCGATGCCGCTCAAAATGTTGTGTTTAACAAAAATCCTATGCGGCTGAATTGTAATTAGCAAGGACTTTCATGACTCGAAGGAACGCTTATATTATATTCTTGATAATGTTACATTGTATGTATATACGTAAGTAAATTTGCTAGAAACTGTCATAACCATAATGTTAATACGATGAACAAACATAAACTCATTATTAATACTCCTCCGCTAAGTCAAGTTAGTAAATATATTTTGGGGCGATGTTTTACAACAAGGTCCCAGAATATGCATAAAACAAAATTTTATTTCGGAATAAAAACGTGTATGTGGTAAAGGTTACTATAACTAATAACACAAATGGCTTTCTTAATGATACTACAGATTAGAAATGGAGCGACCGCCTTTAAGCTATTAAATAATAAATTTTATTGTATGATATTACATTGTAACATATTTTTATAAAAAAAAAGTAGCCCGCTGAGTTTCCTGTGCCCTTTCCTCTCAGGTCTGAAGCATACCTTTTCGTATGGTATAATAGGTCTTAGCTGAAAGTCGTGGCCAAGCTCAAAGCGTGAAAGTGTTGAAGAAGGTGCTTACTGTAATATTGCTCACCGGTGCGGGCGGGCTCTGACAGCGCCAGCACCATCAGCGTCCACCACCATGACATCACAACCACACCTGAAACAACAACGACAATTATACATACTGCGGCATTATGTTACCCTGGTACTTTGTGCTCTATTTACGTTACGTATCACTAAATATTATAAAACAAAGTTCTCCACCGCGTCTGTGTGTCTGTCGATTTTCATCCTGTTTTCACCAATGGATAGCGTGGTTCTCGAGGAAGGTTTTAGTATAGAATATATTACGTTTTTTATACATTTTTGTGTGTATTAACGATATTTATTGGAGATGTCGAAAAAATAAGCCGTCGGGAGCTTTCAACGAAAATGCTGTCTAAAAACCCTTTGAGATATATATAGGTCTACAGAAAAGTCCGAGATTGCATATATATATCACCTAAGGAAAACATACTATATTCATGTTAAAACTTTTAAAAAATGGCAATTATAAAGCGGTAATCTAATATATAAAATTCTCGTGTCATGGTGTTAAACATTGAACTCCTCCGAAACAGCTTGACCGATTCTCATGAAATTTTGAGTGCATATTGGGTAGGTCTGAGAATCGGACAACATCTATTTTTCATCCCCCTAAATGTTAAGGGTGGTCTAATTTTTTGACATTTTTTTTTAAATTTGTTTGATTATGAGTCAGCATTATTATTAAAAATACATACAACTTCAAATTTTCACCCATCTACGATCAACAGTTACTTTTGTATATATATAATATAATAATACTCAAGTATGATATTAATCCCTATCATTTTATTACTACATGTTATAAAATCATTCAGAAATACGTTTTTGTTTCATTTTTGACTCATAAACTTTGATTACACATTTTCGATGGCTTTAGAATACATTATTCCTGTACACTTACATCATCTTCTATTGATAGAACAGCGTCTGTCGGGTAATCTAGTTGAATATAAATTAAATAGTAAAATTGAACGAATACCTAAGCATTCTGATATATTGTTATGATTTCCTGGTACAATTACTAATAATTAATCCAGAAAATAAGTTGCAAGGTAAATTAAATAAATCATAAAATGATTACAAATTTATAGTTGAACTACGAACGTAATAATTGCTAAGAGCAAACTTGTATAATGTATACAAAAAAAATGCTCAATTAATTAACAATAACATGATGAGTATAATAAACACTTTCCTAAAAGTCTGAATTCGGAAAATGATGCACTAGTCGTAATTATAACGAGTAGAGTTTAATAGGTTATGACACCCTGTTACAATATTTTTTGTCAGAGAAGATTGTACTGGGAATATCAATGATATTTAAAAGTAAACTACTTTTAATAATTAAATCTAAAAAGAAAATTAACTGAAGGAGTTTTAATTTGGTTTTGACAAATATTATTTCATGATATTACCTCACGTGTCACGTCTCTCTCCTTGGAAAAGTTTAAATGAGTTGAAAAACAAATGAAAACTAAAATGCGAAGTGTCAAGTCTATAATTGTCTAGAGGGTTTATAAAGTTTGTTCTTCAAAGTCGTTAGGAAATAATTTTTATTCAATCTATAGCGTACTGTCTAAATACTTAGATGCGTTACATAATACGCCTTCCTTCCTACATATTGTAAATATAATTGGATCGCCGCCCCTTTAATATTACCACTGAGATATATTTTAAACAAAAATGTGATTTTTGGGTTTAGTTTAGATTCCTGCTATAATCTGCATATTATTATAACACTTTAATTAAATTTAAAGAAAAACATTATCAAATCACCCACCATAGGATTGATAATTTGAAAAAATGTACAAGGTAAATAAGAAATTAATAATATAATAATAATAATAATAATAATAATAATAATAATAATAATAATAATAATAATAATAATAATAATAATAATAATAATAATAATAATAATAATAATAATAAAGCCTTTTATTCAACTTAAAAAGAATACAATTTTATTTTATATCTTATTAATATAAAATCCAGTCTTCAGCCGTTTTCCAATTGGCATAGGTCTACTCCAAACTTTTCCACTCTTTCGCAAGTTTGGCAAGGTCGTCCTCCCATCTTTGGCGGGGTCTTCCCCTGTTTCTTATGCCATTCCTAGGATACCATTCTGTGACCTTTTTGTTCCACTTCTCCTTCCCTCTACTCATATGCCAGATAAACCAATATTAGCTAAAGTTTTTATAGTTTTCCTGTAGACTCAATGAATACTGGAATAAACTTTATTTAACTTATGCGAAATCCAAACCCCAATTAAAAGTTGAAGAGTTACAGTTTTTTAAACAAGAGAATCGTTAATTAACAACTCGGGGATTCAAGTTTGGAACTGTGGAATAAAATAAAGGGAAAAAGTTGCTCACGAAATTGATACTGTCTTCACACACACTGACTTTATTTTCGTATTTGTGCACACGAGGGGACGTGGAACTTTATTTTCAAGGCCAATTTAATAATACGAAATAAAAATTATATGACATATTTTATCTTATACTATATATAAAATTTTCGTGTCGCGGTGTTTGTTGCCAAACTCCTCCGAAATGGCTAAACCGATTTGTATGAAATTTGTGTGCATATTGGGTACGTCTGAGAATCAGCCAAAATCTATTTTTTATGCCTCTAAATGATAAGGGTGACTCACCTCTAAATATATTTTTTAATATTTTGTCAAAAAAAAAATAATTTTAATATCAGCATTAAAAAAACATACAACTTAAAATTTTCACCCGTCTACGATCTACACCTATTTTTGTATCGCGATTTTTATATTATTCTGTTCCATCCACAGATCCGCAATAGAGTTGCAAGATAGCAATCGAATATAATAATTATTGTAGTACGATTTATATATTATAATTTTATGTACGATATACGATCTACAGTAGGTCTGAGAATCAGCTAATTTATATGACAATTCAACGTTTACTGGGTCAACTAGTAAAGTAATAAAATTTACAATGTATATGGTTACTATGGCTAACTTTGCTCTGTCTCACGACGTCTTAACTCCAACCAGTGTTACATAGCCGACAGTGACAGCTCAGGCGAACCCACAAAATAAAACGCTCGAGTAGGCTCACAGTTATAATAATAACATCTTATGTTACTGTATTTTTTTTTATGAAAATAAGGGACGAAACGAGCAGGACGATCAGCTGATGGTAATTGATACGCCCTACCCATAACAATGCAGTGCCGTTCAGAATTCTTGAATAATCCAAAAATTCTGAGCGGCATTACAATTGCGCTCGTCACCTTGAGACATAAGATGTTAAGTCTCATTTGCCCAGTAATTTCACTAGCGGCGCCCGTCAGACCGAAACACAGTAATGTTTACACATTACTGTTTCACGGCAGAAATAGGCGCCGTTGTGGTACCCATAATCTAGGCGGCTTCCTGTGCAAAAGAGCCTCCCACTGACACAATATTTCAGTGAAGTTTTCATTTCGTCCCCACTTCATTGAAGTTATGATTGAGTTGAATTTGATAGTAATTCTTGTTGGAAAGCTAACGCCTTACGTTTTTAAAAGCAAATTGTAACGTAATAAAGTACAATATAATAATGATAAGATGGTTCTTAAATATTTCCAAATGAAACAGAGGCCATGTTACTCATATATAATATACAATTTCATTGGGGAAAGTATTTTTATCACAATATCTAACAAAAATGTATAAATGTGTATGTGTGTGTGTACTTACGTATATATAAGTTAATCTTCTTTGGCGTAATAAAAGAAAAGTCCTTAAAAATATTCCTAATGCTATTTTACGTTTGTAAAAAAGACAATATTGTAATAAAGAAGGTATTTAATACAACCAATGAAAATATTATTATGCCGCAGAATTTAGTTAAATAATGTGTAATTAAATATCATTCAATCATTTTTATACAATTTGATTTATTTCAAACTTGTATATAAGTCGAAATCATATATTTAAACTAGCGGACCTGACAGTTGAGATTACTAACATACGCAAGAGAATTATATCTGCACTGAATTCAGAATCTAAAAATCAACAAAATCGGTCCAGCCATTCAGGAGGTAGTTCAATTCTGACTCTAAACCATCCCCGAATCCACTTGAACACACACAGATAAATTCATTCAAATCGGTCCAGCTGTTTAGGAGGAGTTCACTGTCAACACACCTACAGAAGAATTACCTATATATATAAAGATTTATATCATTCTCGTCCATTGGTTGTCGTTCAGTAAACATTGGAGTTAAAAGAAAGAGGCTTGGTAGCTGACGTTTGATATAAATGGTCTAATTGACCAGCTAACCACAAGGTGTCGAATTGGCGTGACGGTATGCGCACGGTGTGCTAACGCATCAAAAGAAGTAATACTTATAAAATAAATTATAAATTATCCCTTACCGATACCAAAGCGTCTAGTAATGATAAACTATTCTCATCACTATCACAGTATTTATTAAGATAATTAAATAAATTACTGAATATTAATAGTTGTAAGTCAAACACAAGTATTCCTAGGCTCGCTTAACAAGCAATTATAGATAATCACAAAACACCTCAGGAGATTTATTTCAGCGTATTCAGATGCCTATATTTCTCAGCCACTTAACGTATCGGCTCTCTGCTTATAACAGCCGATCGATAAAGTTGCTTTCCAAGCTGCGAATGTAGAATACTTACAGCCGGTAAGTTTGATAACGTCGGATTTATTTCACATATCTAGGTCGTTGTAAGTGGGTGAAAACATTGATGGTTTTATGGCCGTTTTGCGTGATGTACTCGTGTTAGAAAAGTGCTTTTAAAATGTTAGAATGAAGGAGTAATTGTGGCTACGGAGACAAAAGTAATTAAGCTAGTTTTTTCAGGCCAGGATCATTTCAACGTTTCACTGGTTTCACTGGTATATCAACTGCCTATCTAAAGGTTTTTTGTGGTTTCACTTCTTTGGCGCATTAGGGAAAAATTATCTTACGATTAACCGTCACGCAAATTCGACACCCTGACGTCAGCTGGTCAACTAAACCATTTGTATCAAACGTTAGCTACCAAGCCTCTTGTAACTCATATGCCTACTGAACCACAACCAATGGACGATTAAATACATTTCAATATATATAATATCAATTTATTATTTACAAGTTTTAAAACAAAAAAATATTTCTCTCCAAATGCATAAAAATAATTTAATGATATTTAATTGCGCGTTATTTAAATAAATTGGTTGTATTTAATTCCTTTCTTTATTACAATATTGCTTTTTCTTCAAACGTAAAATAACACAGGAATATTTTTTTTAAGGATTTTTGTTTTATTCCGCCAAAGAAGATTATCTTCTTGCGTGCGTAAATTATCTATATTAATCTATTTCTCATTTTGGTTTGTCTGCAGACAGGTCTTGTACAGTAAGTATATAATCTATACATAAAATCAAATTGTATGATGTCCCAAACTGTACAGTGAAAAATTTTGCAAAGCGAGAAATAAGTAACAGAACACAAAAAAAAACATTATTCGAAATTTTTGCCTGGTTCTCGGTTTGTTTGAACGTGCATCATGGAGAAGCCTATAACTCCAGTCAAATTGAAGTTACAGATGAATATGTTGTTTTTCTTCGAATAATATTTCGTGATTGTTAAATTAAATTGAATAAAAATATCTAATGAAACCCCATAGCGTGGAGGGTAGTGGCGGGTTCACAGCGCAGTGCTGTGCGGAGGACAGCGAAGAAAGTCACGGCCACAGCTAGTCTTAAATATTTCATGAGCTGAATCACACATATACAGTGTACTGTAACTGTAACTGTAGTTACTTACACTTTTACTATAATAATTGTAGTAAGTCTTTGATTTGATAGACGTGTAGGTACTGTATCATACCAAATCAAGGTTGTCACATAACTGCTTAATATTACCACAAATTGTAAAAAAAATATAAGGCTTCTGATCTTGCTTTTTACTTGATTTACTTCCACTATCTAGTAAAAGGGAATTTAGGGGCCACGCCACAAACAGGTTCACTACTAGTTTCAATAGACACATCCAAAAACTGACATATTCTCGATACATTGTTTTTGAAAAAAAATTGTTCATTATCTTACTGTGATTGTACACGGTCATATGTTATTAAGTAAAATGCTTAGATATATTTAAATTTGAAGATATTTCAACAAAATATATCAAGGTGTTTTAAGTAGTGTTTATGTATAGTTTTTTGGCAGCTTAAATAGCTTTTCCAGCGTAACCCATCTCAAATGGTTTAAAGAAACCACACATTCTAAATTGACAGTTTCTAACATTTCACATAACTCTCAACGGAAAAAGGAAAGAAAAAAGTTGCAAAATAATTTAATATCATACCGGAACTATGTCAAAGTGTACTTACGCACAGGAAAAGCCATTTCCTCTCTTTGAAAGGGCCTCCGAGTCCCTTTATAATGAAAATGACATTTTCTTCAATGAAACTTTGATATCAAAAACTTTTGCGAGTAAAAAGGACATTATGTTAAGAATGAAGTTAGAATACCTTTAAGGACATTTTGTAACAGGGGGATGATTGGTTATTTATCTTTTCTACGTAACTTTGCGTTGCTTTCCTTTACAACCTTTCTTACGCCAGTTAATGCAATTCAATCGTTTCTGAAACAAATAGCGCTCTTAGAGATACATAGAGAACAGAATATTAATTCTCCCTCTTTAAAAAAAATCATTATTGAATAAATCTGAAAATACATGGCTTGACCGCAAATATGGTATAGCGTATGTAATCCCTTTCACCTAAATTACATATAGAAGAGACCAAATCAAATCAAGTCATTTATTTACATTATATTTTTTTATAACAATACTTAACCCGTGCGAGGCTCCGTTTACATTATGGGTACCACAATAGCGCCTTTTTCTATCGTGTAACATTAATGTGTAAGCATTATTGTATTTCGGTTTGAAGGGCGCCGTAGCTAATGAAATTACTGGGGAAATGAGAACTAACGTATTGTCTCAAGGTGACAAGCGCAATTGTAGTGCCACTCACAATTTTTGGGTTCTTCAAGAATCCTGAGCGGCACTGTATTGTCCTTTATTGTCATAAAAAATAGAGGTGCTTACAATTTGCAGGGTAAACATGCAAAAATAATATTTTAATAATTCCATACCTAACTTAGCTCAAAACCATCTAAAAAGCAATTTACGGAAGTACTATATTATCTTTTTTTGAATTTAAGATATTGTCAATTACTTAGTAAGAAATTGGTCTCTCCTTAAAAGTTGTATAATACTTAAGAGTTAATCAAATTTAATTTTTAACGTCAATTGTTTCAAGTTAAACGAAAAAAAAGAATCCCACACAAGTCTATATTGTGTTTTTTCACTCAAAATATTTTAATTAATCTTTTTTCGACTGTTTTAGTATCTATTTTAAATAATATGTATATCATATATCAAACAACCTAATCTATCAGCAGACATCGGAATGATAAAAAAAATAGTTTAAAAAAACTAAGAAACACGCTTTAGTTGAAAAGATAATGGTTGAAATTTAAAATTAACATCAATTCCTACCGTATCGACGATAGATAAAAAAATTATATATTAACAAAAATCTTATTTTTCAAATTGAAAAATGGTATAATTTTCTCAAAATTAATGTATTGTCATCTATGAAGTTTGGACGAAATCTGGCCGTTTACAGTGGGCAAAATCGCGCCTAAATGAGTTGGTAACAAAGAAACATACAAACATGTGAAGCTAATAAAAAGTGTGAAATAAATAGAGAATATTAAACAAGTTTTTTGAAGGCATGCCTTTATTTATCACAGCAACTCAGATGCTCAATCAGAAATGTGCTAAACATATATGATAAGAAACTTTCGTAATAATAAAAGTGAAAGTGGCATGAGGTTTCATCACATGTGAAAGATGTCGCGTTACATGCTCGTGTATAGGTATATGCGAAGTACTACCATATCAATGTTTTGAAACGAGATACCAATAAAAAATCAGACTGTTGGTCCACGCAAAAGGCGGATTCATTAATGATTTTTTAGTAACAAACGCAATTATCGCATTATTGTTGCATATCAGCTCGTGTACCTTATTGAGAAAGTATTACTAAAATGAGAATTTATAATAGCTATTAAGAAAGCGCGGCATGCCACATAAAATTCAATTTAAATGAAAACGGCAATATATAAATAGTTTTGTTTGTCGCTCTTTGAAATGCTATAAACTGTTTTATAAAAATATTGAAATACGTAATAATAATATAATATAATATTGACACACTTTTTAGACAAATTATCTTGCCCCAAATTAAGCATATATAGCCTGTGTTATGGGTTACAAGACAATGATATATGTAATACAATATACTTACTTAAACATACATAAATTCATATAAACATACATAAATACATTTAAACATCCATGACTCGGAAACAAACATCCATATTCAACATATAAATGCTTGCACCTACCGGGATTCGAACCCGGGACCTCTAGCTTAGTAGGAAAAATTTGGTACAAGACGTGATTTTATTAATAGGTTTTTAGTATTTAATATAATATACACTGTATTTAGGTTGTACCAAAGTATATTTACAATATTATAATAAAGAGTATAATTAACTGATACTAGAGGCTATCTGATCGAAAGTAATGTTTTAATATAAAATAACAAAAAAAAACACGTACTTACACTATTTAAATACTGACCAAAACGATGATATAATATTACGATTTTAAATGAAATAATAATCTCTTATGTATTCCAGCCCCTTTCGTGGCCGTACTGGTAAAAACGCTATAAAACTTCAATAAGGATTTTATTGGGAGAGTCAGACGAGGCACAATAAATATTGCGTAGTAAACATTCTTGCTTCAATTGGATTTTTGTCTTCGTTTTAATTTATATTAAAAGAGAAAAATCTTACCAATTTGTCTTGGGGTCGATATTATGTCGAGCGTCGGCTTTGGGTAGAAGGTAACTGGGGCTTATCACAAAGCCTGCAATGTCTATGTACTAGAAGGCTTTACCTCAACAATAGATAAGGGGCGGAATGAATGTTATGTAACCAATTTATTAATAGTATTTGATGTACATCGTTAAAATCGATATACAAGATTTTATATGAAATTTTTAACATTTCACATATATGTATATATATATATATATATATATATTTTGACTAAGTTACTTATAATATATATATAAACAATTTGTTATGTTTTTAAAGTGATAATCCTCACTTCTAGGATTAATACACAAATAAAATTTGAAAAACAAAATTTTATGAACGATGCGGGGCTCGAACCCACGACCGAGTGACGTATCGTCATAAAATCAGGATCTACTTTACAGTTGATAACCTGCTCTTACCAATATTTGCATATTAGGAAATTAACTTGAGATTTCGCTCTTGTAAATCTAAGTACAGAACGCCAGAGGTGGGTTCGAGGCCCGCATTGTTCATAAAATTTTGTTTTTCAAATTTTATTTGAATATATTTATATAAAAAATGACGCATGAAGAAAAGGATCGTTGGTTGGTTGTCTCGTTTTGTTATAGCACACTTGCGTAAAGATCTGCCGAAAGTGTCGACTTTTTAATTGAATATGGATGAAGGTATAATAATTTAAATAAGATTTTATTACTGAACGTGTGAGTTTATATGTTGATTTAAATTTCAACTGATTTTTAACAACAGTTTATTTAAATATTTGATTTGGATAATGTTGCATTGTAGAAGTAACCAGGGCTTCGAATCCACGCTCCCTCTCGGGAACCAGAGCTCTTTAGACCACTTGGCCAACCTGACTTGAAAGTGTAGTTAATATTAGTTATTTAACTTCACCCTTCCTCAGCGATAGATAGAGAAAAAAAAGTTTTGAGGCGATGTAATAAAACTTTAATAATAAGATACCGATTACATAGTACCATGGTTATCTACTTGTACATGTCAGTTACAACGACAAAGTTCTAAAACTATGTTGACTGTGCTAACCAATCGATGAAATTTCATTTTTATTTACCATCGAAATTCAATACTAGATTCTACATTCATTATTAGACGAAATAATAGTTTGTTATACCAGCTGTACAACAATATATATTCTTCACGCGTCACTTTCTAATTCATCTGATCTTATGAATGGTACATAATATCAGTGCGTCTGAGACTGGGGTCACAAGTTAGTACATTAACGTTAAATTAACGTCTTAAAGATCGTTAGTGTTAACGTCATCAACGAAGACAGGCGTGCGAACTTCTAAGAGGGCTTAGAGAAAATGTGAACAGATTAATTGTACTTTGATTTGCGGGATTACTACAGGATTATATGTCATCAAAGCTTTGATATAAAGCTTACGATCGCGTCTTTTGCGAATGGACTTAGTTCCTTTTATGATTTTGTAATGGTCCTGTATCATAAGGTGACGTGACCAGTAGTCGAGTGGTAAGCCGTAAGCCTATATTGCAATTCCTTATACATGATATTATTTGCAGTCGAGTTTTACGGGCGAATTATTTTATTAATTAATTGCGACAACGCACCTCCGTTCAAAACACGATGTAAGTGCTTGAGGGGTGAATTATATGTCTGATATAGTGAGTTAGAATGGATCTGCGGGCCTACCATGAACTCTTATTGCGATTCAATTGACAACCTAAAATGAACTGCTTTGCTATTACGTACCACGACGTAATTAGAGCTATCTAATTTAGGTTGACGTCAAATCAACAGCTGAGTATATCGCAATGATGTCAATTGAATGTCAAAAATGATGTCAATTGAATCGCAAACCTATTTAGTTCGTCATTCATTCTTACCATGAGGCAATATTTCAAACCAAAACTGGATAGCTTATGTGTCAAAGTGAGCGATTCGAAAAAAGTTGCTATTTCCTTAGAGGAAATGAATCGTGTTGCTAATAACTTTTAAAAAATTCACTTTAAAGTGAAAACATACAGAAATGAAAAAAATTATTGATGAAGCATGAGATGAGAATGCTTTATTGGGCTTTTTTGTAAAACAAAATACTGAAAATAAATACCAAAAATTAAAATACTAAAAGCGAGGCAGTAAGGGCTTTAGCCTGTTCATAAGAACGTGTACAATGTACTCTGTGCTCCATTCAAATCAAATATCAATGGAGGTGCGTTGATAACTCGATATTTTTACGAAACACCTAAGCAAACATTTAATTTGTAATTTAAACAACTATATTTGTTTATATTTCTATTATTTAATAAGTACCAAAAAGGGCGTAAAGCCTTATAATTTGTCGCTATAAAGCGCAATTTTAAAATGTATTTTTAGTATTTTCTCAAATAAATCCGCTAAAATCATATCATTTTAGGTTTCGAAACGCAACGCATATGGTTCGAGTAAGAGAGACGAACTTATGCAACGACTGAAGAGCGTCATCTCTTTCTCATACCGCGGACCACAGACAAATTTATTTAACTATTTAATTTTGAAATTGTTTTTCTTGATATTATAATGTAAGGAAAGTATTAATAAAATATTTTATTGATAATAAAATATATTTTATTCTTAGTTACAAATCTTGAATATGTACAATAGAATTATATGTATATATATATTATTGGTATTATAGTAAATTTAATTCTATAAAAGTAACTATTGGTTAGCGTTAGAGAGGAGGATCCTGCCTACTGCTGCCGTATTAGTGAGAGAAAGGGAAACCAGACGGACTGGCGCCGTAACGCGTTACGTTACGAAGCTTTTTACCCTGCCATAAGAAGTTATTACCACAAAAATGTTTTGTCTAGCAACTATAGAACAGATTGCGCATTGTTTGGGACAAATTGCGTGAAAATACTTCAATTTAATTATTAGCTATTAAAACACTAAAAAACACATTCATGAATAAATCATATAGCTGTACGCCATGAAATTAACGACGGTATACAAACACAATGTGAGTTTGAAACTTCAATTATCAACACAGCACGCGTATTTCACAGCAGTAACTGCAAATTGATTGAAGCGATGAATCAAATCACACAGTAATCAGTCGCACAGTATCAATCAAACGTTGGAAATGATCTATCATAGAGTGGAAACGCACTGGAAAATCTATGGCGTTTCGAATTGTTATTCATGTTAAATATACAGTCTGTGAGTCCGACTCGAAGGCAACCAGCGCTTAATGAACGCTGACGGTTGAGCATCTGTGACTTACTGGAAACGACCATTTATATAAAACGTCAAATTTTATATAAACTACAATTTAATTACTCATATTCATAGTTAATCTCTACGTCTAGAGAGAGCCACTTACTGCTTTGCAACAGGCCAGGTTTTCAAGACAGCTGCGTGTTTCACTCACGATACGTCAGCCACTTTGTTATGGTGAAATAGAGATTAACTGTTCACCGCTATTTTTTGTACGTGTATATATATATATATATAGACTGTGACTGTGACTATATATATGTATAGACTGTGACTGCTGTGTAGCAGTCACAGTCTATCAAGACGTATGAATTATCTAAGCTCGTGTCCTTGAAAACTATTTACAAAAAATACCAATTGCAAGCATATATTTTGAAAAATAAGATTTAAAAGTTAATGAATCTATCTATCAAATTTTAATTTTTTGCCAATTAAAACAAAAAATTACGAAACTCAATTACTCTACCTTTTCTATGACAGACGTATGCGAAATATTTAACTCAAGGAGTAATAACTACTTAACTTTTGAAATTTATTTTTAACCTACCCACATTTAAAAAAACCCTTTTCTGAAATTATAACGCGTTATATTACTTTGGGCATTTGAAATATTATTCGATATCCAATTACATATATATGATTCCATTCCTTGATTCCAATAATATTTAATGTAATAAAGAAACGGTGTTTTTCTAAAACGTTGTTCAAAGCATAAATACTTTTAAGCAATAAATTTCATTGCATGATTATTAAAGCTCGTAAATATGGCCGTAAAAGTATTTCCTGCTAGCTCGTGCCCGCAACTTCATCCGCGTAGATAAAGGGTTTTTAAAAAATATAAGCAAATTTGGAATTGAAGATTATCTCCTGTCCTATTCCAGTTCCAGTTCCCGTTTTTGCTCCCGTATCCAACATATTATATGAATCTTATTTCAAGGAATATTGTTATGGTAATTTCTGTTTTTCACAAATCCTGCGGGAACCCTTGATTTTTCCTGGATAAAATGTAGCCTATGTCCTTTCCCAAGCTCTAGTCTACCACTGTAACAAATTTCATCAAAAATCGGTTCATTAGCTCTAGCGTAAAAACGTAACAAACTTACATTCACATTTATAATATTATTAGGGATAAGATAATTAGTAAATATTTATTGCTATGGATAATAACGATATATCTGCCTATGTTTTAAAGACAGAAAAACATAGAGTACCAGTGGGAGGCGCATTTGCACAGAATACCGGCTAGATTCTGAATACCACAACGGCGCTTATTTCTGCCGTAAAGCAGTAATGTGTAAGCATTACTGTGTTTCGGTCTGAAGGGCGCCGAAGCTAGTGAAATTAATGGGCAAATGAGACTTAACATCTTATGTCTCAAGGTGACGAGCGCAGTTGTAGTGCCATTAAGAATTTTTGGGAGTTTTCATGAATCCTGAGCGGCACTTCATTGTAATGGACAGGGCGATCAATTACCATCAGCTGAACGTCCTGCTCGTCTTGTCCCTTATTTTCATTAAAAAAAAAATAGAGAAATATTATACATTTGCATTTAATGAAGTAATAAATTGAAACAGGTCACATACGGGGCCTCATTCTTAGTATTGCGTTTATTGCCATTATCCGTAACTCGGCTTGCTAGGGTAATTTCAGAGCGGTTAGCCGAGAAAATTAATTCACAATGATCGTAAAATAATCCCCGTTAGCGGCGGAGCAGAATGCCGAGAAATTAATAACGTATTGTTTATTTTCACAGGGAAATTATTACAGTGGTTTAAAAAAAGCGGCCAAGTGCGAGTCGGACTCGCCCATGAAAGGTTCCGTAGCAGCAAGAAACATAATTTAAAAGTTACATAGAAAGGAAAATGATATTCAAATCGGCTCTTATCATTTGTACGTAAAGAAATCTACTTATTAGATCTCGTTTAAACCAATTTGGGCACATTTTACCCCTTTAGAAGTGTCTCTCGCGGAAACTATTCACAAGAAGTTATTTTTCTTGGGCTTTCGGATTTTGAATTGAATTGGATTAAGTATTTAACTATCATCCATTAGCTGTGGTTCAGTAGACATTATTATTTGACGACCTGTATAGCCGAGTGGTTAGCGATCCTACCTACAAAACTAGAGGTCCCGGCTTCGATCCCGGTAGGTGCAAGCATTTATATGATGAATAATTATATAATTGTTTCCGAGTCATGGATGTTTATATGTATTTATGTATGCTTAAGTATGTATATTGTATTAAATATATCGTTGTCTTACAACCCATAACACAGGCTATATATGCCTAATTTGGGGCAAGATATTTTTTGTAAAATAGTGTGTCAATATTACTATTGAGTTACAAGAGGCTTGGTAGCAGAAGTATGATACACATGGTCTAGTTGACTAGCTAACTTCAACTATAATAAATGAGAACACTACCGAGAAACCTACAGTTTATTTTACAAAAAAAATCTATTGTGTACCATACATACCAACTTTGTAAAGTTCACGTGTGAAGGGTTCGACTCGCCCTTCACCGTTATTAATCCCTTCAAGTTTATGGCCTCTATTATTGGTATTTTACAGTCAGTAAGCAAACATATAGGATAGTAATTAAAAGTGATACATATAAAAGGCAAGAACCGCACAACTATGTAAGAATGTTTCGTAATAGTTACGATCACGATTAAACTTAACTGCATTGCAATAAAAGGATCTACTTTAAAGCACTTTTGATTCTATAGAATCACCTGAACAGCGACCATTACTGTTATCTCTTTAGGTTTGAAATGGGGTTAATTACTTTATTAATACATTCGCCCGACTTCGACTAGATTGATTTTATAGGTATGGTTTTCTGTTTGGATTTTGCTTGTAGAACGGCTTTCGCGATGGTCGCTGGGTAGTCGATTTTCTGGTATACCTAACACATAAATAGACGGCGGTTATCGACTCATGGATGTTTGCCCGTGAATGCTGGAGTTCCCCAAGGCTGTGTTATATCTCCTACACTCTTTCTTCTTCATATCAATGATATGTTGGACACTTCCTATTGATAATATGATATTTTCAAATTGTTCTCAGTTACCACCCCAAAAATATTTCTACGTTGAGAATCTCATCCTTTTTGAAGTCAGTGGAAAAGGCCATAATGATAATGATGAGCCTCGTTCTCCCCATCAATGGCTGCAGAAAGATTAAAATTCATAATCCAACCCCACGGCATGATATTTCGGTCACCATAATCATACGCCCTACGAACTCACGAGTTATTTTAATAAAACAAATGTAATTACATTATAAAAAGGTTATCTTATCTGTGATCAACTTCCTTCTGGATATTCGCACGTTTCAGGTTCATGTCTCCAGTCAAACCTGTTCCAGCGTTGATCAAACGATGCCGATGCATATAACACATTACTTATAGGTGCTGACAAAACAGGAGGAAAACATGCTACGTTTATCCTCGACGATATTCTTAAATTTTGTTGAATTTTTTATTTAGTGTTACTTTTATTACATATTACTGAAACTCCACTGTCATTAATATGGCAAATTCCAAAAGGGTGCCAGCCCACAGAAGAAAATATTTGTTTAAAGGGTTTCTTACAGCGCTAAGAAAAATATTTAAATAACAAAATATTAAGAGTTGCATTTTTAATTTAATTTAAATTTTTGTAGTGAAAAAATCACTCAAAAAAAATCTTTAATTCACTGAGTATTGAATGAGACTGAGCTGTTCCGTTCCGCTCGTTGTAACAATCGGCTTGTAACGGAGCAGAATCAGTCAGACCGAAATTTATTGTATATTATTAATGTTATCATTTTATAAATGTAGTACAAAAATAATTGTATTTCGTATAATTACCTCGCCTTGATGAAGTTTCTATTTCTGTCGTAGAATTTTCCTCTCACAGCATCCTCTTTTAAAAGTGCTTTGAATTTGTTTACTGTTTGTCTCTTTCAAATGTATAAGAGCAGAAAAAACCCTATTTAAAATTTTAATTGCTATATTCAATTCGAAATGACAATGGGTTTTATTTTTCAATTATGTTTACCATTAAAATGCTATTATTTATAACGATGCAAGCATAGCTTAAGTAAGTAAGATATTTGTAAGATTAAAAAATACATATAACACATTTTTCCCTCCGGTGTGACGACACTCTAAGACAATAACTAAAGTTTCATATCGCTTTTATCATGTAGTTTACATAGTAGTTCATATTAGTTTATATTGTAACAACCTGTCACAAGTTTAGTCCATAAGATTTACAATTTCCATTTGATTTTCTTGCAAGCATTGGTTTTACTTAAGTTTTTTTTGCGAGAAGAAATCATAGCTATAATCTCTAGCGGACTTGACAATTTTGCTAACGATGATAGTTGGGTAAAGATGTGAGCATAGGAGTCTGTACCATCTCTAGATTTCTTACAATTTTTCAAGAAAATAAATTTTTACATACAAAAATTCAAATGATATTTTTCGATTCTCCCGTTTACTTCAACACGTACGTTTCATAAGCTCTCGGCCATTCTTAGTTTATATTATTTACAAATGTTATTTTTAAAATGGTTTTTTGTGTTCTCAAAATTCTCGTGTCATGGTGTTAAACATTGAACTCCTCCGAAACGGCTTGACCGATTCTCATGAAATTTCGAGTGCATATTGGGTAGGTCTGAGAATCGGACAACATTTATTTTTCATCCCCCTAAATGTGATCCCCACGAAAATTTTTTTTTTTGAATTTTTTTGAATTTTTTTTTTATATATTTGTGTGATTATGAGTCAGCATTAAAAATACATACAACTTCAAAGTTTCACCCATCTACAATCAACAGTTACTTTTGTATCGCGATTTTAATGGCAATACAATGATTGCTGGGTCAGCTAGTAATATATATTATAAATTCAGTGTGTCATGGATGTTTAATTGTATTTATGTATGTTTAAGTAAGTATATTGTATTAAATATATCGTTGTCTTAAACCATAACACAGGCTTTATACGTCTAATTTGGGGCAAGATAATTTGTGTAAAAAGTGTGTCAAAGTGTGTCATTATTATCAAATATATATTATTAACCTAATATTAAACAATATTTTTAAGTTTATTTTTTTTTTCTTTAATTTCTTGCCATGAATCTCATGACAAATTACAACTTTAGTATGTTAAATCTCTAAGTAGTAGAAACCATTGTTAAATTGTTCTTTATGCACCACATAACCCTAAAAATATAAATTAATATTCAAGTATTGATAAAGCTCATTTTGTTTAATACTCTTTTAATCTATACTTTTTACTTGACTTTTATGTTAGATAGCATAACTGATTACAAGTTAATATCGTTTTTACGACTTGAGCTTAAGTATGTGCCATAGCAGCAACAATTTAAAATATCCAGTTTTGGTATGACACTCAGAAAAAAACTTAAATCATACATAATATGATGTGTAAGCGATAATCACAAGATAGTGGCTTGTATTAAGGATTGGTCTCCGCTGCGCTCCAACTAGATACTGCAGGCGCAATCGCAAAGTGAGCCAACTAATACTACGCCCAATTGGGCGCCTAATTAGGCGTACTCGAGCCAGTCTCGAACAATATGTGACGTAGACGTGCCACATGATCTGTTGAACTTTGCTAATAATTGAAACTAAAAGTCCGGGTTGCGTAGTAAAACTTTGTGAAAATAATACTACAATAAATAATAAAGACACTGGGATCGCACATCATCAGTAAGTATTTTGTATTTTATTAATGTCTATGTAAAATAACACGAAGCGTATGTTACAAAATTTTAAAGATTTCATTGATTGTCAAGATGCCACGCACACTAGAATGTAAGGTTGCTGTAATAAAAAAGCTATTGTTCTCAGGTAGTACGGTATGTAGTTGGAGCGCAGCGGAAACCAATCCTTAATCTAAGCACAGAGGATTAAATTTTAATTATAATTTTAAATGTCAATGTTCATCAATTAAACATGTGTAATTCTCGGGATTATCAAAGAAAATACTAGAATAAAAAGGCACAACGCAATGGCGAAAATAAGGAAAGTCCCGTCTGAAACCATATTAAATTGTAGTCACTGTAAAAGATCCACATGGTTTTTTTATGAGAATAAGGGACCGCTGTTAAGCAATAGACGATCAGAATGTTCTTCTGATGGTAATTGATACGCCCTGCCAATTACAATGCAGTGCCACTCAGGATTCTTGATAAACTCAAATATTTTGAGCGGCATTACAATTGCGCTCGTCACCTTGAGATATAAGAATATGTTAAGTCTCATTTGCCCAGTAATTTCACTAGTCACCCTTCAGACTGAGACACAGTAATGTTAACACATTACTGCTTCACGGCAGAAATAGGCGCCGTTGTGGTACTCATAATCTAGCTGGCCTCCGGTGCAAATGAGTCTCCCACTGGTAAACATGGTTTTTGTTTAATGAAACAAATTATAAACTCGATTAAGTAAAAGATAATAATATAAAACCGCAAAGGTGAAATAATTTTATAAATATAAAAATACCGACACAGGTTAGATCAGAATTAAATTCGGGTCAATGCGCTTCAGAAACACTTTAGTGCAAACGATGTGTGAAGTATAGAAATAACGTTAACCTTTTGAGAAAAAATGGAAATTTTTTAATTAATTTCATGGTAAAAACCAGAAGACAGTTTCAATTCATTATTATTTTTGTTTGCTTGCATGAACCGTAACAAACATATTAGGGGCAAATGTATAAAATTGCCGTTTCGGACTCAAAAATGCAAATGTGTTTTTGTACGTTATTGGGTAGAATGTATTTATTTACTCGAAAATTTTACCTAAGACACAGTAGACATGTTCATATGTCTACTGTGCCAAAGATATCTATATATATTTCTGCTACTCACGCGAAAGTAATTTAGTAGAAAAAAATTGTAAATAAGTAGAACTCTGGACACCTGGACTCAACAAACTCTTTGAATTCATTTTGTATTACTTCTGCAGATTTTTTTTACATCATCATCATAATTTCAGCTGGAAGACGTCCACTGCTGGACAAAGGCCTCCCCCAAAGATCACCATGACGATCGGTCCTGCGCTGCCCTCATCCAACCAATTCCGGCGATCTTCCCCTACCAGATCGTCCGTCAGTCTTGCGGGGGGCCTACCAACACTACGTCTTCCGGTACGTGATCGCCATTCGAGGAATACAGCCCCAACTGCCATCTGCCCGTCAAGCTATGTGCCCGGCCCACTGCCATTTGAGCTTCGCAACCATCTCCTTATTACTTATTCGCGGGGAAACTTCGAGAATAGCCCTCTCCATTTCCCTCCGAGCAACCATGCGGTTTTTCATTTTTTTGTACCTTTTAGTAAATTATCAAAATCGTGGAAACATCATTGGGTCCATCTTTGGCAAGTACGGACGATGTTGAAGGTTTACATAATATAGGTTCTGTAGAATTAAAATAGTTTCTCAAGCCGTATGAATTCTTGCGTTATCCTGGAACAATAATGGTTAACATCGGTTTATGAGTCGGGGCTGCCTCACTTCGAGTTTCCCCATCATTGTTTGAAGCTCAGTACCAAGCTGTAGTGAATTACAAGTGATAACCAAACAAATAACATTACACTTCTATAAGTAAATATGTTTTAGGGCATTTAGGGCATAGAGATCGCATTGGGAATTTGCATTTTTTACCCCTGACGGTATGCATAATCACAAGATGATCGGTTTAAATAATTTGTTAGCATTATCAAAAATATTTTATGAATCGAAGAGCAAGTGAGTAGTTTTGCTACACCAGAGGAAGGAATAACGTTCCTTTTTTAAAAAGGTATGTCGGCAGTACCACGTACTGTCCCCCACGAACACCGAATACACAGTTATTTCTACTGCTACTGAACTCGTAGTATGGACTATGGTTACTGAAAAGGCGGCAAGAATCTGGTCAAACATTACAATAAAATGACGACCAAAACTGGCCTATCTGTATCTATTTGTGCTAGTCTAGCCCTCTAGAATTTCCAACTATTCGAGATAAACTTATAAGTACATTGCTTACACAATACGTAAAGAAAATCTTTCACTATTACACGTCTTTACAGAGTATAAGACTTTATCCTACACTACATTCTTTGTGATACATTATATTTTTCCTACATCGTACACTTAACATTGTTTATTCGAGCTTCTATTTCGCAAACAGAAAGCTTTTAACCGCGTTCATTAAGTAACTGCTGAAAATAGCTGGCAAGAAACCAAAGCGATGTTCAACAAAACTAATTTATCCTGGATAATTTGCAGCAGTATTCCGGGATTTTTCTTGACTTTGTAATTCTAAAGTATTATTTTAAAAATATGATTCACCTTCATTCACAGTTTTATTGTAACGTAATTTTTTGAAGCTTTAATTTTAATTAGCGTACCGAACTCGCGACATGCAATGATGTCGCGAGTCTCTGCGACCACGTAGCATCCACTACTTAAGTATTTTTAATTTACTGTTTGAGGCTTTTGCGCACTTAGTTTTGTAAAAGATTTATGACTTTATATAAATGCTTTTATAAATTTACGTAATTAAGAAATTTTTATTATTTATTTTTTCAATTAGTCTATGATTAAGAAAAATAGCCAAGTGTAAGTCGTACTTTTTCAATTTCAATCAATCAATCAATATTGCAATACTTTAAATAATTATCTATGTTAAAACATCCGTCGATACATTTTGAGGTTATAACGTTATTTACGAAAGATATTTTGAATTTGCATGGAAGCCATTTTGAATACGCCATCTTGGTTTTTATTATATTATACGCTAGATTGCTGGCTTATTGCATAAAAATGTTAATCAAAAGAGGTCAAATTACCATGCGGGTTCTTGATAAGCAAAATATTGATAGTGTTGTTGCAACCGAGTTACAGTATGCAGTAAGTGCACGCTGGTAGCTAACTTATGATTCTGAAATTATTGAAAAAAAAAAACACTGAATTTTATTCAACATAAGGGGCGCTCGCTCGAAGAGCTTTTTTTATTTAAAAGTACATTACCTACATATAATTAAATACCAAACCAATTCATAAACCACCAGGGTTTTTGTCGAGTGCCGTGCGTTCAGTAGTTGAAATTAATAATACAAATTCACCCCTACTATAATAATAAGTAACCAATAATCAGTCACGGAGTACCACGGCTGATTGAAATGCGACATGCAATCAATAAATACGTGAAAAAAATTGAGGCGATGTAATAAAAGTTTCACATTACAAAAGATTTGACTCGTACGCTCGTAACTAAGGCTTTATTCTTACTGCCAAGATACCCATTTACCAGGGAGGCTTCTTTACACAGGATGCCGGCTAGATTATGGGTACCACAACGGCGCCTATTTCAGTAATGTGTTTCGGTCTGAAGGGCGCCGTAACTAGTGAAATTACTGAGCAAATGAGACTCAACGTGTTATGTCTCAAGGTGACGAGCGCAATTTTAGTGCCGCTCAGAAGTTCGAGTGTTCCAGAATCCTGAGCGTTGTAGCAACTGCATTGTAGCAGACCGTATCAATTAACCTCAGCTGAACGTCCTGCTCGTCTCGTCCCTTAATATCATAAAAAAGATACATAGTAGAATCAGTCTTCATCATAATTACAATACAACGGTAAGTCTATTCCGACAACTTTTCAGCGAGCATTGTTTGTTGCGCAGCATATTGCAAAGTACACAAAGTAAAACTGACAAGATTTCTATAAAACCAGTAGGTACTGACACACAAAGGTATTTGTCATCGGATAGGGAAAGTGCATTGGGCGTACCATTCATACGTCAACGCCAATCACTCGTGAAAGCGGAGATGAACACTTTAAACTTACATCTGGTACGTGTGTGGTTAGAAATGAATCAGGTGAGGCCTTGGCACACCGGTTACTAAAGGGATTAGTGACATAGCGCTTATCTACTTAAGGGCAATCGCATGCTCATTAATAATGTCATTTCTTAATTTGAGCATAACATTTAACCAAAACCTTTGTGTGGCAAATCTATAGTGAATTTAATTTTTTGTTGCCTATTTTAATTTACGTAGGTCACACTAAAAGTATTTCGTAACTTAAAAAAACAACATGTTATAACCAAAATATTATGTTTATTACTTTTAAAATTACTCTCCTTTACATTTCAAACAATTTTTCATGCGATTGAACCATTTTTAAAAAAGAGAGGACTACATAATATCTGAAGGCATGTTTTCTACGTGCTGATTGAATGCTATCACTGCCTCTTCGGAATTGGTAAAAGTGAAACCTCTCATCAAATCTTTGATTTTAGGGAAAATACAGAAATCACAGGATGCTAGGTCGGGGCTATGTGCAGGATGGGTGACGAGTTGTACTTTTTCGGAAGTTAAAAAGGACTTAGTTTTGTTGGCCGTGTGTGAAGAAGCGTTGTCATGATGTAGGAGAACGCGGCTTTTCGGTCGTTTTTCGCGAACTTTTTTTAACACCATGGGTAAAAAAATGGTAGAATACCACTCGGCATTGACACTCTTTTGATCTTCAAGTGGTATTGTGCAGATGAGACCCGTAGCTGAGAAAAAAAATGTGATCATTTTTTTACCAACGTTTTTCGCTTTCTGTCTCACTTTTGTTGGCCTGTTCTCATTTTCAAACCCATTCCCATTCACAAGATTGCTGTTTTTTTTCAAGTTCAAAACAATAAATCCACATTTCTTCTCCTGTGACCATTTCATAAACAGCATTAGAATGTCCGTGGTCGTACTCCATTAACATCTGTGAGCTTAACGCTTCTGCTCCGCTGTCAGTTCACGAGGGATCCAACGACATCAAAGTTTCCGAACTTTCAATTCGTCGTGTAAAATTTTCTGAATTTGGCTCATACCAATCCCCAATAGTCCTCGAATTGTCTCATAGGTAATCCGCGGGTTTTCTTCAATTAGCCGCCCTTCACCCAACGCCCGAAACCCGACCTCTCTCAAATTCAGCAAACCATCGCCTCACGGTGCTCAAGCAAGGTGCTTCTCACCCAAAAGCATTTTGATGACGAGCGGCACAGTCTTGCAGAGAGAGAAAACTTTTAAAATCATAAAAAATCATCGCTCTTAAATCTTTTCGACTTAATTCCATTTTCGTTGCGTACGTAGAACTTCGATGTGTGATAAAATACAATTGACAAATGATTTCCCGCTAATTGTTTTTTTATTACTAAGAAGGTTGCAACGTTTAAAAAATATCACATTCGAAATTCAAATAGTTCCGATTAGCAAGAAGTGCAAAACTTTTAGTGTGCCCCATGTAATTTGAATAGTGCCATAGAGAAATCATAAATAGGATATGAAGTCATATTGTTAGTCCACTAATTGGAAAATGTATACCTAAGGCTTGAGAAGAACGGGCGCAATAGACCCAATACAAAGAAACATATATATAGAGGCAAGTGCATTGGAGTACGGTAATTCTTCTATCAGTTTAAATTTATATGTTTACCAAGCATTGCAACAAATTACAAAAAGTCACTAGGTACTCAGTAACCTTTACAGTCCTTTGAAAATCGATACAACGAGTACCAGTAAGATAAAGAAAGTTTGCTGTATTTCATATGGGATTCCTACATCAATTGTCAGTGCCCTTTTTCCATATAATATAAACATAAAACATTTAAGAGAGCTCTTAGGCTGAAATTGATAGGGCGTACGTAGACTTTGCTCAGACTTTACTTACGTAAAACTTAGCTAACTGTAAGCTTAGCAAAATCTTTGATTTCGTTTCAATAGTCATTTGACAGCTGAAATTATGCTGAGATTAAGCTCAGACAGCCCAATGCAAAATCATGTCTTTTTTCATAAAAATAAGGGACGAGACGAGCAGGAAGTTCAGCTGATGGTAATTGATACGCCCTACCCATTACAACGCAGTGCCGCTCAGGATTCTTAAAAAACCGAAAACTTCTGAGCGGCACTACAATTGCGCTCGTCACCTTGAGACATAAGATGTTAATTTGCCCAGTAATTTCACTAGCTACGGCGCTCTTCAGACCCAAACCCAGTTATGTTTACACATTGCTGCTTCACGGCAGAAATAGGCGCCGTTGTGGTACCCATAATCTAGCTGGCTTCCTGTGCAAAGGAGCCTCACACTGGTAAAATATCTCCCATTTCTTGTCATACTCAGTGAAATTTTAGGTAAGTAAAGTCTGAGCAAAGTCTTAGTATGCTTAAACCTCAACCTTAATAAGTTCAATGATATATCAACCTAATATTTTTGAAACTAGTTCCTAGCCTAGAATTAAGCATCATTACATCAATAAACGTATAATGAAAGTTCCCTATTCTAATTGTTTCCGACTTAATAAACATTTAAAGTAATATTATTAATCCCGGAGAAAGTGTATCATAATCTCGATTAAGTCGTTGAGTGTGGATTTTATTGCGCATTTCGCAGTACTAGCGATACGGCATTCATTATATTAGCTTCGACTTTAGAAAGTCGTTGCTACAAATTACTTAATAATTGTTGTTCAACTTTGAAATTAAATCAAGTTTAGCAAGTGTGTTCCCACAAAGCGTTTGTCGAGTATCTTATAAGATGGCCAAATGCTAAACTAAAACATATTTAAAACAATGCCTACATGTTAACAGTGTAAATAAAACAAATGGTTTTATTTACTAGTACATTTACGTTGCCTCTTTGAATTGCCAAATTTATTCTCTGGCAAAGGTAGGTACGTGTCAGATCTCAGGTCACCTGTCAAATATATAATTCGCCTGGACAACTCTTTGATATAGGTTCGGGCTGACCGACTCCACGACCCCAAAGTCTCACCCCCAAATAAAAAATAAATAAATATAAATGTATGAAATATGCGTTGAATATGACCAAAACCTAAAAATAAACATAATATTATCTATATATATATATATAAAAATGAATTACTGTTCGTTAGTCTCGCTAAAACTCGAGAACGGATGGACCGATTTGGCTAATTTTAGTCTTTAATTATAATAAGTCCAGAGAAGGCTTGAAAGGTGTATAAATATGAAAATGCTCGGAATTAAATAAAAACAACGATTTTGATTTTCTTTGATGTGTTCCCCGTCGTTTAGAACTAAAATTATAATAATAGTTTAAAATGAATAACTAATTAGAATTTTTAAATCTTTCTAACTTTCTCAGGAGGTAGAAAATAAACTTAATTTTAGGTAACTGTAGTACAGTTGTTAACTATATATCAGATTATTTTTATGTAGATTGATAAATCTTAAGTTTTGTCCAAAAATAAAATTTCTGAACCTAATAATAACGCGCACCAATAAAACGAAACAAAAAGATTATCAGAAAGCTTTGAATTTATTAACAGACTGTATCATAACTATGTGTGTCTATCAATATCCTTATAAATAGCCAGTATTTCAGGAAAACTCTGTTTTGTAAGTGTGGAATATCGTGTGTAATTAATCCGAAAATAATAATAAAATTTCATTCGTACCGAGCATATTTTTTATTTGTTTTTATAAAAAAGGATTCCTTTTTTTAAATTTTAAGTTTATTTTATACAAAAGTTAAGGTATTTTATTTATCGATTGAGGCAGTATGAAGTCTGCCGGGTCAGCTAGTTTATAACACATTTAAAGCGAATTTAACATGTTACAATCAAAAAAGTATATCTTTAAATTAAATTACCGCGACAATATAGATAGATATCTTGTGTAATGTAAATTTGAACTAAGTTTTTTTTTTTAATGACGATCTCACCAGTCATTATAACACATACATAAACGTTTGTAAGGATAATTTGATGGTAATGCAAAAGTATCGAGGCACGATTACTAAACATATCTTATTTCATGGATCAGTTATTAATTTTATTAAAAACAGGAAATTGTTTTAATAATAATATCCAATCGCCATTATAGCTTTTTGAATATAGAAATTTGCTGTTAAACGAGATCTACCAGAATATAAAAAAATAGGTATCGTCTACAGTAGTATATATAATCCTTATATCATATACGTCTACAAAGTCTGTGACTGAACTGGGAAAACGTCGAAAAAAATTTGAGGTTGACAGCTAACCTCTATTTTGATCACTGCACGCACAGTGAAGCAAAGTGACATACAAATCGCCAGTGTAAGACGTAGCTTGTCACGCACACTAAAGTAATAAACCTGGCCTGTTTTCATCGTTTGTCTAGCAGCAAAAGACTATTTAGACGTACAGATTATGTAAGGTAATAGAATCATATGTTTAATCGAGCCTGTCCTCCTGTATATCCTTGCAGAGGTCACAAACCTCCTTATCGTCCTATTAATTTAATTTTTATATAAAAATATTTAAATCTTATTATATTCTTTTCATGAAAAAGAGGAAAAAGGAGAGTACCGGTCACCTGATGTTAAGTGATCACCGCCACCCACGTTATCTTGCAACGACAGAGGAATCTCAGGAGCGTTGCGAGCCAGTAGAAAGGTCTACGCGTTATTTTGAAGGTATGTCATATCGTCCTGGCAAGACCGTACAAGGAAGCTCATTCAAGCTTGGTAGTACTTGGAAGAAAGTTCCTCGAAAATCGCACTTTTATTGGATAAGCAATAATCATGGGAGTGAAGTAAATCATAGTTTAAAAGGAATAAAAGGATAATTGAATAAAAACTGTTGTGTTTTTAAATAGCAAAAATAAAGCGCTTGAAATTTTTCAAGATAGTTCTGGCTGGGGTCACTCTGTTTCGATAATATTTATTTGATCCCTAGTAATATGATAAATGTGAATGTAAGTTTGTTTGTTACGTTTTGACGTAGGAGCTACTGAACCGATTTTGATGAAATTTACAGCGATAGACTGGAACTTGGGAATAGACATAGGCTATATTTTATACCGGAAAAATCCATGGTTCCTGCGGGATTCGTGAAAAACTGAAATTCACGTAAATGAGATAAAACTATACCTATAGTAGGTTCCCATAGCAATCTTCCTCGTAATAAGATTCATAAAATTACTTGGGAACGGGAACGAAAACGGTAACCGGAACTGGAATAGGACATGAGATAATCTTACATTCAAAATTTGCTAATTATTTTAAAAACGCTTTATCTATGCAGACGAAGTCGCTGGCATAAGCTAGTATTTTTTAAAAATGAAATAAAGTGAAAGCGATATTTAAGTCGGTTGCACATTCATAGCATCGTGAAATTCATCATTTTCGAATGGTAGTTTAATTTAATGGAAACATTTGCAATGTAATTTATTACCCGTTAATAATTTATATTACTTGTTTGGATGTAAGTTTATTGTTTAAATATGCGGGTATCACAGGATTGTTCCTGCTATTTGAAGGAAGTTTAGTTGAATGTGGAAATAACCAGTGGGAGGATCCATTACACAGGATGTCGGCTAGATTATGGGCACCACAACGGCGCCTATTTCTACCGTGAAGCAGTTATGTTGAAGCATTATTGTGTTTCGGTCAGAAGGGTGCTGTAGTAAGTGAAACTGTGACAATAAGGGACGAGTGTGCCTTATTGTCACAAAAAAATTAGGAATATATAATTAGTAATATTAGCAGGGATCTGCAACATCCCGCTAATTCCTACCTAAACGCTTCAAATTATACTCTTGACGACTTTAAGCTCTTCGAACTCAAAAATATGATTTGTGTTATTTTGAGCTCTTCGTGCTCAAAAGTCTGTATCTCAAAAATTAATTCTGAAAATCATGTCTGGTAAAAGTTTAATAAAAAACTATTTTTTGAATTTTCAAACAGCAGTAACTTTTGAATAAATGAACCGATTTTCATTCTCAGACATTAAACGCACTTTTTTGAGCCTCATAAAGAAGCCATTGAGTTTCAATTGACCGAACTTGGAACTTCGAAATAATTCCAAAAAAATACTTTTTTCGGTTTTCTTTGTCAACGATAACTCCCGAACGAATCAATCGGTTTTGACCGGCTTGGTGGCGATCGACGTGGTTTTTGATTTTAACAGCTGATTAGTTTTTGAAATCCATCGATAAAGCCGGTAAATAGGCAGGGAAGCTTCCTAGGACCTTAAAACGTCTATATTTGATGAATACTCGATTTTCGGAGTAAAACAATAACTTCCCGGTTTTCTTTTAATTTTCGATTTTCTCGAGAGGAAGTTAAAAAGTAAGTTCTTCGAAAAGCGCAATAAAAGTGAGGCAGCACTTGTTTATAATGTGTAATTTTAATGACATTACTGTCAATTTGTGTCAGTATGCGTCCTAATTAGATTATTAACTGTATAGGTCCAAACAGTGCCCTTTCATCTTCAATTTCTTCTTTTCGTCATCATCTTTCTATTCAATTTTTAACCGACTTCAAAAAGGAAGGGGTTATCAATTGGATCCAGACTTATTTTTATGTATTTACACGGATTACTCTGAGATTATGATCCGATTTACGTAATTTTTCTTTAGTTCGATGCAGAATAGATGCCATTTGGTCCCATAAAAATTTCTACTAATAAATACTTCGCAACTTCTTAAAGCGCCTAAAGACTCATATGTCCTTACATATGAGTCTTTAGGCGCTTAAAGAGTCTAAATTGACATTTATTGTATGGATTTGACGTTTATAAGCTTTGCAGGGTAACTTTGGCAATTCTTAAATTAAGTGCAAATGAGTATGACGACTTTCTTGTTTTAGAATTTTTTCATTTCAAAATTACGCAGAAACGCACTCGGGTATTTAGTTTTTTTAGTTACCTTTTTTGTGACATATTATAAATACAAAATTTATAATGTAAATCGCAATTACCCTTTAATTGAATGTAAAACGTACATTATAGGTGCGTACATATATCGTATCATATAGATATGGGTTGAGAATGTCTTTAACATAACCGTCATTTAGTATTTCTGTTTCGAGTTTCTTGTTTTTCTCAAAATATTCAAAGCTTTGAAAGAATTAGGGAATCAAAGACCAAATTGACTTAGGCGCCACATGGACAGATTGATGTACTATTAGTGTCAAATGTCAATGTGTCAAGATCTTCTCTCCGCCACCGCAGTTCAGACACGACCACGATTCATGCAATTGGATCGAAATATCGGCACCAAATTAGTAAAATGTATATCGTGAGTACCCGTCATAATAATTACAAAGCTTTTAAACTAGTTAAAAAGTTTCACTACAAAAAGTTTTACGACTTTTGTCTCACTTTTATTTATATCAGAATTCCCACAGCAGAGCATTCACCTTAACATAAAACTATCACTGTTGAGACCGAAAGTTTGACCGATTATGTAAGAGATTTACAATTTACTTTTTATGGTGATGCATTTATGATCGTGTTTATACTTAAGAGTTCCGAAGTTAATCTCGTTAAATAACTTTACACAGAGTAAAGTTTCGTTCTTTCTCAATATTTGTACAAGATCATAAGATTTGAGACGAGAAAGTCCGAAAAAGTTTGAACAGAAAAATAAGAACTATTTCCACGAATCTAATCAATTGTCCGAACGTTCGTGTGAAAGTACTAGGTTTTAGATATCGTCTATTGAATTTGGATCCGATTAGTGAATATAGCATTTCATAACATTGATGTGATGACTTTCATCTGATTAGAAACTTTATATTTCTCTTACCTGTAAATGCGTCTGTCACTTGTCAATTAGATGTCTTATGAGTTAAGCCGAGGATTTGTGTGACTTGTTCTTCTTGTCTTTCACTTTCAAATGACTAAAATAAGAGTTCTAAATTGATGTTTCACAACGTTTCTCAAAATTAAATGGCTCAGCACTAATATTTTATCTTGTAAATAGAAGAGATAAGTAATTATAGCAACTTCGAGTGGAATTAATAGTCAAACTAAACGCTGCCCTGAGATATATACAGTACATACACGTACCGTTGGTTCTCGATAAAGAGTAGGTAAAAATTTAAGGGGATAGTGTTTCTTTTTCTACAAAAATAGTTATCAATTCAGCACAAAATTCGCTTTAAAATATTTTATTTACATATAATATTATAACAGATTTCATAACTTTCAAATAATAAATTTAACTAAATCCTTAGGCGGAAATACAATATATACTTTGATAGTTCGGAAATTCAAAAAAAAATTTTAACAATATAACAACTGACTTCAAAAACACTATTCCAAAACAATAGATATAATAAACACTAAAAAGTAAAAAAACAATAATGGCGTATTTTGATACAATCTAATTAAAAAATCTTATTCTAGTTACGATTATTGTTATTTTTGGAATCGGTGTCCTTCCGCCGCGACCCGCTCTAGCCTCTCGCCTCCTCACGACGCAAGCACATCTCACCTATAAATATGTGTGTAGTTACAAAACTACAAAACTACTTAGATTGTATAAAAATACGCAATTATTTTAATACTTTTTAGTGCATATTATATCTATTGTTTTGGAATAGTGTTATTGAGGTCGGTTGTTTTTTTGTAAATTTTTTTTTACTTTTTGATTTTTAGTGAATTTGAAGTACACTAACTAAGAATTTGTCTAAATATGTGTAGATATATTAAATTTTTCAATGCAGCAATGAATGTAAGCGCTTAATTGAAGAGATTCGTTACTTTGCCATGGATTCTATCACCAAACTATCTTTGAAGTTTAAAAAAAGAATTATCAAAATCGGTTCACCCAGTCGAAAGTTTTGAGGTAACAAACTTAAAAAAAAATACCGACGAATTGAGAACCTCCTAAATAAATATTTGGTAAATATTTTTTTTGTTCTATAAGCATGAAGTGATATATTTATTCAATATAGTTATCATAATTGTGTATAAAATGATAAATTTAGCTCTCACAAGTCACGCTCCTAAAGTCGATCGTGACAGGTCAGTCTCCAATACCGACAAAATAAAGTGTTCAACGCACGTAAAGAAGTTTTCTTCATAAAATTTTTATACTAAATGCAGTGTGAAAAATGGGGAATCAATAAATAAACTTTCACCCCATTTTTTATGACGTTTCTTCCGTTCTTACCATATGTATGGTTTACGTATTTTTAAATGGACTATATTAGGTCGGTACTAGGTAGGGAATAACTGTGCTTATTTTAACTATGACTAAAATTGCTGCTAAATTAAGGCTAAATATGAGCTGATATAATGAATGAGAGCACTCAGTCACAGGTATGAGTGAATATGTCATTTATTTTGATTTACTTCTGTTAAGATGTTCTGTCATCCTGACCGTCTGGATGTGTGACTTTGCTCTACGATTTTCAAGGAATTTTGCTCCACTTTCAGCTAAAACATGCAATGGACTTCTTTCAAAATGAAATATTCACTCACAAGTCAATAACTACCGCACAGTCGAAAAAGTATGCCTCAGACCTGAAAAGAACCGGCGCTAGAAACTCAGCGGGCTTATTTTTTTCATAAAAATATGGTTACAATGTAAAATTGTACAATAAAATTTATTATTTAAAGCCTGCGGGCAGTCGCACCATTCCTAATCTGTTATATCACTAAGAAATACAGTTTCTGCTGTAATATTAGATATAACGAACAATTTGTCATTTTTTTAAGTGATAACCCTTACTTTGGGACTAATTACACAAATTAAATTTGAAAGGGCGACATCTCAAGTCTAAAGTGTCTTAAGACAAGATTTATAAACGATACGTC
This sequence comes from Leptidea sinapis, assembly GCF_905404315.1. Classification (NCBI taxonomy): domain Eukaryota; kingdom Metazoa; phylum Arthropoda; class Insecta; order Lepidoptera; family Pieridae; genus Leptidea; species Leptidea sinapis. The sequence goes on from NC_066298.1 coordinate 9,565,304, forward strand.
ACTCATACTACGTTCTGTGGAAGAGCGCTCGCACGGAACGCGAGAGGTCGCGGGTTCGATTTAATTTGTAGATCTAACGAAATAGATTCTTGTAAAATAAACATAATATGTACCTTAAAGACTGTTAGCGCTCCTCTGCTGTATCCAATAAATAAGTGTATCATCAATGTATTAGTTGAGAGATATGATTTAAATAGATCAATCTACATACGCATAAATAAAGTCATCAAAATTAGCATCCTCGATTAAAACAGTGTCAAACACGAATATTCTTTCACCAAAGATGATAATGCATCGATCGAGAATTAAAATCGAGAACACGAAGTTCTGGCAAGATTTCAATATTATGTGCGAAACTTGCGGCTTCTCAAACTTGTGTATGTATAAGTTAAACCACATCGAACATGAATATTCCGAGAAGTTTAAGATTAAGATTACGAGGAACCCACTGAGCTATAAAAATTGGGTCATACCGCGGGGAGTTCGGGCTTCCAATAAAAATGCGATTGGCTTTAACTTTATCGCTTATAAATATTTAAATATTGCCGACGGGGACTTGAGGTCAGTGAATTGAAATATGCTGAGATATTTACGAAATGTTTTCAAATAAAAGGTAAGGTACCTTTGATTTTCTAACTCAATGGATCACCTGTTTTATAAATTGGGTTTTTAATAGACCATTAAAATTACTTTTACTTTCGGAAATGTCAAACGTAGTGGTCGAAAATAATTTGATAATAATAATTAATGTTATAATTATTATGTAAAGGTAAATTACATTATAATACTGTGAACATTATTGTTTCGGTCTGAAGGGCGCCGTAGTTAGTGAAATTACTGGGCAAATAAGACTTATCATCTTATGTCTCAAGGTGACGAGCGTAGTTCTAGTGCCGCTCAGAATTTTTCGGGTTTTTCAAGAATCCTGAGCGCTTGAGACTTTACTTACCTAAAACTTCACTGAGTATGATAAGACATGGGAGATATTTTACCAGTGTGAGGCTCCTTTGCACAGGAAGCCGGCTAGATTATGGGTACCACAACGGCACCTATTTCTGCCGTGAAGCAGCAATGTGTAAACATTACTGTGTTTCGGTCTGAAGAGCGCCGTAGCTAGTGAAATTACTGGGCAAATTAACATCTTATGTCTCAAGGTGACGAGCGCAATTGTAGTGCCGCTCAGAATTTTTCGGTTTTTTAAGAATCCTGAGCGGCACTGGATTTGTTATGGGTACGGCGTATCAACTACCATCAGCTGAACGTCCTGCTCGTGTCGTCGTCGTTGTTTTCATAAAAAAAATATCTAATTGAACAACTGTTTTGATAAAATAGAATCTTCTTCATTTGATTCTATAAAATGCTCAAAGATTTGATATGTATTTGACAATGACTTTCGTATTTGACATAAATAAATTTACAAATTTAATTTGTACCAAAATTTATGGACGATGCGGGATTCGAATCCGCGCCTTTCGGGCTACGTCCCAGCCATCTAGCGCTCTTACCAACTAAGCCAACCGTTCGCATGCCGCACTATCCGTAAATCTTGGAATATTTATGTTCATCTCTCGGGTTGTGGCTGTATGGAGCCACCGTTGACCGGAGTCATTTATATACAACTAGCTGACCCGACAGACGTTGTTCTGTTTATAATAAAAAAAAAACTCTTGCGGGTGGAGTTTCTTAAGATTTAAGTTTCTATGCCTTATAAAAATATTATATTGGCCCTTAATAAGGCGCATGTAGTCGAGTCAATTCCTGGTAGAAAAAAAAAGTTTGACACAGCTATATAATAAAATTAACAGCTAATAGAACTTGTTTAATGTTTTCAATTATTTTAATTGAAAGTTGTGTTTTTTTATTATGATTTCAATAAAACTTTTTTTTATATATTACAATATATTTTATTTTATTTCTTCTATTTCTATTCATAACTTTGGAGTCAAATGTGACCCCATGTTGTTCACCTACTTGTGTGATTTTCGTTTTTATAGCAAAGTTTATAGCAAAAAATACACGTTAATTAGGTAGTCTACTATTTATCATTTCATTTTACTTAGGAGAACTCTAAAAATAATTAATAGATAAGATTATTAATTTGTAGAAGAAAACGCAATATATTTTTTTCTTTTTAGTGCATATTATGTTGTTTTGGAAAAGATTTTTGAAGTTAGTAAGTTTTTTGTAAATTTTTTTTTAAATTTTAATTCAAGCTGAAATACACTAATTTACCTATTAAGGTGCTGCTCATATGAGACAGCGCTGTTTTAATGAAACCAACGAAGTGAGGGAGATACGCCTATCTGAATAGAGTTTTTTTTTATGAAAATAAGGGACAAGACGAGCAGGACGTTCAGCTGATGGTAATTGATACGCCCTACCCATTACAATGCATTGCCACTCAGATTCATGAAAAACCCCAAAAATCCTGAATGGCACTACAACTGCGCTCGTCACCTTGAGACATAATATATGTTAAGTCTCATTTGCCCAGAAATCTAACTAGCAACGGCGCCCTTCAGACCGAAACACAGTAATGCTTACACATTACTACTTCACGGCAAAAATAGGCGCCGTTACCCATAATCTAGCCAGCATCCTGTGCAAAGGAGCTTCCCACTGGTAAAAGAGTAAATCTATCATCATACAATTAACACCTCTGATGAAGTTTTCACTTCATTACATTACAAAGATTAATTTAAGATTTAACCTATTGCCAAGAAAGTTTTAAAAACACGTGAGCGATTATCGTAATAATAGAGCAACGTAGATTATATCGCGACGAACACTTTCACCGAACACATCACTTGAGAACATCTCAAGAATGGAAGAAAATCGTCCGAAAACAATATTAACGGAGAGTCGATTGAATGGCGTAACGGATTTCCTGCGAGATAACTCAACGAGGTTTCTCAGAAAACGAAGGCTTCGGCTGATAGGTTTTAAAGGTTTCAATCACGATTTACAAAAGCAATCAGTATGTAATTAAGATTTAATATGCTTGATTTAAATTATTCCACACGCTTTCTCAGCATAACCATTTTGCATTATTTTGAGTAAAATATTGTATTTCTTTCTTTCAGGAGAGCTCGAACATGAAGACTTTTTTAGATGTGACTGCATACACTATCTAACTATCAATAATATGTGTTTGTGTGGTAGATTTTGACGTTCAATAAGTGATTTTTAATCCTATTTTGAATAAAAATATAAGAATTTAAAAATTTGAATACGATAATATGAGAAATTGCGAAAGTTCAGGCCCTTAGAAAAACCCATATTCACATTGAGCTATGCTTATTGTGTGTATTCCAAACGAATATTATAAAGTAAAAATCTTAGATTATGGATTGGTATCCGCTGCGCTCCAACTAGATAGAGATAGAGAACTAGCGCTCCCTAAGAACAATAGCTTTTTTATCACGGCAACTATTAGATGCTTGTGTGCGTGGCATCTTGAGACTCAATGGCATCTTTAAAATTTTGTAACATACGCTTCGTGTTATTTTACACTGAAACTAATAACATACAAAATAATTACTGATGATATGTGATCCCAGTGTCTTTCTTATTTCTTGTAGGTACTCGTACTATTATTTACAAAGTTTACTACGCAACCCGGTATTTTAGTTTCAATTATTAGCAAAGTTTAACAGAACATGTGGCACACATTGCTCAGTGGAAGAGCGCTCGGACGGAACCCTAGAGGTCGCGTGTACGAGTCCTGCATCGTTCATTAATTTGGGTTATAAATTTAATTTAATTTTTCAAACGGTTGTTATGTAATTTATATACATGATATGTAAGGATTCACTATGTTAATCATACTTATGGAAATATAAGTTGTAGTTTATTTGTTAGAAGACAATTGCGCGTGTTACGTCTTTCCTAACCAAAGACGCCACGTTTTCCCTTACCCAATTTTGTCCTGCTAGAAGCTTGGTGCACGTTAAGTTAAAAGTCACAGACACATTATATGAACAGTCTTATAATCTATAGAATAAAATATAGAAATCCCTTCAGAAATTGCATTAATATGATGATGACAAAATATGAAATATCACAGTTTGATGAAAAATAAAACATATTTTATCAACATTTTATAGTATATTTTTTTTCTATCCTCTATCTTGCGCTCCGTCGTTGGACTTTATAGTCCTGCTTATGCAGATGAGTTGAAGGATTGTTGACCAGTTGAGTAGGCTTCTGGTGGCATTATCATTTACAAAATCCATTTTGAATTTCGATCTAATTCCATCCGGGTTTTGAAATAAAGGACCATCAAGGACTAATATTATATAGACTATTAACAGCAAGAAACATTAATATTTCTCTATACAAATAATGACTAAAATAGGCATATATTAATTAATTAACTAGCGAACGCTTTGCCCACTATTAATGATAAGAAAAATTTAACTAAAATTTTAAAGTTTTTTTTTTTCAGTATTAGGAAAACACTATTACTTCACAAAGCTATTTCAACACCTGGAAAACATTACCCAATAAAAAACTGATTGATTTTGACTTTTCTAAGAAAACGTAAGACATTTATTTGAGAAATATTTCAAGTGAACGGATAATATTAAAATACCTTGGAACAGTAAAATGAAACTGCATTTCAGCTCGGGAATATCAAATATTGGAACATTCCGTTTCTCGTGGAGCCGACATCGGCAGGTGTACAAATTAAATTGAATTCCACTTCGGGTTTACTTTAAGCCAATACGATATTCATATTTTAGCTCGAATTTTGTTTTGCGTTGAATAACGCTTCTTTTTATGCAATTTACTAGCTGATCCGACATACATAATAAAAATTTGACAACATCAAGAATTATTTCGTAAAATTTGCTCCCTGTTTTTATAATGAAACTAGCTGCCCTGACAGACGTTCTGTAGATAGTAAAAAAACAACTGTTTTATATTTCAAAACATCAAAAATTATTTCGCATAGAAAATATGTCCATACGAAACAAATATTGAAAATAAAAATATTTATGGGTCCCAAATCGAAATAAAAACTACCCTATCTCTCAAGTTGGACCAAACTGCACTCCATGAAGTAATCACCATTAAAATCCGTTCATTAGTTTAGGAGTCCATTGAGGACAAACATTGTGACACGAGATTTATATATATTAAGATTGTTTCACAGCAAACCTCTCAAGCCGTGCGTCAATAAATTATCCCATCGAAGTTATGTCCATACAAAACAGATATTGGAAATAAACATAATTATGAGTCCCAAATCGAAAGAAAAACTATCCTATCTCTCAAGTTGGACTAACCTGCACTCCATGAAGTAATCAATGTTTAGGAGTTCACAGGAAACAAACATCAGGACAATGTATATAATAAAAAAATTCTTTATCCTGTATCGATGTAACTGAAATGTTAAACGTAATTTTCTTATCTTTCACGACGTTCAATTTACTTGAAAATTTATACAAGTATCAAAGAACGATGGCAGTACGTGGGCCATACTGAAAGTTTTTGGACGGGCCAAATAATTGAAAAACAATTACGGAATTTGAAAAGGGAACAGTTCGAGGGTTAGTTACATTTTAGTTTGTGCGATTGTCGTTTTTTTACATTGGCATCGTTTTGAAAATTGTGTGGTGGCGGATCAATGAATTAACTCTAGAGAATGATTTTCGCTGTGGCATTAGTAGTTTTGAAATTGTCATGATGAAGCTCCATCTGCTATCTCTATGTATGCCTGGATTCACATGTGGTAATTGAAATGGTGATGATTGAAATTATTGCAAAACTGATTTGGTAGACGGTCAAGGTATTTAGTTTGACGGACAGTTCCTGCAGATTAGTACGTAAATATGTGTACATGCTCAGAGATTTTGAGGAATATTGCGAAAGAAGTCCTCGCAATAAACTCGGCCTTCACCACGATAACTCGTACTCACATCCGCTAAGGTAATGATTGAGTTTTGAACGCCTTAAATATAGAATTTCCACAAAACAGTTCGGACCTAGTAGCCTTTTTTTATAACAATAAGAGAAGAAACGAGAAGGACGTTCAGCTGATGATAATTGATACACCCGATTTTTGAAAAACGCAAAAATACAGAGCGGCACCACGTCACCTTGAGACATAAGATGTTATCTGATGATATATTAGACATATATGATATCATTTGCCCAGTAATTTCACTAGCTACGGCGCCCTTCAGACCAAAACACAATAATGCTTACACATTATTGCTTCATAGCAGTAAAAGACAGCGCTGTGGTGCCCATAATCTAGCGGGCATCCTGTGCATAGAAGCTCACAGTAAATCATTTAACTGAAAGTAGACTTATTTATTTTTAAAATATTATGTATATCCGTCCATATAGCTCAGTGGTTAGTGTCCCTGCCCACTGAGATAGAAGTCCCGGGTTCGAATCCCGATAGGTGCAAACATATAAAATATGATGAATATAGAAAGAAGAGAAAAGAAAAAATAAGAAAAAAGTTTATTCGTGACGATATAGTACAATAAAACATAAAACAAAATTAAGGAATATTATTTTCTATACGTCACAAAGTGGTCCCAACTCAGCATATTTGCTGGTTTGAAAACCAGCGCTGGTCTTCCGTTGGGCCATTTGGTGACGTCGCCTTAAAGATAAATAAATAGTAACTAATGATAATTTGGGTATTAGCTAGTCAATTTCTGAATTAGTTAATTAGTATAATATGGGTGTTTGTTTCCGAATCATCGATGTTATATGTATTCATGTATGTTTAAGTTAATATATTATATTAAATAATATATTGTTGTCTTGTCGGTACAGGCTATGCCTAGTTTGGGTCAAAATAATTTGAGTAAAAGTGTATCATTATTATATAATATGCTTTTAAAACCACCTTCTACCCCTATTTTAAATAAATCATAAAGGAATAGCAAAATAAAAACAGGGAGCTCTGTATAAACACAGCTTATATTATCGCCGTATTTCTTATTTACCTGGAAACGTAAAATTTATCTATTCTCCGAGAGCTCTGCTTGCATGTCGGTAACTGGAACAAGGCCGCCCCTTTATATTTTCATAATGACTTCATTTCTTAAAAGAAAAACACACTGGGAGTTCCATTTAAGCAATTTCACTCAGCCTACATGCTTAGGAAAACAGAAATATGTTTTATTCTTGTACATGTTTAGTACAACAAGTGATATTAAATTTATTGTTTAAGTTACCTACTTAATATAACATATTATTATAAATTAATTATGAGTAAATAAGCAATTGCATTTTTTAAAGATACGTAAAGATTTAAGTTTACTTTTATTATTTTATCAAATATGATACGCCCAACAGTTCATTTAATATTTTATTTTTTCTGTGTTTTTTTATATTTATATGGTCACTTTAAGATGTTGCTTGGTTAGCTAATTCCGTAATAACTTAAGACAGAAGGAACCCTTAAGTTGGGTCTGAATAAATTGAATGACTTCGTATTAAATGGATCTCAAAACTTTTTACGGAAGAAGAACTGAGTTGCGAAATTTCGTTTTTTTTACAAGTTATGTGTTATACTTATACTTTTTCCGATTAGCCGCTCGCCAGTAGTCTATGTTTTTGGTTGCTCGATATCACTACACCTCACTCAAAAATAAAACACTTATAAATACAATTCGGCCGTCGTCAAACCGTTTACAAAGCTGTCTATAGCACAAAAATTCTAAAACAGAAATAGCAGTTCTCAATATATCACGCAGTCGAAGCAAGCCCATATTTACGGGCACGGTATATTTTATCATTAGTGAAATATCTCTGACTCGCAGCCTTGTACGCGCTATCTCTAACGGACCCATATTTTCATGTTTTAACGCCACATTTTAATTTTACGTTACATGAGAATACACCACGTTGATCTGATTTATAAAACGGAAAATTACAATAAGATGAAATTCTTTATATTATTTAGATAAAATAAAACTTAAATTTACGCCCCTCAATAGGGCTACTGGTAACCCAAGCGCTGGCAGCTATTTCGGTCAACGGATTATCCAACGTGGAAATTTTCTTTGATTAACGCGAGTGTTACACATTTAAATAAAACACTTTTTAAAATATTAAAACGCGTGTAATTGTAGCATTATTTTCTAACCACTAGAACCGCTTTGATCTACCAAAAGTTTTGGTTAAAAGGAATATATTTCTCCCAAGACTGGTACATGAAGCCATTCAAATTAAAAAACACCCAAATTTCAATAGAGAAGACGGTCTAAAATTATGTAGCACCTGAGATCCAATATTCTCTAAATTAAATCTCAAAACAACACATACCAAAAAGAAGAAACACTGCCAGTAAATATTGCCAAAAACCATCTGTGTACAGCAAATACCACCTCCGAGGCAATAAATAATCCGCTAAACTTCATTCGTAATGACAACTATGACAAATACTATCTCGACTCATCTAGAGCAGTCCTCCTGAAAACGAGACCTGGTAAGGTCTCGAAATGTCGGGTTAACTAATATAATAATAAAAATATTACTTGTACGCAAAAATATAATTTAATAACAAAGTTACAATTAGACGCGTTTTAATCCTTTAAAAGTGTTTTATTCAACGTGGAAATGCTGCCAGTATTCTTGGTACATTCCCGCGTAATGTTGTTTTAATTTAAAGTAATCATAGTATTGAAATTATCGCTATAATATTTATTTTCTCAAACTTCAATAATCTTTTAAACAATTTCTAATTACAAATAGTAAGATCGCAGTCGACAGGTAAAGTGACCATGAGGCTGGGAACGTTACCTCTCTGTTTGGCCAAACTTATCCTCTGACGTACCAGACCTTGGGTCACCTATCAAAGCAATAAGGTGCTTGGATAAATGTTATGAGTTTTTATGCCGATGAACCCTAAGGACTCATCGTCTCCACCCCAAAGGGAACAAACATTTGCATCCATAACCGAGTTATGCATATTTCCTCTGCTCTAAGTATTCGGCAGTTTCCGCATTAGATGTGTTAATTAATTTCTAATATAGTTAAGTAACCAATCATTGTTGAATATATGACAGATCTTATTCTAAAAATGAAAATGTTAAAAACCGGCCAAGTGTGGGTCGTACTCGCCCACTAGTTCCGATCACAGTTTTTTTTGTGATTTAAATACAAATGTATACTTTTCAGACTATTTCCCTTGTAATATGTATAATTAATAATACGGGGTTTCCTCGAGAGTGTCAAAATATAACGTTTTTTTACGTATATTATTTGTACGCCTTATCTTTTTTTTACGTTAACTAAAAAGTTTGCTTTTTCCCTTGTACTTATACTTTGTTCACGAAAGATTTGAGCCGAGTGTTATAGAACACGAACTTATCTTTTGCATTTTGCTATCTTAGCTTAAGCTCAGCATAATTTCAGCTGTCAAATGACGATGAAAATGAAATCAAAGATTATGCTTAACTTACACTCAGCTAAGTTTTACGTAAGCGAAGTCTGAGTACTCTCTGTAGATCTCAGCCTTAGCACTTTTCATTGAGTATTGAATTTTATTTCTACAGATATTAGTGACATATTCAAAGAAACTCCAGAGATAATCAAGGCCAAAGAAATTTTATTAAATTTGACTTTCGTAAGTACAATTTCGTAAGTTGTGCAATAAGATTATTTCACATTTTAAGCGTGGGATGGTACATACACATGTTATATCGCTGTGTCATATGTTTAATGTACTATATTATAGTTCTTAATTATTTATTTATTAATTATTACTACAAAGAGGATGTCAATACTACGTAATAAGAGGCGGGACTGCCTAAGTGATAGTTGAAATTTAGTTTAGTATGAAACGTGCAGTGATTTGACAAAAGGTTCAAGTGACTTTAGAAATCAATCGAGTCTTAAGACTGGAAGAAAAATCTGATCAGTGGCTACGGTGGAAACCATGTACGAGTATGTACAGACAGTCGTCTTTGCTCTTGTTGGGTGGCCCAAGAGGCGAGGGTTTGATTCCGCATATTCCATAAATTTTGGTACAAATTAAAGAATTTTTAAATCATGTTGAAAATAACTAAACGATTTTTTGCTCAAAGGCACTCCCCTAAGCATCCGTACGTGTATATGTACGCATAATATACTTAAATCTATGTCGCAATCTTAAACTGTAAGAGCTTTTTACGCATTGTCGACTGAGCGCCAGCGACACGGTCGCCGTAGAGTGTGACTCTATGACTCTATGGTTTAAACAAGTGTCTATGGATTTGATGACTGGTCGCCAGGGCGATCGCCAACATCCGGCCCTGCCAACCATAGGAGCACGAGTTCGTATTCAAACCTTCACAATATCAAGATGACCAGATAGTTATATTTAAATTTAAGCCAGGTTTTTCTAATTTCCTGGATTTTACCCAAAAAGAACATTTTGTAGTTAGTTATAAGAATATTTATAAAAGATTTACCCCCAAAACGTAGAAAGGATTATAGGAATAACTTTTCCAGAGCTACATTAAAGACTTAATTTTAAATCTAATTAAGTAAATTTTAAGCACTTTTGTAAATATTTAATAACTAAATAAATTAATTTGATATTTATATTACATGTAATTTATATTGTATGTGACCGGACATCGTACACAAAAATTGCTTACGCTTTCGATGCAGATATATTTATATTATAAATAGAATTACGAAAATCTATTGAGATTTATCGAGTGACAATTATATTAATCGGGATTTGCAGAAAAACCAGTGGTTGGTAATAGTGAAGTAAGGATTACCGCATAAAAAAAATTTTTCATTCCGCTTGATCTTCATCCTAATTACTTATATTTTGGACGCCATTTGACTGAATCGCCGGTTACCAGTCACCAGTGCGTCATAGCTCCTAATAGAAGTAGCTACATATATTTTATTTTTATGCTTGTCTGATCACTATCATCGTTAAGTAAGATTAATGTTTCTATCTTATCAGCCGCATTGTTGTGGTTTCTGGTTCATTCATTAGTTTTTTAGTCATCAACGCCGTTGATTTTTTTTAGTAATTCTCTAACTCAGTTTGTATCTACTCATAGTTCCACAAATGATTAACATCATTAATTTTTTGTGATATATCATAGTTAGTTTAATTAAATATAACTATTTGCAATATTATTTGCGCCTATTGTTATACATGAGTTTATTTAACTATAATAGGTTTTATTTTATTTTATTTCACAAGCTCACTAACTCAATGTCACATTTCATTGAGTACTAATGCGAAAGTTTAACAAAAATGTGTTAGTTCATTATTTATTATTTTTTGGTAGTTAAATTGTTAATTTATGTGTACTATCTGTAAATATATGTAATAGATATAAAAAAATTTACAACAATCGGGAAAAAACTTAAAAGTATTGGTTACGATGTACGAACAACTACCAAGAATTAAAAAAAAAGTTTCGGAACAATAACACGAGGCTAAGTACAACAAGTAATATTGACGATAGCTATAAAATTATAAACTGTATCGCAGCTATCAGCAGCTAAAATAAAAAATGCTGATGACCTTATATTTCTTTGGGTATTGATGAACAAACGAGCATACAGGTCACCTGAGGATAAGTGATCACCATGCTCTCTTAAAACACCAGAGACCATGAAAACGATGATGATCATAAACGTTAACGATATACACCCAAGATCTCACGTGATATGCTAACAAAAACTGGCTCCATTTCAGAGGCGAATCAATTGTCTAGTACGCTCTAATAAAATTTGATAACAAAACTTTATGAACGATGCGGGACTCGAACCTGCGACCTCTCGCGTTCCGTGCGAGCACTCACCCAACTGAGCCAACCGTTCAAGTAACATATCGTTGATTAAATCATGAAACCTTTGTTCAACTCTCATGTTGTGGGTTGCATCTACAGGATTTACTTTACAGTTGAAAACCTGTTCAACCCCAATATTTGCACATTTGGAAATTGACTTGAGATGTCGCTCTTGCAAAACAAAACAATTTGTTATTTTTCAAAGTGATAACCCTCACTTCTGGGATTAAATTTATGAGAGCTCTCTCATGGAACGCGAGAGGCCGCAGGTTCGAGTCCCGCATCGTTCATAAAATTTTATTTTCCAATTTTATTTGTGTAATAAATTTAATCCCAGAAGTGAGGGTTGTCACTTTGAAACAACAAATTGTTTACCACGCTCTAGGCAAGCACCTCATCCAGGTACACTTTAGCGCCAATACATTATAAATTTTAAATGGTACTTCCAAAGCAACTAATGCAGGACTATATCTGCATCTCAAGCTATATAATATACCACTATTATATCAACACAATCAGTTCAGTGAATTTCGCTTGACTGCCCTTTCAATTAAGAATCATTAATATTGTGTTAGAAGGTTCAGTATTATTCACACCATTTGTTTTATGTTAAATAATCTGTATTTCTTACATTTAAAGCGCGTGCGGCATTTTGTAATAATAATAATAATATCAGATAAATATCAGCAGAGTTAGCTTTCATGCAATCAACGAATAAAAAGCTTAGGCATTGTGAAGTGAGTTACAATACCGGTTCCTGTTATTGAGTTATCGTCGCAAATCTCCTCGACTGGATTTGTCAGCTGTGTTGGAAAGTGCTTCACCGTGTCTGTATCATTTGATAAATCAACTTTTGCGTGAGATTTTAACGACAACAGAAAGTTTCCATTTTTAAATTTTGTGGACAAAAACGTTGTACTTCATAAGCATTGGTTGCGCAATAGGTAGAAGCGTTGACTTCGACCACGGTGTCCCCGGTTCGATCTTCGCCCGCCTCTTTACAAAATACTGCTGTGTTCCAGTTTGAAAATGCAATAATTATGGACATAATTTTAAATATATAGTAATATTGTAAGAGAAGTATAAAACAGATAACGAAATAGGCAGAAGAGAAGTCGGATGCCGGAAAACATTTTCCTTTACTTACTTTATAGGTACTATGGATGAAGCCTCCATCATCATATCAGCTGGCAGACGTCCATTGCTGGACAAAGGCCTTCTTCAAAGATTTACACAACGATTGCTCCTGCGCAGCCCTCATTCAATGTTTTCTGGCGATGTTGACCAGATCATAGGTCCATCTTGTGGGGGGTTACTACTGCTGAGCCTTCCGGTACGTGGTCGCGATTCAAGGACTTTACTGCCCCCACGGTCATCTGTCCTTCAAGCTTAATGCCTTTGGTTCTCCTACGGATCCCCTTTTTTCAATCTAGCAGAGAAACTCCGAGCACAGCCTTCTCCATTGCTCTCTCAGCAAACATGAGTTTTCTCAGCAGGCCCATAGTAAACGATGGCTAAAAAACGGTAAAAGAACAAGCAAATAACAACTTAACAACACCGGATGGCATTTCTCCAATCGTGCTTAGAACGTGTGCCCCTGAGTTGACGCCGGTGCTAACGCGTTTATTCCGGCACTCTTATTCCAAAGGCGTAGTCCCTGACTCATGGAAGTCAGCCCTTGTCCATCCGATCCAAAAAAAGGAGACAGTTCGGATCCGGTGAACTACAGGCTTATTGCTATCACCTCCCTGCTCTCCAAAATCATGGAGAGCATAATTAGCAGCCAGCTTTTAGTATACCTAGAGGGTCGCCAGTTGATCAACGACCGACAGTACGGCTTTCGCCATGGACGGTCGGCAGGTGATCTTCTGGTATACCTAACACATAGATGGGAGGCGGCTATTGAAAGCAGGGGGCAAGGCCTGGCAGTTAGCCTGGATATAGCGAAGGCCTTTGATTGTGTATGGCACAAGGCACTCCTCTCAAAACTTCCATCATTTGGGCTTCCCGAGAGCTTGTGCAAGTGGACCTCTAGCTTCCTCACTGGGCGTAGCATACAGGTCGTTGTCAACGGATATTGTTCGAACCCGAAGCCCGTGAATGCTGCAGTGCCCCAAGGCTGTGTGCTATCTCCTACGCTGTTTCTTCTGCATATCAGTGATATGTTGGACACCCCCAACATGCATTGCTATTATTAATAAAAAGTTATAAATATTGGATAACAATGTAACAGTATTATATTATTGGCTAAATAAATAAATTAAGAGGAACGTATCCATTACGTCGGCATAATACAATTTATCGTGAAAGGTTAAAGAAATCTCATGTTAAGATCAAGTTAGCACGACTTGATCCGAATGTCTGTAATCTACTAAGAAATTACTTTGAAAATGACTTAATATTGAACTAAAAGTGTACGTATCAAATTTTTCCCTGTTATGCATATTTTTTAAGTTTCACATCTTTGTGAGTCCATAATTTGTAAATCCTATAAAATACATTACACCAAAAACGTCAAAAGTTTATGTCAGATTAAGAAAATTTTGATAATTCTTTTTTCATTTAAGCGGGTTAACTGATTATTTGCATACAATGATGCCCAGTAAGTTGAAAGTATTTATGAAGAACAGTGGCAACTTCTTTAATATTGTTGTCGAACAATAACCACTTTAGTATTTTCAACAGGAACTTCTCTGTGATATTCAAGTAGTTGTTATTATATCACCAAAGAAATTTAAATGGCAGGAGATCTCCTGGGACTCCTCTCGGTATGGGGGTACCACAAGGGTTTATTCTTGGACCCTTCTTCTTCCTAATTTATATAAATGATCTACCTAACCTTGTAAAAAAATACACAAGGTGATATTGTTTGCGGATGACGATTCACTTATATTCAAAGTGAAACGAAGCCAAGTTTTATATGACGAAGTAAACAATGCTCTATCTGACATCGAGTACTGGTTTAGCGCCAATAACTTATTGTTAAATAATCATAAAACCAAATATATTAAATTCACTGCGCCAAATGTCAAAAATGTAGATGCGAATATTTTATTAAATAGAGAGGTTGTAAAACCAGTGGAATCTGCTATATTTCTTGGCATTACTCTTGATTCCAAATTGCAGTGGGGCCCCCATATTGAAGGATTGGCGACTAGGCTTAGTTCTGCAGCATATGCGGTTAAGAAAATCAGAAGGTTAACTGACATAGATACGGCGAGATTAGTACACTTTAGTTATTTTCATAGTATTATGTCCTATGGTATATTGTTATGGGGCAGTGCGGCCGATATTAATGTCTTTGTGCTGCAGAAGAGGGCTATTCGCGCGATTTATAACCTAGGTCCTAAAGAATCATTAAGAGAAAAATTTAAAGAAATAAACATTTTGACTGTTGCTTGCATATCATAGACCAAGTATAACTTGGTCCCTGTATTGCTTTTTTGACGTTCATGATTGTCATTTTTAACATGCTTTTTATTAGCTTCACCTGTATGTATGTTTGTTTGCAACCGACTCATTTGGGCGCGATTTTGACCCACTTTAAACGGCCAGATTTCGTTTAACTACAACCGTACAAACTGCTTAGATTTATCGACCGGTGGCAATACGTTAATTTGGTAAAATTATTACGTTTTCAATTTGCAAAATAAGATAATTTTTTTCAAAATGAATTTTCTATATTTTGTTCAGTTTTCAATAAAAAACCCATTTTTTAGTTTTTTTAACTACTACTTATTTATCTTAGTGAATGAATGATTTTTATTATTTATTTCACAATTAGGACCACCATATACTACTATAAACAAAGTTTTTATCTTATAGAATAAAAGCAAATATGTTAACCTTAAGTCTTGCAAACAAGTTAGCCATAACTCGTGATTTGTTGTTTGTTTGATCAAGTAGGATACCGGTCGCAATTTTAGCATAATATTCTGCCCTTTGAAACTCTAATAACATTATGAATATCTCACTATATCATTTCATCAAACTCATGATTCACAAGAGGATCTTAAATGATTCACTCCAAGTATTTACATAAGTCCGTTGAATCAACAATTCGTGTTGGGAACCGCAAGGTAAACGCAAGAAGGCCTGCGAATTAATTTCCGAGCAAATAGCTTTTAACTTATTCATGAGTTTGCTTTCTCGATGGATGTAATACTATGTGTAAATATTATTAGAGTGTGGATATTTCACAGCCAAATTTTTGAAGGTATCCTTTTCTGAGCCAGATTCGTGCTAATCTTTACAGAACTAATAATACTTTCACATAATTTAGACCAATTCGATCCCAGTGGATATTATTTAGGCAACAAAAGTTTTGTGGATTAAAAGCTCTGATATGAAAATAGTTTTTTTTAAATAACAATAAAAACTCTTACCGCCAGTTGCAGAAAGCATAATTAAAGTTAATGTTTCATTAAATATAATAACGTCACTTTCTTTTTTAATTTGACAGTCAAAGATAGCATGTTATATAATGAAATATTTATAAAACTTTTCTGCGCCTAGCGGTTAATCACCTTAACCATCCACTCAAACACAATCAACAAATTTTATTAAAATCAGTTTGGTGGAATAAGAATAAACTATTAATATATTTAGGTACAGATGTAATATTTTAAGTATTTCGCTATGAGGATTGTAACTTTGCATCACAATGGCACCTGCAATTAGTTTCAAATTATATCTGCTCCCAGGTTAGTTTTATACAGGCTTTAAGCAGTTTACAGGCTTTTGTTTTAAACAGACATTTTATACAGATTTACCGCCCTAATTCCGTTAAGATTAGTACTTAAAATTGCATTCTGCATGTAGTAGTCTACACTTACACGAGGTATCCTCAGCAGATGATGACTCGCCGTACTCTTCAAAGGGAGCTTTAAAATTACAGCCTTATCTATCTATGTTAGCTAAGAAGAACCTTACAAAAACCATATAAAATAATAAGCGCATTATAACAAAAGTACTAATAACTTTAAGGACGTTTCACCAATTTTTAATAATACTTGGCCTTTATTTTATAATCATTTGTGAAACGTCAAATATTGTAGATAAATTCTTGTCGCAAATTATCAATATCGCTTTTATACATCTTGGATATGTACAGTGTCGAGCAGTTTGGTGGGAAATTATTAAAATAAATATATTTATCTTTTAAACCTAAAGCGTTGTAATACACTTTAAGAATTAATTAATTATTTTTCTTTTGAATAAGGTAATGTAAGGTACTTTTGTTATAATGCGCTTATTATTTTATATGGTTTTTGTAAGGTTCTTCTTAGCTAACATAGATAGATAAGGCTGTAATTTTAAAGCTCCCTTTGAAGAGTACGGCGAGTCATCATCTCCTGAGGATACCTCGTGTAAGTGTAGACTACTACATGCAGAATGCAATTTTAAGTACTAATCTTAACGGAATTAGGGCGGTAAATCTGTATAAAATGTCTGTTTAAAACAAAAGCCTGTAAACTGCTTAAAGCCTGTATAAAACTAACCTGGGAGCAGATATAATTTGAAACTAATTGCAGGTGCCATTGTGATGCAAAGTTACAATCCTCATAGCGAAATACTTAAAATATTACATCTGTACCTAAATATATTAATAGTTTATTCTATTGAGCATATTTGTAAAGCTGTTAAAAAACTGTTTAAAGTTACATTTAAAATTTTTGATAAATTAAACGCAACACGATTAAATTATATATTTTCTATACAGATCCCAAAATAGCGTTTAGCACGAATTAATATATATATAGCATTTGAAAAAGGCTAAGAGCAAAGGCACATAAAGAGAGATTAGCCATAGCAGGCCTAAGACTGGCTTAGGTATTGAAAGAAAATATTTTATATTATATTTGAGTTTAAAACTGGACAAAGGAGCTTGCAGGTCACATAAACCAAGAAGAGCTCATATCATTTCTGCCAGCCATTATCAATCCAAATCGAGATTATTCGCTGCATTAAAATAATCACAGAAGCGGTACTACCTACCAGTGGGAGACTTCTTTGCACAGGATGCCGGGTAGATTATGGGTACCACAACGGCGCCTATTTCTGCCGTGAAGCAGTAATGTTTAAACATTACTGTGTTTCGGTCTGAATGGCGCCGTAGCTAGTGAAATTACTGGGCAAATGAGAATTCTTCTTAAGTCTCGATGATGAGTGCAATTATAGTGCTGCTAAGAATTTTTTGCTTTGTCAAGATTCCTGAGCGGCACTACATTGTAATGGTAGGACGTATCAATTACCATCAGCTGAACGTCCTGCTCGTCTCGTCCCTTTTTTTTTCATAAAAAAAAAAACACAAATTTCGCTCATTGACGTGGAAACACGTGCGTTTAGCGTTATCAACCTTGAACCGTCAAAACAGCCCAAGCTAAAATAATATTTCAAACTCCCTAAAGACCATAAACCACAAACGTAACTGTAATCTTAATCCCGAGCATAAAATTGGGTTAATTAAGTTCCCATAAAATGAGGTGTTTCGAGGTCGCCCGAGGTGTGCAGTGTCGACTGTCGTCTCGCAGACGTACGGAACCCGCAGGCGTTTAATAGCACGTAAACTTACACGACTTCGCCGTTCTGTAATTACTGTCGTATTCCTGCCTTCATGTAACACGCTTACAATTTCATTTGGCCATGTATTATCTTGCTTAATCCCATGGCTTTAACATTGTTGAGTTACATCTCGCTGCGGTGTTTAGGTATATATAAATGTAAAAGTAGTTGGTTAATTTAAACGCACTTAAAATTGAGATATCTGTATTTTACAGTTTCCACTAACTATAATTTGGGTAGTGTTACCCCTTAGAATTCACAAAAAGTAATGTCCACTCGAACTAAGCGCTCTGGCTTATATAGAGTACGACCGTCCACAGTGATGATGCTGTTTTGTTTTGTTTTTTTTAAATCTTTATATGTAAAGTTAATAAGTATACGTTCTGTATAGATCTATATATTTTATCTTCGACGTACATTTATTTTATTTTCTCTTAAATTGTAGGTACTGCTACCTATTCAGTAATATACATACATAATAATAATCAATTTAGTGCATCGTTGTCGCAATATGAGGTAGCTCATTGTCGCTCAGAGGGCTATGCTCGGAGTTTCTTTGCTATAGTTGTAAGACTATAATATTATGGACTAAAATAACAATTTATTAGTACAATATACATGCTTAAATGTATACTTATTTAGAATCTAAGATTAAGGACTGGTCTCCGCTGCGCTCCAACTAGATTCCGCACTACCTAAGAACAATAGCTTTTTTATTGCGGCAACTATTTGATGCTTGTGTGCGTGGCATCTTGAGACTCAATGGCATCGTTAAAATTTTGTAACTTAAATGCGCTTCGTTCGTAACGACGAACGAGATTAGTTTCAATTATTAGCAAAGTTTAACAGAACATGTGGCACGTCAACGTCACACATTATTCGAGACTGACTCGAGTACGCCCATTTGGGCGTAGTATTAGTTGCCGCAGTTTGCGACTACGCCTGCAGTATATAGATACTATCTATATACTGCAGGCATTGGGGCGCACAAGAAACCAATCCTTAATCTAAGCTTCGAATCAGAATTTAATTATTCAACAGAAATTGTTCCTACCATATTTCGAACCCCGGACCTCTAGACTAGTTAATATAGTTAGTATACAAAATGTACCAAGTACAAGTACAACTGTACCACCATGTACCAAAGGATATGTAATAGTATAAGTAACTGTACCAAGAAAATTTCCTACCAACAAGATCCACTGATAACAATTACTCACACACTACGAAGAACCTAAACATCGATAACATTCAATATTAAGGATTTATATCTTAATATTCTGTCGAGACATTTATACTCTATTGTTCGGAGTATTCTCACAATAACACATTGCTTATTAATTGTAGCGTGATAATATATTAATATGTAACATTGTCTTGATTAAACCAAACTAATTAACATGTAGGAATGGTAGGAGATTTGAGCGGATTAGTTGGGATTTCGTAACATGCTGTCTGTACTTACTCACACGTCTACTAAAGAGGTGTTATTGTGGATATGCCTTGAATCCTAATATTAAATAATATATAAGCAGGCGAGCTCAGCTTCGGTTGAGTAGATGAGGTATTATTAAATTGATTTCTTTGTTTATAACTTATTGTAATGAAACTAACATTAAATAGGAGGGTCCTTTGAACAGGTTGCCTGCTAGATTATGGGTAGCACAATGGCGCCTATTTCCACCGTGAAGCAGCTATGTGTAAACATTACTGTGTTTCAGTCAGAGGGGCGCCGTAGCTAGTGAAATTACTGGGCAAACGAGACTTAATATCTTATGTTTCAAGGAGACGAGCGCAATTGCAGTGATACTCAGAAGTTTTGGATTTTTCAATAATCTTGAGCGGCACTGCATTGAAATGAGCAGGGTGTATCAATAACCATCAGCTGAATGTTCTGCTCGTATCGTCCCTTATTTTAATAAAAAAAAAGTTATTACTACTGAGCAAGACTTCTATGGTAAATTAATATTTTTATAGGTTAAGTTAAGATTTTTTTTATATACCTAAGGGTGAGGAGTGGTGAGTCAACCGCCCACCATGTGAGATGTGCTTAATACACAAATAAAATTGACCAACTGAGCTAACCGTTCGTGGTTAGAGCACCGGCACGGAACGCCGGAGATCGTTGGTTCGAATCCCGCATCGTTCATAAAATTTTGTTTTTCAAATTTTATTTGTGCATTAATCCTAGAAGTGAGGATATGTTTTATAAAAAAATGGCTCTGTCATAAATCCTATTACTCCACTGCTGAATATCTAAATGATCGGACAGCCTGGAACTAGATTGTGATTATTTTATAGCGATCGACAATATTGTATATTTTTATTGAAAAGAGCGCATAAAAAAAGAATGCTGGGAGAGTTTCTTGCGCCGCTTCTTCTCTCTCAGAGCGCATTTGTTTCCGAAGCGGTAGTAGTATCTAGTTGTATAAGAAATGACACCAAAAAGAATTCTAAAGGAATCTATTTTGAGAAAATAAATGCCTTTTATGCCTTTTTTATCACTTTAAAAACATAACATATTGCTTAGATGTGTTTAAGTTGAGAGTATGCTCTTTTCTTGAAGTAACCTAAGTCGCATTGGTTCGGGAAAACAGCAGCCGGTAATTGATTCCATAACGTGGCTGTAAAAGGCAAGAAATTTCTTGCAAAACGCGCGGTTGTAGAATGCCAGACGTTAAAGTGATAAGGTTGGTATTTACCATTTTGACGCAATGTCCATTTAACCATAACTAGCAAATAGCTACAACTAGATAAGGTTTAAAAAAATCTGTAATTCATTATGGTATGGAAATATTAGGCTTTTTATTTATTTTTTTTTAATTTGGGAGCAGGACAACGTCAACATGTGCACTGGTAATAAATTAATAATCTATTTTGCTATGGGTTGCAAAGTTTGTTGGATGGTGCACGGCAAGAGAAGAAGCGCTCGTCACCTTGAGACATAAGATGTTAAGTCTCATTTGCCCAATAGTTTCACTAGCTACGGCGCCCTTCAGACCGAAATACAATAATGTTTACACATTATTGCTTCACAGCAGAAATAGGTGCCGTTGTGGTACCCTTAATCTAGCCGGCATCCTATGCATGGGAGCTTCCCACCGTTGATAATAATAATAATAATTAACATAATGACTTATTAAGTTAGTAAGAAGGTAACTCTCTTATGTAATATTATTCATTATTTATAAATATTTATGGTCCCACATGCATCGAAAGTTCTGTAGATATTTAAATGTTAATTAAGATCATATTATCTTGATTTTAATGAAATCTTGATATAATAATTATATATAGTTGGTACTATCGCATCATACAAACATTATATAACTCTTTACACATAACATATTAATTACTTTTCCCATTTCGTATAATATTAATTTTAACAAGATATTTCTTTAAAGTAATTTAAAGATACTATGGAATTATTTTATTTACTACTAGCTGACCCGGCAAACGTTGTTTTGCCATATAAATTATATATGTAAACCTTCCTTGAGCTCCAACGAATCTATTACAAAAGATTTCATTGAGATCGCTCGAATAGTTTAGGAGTTATTAAGGAACATACAAACATATATTCTTTTAAAATATATAGATACTGAATTTTATATTTGGACAGAAAACGAAGATAAGTAACTAAATTTATAGGATTAAAATCAATTTAAGACAGCCTAAACTTATACACAGCAATCACTAAAGCAATCATTTAAAACTGAAACAAGACGATAAATAAGGCTAATATAAAATCCATAAGGCTTAAGCTTTCATCTAGAATGCATTAAGCCGTATTAAGGGCAAATCAAATATTAAAAAATAATACCCGAGTGTCCCGCTTACTGACGTTCGAGATAATGTACACTCGCGCACAAAATATTAATGATACTATTTTATTTTTTTATTGTATACTAGTAATCAACTGGTATGTGATAGATAAAATAAAAGATAATAAATAAAAATAATGTTTCAGAAAGTCTGTGTTAGAGTAAATAAATTTGTTTGGGCCTGTAAAGGCCCTGATGCGCCTTCAAAAAATCACAGATTTAGGTACCGCACTGTTAGCTTGAATCTATCTTAAGATACGGTCTTATTATTTGGGGTAATGGCGTAAACATTCAAAAAGTATTTATTGCACAAAAAAATGTATCCATGCGATTTGTTGGGAAGGTCTGAATTGTGCACACCGCTATTTATTAAGCTGAAATTGTAAATCTTGCAGCGTCTATAATACACTTACGATATTTGTATTTTTGTAAAGAGACTATTTTTTCACAACTGTCAAGAAAATATATGGCCGTAACCACCGCGATCTAAATAGACTTCTTTAGAAAAAATCACCCAGGACTACTTTGAACTGTCACTATATAATATAATACTAATACTTCTGTAAAATTACTGAATCTACCATATGTTCGAAAAAAGTAGAGCTCGTGAGAAGAACACATAAGAAACTCAACGGCCACTCTTTTCAATCAAATATAGTATGTTACAATGGCTGTAATATACAAAGCGCATAATACGAATTATCCTACATTGGATGCATCAACCTTAATATTGATAAAGTTGGGGGAGGCCTTCGTCCAGCAGTGGCTCCGGCTGATATGATGATAACATCTTAACAGCAAAGTTTAGGTAATCAGCAAGTTTACAATATTTACCTGCTGTTTCTTACATGAAAAATATTTACCGGAGTCGAAAAAGTATAACATTAAAGATTCATATTGTATGTATCATAATAGTACACGTCACTACGTTGTATATAAGGAAATTTCTTTTGTAATAATGTGTCAAAATTCTTCAAGTTGAAATTAATTTCGGTGGCAAACATTGATTCTTAATCAGATGTAGATTCAGAGTTTATACCTAACTTTTGTTTACCAAGTCATAAGTGTCATTATTTGCCTACAAATTTGGTAATCAGTTTACAATACATAGTACACAAATTACATTATTTTTATATTGTTAAGTTACCTCGACGGGACACAGTCGCAGGCTGTAAAATAACGGCAAAGGTTCAATACGCCTTTCCCTATTGATATGAAGTGGAGTACAGATAAACAAACAAAGTAGACATATGAGTAGAGTCTAGTTATTAATATTTTTTTATGTAAAATACTCAAACAAATATCTTATCATCTCAAAGAAAAATTTAAAGAAATAAATATTATGACTGTATATGGTCAGTACATTTATGAAAATTTAATATACGTTCACAAACATCGTCACCTTTTTGCTCTTAAATAGTGACTTTCATTATTATAACACTAGAAATAAGGGATTGCTTGTAACTTATTCTAGTAGGCTTCATTAGATACATAATAGCTTTAAGGGTAAATGTTTACAATTTTATAATAAAGTCCCAGCCACTGTTCATGTTTTATTAAAAAATGGCTCTGTCGTAAATTCTACTACTCCACAGCTGAATATCTAAGTGATCTGACAGCCTGGGACTAGATGATGATTATTCTATAGCAATAGCAATGACAATACAATTATTGTATATTTGATTAATAAGAGCGCAAAAAAAAATGCCAAGAGAGTTTCTTGCGCCGCTTCTTCTCTCTCAAAGTGCCATTTCTTTCCGAAGTGATAGTAGTATCTAGTATATTAGAAATGATATCAAAAAGAATTCTAAAGGAATCAATTTTGAGAAAATAAATGCCTTGTATGCCTTTTTATTACTCATAAAAAAAATATCATCATCAGACGCAAAGATTTTCCTCGCAATACACGCTCAGTTAATATTAACAATTCTTGACTTGACGCAACGATTACACATCGTTACACAATTAACAATTACGCAAAAAAAAAGCGTAACTGTCAAGTAATGATGCGTCCGATTCGGCGGCCGCCGCGATCAGAATACAAATAGCATTCCCCACGCGACTGTACCAACGAAAGTGAAAACGGCCTTAAAACTTGTACAAACAATGTGGCGGGTTGACAAAAACAAATATTGAATGCACGTCCCGCAACAAGACGAGAACGATAGAAAGTTGGAGTGTTTTGTTTTTTTTTTCGTAATTTTCATTATGGCAAGCGAAATAATAGTAGAGAATGGGTGCTGGCTATCGAGATTAGTAGGCCGATTGGAGATTAGGGACTTGATGTCTTTGCTGACGTCACTACAAATACATACATGCATGTACTCTTAGATTATTTATACGTCTATGACAGCTGTGAAAACGTCGAAAAAAATAGACTTTAGAACTAACCTCTATTTTGAGCCATTCACTCACACTAACACCAAGTGTCATACAAATCGCGAGTGTAAGACGTAGCTTGTCACACATACTAAAGTAATATTCCTGGCCTGTTTTATCGGTTGTCTAACAGAACGAGATATATAGACGTATAAATTATAGAATAAACTTTAGACTAAATTAGTTCCTTAGATTTCTCAAAGAAATTTGTCGCCATAGGTTCGAGTCCTGCGTCGTTCATAAAATTTTATTTGTGTAAAGAATTCTGTTGCAAATTGAACATGAAGTTTTTTACATTTTTAAGGAAATAAATTAATTATTTCGATAATTATGCTGATATTAATATATTATTTTGTGAAAAAATGTCTCACTTGCATCGTGGTTTCATATAATAAGATAGTAGCTTTTTTATAAGGCTGTCTGTAAGCGGCTGTATGTACAAAACCGTAATAGTGATACAGCTGTAATAGCACAGTATTGCATAGTCAAAATCAAAGTCAAATAAACTTAAATTAGGTATAATCCAAGCCCGTTTGATTCGTCACTACAAATATTTCTTTTAAAGTACTGAATTTACCATTTATGTTCGGAAAAAGTTGAGCTCGTGAGAAGAACATACAAGAAACTCAACAGCCACTCTTCACACAATCAAATAGAGTATTTTAAAATGGCTGTAATATACGTACTAAATTCGTTTGTAAGGTGGTGCATTAAATAATATAAATTATTTCATAAAAAGTAATAGAGAATAATCTGTATAAATATAAATTATCGTATATTGGATGCAACAACCTTTAGAGCTTGAACTCATTGTTTGAATTTCATTGCGTCAATTTTGTCTGTGTTCCATTTGCCAATAACGGAGAATATAAGTTTTCTTACTAAGTAATAATAAGCAAGAAAACAGAAAGAATAGTCGAAACTTAGTACAGAACAGCATACACTATGTATAATTGCTTATATACTTCATTCGTTTCGATTAAAAAAAATTTTTTAATATCTGCTTTAGTTTTGATAAATATATGTTCTTTCTTACCCGTTGCAAATAAAAGCGGTATTCCCTATCACTGGTTATAAAAACTTAAACGAGAAGTCCTTCAAATTAAATTCACTGAAATTTTAAATAATAAAATATAATTCAATTTCAATTTTCATTCTTATGTATCCCAGAGTAACCGGGGAAACCCACACTATGAACGGTTATGACTCACGGATCCATCGCAATTGCTTGAGCGACTGAACTCATTAAAAGCACGTAAAAGTAACCCCAAATCATTGGACTATAACACTTAATCAGGTGTGTAATTAGCAGTGAAAGTAATGCATTTTGTCGAAAAGGTATATATAGTAAAGGTATGCATCATTGACAATAGGTATGAGGTAATTAAAACACTCATTAATTGTGACTTTTAGTACCTTGCAATAGTCGTAAAAGTGAAACTTTTTTTCACATTATAGACATGTAACTTAAAATTTTTGGAATAATATTCCATTAGGGGGTATAAAAATCGCTTTATCAATCTTAATTTTATATTTGGAAAATTGGAATGATAATGGGAAATAATACAAACAAACAAAGGAGTAATAGTAATATACACTACACGATCAGCTGCTGAGAACTATAGGCGCCGCCCGACCGTCACGCGACATGCAACACATAGACGAAAAAGTTTGAGACGATGTAATAAAAGTTTCACTTTAAAAGGGTATGAAAATCTAATCGAAGTTACTTTTAGAAAAAGTGTGATTTTATGACACATTTAGGTATTCGTACCCAAATGCACACAATATAACATAAACAACACAGACTCTATACAACACTGTGCTTTTACTGTGAAATACAGCCGCTTTTAGACAGACACCGGACATCCTAATAAAAAAGCAATTATTGTGTGTTTCCATGATGAAAGTCAAACTATTTTCAGAAAATAACATATTAATATCAGCATAATAATCGGATGCAAAAAATGAAATAATTTTATCAATTTAATGTATTGTCATCGGACCTCGATAAATCTACGAAGTTTGAAGGAAATCTAGCCGTTTAAAGTGTGTCAGAATCGTGCCCAAATGCATGCAGTCGTTTACAAACAAATATATTTACAGGTGAAGCAAAAATAAGGGCGTGTAAAAAAAAATTATGCTTTACATAAAATATAATGCGATAAAATACCTGTTTGTCAGGTGTGGCTTTCGAACTGACGCTCTCTTTCGGGAATCAAAGCACTCGACAAAACTGACTTAAAAACAGTAGCTTACATTAATAATTCAACTTAATCCCTACTCAGCGGCTGGCGGTTATGGGATATGCGATATATGGACTAAAAAAATTGAGTCGGGGTAATAAAAGTTTCACTTTGATATCCTAATAAATCGGTTTTATTTCATTAGTGACAGTTAGATTCGTGCACTAAGGGTCCTAATAAAAGTGTAAAACACAATTTTGTCATTGATATTGAAAATTATCAAAGCCCATAAGAAATTGTTGGTGCTAAGTTACACGCCCCATAAAAACTTTAAGATTATGTCTTCTACTTGTTCTGGTTCCAGTGTTAGGCGGAACCACCAGTGCTATCTGCCACCGCAAAATGAATATAGATAATTTTATTAAATATATTTTCGTAAGGTTTTTAATGCCAGTACGATAACTGATAAACGATACAAGCAGACCCAACTGATAACAGCGATTGCGTAACTTAATTTGTAACATATCATAACATCTTACTGTACTATCACCTGTAGCACCCTGAGATTTAAGGTTGAATGTCTCCTTTGTCATATTACGTGAATTTGGTGAATTCGAATATCAGCTTGAACTATTTGACGCCGTCCAACACTGAGCTGTTGAATTGTCGGGACGAAAGTACTTTTCTATTTTCTACCGCATTTATCACAAGAAGTCTTCCGAAGAGCTTGCATCACACACCATATACTAAAATATCATTCTGACCATCTGAAATATAGTGTTCCTACACAGTGCGGTTTTAAAAGTACTTTATTGTTTATATTATAAGGAACAAATGGGCAACAGGCTCCCGTGCTGGGAAGTGGCCAGGCAACCGCACATGAACATCCGAAAAAATCAGGGGTGAAGTTTTATTTATGAAAATAAGAGACGAGACGAGCAGGACGTTCAGCTGATGGTAATTGATACGCCCTGAATATTACAATGCAGTGCCGCTGAGAATTATTGAAAAACCCAAAAATTCTGAGCGGCACTACAACTGTGCTCGTCACCTTGAGACATAAGTTGTAAAGTCTCATTGGCCCAGTAATTTCACTAGTTACGGCGCTCTTCAGACCGAAACACAGTAATGCTTACACATTACTACTTCACGGCAGAAATAGGCGCCGTTGTGGTACCCTTAATCAAGCCTGTATCCGGTGCAAAGGAGCCTCCCACTGGTTACGGCGTTATCGGCCTTCAAGTTGGGAGTATGCTTTATGCGTGAAAGTCCTTAAGTCGTTGCGGTTCGGGAAAACTGCAGGCAATTATCGCACGAAGTAGCTGTGCGAGACAACAAGTTCTTCGTAAAACATGCGGGTAGAATTTCGCATTTTGAAGTATAGTTCAGTAATGGATTTATTTCATTCTTACACGTAGAACTAAACTGTGTTATTAGCTTCCTTGTGCAGTGTTTCTGAATCCATACGACATGGGTTCACATAAAGCGCGTACAGACCGAAAAGACGTAAAAGGTCAACAGCCCTCAGGTATACTTTTTTTATGACAATAAGGGATGAGACGAGCAGGACGTTCAGCTGATCGTAATTGGTACGTCCTGCCCACTATGCAGTGCCGCTTAGGATTCTTGAAAAACCTTATAACTCTGAGCGGCACTAAAAATGCGCACGTCACCTTGAGACATAAGATGTTAAGTCTCATTTGCCCTTTGTCCTTCTTTTCCATAAAAATGAATAGTTACAGGTCTGTAATTTACATGTGATACGATTAAACTCAGTAGCACCATTTAATAGCTTAATTAATTATCCAATTAATTTTAACTCAATGGCTGGATAATATTTTTTCTCTCGGCGCGGGTACTTCAGTGCATGATAATGAGGTCATGCCACGAAATGTGGTCGCACTCGGCGCTCGGCAGCTAACTGTACACGCTTCGTTATACAATAATTATAACGCATACTTTTCGCGTAGTCATATTTAATTAATTTATGTTTCATAAACCGGTTTTACCTAATGATTATATTTCTAAGGTGCGGTGGGCATACGTCACATACGGTGTGTGTTTTTCTGTGCGTCTGGGTTTTTATTTGTGTTTAATAAAGGTTTTTTATATATACAAATATTTAATTTTAATCAAGATTTTACTTAAACCCTCACCACTGGATTTTCCCCCCTAATATCTTTATTCTTCCTTTGTATGACCAAAGGTAAT
The DNA here is from genome assembly GCF_905404315.1 of Leptidea sinapis. Classification (NCBI taxonomy): domain Eukaryota; kingdom Metazoa; phylum Arthropoda; class Insecta; order Lepidoptera; family Pieridae; genus Leptidea; species Leptidea sinapis. The sequence continues at coordinate 9,594,245 of NC_066298.1, forward strand.
GACAAGAGCATACATGCAAAAATTTAACCGATTAGGCGTGGACTGAACTGATAGTTAGTCCCATTTTAATTTACATAATAACATTTACCCCAATACTAGATAAAAGAAGCAAGTGCATGAAAGCTTCACAAGTTAGCCCTACCCTATACAATTGTGCATGTTTAAACCTTCAAAAAAATCACATTTTAAAATGCCCTAAATGGGATGATTCGTGAAATACCGCTTATAAACAAATCCTCATCATTTCGCAAAATTGTAAACACAATCACAATAAAGAACCATCAGAATATAAATTAATTTGTACAGTTATAATAATAAATACATTGACAAAGTCGATTAAGGTTCTAGTGTTTTTACAAAAAACTAATTTAGTGAGCGAAATATTAAAAGCTAAAGGCGTTTCAATAACAACCTTCCGTTAATACTTGCACTCAATTTTAGTCTAGCTTTGATCTAAAATGCTATTAAAATTCTTATACAAATTTTTAACTCTAGCCAAATCTCAAGCAAAAAGAAGAGTGCGTGGGAGCTGACCACGAATAATGAACATATTATTCGTTCCTATGAAACATATATGCAATAGTTTAAAAACCCAATATTATTTCTACAAGGATTTCTGTTGGAGAAATAAATATTGAGCTACACAATAAGCATCTACACTTGGATTTCAAATAACTTTAATATATGAATTGATTAAGAGTGCAATTATCAAGGACCGTTTCTTAACGTTCAACAAAACTATGGCATTAACTTCCTTGAGCGTGTTTTCAAGTCCACATTATTAATTTGATAAGTGTTACTTAAAAACAATATCGAACGAACGAAAAACCACCTAAAAGGCTGGCAAGACTCCTGTTATTTTCCTGGTGTAAAAAACAAAAATCTGTGACCACTGACTATTGTTGACCCTGATGGTCTTTTGTCATCTTAATATATTATTAAGAAAAAAATTGGAAACACGAAGCAGAATTTTGAAAGATATTTGTACACGGATTTTGAAATCTAAACCGCAGCAATCCGCGACTGTCTGTGAGATGCTTTACACCAGAAATGTTTCGAATACATTCACCCTCAGAATTTCTACACTGATGAATTCTCCATTGATAACATCGTAAATGTGCAGACATAGTTTTAATAATATATTATAAAACTAGTTCATCTATTATTAGATTATACCTATTAATAGACAGTTAATTAAACCAAGTTAATACAAAATGAACGAAAACATAGCAGCTTCATTCTTGGAAATCATTCAATCGTTCAATCCTTTAATAGAACAGCTATCTGCTAATACAATCTGCACTTCATTAGTTCCACATTCCTATTATGCCATAGTAACTAATAGGTGATACATATCTAAACTTTATTATTTTATGCACACTACTTTGGTCTTAATAAAATTTATAAACAGACTATAAAATGCATTGAAACTTTATATAAATATTAATAAAACTTAAATAAGAGTATATAAATGATACTAATTTTTGAAGTGAAACTTCTTTAGAATAGTTGATGATTTGAAACTCGATGAAACGAAAAAGTGAGACGATAGAGACATAAACAGGTAAATCTACAGGATTTAGCCAGCGAGAGAATGAGATAGAATACATTAATTTTAATTTTTTTTAACAATATTTTATGGAATGTTTTTTTTTAATATATTTCTTTAAAGATTTTAAGTAGTTTTAAGATATTGATATTAACTTTCAAATATTTGTTTTTAAACTTTGTCCGTTGAAGTTTCGCTTCTACTATGTCCTCCAGCACATATTTCGATTTATTAGACGTAAAGACCGATATAAGAGAAATAATATATTTATGATAAAATAATCTCAAAGAGTACATAAATATACAATTAAATAGCGTCGTAAGCATAGGCATTACTGTACATAATTAAGGAAGATTAAAGTCTGCATAGAAATAAATTTGTGTAACATATGTAAATTCAAAGGTTAGATGAGAAAACCAATAAAGATAATACTTAATAATACTTGCCTTCGCGGAAATGCAAGACTTCTCAAGATCATGAAAGATTTCATGGAGATGATGTTTAATGACAGTTTATGTTAATTGCAACAGGATTTTGACTATGTTATGAATTACAATAATTTATTTATTTATTTATAGATCAATCGAAGGACTTGGAGTGACCTGTAGGGCAAATTAAAGGCATATAGCTCGAGATAATAGTCGATGAAAAAAGTCATTGTCACAAACAGCAATTTGTCACTTTTTTTCCCAAGAAATCTGCTGTTAGGCAACACGTGACAATAGGCTATGTTCATTACTGTAGTGTGCATGAAAAGCTACATCTTACACTTGCGATATTTATCACTTTGCTTATTGCTGATAATAGGGGCTAGCTGTTAACCGTTACTGTTTTCGACGTGTGACAGCTGTGACAGTCTATCTGGACGTATAAATTTTCTAAGATTATACTGTTAAAAGGATTTACTTTGTAAAATAAGAAGTTTATATTTAAATATCTGTCGGAATCAAACAGTGATATAAGTCCTTTTTTTGAAAATCGGTAAGATCGGACTGTGCCAAAAGTCGTCTACTTATCAATTTTGCTTATAAGCCTAATTTTTTTGGTAGAAACAAAGATAATAAGAAGAATAGTGGCATAAATAAGTATTTATTTCTGGATTCATGCAAAATTACTTTGTTTTCTGGCTGTGAAATCGATAACTCGTTACTTTGTAAGATTTTTTTTATTTCCTATCACCGAACATAGGGCTCGAATGTTGAGTGAGCTCTTTATAGAATAGAACCAGCAAGTGAATGCTCCCGATAGATACTGACAGCTATTAAAGCTTAAGTTAAGCTATAAACACATGATCGGACTTGGTACGGACGAGCCATCGAACGCGGTCCGGTAATGGACCATATTCGGCGGTATATCGCATTATGCATCGTACAAAATTATTATTATTAACGTCCGGACCAATACAACCAGTCAAATACGACGCCAGACCAGTTGGTGCGAGGCGGCCACACGTGCGTGGGTGTGGACCCACCGGACCATGCGAGTGTCCGGCCTTACCAAATTCGACCATGTCTTTAGGTTATTAAGTGAACAAGATTAAAAAAAAATATATTTTAAGTTAAATAAATCAAAAGATATTAATTACCATACATATTAAAACTGCAAACATTTTATTATTGACCATATTATGAGTAATTATTTTGTTTCACAAACAGATACAAATTATACATTTAAAGTCAGCCGGCTCTTGTTTTATAGAAACAGCATTGAGTAAGGTTTAATTAAAAAAACCTGAAAACGCCGCGTTTGAAATTTTAATGAATGCTGAAAACAGAATACTAGTTAATTTGTTATGTTTTAAAGTGATAACCCTCACATCTAGGATTAATACACAAATAAATTTGAAAAACAAAATTTTATGAACGACCTCCGGCTTTCCGTGCCGGTTATCAACTGTAAAGTAGATCCTGTAGATTCATCTACAGCTTCAGCCACAACCTGAGAGTTGAACAAAGCGTACAGGATTTTATGACGATACGTCACTTGAACGGTTAGCTCAGTTGGTTAGAGCATCGGCACGGAACGCCGGTCGTGGGTTCGAGTCCCGCATCGTTCATAAAATTTTTTTTTCAAATTTTATTTGTGCAGAATACTAGTGGTTATTTTACGATTCCCGTTCGTCTGTAAAAGTGAAATTACAACAAAAATAAAGTGAAAAACACTTTCACTGACTAATATTAATATTAAAAACGGCACTTAAATGCAAATGTTTACAACGTCTGACCCAAAAGCACAATTTCAAAGGTTGTAGTTAATGATTCGTGAAACATAAACTGAAAGCCTTTGTAAGAATTAAAATTAAGAGTGAAGCTTTGTAAATTAGTCGATAAATCTCGGTGGAATACTAACATTTTGTTGTATGGGAAAGTATTTATGTGTACATAAAATATATAAAACAGGTTTTAATTTTACAGGTACGTATACAATTTCAAATACGAATGGTTATTTTCTTTTATAAACATTTATCATTATTTAAGTACTGTGACAGTATAACTTTCACAAATCACTAATTATTGTATTCAGTTTCGAAGTTTGAATGCGTCGCCTTTGCGGTAACGCTAATTAAACGTTATATATATGTGTCTCTTATTCCCAAAAAAAAATATTTATAGGAAGTAACAATCACATAAGTAAGCAAGTCCATCCCTCATATATCACCAGTGGAAGGCTCCTTTGCACAGGTTGCCGGCTAGATTATGGGTACCACAACAGCGCCTATTTCTGCCGTGAAGCAGTTATGTGTAAGCATTGTTGGGTTTCGGTCAGAATCGCACCGTAGATATGAATTTACTGAGCAAAAGAGACTTAACACCTCACCTTATGCCTCAAGGAGACAAGCTTAATTTTTTTTAATTTAAATTTTTTGGGATTTTCGAGAATCCTGAGCGGCACTGCATTGTAATGGGCAGGGCATATCAATCAGCTGAATGTCCTCTTGGTCTCGTCCCTTCTAGTCATAAAAAATGTCCAGGGATGGTTACTATATTTGAAGTTACATATCTTTTAAAACGCGTGAAAAAAATTATGATAGATAACACATGCGTGCGAACAATAACATGGTTTTTGGTTAACGTGAAGTTTGTTAGTAAATTTTCCTCTAACGAAATATGACAATATATAATATGTATATTCAAGATTTCTATTAGCCACTGTTAATACTTAATACATAACATGAAACTAAAATAACCAAGGCGTCAGAGTACAACAGAGGTTTATATTCATAAATAGTTTTAACTCCTTATGCTGCGGCCATATTTTTGCGATAAGGCGAAAATTTTAAATACTCCAGCTAAATAGATGCTTTATAATCACGCAACATGTCTAAAAATAGAACTATTTCATCATCATCATCAGCCGAAAGTTGTCCACTGCTGGAAAAAGGCCAAAAATTTCCACGACGATCAGACCTGCGCTGCCCTCATGCACTGTATGCCGGCGATTTTGACCAAATCGAGAACAGATCTTATGGTGGGCATACCAACACTGCGTCTCCCGGAACGTGGTCGCCATTCGAGGACTTTACTGTCCCAACGGCCATCTGTCCGTCGAACTATAGGTTATAGGTTATCACGGGCTATTATCCGCAACTCGACGACTACAGCGCGCCTATTTTGCGTGGTGAGGAGGGCGGCTAATCCTGCCACCCTAGTTCCTCAAGGTAATGTATCAAACCTCTGATGTCACCCATGACCTCGGGGAGAGTCCTCGGTGACCCCAGGTGTTTGGCCCGGTATGAGGCCACACTCCTACACTCCAAAATGACGTGTGCGGCCGTTTCGTCCGCCTCCGTGCAGGCTCTGCACAGTGGGCTGTCGGTGACACCTATATTGAACAGATGCTTGTTGATCGTGGAAGTTTTACTAGCTTGCGAGAGAGCTTGGGGTCTATTTGAGGTAGAGCTTCTTTTGCTTGTCTACACCCACTTACATTCATCCAGTACTTATTATATAATTCCTTGGTGTGTTGGCGTATTACCTTCGTAGGCCAGCTAGGCGGGAGAGGGATAGTTGGTTCTGGTCCTTTTGCTGTCATCGCTGAGCCTCTCCTGGCCAATTCATCAGCGGCATCATTCCCTCGTGAGTTACTGTGTCCCTTTATCCATTGAAGAGTTACTTGGTTGTTATTTTCGCATAACTCCCTCAGACATTGGTGACAGTTGTATATTAGCTTAGAGGTGATAGTGTGGCTTTGTAGGGCTTGTAGTACTGATTTGCTATCTGAAAGGATGCGGATGGAGTAGTCTTTTATCTTTCGAGTCAAAGTAGCAGTGACTGCTTCTATGATACCCATACATTCTGCTTGGAAGACAGTGTTATGAGCTCCTAGTGATGCAGCTATTCTTATATTTAGGTCATCCGAGAACACTCCGTATCCCGTGCCCGACCTTGTCTTTGAGCCATCTGTGAAAATCCTGAGGTTTTTTGTATTGAGGTCCTCTTTCAGTTCTTCATACAGCTGTATTTTGTATCTCTTATCGAATATGTATTCCTTTGGAGATCTATCACTTACTGCCAACAGCAGAGGCTCCTTTTCAATCACCTCATTTAGAACCTCTGGGTGTGGGGATTGAGTGGTTTTCCAAAGATTTAATGTCTTCAACCTTACAGCGGCGCAGGCCGCCTCTTGTTTTATATAGAGGTGTAGTGCCGGAAGGTTCAGCATAGCTTCTACAGCCGCGGTAGGTGTGGTTCGCATACATCCTGTGATAGCCATACACGCTAGTCTTTGGAATCATTGCAGTTTATTACAAGTAGTGTTCAGCTTGGTGCGTGGCCACCATACAACTGCGCCGTAAAATATCATAGGTCGTATCACAGCTGTGTAGAGCCATAGTACGATGTTCGGGGCAAGTCCCCATGTCTTTCCCAACATTCTACGGCATTGCCAGAAGGTTACGGTAGCTGTATTTATTTTTGTTTCCAAGTGGGCCGCCCAGTTTAACTTGCTGTCAAGTATAACTCCTAAGTATTTCACTTCGCTGTTTAGTTGGAGTTCGGTGTTAAACAGTTTTGGCAGTTTATAGTTACCCAGAACTCTTTTGTTTGTGAACATTACCAATTCCGTTTTATGTGGGTTGACTGATAGGTCGTTAGCTATGCACCATCTTTCCACGATTTTCAATGCTGCATTTGTTACTTCACATATAGTACTGGCAAACTTTCCGCTTATTAATATAGTTAGGTCGTCTGCGTAGCCTACCGTAAAGTAGTGATTTTCGTTTAGAGTGGTAATTAGATCATTTACTACCAAGTTCCATAAAAGAGGTGAGATAACTCCTCCTTGGGGGCAGCCTTTAGCTACAAATGCTTTCTGTGTCTCACTTTCATTTAGTAAAATCACTCTGTGTTTGAGCATGTTTTCAATCCATGATGACAGAGTTGTACATACTCCATGGCGGTGTAATGCTTCTTTTATTTTTGTAAATTTTGTCTTATCGAAGGCTCCTTCAATGTCCACGAAGGTTCCTAGACAAAAGGTTTTTTCCGAAAGTGCGCCCTCTATAACGTTCACTACAGCGTGAAGTGCAGATTCGGTGCTTTTACCCTGACTGTATGCGTGTTGGTTGGGGTGTAGGGGTATTCTCTTAAGGTAATTCTCCCTCAGTTCTCTTTCACACAGCCTTTCTAGGGTCTTCAGGGTAAAAGAGGTAAGACTTATGGGTCTGTAAGATTTAGCGTTAGAATAGTCACTTTTACCTGGTTTAGGTACGAAGATCACTTTAACTTCCCTCCATATCCTAGGGACGTATCTATGCGCTAGACACAACCTGAAAATGTTGATCAGCCGGTTGTGGAGACCTTCTCCTCCCCATTGCAACAAGGCGGGAAAGATCCCATCAGGTCCTGCTGACTTAAAGGGGTGAAAGGAATTTATAGCCCACTTTATTTTATCGGTTGTCACCAACTTGTGTGCTTGTTGCCAGTCAGCTTCCTCAGCGGTTATGTTTTCATTTACCCACTCGATATGCTGCATTATTTTGCATCCTGGAAAGTGAGTTTCCGTCAGGACTCGCTCTGTTTCCTCTGGTGAGTTGGTAAATGTACCGTCAGGTTTCAGCAGGGATCCGAGGATTTGCCTGGGTTGGTTAGAGATTAATTTCCTTGCCCTGTTGGCCTGGTTATGGCATTGGATGCTGCTGCAAAATTTACGCCAGCCTTCTGATCTTCTGTATCTGATGCGTTTCTTGTATTCAGACTTACACTCTTTGTAGATGTCCCAGTCGTATTGATCGCCTGTGTTCATTGCGCGGTTCAGATGTCTCCTCACTTTTTTCCTGAGCCTTTCTAATTCAGGTCCCCACCAGGTCTGGGGTCTTGGTCTGTCTGATTGAGGGCTAGTGAGGGGACATGTAGCATGATAACTGGCAGTCATGGATTCGTATATTTGTGCTATTTGGTTTGGTGGTCCGTCGAACTATGTGCACATGTGGGCAGGCCCACTGCCACTTCAAGGGCACATAGTTCAAAGGTGCAAAGGACCAAAGGTCGGCCGGTCCTGCATCTGGTAGAGTCTGTGGGCCATCGTAAGTTACGTCAATCACGTATCTTTGCGACATAGTTTTAATTAAATTAAATTTGATTGAAGATTTATTAATTCAAGATAAGAATTTTCTTGTCGCCCGTGAACTATAAAGACATCGAAACATCTAGATACTTAATAACTATGTTTACTATACAGTTATTGTATTTTATAAAGTACATGCTATTTAAAATTAAAAAACAAATAGAAATATTTGATTTTATAATTTTGGTGTACGATGATAAACATTATTGCAAAAACTGTGAACAGCTAATGCATCGTGTAGCTATCAACAATAAGTGAACAGTTTTTTATAACACATTTTATAGTTTTTGTTAGAGGCTCCACTAATATAAATAAAACAATCACTGTCAACTAAAAATACAATAGAAACTAACATTCATTAACACGTATACACGTCAGACGTTTAGGTAATAAAGCTAACTCGGTCACACACGATAATGCTTAGCACAAGTGACACTTATTATTTAATGTACATATAGATTTAAGCCTATTTCAATTTTCATAAATATTGTCGTTGACTGTAATACTCGAAGACAAAATTATGTTGATCGTGAATCTCATTTGATTAGATAATCTCATCTGATAACACGTGTGACTGACGTTAGTGTATTTGGAACTAAAAATATGGAAATTTCTTTGAAAATTCCGGATTATCAGGTAGATTTAACAATGTGTTTTTCTTTGTTCCCGCATCTCGTTAAAGTCTAGCATTCTACAACCGCGCGTTTTGCAAGAAACTTCTTACCTCGTACAGCCACTTTGTGGAAGCAGTTACCGGCTGCTATTTTCCGGACCTTAGGAACCATCAATAAAATAGCATACCCACCACCACCTTAAAGGCCAGCAATGGATCTCTTGAAACCTGTAGTTGTGGATATCCATGACGGGTGGTTGCATCACCACCCTCGATCCCGACTCCCGTGAGGCTTTTGCCCGTTTGCCCTTTCTTATATAAAAAAAAATATGTTAGATATTTGAATATACTGACCAAAAACGAAACTGGCCAGTTACAATTTAAATACATGCAAACTATATGATAGACTTTTAAATATTTAGAGAATTCTATTAAAATACTACAAAAAGATTTGTTGTTTTTTAAGTGATAACCCCCACTTCTAGGATTAATACACAAATAAAATTTGAAAAACAAAATTTTATGAACGATGCGGGACTCGAAGCGACGACCTCCGGCGTTCCGTGCCGGTGCTCTAACCAACTGAGCTAACCGTTCGAGTGACATCTTGTATGCTTTGTACAACTCAGGTTGTGGCTTCATCTACAGGATCTACTTTACAGTTGATAACCTGCTCAACCCCAATATTTACATATTAGGAAATTGACTTAAGATGTCGTTCTTCTAAATCTAAACAATTTGTTATGTTTTTAAAGTGATATTGAGGCCCGCAACGTTCATAAAAATTTTTTTTTTTTTCAAATTTTATTTGTATACTACAAAAAGCTCTAAAGAACTTTGTACGACTCGGTAGAAAGTACGATTACCCTACTCGAGTGTATTGGGGCTCTCAGCTTCGTCTCATACCTACAAACTACTTGAACAATGTAACCTGTTGGATTGTCAAAAAAGTATGTTTTAAAGATCAGCTAAGTACTAATTGAAGTTGTTAAATGCTATCGTCTAAGTTTGAATTTTGCATTTTGAATATCCAACGAGAATGGAATCTCAGTAACTTATTAGCATGCGATCTAAACTTGAAACCACTTCCATCTGGAAAGCGTCATTTGTGAAACTCATGAAATATTCAGAACTATGCTTAAATGAACAGAAACGTTTTCTATCCATTACTATTACTGCAAATAAATAGGTTATAATCTTTTAAAATTTTTTAGACTACATACATAATATAATGAAAAAGGTCCAATATTGTTTATTGTTTATACTCAAATTTTAATTTAATTTAAGATCATATTAATTTTAATACCACAAAATAATTTTGATGCATGGTAGAAATGTACATGGAAACTATTTGTTATATGCATGCTTATTTAAGTATTATGGTTAATAAAATATTAATATAAATGAAATAATATTTAAGGGAATAATTATTAAGTTAATCTTCAAATATAATTTGGAAAATATTAATTTTCGATTTATTTATTTTTATCACGACCGCGACTTTCCTTACTTTAATATTATTAATTTTAAAAGTGATTCATTGAAATATGTGTGTAACGTTAATAAAAGAAAAATAAATATGATTCTATAGAGAATTACATTCAGACTAAAAAAATCAATTTAAATAATATACAGGTATATTTATTTAATTATCATATTACAATTAACAATTCGTTGTTTTTAGACGCATATCTCTGGAATTACTAGACAGATTTTCATAAAACTTTCACGAATACCTTCAACATAGCCTGGAGCAACATTTAGGCTATATTTGATCAAAATCGGTGTAGATAAAAAGTTTTGTTGTTTGTATGTGTTAAGAGACTCACATAGATAGTATTATATAAATTGTACTTTTATTTATACTTGGAGAATTTCTTGAGCCAATTCTTCTCTCTCAGCGCGTCATTTGTTTCCGAAGCGTTGGTGCGAATTTAATAAAAGTATTCGAAAGAAAGGAGCAAGGTAATGGAGAGGGCTATGCTCGAAATTTCCCTGCGAAATAGAATCAGAAATGAGGAGATCCGTAGGAGATCAAAGTTACCGACATAGCCCAAATGATTGCGGAACTGAGGTGGCAGTGGGCAGGGCACATAGTTCGACGGACAGATTGGTCGCCAGAATACGTCGGATGAGGGCAGCGCAGGACCGATCGTCGTGCGAATCTTTGGGGGAGGACTTTGTCCAGCAGTGGACGTCTTCCGGTTGATGATGATGATGATTCTAAAGAAACAATATTGAGAAAGTAAATTCCTTTTATATAGAGATAAGATTTAGTAGCTATTTGTGTATGCTTCCATCTTACTGACTTATATTAAATGTAGAACGTTACTCTTGAGTGACGCCGTTATGTATCGAGTTAATTCGATATTAACTTGAGACTTCATCACATGATGAAAGAGTTCATTATCTAAATACACTCTCATTCAATGGATTTTAACTTGTTTTTATTCAAGCATTTTAATTCTTTATCATGAATATTTCCATTTATTAACAGGCAAAGGTGTTCATATTGGAGTTACAGTCGAGAAAATGGAACAACTAATGTTCTGAAATGTCTGTACCAATGACCGCAATCACACAAAACTGCAGCCGTCACTGTGAGACGTAAATTTCCTCATGTTGCATGTAATTTATTTACACAAATAAAATTAAAAAAAAATATGAACGACGCGGGCCTCAAACTCGCGTTCCGTGCTAGCGCTCTTCCAACTGAGCTAACCGTTCGAGTGACGTATCGTCGATAAAAACTTGTATGCTTTGTTCAACTCTTAGGTTGTGGCTTATTTATTTGTTCTGAATGTATGTTCTTTGTGATGCATTCAATCAATCAGATTTCAAATTCAAATATTTTTATTCAAAATAGGATTTAAAATCACTTAATGAACGTCAAAAAATACCATATTCTAAATATTATGCTGAGAAGACCGGGCGCTAAAAACTCAGGAGGGTTTTTTTCTCTAATTTAGTTACAATAAAATATGTACGTACAATAAAATTTATAATTTAATAGCCTGAAGGCGTTCGCTCCTATCGCAGTCTGTATCATTATGTTATAGTAACCGTTACCACATAAACGTCTTTACACGCTTTTTATTAGCTTCACATGTATGTATGTTTGTTTATAATTGACTCATTTGGGTGCGATTTTTCATCGTAGATTTATCAAGGACCGATGAAAAACATTAATTTTGTACATTATTCCATTTTGGAATTTGCAAAATAAGATTTTTTTTAATTTATTTAATTTTCATCTGTCGTCTATAGGGCAGGAATGATGTTTATTTAAAATTTTAAAAGAAATTTTCTATTTTTTGGTTCGGTTTTCTATAAATAGTGTGGTTTTTAGTTTTTTTTAACTACTATTTATGTTACAATTCTTTTGAATTTCGTAACACATTTGTTTTGTACATTTTCTGGGATCATGTTGTAAAAGCATTTATATCGCCCAAAAAGACTTATTAACTCATCCGAATAGTAGGCATAAAAGAATATAGTGCTTATCAAAATCGAAAACCTGCGTGCAGGCAATATTATGTTGCGTGTAGTACTTACCGGGTGCGCGGGCGGCATGCATATGTCGTATGCGGGCGCGCGCGGCGCATCACAGCACTTGCAACCTGCTTGCTTCCCGCGACCTGCAAACACAACGCACACTGCTCAAGTTCATATTACCTTAACTCTAGCTCAGTGGCGTGCATTGATTTTCTAGCAAGATAGGCACTGTAGATCTAACTAGTCGTAGTTGCGCTTTAGGGACTACGCACACTTATTCAGCTCTATTCAGCTTTTGTCCATAGAAAACAACAATTTTGTATGGAGACGTGTACGCGTCGATTCAGCTTTCCGCGTCCATTCTGCTTTCGCGGCATACCAGCATAAAATGAGGATAAATATGTTTTTATTATGCGAATGTGTTCGGCGCTGTTCCGCCGCGTACAGTGCTGTTCGCCGTCGAATGCGGCGGAACAGCTCTTTACAGGGATGGTTCGCGACTCCTTGTCGACAAGTTGCGACCTGTATTGTTCCTGCATTGATTCGACGTAATCATTATGCACGCAAAGATTAAAGAGTGCAGACGTGATTTAAAGTTATTATTCTCATTCTTACCACGCCGTACGCGGCTGTTAGAAGCAGAGCTGTGTAACTGTGACCAAAATGCTCCAGCGAAACGCGAATGGAGCTGAATAAGTGCGCGTAGTCCCTTAGTCGAACAGCGCTAGATTTCGAGGTCAAAATATTGTATATTTTGTGAGCTTCTTATATAGTTTCCGGACCATTTGGTCAAGCTAATACTTGAGTTTGTGTCATGCTAAGTACAAGTAGTTAACTACTATATATATATAGCACGCATAACGCGAAGAGGTTGACGTTACCTCGCGAGGCAATGGTTTTTACTAGGTATGTAGCGTAATGTAAAACTTACTGGGTGGGTGTTCAATAGAAGTTTGACTATAGATACGAAACTAATTAAACTTTAATACTAGCGGTATATATTAATTTACGTTCTTATTAACGTAGGCATTGCCCAATTGCCTAGGTATATGGGATGCACGCCACTGCTCTAGCTGTTCATGACTGTTCTTCGAGGACGGTGAGCGCCAAGCACTAGAGTCCATTGGACTTACAGATATATAAGATCGTTAGAGATCTTCTCTCTATCGAATCTAGCGAGCAAGTGGTCCTAGGTTCGAGTCTCCGAGACGCTCCCCGCCTGTGAGCGGCCTCCAAGGTCCCCCGCCCAGCTTCGCTGTAAAAGCCTTTTGGGCTATCAGCACAGAGGAGGTTTTTAGTCGGTAGGGGGTGTTTACACCCAACCCCGACATATGGGCCCCGTTTCGGGTTCCTCCTCTTCATTGTATAGGTTCTCAAATTTCATGTATATTACCTACCTAGGCTTAAGGGCTCCTTCATTGAAAAAGTACCCGACAGTATACTAGGACTCACTGAGAACAAATTCAAGAAATATATTAAAGTTTCTTTGAGAAAGACGGCTTACTTAATAGTATGGTAGATAATCTTAATTATGAAAATGACATGTCCCGATGATAAATATATTTGTTTAAAAATTTGTGTGTATATCGGGTAGGTCTGACAGTCGGCCAACATCTATTTTTCATACACCTAAATGATAAGGGTCACCCACCCCTAAATATTTTTATAGCTTGGGAAAGGACATAAGCTACATTTTGTCCCGGAAAAATTCATGGTTCCCGAAGGATTTGTGAAAAACTGAAATTCACGTCGATGAGCAACTATACCAATAGTAGGTTAAGTTTGTCATAGCAATCTTCCTCGAAATAAGATTCATATAATATGTTGGGAACGGGAGCGAAAACGGGAACCGGAACTGGAATAGGACATAAGTTAATCATCATTTTCTTTTTTTTATGGAATAGGAGGACAAACGAGCGCGGGTCACCTGTTGTTAAGTGATCACCACCGCCCACAATCTATTGCAACACCAGAGGAATCACAGGAGCGTTGCCGGCCTTTAAGGAAGGTGCGCGCGCTCCTTTTGAAGGTACCCATGTCGTATCGTCTCGGAAACACCGCACAAGGAAGTTCATTCCACAGCTTTGTAGTACGTGGACGAAAGCTCCTTGAAAACCGCACTGTGGAGGACCGCCACACATCCAGATGGTGGGGATGATATCCTAACTTGTGGCGTGTCGTGCGAAGGTGGAATTCGGCGGCAGGAATCAGGTTAAACCTTCAAATCCAAACTTGCTTATTATTTTTAAAAACCCTTTATTTACGCGGACGAAGTCGCGGGCATCAGCTAGTAAGTAATAATTACATATGTATATATATAGGTAATACATGCAACGTACCGTTACAGTTTTACGAGATTAATAATTTATAATCGTTATAGATCCACCGGTGTTGATACAGCCAGACGAACCAATAAAATCAATTGTACATAGCAGGAACAGCGAATGATAATTAAACTTTTATTACAATCCCCTTAATTGCCTCTATCTTGACATAAGTAATAAAGCTAGATGTTGGAAATTTATGTACTCAATCTGATATTAATTGAAGACATTGAGAACTGCAATTAAAATTAGATTACAAAGAAATTCCCGTGTTTAAGTCCAGTTATCATATTTTTCATATGCTTACGTGGCTTTGATTTTACTTTAAAATCCCAATACATATTATATATAAAGTTTTTTGAAGTTAAACTTCTTCAGATGCGTTATGAAAAAATGATTAGAGTGAAATTTTAAGATGAACGCGCAACACTAAAGTAACAGGCACGGACGAGTAAAAAAATAAGGACTCCGTCTCACCTTACATAACAGTGAGGCACCACAACAAGCCGGTAAGTACATCGCCGCACGCATACACTTACACTAATACAAGCCGAACGGCCGCCATTATGAGATTTGCCATAGTCTATGACAGATCAGTTTGCGTCACAATAAAATGGTTTAAATATGCCGTCGTGGGTTGTGAAAAAGTGTAAAAACAATAATATAAAAGTATGTGTGGATATATGATTATTTAAGGGAGAAAAAGTTGTGTAACTGGTATACCCCGTAACCGCACACACACTAACATAAAGTCGCTTCACTTGCTAATATCACGGCGCGGAGTCCTTCTTTTTTTACTAGTCCGTGGTAACAGGGTGAAGTTGGTTCCTAAAATGTTCTGACGTTTGCAACATTCGTTATTTTTTTTTTTTAGTTTCTTCGTCCATTATTAGGATAGGCAAAGGGTTCAAGCCCATACAGCCGTATTCGTTATTTAATAATTAAGTGATAAAGCCATCGTTGCAAGATTCTTACAATATTGTTCTTTGTTCAAACGTAGAATAGCACGAGGAATAAGTAATTTTAATGACTTTTGCTTTGTTAGGCCAAATATGTTACATAACTTCTTGCGTGCATACATAAGTACACACACACACTTTTTTTTAAATCCTTATTTGTGAATTATGAAGTATCTACATAGAAATGTTCATACATTAGTAAAATATGAAATAAAGGGTGATAAATCACAATATCAAATTCAAATATTATATTTAAATTTCCTTTGAATTCCTTTTGATGTCATTTCTAATACTACGGCTGCTTCGGAAACGAATGGCGCTCTGAGAGAGGAAAAGCGGCGCAAGAAACTCTCCCAACATTATTGTTTTACGCACTTTTTAATAACATTTGCAATATAGTACTGTTCTTGTTATTGCTATAAAATAATCATAATTGACAGATGACGACTATAATCTTGTAAAAAACGGAGATAGCAGGAATCCACTACGTTTTAAGCAACTGTTCGCTTTCAAACTTACCCAGATTATACTTCGTCGTCTTAATTATAATTACTAAATCAAACTCATGTCCAATCACTGCACGATTCATACTAAACTAAATTTAAATTTTTACTTAGGCAGTCCCGTCTCTTATTTACTTTGATATTATCAGTTATACTCACAAAGAGAAAGTAATACATCAAAAATCAGAGACATCATACGATTTTTTTTCGTCGCATCGTAAACGTGAGTCACTCTGTGTATAAATATTCTCATAACAACCTTAGAATATCAACATAAAATGTTTGCTCTGATATCGTCTGTTCATTATTCAGTAGCTCGATTTTCCTCATAAATATGGAAATAGCATGCAAAGCGTCACTCTCTTTGAGCGCACGCCATGTTGATTGCGAGTCGGGGAGGGTCAATTTTATGTCTCATTGGTATTATTTAATATATCAGTGTTATATTTTTTATATTGGTCGATATCGTGATTTTTTTATGAAAATAAGAGACGAGACGAGCAGGACGTTCAGCTGATGGTAACTGATGCGCCCTGCCCATTACAATGCACGTCACTCGTCACCTTTAGACGTAAAATTTTAAGTCTCATTTGCCCAGTATTTCTACTAGCTACGGCGCCTTTCATGCCGAAACGCAACATTGTTTACACATTACTGCTTCACGGCAGAAATAGACACCGTTGTGGTACCCATAATCTAGCAGGCATCCTGTGCAAAGGAGCCTCCCACTGATTAGTACTATATCATTTTATACGAACAGAATCGTACAGTGGTGGCCGTAATCGAGTTTATTTCACTTAATTCTTGATCGCATAAACGTTATCATTTCTATATAAAATTTAGAAATTAAGATGTTATTCTGAAGGTACTAACTTATTATTGTTAAGTTACAATAATTGCTAGAAATTTATTTTAATAAGAAGTTTTGAAAGTACGTGACTTATATACTTATCCTACCTACTAATATATAATGTACTAGCTGGTGATAGTATATATTAATAAATTTCTCGTGTCGCGGTGTTTTTAACCAAACTCCTCCGAAATGGCTAAACCGATTTGTATGAAATTTCGTGTGCGTATCGCGGGTAGGTCTGAGAATCGACCAACATCTATTTTTCATAACTAAATGATAACGGTGCGATAACCGTACCCTAATGTTTTTTTTTACTATTGATTAAAATACATACAACTTCAAATATTCTCCCGTCTTCGATCAACACCTATTTTTGTATCACCACTTTTATATTATTCTGTTCCATCAACAGACCCGCAATAAGGCTGCAAGCAATCAATCAATCGAATATAATACTTATTGTAGTATCACAAGTTTTATGTACGATCTATTTGGTAGGTCTGAGAATCGGTCGTCATCTATTTTTTATATCCCAAAAGATTGTATTTATTAAAATTTTTTTAAATTACTTTTTATGGCAAGTCCACGTTTGCTGGGTCAGCTAGTAAAATATAATGATATTTTCATATCAAAATTTTTTTTTTTTTAACTTTGTTGAAGTTCAATAATTACAATAAAAATTATCATTTAGTTTTTTACTGTTCTTGTAATGATGTCAACAATGTCATAGCTGAACTGTCAAACTGTGCGTTAAGAATTTATCCCATATAAAAAAATATAAAAAATAATAAGAGTCGCGAATCGAAATAAATATCCTGTGTCTCAACTGTACACAATGTTCAAATTTTGATAATTATTATAAAGAAGATTTATAACAACTATTGTGTATGCTATGAAGCCTACTAGAATTGAAAATCACTACATTGAGCTGATACTGCTTAAGGGAACAAACCAAGAGAAGAAGAGAAGATCTAACAAGGGAACGTACCCTAATACTTTTTGCACGATTTTTATTAGCTTCACCTCTATGTATGTTTGTTTGTAACCGACTCAATTTGGGCGTGATTTTGACCTAGTTTCAACCACCAGATTTCGTTCAAACTTCGAAGATTTATCGAGGACCGATGAGAATACATTAATTTGATAAAATTATTCAATTTTTCAATTTACTTTTTATGTTAATTTATATGATATTCATCTAACGTCTATAAGGCAGGAATTGATATTAATTTTAAATTTCAAAATAATTTTATTATTTTTTAGTTCAGTTTTCTGTAAAAAGCGTGTTTTTTAGTTTTTTTAACTACTATTTATTATTCATAAAAGAATAGACAGAAGAGTATCACTTCCTTCTTTATACGTTTGAGACACTTAGCTTTGTGGATATATTCTACCTTCCGCTATTTCTCTATTGCCTCAGATAACCATGCTCTCGAAGGTGTAGATATCGAGGCTGTTTGAAGAGACTGGGTGCCCTTGATTTACTAGAGTTTTAAATTAGCCAGCCTAAAGGGGTTCAGGTAAGAAGGTATATCCACTTGTTTTAGTAAAAGGACCTTAATGCACCCCACCTTTACCACTAGAAATATCCTCACATCCTAATCGGATCTTTTTAGGATCTTTAGCAGCCTCGTAGAAGAATCAGCGCAGATTCACTGAGACCAATTATGGCAATTATTCTAGCAATTAGCTTGCCGATAGTAATGAGGTTCAGAGATTATGTGTTTCATAATTTTCTTTATTTCTTGAGAATCTAGGGATATTAGACTCTCCGGCTTCATAGTAATTGGGTTCTGGGCCTGTGATGGGGAAGAGGTTTCATCCTTACCTTAGCTATCTCATTTACTTTTGTGTTTTTTGTACTTTTTACAATTGTCCTTTTTTATGTTTCCCCATGTTAGACTATGTTACGCTCGCATAATTGTCTTGTTTTATTCTAAACTCCTACACTAGTCGTCAAGCTATTGCGAGGGATGTTAATACTTTGAGATTCGCTTTGCTATCTAATATCATTACAATATATTTCTTAACTGTTATTTTCTGTCTACGTCATCACTAACTTAGCTCCACCAGTGACATACTGGAAAACCTAATATTTATTCATTATAAATAGTTTATGTAAGTAGCATCTAGCTGACTAGTAAGTGGCCATTAGTATGAAAATATCAATAATTTGCTCACCGCAAATGGCATCCATTATTTTAACTCTCGTTGCCTCGAGACCGTGTCACTTTTTGCCATTGCCATTTTATACGCGAAATTCATTCTCTATAATAATTCAAAGTGCATTTCGTGCTTGCGTATTGTTTAAAAGCTTTTCTCTTCAGGCTTTCTTTCACTGCTCCCGTTTTTATTGAAATTTCATTGAGAGATTTTTTATGAAGTTTGTATTTTCCAGACGTGAGCATTCCATTGAATATTACTTTATCAAAGTGATTCTGTATTGGACGTGCAGTTCTTGCTGTATTTTTTATTCGGTTTCAGATATCAATGCATTGCGTTCTTAGTGAAATTCACTGGGTACTTTCAGTCTTTCTTAGACATAAAGAATACGTACCTAGTAACTAAAATTATTTTAAGCCAAATATAATATCTTTATGTACCAGCTGGCGATGGACGTGCTTAGCTTCATCTAAACAACATTTTTTAAATAACTTTCTACCATATATAATTAAAATTAGAACGAACTGAATTGGAAGGAGATAATAGTTACACAAAATATTTATCCTTATCGCAAAAAATAAAAACAAATGGCTCGTTGAAGACGCAGTTTTGTTAGAGTTACACAAATAAAACTGAAAACAAAATTTTATGAACGATGCGGGACTCGAGTGACGTATTGTTTATAAAATCTTGTATGCTTTGTTCAACTCTCAGGTTGTGGCTTGAACGTCGATCATAATAAAAATATTTGTGTAATTAATCCCGAAAGTGAGGGTTATCACTTTAAAAACATAATAAATTGTTTCGTTAGAACTTATTCATGTGAGTGCTTTATTTTTACTTACAATAAATATTTTTTTATTGTTGCATCACAGTTATTCTATTCTATTCGCTATTATTCCAATTACTTATAAATTCGTAGTTATTATGATCTCTCATCGCTTTAGTCACTTATTACAGCCACGATTAAAAATCGTGAATAATAACTAAAAAAACAGAGAATCATTAAACTAACAAATCGATCGAAGAAATCATATGAATGAATAAGAGAATGGAAAGAAAAATCCATGGGAAGGAGTTACTCTGTGTGGATCTCTTAAAATTTTGCCGGATATTTATACTACCCCTCTATTTCGGCCTATTTGAATATGCCATTTTAAACTCAGAACAGAGAGAGACACAGATAATCATGATATTCGTCTCATTTGGAATTAATATTGATCTAAGGTATAAGAAGAGAAAAAGCCTTAACTTATTTACCAAACTTCTTGCGTCGCACAGCTTCTTTGTGGATTCAATTACAGACTGCAGGTTTCCCGAAATGATACGTCTTAGGGACCTTCAATGTTAAAGCTTACTCCCAATTTAAAGTCCAGCATAACATCTCCTTCACCCCTGGTATTCGGGGTGTCAATGCATCACCATCTCCCATCACATGAGCCTATTACCCGTTTGATGCCTCTTGTTTCAGTTTAATTTAATATACTTCTTAATAAAGGCATTTATTTTCGCAAAAGTGGTTCCTTTACAATTATTTTCCATGTCAGTTCACACGCTTCGGAAACAAATAGTGCTCTGAGAGAGCTGAAACTCTCCCAGCATTCTTTTTTTTCGCTCTTTTTAATAAAAAATACAAACGGCTGAAATAAATTGGTATTTTGCAAGAATATAAATCGAGATCTCGCGTCTTACATAAACAGTATATGTATCCGATGTTTACGACAGCAACAAATATTCAGTCGCATTATTTGAATGGGAGACTTATGATCTAATAAAATATGGGAGTTTTGCGTCCTATATATCTCGTTGTGATTA
This sequence comes from Leptidea sinapis, assembly GCF_905404315.1. Lineage (NCBI taxonomy): Eukaryota > Metazoa > Arthropoda > Insecta > Lepidoptera > Pieridae > Leptidea > Leptidea sinapis. The sequence goes on from NC_066298.1 coordinate 9,615,083, forward strand.
ATTGTGGTTGGACGATTCATGACGATTTAGATTGACTTACAAGTAAAGCATATCGCATACACGCTATATAAATTGTATTGACTAGTCTTCATAGGATGTGAAAACTTCTGTTTAATGGCATTTTCATCTTTAAAAATCAGCCACCACCAATGTGCAAAAATTACTATATGATAAATAGTGATTAAGAGGCTATTTTATCTCCAATGTAAGTTGATGTATACACAGCCTAGCGTAGTTGGTTTTTTTTAGCTTTAGTTTTCTTTTAATATTTATTCAAGCAGACGTCGGTTTTAGGGATTCTTACGATATCTTTGCCATTTGGTGTCGAAGCTCTAGTAGGCCCGTGGAGCCTAATAGTGCGACACACATACAAAGTACTATATATACGCGTCTCACTAGAGCTACTGGAAACCCAAGTGCTGGTAGCTATTCAGGCAACGGATCAGCCTAGCTATCCGACCCGATGCTGCCACTATTGCACTGTTGTAGATTTTTCAGTATTGTAAGTATAGTTATAAGCATGATCCCAACCTTGCGCTTGGACATAGGTGATATTACGGACCTACAAGATCCGATTCGGTTCTGGGGTTCCTAGATTTACAAAATAAGTCCGATTTCCGTAACGCGAACTTCTCAGTTTTATATTTGTGAACAGCTCGTTCTCCGGTGGAAATTGATTAACCTTCCCAAATCGGCAGTGCCCAGGACTAGATTTTTCAGAAACATCAAAAACGAGAGTGCCGTACGGCACCCTACTCCCTCACAAAGTTCTGAACCTTATTTTATTTATAACATGGTTTATGTTGCATGGTCTTATAGCTTTCAGATACATTCACTCAAATCATCCTAATTATAAGCACTCTATTTCTAGGCATAAAATAAAACGCATTGATGTACGCTGCGCGAGCGCCAAAATCACGGAAATCTGAGGCATACCACGCGATCAGAGTTTCCTGGAACGGAAAGGTTAACTACGTTTCCCTTCTGTCCTGGAAAAGGGGAGGTTAAAACTCAAAAACGATGCGGGATTAAGACCACTTGAGAAAACTTCATAATCGCCCTAAGTCGTATCAAGGCGATTTTATCATTTTTATAACCTAGGTCCTAAAGAATCATTAAGAGAAAAATTTAAAGAAATAAACATTTTGACTGTTGCTTCTCAATACATTTTTGATAATGTTCTGTATAAGCACATTGAGGAATTTTCTAGAAACTGTGACATTCATAGTGTTAACACGAGGAACAAACATAAACTTGTTATGCCTACTACTCGGTTGGGTCGAGGTAGTAAGTCTTTTGTTGGGCGATGTATATGCCTCTACAATATTATGATCCCAGAAAATTTAAACAACAAATGTGTTACGAAATTTAAAAGTATTGTTAAAAAACGTTTGTGTGGAAAAGGTTATTATAGCATAAACGATTTTCTTAATGACACCACGGACTGGGAATAAAGCGAACACCCTCAGGCTCTTTAATTATAAATGTTTAGTGTACGATATCACATTGTAATCCATATTTTATATTAAAAAAAAGCCCGCTGAGTTTCTTGCGCCCATTCTTCTCAGGTCTGAGGCAGTCTCTTTTGGGTGGGTAGTAGTTTTTGACGTTGAATAAGTGATTTTAAATCCTATTTTGAATGAAAATATTTGAATTTGATTATCCGAACATTAATTTCATCCCACAACCTAAAGTTTTCAATTCAAAAACAACACACGTAAAGCAAGCGTATATAGTAATTGAAAATTAAAGTCTCGTCCCATTAGTAGGACGACCATATGTTGACGTCACATCTGTGATAAGGTGAATCTGGTTACTTCTTAATTTGGAACCGTTATTGGCTTTATCAAAACATTAAAGGAGAAAGCTGGCTGATAGATTATTAATTAATTTATGATACATACGTTTGGTTTATCTCACCGTAAAAGGTTTGAAGATTGGTTTTTCGTGAATTTCGTTTTTTATTAAGTGACACACACATTCTCTTACAACACCTGGGGAATGACAAGAGCGCTGCCGGCCTTTAAAAAAAATACAAAAGGAGAAGAACCTGACCAATTATAATTTAACATCCCTACTAATATTATAAATGTGTTTTAGTTTGTTACGCTTTTACGCCGGAGCTACCGAACCGATTTTGATGAAATTTGGTACAGCGATAGACTAGAGCTTGGAAAAGGACATTTTATCCCGGAAAAATACATGGTTCCAGCGGGATTTGGGAAAAACTGAAATTTACGTCGATGTGCTATAACTATACCGATAGTAGGTTTACTTTGCCATAGCAATCTTCCTCGAAATAAGATTGATATATTGCTTATTATTTTTAAAAACCCTTTTATCAACGCGCACAAAGTCGCGGGCATCAGCAAGTTATCTAATATGTAAAAATGAGTTGCTCTTCGTTAGTCTCGCTAAAACTCGAGAACGGCTGGACCGATTTGGCTAATGTTGGTCTTGAATTATTTGTGGAAGTCCAGGGAAGGTTTAAAAGGTGAATAAATATGAAAGTCTTCGGAATTAAATAAAAACAACAATTTTGTTTTTCCTTTGATGTGTCCCCCGTCGTCCGATATTTGTTTTGTATGGACATATTTTCTATGAGAGAATTTATTGAGGCACGGTTTGACAGTTCTGCTGTAAAACAATTTCATCACAACAACAGGGAGCGTATTTTACAAAATAATTCTTGATGTTATGATATATTACTGACAAATTCATAAAAAACATTATTTTATTTTTTATATACAGAACAACGTCTGTCGGGTCAACTAGTTATATATATTTTTAATATTGGGTTTCTACGTATAAGTGTAATAGCAGGTGTGATAATTTATTGTTTTGAATTTTACCAACGGAATGCACTCGACACTGAACCCACTACAGCCCGTCGGCTTTTAGAAAATGTTATGTTATTTCTAGTCTACATACATAATATGAAGAAAATACCAGTCAAACTAACTATTAAGTACTTCCAAAATGGACTTTTTTGTACTCAATATCATGTATTGAAGGGATGATATAATATATGGTATATAATATATTCTTGGCTTTATCAAAACATTAAAGGAGAAAGCTGACTGATAGATTATTAATTAATTTATGATACATACGTTCGGTTTATATCTCATTTCATTTATATCCTGCATTGTATATGTAAACGTCTTGCTCGTCTCGTCCCTTATTTTCATAAAAAATAAATCAGTCAGTAAACATTAGTTTTACTATTGTATTTTATGATATACAGCCTGTTGACTGGCGGACGATCTACCTCAGTGGTTATACGGACCTTAGTCATAGTTATAAGGACCTTACTCAGTGGTTATACGGACCTACCTCAGTGGTTATACGGACCTATGTCAGTGGTTATACGGACCTTACTCAGTGGTTATACGGACGTATCTCAGTGGTTGTGTGTGTTGAGTGATCGTTATTTCCTGGTCATGGATCCCTATAAATTGTATCCTTTCACTAACTCTAACTGTATTTATATTTTATGTATGTCACTATGTATCCCACAAAATTTTGTCTGGGTACATTAGGCTACAACTACCTCAAGGTTAGGCGAAAGCGACAGAAGCTCACAGCTATGTGCAAACTTCTCAGAGGTGATATAGATGCGCCGACTTTGCATGATGAGCTATGTAGAATCTTTGTACCGGACAATTATTGTTCGAGGCGCAGGCATAGATTGTTCGAGAGTCCGACACATCGTACTGTTGCTCGCACCAACTCATCTATAGCGAGGTCTCTCTCTGCTCTGAACACTCTTCGCGAAGCCAACCCTGCTTGTGATATATTTGCGGATGGATGGCAGACGATTTTAACAGAGTACCTGCGTTTTTGTGAGAGGCATGGATGAACGGTATTTGGAAGTTTATTAATTGTTAGTTAATTACAGTAAACTTTGTATTTATTAACTATTATTTGTGTAATATGTTTAGTTTGTTTATTTGTAATTAATTACTTACTTTAATATTGCTATTGCTATTGCGAGCCAATTATGGCTCACGCCGTTTCATTAAAGTATAAATAAATTCAAATCATTAATTAATTTAGGGTTTCGTAATAAAACGCACGATACACAAAAATATAATTATACCTTGTAATATAAACGCTAAACAGCCAAAAAATAGTCCACATGGTAGAATGATACCTACATTGTAATGATATAAAAACAATGCATGAATAAAACAAAAAAAGAAAACAGTTCCTATAATATGTTACTATCAAGCTTTGTGTATTTACTATTTTTATTTAAGGAAACAAATATATACACATCACTAAAGTAAAAAAATAAGACAGATAAAGTATAAAAATTAAAATATTATTTATATCCTAGAATAGTTTCACTTTACTTACAGTCAAATTGTGTCCCAATTTGGACACAATCATTACACATCTGCCCTTTTTTAATATGAATATCATTAAAAACGCATGACTTATATTTTTTAAAGAATAAGAGGACAAACGAGTGTACTTGTTGGTAAGTGGTCACCATCACACATCCACTATTAAAAAAAATTATAAGAATTAATGAGAGATATAAGAAGATAAATCAAATAATACAAATTATTTTAACTACAATAAACGCAGACAATTTACCAAAGTGAAATGTGATTATCGTGTCAGAGTCGACAAAGACGAGTGATTGCGAAGACGTAGGTACAACTTTAGTAATTTTGTACGTCAAGAGTAAAAATCTTTGAAATTGACTGTGGAGTTTTAAAAAAACTATTACATTACGTATTCAACGGGAAATTCGTAACCCACAAACATTTGTTTGAAATGCCGACGTGAACCAACCTGGCAAAGGGGCTGCCATCCGAAAAGAGAAAGAACCGATTGACAGCCAAACTACTAACGCAACTTAAAAAAAAATACAGGCTGCACTCCGGGAGTGCCGACAGAAGTGAAAATGTATTTTGGCGCGTTAAACATTTTTTAGATGGGTACTAGATTATTGGGTTATGAATTGAATTTCATTTATGAATTGTATTTTATTAATTATTAGAAACTTTAAAATACATTTAATATTCTTTTATAATGATAATAATAATATTGACACACTTTTTACACAAATTATCTTGCCCCAAGTTAAGCATATATAGCCTGTGTTATGGGTTACAAGACAATGATATATTTAATACAATATACTTACTTAAACATACATAAATTCATATAACATACATATAAACATACATAAATACATTTATACATCCATGACTCGGAAACAAACATCCATATTCATCATATAAATGCTTGCACCTACCGGGATTCGAACCCAGGACGTCTAGCTTAGTAGGTAGGATCGCTAACCACTCGGCTATACAGGTCGTCATGATGACGTCACAATTTTATGAATTATCGTTATTACAATTTCGACAACTCTTGTATCATTATAATTAAAATAATTATTACAATCTAAAATAGAAACTAAAGGTTCATGGTAAATTAAATAGGAATTTAAAAAAAATTATTCGAATAATATATAATAATAATATATCTACATTATTTATCTAGACGAGTTCGCGGTCTGCTATATGTACATACATACATGCACACACTATAGCTGCGTTTCGTAACGGTGTCGCAAGTCCAGAGATTTTATCTCATCTAAAATATGCGTACCGGGCTAAAAGAAGTTTCCACTTCAAAAATATAATACAATATTTAAAATAAATAAAATAAAACAGTTGTGGTACCAGGTGAAATGGTGAAGAAGCCTATAAAGCCGAAAAACTCTTCCAACCTATTGGAAGAAGAAGAGCCAGGGTATAGGGCTCAGCCCTGACAACAATCCTTCAGCCTCCACTAGGAAAGTGAGAAGACAACTCGAAGACGACCACCAAGTGAAATTGTGATTGTAATAAAAACGACCAAGTGTTTGTGGGGCTCCTCACAAAGTCACTATTTAAAAACAGTTGTAAAACTTACATTTTTTAATTTTGAAGGCTAAACACATTCTGTAAATTTCAGTAACATAGCTTTATAGCAATTTCCACCAAACCACTTACGATATATGTATTAATGATGATTAATGTAAGCATTTTTCATCTATTTAACGGTACATGAAAGGCGCTTCCTATTCGTTCCATATCTTATACCTTATTACTTACCAATGCTTTTAATGAAATTTAGTATACAGGTAGTTTTGGGGGCGAGAAATCGATCTAGCTAGGTTTCAATTTTAAAAAATGTTGTTTTATCCGAGTTTTTATAAAATAAACAGCTACAATAACATTAGAATACAAAGGTACATTTTGCAAATATATACAAGACTATAATAGCTCAGATGGGTGATTGGATGTCCTATTAGTATTTTTTTTTGTACAAGCTTTGTACATTCTTAAAATTCCGAACAAGGCTCGGTCGTCCAGATATTCCTTTTATAGACGTGCTATCTTCCTATACTATTATGGGCTTGCCACACACTCGACGAGAGGCATGGGAAGTAGCGAAGAATGTAGGTAAAGAGGTAGTTTGGCAACATAACTCGTCATGCCGAACATCAATGAATTTTTTTAATTACAAAACTTAAACATTCTCAATAGTAAATATATGTATATTATCGAATAACTATGACACCAGTCGAACTATATAAATTATCCTTTATTTTTTAAACATTCAAATTAATACTCACCCACTCACGCAAACACTCTTCACACATGTCCCCACGCGCTCATTCCAATTTTCCAACAATTTTTCAACGCAATCAAAATATTCAAAATCGATGACACTGTAGACACCAATATGGTATTCTTCAAGTATACCATACAATATTAATTGTTTTTACAAACATGCGTTAATAAATATAACATGAGTGTTGGGAGAATTTTCTCAGAATGGATTCTTATAATTTCTCCGGAAACTATAACATTCCATCAGATATTCCACATACGATATCGACTTTAAAAAAAACCCCATGAATGTAAATATATTTTGATTTTCAATATATATGTGTATATAATATGTACTTGGGTATAGTATTTAAAAAAGATCAACATAAAATTGTTTACGTAACATTATATAGGTATACTTAAACAAATAGTACTTAAAAAAACTAAAAAACACGCTTTTATAGAAAAGCGAACTAAAAAATATTGTTTTCTTTATAAAAGTGTGTTTTTTTTTAGTTTCCTTAAACTATAATCTGCATTGTTGAATTAAAAATTAACATAAATCGTCACCGCTAACCAGACACACTGCAGAGACAATATTTCTTAAAAGCAACGTTTTTGTCAACGTAACATTTCAAGGCAAATTATCTAACCATAACCGAATGTGAAGAAGACCTAATGTTATCAGAGCCGACTAAAGGAAAACAGTTATTATTTCAAAAATAATTTAGGTTATCATTTTTTATGAGAAAAACTTGAGACGCGCAAGATAATCACGTGATAGTAAGTACACCATGCCCATTGGTAATGAGTGCCACTTAAGAATCTTAAAAAAAAAACATGAAAATACGTTTAAAAAAACCGACCTCGAAAACTTAAAAGTATAAAATTACTTAATAAAGATTTAATTTAATACACCTTATAATCTTATGCAACCTTTAATATTAATAAAATACTATTATTTGTATGTGCTTTGATGTATATGTATATTGATAGGTTTGAAGTCGGTGCCAAGCCAATTGTAATAATAGGTACCTACACTCGCCACGCGTGACTTTGAGCGGAATAGGCAAAGAGGATTTAAATACTAAGTTAAAGAGGCGGGGCTGCCCTAGTAAAAATTAAAATTTAGTTTAGTATTAATCGTGCCGTGATTTTAACTAAGTTTGAAATAGTAGTAATTACAGCAGGGCCATTGGCGACAAAGTATAATCCAACTAAGTTTGAATGCGAACAATTGCTTAAAACGTAGTGGATTTCGGCTATCTCCGTTTTTAACAAGATTATAGCCGTCATCTACCAATCTATCAATGACTGCACGTTTCATACAATCGAGTGAATCGAATAGAGAGTTTCGCTAGTCTGGAGGTACGTTATTTTAGAACAAAACAACACAAGCGGACAGACCTCGTTGACGGTGGTCTTGAAATATATCTCGTAACATAATTGATAGATTTGTATAATTTATCTGTTGCACGAAGCTATAATAATATATAAATTGTTTTAAAAATTCACATTTTTGAAGTCGTTTAAAAGTTCTCAGCGGCATCGGCAATTGCGTTCGTCACTAAGACACTGACAGACTGACTTCTTTAGTCAAAAAACAATATTTCTTGCACACATTAGCGAAATTTTCATTAATGAAATCGTATCGTCAATCATTATATATTATAAATTATTTTTCAATATTATGATTACACTACAGTATACCTAAATCATATTCATAAGCCATGAACTGTTTCGTTAAAAAAATAAACTCGCAAATTAAAAGTAAATGATAATTTATGGAGTCCGTAGTTTTCTCGGAACGGGACCATTTATTAAACTTTTAATGAGGTTCAGCTTAAACTTTAAATGATTTATGGATTACCGAGTAATTTATAAAATTTAAGATTTTTCAAGAATTAAAATTATGTATTAATATTTGTAATATGTATGTTTATCGTACAATTCGCTTGTTTTGGATAAAGAATGCATACGAGTTTTAAATCAAATCAAAATCACTTTAGTCATGTAGGTCACGGAAATGACACTTATGAATGTCAAAACAAACTTTTCTTATTGAATCTACTGCTATTTCGTAACCCTTTAAGTTGAGCTAATAAGAAGAAGTAGTAAGAAACTCATTGCCACTCTTTTAAATCATGAAAGTTTAGATAATAATATTATGAACTAAGGATGTGAAATATAGTTATAAAGTGTATTTGATTATTGAATGTGTATTAAAAAAAAATTGATAATTTATACGTTTAAATAGAGCCTCTTGCTGTTAGGCAACGCATGACAACAGGCGAGTTCTCTTTTTCTTTCTTTTGGACCCCCATCATATATGTATATTTTTCTTATGTACTATATGTATAGATATAAACGGATCTACAATTATGAATGTTATACTTATAATCCCAGAATAATGAAAATTGTATAGTAATAACCTACACCTAACAGCTTGCCTTATGGCGTTCGTTCAAGAAAATAGAAAAGTGATGCAGTCTAACCGGTAATCGATATTCTCCGTATCGAGCAAGTAGGCTGCATCATTTCATAATTATTGGCAGGTGAAAAGTCATTCTGATTTCATTAGCTACTATTAATATTACTAAGTAAATAGTGAACAACTTTATTATTAACACTAACAGTTTTATTGAGCATATTTGAAATTATTCAATCTTAATGGAAGTCCAATTAATTTTGCATGAAATTTCTCAGCAATCATTTCTATAGTAGGGCAATAAAAAGTAATCTATTTGTGGACAAACTAAACATTTTAAGACTGCTTTAAAATAATAAATATTTTTTTGTAAAATGTATTTGATTTTGAATTAACTAGTAGGTACAATAATTAAAGTATATTGTTGTATATTATTCCTAAAAACATACTGACGAATTGAGAATCTCTTCCTTTTTGAAGTCGGTTAAAAAGGCGTGTAATGTTAACTGTGTTTTAACCTTAGTTTTTGAGTAAAAGTAACATTTTTATTATTATTTTAGCTAGCCCGAGGTTTTGTGACCTATTCAGAGCACGTTTTCCGTGGGACAGTTTCAGTCGAGATAGTGTTTGTCATAGTTGTCATTATGAAGTTTAGCGCCATGTCTTGCCTCGGAAGCGGTATTTGGTGTAGACAGTAGAAATATAATAGAAATAATATTAAAAATGTTACTTTTACTCAAAAATTAAGGTAAAAACACACTTAACATTACACGCGTTTTTAACCGACTTCAAAAAGGAAGAGATTCTCAATTCGTCAGTAAGTTTTTTTATGTTTGTTTCCACAGAACTTTTGACTGGGTGAACCGTTTTTGATAATTCTTTTTTTATTTGATAGCTGGTGCTTCCCGTGTGGTGCCGTTGCAATCCAGAATCAAAAAATAAAAAAAAAAGTAACAAAAACAAAACAACTAAGTATGTATGTAATTACAAACCTACCTTGGCTGACTCCAAAAATAGCAATAATCGTAACTAGAATTAGATAAATTAACTAGATTGTATAAAAATACGCAATTATTTTTATACTTTTTAGTGCATAATATATCCATTGTTTTGTAATAGTGTTTTTGAAGTCGGTTGTGTTTTGTTAAATTTTTGGATTTATACTTCTTTAGGCGCGTTAAGAAAAAAATAGTGTAACACAAAAGTAGCAGGTTGAAGTTGGTTCCTAAACTTTTCTGACTTTTGCGTCATTCGTTATTTTTCTGGTTTCTTCGTCCATTATTAGAACAGCCAAAGGGTTCAAGCCCATACAGCCGTATTCATTATTTAATAATTTATTGCCAATGCCATCCTTGCAAGATTTAAAAGAAATGTTTTAATTTTAATGATTTTTACTTCGTTAGGCCAAAGAAGTATAAATTCTTACGTGCATACATAAGTACACACACACTTTTTTTATTGCTTTAAAAAGTGTGTGTGTGTTATTTGAACGGAGAGGAAGTATTGGCTGGGTAAGTAGTAATTCGCACAGTTCGCAGCTATATCTTGTCATCGAGCGATACTCACATTAATTAAGTTTAATTGAGCACTACATTCTGTAATGCGCGCTATTGCCATAATGACAGTCGTAATGACCGCCGCGAGGTATGCTGATTGTCGGACGTGGTCGTTCTACTAGCGAGGCTTTTTTCATTCTTTCCCCATAGCAGGCCTGTCTCGCTCCCCGTGTAGGTATCGAAATCGTAAGTACTTACGGCGGCCTCTACACAGTAGACCAGCCAGTAGGGACGCACGAGCGAACTTTGTTGTCACCTATGTACTTCACATATCCGACCGATGTTTTAAAAATGGACAAACATAAATAAAGCAATGCAAATCAAAGGTCAATATGATCCAAATTTAAATTTACTAAACTTCCTAGAGATGCTGAAAGAATCAAATTTAAAGTGATCATTGTTATTATGAAATTACCATTTATGAAAGTACCTACTTATTACCTATACTAAGTAGGTTCAATGGTTGTGTTTCGTTTTTCGTACTTAGATCAAAAGCCGACCGCAAAAAGTTATTTGTTTTTGTTAATTTAATACCTAAGAAAGACTAGCTCGCGTGGCCAATATCCTACTTTTTGAAGAAAAATTGAACTATGTTGAATATGTCGTGGTCTTCAAACACATACGTTACTATCTTCAATATATGTAGGTTTGACAACGAAAGAATATTGATTTAAAATTATGATTACATACCTATTTATTTTATAGAAAAAACTAAGCTATTTCTATAAAATGACCCTATCTAAAAAGAAAACAACCCTAATGTCGTCAAAAGAGGTAAGAGTCACGCGATAGAAAGAGAGGCAACTTCTAGGTGAATAAATTGTAGGTTAATAGCGCTGTGTGATCTGAATTACACCTTATTGTATGGCCGCAAGAGTTCCTATTTCTTTGAATGATTTTGTGGAGTGAGTCTTCTGTACTTGTACTATTACATATTATTTGCCCATAGTATCAAAATTATTTAACAAAAGCTAGGGTTAACTATCAGAAAATGATTTCGAGGACCTTAAGATGATTCTACATCCTTTTGCCTATATAAAAACATGTTTGTTTATTTTACTTGATGATATTATTGTTTAAATTAATTCAATTTAATTGGATTATTGCATTGAGGTGTAAGTTTTTCTCGTGTTTATAAAGGTTTACTATTGCCTCTCAATATATTCTTGATAATGTTATGTGTGTAGGTACATAGGCACATAAGTGAATTTGCTAGAAACTGTCATAACCATAATATTAACACCAAGAACAAACGTTATCTTCAAATACCTACTACTCGAGTAAGTTTTTTATGGGGCGTTGTATATGGTTTTACAACAAGTTCCCAGATAATGTTCAAAACAAATGTATTACGAAATTCAAAAGAATTATTGTTAAAAAACGTTAGTGTGGTAAAGGTTACTATAACATAAATGACTTTCTTAATTGATACTACTGATTGGGAATAGAGCGACCGCAAACATACAATTAAATCTTATTTTACGAACTTACATTGTAACAATATTTTTTTCCTAAAAAAAGGAAGCCCGCTGAGTCTGTTCTGCCCGTTCATCTCAGATCTGAGGCATACCTTAGTTTTTAGCTTTCAATTAGGGATTATAAAATGTATTTTGAATAAAAAAAAAATTTGTTTGTCATCTCTTTCATTAAAGAGATGACCATACGGGGTCACTTGATGGTAAGCGATCACCTCAGCCCATACTCTCTTATCAGAGGAATCACAAGCACAAACTTACGTATGCATCCGAAAACTAAAAACACACTCTGTGGTGAGAGGTAACGATTCAAACTATTGCGTTACCAACGACTTTTTTAAATTACGATACGATACAACACCAATGTACCCAACCTTAAAATAAGCGCGTACACTCTCCTAAAAGTTCGGCAACGCTCCTGTGATTCCTCTGGTGTTGCAGGAGGTGAACACTTAACATCAGGTGACCAGCAAGTTCGTTATAATAATAAAAAAGTAATATAACATTAAAAATACGGTAAAATTCCGTTAGATTTGTAAGTACAATTTTGTATTTCCTACAAGCAGCAATTTTTACAAAGTGAAGTAAAGTTTCATATTTAGTCTAGGCGGGGTCTCATGTGTAGTGTGTATAGGAATATAAAAAATTGGTGTTTGCTTAAGACACACGACACAAGAACATCATGGCGAGGCAAACTTTACCCAAAGTATAGTTACATTGCCAAGCGTGATGGCCGAGACACATTCAATACACACAAAATAAATTAGTGCTCCGTACGCCTAAAGAAGTTCTTACTTCATAAAGTTGCAAATTACAGAAATTCTGCTACGATTCGAATCATACTAATTTAATCAAAGCTAAACGCGTAATTTTCTAAGAGTATCAATATAAAATTAACATAAATTTATAATGAAAAGTGCTCAATTTAATATAAATAATAGGTAATAAAGCAGTAATCTTTACGGGCACTAATTCGAGATGATGTGTACCAGGTCGTTGCTACATATTCTAACTCTCACTACGCATGCGCGAGCCACTAACATACTCGTCTAGGGTTGACACTACCAAGTTATTCCGAGATGAAAGTCAATATTTTATATTTTGATGATAGCTGTTGATGGATTGGCGTGATATGTAAGTTGTAGGGTTATGCCGGCTGTAACTACAAATATAATCTGCTATATGAATGACTTTCAATTCTGGAGAAATTTGGTGAGAACTGTATGTAGTGTATGTATAAGTAATCTTGATACTTTAATGTGTTATAAAATTTACAAAACGTGAATTTAAATAAAACTGACGAGAAGTATTTAAAATAAAATAAAAAATTATCTTTTTAGTATAACAATATCTACTTAAAAAGTTGTCAAATTTCAAATAAAAATACTATACTAGCTACTGATTAATAGTTGAAAAAACTATCAAGATCTATTACAATAGGCGTGTTAGTGCTATTGGACAAAACTGCGTTCCTGTGCATAAATTAATGAATAAAAATTGCACCTGCCACAAAAAGCAATAGCATTATAACTTAATACGATATGAGAGAGATAACCTTTAACAAAACAAAAAAAAAAAACAAAAAGCTTACTTGTTGAAAATGTTAATTACTTATATACCTAATTATTACAGTTTGCTACAGATAAACGATTTTGAAGCTTTTGATTTCGTTCTATGAGACGGGGGCCTGGCCAAATTTCTTGATAATGGTTTTGATTTCATTTAGCGTCAAAACGTGTGTTATGTGGCGCACAAATAGTACATTTAGGTTGCCTTGTGAGAGTTTCTTGCGCCCGTTCTTCTCAGGTCTGAGGCAGCCTATTTTGAATGGGTTGGTAGTTTATGACGTTCAATAACTGATTTTGAATTATAGTTTGAATAAAAATATTTGAATTTGAATTTGTGACACTCGTTATAAATAATATAATGCGATATATAATAAAATACTAATTTCGAAGAACATAACCCTAAAAAATGGAAAGGCCTTTCCTGTAATTATTCAGGTAAATAAATTGAACAAAATTTCGAAATTATGTCTTATAACTGATAAAATCCTATTCGCAGCGACACAGACAAACTTGCACAAACAAAATCGCCGTGCCCATAAAGTACAAAAAACATTGCTCAATAGGTCTAACAACAACCGTTCCGTTCCGAGAGATTAGTCTGATTACGTTCAATAACCCGCCTGCGAGTATCGAACGATCAGCTGATTATTCGGTCGCTAGACGCAAGTAGCCCTACGGAACAGAGCACGCGACTTGAATCTCTGCTGTCTGCAAAATTGATAGGAGATTCGTTGTAATTTGCTTGAATATATCCATCGACAACCTAAGACTCAGTACTTGGTGATCACCAACATATCAGCAATGTTGCGATCGAAATTACCTCTATCATACCTATAGGTATATTATTTTCGTATTTCGAATATACGAGGGTTCTATTTACAAACTCGAAACTCGAGTAAAATTAAGAGATACACAGATTTTGAACTGCCGCCATTTTGAAGTCAGTTGAAAGAGAATTTTTTAAAATTTTCGGATTTGTAACTATTTATATCCTTAGATCTTTGATTTACAAACCGGCGGCTAAATAAGCAAAATACACATAAATTTAGAACTTCCGCCTTTTTGAAGACTATTAAAAATGATATTAATATGCCAAGTATGTAAATGTTACATGTCTCATGTAAAAAATGATAGCATTTGAATAAATTGTAATGGCAATACTGCATTAGATATCGTGGGTCTTGTGTTATTGAGCATTCGTGTTGCTCTCAATATGTTTCTTCTATGATAATGACGACGATGTATTTTATTCAAACGATTTGTCGAACTCAATTGCGTTTTTGCATGTCTTCATTCAAATCGATTTGCTATTAATCGAATTGTGATTAAGAATACTGAACTGTCGATCTTCTCCGATACAATTTTAAGTAATAATTGTTCTATTTTATCTAAATTAAAAGATATTATCTACGCGCGCCGCTCTGCCGGTTTCGTTCATTTTTCACTGGCTCGCTGAGATTTCTAAATAATTTAAATAGTAGCACGTAACAATCGCATATATCATTAATTAAGAGCATTCACACGTATTAGGAATTACTTTACTATTTGCGTGTTTTACAAGATAACAAACAGTACCGGCGTTCGTTCACCTAGAACTAACCTAGCGCAATTATAACGGCTTTTGTGTCAAATTTGAATTTCGAACTTACGTTTTCAAAGTCACAAATGTATCCGTTTAGAACACAGAACCATGTCACTGTCACTTTGCAGTCGCACTTATGTTCGCGAGTAGACAGAGAGCGCGCTAAGCACGTGCTATCAATGCGCATGCGCAAAGGCAACTGAAATTAACTAGAAGTTGCGAGTTCAGCTGTGAGTGATAGTGGTGAAATGAGTGGTATCCGGTGGTAGGACGCACAAGAAAATGGCAAATTATACTTTTTCGTAATGTTATTGAAACAGCTGTATCATAAGAGTTGTGACATTTCGTATTAGAGTGGGCAATTGGGCGAAAGACTTATCTGATGGGAGGTAAACAAACCAGCTAGCTATCCATGCACAGAACTATCGTCGTATTGGTTCGGGAATACAGCGACTGGTGATCCCACAAAGCAGTAGTCCCATGAAAAAAGTTTAATGTAAGACGTGTGGTTGTGGAAAGACGGACGTCAACGTGATTCTAGTGGCATTTCGTGTATTGAAATAATGAAAATCGGCCGCTGGTATTAACCTAAACCACTTCTCTGAGGACTCCTTCGTGATATATGTGGTAGAAGACAGAGAGAGAGAGAGCGTCTCAGTGTAAAACTTATTAATATTTAAAAGGTGGTTTAATTTTAGATATATGAATACAGAGTTAGGTTTGTATACTATTTTATCTGCAATTTAGTCTCATGAATCCTATATAAGTAAAGAAAATATGTGTGTAACTTAATAAATATATACATACTAGCTGAATCGACAGACGTTGTTCTGTAGGTAATAAAAAAAAAATTCAAAACATCATCAAGAATTATTTCGTAAAATTGCTCCCTGTTGTTATCATGAAATTGTTTCACAGCGGAACTGTCAAACCGTGCGTCACTTAATTCTCTCATAGAAAATATGTCCATATAAAACAAATATTGGAAATAAAAATAATTATGGGTACCAAATCGAAATAAAAACATTCCTATCTCTCAAGTTGGACCAAACTGCACTCCATGAAGTAATTTCCATTAAAATCCGTTCATTAGTTTAGGAGTCCATTGAAGACAAACAACGTGTCACGTAATTTATATATATTAAGATTGTAATATAACATAAGAGATATTATCACGGTAGTATAGTGTAGTATAAGAGCGTAAACTGTTGCAACAGTTTGTTGGCGAGAAGTTAAAATTACGTAGAAACCAATAGTGCATCCTTTTATAATTAAATAAATCGAAAAAAAAAAGATCGACATCTCTACGCAACGCCAAAGAATCAAGCAGATCGGAGATGACTTGATCGTCGATGATTCAAGCCACTTTTCGTTGTATGTGATGAAATGGAAGAAGCTGATTCGGGAGTAAGAACCACCCAGAGGTAAGAACAATATTCCATGTTAGTATAATAAAGCACTGTTGTGCCTTATGCACCAAGCTTTTTTGGGAGTCATTTGGACTTCTCTTTCATATGACCTTGGAATTGAATGTCGCTCGAAATAACGACGTGCAATATGCCAATAGGGCAGAAAATAGGGGAGGGTTGTCATTGCGAGGAAGACTTGACCTTAGTATAAGTTTCCAACATGCTAAAATATTTTTGGATAAAACAGTTAGTGAATAAAAAATATTTCCTGTTCACTGTATTATTGTTCCTGTAAAAAGTAGGTATAGTTTCCCTTCCATTTAAAGACGATTGCAACTTATGCAAAGGTTTTTTATTTAATTTAAGTGGATTACTGGATTCCTGCTAATGTTGGCTCGATATTCATTGGAATCTAGATCTATAAGCATGACCACTTTTTTCTGCCAACTCAATTTCCAACTAGAGCTGTTAAAGCTATTCGCAGATTCTGATTTATAACTTTTCGGGAATACTGCAGTAACATAAAATAATATTTTTTTTTATCAATCAAAGCTGTGAATTCAATTTTATTTCATTTATTCTCTCCATGTAATGCAAAAATTTACTTTCTTATGTATATTAGAGCCATTGTAAAATATTCTATTTTATTAAAAATAGTGGCCGTTGAGTTTCTTGTATGTTTGTGTTGTGTTATTTAAAAGAAATATTTATAGTCACGATGTACAGACCAGAGATGGACTGCGAGAGTAACATCTTGGAGCGGCCCAGCGGGCAAGAGAAGCCGAGGGAGACCACTAACCAGATGGAAAGACGACCTCAGACGGACAGCTGGCCCTAACTGGATAGATGTAGCACAGGATAGAGACGCGTGGACATCTTTGGAGGAGGCCTTTACCCAATCCGGGGTTGTTGCTAACAAATTTACTTATAATTATTAATTTACTTACAATATTTAAAAAAAAACTTTGTAAAAGCAAGAAATAAATGGCTTAGTTATTTTATTAAGAGTGACCTTTTATAAGTAAGCGTAAGCGTACTTTAAGTCTAATTGAATTAAATTTATTTGACTTTGAATACTATTGGTAATAGATGCAGATTGAAATCGTTTTAACTTTTGCTGTTAAGTTTCATGAAGATTTTGAATTACAAGTTGAATCTTCCCCACACTAAAAATAATATCAGACTTAACATCTGAAAAACTTGTTATTTTATGTGATTTCCCTCACTACCAGGACTATATAAATACATTTTTTTTGTCAATTCTGAACCAATAGAAACAACATTTAAAAGTCATACATAACCTTTGATAAGTAAGGGTAATAAACAATTCTGCGTAATGTAAGATCCATAAATTATAAATTCGCATTATACATTCAACAATTATACGCAAAACAAAACATATTTAATCAAATTGACGCATCGGATTCTTTCGTGGATTCATTACTTTTTGGTGCGAAACGTGAAATATTATCCCATTTCCATTTTATTCCATTCCATTGTCAAAGTTATAAGAATTAATTGCAGCAAGCTTTTGTTCACGCTTCGCTTAGAAAACGCTGTGGAAATCTTTGTTTGTGCGAAATATATTGTCTTTTGTGTTTATAATTTTGAGCGAAATTCATTGTGCGGTTTTACGTTTTGAATATTCAATTATATTTGACAAAGAAGCGTTACTGACATATTTAGCTAAAGCTTACCCCAATATATTTGTTAGACACCAGAAAGCTTTGTTGTGTGAATTAAAAAAAAAATCTTGTGGAGCGAATGCTAAGCAAACTTTCTTCAGAGACGTTCATAATATAATATAGTCTGATTATCGATAAAACGCGTTCCTACTAGAAATTAAAGAGATAAGCGCATTTATACTAACAAAGGTTTTCTGTTCTAGTAAAAACAGACTTTCAATTAAATCATACTAAAGAAATTTATATTTTTCAGGTTAATTTAACCAACAACAAAATTTCACCACCGGACATTACGTCAAAATGCGAAATCCTCCTACATCATATCGTT
This sequence comes from Leptidea sinapis, assembly GCF_905404315.1. Taxonomy (NCBI): domain Eukaryota; kingdom Metazoa; phylum Arthropoda; class Insecta; order Lepidoptera; family Pieridae; genus Leptidea; species Leptidea sinapis. Next base: position 9,633,734 of record NC_066298.1, read on the forward strand.
GTCTGGCATTCTACAAACGCGCGTTTCACTAAAAACCGATACAGACTTCCAGCAAAAAACAATTGCATTGCAAAAAAATTGTATGATTATTGTTTAAGGCCGGAACGCATTACCGCGGCGCGTCGCAGCGCTGCACTGCGCGGCACTTAGCGTCAAAGTATTATTTTTTTGAATCGTTTTGTATGGGGCATGTCGCACTAGAGCTGTGCTGCACTCCGCGTCGCTGCACGTCGCGACTTAGTTGTCTCAGAGAGAATATTTTGACGCGTAGCGTTGCGACGTGCACTGCAGCGACGCTCAGAGCGACACAGCGGTGCGTCGCATCAGTATGCACACTGTTAATTGTTAAGTTTATAGAATTTTGTCTTGTATTTAGTTTCGAATAAAACTAAATATGAAATCGTGCAGACTCATTCAGAAGGCGAGGAAATAAATAGTGGAATTCGCCTTTTTCCATAACTCATTTTTCTTCTATACACAATAAAGAAATAATAACCAAACCCTCGTCACTATCGCTCTTCTTGTAATGATGCTCGCACGGAAACTGGTATTAAAATGACGCGAGCTGCCGCTTGCTGCAGTAATGCGATAGCTACATACCGTCTAGAGACGTGAAGCGACGCGCGTCGCTCTAATGCGGTCTGGCCTTTAGTTTTACTACTTCACCACGCAATATTTAAAGCCAAAATTTAATTTACATTGCTAATATGCATCAAACTTTATAAAATAAAATTATCACTCTGTTGATTATAATATCCCAAATTCACAATCAAAATCATCTGCGGCTGCAGCATTTCCAATCCGATACGACTTGCAGACACACTTAGTTCCGTTTAACAGACGGATTCTCAATACGTTATCTGAGATCAAGTATATTTTATCGCTATCTTCTAATCTATGCATAAGAGAAACAAATTTCAGTTGATTGAAGACGGATTACGTATCGACAGCCATTCTGAAACAAGGACCTTAGAGAATACACCTACTTCAAAGGCGGGTATCGCAATTACTCTTGGCGTCATGTCCTAGGGCGGCTAGTTTCCACTTTCCACTGGTGAGCCATTTCTTCGTTTAAACTTATGCGGCACTTGTATAGAAGAATTATTCTTCTTAACGTTTTTGGACTTACATATTACTTACTTACGTATTTAACAGCCGAAAGACGTCCAATGCTCGACAAAGGCCTCCCCCAAAGATCCTAATGACGATCGCTCCCGCGCTCCCATCATCCAGCCTACTCCGGCGATCTTGACCAGATCATCAGTCGGTGGGAAACCTACCAACACTGATTCTTCCAGTATGTGGTCGCCATTCGAGGTCTTTCCTACCCCAACGGCTATCTGTGCTTCGAGCTATATGCCCTGCCCACTGCCACTTCAGTTTCGCAATCGTCTGGGCTATGATGGTGATTTTGGTTCTCCTGCGGATATCCTCATTTCTGATTTGATCTAGCAGGGAAACTACGAACACGTCTGAGTTCTATATGTCATCATTTGCAATAAAGACCTTCGTCTTGAGACACTGTGGTAGGTATTTTGGATTTCAGTCTATTTGGAATGAATTTCTCTAAACTATAGACACAATATACTAGCGTAGACACAATCAACAGATAGATCAATACAAGTAGAACTCAAACGGAGATACAACAAGTAAGATAAGCGAATCTATTCTAACTGTAACCGTTGACAAGTCGTAAGGAGTAAGCCACGTTTGAATTAACTCCTTAAGATTGTAAATATCATTCAAGTAGCTTATCCCCTAAAATCCCTAAACAACACCAGTGCAACAATAAAATGATTACATTTCAATTTAAACAAATATTAAAAGTGATAGTCGTTACGTAAACACGGACGGTTTCATAAACCGTCTAATAAGCTCCCACACGTCAGTTACCGCGTCGTATCACTTTCATAGAGGCAGACGTAAATCACGTATCAGTATTAAGATAAGTGAAAGTCATCGTAATGATTGGAAGAACAGGGAGGCGATGACTTACTTGGGAACCCATTACACCGAATTGTAATGCCAAATAGAATTACTTACCTTATATTATATATAATGAAAATGGTCTTTGTTTGAGGCTCAATCACGCCTAAACCACTGATTGTACCGACATGAAACTACCACCATTCGATGCGAAATTTATCCTTGATGGTTTATGGCTTATTTTTCGAATTCCAACGTTCCTTCATTTATTTATTTCCTTTTAAAAATCACCCAACAAAGCGGATAAGCGGAAAGCGGAGCATAAGTGGAATAGAAGGACAAGAAGAGTATGCGGTACTGATGGTAGTTATTGCCAGATTTCAAAATGGGTGTAAGTTCACTTTTATTTAACCCAAGCATGGGGAACAAACATAAAAACAATGATTTTCATTTTAATAGATAATTTTATTTTCCAGAAACATACACGCATAATCATAGAAAGCAAAACCATACCCTTAAAGTTGAATCCGAATTATTAAAGCTACACAATAGTACACTTACATTTTTTCAAAAATGTTCTATCATTCGAAAAAAACAAATCTTATAACTATATTTACAATACTAAGATTATATTAAATTAAAACTATCATTACGGGGAAGTGTACCAAGAATACTAGCAGCATTTTCGCGTTGGATAGATACGCTGATCCGATGACCAAAATAGCTACCAGCGCTTGGGCTTCCAGTGGCCCCATTGAAGCGTAGATAGTACTTTGTACATTCTCCACGCTTCTGAGCCCCACGGGCCAAGTGTCTCGACACCAAACGGCACAAAGATGTAAGATACTGATCATTGAGACCAATATAGCGTCGACGAGAACCGGATCAAACTTGTGTCTGAAATCGAGACTATGCTTTGCAAAGTCTCGGAATGGGGCCGACAAAATTTAGTCCAATTCAACCCCAAGAAGACACAAGTTTGTGCGTTCACCACTAAAAAGCCTCCCTTTGTCGTATCCCCTCGATTCGAGATCACTCCTCTAACTGCCACAGCCTGTATTGGCATACTTGGCGTCGATATATCGAGCGACGTTCAGTTCCGTGGTCACTTGGAAGAGAAGGCCAAACTGGCCTCTAAAAAGCTTGGTGTACTCAGTAAGGCGAGACAGTACTTCACTAAAAGCCACCGCCTGCAACTTTATAAGGCGCAAATTCGGCCTCACATGGAGTACTGTTCTCACCTCTGGGCGGGTGCTCCCCAGTACCAGCTTCTTTCATTTGACCGTATACAACGAAGAGCGGCTCGAATCATCGACGATCAAGTCATCTCCGATCGGCTTGATTCTCTAGCATTGCGTAGAGATGTGGGTTTTCTCTGCATCTTCTACCGCATTTATCACGGGGAGTGCTCAGAGGAGCTGTTCGGGTTGATTCCAGCGGCCGAATTCCACCATCGGACATTACGTGCAAAGTACCATCCGCATCACGTAGACGTCTGGCATTCCACAACCGCGCGTTTTCTTCGAAATTTCTTGCCTCGCACAGCCACTTTGTGGAATCAACTACCGGCAGCGGTCTTCCCGAACAGATACGACTTAGGGACCTTCAAGAAAAAAGCATACTCCCACCTTAAAGGCCGGCAACGCATTTCTTGACACACCTGTTGTTGCGGATGTCCATGGGCGGTTGCCTCACCTCTCCCCATCCCGTGAGCCTCTTGCTCGTTTGCCCCCTCTCATATAAAAAAAAAATATTTACAACGTTTGCTATCTTCTGCAGTCGAAGCCCCAGCACCAACTAAAGAAACTTGGACATAAGAAACTTATATTTTAATATGACGACCCATTTAGCCGAATATTTAATGACCCTGACTACTAAGCTAGAGGTCCCGGGTTCGAATCCCGGTAGGTGCAATCATTTATATGATGAATATGGATGTTTGTTTCCGAGTCATGGATGTCTATATGTATTTATGTATGTAAGTATATTGTATTAAATATATCGTTGTCTTGTAGCCATAGTACAGGCTATGCCTAGTTTGGGGCAAGATAATTTGTGTAAAAGTGTGTCATTATTATTAATATAAATTAATGTCTCCATTTTCTTAAAACTAACGCCGATACACTTCCATACAACACACGTCCAAATTTATGCTTTTATCGCAATAGAACTATAAAAAGGCCATTGGTAAGATAGTTTAAGAGGACGATAAATCTGCGTAATTTATCTATCCGATATTTTCACTATTGCCTTTTTATGGTCGTATGTATCGTGGACGCAAGGTTTATAAGCTTAAGTCAGCTAGCCCTTTCCCACGGCGGACGTAAGTCCTTAAATCACTGATAACTTGATAACTAACTTACTATTATCGTTAAGTTAATTAAGAGTTAGTTAGTTGTTTGAGATAAGAGTTTTAGGTAGGTAATATTAGGGGTTGACGATCTTTTTCAATAATACATAATTATAAATTATCAATACCTTATTAACTCGTTCTTTTTTTTTTTGCCGGTGATCACCTGGTGCTAAGTGATCACCGCCGCCCACATTCTCTTGCAACATCCGAGGAATTACAGGAGCGTTGTCGGCCTTTGAGGAAAGTGTACGCGCTCTTTTTGAAGGTACCCATATCGTATCGTCCCGGAAACACCGCACAAGGAAGCTCATACCACAGCTTTGTAAGTCAAAGTCAAAGTCAAAAAATCTTTATTCACTGTAAAACTTTATAAGTTATTTAGTGCAAGTCAGGATGAAGTACAAAAGTTACAATAGCATTCAAATGAGTATAACAATATTCATTAACAAAATTTAGAATTCCAACTATCTTTATCATTCAAATAATATTTCACGCTATAATAGGCCTTAGATGTTAATTTATTTTTTACGCTACATTTAAATTTTTTAATAGGTAACATTTTAATTTCATTTGGGAGTTTATTATAAAATACAACACAATCCACTTTAAAAGATTTAGCAATTTTACGGAGCCTAGTAGATGGAATTGCGAGTTTATGTTTGTTTCGAGTATTGACACTGTGTACATCACTATTCTTTTTAAATTGGCTAATATTTTTATGGGCGTATAGGAGGTTCTCGTATATGTACTGGCAGTGTACTGTTATAATATTTATTTCACTAAACTTTTCTCTCAATGAATCCATTGAACGCATTTTATAGACTGCTCGAATTGCTCTTTTCTGCAGCACAAATATGTTTTCAATATCTGCAGCCCTACCCCACAATATAATTCCGTAAGACATGACACTATGAAAGTAGCTGAAATATACAAGTCTAGCCGTTTCAACATCTGTCAGCTGCCTAATTTTTTTTATCGCAAATACTGCAGAGCTAAGTCGATTACATAAGTTTTTTATGTGAGCACCCCATTGTAGCTTAAAGTCTAATGTAATGCCTAGGAATGTTGTCGTTTCTACTACATCAAGTTTTTCATTATTAATTTTTATAGGTGTTGGTTAGTCCTTTATATTTGGAAGTGTAAACCTTACACATTTTGTTTTCCTTTCGTTTAAAAGAAAGTTATTAACATTAAACCAATTTACTACTTCAGCAATGTCGTCGTCAACCTGACAGAAAGTTTTTTGCTGGCGTTTTATTTTAAATAACAAAGATGTATCGTCAGCAAACAGTATAATATCATGTTTATTTTGAATAAGGTATGGTAAATCATTGACGTAAACTAGGAACAAAAAAGGACCCAAGATTGAGCCCTACCCATCGCTATGATAGAGCCAGTTGATCTTTTTCCATTAACGTCTACTCTTTGAATCCTTTTATACAAGTATGATTTTATTAAATCTAGTGAAACATCCCTAACACCAACTAAGGTGGAAGAAAGTTCTTTGAAAAGCGTACGGTGAAGAACCGCCACACATCCAGATGGTGGAGATGATATCCTTATTTGTGGCGTGTCGTGCGAAGGTGAAACACCTCTACGGAACACTCCCCACCGCAACGCCAAGTGATACAGCTGTAATTAATTTTAATATGATAAACTACCATTAAAAAAGGAAAAGATTCAACCAAAAACATATCGCCTTGCCCTTCAATCAAATCAAATCAAAAATAAATCCTCAGATGATTCGGAGGATAAGATTATTAAATAATTATTAATAACTAATAAATCACAATCATCAAACGATTCGTCAATGTTTATAACTAAAAAAAGTAAAAAAAACTGAACAATATGCATGAACAAGATATCGTTGCTCGTCACCTTGAGACATAAGATGTTAAGTCTCATTTACCCAGCAATTTCACTAGCTACCGAATTAATTTTCCCCATTGCACACGAAAGGCTGGCGTGATTATAACAGTAATAAAACTAGTGTTGACAAACGTCGATCACTTTCAAAATTAGTCCCAATTAGTATGCTTTCGCATCACGCTGTGAGCGAACTCATATCTAATTGTACAATGCAGTATGGTTATAATACGTTTTCATTGCCGTGTAGGTACTTGCCGATACCTAGCTTCTTTTTTTTATATGAGAGGGGGCAAATGGGTAAGAGGCTCACGGGATGGGGAGAGGTGAGGCAACCGCCCAAGGACATCCGCAACAACAGGTGTGTCAAGAAATGCGTTGCCGGCCTTTAAGGTGGGAGTATGCTTTTTTCTTGAAGGTCCTCAAGTCGTATCTGTTCGGGAAGACCGCTGCCGGTAGTTGATTCCACAAAGTGGCTGTGCGAGGCAATAATTTCGAAGAAAACGCGCGGTTGTGGAATGCCAGACGTCTACGTGATGCGGATGTTACTTTGCACGTAATGTCCGATGGCGGAATTCGGCCGCTGGAATCAAACCGAACAGCTCCTCTGAGCACTCCCCGTGATAAATGCGGTAGAAGATGCAGAGAGAACCCACATCTCTACGCAATGCTAGAGAATCAAGCCGATCGGGGATGACTTGATCGTCGACGATTCGAGCCGCTCTTCCCGGTACATGTTGGCACGGCCGGTGTAGGAAGCATACCCTGTGCTGTCGTCCGCATAGCAATGAATATTGCTGATTTGCAGCATATCATATGCAGAAGAAACACCGTAGGGGATAGCACGCAGCCTTGCGGGACACCAGCGTGGGTTTTAAGTTGGAGCATGCACCGTTGATAACAACCTTGATGCTCCGACCTGCCAAAAAGCTAGTTATCCATTTGCACAACTTCTCGGGAAGCCCATAGGATGGCAGTTTCGCTATAAGCGCTTTATGCCACACCCGATCAAAGGCCTTCGCTATGTCCAAACTCACCGCCAACGCCTCTCCCTTCGACTCAACCGCTTGCGCCCATTTATGGGTGAGGTACGCAAGAAGATCACCAGCTGAGCGACCCTGACGGAAACCGTACTGGCAGTTGCTGATCAGCTGGTGCCCCTCTAGGTATCCCAAGAGTTGGCGGTTGATGATCGACTCCATTACTTTGTAGAAAATGGAGGTAATGGCAAAGGGGCGGTAGTTGGACGGATCTGAGCGTACACCTTTCTTAGGGATCGGGTACACTAAAGCCGCCTTCCATAATTTCGGGACTACGCCTGATGAGTAGGAGAGCCGGAAAAGACGGGTAAGGACCGGCGCCAGTTCCGGAGCACAAGTCCGCAGCACTATCGGGGGAATGCCATAGGGCCCGCTCGATTTGTGAATGTCCAAGGTGAGAAGCGCCATAAGCACGGCACCATGCCGGATTTTTACCTCCGGCATATATGAATCGCACCGCGGAATATGCGGTGGTGGTGCACCTTGGTCATCCAGAGTCGAGTTGGACGCGAAGAGGGAGCCCAGGAGATCAGCTTTCTCTTTCGCGTCATGGACCAGCGAGTCATCATCCCTGTGCAGTGGCGGAATGGCTGGCTGGCAGAAGTTTCCTTGGACAGCCTTGGCGAGCGACCAGAACGCACGAGTTCCCGAGGGAAGGCGTGCAAGTCTCTCGCCAATTCTGCCAATGTGCTTCGACTTCGCGTCAGCAATAACTCTTTTGAAGGACCTGGAGGCATGATTGAAGTGTTTTTTAAGATCACTGGAATTCACATCCTTAGATACCACCGCATTGACCCAAGCCTGATAGCACTCCTGCTTTCGGCGAGAGGCCATTTTGCAGGAGCGGTCAAACCATGGTTGGGACCTGCCACCGATAGGCACATAGGAGGATGGAATGAAGAGTTCCATACCTTGCAGTACCACATCAGCAACAGCGTCAGCAGCGGCATCTGGATCTCCCAGCGAAAAACAGCTTTTGGCTGCGTCACTCTTAACAGTTCGAACCACTCGATGACCTGAGCTCAAACCATCGTCCAGTTTCCCTCATGCCCCCTCCCCTCCCACTCACCCTAAAACCCTCACCAACTGGGAAGGTTACAGGGAATCTTGCCCCAACGTTTGATGCCCCCAATTCACCGTATGCAGTCTCGTCCAACTATTTCGATAGTACGGATAAGATTGACATCACGGTAAACGCACTTACTCAAACAGTGCAGTCCGCTCTCCATGACAACGAGCGGGAGGTTAAGGTTAAGAACCATAAACTCCCGCTTGACGTCATGAACCTCATTAGAGCCAAGAACGCAGCTATCAGAAGAGCTGCCAAATACCCAACGTCCAACTTTAGGTCACGCGCTAACTTCCTCCAGCGCCAAGTTAGGTGACGTCTCTCCGAACTGAGGAATTCCAATTGGGATTCACTCATGGAGAACATTTCCCCCTCACACCAGGCGTATTACAAAGTGGCGAAAGCCCTTCGTTCTGACGGAATACTTCACACTCTGCCTTTGATACGCCCCGACGGCAGTACAGCCTTCGAGGATGGGGATAAAGCGGAGTGTTTTGCTAAAAGCATTACTTC